>NC_047097.1:23434604-24761120 GCF_902459505.1 Geotrypetes seraphini | reverse complement strand
CACACTGCATGCAGTTATGATCTCTAATTTATAGTTCTACTTCTGCTACTTAAAGAACTCCAAAATCCCTTAATGTTATTTTTTTATGGGCATCAAAATTAAATTTCCTCTAACAGTTTCTTTACATTGAGGTATTGGCCTGGTTTGAAAAGCAATAAGAGTCTTTCTGCTGCCAGGAATTCATGAACGTACTTTCCCATCTCTATTGTTGAAGACGGCATAGTAAGAAAAACAGCTGGAGTAACTCCAAAATGTGTGTTCCATTACTTATAAGATGCAATGAGGAGTACATCCAACTAAGTAAGTACTTTTGACAGTGCTCCCAGCGTGCAAAGGGACAAGATAGGTCAAGTCATTGTCAAACAACTGCAGTACAATTATGACCCATTTCTATGCGATAGGCAAAGAGCTGCATAAAACTTGGTTGCATTAGTTTCATTCAGTTTGCCTTTACCTAGAGGTCTGGCTCAGTTCTCTGTCAGCCTGCCATTCAGGTCCTATCTCCCTAAAACAAAAGGCTTCAAGTATACTGTACAATCTTTTATTTTATATAGGGAAATCACTTTTTATAAACCAAGCCTTCAATGTGCTAGCACCATTTTGATCTCTTCTTATCAGTTACCCATGCTGTTATTCCTGTCAACAGTCACCTTTCTTCTCTCCAAGCTAAAAACAGCCTCATCTATTTAGTTTGATGCTGCTGTGCCCAGAAATTCCTTTTTTTTATTCCACTGGACTCAAAAATACCCTGTTGCAGAGCTTAGAAACTCATAATATAGACTACAAAGGAGAAAATACCTTCCTCGAAGTGCTGGCAGTGATAGCCAAGGAAAAAGAAACTTATTAAACCAAATAAGTATCTTTAATACTGATAGAAATATTGTAGAATGCTGTAGAACATTTTATCAAATGACATACTCAAGTTATTGTTATTTAAAAATAACTTGAAACACACATGGCATTATATACCAAATAGGCATCCTACAACACTGCTAACCTATATCATCCTCTCACTGAACTAGATTAATAATCTTTTATATTTAGTTACTCATTTAAATATAACCTTTGCCAGTGTCCAGTTTAAATTTACAAAAGAAGTCATACACAGAGGGGCACTCAGTGAGCTCAAGGCATATTTTCAGCATTAACAAACATTTAAAGATAGAAGCAATATAAAAGCTGTTGTCTTTTTGCCTCCATCTGTTAGCAGCTATTTCAGGCCGCATGACCCTTCTGTGCTGCACAAGGAACCTGAGATGATAGCTGAGGATCACAATAGGAGTGTGGGTTGGTTGTTTTTGCAGGACAGAGCTGGGAGAGAATTTTATGAGGGAAAGAAGTGCTGGATTCTTACTAATTCAGCAGGTACAAAACATTACAGTCCCCCCAATGGCATTGTCTGTTCAGTATACACTACAGGTCTTGTCATTTTCCGCTTTATATTGTGCCATTGGTGGAAGTCCATTGTCAAATTTACCAAAGTTTTTCCACAGAATTCTTACGCCTTTGGGACTCCCGGGAGTGTGATATGTATTCATTCCTCTAGTACCTGCCAACAGGCTGTCATCATAAACATGAACTATATCACCCTGAACCACACAAACCTACCCAAGCCTTTGTCTGTGCATGCATGGATGTTGACATGACGTCAAGAGGCCCTCCAGATCTAGCCCTGAGGTCAGGGACTTCCAAAACTCTAACAAACTGCTGGGTTTTGGAAATCCCTCTGGGCACCCAGACAGTCCTCCAGAAAGAGGACATGTCTGGGTTTTCTCAGATGTCTGGTAACCCTAATGCAGGGCAAACTAAGTGAACCTAAGAAAACACTCAACCAAGAAGTATAGTACTTGCCTAAGGGAGAGAAAATCTATTGTCCTGTTGAAGTTTACCTTTTAGAAAAACTATTTACAGGCTGAAAGCAAAGCTTTAAAACAAAAAAGGGAAATGTTTTTAGTTGAGGCACTATAGACTAGCTCAACAAGATGTGATTTAGGAAGTGCAGCAGAAAAGAAATTTTATTTTTGTCTCACTAATTTTCCTCCTGCTCCTTGGGGCTTCCAGTTCAATGAGAACCAGGACTGGAAAATGGCATTGTGAAAGCTTAATTCATAACTACCTGGGGATTTTTATCCTATTTTTAGACCCCCTCTCACCTCACAGCTCAATAATTGCAGAAACAATCTTTCAGCAGGGTCCAAGTACCACAGCAGTCTTGAACTCAAACCCTTTGCAGGGGGCCACATTTTGGATTTGTAGGTACTTGGAGAGCCACAGAAAAAAATAGTTAATGTCTTATTAAAGAAATGACAACTTTGCATGAGAAGTACCTACAAATCCAAAATGTGGATTATCTGAAATTATCAGAAGCAATTAAGGAAATATGTATAAACTATACTTTATAAACTATAGCTTATAAATCTTTCCTTAATTGCTTCTGATAATTTCAGCTATACACAGCTGAAGCAGTGCACCAAGCAGAAAGTGAAAAACTATCAAAGTATCAACTGCAAGAGACAAGATTTTGGACCAACTGATTCTTTATGGAAAACTTGTGCCTTAAGTGTCCGGTGGTTGCGTCTCACCTCCTCCAACACCGGACACATGCACAAGCTGCACTGTTTCCAATTGTTACCTTACATTCTGGACTTTGCAGGGCCCAGAAGCAGGCCAAATGGAACAGGAAGGAAAACTGCTAGGCCCTATTAGCCAGTTCTAATAACTCAGCTACAGAACTTGTGATTCCTTTTTTTTTTTTTTTCTTCCCCTATAGAATCCTGAATTGTGTTTTACCCAATCTGATCGTCTCCCTTGTTAGAATAAGGTAAAGAATCATGTTGGTCCTAAGTTCTCTGTTGACACCAGTCACAATCACAGCCTGCATTTATTTTAGCTATTTTTATATATTATTTCTACTTAAAAAGTTCATATTTTCAATTGTTTTTAAAGACCAAACCGCAACAATAACAACTTGTGCGCAGGTAGTCTTCTCATCAATCCTACCAGTTAGAGGCAAGGGAAGAGCCAGAGATGAATGCATCCTGAGAACGAACGAATGGCTACGAGGATAGTGTCAAGATATGAACTTCGGATTCCTGGATCATAGAGAGGCGCTGCAAGGACTACAGGGACCAGACGGACTCCATTTAACCAGCAGAGGTAAGAACATCTTCGGACACCGACTAGCCCGCCTACTTCGCAGGGCTTTAAACTAGGTAAGTTGGGGGAGGGGACCTACTCATATACTGGGGTGGAAAGGAACTATCCTGATGGGACGAGTCGACACTCAGATTCCGAGGTAAGGACCCAATATGCAAACAGTTCTCTTGGAGCCACACAGACTCGGTCAGGAATAGCCTTACAGGGACTCAGCAAACACAAAGTGTGGAGGGCCATGTATGTTAATGCACACAGTTTAGGCAATAAAATTCTAGAACTAGAAACTGAAATAAGGGATGCCAATCTGGACGTGGTGGCAATATCCGAGACTTGGTTCACTGACGCACATGGGTGGGATATGGCTATACCGGGGTACAATCTACTTCGTCAGGACAGAGAGGGCAGGTTAGGTGGAGGGGTAGCACTATACATTAAAGAAGACATCAAAACTACCAGGATCACTGATGTCAAGTATACCGGGGAGTCCCTCTGGGTTAACCTGGCACGAGGTAGTAAAAAATGCCTGTATCTTGGTGTGGTATACAGACCTCCAAGACAACCGGAAAACATGGACGCAGAATTGAAGACATAGAGAATATAACTCTACGGGGTGACACTGTGCTGCTAGGGGACTTCAACATGCCTGACGCAGACTGGAACACATTTTCAGCAGCAACCAGCAGCAGCAGGAGGCTTCTGAACTCCATAAAAGGAGTACATCTCAGACAGATGGTAACGGAGCCCACTAGGGCCCAGACAATCCTAGACCTGGTACTCACAAACGGGGAAAGCATCTCAGAGGTCTCGGTAGGAGATACGCTAGCCTCCAGCGACCATAACATGGTATGGTTCAACATTGGGAAAGGATCCCCTAAATCAATTACAAAAACAAAGGTGCTCAACTTTCGGGGCGCCGACTTCGCACGTATGGGAGATCACGTTCATCAGACGCTACAGGACCAAGCAGAGACCGGCAATGTGGAAACTATGTGGTCGTACCTGAAATCATCCATACACGAAGCAACTAATCGCTACATAAAATCAGTAGACAAACGGCAAAGAAACAACAAACCCCAATGGTTCACTGAAGAGATCTCACTCCTCATTAAGGAGAAGAAAAAAGCATTTCTTTCCTACAAACGCACCCAGAGAAGAGAAACTAAAGTAGAATATAAGACCAGATCTGCAACGGTCAAAACAGCAGTTAGGGAGGCCAAACTTCGAGTGGAAGAAACTCTGGCAAAAAACATTAAAAAAGGGGACAAATCCTTCTTTAGGTATATCAGCGATAGGAAAAGGAACACAGACGGTATAGTACGCCTTAGACAACCGGACGGAAACTACGCGGTGGCGGATTCAGAAAAAGCAGAACTACTAAATGAATATTTCTGCTCAGTCTTCACCTGCGAAGCACCGGGACACGGACCACAGTTGATGATAATACAAGACGTGGATGACCCGTTTCAGAATTTTGAGTTCACTCCTGGGGACGTCTACAACGAACTGGCAAGGCTAAAGGTAAACAAGGCCATGGGACCGGACAATTTACACCCAAGAGTGCTCAGAGAATTGAGAGATGTCCTGGCAGAACCATTGGCGGTGCTCTTCAATCTCTCACTAAGTACGGGGAAAGTTCCGTTGGACTGGAAAACAGCCAACGTCGTTCCTCTACATAAAAAGGGTTGCAAGGCTGAGGCTGCGAACTATAGACCGGTAAGCCTCACCTCAATAGTGTGCAAACTCATGGAAACACTAATTAAGTATAAATTAGATACGATCCTGAACGAGGGAAATCTCCGGGATCCCAGCCAACATGGATTCACCAAGGGTAGGTCATGCCAGTCCAATCTAATAAGCTTCTTTGACTGGGTAACAAGAAGACTAGACTCAGGAGAGTCCTTGGACGTCGTGTACCTGGACTTCAGCAAAGCGTTTGACAGCGTCCCACACCGCAGGCTGCTGAACAAGATGAAATCTATGGGATTAGGAGAGACTCTAACTGCATGGGTTAAAGATTGGCTTAGTGGCAGACTTCAGAGGGTGGTGGTCAACGGTACCCTTTCTAAAATGTCGGAGGTGACCAGCGGAGTGCCACAGGGTTCGGTCCTGGGCCCACTCCTCTTCAACATATTCATTAGGGATCTGACTCAAGGGCTCCAAGGCAAGGTAACCTTATTCGCTGATGACGCCAAACTATGCAATGTAGTAAACGGCTATAATCTTCAGGATGCTATGGAGCAAGACCTGCGTACTTTAGAAAATTGGTCCTTGATCTGGCAGCTGGGCTTCAACGCCAAGAAATGTAAGGTCATGCATCTCGGCAACGGAAATCCTTGCAGAACTTACACCCTGAATGGAGAAACTTTAGCCAGGACTACGGCAGAACGAGACTTAGGAGTAATCATCAGTGCTGACATGAAAGCAGCCACTCAAGTGGAGAAGGCTTCATCTAAAGCACGGCAAATGATAGGTTGTATCAAGAGAAGCTTCGTCAACAGGAAACCTGAAGTCATGATGCCACTGTACAGAGCCATGGTGAGACCGCATCTGGAATACTGTGTTTAATTCTGGAGGCCACATTACCGTAAGGATGTGCTCAGAGTTGAATCGGTTCAGCGGATGGCCACCAGGATGGTCTCGGGGCTAAAGGGTCTCCCGTACGAAGAAAGACTGAGCAAATTGCAGCGCTACACTCTCAAGGAGCGTAGGGAGAGGGGAGACATGATTGAGACATTTAAGTACATCACGGGACGGGTAGAGGTGGAAGATGATATCTTTCTTCTCAGGGGACCCTCGACCACAAGAGGACATCCGCTCAAGCTCAGGGGAGGGAAGTTTCGTGGAGACACCAGGAAATACTTCTTCACGGAGAGAGTGATTGAGCATTGGAACGAGCTTCCAGTGCAGGTGGTCGAGGCACGCAGCATCTCAGACTTCAAGAACAAATGGGATACCTATGTGGGATCCCTACGAGGTCATGCCAAGGGATAGGGTCATTAGGACTGAATGAGCGGGTCAGTAGAGTGACAGTATAATTACAATTATTCTTTAGGGGGTCAGTAGACTCAAGAGGGTGGGTAAATAGTGTGGGCAGACTTGATGGGCTATGGCCCTTATCTGCCGTCATCTTTCTATGTTTCTATGTTCTAACTTGCTCACAAAAAGAGATCCAACAACAGCAGTTAAGAGTAGGAAAAAAGGAAGAAACATGCTATTGTATATTAAAGGTAAGATTAAAAGGACAAAATTGCAGGACTTAGATGGAAGAAAGAGGCACTCAGATTTTCCATTCCCTCTTTCCAGATTAAGCCAAATTGCACTGGTGTGACATGCAGAGAAAGTGGACAGAGATTTAAATTAAAAACATAGCTATAAAAAGGAATGTACTAAAAATAGGTGATTTTGATATGTTGAAAGTTGACTGGGGCATCTTTTTCCAGGGAAATCCTGGATTCTCTATAGGGAGAACTACTCCAGCTGTTGGTAAAGGAACTCATGTGAGATGGAGACACACTGGACTTGGTAACTAACAAACAGGGGGAATGTTTCTGATGCTAAAGTACATTGGTGTAGTAAGGGAGGGCAGTCCGTCTCAGGTGCCGTCTTAGTGGGGACACTAGCACCCATCCTCTCTGCCCCCTGCTCCTTCCCAAACCCCCCTACCACACGTGTGCGCCCCTTCCCTTCCCGCGTACCTCTTTAATCTTTAATTTTCCCAGCATGAGCAGCATTACGAACTTGCTGCCCGCATTGGTGTCGGCTCTCTGACATCACTTCCGGGTCCCGCACCTGCGTGATGCTGCTCATGCTGGGAAAATGAAAGAGGTACGAGGGAAGGGAAGGGGGATGCGGAGAAGAGGGAGGGGCACCACTCACTCTTGCTACGCCACTGTTACAGTGGTTGATCACCTGGCATTTAGTGGTTCAATATTAATATGCAAGCGAGGAGGGTTTATTGAAAAGTGAAGGTTCAAGACTTTAAAAAAAGACTAATTTTAACAAGATGGGGGAATCCCTCCAAGAGTAGTTAGCTGAAAACATCAGAAGTAGGAAAGCAGTGGTGTTCCCATGCCAGCATGATAGTTTTCTATAACAGCATCTTGGTGCACAGATACCATTAAAGAATTAGCACCCAAGGCATGGCACTGAGGCACCTAAATGGAGACATCAGTTTATAACATTGCCTCTATTCAACTGTTCATCAAAGGTCAAAGTCAATGGAGAAAAAGCACAGAGAATTCAAGGGGAGATTGACAAGTTGCTTATGAGTAAGGAATCGGCAAGTTCCATCTCTAATTTTGAAATCACCAAACAACGAATAAAAATAAACATTTTAAAATAAGACAACAACCAGAGAACAGGAAAGCTGATAGAATGCTTGTACTTCTGCTTGAAAAATGACTTCACGTTGACAGGATAAAGATTACACACAGAAAATCAACAATCCAAAAGTGACCAAGACTACTGTATTGATTTTATTATTTATGCAGCACTCATAATACCTGAGCTAATCCTCCAGCATGTACAAGCGATAAATCGGGCATCCAAGAACATCCAGGAACCAGCAGGCCATACAGTGAGATTATACAGCATGGAACTGTGTAGAACATATAGATGAGCATCTGTATTTTTAATTAGAAAAATATTACCCTTTAAAACAATGAGCAAACTTTCACACTGCTAGCGTCAACTCTGCAAATAGTCACAGCCAGTGTTAAAACTAAATATATATATAAATAATCTTTGAGATGGAGCTTCTTCCCCCTCCCCCTTTCCCTCCAGCAGCATGGAACTGCTGTGATGCAGCCTAGTATGCCCAAAGACCATATTAAAAAGGGATGTCATGGATATCCAATTTCCAGCAACACCAAGTACACCCCACCCCCTCCAGATTTCCTACCACCCCTATCACCCATAACTACCAGGATTCAGGTGCAATCCCCAGATGTTCCTTCCCTGGCAGCTCCCAGAATCAAAATGGCACTGAGGAGCTGAGACAGACATTGTGATTCCTGGAGCTACAGGGGCAGGAGCACCCAAGAACCCACCCCTGGAGTGCAAAATTAAATATATCATGCAAGTCACAAACCTGAGGTACCACAACTTAGTGACTTCATGTTAAAATTTTGCTGCTGTAAAATACTGCATTTTGCCACCGTTTATCACCTAGCTCTCTGAATGCTTCAAGTCACTGCTATGGCTGGGAAAAAAGCTTGCCGTGTTTAAATGGCACCAGATTAACCCCTTTTACGAAGCCACATTTTTATCACTGACCTCAGCAGTATTAGGTCCAACGCTCATAGAATTCCTATGAGCTAATACCGCCAAGGCCAGCGATAGAAAAGCCTAACGCGGCTTCATAAAAGGGATGGTAAATTGGCACATGATTGCATCTCTGGAAAACAAGAAGGGTCTATAGCATTGCCCTAGAAAGCAAACTGGGCATAACAGATGGGCCTGATATTTGCCAACTGACTCTGTATTTATTATGTCAACAACAATTCTGTTCTCATGTGACAATTAAGACAATCATGTTTACCTGAATTTTTGGATAGGCAGCTGGATCTTTTAGGTATGGCTCTTGACGCTGAACATATAATCGACAGAATTCAGCAGGACAATCTAAAGCAATCTAAAGATAATCATAAAATAGAAACTGCTGTAGCAATATCTTTCTCAAATATGCCATGCCAGAATTATATCAAATCTCATTGTCACCACTGACCTGAGCACATGGCAGATTTGCTGTATGCAGTTGTACAACTAATACTTTGAAAGCTGGCACCAATTCTAGTGGACATCTGATCCAGTAGGGTTTATTTATACTAACAATTAAAAAATATATATATTGAATACCTAGAGGGACATTTAAAAAAAAACATCTAAATCCAACTTGAGGGGAAAAATGGCCATTTTCGAATGATAAACTGCTGGACATCCAAATGTAATTTTTTTTTTTTTTTTACTGTTTACTTACAATTGTAATTGGTACATTTGACCATAGTAAATATTGAAGAACTAAGGCCAGCCAGTACTGGGCAGACTTGCACGGTCTGTGTCTGTATATGGCCTTTTGGTTGAGGATGGGCTGGGGAGGGCTTCAATGGCTGGGCGTGTGTGGATGGGTTGGAGTGAGATTGGACTTCAGCAGTTGGAACTTAAGCACAGGACCGGGTAGAGCTTTGGAATCTTGCCCAGAAATAGCTAAGAAGAAAAATTTTTTAAATTGAATCAGGTTGGGCAGACTGGATGGACCATTCGGGTATTTATCTGCCATCATCTACTATGTTACTATGTTTCAAGTTATATACATTAAAGCAGTGGCATAGTAAGGGTGGGGCACTATCTTGGAGGGGGCGCCAGCACCTTTCCTCCCCTCTGCCCCCCCCAGTATCTCTAGCTCTTCGCCGGCACATGCAGCAGCTCTAACGTGAAAATTTTGATATGAAATTCAAACATTTTAGAAGTGTTTGGGCATATAATTTAGAAGATCTTCCCTTTAATAGTACTAGGATTTATTTTGTCTATTTCGCTTTACAGACTGCGGTAAGAACAAGTCCTAGGACAAAGCCCCTAAATTATAGGACAACAGTAAACATCAATAGAATTAAGCTTTGGAACTCGTTGCCAGAGGATGTGGTTTGGACAAGTTCCTGGAGGAAAAGTCCATAGTCTGTTATTGAGAAAGCCACTGCTTGCCCTATATCGGTAGCATGGAATATTGCTACTCCTTAGGGTTTTGGCCAGGTACTAGTGACCTGGATTGGCCACAGTGAGAATGAGCTTCTGGGCTTGATGGACCATTGGTCTGACCCAGTAAGATTATTATTATGTTCTTATCTCTAATCCTAAACTCCTACCTGATTAAATATGGTACAAAAGGATAGTCCTTAACTGCCATCCTAAAAACATGACAGCATTTAATACCTCAGATTTTACATGGTAACTTATTTCCATAAGTCAGGATCACTTCCAGGTCCCGCAACTAGGAAGAATAGCCTTGCTGTTTACTCTTTCCAAAAACATAAGGCTAGGGGGCTTGCAATGAAGCTACTACATAGTAGATTTAAAATAAAAAGGAGAAAATATTTCTTCATACAAAGTGTAATTAATCTTTGGAATTCATTGCTGGAGAATGTGATGAAATCAGTTAGCTTAGCAGAGTTTAAAAAAGGTTTGGATTATTTCCTAAAAGAAATGTCTATAGGTAATTATTGAGATGGCTTAGGGAAATCCTAGGAAAAGCAGCATAAAATCCGTTTTACTCCTTGGTATCTAGATAGGTATTTGGGACCTGGGTTGGCCACTGGTAGAAACAGGAGTCTGTCCCACTATGGCAGCTCTTACATTCTTATATTAAACAACACTACAAACAAACCCAAATACCTAAACCATGCCATAACCCGCAACTCTGCAAACTAAAAATAATCATAAATGTAATCAAAAGCATAATTACACAAACTCAGAGTACAAGCTTACAATCAAGCACTGAACATGTGCCAGGAGGATCACTGGTATCCTGATATCAGTCTTGTGCCACTTGCATCCCTTGAAGGTGATAGTTTCTCAACCACTTTTCTTCCTTCACCAGGAATTTGCACCTAGACACAGTGAAATAGAAGTTCCGAAAAGCTCTTGCTGTGACAACCTGGCTGGCTCAGGGGGTTGAGTGCTGAGTTAGTAGCAGGAGACTGAGGTTTTGATCCTCAGCTAAGGAGTAGAACCTAAGTGCTGCATTTTGTGTCAACAACTAGGATTTGAGCTCAGAGATGGAGAAATAGAAGTTACGAAAAGCTCTTGATGTGAAAGCCCGTCTGGCTCAAGGGATGAGTGCTGGGTTAGTAACAGGAGGCTGAGGTACAAATCTCAGCTAAGGAGTAGGAGCTAAGAAAGGAGGGTAGCTTCTATTCTGATGCATTTTGTGTCAATGACTAGGATTTGAGCTCAGAGATAGAGAAATAGAAGTTACAAAAATTTCTCACTGTAAAAACCTGGCTGGCTCAAGGGATGAGTGCTGGGTTAGTAACAGGAGACTGAGGGTTTGAGTCTCATCTAAGAAGTAGGAGAGGAGGGTACCCTCTTATCATTTTTTAATTTTTTTTATCAATTCAAACAAGTACATAAACAATTGCACAGGAAATACTGAATATATCTCTTCAATTCATCAAATAATAAATGAATATGAAACATAAAGAGAAGAAAATTCTTTATCATAGTCCACCTGTGGGGGGAGAAAAAGCATCAAGAAACCACCTTGTGGGAATCAAGGTTTTAACTAAATATCTAATAAGAGGAAAAAATATTTGAGCAATACATCATTCCTAACATTCCATGACTACATTTATACTGTTTTGCTCTGGACCGCAGTAGGAATTCCTTTACCTTCCAAAAAAAAAAAAAAACCCCAATTGGGCAGATTCAAAGAAAATATACTTGTTCCTCTGATAGGAAACACTAGGAAACAAAACCCTTACAGGGAAATCTTAATTGAAAGCTTGCCCCCAAAGAAATCACGCTTTTACGGTATGTAAGAAATTCTTTCTGCATATGGTCCGCAAATTTAATCACCTCACTCGTCGTACCTATGTCCAGATTGTTTATAAAGATGTTAAAGAACACGGGTCCAAGCACCGAGCCCTGTGGCACCCCATTGGTATTTTGTTCTACGTCTGAATCATATCTCCCCTGTCCCTCCTTTTCTCTAAGTCTAAGGTATACATATTCAGGGCTTCCAGTCTCTCCTCATATGTCTTTTGTCGCAAAACTCCTATCATTTTCGTATCCCTCCTCTGGACCACTTCAAGCCTTTTTGTGTCCTTCGCCAGATACGGTATCCAAAACTGAACACAATACTTCAAGTGGGGCCTCACCAATGATCTGTACAGGGGCATCAACACCTTCGTTGTTCTACTGGTTACGTCTCTCTTTATACAGCCCAGCATCCATCTAGCAGCAGCCACCGCCTTGTCGCACTATTTTTTTGTCTTTAGATCTTCAGACACTATCACCCCAAGGTCCCTCTCCCCATCCATGCATATCAGCCTCTCCCCTCCCAGCATATATGGTTCCTTCTGATTAATCCCCAAATGCATTACTCTGCATTTCTTTGCATTGGATTTTAGACCATTCCTCTAACTTTTGCAGATATTTCTTCATGTTTTCCACGCCCTCCTCGGCATCTACTCTGTTACAAATCTTGGTATCATCCGCAAAAAGGCAAACTTCCTTCTAACCCTTCAGCAATGTCACTCACAAACATATTGAACAAGATCGGCCCCAGTACCGAACTCTGAGGGACTCCACTACTCACCTTTCCTTCCTCCGAGCGACTTCCATTAACCACCACCCTCTGGTATCTGTCCGTTAACCAATTTCTAATTCAGTTCTCCACTTTAGGTCCTAACTTCAGCCCTTCAAGTTTGTTCAAGGGCCTCCTATGAGGAACTGTGTAAAAGGCTTTGCTGAAATCCACGTAAATTACATCTAGCATATATCCTCGATCCAGTTCTCTGGTCACCCAATCAAAAACTTCAATCAGGTTCTTTTGGCACAATTTACCTTTAGTAAAGCCATGTTGCCTCGGATCCTGTAACTATTCTTTATTTCAACAACTCTTCCATTATTTTTCCAACAACCGAAGTAAAGCTAACCAGCCTGTAGTTTCCCGCTTCATCCCTGTGATCACTTTTGTGACTAGAGACCACATCCGCTCTTCTCCAGTCCCCAGGAACCACTCCCGTCTCCAGAGATTTGTTGAACAAGTCTTTAATAGGACCCACCAGAACCTCTCTGAGCTCCCTCGGTATCCTGGGATTGATCCCGTCCGGTCCTATCGCTTTGTCCACTATCAGTTTTTCAAGTTGTTCATAAACACTTTCCTCCTTGAATGGTGCATAATCTACTCCATTTACTAGTGTAACTTTGCCAGACAACCTCGGTCCTTCTCCAGGTTTTTCTTCCATGAACACAGAACAGAAATATTTAACAGGTTTGCCTTTTCTTCATCACTCTCCACATATTTGTTCCTAGCATCTTTTAGTTTAGCAATTCCATTTTTCATCTTCCTCCTTTCACTGATATATCAAAAAAATTTTGTCTCCCTTTTTAACATTTTTTAGCCATTTGCTCTTCTGCCTGCGCAGTCACTAGGTGTATCTCCGTCTTGGCTTCTTTCAGTTTCACCCGGTAGTCCTTTCTGTACTCTTCTTCTTGGGGTTTTTTAATATTTCAGGAACGCCTACTCTTTTGCCTTTATTTTCTCCGCTACTAGTATAGAGAACCATGTCAATTTCTTGTTTTTATTTATTTTCTTCACATAAAGTTCCGTAGCCATATTTATAGCTCCTTTCAGCTTAGACTACTGTTTTTCCACTTCTCTTATGTCCTCCCATCCTAACAGCTCTTTCTTCAGGTACTCTCCCATTTTATTAAAGTCCATATGTTTGAAATCTAGGACTTTTAGTATCGTGCGGCAGCCCTCCACTTTAGCCGTTATATCAAACCAAACCATTTAATGATCGCTACTTCCCAGGTAAGCACCCACTCATACATTAGATATACTCTTTCCATGTATGAGGACCAGATCCAATATCGCTGTTTCTCTCGTGGGTTCCGTCACCATTTGTCTGAGCAAAACCTCTTGAAAGGCATCCACAATCTCCCTACTTCTTTCCAATTCCACAGACGGAACTTTCCAGTCCACATCTAGCAGGCTGAAATCTCCCAACAGCAGCACCTCCTCTTTCTTTCCAAACTTTTGGATATCCACAATCAGATCTTTATCAATTTGCTGCGATTAAGTCGGAGGTCTGTAGACTACACCCACAGCCCCACAACACATACGCCGAACGAGGCATAACGCACTGTCAAAGGACGCATATTGCACCAAACAGAGATCACGCAGAATGCCATCATTCACCGAGCGCCCCACGGGCCTGGACAAGTTGTGACTCAAACGATATTTGCCAGGCTCCTTCTTTGGAATAATCGCCAGCGGAGACAATATCAGTACCGGGAACAGGCACTCTTGGAAGGGCCCCGCAGTCTGTGCCCTCTCGAGTTCCTCCTTCAACTTCCTACAAACCTCCACCTGTAGCTGAGAAACTGAGGAAGTGTTGGAAGCCTGCACGTTATCTAATGGAAGCGCATAAGGAATCACAAAACCCTCACTAAAACCCTCAACCAAAACAGCCGCCACCCGCGAATCACCATACAGATCGAGCCACGGCTGTATGGCAACCCTTGGGACCCCACCTAACCTAGCCGGGGCAGACAGCACTCCAGCTCCTTTCTTGGGGCACTTGAGAGCCGAGTGACCCTGACCACATATGGAACAGGCGTGACGAAAGCGACAGACGGTAAAGGAGCAGGCCAATTTATTAACTGCCAGCAACGGCCGGAGCCACCCCCGGCCCCCCTGGCGGACAAAAGGAACGCACCCCCCCCGAGGCCTGAGAGCCCAGCTTAGCCGAAGTACTCAGCCCCGATACCCCCGGTTTTGCCATATGGGTGATCCACAGATTAATGTCCTGCGTACCCCAGGACATGTGCCAGTTCTCCTCCATCTTGTTGCGGAACACCTCGTCATAGTTGAGCCACACCCAACCCCCAAATCGCTGACACGCATCGAGGATGGAGTCCGCAAGAGGCCGTAATCCTGGGGACGTTCCCGCCCCAGACACTGGCTAGCCGTAAAAACGCAAGCGTCCAGTTTAGAACATTGCGAGAAACCGCACCCACTTTTAGCTTCCCTCCCTTTTTCTTACTCTTCTTCTTCCGACCGCGAACCCGACCTTATAGGAGTTTAAAAATGTCCACACGTACGCTTCCTAATCTTATGACGTAGGGACCGCGGGACCTTCTCCCATAGCTCCGACAGTGCCAAGGGCTGGGACCCCCCGATCATCACCGTCCTACACCAGCCCCTCCCTCCCCGCCGAGGTAACCCAGAGGAGGAAGATGACGTAAAAGAGGAAGAGGACGAAGAAGAATCCCTGCCCCCACGGCCCTTTTTACCCCTCCCCTTCTTCTTCCGGACACCATCCCCAGCCCCTAGGGCCATGTTACCCGCAGTCTGGTCACTTCCAGCTCTGTGTCCGCTGCCGCCCGCTCCCAGAGTGGCGCCATCCACAGCAACCACCATAGCTGGACGCTGGCGAGCCTGCCCAGGCTCCTCAACGCCGATCCGCAGGGCTTCATCCAGTCCACCTTGAGCCGTTCCAGCAGCAGACGTCCCAGACACACCGTCACGTCTTAGGTCCTGTGGGAAAAAATCCGGACAGGGGCCAGCAACCTGCACAGCATGAGGGTAAGTTAGCCCCGTGGAACCAGCCCCCGCATGCTGGCCCCCCGCCCCCACGAAACCCCCTGACCCCCCAGTAACACTCGGACCCCAAGGGGATGGTGGAACAACGCCCATGAACAGAGGCGAGACCATCGCCCAGGGACCTACTCCCCAAGGAGGACCCCATGGCTCAACCGCCCATGGGGACCACCAGCCCGACGTGCCCCCTGGCGACCCTCCGCCCATACCTGATGTCGAGGGGCGTACTGGAGCTTCAGTCACCCCCCCAAATCCCCCCCTTGCAGGAGAACAAGTCCTCATCCCCAGATTGTCTGTCCCTGGCGCAGACCTAACCACCCCCTCATCCTGAGGCACGGCCAGAGGAACACCGGCTGCAAGCAAGGTCCTCGCCGGTGTCGGGTGTGCTGATGGAGTCTTGCCTGCTATTTTCGGTCCCCTCAAGGGGATTTTGTCCTTTTGCTGGTCTACCTCCGAGTTCTGCAGCATTTGGAGGCGGTTTCTGCAGGCCCTCTGGGACATTTTTAGGCACTGAGGGCAGGCAGCCATGAGGTGAGCCTCCCTGAGGCAACAGACACACACTTCGTGGGGGTCCATGGAACTCATTTTCCTTTTGCAGTCCGGGCACTTCTTAAAGCTCGGTTTTGCTGCAGTCTTCTCTTTTTTCTGCCATTCTTCTTCTTTTCCTGATGTTTTTTGGGTTGTTTTTTTTTTTAATGGAGAGCGATGATCCATCCGTTGGGGAGGGCGGATGAACTAAACTGAATTAGAGAGGGCCAGCACAGGTATATATAGGGCTACCACAGGTATATATAGGGCTACCTGCACATGCTCAGATGAGGCTCCCAAAAGCCTCACCTGAGCTCTGGGAAAGCAATTCCAAATTGGTAACGTTAGAGGACGTCACCAAAGTGTGGCTGACTTAAGACTGCTTGTCCATGGAGAATGTTTTATATATAGACCCTCTTTCTCAAAACCATAGCACAGTTTTTAGCACCAGCTGCAGCAGTAACAGTTCAGACACTCATAGGAATTGAGTGTCAGAGCCGTTACCCCCGCAGCCAATGCTAAAAAACCGTGCTACGGTTTTGTAAAAAGGTGGGATAATACTTTTAATATTGCAGGCTAGCAAGCTCTGTTAAAATTTTTCTAAATAGCAATAAGTCAAAACTAATAATTCAAACTCACCATGCCTCTAAATAAACAAAATATGGTTGCAAATATGAGGTAGGTGGCCAACACTAGATCGAATGGTCTTCCCAACAGTCCTTTCTTCTGGATTTCTTGAATCACCTAAATATAACATAAAAAAGGTAAATAACACATGTTGAGAATCATTATCTCATGCCATATGTTGTTAGTAAATGACTCCAACAGTGAAACTTTCTTTCATTATTTTCTAGGCTTTATTGTTTCCATTTCTTTGTTAATATGAAAGGCAATATTTAATTCCAGGAAACATTATTTTTAAAAATCTAACTGAAAATTCTTTTTTTTTTGTTGCCCAGTAGTGTTTTTCTGTTTCTTTAGGTTTCTAGTAGTGAATGGCACGGGAAAAAACTCTGTCCCTGTTACTGCCCCGTCACCGGACCACCGTCCTTTTCACCGCCACTGTCCCGTCCCCAAACCCGCCGTCCCCTTCACCGCCCCATCCCCGCAGCATCCACCCTTCCCTCTCGCCACCTCACCGCCCTTCTGTGGCCCGAGAATCTCCCTCCCTCCCCCTTACTGTTGCAGCGTAAAGAAACTTAAGGTAGGGAAAGTGCGCAGTCACCGATCGCACGTGCGGCCCCTTCCCTCCCTCCGACCAAATCTATCTCCCTCCCTCCCCCTTACCTTTGCGGCACTTTAGAAAAGAAACTAGCTGCCCCTGGAGGCAAGAGTTCTGTTCAAATTCACCTGTCTTTGTTTGAAATCTATTCTTGGTTTGGCCTCTCATGTACTTGCTCTCTCATTTCAACTTGGATTATTCCATTAGACCTACACGCAGAATCCACATGTTTATCCATCCATCTATAAAGGCCTGCCGATATAGAAGATTCTTGGACAGAACACTCGCCTTCCAAGCAGGTCATCTGAACAATTGGCTTGGTAACATTATTACACACTCCTCATCCTATCTAAGTTTTAGAAAACTAGTAAAAACAAACTTGTACAATAAATTTTTAACCTAAGATCTCTTAAAGCCCTTCCCCTTTTTAGTCTAACCAATTTGTAACCAAGATCTCTCAAGCCTTCTTAGTACCCTGCTTACATGTACTTGACGACTTTACAGTGTGCCTATTTTCGCTGATCGTGCACTGATTGTTCCAGCTCCTCTTATCTCTGTATCCTGCTCTCATGTATTCAATGACTTTTCATTGTGCCTATCTTTGCTGATTGTCCAGCTCTTCTTATTGTAAATCGCTTCAAACTATTATGGCTTTGGCGGTATATAAAAATAAAAATTATTAAATTATTATTATTATGCCTGTGCCGCCCTGCAGTCACGTGTGTGGGTGGAAGCTTCTCCTCTGATAATTGTCATTTTATAAACACAAATAAAACAAAGCAAAGGTTCAACAAAATCCATCTCCCCTCCCTTTCACAAATATCCCCTTCACTATTGTGAAAACTGAACAAACCAAATTACTATAGAATGCTACATAGAAAAATAAAGCTAACAGAATACTTTAGTCCTAGCAAATATTCACTCTTTGACTGCCTGTTATACTAATAGCTATTGTATGGATCTCATGCCAGCATGGTGATCTGGAACACATTAGCACAGCAGTTCTCCAAATCACTTGAATTATTATAGTTTATTCAAAAGTTTCTATACTGCGCAATGTCACCTCAGTAACTATAGAAAAATATAGTGTAAAATATAGACAGCAGATATAAATTCTCAAAACTGATACATTTTGATCACTAAATTGAAAATAAAATAATTTTTCCTACTTTTGCTGTCTGGTGATTTCATGAGTCTCTGATTGCATTTCCTTCTGACTGTGCATCCTTTCTTTCTGTACTCAGGCCCAACAATTGTCTGTTTCTATTCCCTTCCTCCTTCCTTCCTATGTCCTTAGTGCCCCCAGTGCCCCCTGATGGAATAACAGAAATTAATCAAAAACTCAACAAAATCAGCCTCTGGCTTCGGCATATTAAACTATCACTGAACATTCTTAAAACTACTAGTGTCCTTTTCTCGCCTTCTCCAGATGAACATTTATGTCTACCCATCAGTATCAACTCCTCCCCAATTCAAATGGATAGCAAAGTTTTAGACAGGGATCTTAGCTTTCATTAACAAATTAGTGTAGTTATGCAGAAATGTTTCCATAAGCTTACGCTCATCCGTTCTATTTCCTCTTTTCTTGATCCCTCCTCCATTAATATCCTGATTCACTCCCTAGTAATTTCAACTATAGATTACTGTAATGCCCTCTATCAGGGCATAACCCAGAAAGAAATTTGCCGTCTACAACTATTGCAAAACACAGCTGTTAAATTAATCTATCACGCAAAAAAATTTGATCATGTCACCCCTCTCCTCTGTAAAGCATATTGGCTACCTGTCACTCATCGTCTCTCCTATAAAATACTCCTCCTCACTTTTAAAACAAAAAAGTCTAACCAACCAGTGTTCATAGATAAACTGTTGATCCCTTACTCATCATCAAGGGCCCTCCGATCAAATAATCAAAATTTATTCTCTATACTGTCAATACGGGAATTGTTTTACGATACTACTCACAAATCTGAGGGGGCCGCCGCGGGAGCGGACTGCTGGGCATGATGGACCCCTGGTCTGACCCAGCAGAGGCAATGCTCATGTTCTAAATCCATCTTTTAGGTTACCGCCCCCTCTCTGTGAAATGCCCTTCCACTAGACATTCAATAGAAGAACTCACTCAGAAAATTTAAAATCAAACTTAAAACTTTTCTCTTTAAAGATGCTTTTACTCTTTAGCATCAGCCTCTGTCTCCTAATTCTCTGATTCATGTGTAGCAGTGAAACATCTAATACTTCTTTTGAAGTGATTCCCCTCCTAATATCTTTACCACTCCCCCACTTACCGTCCTTTTTTCATTAATTTTACTTTGATGTATTTTAAACAACTTTTCCCTCCCCTACTTTCCTTTTGTTTCATGTAGGTTAATCTAAATTTGTCCAGTATATTTTTTAATATTTGATAAATTATTGTTTTTATTTACCTATTTTAATTGTTTCCTATAATCTTTTATAACGTACACCGTCTAGACATGTATTTTGATAGACGGTATATCAAAAATAAAGAAACTTGAAACTTCCCATGTCCTTAATGCTCCCAGTACCTCCTTCCCATGTCCTTAGTGCCCCCACTGCCTCCTTCCCATGTCCTTAGTGCCTCCTTCCCATGTCCTTAGTGCCCCCAGTGCCTCCTTCCTATGTCCTTAGTGCTCCCAGTGCCTCTTTCCCATCTCCTTAGTGCCTCTTCCTATATCCTTAATGCCCTCAGTGTCTCCTTCCTATGTCCTTAGTAGTGCTGCCCGGTTCACTGATTCACTTCGGGTGAATCGATTCTAATCTATTCAAAACAAACAAAAAATATCGGCTTCCCAATTCGGATGACCCTCCCCCCCTTGCCCCCTAAAGCAGAAGCCGGTTAGTGTTGCGGTCCAGTTCCCCCCCCCCCCCCGGCATCTGGTTCCCCCCCCTGGCGTCTGATTCTCCCCCACCCGACATCTCGCTTCCCCCCTGGTCTCCCCATACCGTTTATCTTATAGAAGCAGCCTGCAGCAAGATTGCGATGCCAGCGATCTTTGCACTGCTTCGGAGCTATTTCCTCTGCCACGGTCCCGCCCCTCCTCAAGGGGAGGGACAGGCCTTCAAGGGGGGGAGACAGGCCTTCAAGGAGGGACAGGCCTTTCCAGGGGGGGGAGGGTAAGAATCCTTCGAGGTGGGACAGGCCTTCAGGGGTGGGATGCAGGCCTTCAAGGGAGGGACGGTGACAGGCCTTCAGGGGTGAGATTAAGACCTTTGCGTGGCAGGGAGAGAGAGGAAGCGATCGCCTGGGACGCTGTCCCTGAAAACAGGACATTTTGGCGTCCCGAAGCTGTATGTGGGGACAACGGGACAGGGGATCTAAAAATGGGACGGTCCTGTTCAAAACAGGACGTATGGTCACCTTAGGTATAGAAGCTTTCAATAAACATAAAATGCTGACAATGGTAGAGAGGCGCATTCTAATCACTTTTTCTGCCTCACTTGGCAATGCTGAAACCTGTTCCATATCGTTTTTATTTTTGTAAGGGACGTACAAACTATAACATATAATAAACAGAGCCCCTCTCCCATGACCACCAACACACAAGCTATTGCTAAGCCTAATAAAATTCAAACATGTCCTGGTTATTCATACGAGTGTGGCCCAACCAAAAAAAAAAATATATATATATATATAAATAACCATAATTAAGTATGGCATGTATGAAACACTGTAAGGTTACACATAGTTCAATCATTTACCTTGGCTGAAGGATTATGAATCACCGAAGCTTGATTATAGATTCTAAACCCAGCCCATAAAGGAAGGCAAATGAATGGTACATTTAAGAGAAAAGCAGGACATATCTGTGTTCCATATTTACCTATTAAAATAAAGGAAACAGTAAAGTTACAAGATTAAAAATTGTTAATTATATCGACTTGATATAGTCTACACCAGTGTTTCTCAACCTTTTCAAGCCAAGTACCCCCTAAGCCAGGGGTCTCAAAGTCCCTCCTTGAGGGCCGCAATCCAGTCGGGTTTTCAGGATTTCCCCAATGAATATGCATGAGATCTATGTGCATGCACTGCTTTCAATGCATATTCACTGGGGAAATCCTGAAAACCCGACTGGATTGCAGCCCTCAAGGAGGGACTTTGAGATCCCTGCCCTAAGCCTAACAACCGAGTACCCCTGGCTAAACTACGTCCCGGACCCGCCCAAACTCCACCCATGACTCCACACCCATAATAGTAATACTAATTGTAATGCAATTTCTTCCATCCATTTTTCTTATACACATAACATAATCTTACTAATACATAATGGTAACCACAAAATTAAAAAAAAACTAAGCACACTGTACGCAGAGAAAATGTTAATTATCATTTATATTCGGGGTTTTTAAAAGATGTCAAGGCAGATGACTTTAAAATATGCAATGTCACCTCAGTAACAACTACAGAAAAATAGACAATTATAGTGCAAAATATAGACAACAGATATAAATTCTTAAAAAGCACAGTTACTTACCGTAACAGGTGTTATCCAAGGACAGCAGGCAGCTATTCTCACTAATGGGTGACGTGATCCAACAGAGCCCCGATGCGGACACCTCACAAGCAGTCTTGCTTGAAGAAACTCGAAATTTCGAGTCGCCCGCACCGTGCATGCGTGAGTGCCTTCCCGCAAAACGCAGGGTGCGTCTCCTCAGTTCAGATAGCTAGCAGCGAAACCAACCCGGGGAGGTGGGTGGGTCATAAGAATAGCTGCCTGCTGTCCCTGGATAACACCTGTTATGGTTATTAACTGTGCTTTATCCCAGGACAAGCAGGCAGGTATTCTCACTAATGGGTGACCTCCAAGCTAATCAAAGTGGGATGGTGGGAGAGTTGGCAACTTAGGAGAATAAATTTTGCAATACTGTTTGGCTAAACTGTCCATCCCGTCTGGAGAAAGTATCCAGACAATAATGAGAAGTGAAGGTATCAACTGAGGAACAAGTAGCAGCTTTACAAATTTCCTCAATAGGTGTAGATCTAAGGAAAGCCACAGAAGCTGCCATTGCTCTGACCTTATGGGCTGTGACTTTACTGTGAAGAGGAAACCCAGCCTGGGCATAGCAGAATGAGATACAAGCCGCCATCCAATTAGAGATGGTACGCTTAGAAATTGGACATCCCAACTTGTTCGGATCAAAGGAGACAAAAAGTTGAGGAGCAGTTCTGTGCTTGGTGCGTTCCAAATAGAAAGCCAAAGCACACTTACAGTCCAGAGTATGAAGAGCTGATTCTCCAGGATGAGAATGAGGCTTTGGAAAAAAACACTGGAAGCACAATTGACTGATTTAGATGAAATTCTGTGACCACTTGTGGCAAGAATTTAGGATGAGTGCCGAGAACCACCTTATCATGGTGGGAAACTGTAAACGGTGGGTCCAACACCAACGCTTGAAGCTCACTCGCTCAACGTGCAGAAGTGATGGAGATTAAAAATACCATTTTCCAAGTGAGATATTTAAGATGAACAGAAGACATTGGTTCATATGGAAGCTTCATCAGTCTAGTGCGAACAACATTAAGATCCCAAACCACTGGAGGCAGTTTGAGAGGCAGCCTGATAAATCTGGAAACAAGAGGATGAACTGCAAGAGATTTATTGTTGACTTGAACATGGAAAGCACTGATAGCACTAAGGTGAGCTTTGACTGAAGTGGTTTTAAGACCTAAGTTGGATAAGTGTAGATGATATTCCAACACTGAAGGTATGGAAGAGGATTAAGTATCGTGATGATGAAGAATACACTATGCTGAAAAAGTGTCCACTTCTGTTGGTAGCTCTGCTGTGTAGAAGGTTTTCTGGATGCTTCTAAAATGACTGACTGGATCAGAAAAATCAGCATCTGCTGAGGTCAGGCTGAGAGGTAACAATTTGTCAGGTTTAACAACTGCAGGTTGGGATGAAAAAGAAACCCTTGACTCTGAGTGAGAAGAGATGGAAAGATCTGCAGGATTATTGGATCTTTGACCTTGAGCTGAAGTAGAAGGGATAACCACGGTTGTCTAGACCACCAAGGTGCTATAAAGATCATGATAGCTGAGTCTTGTTTGAGCTTAGAAATTGTAATTAAGGATCCTATTCGTCAGCATGAAATTCTGATAAAGGCAATGTCCAAATTTGTCTATCATATGGTCCTCATGTCCTGGAAGTGCCAAGGCATAAACTTTTGCATTGGAATATTTTTTAAGGGTTGATTTCACCACTAATGATTGACGTTGAAGCTGTGGCTTATCAAACCCTGGACAAGAAATGAATCTGTATAGGGAATCAAGTTTTCTCAGAGCTACTGTGATAGTTAAAGGCGTTTCCCAATTTTTAAGAAGTGTCTCTTTAAGAATGCCATGTAACAGTAACTTAAGGAGTTCTTTGGGAGGTTCATCATAGTACAAGGCCTCCAAGTACTCTGCACTATGATCAGTGTCAGCTTCCAATTTAATAGGTAGGGCTTTGTCTAATGTATCTAGTAAAAGAAAGTCTTTCTGAAGGAGATTTTCTTCCAGGAGGCATTTTTCTGTGGCGACTTTTCCGAAGGAATGCCATAAGACTCAAGTGCAGATAAAGTAGGTGAACAGTCTTGAGTCAGAAAGTAAATCTGAATCATATAGAAGGCTTGGAGACACTGGATGTCGAGGAGAATGTTGTCTATGAGAAGAGTTTTGATTTCTTCGGTACCAATCTGATGAAGACGAGGAAGATGACCGATGAGTGTCTCTCTTATGCTTTGAAGTATGAAATTGACGTGATGAGGAGTGATGATATCTTGAAGTCGAATGCCCTGAAGAAGAGTGTTGATGCTTCGAAGTAGAGGATCAATGCTTCAATGAGGTATGTTGGTGACAAGAGCGAGAACCTCAGTGTGAAGATCAATGTCTGGAAGCTGAACATCATTGAGAAGGGGAACGATAGTGTCTCAAAGGAGATCCCTGAGGAGTTCAATGCTCCAATGGATAGCTGACAGAGCTACCTTGAGGCCTTGTAATGCTATGCTCAAGTTGGGCCAGTACCAAGGGAATCGATGCTAGCACTGGTATGCATTGAGTGCAGTTTAAATATATTACCGAGCTCCCTCTGGAAGAACTCATCAAATTTTTCCCTAAAAGTAGGCACCAGTACTGATGGCTCAACAGCCGGTACCATTGGTGCAGCAGGTTGTCTCAGAGTGGGTGACCTCAATGAGTATGCACACAATGCAGGAGAGACAACCTGTGAAGCTAGAGAGCGATGGCATCGTTGTTTGGTCTCCATCAAGGGACTCAATGCTGTAGAGACCTGCGACGCTTGTTTGAAAGCAGCTGGTTTATCTGATGACAGAATCTCTTGCGATATCGATGTCAAAGCCAATCCCAGGGTTTTCGATGGTAGCACCGAACAATTGCTCCTGCTGAGTGCGATGGACTTTAAGAGAGCGTGACTTTAAAGTTGAACAGCAAGAACAAGTCTCAATTTTGTGTTCAGTGCCTAAAAATGTAGATATCAATTATGAGAGTCTGCAACAGAAATAGACCACTGACATCTGCCACACTTTTTAAAACCCGTCAACAATTTCAACATAGAGAAAAAAATTACTTCAGCGAGATTGAACTCAACTGTCACTGGAATTTATGAGAGAAAAGAAAAAAAAATTAAATTCTTCTCCGTTCCCTCATTGTTTATGAAAAAATAAATAAAGAAGAAAAATTACACCAAAGCGGGAAGGCAAACTTAGGCTGAACAGAGTTCAGCCAAATAGTACTTCTTTGCTCTATAGAAAACAAAAAGCTGAGGTACTGTGAACCTCAGTGGGTGAGAAGGCAGTCGTGAAGTTTCTAAAAACTTAACGTGACAGTTCACTTGTCAAACTGTTCGTTCCGAGCTCCGTGGATGACATCACCCATTTGTGAGAATATACTGCCTGCTTGCCTTAGGATAAGCAAAGATACTTATTTGTAGCAGGTGTTCTCTAAGGAGAGAAGACATATATTCTCACATGTGGTACTCTAAGCTGTCAGGATCATGACTCTGGAAGAGATTAATAAATACATAAACATGAGCCTGGTGAAACCCAATAAGGCCAGAGGGAAAGTTGGCTCTCAGAAAATGAAGAGAGTTTGCAGAATTACTCATCCAAACTGACTGCCCCTTCTGGAATTGTGTTCTAAAATGCAATGAAAGGTAAACATAGCCACGGAATGGGGGAGTGACCGGGGGGTGCAGGTTTGAGTGTATGATGGTTGTAGGAGTGTATGGGTATGCATGGTGGGTTTTGGGGTTGGTATGCTTTGGAGTGGTGGTGTGTATTTTATGAATGTCTGGATGGACTAGTCGAGGGTTATTCTGAAAATAGGCTGTGACTTGGACAAGGTCAGGCAGACCTAAATACAGTGTCCATACCAGGTTCTGTGGAAGATATCACCCACAAGTGAAAATATAAGCCCTTTTTATCAAGCAGTGTTACGAGTTGTTTTTTTTTATCACTGGCTGCTGCTGTAAAAGCATTTACCGCAGTGGCTGGCAATAAAAAACCCTAATGCGTCTTGATAAAAGAGGGTCATAGTGTCTGCTTGTCTTTGGATAAACAATTTTTCAGTTTCAGACAGGAAAGTCAATTTATTTATTTAAAAAATTTTCACTCGCCTAATACCTAGGTGGGTTACAGTAGTATCTACACAATTTATTATAGAATAGCGAACTATAAGAATTCTTCACATCTGCAAATAAAATATATCTTCTTATAAAGAGAATTCATCAACAGAGCAACAATTCATCCCTCCCACCTTAATAAATTATGAGTAGTTATTTCAAGCTTTCCACATTTCTTGGCCATAAATGACCTAGTTCAGTAACAAAACTCCTTCACAAATAAATTAGTCTTGAGCAGTCGCCTAAATTGTTCCATATTCTTATATAAATGTACTTGTCCTGGTAGTACATAATCTGGCTCCTCCTATCGAGAAAGATACCTGACTTGTTGACATATAATGTACCGAATCTACCAATGATTTCATGCTTTCTCTGACCTTAATGATCATTTTGGCATATATAATGCAAATACTTTTTTAAAATTTTCTGTTTGTCTGTATATAGTGTGGTGAATTATTTATCATTAAAATCTTATATTGCACCCTATATTTCACTGGCAACTAATGGAATTGCTTCAAAATTGGTATTATATGCTTTGAACGGTTGCCATCTTTTGAATTAACTGCAATGCTTTAACCTTACATTTTGCTATTCTTAAATATATCCTTACCCACGATATTTCCAGGGAGAAAGACAATTATGCTCATCAATATGGATCCTACCCAATATAGACCAATGTTCCTATAGCTCTCCCTGAAAAAGAAAATGTTAAAATTTAAAATAGTTAGAAACACTATGAAAAAAATTATATTTTTTTCTTCAAAATAATGCAGCTAAAAAGGCTAGATTCATCAACATGGCAGTTTTCTAGTTTATTAATCCTACTGCCTCATGTTTGGAATCTAGACCTACTGCATTTTATGGTCTTACATCAGATAACATGGCCAGAGACAACCTAAAGAACTCAGGGCCAAATGATCAAAAGTCACTGTTAAATATTGCTTGCATTTATAACCATGGTTGAACTTACTGATTTTGAAACAGCGATTGATGCTCAAAGGAACATAAGAAAAGCCATATTGGGTCAGACCAATGGTCAATCTAGCCCAGTTTCCTGTTTCCACAGTGGCCAATTCAGGTTACAAGGACCTGGCAAAAACCCAAATACAGTGGAACCTCGGTTTGCGAGTAACCTGGTTTGCGAGTGTTTTGCAAGACGCGCAAAATACTCAGCAAACTTTTGACTCGCAAACCGAGCACTGCCCCGATAAACGAGCACTTACAGTCCAGGAAGCGCCGCTTCGGGGGATTCCTCTTCTATCTTACGGCCAGCCTTCCACGTCGGGTGCCTTCCGCAGGTTGGAGGACCTTTGTTTGGGCCTGCGCGGCCGGGTGCCGTCCCCCCTGCACGTTGCGTGTGGCGCGCACAGCGTCAATCATCGACGTTGTGCGTGTCGTGCGTGGCGTGTGGGTGGGGCAGCGCTCGGCTGCGTGGGCTCGGGTGGGCTCCAGGATAGGGCGCAGGTCCCCGGTCTTTTTGGGGACCAGAAAGTACCGGGAGTAGAATCCGGTGCCCCGCTGACACAAAGGGACCTCCTCCACCGCTCAGAGGCGAAGGAGGACATGAGCCTCCTGGAGAAGAAGGGGGAGTTGTGCTCTGTTCGAAGGACACTTTCTTGGGGGCAGGTCCGGAGGCGGCATCCAGAAGTGCAGGAAATACCCTTCTCTGATGACGGAGAGGACCCAATTGTCCGTAGTTATCAGTTCCCAGTGGTGAGAAAAGGCACTGAGGCGGCCCCCTATAGGCAGAGGAGAAGGCTCGAGGATGGAGGGGGTCGGCCTTCTCCAATCCAGACAGTCAAAAGGACGGCGCAGGCTTAGCCGTCGCAGGGGTCTGAGGCTTTTGAGGGGCCCTCTGCTGCTGCTGACGCCGAGGAGGTGGCCTGGAAAAAGCCGGCATCGACTTCTGGGGATAGCACCGGGGAGGCAACTTGTATGACTTAGGAGGAGCGGGCTTCGCCTTGGGTCGGACCAAGGAGGCAAAGGAGCGCTCATGCTCGGAGAGGCATTTGGTGGCTGCCTCAATGGAGTCAAAGAGTTCGTTGCCCAAGCACGGGAGATTCGCCAGCCAGTCCTGCAGATTTGGGTCCATGTCGACTATGCGGAGCCAAGCCAGGCGGCGCATGGCTACCACAAAGGCGGAGACCCTGGAGGAGAGTTCAAAGGCATTATATGTCGCCTGAAACATATATTGTAATTTCTCCCCCTACTTACCCTAATGTTTCCAATTAGTCCTGCAATTAAATTGTTTTGTCGTGTTTGTTTGTTCTTTGTACGTTTTAAATATTGTAATTTTAAACATGTGTTAATCGCTTTGAAATTGATAAAGCGATCAATCAAATATATATTAAACTTGGAAACTTGGAAACTTGGATAAAGCCGAATCTGCAACAGCGTATCCAGGACTAGCGAA
Organism: Geotrypetes seraphini; assembly: GCF_902459505.1. Taxonomy (NCBI): domain Eukaryota; kingdom Metazoa; phylum Chordata; class Amphibia; order Gymnophiona; family Dermophiidae; genus Geotrypetes; species Geotrypetes seraphini. Next base: position 24,732,840 of record NC_047097.1, on the reverse strand, counting down.
ATTCCATCCGGCGATGGACAGGCAAATCATCCTGAAAGGAGAGCATGGATTTGATGCACTGTTGAGATAGGATGTGAAAGTAAAATTGTAGTTCAGAACCCTGTTCGCCATCATCGAATTTTGGTACAGGCATCTGCCAAACTTATCCATAGTCCAGCCTTCCCGGCCCGGCGGGACAGCCGCATAGACTTCTTTAGGGAAAACTCCACCACCAGGGACTGGTGGGAGAGTTGAGCCTTCTCAAACCCCTTACAGGGGACCGTCCGGTACCTGGATTCCATTTTGGACAGAATGGCCGGGATAACATAAGGAGTCTCCAAATTCCGGAAGAAAGTCTGCTGCAAAACCGGATTCAAAGGGAGGCGAAGGGATTCCTTCGGTGGATAAGAAAGCTCCATCTCCTCCAAATATTCCCGGGTGTACCTAGAATCAGACTGGAGGTCCAATTGCAGCGCCTTGCCCATGTCCATCACAAACCTGGTGAAGGAGGACGGCTTGCTCGCAGACGGCCCCTCAAGGGGGTAAGCTGAGTGAGACTTCGCTGCAGCAGAAAACGAGGGGGAAGCCTCCCTCAAATACTGCACTGGTACATCAGTGTCAACAAGAATGGACGTTGAGGAGGCCCCGCTAAAAGAACAAGGGGGAGTTGACGACGGCTTGCGCTTAGAGAGCCAGGAAGGTGAGGACCCAGGGGTCCGAGGGACAGAGATCCAACATGGGACGGAGGCGGGAGTCCTTGATCTGGGGCCCCCTCGGTCCGGGGACCGAGACGGCACAGGAGAGCGAAGAATACTAGGGTCAGACAGTACGAGGTCTGATGTAATGTAATGTAATTTATTTCTTATATACCGCTACCGTTTTATTTATTTCTTATATACCGTTAGGTTCTAAGCGGTTTACAGAAAATATACATTAAGATTAGAAATAAGAAAGGTACTTGAAAAATTCCCTTACTGTCCCGAAGGCTCACAATCTAACTAAAGTACCTGGAGGGTAATAGAGAAGTGAAAAGTAGAGTTAGAGGAAAAATAAAAATAAAATAAACATTTTAACAAGACAGCATTGATCTAAATACTGATGACTTGATGGACCCTGTAGTGCGAAGGCCTGGTGACCTACCCCGCTTCGGGGAAGAATCCCATGGCCACTTCACAGACCTCTGCCTTGAGGAAGAAGTACGTCTCGACCGGTGCTTCACACGAGGCCGGGCGGTAGGAGAAGTCTGCCTCAAGGGAACAGGCGAGGAATCACTCGAGGACAAGCGTCGAGACCAACGCACCTTGCCTCGAGAGCTCTCGGCGCAACGCTCAGGCTGGTCCACAATGAGCGAGGTCAAGGCCGGGGCAAGCTGAGCTAAAGCCAAGGAGTTCTGTGAGGTTAAGATAGCCTTAAACATATCCTCGAACATCGGCACCGAGACCAAAGGATTCGGACATACTGGTGCGGCAGTGCACTCCAACGAGGGCGACCTCGATGTAAAGTATTCCTGTAATGTGGAGGCACGCTTGGAAGGAGGTCTCATCAAGGCCGGCAGGACTACACTCACTGCCTAGGCGGCCAGAGACTCCAAGGATGGCTTCTTCGGTAGCTGAGCTGAACCTGAAGGAGGAAGAGGAGACTTACCCGAGGCCTTTGAAGCCGGAGCCCCCGAGGTCTTCGAGGCCGAGGCGTTACCAGCTTCCATGTCGAAGAGGTCCAGAATCTTGGCTCGACGCTGACGAAGAGTCCAAGGCTCAAGGGTGGCACAACGAGGGCAAGAGTCCGTAGGGTGATCAACACCCAGGCAAAGGATATACCAACGGTGCGGGTCTGTGATGGAAATTACCCGACCGCACTGCGTGCACTTCCTGAACCCAGTAAGAGGCCGGGACATATAGTAGGAAGGAGGGCTGCGGCCACCGAAAAACCGGGATCCCCCAGTCGCTGATTGCAGAAGAAAATACTGAAAAAATAATATATATATATTTTTTTTAAGATGATAAAAACAAAGACGCAGAGCACAGTGAATTCCGACTAGAAAAACAAGAAAAGAAGCCGCGGTGCAAGAAAGGCACTTAGGAACGCAGAGAAGAGAGACAGGGCTTTCTGGCTCCGCAGAAAACTAAGAACTGAAGACCATGTTGAGGAGACGTGCCCTCTAGCTGAGCGGGAAGGCACACGCATGCGCGGTGCAGCACTAGCAAACTTGAGATCTTCAATCAAGTTTGCTTGAAAAGCTGTCCGCGACGGGGCTCCGTGGATGATGTCACCCACATGTCGAGAATATGCTGCCTGCTTGTCCTGGGATAAATATATCTTTCTTGCATAAAGGCTCTTTAAGCCATTTGAGCAAAATCCAGCAAAACAAGATATTTTTAGAAGATATGTCACTCACTCCTCTTCAGTACATGCAAAGAACACTTGTTTATGGAGGTTCCAATAATATAGAATCTATCAAAATACTCTCCTGCAGTGTGTCTTAATTAAACATATTTTGACAATTCTACATCACCCACTGCAAGGGCTGATTTTAGTGCCTTTTGCCTCCCTTAAAGCTCAACATTCTGCTGGGTTTTGTTTTGGGTTTTTTGGGCTCCTCACTTTCCAACTGCAAAACTGATATTCATTATGTGCATAGAGTAAATCATACATAAAAGAGGGGCTTCTGTTGTTACTCAAAACAGGAACTTAACTTCCTGAAAGAGCACTTGTTAAAACAGGAAGTTTGGTTTTGCATGATGTTATTTTCTCTATGCTAGTGTTTGTATTACCCAGTTTTGAAATTTAATAACATTAAAACAAGAGTTCAGTCTGAAGGATTTAGTCTTCTTTTACACAAAGACCATAGTGCATAGCTCAGTGTTACAAATTCATAGAGGGAAAGTCTTCAGAAAGTAAATCATTCCAGCATATTTATTATCCTATTCTTCAAAAGGAAAGGCTGATAAAGCAATTGTCTGCATGCATAAGTATTTGAATGTGGTTTTGTGGAGGGGGGGTCCTTAATTACTGGCTGCTTGCAAGCTGCATGCTACATAGGCAATATTTGGAGCTTCTGGAGTTTCAAATACCTAACAGCCAGGGTTGGGTTCTACATTACTTGGGTAAAGCAAGGAGCCATGGTTTGGGGCTCTTGGCCAAGGAGTGTCAGCGCAGCAGCTGAGAAGAGTTGGCAGGGAAATAATACTCAGATAGGGGGGAAATCCCTCAGACATTTGCAAACGAAGACTTATGGTATGTAGTTCAAAAGAGGGGCATTCTGATTGAGCAGGAAGATAAAGGAACAACAGGAAACTGCTGTGTCTATAAAAGGGATTCTGGGAATTGTTTTGTTTAAAACTCTGCACTAGAAAACTATGTTCAAATCCAAGTCTAACCTGCCCTTATGCATGCCCAAAGCCCGCCAACACACTCATCTCAAGCTCTGGATGCATAGAGGCTGGACACCTTGCTAGAAGTCCAGAAAGGTGGTTTTGATTATCGTTACATGGATGTCCTGGCAATTAGGACTTAGGATGCTTTATGGGCATTAAATTTTTTTTTATTATTATGAGCCCCTAAGCGTTTAAAAAACGCTGACCACTGCCAGCTGAATATCAGCCGGTAAATTATTTGCAATGTTGTTGAAATGTTTATATTCAAGAGTACACTCTTGTATAGAACAGCCAATTCAGTATCAAAAATGAAAAATAGAGAGAGGAAAACGATCAGCGGTCCCAGAAATAGTCCACCATATTGGGGTGAGACAAGTCACAAATTAATATGCAATATTTTCAGCATGAAAATTTAAAGTTACACAGAGCTGAATTCACCAGAATCATCTACTTTGTATGAAAACTCATTCACCTCTATGAACAGGCAGCTAAGAAGGTACAACCGGCTACAAAAGCAGCTTGGAAGCAAGGAAACCGGTCAAATGTGCTAGATCAAAAGTAAATATCAAACTGACTCATATTTAACTACATTTACAAGAAAATTTCAACCTGCCACTATTTAAATATTGTAATAATGTTTAAGGACTGGTATTACCTTATTTCAGTATTGCTTTTAGAATACAGCATCTTACTGAGGATCACCAGTGGATCCCAAACTGTGAGTCAGGACCCCAAATCAACATATCATCAGGTCCCCCCCCCCCCCGGGCCTCCACTGTAACTTATGCCCAGAAGCAGTAGTTAGTATGAGATCTATGAATGTTCTCATGCACAGACTCAGCCCGCTCTTCTTTCAAAGGCTCCCTGTTAAAATGGAACCCAATGCATAACACTGCAGTTTGTGAGCACACCTCGATCGGCTGCACAGTTGGAATTTTAGGACAATTCAACACTCTCAAGTTCAGCCAAAGGTTGTAATTTTCAATCATTTCTATCTTGCGTGAAATAGAGGTCTGCTCTCTAATTATAGTAGTAATGGAGTTTCTCAAAGGAATAGTCTACAGTCGACTCCACTTAAGTGCAAGGCCTCTGGACTTAAATAGAGTGTGTGCTTAATCGGAGTACCACTATTTATTCATGAAAAATCACAGTATGTAATGAAACTTTTATTCAGTAAAAAACACACACGTAAAACAATTCTACACGGTTCAGTTTTAGAATCAGCACTATCCCATCTAATGCAACACACTGTAAACCTTTTTTAAACCAACATTCTACTGAAATAATCAGTCATTGTTTTCTGCACGCAGATTGCATGATTCAGGCTGACTACTGAGGCTGACTACTGAGGCTGACTACTGAGGCTGTAAAACTGGCCATAGTCGTGACATCCATTTATCTCCAGATAACAACGCAGTGCATGTAGGGACTTCAGCAGGTCCGAGAAGGAAACAATCTCTGCAGATGTTTCATTAGTCATGATGACCGCAGCAGTATCCCCGTCATCAGACTCTTGATTGTCAGTAGTGTCCTTTATGACTGTACAGATATTGGAATTAGTGCTGTCAGATGATGTGGGCACAACATTGTCAACGGCGACATATAGATCAAACTGGGAGTTCAATAGACAAAGTGTCACAGCTTCAGTTGTCTCATCAGATGTGTGAATGAAACTCGCCCGTCAATAGCAATTTGAAATCGTGGATGATGAGACTTGACTCCATGCCTTCCGTATCATGTGAAGAGAGTCGAGCACAGTCATTTTTCTTGCAAGCTCAGCAGCTCGGGAGCTGTATTCCGTGCTTGCATCAATCACCGCCATCACATATCTCATGACGAGCGACCTGTAATGACATTTGAAGTTGGCAATTATCTCCTGGTCCATCAGTTAGATCAAAGAGGTCGTGTTTAGTGGCAGAAATACGAGTTTGATGTTGGTTAGTCGTACGTTATTGCTGTGTGCTGCACAGTTATCATACAGTATTATAATGTGTCTCCTATGCCTTCTCATCAGATTGTCAAGCTTCTGCAATCATTCAATCCACAGTCTCGCCGTCATCCATTCGTTTTTATTGCTTTCATATTCAACAGGCAGACATTTTATGCTTTTGAAGCACTGAGGATTTTGATTCTTCTCAAACAATCCTCACTCAACAGGATAAACCATTCAAAAAAAGAAGAACAGACCAACTTGTAACGTTCTTCATCTTTCTTTATTCAAATTTTTTTTCTTTTTTTCTTATTAGTCTTGCTCCAATGCTCAAATGCCCGATGGGACCCGTTTCGCCAAACTGGCTTTATCAAGGATTCCAGCAAGGAGCACTATACAATATAATAAATTAAAGAGTTAATACACATATCATAAATTTATATTTAACATCCTGAAAAAACTGCATTTTAACTAGTAAAATTATCTATATTGAATGTGCAAAAATGCAAATCCTATATAAATATTTATTTGAATTAATCTATCACTTATCATTCAAATTAATTTATCCCTAATAAATCAATACATACCTTCATAATTAATATTAATTACATTTCTCAATAAATATTCAATGAATACCTCCCTAACCACAGACAATGGTAAAATTATATTGGAAACCAACATATTTGATAAATACTTATTCATATAATGTCCAACTCATTTATAATATATAGAAATTAAATAATCAAATTAACTACTTCATATATATTAAACATATCACTAAAAATCAATCATATATACAAATACAAACTTTAATTGATAATTAACCAATGAAAATTTAATATTCTTAAAACACCATCTATCTTAAAACATATTAGCTATTAATTAATAAATAGATATAATCAATCATATATATATATTCTCACACCTTTTATCTAATAAATCCATACTAGTACACCATTAAAAACCTATGTATTTAAATATCAATTAATAAATATTCTTTAAACATCATCTCTCTTAAAAAACATTTGCTATTAATAAATAGATGTAATTGGTCATATATGTGCATTCTCACACTTTTTGTCTAATAGATTCATACTAATACACCATTAATATTTAAAAAAAATATATATGCATCTAAATATTAATTAATTAATAAATAATTATAATCAATCATATAAATATATGTACATATGATAACTAACAAATACTTAGATAAAATACAATAAGAAATGAAGTAGTGTAATCTATATATGTGCAGCTATATGTAATTATTTAAATAACAAATAAAAAACAAAAAACAATAAAAAAAACCATACTACATATGTGGTTTTTTACAATGTAAATGAAAATTAAGCAATGAATTGTTAATGGATATAATTTCAAGTTACAAGCGTTATTTGGAGTATATTTTCTGAGGTTGATGCATTATTAATCATTTCATTTAAAAGTGGGGGCACAAATATACACAGTCTTTGATGTTAATATTGACTTTCATATTATGTTAAAGGAGATTAATTAAAAATTTTAATTGGTTATTAATTTTTGATAATTAATTTATGAGTTGTTATTTAAATAATTACATATAGCTGCACATTTATAGATTACACTACTTCATTTCTTATTGTATTTTATCTAGGTATTTGTTAGTTATCATATGTACATATATTTATATGATTGATTATAATTATTTATTAATTAATTAATATTTAGATGCATATATATTTTTTTAAAATATTAATGGTGTATTAGTATGAATCTATTAGACAAAAAGTGTGAGAATGCACATATATGACCAATTACATCTATTTATTAATTAAGAGCTAATATGTTTTTTAAGAGAGATGATGTTTAAAGAATATCTATTTATTAATTGATATTTAAATACATAGGTTTTTAATGGTGTACTAGTATGGATTTATTAGATAAAAGATGTGAGAATATATATATATGATTGATTATATCTATTTATTAATTAATAGCTAATATGTTTTAAGATAGATGTGTTTTAAGAATATTAAATTTTCATTGGTTAATTATCAATTAAAGTTTGTATTTGTATATATGATTGATTTTTAGTGATATGTTTAATATATATGAAGTAGTTAATTTGATTATTTAATTTCTATATATTATAAATGAGTTGGACATTATATGAATAAGTATTTATCAAATATGTTGGTTTCCAATATCATTTTACCATTGTCTGTGGTTAGGGAGGTATTCATTGAATATTTATTGAGAAATGTAATTATGTAATTAATATTAATTATGAAGGTATGTATTGATTTATTAGGGATAAATGAATTTGAATAAGTAATAGATTAATTCAAATAAATATTTATATAGGATTTGCATTTTTGCACATTCAATATAGATAATTTTACTAGTTAAAATGCAGTTTTTTCAGGATGTTAAATATAAATTTATGATAATATGTGTATTAACTCTTTAATTTATTATATTGTATAGTGCTCCTTGCTGGAACCCTTGATAAAGCCAGTTTGGCGAAACGGGTCCCGTCGGGCATTTGAGCAAGAAAAAAAGAAAAAAAATTTTGAATAAAGAAAGATGAAGAATGTTACAAGTTGGTCTGTTCTTCTTTTTTTGAATGGTTTATCCTGTTGAGTGAGGATTGTATACTGTTTGAGTTGTTCAACTTACCTCACTTCCTATCTTCAAGAACCTTTTTCGTAGATTTCGATTCTTCCCAATCACCAGTGGCTCGAGCTTTTCACTACCATCTGTATTGCAAATGAGCAACAATGTCAATCATTCCTTTGGCACCTTGAAGCCAATAGTTTCATTGCGTTTGAAAGCCAATGTTCCATCAGGGATGTCAAGCCAGTACAGGCCGTCTCATTGGCGTTGAAAATGTCACATGGTTCATATCCACCAATGACTGATGGCAAAACTTCCATGACCCATCTTTCTGCACCAAATTCATCCACGTCTTGTTTTTCACCATGCTGCTTCTTAAATTTTATGCCGTTACGAACCTTCCACCTCTCCAGCCATCCGTTGTTGCTTTGAAGTCTTCTACACCCAGTTCTTTGGATAGCTGTGCTGCTTTCTCCATCAGCAGAGGCCCACTGATTGGCAGTTGATGATTTCTAGCTTCAGCAAACCATCGCAATGCCTGTTCAATGTCTCCAGCCTTCCCAATTATTTTCCATTTCCTGGTAGGATTGCTGTTTTGCCAGTCTTTCAATATGGCTTGCTTTTTTTTTTGTGAATCTTGAGAAAACTGGCTAGGATGAACGCTGTAATAGAGACCTGACTCTCCCGTTGGTCAAGTTTCGCTAAGACATCGACACGTTCAGCCAAAGACAATGACTTTTGTCCAGCGTGGTTGACACGTTCAGCCAGAGACAATGACTTTTGACCAGCCAAAGACAAAGGTTTTTCTCCACGAGACGCCATGGTGCAGTTTCGAAAGTTCGAACACCTGGCCAGGCCTAGACTGTTGATCCGAAACACATGGCTCATCAATGTGAGAACATGATTGCTTTTAACCGTGATTGCACTTTAACATAAACGCATAGAGGTGGGACCTATAACATCAGTGCGCATAAGCGGATTGTGTGCTTATCAGAATTGCAATTATCCGTTTACGTCCATTGACTTTAATGTAAAAAAAAACAAAAAAAAAACCAGGACCATGATGGTAGGCAGCGGATAACCGAAGCGCATTTAGGTGGAGTCTACTATATCTTATCAAGGCATTCCTGTTTCACCTTCCCCATACTTGACATAAAGGAATCCACCTTCTCCTCTATTCTCCGCATGGCCTCAAGGAGACTATCCAGGGTGCCTGCAGGGATTTTTGCTTCAAAAAGTCTCAGCGTTCTTCCTCCCCTGCTCTCCAGCTGAGAATATAGCTCCACCCGCTGCTTGCTCCGGAGTCACTCCCTCCTTCCCTCCAGAGAAAAAATTGCTACTCTGCCAACCCACTGGACAGGGTGGGGCAGAGACTGTAGGCGGCAAGAGAGATGTTTGAAGCTCCAATGGCTTGAGTGCTCCCTCACTCAGAGCCAATGCAGAAGTCTGCCGCTGTTGGGGAGACTGAGGGTCAGTAGTAATCTGCAGCTTGAAGAATCGCTGCAATGTTTGCTGACTCGGCAATGAGGTAAAGGCTGCGGGGTTGTGCCACTCTCACAGCTCCTTTTCTCTTTGTATGGGGCATATTCGGCCAAGAAGTAATAATGTCCCAAGGCAGCAAGTAACAAAGTTTGAAGAAAACCAAAACGAGCAGTCGGATCACCGAGGCCAGGCGTCTGCCATCTTAAATTGCGTCTCTGATCTGCCATAATTTATTATGTTACAATCATCCAGGTTCGCACAAGTTTTTAAGGGCTTCTTTTACGAGGCCACATTAGCGGTTTAATGCGCGTAATAGCACGTGCTGAATTGCCAGCCGTGCTAGATGCAAACGCCAGCATTGAGCTGGCGTTAGTTCTAGCCACGTAGCACGGGTTTAGCACGTGCTAAAACTGTTAACATAGCCCTAAGTGTTAAAATAGGATCACATTGGGTAAATTTAGGAAGCACCAATCTAGGAGTATTGTCTTGCAATAGGCTAAGGGTTCTACTAAAAATCTGCTTACATGCTGAACTTAATTAAATGCCTCAGTCTACACAAAACGATACATACTAATTTATAAGCAAAATCGTGGTATCGGATTGGTAGCATGGAATGTTTCTACCATTTGGGTTACTGCCAGGTACTTGTTACCTGGATTGACCACTGAGAAAACAGAATACTGGGCTATATGGACCATTGCTCTGACTCAGTTTGGCTATTCTTATGTTCTTAATTTATACAGAAATTTGAATACGAGAAAAGAGACTTACTCCCAGGCAATAGCTGCCACCATTAAGAGGTACATCAAATAATGCGCAGAACCATCCCAGTAACAGATCACATGCCCATAAGCAGTATTCAGATAAGGTTCACCCTGGAAAATACAATATAATTTCAAAGGTATTTAAATTTAAATATAATAAAACAAAATTATCGGGGCTATTGTAATCTAAACTGCACATTTCATTGAAGGCGACAAGAGTTAGAATAAGAATTTTTAGTAATCCATAACTGTAAATATTAAACAAAGGGGCCTATTTACTAAAGTGCACTAAGTTTTCACAAATAAGTTTTGTATCTAATGAGCATTAAGTCCTGTATGCTGTTGGGGAAGCAGTCAGCGAATTCCATGCAATAAGCACACAGGGCACACATTGACTGCAGAGGCCCATGTTAAATTCATCAGCAGATAGTGAAAAGACGGTTAATAAAGCCTAATAAATAAATAAGTGTAGATGTATCCATGCTATCGACACATTTCATACAGGTCCCATCACTAAAAAAGATCAATAGCTAAACACTGCTAATCCTGATAAAAAACCCAGTTCCAAGCACAACATCAAGCTCATTCCTCCAGATTTTCACCTGGTACTTAATGGGGGTATACCTGGTAGTGTAATAACGGAGCAAAAGTGATCCCCTATATTTGTCTCCTTGCCACAATTTTGAACCCAAGCAGCAACAGGATGGGAGCCAGCGGGATAGCTCCTGCCATGATATATCCATGTAAGTGCTAGTAAGGGGGAAGTTGGGAGTTTGGTGGAGCGTCATTTTTAAAAAATTTTATTTAGGCAATAGCTACACTAAGATGCACACTTATAGAGCAGGTACACTTAATGCCCCATCCCTGAAGTACTTGGTAGTCTGAGCCCTAGCAGATTACAACTAGAGGTCATGGGCACTTTTTTGAACCTAGGACTTGGCATGAGCAAAAGCAACTGGGGATCATTCTTGCTTCCACTAGACTACCAGAGATTTTGCTAAGAATGGGGGGGCTTGAGGGATGTACAGGTAAAAAAAAGTTGGATGTTGAGGGGAGGGGGGAGCAGTCGTGGGAAGAATCCAATGCTCCTTAGCTTTTACACTTGCCCCTTCAAGTAGGCATTTATTCATGCCGTGGGTCAGGTATAAATGCCAAAATCTAGATATTTTTCTTATTAACATACTTTGCCCTTGTAAAATCCATATTTTCAACTAACCCAAACCACTCCTTCTCCATGCTCTAACCACACCTCACTGCAATCTAACTGTGGTATGCATCTCCATGTAGAAATGGCAGCTTTCTAAAATCACTATTTGCATGTGTAGGCAATCTGTTCATACAAAAAGCCTCTATTTACACACGACGACAACTTTGAAACCACCCTGTTGGTTATTATTGTTGCATCAAACACAGTAAGATACAGACAACTGCAACAATCATAACGCCAGCCACAGAAGCCTAATTTACTCATTTACCAGATGCCAAATAATTGCCTGTACCTTATTAATCTAATCTTTAGCCTTATATACCGGGTCATTCCCTTGAGGGACTCGAACCGGTTAACAAAATTTAGGTTAAGAATACATTAATGAACAGTAATAGAACATTAATGAACAGTAATAGAACTGGAGAGACAGTATATATTAAACTTTCAGTCATTAAGTAGAAAATTCATAAAGACGCATCCTCTTTCAACTATCAGTTAAAAATCTCTTGAACAGGTATGTTTTCAGAGTTTTTCTGAAATAAGTCAGAGAGAAAAGGAAGTTCTAATAACTGAAGGAAGACCATTCCAAACTTTCACCATAGTAAATGCCAAAGAATGTGAAAACTTATCCAAAGTTTGAATCTCTCTAACAGAAGGGAATATTAATTTAAATTTATGTATATTCCTAGTAGACAGAAGACGATAAGAATTAAAAGAGAGGAAACAATGGGGGAAAAAATCCCATATAAGCTCTTAAAAACAACATTACCACACTTAAAACTGAACCCTCCAATACATCGGAAGCCAATGCAGTGCCCTCAACAATGGAGTAACATGATCATATTTATTTTTACCAAAAATCAGTTTGGCAGCCGTGTTCTGAATAAGCTGTAATCTCTTCAAATTACATTTGCTCAAACCAATTTAAAGAGAATTGGCATAGTCTAAATATGCTAAAATTATAGCCTGGACCAAAGCAACAAAGTGATGTTGATGAAAGAAACAATGAACCCTCCTTAGCATCTGTAGGCTAAAAAAGCACTTTTTTGATATGTTATTAATTTGATTAGTCAAAGAGGGTGGAATCTAAAACAAATCCAAGAACTCTAGATGAAAATTCAATCTTTAGGGAATCATCCGAATTTAATCTTATAGATAGAGGTAAATTGTGTAAACAGGACCAAACCATAACATAAATATAAGAATCAAATAATGATCATAATGGACATCCCAATGTACTCCTTTGAGCTTACACGCATCACAGCAGAACCAGGGAACGACCAATAAAAGTGACACAGCAAATCATGTCTGTTTGGTGAACATGATTTTAGATTTATTTTGCAACAATCCACCACGTGTTTACCCCCAGGTTCTATAGACGTGCACACATCTTTACTGGCTAACAAGCCATTAAAAAACATTAACTAACCACTAACAACCAATTACTGGCATTTATTAGCAGAAATTGGAATTTACACATGTATCTGGCTGTGTGCCATTCTATAACGCCAGGTGCTTATATCCCCATAATGTGGAACTCAAAAAGAGGCATAGCCATAAGAGGGGTATGGGTGTGTAAAGGGTTTCCAAAAAGTTGTGCACATTAACGAATAATGGGTCAGCATGATCAGCTTGGGTGAGAGCATTTACACCACTTTTCAGCAGGCATACATACGTCTGGCACCCAAAGTTAGAGAACATGGAACAACATTCGGAGGCACAGGAATAATGGTGATACTTTATTAATCAAGACTTCTATATCATAATAGCAAGTACAAACAAAAACAACAATAAAAGCAGATGCATCAGTAACAACATATAAGGTACCAAATGTCTGTCATGATATCACAGTATTAACACCTTATATCTGATTTATTTGTTCAATTCTCTATACTGTTCTCCCAAGGGAGCTCAGAACGGTTTACATGAATTTATTCAGGTACTCAAGCATTTTTCCCTATCTGTCCCAGTGAGCTCACAATCTATCTAATGTAACTGGGGCAATGGGGGTATTATGTGATTTCCCAGGGTCACAAGGAGCAGCGTGGGTTTGAACCCACAACCCCAGGGTGTTGAGGCTGTAGCTTTAAACATGTGTATTCAGATCTAGTGGGTATACAATGTGATATGTATCATCAATATTTTGAAGTGCCAAACAATTACATGTTGAGGGATGTAATAAGTGTTTGGCATTTCAAAATATTGATGATGCATATCCACATATCTCATGTTTATGGTTTGTTTTTTTTATTCTATGATTTTTTCTTTCATTCTTCTGTTTAAGGACCCCTGAGGAAGGCAAAACATTGCCGAAACACGGCCCATGTAGGGTCAATTGTCATTCTGTGAGAATCAGATACAAGGTGTTAATACTGTGATATCGTGACACGGACTTTTGGTACCTCATATGTTATTATTGATGTATCTGCTTTTATTGTTATTTTTGTTTTTACTTGCTTTTATGATATAGAAGTCTTGATTAATAAAGTATCATCATTATTCTTGTGCCTCCTGGAATGTTCTTCCACGTTGTGTTGCTTGTGATTCGCTCGTTTTTGTTGTGGAACATACGTCACTTACTGTGGACTTTATTTGCTCTACTCAAAGTTAGAGAGCAGGAATCAGCACAAAGCGCAAGTCTATTATAATCGCATTTAGCACCGATCTTTCCTTGTGCCCATTTTTGAATGCCATGTATAGAATCCAGGCCTCTCACATACCTCTTTCAAGTAAAATGTCATGAATCCATCGATCATGCCATCGTGTTCAAGTCCAATGATAAGGGCCACCACACTTGTAAACGCAAATACTGCATAAACTGGAGAAATAAGTTGACAACTGTTATCTAGAAGCTGACTTTTACAAGCAGTGCATTCTGAACACAGAATCTAAAGAATATGGGGCTCATTTTCAAAAAAGAAAGACATTCAAAAAGTGGCATAAAGGGGCAGATGGATGTCTTTCTCGCCAAAACCTTCCAATTCGCTATTTTCAAAAACCTATTTTCTATATGGATTTCTATGGTGTTCATCTGTAGTTCATCTAAATCTTAAAGGGACATGTTAGAGTTGTGGTATAGGCAGGATTAGGGAGGGCTTATGACTTGGACGCTTTCTTGCAATAACATTTAAGAATATGTCCAGGGCACAATTTGGACATTTGGGGATAGACCTGTTTTAACAACAAAAAAGTGCCAAAAAAGGTGCCCAAATGACCACTGGAGGGATGTGAGCATGATCCCTCTACACTCTCCCAGTAGTCACTATCCTTCCACTCCCCCAAAAGTTGTAAATGAAACAGTACATACCTGCCTGAATGCCAACTGCAGATGTTATGGCCAGTTCTAGTAGAGCAGTAAAGGTGTCTGGAGTAACCTAGTGGTCATTGCAGTGGACTGCAGAGAAGGGGACTCAGGCTTATATCCCACTATAAATATACAATATAACTACTACACTTATGGTGGAAAGTGCGAGGCAACCAAAACCCACCCAAAACCTACTGGACCTGGTGGACCATCATATGGGTCAGTGGTCCCCAACCCTGTCCTGGAGGACCACTAGCCAGTCGGGTTTTCGGGATAGCCCTAATGAATATGCATGGGGTAGATCTGCATTCCTATCATCTTCATTACATGCAAATCTCTTTCATGCATATTCATTAGGGCTATCCTGAAAACCCGACTGGCTAGTGGTCCTCCAGGACAGGGTTGGGGACCACTGATATAGGTGACACTCCCAAAGGAGGTGGTGGAGAGGAAAATGGTGACAGACAGGAAAATGGTGACAGAGTTCAAAAAACCATGGGATGAATACAGAGGATCTCTAATCAGAAAATAATGGTATATATTGAAGAACTAAGGCCAATACTGGGCAGACTTGCACGGTTTGTGTCCCATATATGGCCATTCAGTTGAGAATGGGCTGGGGAGGGTTTCGACGGCTGGGATGGTTTAGATGGGCTGGAGTGCGCTTTGACAGAGACTCTAGTAGGGTGTAACCTAAGCACAGTACTGAACAGAGCTCTAGGTTTCTAGCTCAGAAATATCTAAGAAAAAGGACCATTTAAATTATATCATTAATTTATAGAGCATGTACGGTTGGGCAGACTGGATGGACCATTTCGGGCTTTACCTACCATCATTTACTATGTTACTTGCATCATTTACTATGTTACTCTGCTGGGTAACTATGTTACCCAGCAGAGGCATTGCTTATGTTCTCTGCTTTATGTTCTCCAGCCATTTGCCTATCCATCTTAGTATAAATATCTCTCTCTATTCTATGGCTTTGTAGTTTCCTGAGAAGTCTTTCGTGTGGAACCTTGTTGAACGCTTTCTGGAAGTCCAAGTATATTATGTCCACCAGTTCTCCACTATCAATTTGTTTGTTCACAGTCTCAAAAACCTGAAGTAAATTCATCAAACATTATTTCCCTTTCCCGAAGCCATATTGACTGGCTCTCATCAGGTCGTGTGTATCTGAGTGCTATCTTTAATTAGTGCCTCAACCATCTTTCCAGGGACAGACGTAAGACTCGCAGATCTGTAGTTGCCCGGTTCTCCTCTTGATCCTTTTTTGAAAATTGGCGTGACGTTCGCTATCTTCCAGTCGTCAGGTATCTGTCCAGTTCTAATTGACAGGTTGGCAAGTTTTTGCAATAGCTCTCCGATTTCAACCTTCAGTGCTTTTAAGACTCTCGGGGATTTGTCACTTTTAAGATTGTCGATCTGGTAGTATATCTGGTCCAAGTCCACTTCTACTGTGGTGAGGCTGTCATCTATTACTCCTTTGAACACTTTCACTGCTTCTGGTATTGTTGCAGTGTCCTCCTTCGTAAAGACAGACGCAAAGAAGGAATTTAGTCAGTCTGCAATTTGTTTGTCTTCCTTGATGATACCCTTTTCTTCCCTGGTCATCCAGCGGTCCCACCGCCTCTTTTGCGGGTTTTTTTCTTTTTATATAAAAAAGAGCTTGAAATTTTTGGCCTCTTGCGCTATTTTCTCCTCATAGTCCTTTTTGACATCCCTCACCGCCTTGTGACATTTCTTCTGATCATCTTTGTGTTTGTTCCAAGCTTCGGTTGTTTTCGTGCATTTGCATTTTTTAAAGGAGTCCTTCTTTTCTTTTATGGCTTCCTTCATCTCTCTAGTAAGCCATGCCGGTTCTCCTTTGCCTTTAGTTTTCCTTTCTTTGGAAATCTGCGGAATGTAGAGATTTTGTGCTTCCGTGATAGTATTTTTCAGTAGGGACCATGCCTGATCTACTGTTTTAACTTTGGCCATCTTTTTCTTGAGCCATTGTTTCATCATGGCTCTCATGCTATCGTATCTTCCCTTTTTAAAGTTTAAGGTTGTGGTTAAGGTTTTGCTATGTTTCCCTTTCCCGATGTCAAGTTTAAAGTTGATCATATTGTGATCGCTCATCCCCAGCGGGACCATGACTTCTACTTCTTTTGTCAGTCCCGTAATGCCATTCAGAACCAAGTCCAAGGTGACGTTTCTTCTCGTCGGCTCTCCCACCATTTGTTCCAAAAAGCAGTCCCTAGCGCTTCCATGAACTTGGCCTCCTTGCCGCAGTTCGAGGTTCCCAGGTTCCAGTCTATCCCCAGGAAATTGAAGTCTCCCATGATTATTACATTACCTGTCTTACATTCTTGTTTAATTTCCTCTATCATTTCTGAGTCTGACTCCTCCGTCTGTCCTGGGGGTTGATAGTAAAGGCCAATTTTTGTGTCTGCACTGTTGTGTCTAGGAATCTTGATCCAGAGGGACTCCAGCTTCTCTTTCCTTTCCGTCGCAGCCTCTCTAACAGATTCTACTCCATCCTGAACATATAGGGCAATACCTCCACCTTTCTGCCCTATTCTATCTCTTCTGTATAGTTTGTATCCCTGTAGTACTGTGTCCCATTTGTTTTCATCATTCCACCATGTTTCTCTTATGCCAATGATTTCCAGTTCATCGTGTCTTACTATTGTCTCTAATTCTCCCATTTTGTTTCTCAGACTTCTAGCATTTGTATACATACATTTGAGTTCCCTTTGTGTTACCAGTCTCTGTTTCTTTCACGGTATCCTTTTCTGCTCCTGCGTTGTCTCCCTTATTTGCTTTGTGGTCATCCCCTCCTGTGTCTGAGTAGTTGTCCCTTCTTCGGGGCATCCTTTCGCCGGGGCCATCGATTGGTGGTCAACTTGTCGACTTTCCCCTGACCTTTAGTTTAAAGCCTTCTCGATGGCCCTCTTCATGTTGCCTGCCAATACTCTTGCTCCTTCCTTTTTGAGGTGTAGTCCGTCCTTTCTGTAGTACTTGCTTTTTCCCCAGAACGCCGTCCAGTTGTGCACGAAGCTTCGTACCATCGTCTCATCCAGGTGTTGATCGCTTGTCTCTTTCCATCCTCTTGCCCTTCATCTCTTCCCTGTCATACTTCCGTCCGCTCACAACGTTGGTTCCCACGTGGATAAGCACAGCAGTGTCCTCTCCCCCTGCGCTGTCTATGAAGGCAATGAGCCCCCCAACCCAACAGCCTGGGATATTTGGTGACTATGAGCCAGTCCAGCAAAGACCAAGGCATGCCTTTGAAAAGATTAATTTCACTGAACCACCAAATGATATTGAGCGATGTTTGAGGAGCATATAAGATACTACAATTGGAGCCTTGAAATACCAGGAACCACTGGAACAAAAGCGACTGCTGTAGCATTCTTATGTGAAAGCGACCCGAAGTTCCCAGTGGAGTCACCACCATAGATCCTAGAACCTGTACAGAATCCCATATTCTTGTTCTTGGTGACTGAAGAAGGCAAACCTGAGATTGTAACTCGTCGCCCCAGTCTCTGGGAAGAAACACATTCCTCTCCTACGTGAACAACATCCCCCGAAATTCCAATAATTAGTACAGGAGAAAAGAGCTCTTTGGAAATTTGAAGATTCACATCCAAATAATTAAAGAAAAGAAGTTCAAATGAAAGAAATCGCGCGTTTGTGTCTGACAAATTGGCCTGGCTAGAAGACATAAGAATCAAGTAGTCGTCCAAGAACAAAAGTACCTGAATCTCCTGTTTGCGCCAAAACGCCACTACTGCCCTCATTTTCTAAAATCTTTGTGGAGCCATGGCTAGGCCAAATGGCATCTGCCAAAACTGATAGTGCTGCTTGATGAGAGCCAAGCGAAGATAGTGCTAATTCGGTGTCCATAGGGAAATTGTAAATATTCTCAGTTTTTCTCGGGAAATATTTAACTGAGAAACTAATTTACCAGAATAAAATCCAGCCCCCGTCTGACCAATTCCTCCATCTTAGGCACTATGAAGTAAATGGAATAACTTCTCTTAGTTCCAGAAGAACTAAAACTACTGCCCCGAGGTACCAGAAACACTTAAAAGGGGTCTCACACAAACGTTCAAGATAATGAAGGGAATAGACTTAGTAGATAAAGACAGGTTGTTCACTCTCTCCAAGGTAGGGAGAACGAGAGGATACTCACTAAAGTTAAAAAAGGATAGATTCTGTACAAACCTAAGGAAGTTCTTTTTCACCCAGAGAGTGGTGGAAAACTGGAATGCTCTTCCAGAGGCTGTCATAGGGGAAAACACCCTCCAAGGATTCAAGGCAAAGTTAGACAAGTTCCTGCTAGACCAGAACTTACGCAGGTAAGGCTAGACTCAGTTAGGGCTCAGGTCTTTGACCTAGGGGCCGCCATGGGAGTGGACTGCTAGGCAGGATGGACCACTGGTCTGACCCAGCAACAGCAATTCTTATGTTCTTATGTAAGCTCAATACATGGTGACTCCCACAAAGAATCTGAAATGGGAGGAGGATTCAAAGTTGCAAGCATCCTGAATAATGCCCAAAGCCCCCTGACCTGACATCATAGTGTCTCCCCCCCTCACAAGAAAACATAAAGAGTTACCACAGGAAGTGAAATCCCATTCAGAATGAAGAGCAGACAGTCGAGGAATGGCTGGATGAGAACTATTAATTCTGGAAGAAGAAAGAACTTTCCCACAAAAAAATCCAGCTTTGCGATGTAAGACGGAGTATGTTGAATTCTGAAAACAGTACTAACTCCATGCCATGTTAGCCATGTTACTGCCTTTAAAGTGAAGATGTACTAGAAGCTGCATTGACTGCCCCATGGGAAACAATCTGCACCCTAATTGTTATCAGACAAAGCTCACATCCCTAAAGAGAGCTTCAGGGATGATTCCAATAGCTACATAGCATTTGCTACTCTGTGGGTTTGGAAGAAAAGGTAATTTGTCCCTGGTTAGAAGGAGCCACACAGCTCTTCCTGCAAGTTTGAGGGACTGTCTAGCAGGTGCCATGAGAAGATGGCGACCTGAGAAATCTGTGCGAGAAGCTTTAAAACTTGCAGTCCCTGGCACCCTAGAAATAGAAAAGACAGTTCTGCCCATAGAAAGATGTGAAGTGCCGTTATGACCCTAGAGCAGGGATGGGCAAATCCGGGCCTCGAGGGTTGGAATCCAGTTGGGTTTTCCCCAATGAATATGCATTGAAAGCAGTGCATGCAAATAGATCTCATGCTTATTCATTGTAGAAATCCTGAAAACCCGACTGGATTCCGGCCCTCAAGCACTGGAGTTGCCTACCCCTGCCCTAGAGATTCCCCCAATTCATAATCTATTCATACTACGTTCAGGAATCAATTCTATAGTGCTACCATACACAAACACACCGCTTTACAGAGGCACAAAGAATAATAAAACCTGTAAACCTCCATAGACTCACCCTTCAGGGACCCCGAGAGAGACAAGAAGATACCCGTATGAAACACAGGGTACTCTCATGCCGCTGACATCACTGTGCAGCAATTTGCCTTCTTCCAACCCATAACGGCAAAAAAAACGAGATTGGGCGGCTGAGCACAGGACAGAATCTCTTTCTTAAGCACCATTAGGCATAACAGTACAGTCACGATTAAAGTACTTAAGTCTTTTCAAGTAGAGAGGGGAAACACACACACAAGGTATATCACTGCAACAGTGGCAAAAGCTGTTGAAACACTCCTGATGCATACAACCCCAAAAACAGGGAAGCCGCGGGATACAGTGACCCAAGTCAGCTGGAAAATAAACCCTATGAACGCTGTGGTGCTCCCGCTAGCGCCAGAGACCCAATCGTGTGTCTGTTTCATGCTGAAATGAGCTGGCTCTATTAAAAGTGCATTAAAAACCTACCCGGAGCCAACCATTAAAATATTTTTCCCACTGTAATGGCATAAAATGCTTAAAATGAACATTGGAGAGAAATAAATGAATGCTGCTTCATTCTCTTCAACTTAGGAAAATAAGCGCGCGCCTCTTGCGCTCAGTCAGGAACCGGCTATGTGAAGAACTCACCCGGAGCCATCCAAATATTCACCTCTACCCAGCTGCGGGAACTGCCAAGCAGAGTCCAGAAGAAATCCCACTACCACTGTGGCGCTGCTGCAAGAGTATGAAAACAAGTGCGCACCTACAACACGCAGGAAGGCACCAGTTCCATCAACACAGCTCTAACCATACATCAGAAGCCCTTTACTGAATAAACTTCATACAAATGTAAATTTACTTGTCAGTCACTAAACCATTTCCACAACTCTACAAAATATAGCGTCTGATAAACATATTCCTTCTGTAGACTCACACCGAACCCACGGCTCCACCACAACCAGAAACCAGAAAAGAAGTGCAAATGAAACATATACTCACAACTTTGTTGATAGTGCCGGGAGATGCCGGTTGTTCAGCACTATGAGGGCAGAATTGTTTAATAGTCACTGTGGTCTCTCTTTTTCTTAACAGTGAAAGGAAAGAAGAAAAATCGAGACCCAGTCAGATCCTCTATCATTGGAGGGAGGGTGAGGCAGGGACCTGGGGGGGGGGGGGGGTGGGCCCAGGTGTAACCCCTAAAGCCGGCACCATTCAGCCAGACACTCCTGTCTCACTGAAGAGAAACCTCAACAGGAGAAATAGAATTGCCGTCTCACTGAAGAGAAATCTCAACAGGAGAAAATAATTGCCCAATCATAGCCAGAATCCAGGAGCTAGGTGAATAGCAACTATCATCTGCTGGGAGATAGAGCATACTGAAGATGCAGGAGGCATGCTACCCCATTAGTCTCTGGATTCATCTGCTACTGTTGCTAAGGAATGTTAATTACAAAGATCACAACTCCTAGATACTACAACAAAACATAAAATAAAAATATTAATCTCTTTCAGTCACTTTTACATATTTGGAGATCATGTATCTTTTAGTCAAATGGAAGTCTTGGTTTTACCTACTGCTGGAACCCACAGTCAGTTGAGGTTTTGAGGTAACAGAACTGGGGTAAATTTGCACACACCGAAGTACAATGTATGCAAGTTTATTGGTTTCTTGATATACAGTCTTGATATACACTCATCTAAACAGTTTGCATTAATGTTGTCTAGTGCATGCCAGGCTGTAGAAGAGCCCCGTGATTACAAATATATTTATTTTTTATGGCTCTACATTGGCTTTTTGTAATATTTGTACCTCCACACAAATAGTTTGGAGGAAACTGTTGGAAGAAACCAATAAACTTGAACTTGAAGAAAAAGTTATAGAAGCTGTTAAAATTTGGGCTTCTAACAATAAAGAACACTGACACAAAACACACTGTCGATCAGATGATAATGTGTTTCCTGGTACACAAAAAGCACTTACCATAAAACAATGGATCTTTGGGAGGTTTACGTATCACCAAAACTCGAGCCAAGAGAGCTGCAAGAATTAAAACCAGTCCTCCGACAGCCGTAATAGCCCAAGTACTGAAACAATCAAAACATATTCTAGGTGTTTTCTAACACAAATCTGATTTTATAGTCATACACAGCATTTCACTCTCAACAGAAAGATCATTCCTCCACCCCCCAATCATGTACACTAAATATAAAGGTCAAGAAAATTAGGGCCCGATAAAAGGTCTTCCAAGAAAGGGGAAAGAGGTCTGCAGAGGTCCAAATAATTTTATTAAATAAGTTTAAAGAGCTCTCAATGCCTTCCTTAAAACTACAACTCAATATGTTATGGTAAATGCACAGTCATATAAATATTAAGTGAGAGCATACAACCTTGGGAACACAAACAGGCACAAACTTGTTGCTGTTATATCAAACACTATTAATACAACCCAACTGCATTCAGTGCACTGTTTATCAATTAAGACAGAGGGCTGCATGGCGCCTACCACGACTTAACGTCCGGTGCACTATAGAGAATTTGGGCCTTAATGCCTACAAGGAAGTATGTGCTCATGGGATAATTAAAATATATATATATATATATGGTTGTATACTAATGGCATTCCAAAGAGAGGCAAGGGAGACGTCAAATCAACCAATGAGTGTGTCTTTCTTCATAAATATAGTCCCATTATGAATAAAGACCCTCTCATTGGCTGATCTGAAATCTCCCTTGCCTTTTTTTGGACTGTTTGTACCTCAAGGAGAGGTGTTGATCTTCTCTATTGTGCCTGCTTGTATACCAATGGCAACATTAGCACATGGCCATTAATACAAGGAGAAAATAAATCATTTTTACGGCTGCAATAAAAATAAACTCAACAACACACCCTTAGGCAAGTCTGTCCCATATGCTAAGTTCATTTTTACTGAAGCATAGAAATCCCTAAAAGTTCTTACACCATTTCCTCCACTACTGCACTGCCTTGACACTGGCACTCCTCTGCTAGAACCCAACTGCTTTCTCATATTGGTCTTCCGTCATCACAGTTACAATGAAAAAAATACAAACAAAAACATTTAAGATGCATCTTCTGTCTCACTCCGTTCTGCACGATCACCTTACTCTTTACTTGTTAGTACATTTCTCCTGGCTTCATTAAGTTTATTTGAACTGTATCAAATGATCACTGGGGCAGTGCATTTTATTTGTGTACCAGCACTTTAGATCAAAACAACAAATCAATGGCAACAGGAAAAGGGAACTTAGCTACAGTAATGGATAGGCATAAAGCAAACAAGTTTAACCCACCTTATTCTTCTCCTTAGGGTCAAGGCAAAGGGCCAAATCTTGAGTTTACAAACACACTTCCTCTCTCAATTTATAATCTGAAAGTCTAGATCTCAGATCAACGGCCTTTGACTAACATATTCGGTTATATTAGTTGCAATCATCTTGCAAAAAAAATCTGTTTCAATGATGCTGCGATTACAAAATAAAAAAGAAAATCTCTCGACCTTCAGTTTCCTGAACTCGCTGCAGGCGAGCTTCTTTCTCGATTCTCAAATGCTTCCTTAGTCCAGCTGCTTTTGGGCACTTTTTAGACTGACAACAGGCAAATGACTGCTCCACGCGCCATCAAACCTGAGCATTAGTTGTGTCAGTCTTCTAGCCCCCCCCTCGCCCCCCCCCCGAACTTTCACTTCTTTGCGGCCGTTCTAACTCACCTTCTGGAGGCAACAAACCAATTGCAAAGGTAAGTGACGGGTATGGCGGTCAGAGACAGGACGAACACTCCCGTGGCAGCCGAGGCGCTCATGCTAGCGACTGGCACCGGCGGAGCTCTCAGCACCTCTGTCGCCTCCGCATTCCCCCTTCACTCCCCCCCCCCCTGTGGGACACCGGCGTCACGCGCTCTCTGCTTTCACTGAGCTCGTGCCACTTCTGTAAGGAAAGGCGAGTTTCCCGCCCCGCTCTCGGCAGCATCCCTTCCCGACCGGGATGGGGCGAGAGAGGCGGCAGCTTCCCGCGGCCCGGTAGAAGCGAACGGAGCGAGGCGCGGACAGGCTGCCGAAACCCCGTTGTCTCAGCGATGACGAACCTGACCACTGCTCGGCGGGCGCACGAGCTGGCATGCCAACCGCCTCGCGGGAGGGGTAAAAACGCGGACCTCACGCTCGCGCCAGTGCAACGGAATTAACTGTATTGTGACATCATCGGGAGCACCCACCCGAGCTCTGGGCTCGCGCCAGGGCAACGGAATTAACTGTATTGTGACATCATCGGGAGCACCCACCCGAGCTCTGGGCTCGCGCCAGGGCAACGGAATTAAATGTATTGTGACATCATCGGGAGCACCCATCCGAGCTCTGGGCTCGCGCCAGTGCAACGGAATTAACTGTATTGTGACATCATCGGGAGCACCCACCCGAGCTCTGGACTCACGCCAGTGCAACGGAATTAACTGTATTGTGACATCATGTGATTGGACCAATCGCTAGCCAGTCAATAGCAGGTACATTGAAACCGTTCCAATGTGTTCTGCCCTCTCTTTTCATCAGATCCTGAAACTAATGACAAGGGGCTGAAATCGATGGTCGGGGTACAGAGACTTGCTCTGCATAATCAGTGATGTTTTTGGCAGAAGGCAATTGCTCAGTCTTGTTGGAAGTTGGAGCTCACATCATTGCTTTTCAATTCTGCAGGGCCAATGCAAGGGGGGGGGAGAAGGTAAAACGCGGATCTAAAACCGCATGTCCTTAAAAAGCTGAGGTCCGTGCCCCTTTCTGGCTCTGACAGACCTCCATGGCAATTGAGCTCTGACAGATCCATCAGATCCGCTAATGAGGATGCACGCAAATGCGATGCGCACGTGAGGCTCGCACCCCGACACAGCAACTTTAACCGTGGAACCCTCGCCGCGTCATCAGCGGGGGAGAAATCGACTGCCGCCACTTAATGTGGATCGGAAAAGTTTTGTCCGCCTCGCCTTTCTAGGGCTCCCCCCCCCCCACCCACCAGTCCATGAAATCTGCCCAAGCCGAGGGAACCGCTTCCATTACCTGCTCCGAGCCACCCGATCTCTGCCCCGACTGCACCGATGCGTGTCCTTATTATCATTACCCGCTACCCTTGATTCTCTTTCCCTTTGGCACCTGCAGCCCCTGCTCTCCCAGGTCCGCAGCCTCAGAAGGGCTTGCGCTGAATTCGATCTAAGGAGTGGGAAGAAATGGAGCAGATGACACCTAGCAGGATGTTAGCAAGTGAGAACCAGAGTGCGGGTACTCATTTGTTTAAGTCTGGGTATCTTTATGGAATTTAAATGCAAAAAAACAAAACAAAAGGGTGAAAACATACCCAATACAGAATATAAACAAGGACCCATGAAAAAAACCCTAGGATAATGTGGATACATACAGCCATGAGGAATATACGATGGGCATGCGAGACGGATCAGTCAGAGCTCAATTGTCATCGAGGTCTGTCAGAGCCAGAAAGGGGCACGGACCTCAGCTTTTTAAGGACGTGCGGTTTTAGATCCGCGAGGTCCGTGTTTTACCCCTTCCCATGCAAGGGCATTCGACTCCTCATTAATTTTAAGCTCCTGGGAGGACATAAGAAGTGGAAAAACAGTAATCTAAGGTAAAAAGAGCTATAAAAACGGCTACGGAACTTTATGTGAAGAAAATAAATAAAAACAAGAGAAAAAGGAAACCCACGTAGTTCTCTAAACTAGTGGTGGAGAAAATAAAGGCAAAAGAATTGGCGTTCCTGAAAGATTAAAAACCCCCAAGAAGAAGAGTACAGAAAGGACTATCGGGTGAAACTGAAACAAATCAAGAGGGAGAGTAAACAGTGGAGTGCCGCAGGGGTCTGTACTAGAACCGGTGCAATTTAACTTTTTTATAAATGATCTGGAAATTGGAACGACGAGCAAGGTGATTAAATTTGCAGATGACACTAAACTGTTCAAAGTTGTTAAAACGCATGCGGATTGTCAAAAATTGCAGGCGGACCTTAGGAGATTGGAAGACTGGGCGTCCAAATGGCAGATGAAATTTAATGTGGCAAATGCAAAGTGATGCACATTAGGAAGAATAACCTGAATCACAATTACTGAATGCTAGGGTCCACCTTGGGGGTTAGTGCCCAAGAAAAGATCTGGGTATCATCATAGACAATACGATGAAACCTTTTGCCCAATATGAGGCGGTGGCCAAAAAAACAAACAGGATGCTAGGAATTATTAAAAAAGGGATGGTAAACAAGACTAAGAATGTTATAATGCCCCTGTATCACTTCATGGTGCAACCTCATCTGGAGTATTGGTCTTCTTATCTCAAGAAAGATATAGTGGTGCTAGAAAAGGTTCAAAGAAGAGCGACCAAGATGGTAAAGGGGATGGAACTACTCTCGTATGAGGAAAGACTAAAACAATTAGGGCTCTTCAGCTTGGAAAAGAGAGCTGAGGGAAGACTGAAGTCTACAAAATCCTGAGTGGAGTAGAACAGATACTAGTGGATCGATTTTTCACTCTGTCAAAAATCACAAAGACTAAGAAACACTCGATAAAGTTACAGGGAAATACTCTTAAAACCAATAGGAGGAAATTTTTTTTCACTCAGAGAATAGTTAAGCTCTGGAATGCATTGCCAGAGGATGTGGTAAGGGTGGATAGTTTTAAGCTGGTTTTAAGAAAGGTTTGGACAAGTTTCTGGAGGAAAGGTCCATAGTCTTATTGAGAAAGACATAGGGGAAGCCACTGCTTGCCCTGTATTGGAATCCGTGACAGTGCACTTCAATGGTTCTCTTCATTCCTGACTGACAAATCGCAGAGAGTCCTACTATGAAAATCCTTATCTGAACCCAAACCACTCCACTATGGAGTGCCTCAGGGAGCCTTACTTTCACCTCTCCTCTTCAACTTCTATGTCAAACCAGTACTGGACATAGCGGGAAAACACCAAATCAGAATCCACTCCTTTGCTGACGACCTACAACTCTGTCTTCCCCTAGGCTGTCACTGAGACACACAAATCAAAAATCTACAGTCTTGCTTAACTGAAATAAAGACTTGGATTACCGTAAACAAGTTACATTTAAATTAATCCAAGACAGAACTTCTCTGGATCCACAAAGATCTATGCGTTTACCCCCATCCGTCCTTTTCCTGGGTCACAAACACCCTTACACCCAAAGACAACATCCGCAGCCTAGGAGTAACTCTTGACTCTAATTTATCAATGACAGATCACGTATCCAAACTACTATCATCCTCCTTCTACTACCTCCGCCAGCTAAAAACCATACTTGCCTACTTCTCAGAACCTGAATTTGCCCAACTACTTTACGCTTTTGTACTATCCCACATAGACTATTGTAACACTCTACTATTGAGCCTGCCTACCAAAACTCTCTCCTGTCTCCAAAGGGTGCAAAACGCTGCAATCCGCTTTCTGAAAAACCTAGGCATCCGTGATCATGTTACCCCTGCATTAGCTTCCATGCACTGGCTGCCCATTCAAAAACGCTGCACCTTCAAGGCCCTGGTCCTCGCTTTCAAAACCTTCCATGAAACGATTCCGTACTACATGAAAACTAAACTACAAATCTACTTCCCAAAGTGACCACTGAGGTCCCAAAGAGAAAAAGGACTACCACACCTTCTAGCCACTCCCTCAAAACTGAAACTGCCCGCAAACGCTCCTACTCACATTTCATACCCAAACTTTGGCACACAATCCCTCCATCTGTCAGATCACTAGATGGACTCTGGAACTTCAGGAAGGCCATGAAAACCTTCCTCTTTTCTAACCCAGGGCCTTAAAGTCATTCACCCTGAAATGCCACCCAGTCAACACACCTACACCACCTAATCTCACCAGATGCTACTTAGTGCATATGTTTTATTGTCATGTCTATATTGTAATTTATGTAAACTATGTCATCCCTGCTCTGTCTGGATTATTATGGATGTACTTTGTAACCCTTTCTGGGTTCCTTTGGGAGGACAGGCTAAAAAATTGAATAAATAAATATTGCTACTCCTTGGGTTTTGGCCAGGTACTGGTGACCTGGATTAACCCAGTAAGGCTATTCTTATGTTCTTAAGCTGGAGGGAAGGTCAAGGGGGTAGGGGGGGAAGGAGATGGCTGAAGGGAAGGAAAGAAGAGAGAGAGCTGCAGGACCTGCAGAAGGGGGAGCTGGAGAGAAGGGGAAGAGGTGCTACACACGTTGAAGGGGGGGGGGGCTGCTGGAGGGAAGGTGCTGGACCTGTTGGTGGGGGAGCTGAATGGAAAGAAAGGTGTCATAGTGAGGGGATGAAGGAATGAAATACTGAACACAGCAAAAGGAGGGAGAAAGGGAAGCGAGAGGAAGACACACAGGGAGGTATACAGAAAGAGGGGAAATAATGGGGATGTAGAGGAGAATAGGGACAGGGACACAAAGGGAGATGCTGCATGGGAATGGTACATGGATATAGATGGGCAATGCCAGACATGGGAGGGGGTATACAGACACAGAGGAAAGTGCAAGATGTGAGAGAATAGGAACATAGAATGGAAATGTTGTTCTGGGGGGGGGGGCATAGGAACAGAAGAGTGATGTGGGACATAGAATAGTGATGATAAATGCAGGGAGATGGACACAGGGAAGATGCTGGACAGGGAAGCATAGGGGATACAGAGAAGGGAAAGATAGGTACACAAAGATGGATGATGAGCAAAGAGAAAGAAGAAAATGTCTAATGAGCAAGAGACCCTGGTGAGTGAGTTAAGAGATGACAGAGGGAAATGGAAACCAGAGCCTGGGACCAAAAATAAAATGACCAGACAACAAAAGGTAGAAGAAATTTTAATTTTCTATTTTGTGATTAGAACTGAAATGTTTTTCCTGCCAGTGCTGGTGTTAACATGGCTAGGACCCAGGGCAGAAATTTGGGAGAGGACCCCCAAACTCACTACCAGCCTGTACCACCTCCAACTTCCAGAAGGCTTAGCACTCTCTCTAGCTAGGGGACAGTTGCCCTAATTGCATTGCTTGGCCTAACACCATCCCTGGCATGTGTGATCTTTATATTTTACACCACATAGAAGGAATTGGATCTTTCTATTTCTTTGGCGTTGTACTGCATGGAAGGTGTGGCTTCGTGGGATTTTGGTTTAATTTATATTTATCACGTTTGGTCAGCTATTATATATTTTGCATTTATGTTCCGAGGACTTTGGGTAGGGTCTGAGGCAGAGGCTTGAATAGTAGTGATATGTATTCAGGTACGCTATGGGCTTGCCATAGAGCAGGGATGTCAGAGTCCCTCCTTGAGGGCTGCAATCCAGTTGGGTTTTCAGGATTTCCCCAATGAATATGCAAGAGATCTATTAGCATACAATGAAAGCAGTGCATGCAAATAGATCTCATGCA
The DNA here is from genome assembly GCF_902459505.1 of Geotrypetes seraphini. Lineage (NCBI taxonomy): Eukaryota > Metazoa > Chordata > Amphibia > Gymnophiona > Dermophiidae > Geotrypetes > Geotrypetes seraphini. Next base: position 24,703,376 of record NC_047097.1, on the reverse strand, counting down.
TATTCATTGGGGAAATCCTGAAAACCCGACTGGATTGCGGCCCTCGAGGAGGGACTTTGACAACCCTGCCATAGAGCTTATGGTCTCTAACTTCTAAGTGGGTACACCGGAGACAATGGGACATGAAGGTCACAAAGAGTATCAGAAGCAGGAATTGAACCTTATCTTTCCTGGTTCTCAACCCAATGCACTGACCACTAGATCACTTCCTGATAGATTGTCTTGGTTCTGCCTTTCTCCCTCCCCCCCCCCCTCCAATATAGAGCACAGATGCTCAAGTAAATATTAACTATTTCCCAGATGGGCTTGTCCAACATGTTTGGTTGCACATGCATTGACTGCGTTACAAACTTCAGAATGCCATATTTTCATTGCAAAAGGCATCTTCCAAGCATTTGTTGATAAAATCCAAGTTTGCCTTCAATCTATCACCTAAGAAATATAATTATGGTGTCCTAGCTATATGACACAAGTGAACAAAGCTGATATCCGTTTTTTAGTGGTGTTTTGCTTTTTAAAGTCACTTGTTTTTCTTGGACATGTATGCTAACCACCCAAGGGATTGAAATGTACTACACACTCTACTGCTTCACACTTCCTGATAGTCAGTCTCTCAAGCTGTCAGTCACACACTCTGGGGGTCACTGTCTCACACCCTCTCTCACTGCTCAACTCTCAGTCCCTCAAGCTGTCACTCTCCCACCGTCTCTCACACGCTCTCTCACTGCTCAACTCTCAGTCTCTCAAGCTGCCACTCTCACACTCTGGGGGTCACTGTCTCTCACACCCTCTCTCACTGCTCATCTCTCATTCTCTCAAGCTGTCACTCTCACACTCTGGGGGGGGGTCACCGTCTCTCTCACACCCTCTCTGTCTCTCAAGCTGTCACTCTCACACCCTCTCAAGCTGTCACTTTCACACTCTGGGGGTCACAGTCTCTCTCACACCCTCTCTCAGTGCTCATCAGTCTCTCAAGCTGTCACTTTCACACTCTGACTTTCTCTCACACTAGTACTCTCTCTTCTTTTTTTGCTATCTAACTACAATCACTTCTCCTACCACAACTAATCTAATCTGGGTTTTATGAGTCAGTCCCACTATGCCTAAGAAGGCTGAAGGCAACTTACAGAACATTTTTTTAAGGAGATACTGTTTAGTGTAGTGCAAAGGATGCTATAGAATAGATGCTATAGAATTACAAAACCATTTGAGGTAGGCAGGTCTCACAGTGCAGTTTATAGATACACGGATAAAGCAATTCAAGGATATAAGGAAGGTACGTTATACAGACAATTTATGGAGAGCTAATATTGTTTGAGGAGTGAAGCTAAGAAGCAGAGATTGTTATAGTCGATTTCAGATGGTTGGATGAGTACTTGGTGCCTTAGGGAGATAGGATTTGTAGGTACGCGTGTCCTTTTCTTGGGTATATGGGGGTCAGTATATAGAGTGCATTGAGCCACATAGAAAGGTCTTTACTACACCCACAAGGAATCACCATTCCACGTATACGGCTATAGATGTATAGGATACCAATTGCTACCACAGTAATGTTCTGATGTCTTCAGGGACATTTAGTAGGACAAGTAATTGAACCTCTACTGTAGAAGTTTTGCAAGTCATAAAATCGAAACTCTATCATGTGTAACTTAGACATATTAGGGATACGATAACCAAAATCTCTGGACGTCCAGTAGAATGGTCTGCAGACGGCGATATTTCAAATGTATAGCTATACCATAATTGAAGTGACTTGTTCCTTCTAGACATCTTTTTGATTATGGCCATCATAGGAATGAGCATCGGAGCAGCCACCGCCGTTGCTGGCACTAAAACCTGCGCTACTCATTCGTAAAAGAGGGGCTATGTGTTTTTATCATGATCTAAGATGTTATGCAAGATGGATTTTTCACTTTTTTTTTTCCACTTCAGCCATCTTCTAAACTGTTTCTTGAAGTTTTTTTAATGACAAGTATTTTTTGGTTTTATCTTAATTTGTTTTAAGTCAGTTGGATTATATATTTACGTTTTATCATTTAGTTATATGCCCCTCAAAAAGCCACACAGGTGACATCCATGTTCAATAAACTTATTCATCTTCATTTGGTCTACCTGTTATTTTATGCTTTGGATGAGTGCATATTTTGCAATGAATAAAAATCAAGCGAGTAGGGAAACTGGTCTTTGTGCCTATAAAAGGCCTGATGAGACACGGAATATAGCACCAAATATTTAAGCTGTCAGTAGAGTCTAAATTCTATGGCATCTGTAGTGGAGCCAGCATTTGACAGCCTCTTCATTCCACTGTTGAAGTTTTGGCAGTGGGCCCTACAGTAAGATGGAACAGAATCATGCCTGCCCCGTGTGACACATGGAAACTGGCCCACACTTATGACATGCTACTGACTGAATTCAGTACGCTTTAAGAGAAGGGAGCTGTTTACACCCAGGGAAGGGCTTTACAGTGCACTAACAGTACTGCAGTCCACCGACCATAAATAGAAACACATGTCTCTTGCTTTTGTGTTCCAGCAGTCAGCAAAGGAGGTATGCCAATCTGCTTCTTTCCAGACTGCAAGAGGCCAAATAATAGAGGACTACTGTACCATTTCATTTACCTTTTTTTTTTTTTTTGCTATAGAAGTGTCTTGCAAATTTTTAGAAGCCGGGGCTACGTCTGGATGGCACAGACGTCGCCCTGCAATGATGTCATGTGCATGTGTGACATCATCATGTCGACATCCATGCATTTACAGAAGCCCTCCAGACAGGGCCCTGAGCTTGCTATTACTACGCCTGTGTGTGTGTGTTGGGGGGGGGAGGAGGAGAGACCCAGCGCCAGCTGACTGCCTACAGAAGATGCCTCTCACCATGAGAGGAACATCCTATAGGAAGTCAGCTGGCGTTGGTACCTCTCCTCGCCAGCGTCTCACAGCACACCTTGAATCTTGCTGTGGCAAACAGTTTGCAATGCTGTGCTATGGTATGCACCAGAAAAGGTTCCAGTTCAGACTTTCATTATTATCTATATATATATATATATAAAATCGGAGGTGTGTATGTGTGTGTGTATGTGCCGCGATCACGCAAAAACGGCTTGACCGATTTGAACGAAACTTGGTATGCAGATCCCTCACTACCTGGGATGATATGTTCTGGGGGTCTCGCGGCCCACCTGCACACGTGGGCGGAGCTACAAACATAAAATCAGATTTCACCCATTCATGTCAATGGAAAAAATGTAAAAAGCTGCCATTCTCACAGTAATTCAAAAACGGCTTGACCGATTTGAACGAAACTTGGTATGCTGATCCCTCACTACCTGGGGTGATATGTTCTGGGGGTCTCGCGGCCCACCTGCACACGTGGGCGGAGCTACAAACATAAAATCAGATTTCACCCATTCATGTCAATGGAAAAAAATGTAAAAAGCTGCCATTCTCACAGTAATTCAAAAACGGCTTGACCGATTTGAACGAAACTTGGTATGCTGATCCCTCACTACCTGGGCTGATATGTTCTGGGGGTCTCGCGGCCCACCTGCACACGTGGGTGGAGCTACAAACAGAAAATCTGATATCACCCATTCATGTCAATGGAAAAAATGGAAAAAGCTGCCTTTCTCACAGTAATTCAAAAACGGTTTGACCGATTTGAACGAAACTTGGTATGCAGATCCCTCACTACCTGGGGTGATATGTTCTGGGGGTCTCTCGGCCCACAACTCTATGTTGCTTGCTCAAGGGTGGGTTCACCCAACAATTTATATGTTCTTGCTCCTGGAGGTGAAACTAAAAATGTTGTTTATAATCACGTTTTGCATTAGTTGTATTGTATTCCTTTTGTCAAATATTTCACCTTATAATTTGATTATTGTACTTTTTATTAAGCTGTAAAACAATAATTTCATTCACCACTATAAAGTATCTTTATTTGAATCCATTTACAGTGTTATTGCTATAATTAAATACCCGTGCACCGCCGGGGCATCAGCTAGTCTAATTTATATTAAAGTTAGAAGAATGGCAGTCAAATTCATAATTTTCATTAGATTTCAAGACTAAAATGCATTCTAGAAATACTTTTTGCAGGAATCAACTCAAGAAATGAATTAACTTTCTGTGCCATAGACTAACACGTGTGCAGAAATGCAGCAAAGAAAGGTTTTTACAATCTGCTAAAATCTCTGAGCTTGATAATCAAAAAACACTTGGACACCAAGCTGAACAGCTAAGTGCTTTTTTTTTTTTAAGTATTAGGTGATACTGTACATATAAGACTATAGAAAGTTTACTGTATTGGGGACAGTGGCATAGCTGGGAATCAGTGGGCCCTGGGTGAGAAGACTGAGATGACCCCCCCCCCCCCATACACACACACAGGTCTGGCACCTCTCCCCCCTACCAAACACCCAGTTGCTTACCCACCTGCCAAGTCCTCCAAATGCTACAGTGATAGAGACAGTTCTCTGGCAAGGAAATTGCATCAGAGTTTCAGGACATGGTAGAGTAAAGGTCCTGCCAGTCAGAAAAGCAGCCTTTAACACTGTCTCCGCTGCTATAGCATTCAGACAACCCAGTGAGGGTAAGAAACAGGATGCGGGGAGAGGTGCCAGACCTGGGTATGTGGAAGGGAGGGTTCAGCTGCAGGAGGCATAATACTTACAAAACTAATCGTAAGTACACACATGTCACTAATGCCTTTCCACAATACAGATTATCTTATAGCTGAGGAAACAAGTGCAGATATTAGATGGGGACAAGATCCATTGGGATAAACAGCTGGAAAACTAAACATGAGACAAGTTGATTATACACTTAGCCCTCCATATTCACGATCGAAGACCCCCACCCCTAAATTACATCACAGGAAATCCCTGCTCCCAGCTGCACTATCTTCATTGGAACAGTCAGATTATTTGCAGTTTTGTGTGTCTTTTTTTGTTTTACAGAAAAACTGTTTTTTCTCTATTTGCTGCCTTGCCGTTCCCCTATCACCGCAAATGCAGAGGGGGAAGTGTACGGTTAAACAAGATAAAGAAATGATTTACAGCAGGGATGCCTACACTTTTTATGCTTGCAAACTACTTTTAAAATGATCTACCAACAATAAAATTTTATAAAACACAAAGCACACTGTACACAGAGAAAATGTTAATCATCATTTGTATTTGGGGGGGGGGGGGGGTTTCAGAGGTCAAAGCAGATGACTTTAAAATATGCAATGCCACCTCAGTAACAACTATACAAAAATAGACAAATATACCCCCTCCCCTTTTACTAAACCGCAATAGCAGTTTTTAGCGCAGGAAGCTGCGCTGAATGCTCTGCGCTGCTCTCGATGCTCATAGGCTCCCTGCGCTAAAAATCGCTATTGCAGTTTAGTAAAAGGGGGCCATCACTCTTGCATTCACAAAGAATGAAAGAGTAGGTTTCTTACCTCTGCTAATCTTCCTTCTTGTAGATCTTCTCTGGAGGCTGAACGGCTGGGATTTTGCATCTCTGTTAGCTTCAGCTGCAGGGCAACTAAAAGATGATCCCTCCCCTTTGGGCTATCTGCCCGGGAGCTTCCTGACATGCCCACTTAGTAGAAAAGCCACGGAGACCTATGGCAACAGGAAACAGAAGAAAAGAAGGAAAAGACGCGGGAACTCCCGCTACCAGTCAATTCTGCTCAATATCATATTATACTAAAAACTACGGCCAAAAATGGCCAACTGGAACCAAACAGATTAGGCAAACATTATAAACTGCAAATCCCAGGGAAAGCCTGGAACCTGGAAACAGCCTGAAGATCAGAAGGGGTACCCCCCAGGGAACCCCCACCAACCCTTAAACCTTACGAAGGGGAATACACATGAAATTCTTAGTGAGGCTGATCAAAGACAGAAATCTAGCTTACCAGTTACTGATGAGGCGACCTGCAAATCGGACAAAACATATGGGCAGGCGTTCAGCCTCCAGAGAAGATCTACAAGAAGGAAGATTAGCAGAGGTAAGAAACCTAGTCTTTCATTCTTGTACAATCTCTCTGGTAGCTGAACAGCTGGGATGTATCAAAGCAGTCCCAAAACTCAGGGGGGGCCCGATGAGCCCGCCGCAAGAACAGAAGCGCCAAAGGCCGTATCACCCTTAGCCGCCATATCAAGCCTATAAAACCTAGAAAAGATATGAAGGGAAGCCCACATGGCCACCTGACAAATCTCCTCAGGCGAGACCGCATTAGATTCAGCCCACGAAGCAATTCCTCTGGTAGGCTTCTTCCCCACCACCACATAGGCCGCGGAAATAGCAGCACATATCCAACGCGAAATAGTAATCTTGGAAGCAGGCCAACCCCGACGCACGGGGCCCGCCAGGACAAACAGATAGTCCTACAGTTGGAGTCGCTAGTGGCTTCGAGGTATCTCAAAAGAAGACACCGTACATCCAGTGACCGCAAAACACAATTCTGAGACTGGGAACCCGAAGGAACCAAGGCTGGCAACCGAACTTCCCAGATGTGGAAAGAGAAAACCACTTTCAGAAGAAAAGAAGTCACAGTCCTGAAAAAACACCCCATACTCCATGATGTGAAGAAAAGGATCTCTGCACGACAAAGCCTGAAGCTTCTAAGTCCAAAAAATATAGTTTTTAAAACTTTAAAGAAAATTCAAGATGGCCACCGCGGATGCCTATTTTGGCAGAAAAACGGCCGTTAAAAACGCAGGAAACCGCTATAAACGGTGATTTTAGGATTTTACAGGTGGGGGACCAGGGCATGCAGGGAAACCCCCCAAAACCCCGATTTAAGGACCCCCCAAAATCGGCAAACTCTGTGACTCAGACACCACAGAGACATGTGCTGCAATGGAAGTCTAAGGCAGCCTGTAAAACAGAGAACAAGCAAGATCAGTAAACTGGATATTTCAGATCTGGCTGACTCAATTTCCCTGTCACCTCAGATCACGACCACCAGGACCCCTCAGGGAAATCAGGGAAGACACACGATGCGGTTCCAATCCTGGCGTACCTCCTCAGAACCGCAGCAGCCTGCGCTCTACCCCTTTGCGGATGAACCAGCGGAGAGATGGCTCCAGAACCTGGTGACCCGATTCAATCTGCAGGCTGACCAAAGGGTTTACTGTAGTTTCAGGCTTAGAGAGCACCCTCCAGAAGCAGATAAGCTTTAAAATGTCTGCGATCTACCGCCGAAGGATCACTCACACAGAGTTGATCTGCAGTATGTGGGCAAACCTGAGGAAAAAATAAAATAAAAAAGAACTAGGAATTGAAAACAAATTACGAGCAGAATTAACTGAAATGAAACCAAGCAGTGAAGCTGCAGGAACAAACTGGGCATGTCAGGAAGCTCTCGGGCAGGTAGCCCAAAGGGGAGGGATCATCTTTTAGTTGCCTTACAGCTGAAGCTAACAGAGATGCAAGATCCCAGCCGTTCAGCCTCCAGAGAGATTATAAAAGAACAGTGGTTCCTGGTCTCTGTGCTCACAAAACTGATTTTGCAAGGAGAGGCAGAGACCAAGAGCCAGAGTGGATGGTAGCATTTGTTTATCCAGCACAGAGGAAAAGAGCTCACACAGTGTTTTCTTACAGAGCAGGAAAGAGTAAAAGAGAGAATATCTTGAAAGTAGAAGAAAAGATAGAAGTGCCTTGAGGCAAAGGTAAAAAAGAAATGGTTTCAGGGGTTGAGGAGGGGGCAAAGGAAGAGAGTTCTTTGGAGATAAGGGAGGAAACAGCATGCAGGATAGGAAAGGGGTTTTAGGGAGTAGAGAGAGTGCATAGGCATTTGCTAGATGTAGTATGGATCAAATTGTAAGAAAAAATATAATCTTTAACAATTCAAATAATGGAAAAAAAAAAAACCCATGGAGATGTGGAGTGGCATTTTCAATATGAATAAATTTGCTGATGACACAAAGTTGTTAAATCACAAGGATTGTGAAAATTGCAAGAGGACCTTGGGAGATTGGGCATCAAAATGACAGAAAACGTTTAATGCGAGTAAGTTCAAGTTTATTAGTATTTGATGAATCGCTTATTCGGTTTGCTAAGCGATGTACAAAATTATAAAAAGAAGTAAAATTACAAAAAAGACAAACCAAATGACAAAATTCTTGATAAGACAAACTTGAATTGGGAGGAAAGGAGGGGAAGTTACAATTTTTTTTAGAGGAAATAGACAAAAAAGGAAGAGAACAATGGGGAACAGGAAAGATAAAAAAAATCTGAGAATATTTAACAAATCTAAAATTTAAATGTTAAAAGAATCTTTAAAAAGATAAGATTTTAAGGATTTTTTAAAGGAGGTGAGATCCTTTTCATTTCTAATATATTGTGGTAATGAGTTTCACCATTGGGGGCCCATTACGGAGAACATATCAGATCTTCTCGTGCCTACTATTTTCAGAGAGGGGATAGATAGGAGATTTTGGAAGGATGATCTGAGTGGTCGTATAGTGTTATGGGGTATTAGTCGTATAGTGTTATGGGAAAGAGGAACCCGAACTTTAGCTATGTGATGCTGGGTTCCACGTTAGGAGTCACTGCCCAGGAAAAAGATCTAGGTGTCAGTGCTGAGGATACGTTGAAACCCTCAGCTCGTGTGTGGCGGCGGCAAAGAAAGCAAATAGAATGTTAGGAATTATCTGGAAAGGAATGGAAAACAAAGATGAAAATGTTATAATGCCCTTGTATCACTAAGAATTGCTGCTGCTGGGTCAGACCAGTGGTCCATCGTGCCCAGCGGTCTGCTCCCGTGGCGGCCCCTAGGTCAAAGATCAGTGCCCTGAGACCAGCCCTACCTGTGTACGTTCTGGTTCAGCAGGAACTTGTCTAACTTTGTCTTGAAACCCTGGAGGATTCCCCTATAATAGCCTCTGGAAGAGCGTTCCAATTTTCCACCACCCTCTGGATGAAGAAGAACTTCCTTAAGTTTTTACGGAATCTATCCCCTTTTAACTTTAGAGAGTGCCCTCTCGTTCTCCCTCCCTTGGAGAGAGTGAACAAAATGTCTTTATCCACTAAGTCTATTCCCTTCATTATCTTGAATGTTTCAATCATGTCCCCTCTTTTCAAGGGAGAAGAGGCCCAGTTTCTCCAATCTCTCACTATACGCAAACTCTATGATACTGTGTGCAGTTCTGGTTGCTATATCTCAAAAATGAAAGCAGAATTAGAAAAGGTACAGAAAAGGACGATGAAAATGATAAAAGATTTGGGATGACTTCCCTATGAGAGACTAAAACAGATAGGAGGGGCATTTTCGATAGGACATATAAGTCTGAGATTGGACATTGGACATTGTAGCCACCACTAGAGCCTCTAAGCAGGTTTCAATAGTGCCCCTAGTGGCTACAGCAAAAATCAATCCGGGCGTGCCACTCAGAATTGAGTCAATCCCGCAGGGACTGAAATACTATATATATATATATAAATAAAAGAACCCACAAACTTCCAACAGCAATAGTTAAAAAAAAAAGTTTAAATAGTCAGAATGTGTCAAGTCAAAATGAATTGTAATTTTAAAAAAACCAACAAAAATCAAAGGAAAATCATGTGTAGTGCTTAGGATTTTTTCACTCAAACAGTTTCTTTTCCAAAGTTTTTTCCCCAGCCTGCTCAATGCAGGTCTCAGGTAAGTCCAGCTCCTTAGCTGTAGCAGTCCAAGCATTCAAACAGCCCAAACACAAGAGCCTCCGGGTAACACAGCACTGCAGGGGCCAGAATTGCCTCAAGTTTGCATTATGTAAAGCACAAAAAACAGCTTTCAAAATTCCCTCCCAGATAGTGGCAAACTTCTCCCCATAAGACAATCTCAGCTTCCTACAAGCTTAGGCTGAGAGAACCAAACACAGCAATCAAAAACCTCACAGTTCTGGCAGTCCATGAAAAAATAAAAAAAAAATAAATATATATATATATATATATCCTCAGCAAAAACAAAACTGTTAAATTCCAATGTCCCAAACACAGAAACATTTTTTTTATAAACCTCAAAGCTCTCCAATCAATACTTGCAAATGGCAGCCAAATCCACATCCATCAACTCTGGTTCCTGGAACAGCTCCTGGGGAATTAATGTTTTTTGGAACTCCATCTGCTCCTCTTGGGCTGGAGCTGCAACTTCAATAGAGAAACCTATCTCCTTTACTTCCATCAGCTCAGGAAGATTACCCTGGCTTAGGCTGGGAAGTTGTTCCTTGGGAAAAGGCCTGTTCCTTCCCACTAACAGCCTATTCAAATCTGCAGGCTTTTCATGTGGGGAGCCACACCCTACCCTGGCTGAGCCTGCTCTCATCTGAGTCTCTCTATGGCTCCCCCGGTGGACACTAGGGAAATAGCACTGCTCCCTATTCCTAGGAACAGGTTTGTTTCAAGGTCTGCTGTATAGAGTAGTGCCTGGCTTAGGCTGGGAAGCTGTTCCTTGGGAAGAGGCCTGTTCCTTTGCTCTAACAGCCTATTCAAATCTGCAGGCTTTTCATGTGGGGAGCCACCCCCTACCCTGGCTGAGCCTGCTCTCATCTGGGTCTCTCTATGGCTCCCCCGGTGGACACTAGGGAAATAGCACTGCTCCCTATTCCCAGGAACAGGTTTAAAACCTATGTTTCTGCTCCATCTGCTCCTCTTGGGCTGGAGCTGCAACTTCAATAGAGGAACCTATCTCCTTTACTTCCATCAGCTCAGGAAGATTACCCTGGCTTAGGCTGGGAAGTTGTTCCTTGGGAAAAGGCCTGTTCCTTCCCACTAACAGCCTATTCAAATCTGCAGGCTTTTCATGTGGGGAGCCACACCCTACCCTGGCTGAGCCTGCTCTCATCTGAGTCTCTCTATGGCTCCCCCGGTGGACACTAGGGAAATAGCATTGCTCCCTATTCCTAGGAACAGGTTTGTTTCAAGGTCTGCTGTATAGAGTAGTGCCTGGCTTAGGCTGGGAAGCTGTTCCTTGGGAAGAGGCCTGTTCCTTTGCTCTAACAGCCTATTCAAATCTGCAGGCTTTTCATGTGGGGAGCCATCCCCTACCCTGGCTGAGCCTGCTCTCATCTGGGTCTCTCTATGGCTCCCCCGGTGGACACTAGGGAAATAGCACTGCTCCCTATTCCCAGGAACAGGTTTAAAACCTATGTTTCTGCTCCATCTGCTCCTCTTGGGCTGGAGCTGCAACTTCAATAGAGGAACCTATCTCCTTTACTTCCATCAGCTCAGGAAGATTACCCTGGCTTAGGCTGGTAAGTTGTTCCTTGGGAAAAGGCCTGTTCCTTCCCACTAACAGCCTATTCAAATCTGCAGGCTTTTCATGTGGGGAGCCACACCCTACCCTGGCTGAGCCTGCTCTCATCTGAGTCTCTCTATGGCTCCCCCGGTGGACACTAGGGAAATAGCACTGCTCCCTAATCCCAGGAACAGGTTAAAAACCTATGTTTCTAGGTGCCTGGGTAGGGTTTCCCTGTCCCCCCCATTCTGGGTCTTTGCCATCATAAAGCTGGTCTGACTGGTACTGGGAGCTGGCCTTGGAAATCCCCTTTTTGAGCTTCTTGCCACCTGAATAAATGCATGTAAACCGTTCTGAGCTCCCCTGGGAGAATGGTATAGAAAATTGAATAAATTAAAAAAAAAAAAAAAAAAAAATTAATAGGAACCATGGCACATCACCCGAGACAACCCAACATCATGGAACCTCCCTCCACATCACCCAACACACAAGACTTCATGGAGCACCCCCCCCACACACACCCCCACATCACCCAACATCGTGAAACACCCCCCCACACACACACATCACCAGACACCCCATACCTTCTGCTGCAAAATTGGCAGGAGGGAAGTTCACTCCTTCCTGCTTACAGGGCTGCATGCTGAGAATGTGCAAATTGGATGAAAACTTTGGATTTGGAATTGGTGGTTTACAATTGGTTCCAAGGATTCCTTAAAACAAGAACGTACAGAGTTAAGACAAACAACACGAAATCTAACCCATGGTCAAATCCATGCGGAGTCCCGCAGGGGTCACCACTGTCGCCCATTCTATTCAATCTCTTCATCTCCTCCCTCGGCACCACTTTAGACGACCTAGGTGTAACATCATTCAGCTACGCAGATGACATAACTATACTCCTCCCCTTTGAAACCAAAGACCACACCTCAACAGGACACCTGGAAATAATTCTGGATGAAGTAGAAAAATGGATGACAAACCACAAACTGAAACTAAACTCGGACAAAACCAAATTCCTAATGCTTGAAACGGACAAAAACCCATCCATAACAGACCTAGAAATTAAAGCAACCAAATACCCAATCCAGACCTCACTCAGAATCTTGGGAGTGCTGATAGACAGATGCTGCACTATGCAGACCCAAATCAACAAAACTACCCAAAAAGCATTCTTCACAATGCGCAACTTAAGAAAAATAAGGAAATTCTTTGACAAAGAACACTACAGGATAATTGTACAATCCCTGGTACTAGGTCTCGTGGACTATTGCAATATCCTTTATCTACCATGCCCCACAAACATGATCAAAAAACTTCAAACTGTTCAGAACACAGCCCTTAGACTAATTTACTCACTCGGAAAATTTGACCACATCACCAATGCCTACCTAGACTCACACTGGCTACCGATTCGAGCCAGAATTCAATTCAAACTATACTGTCTACTCTTCAAAGTAATTAACGGTACTGCACCCACCTACCTAGATGACCGCCTAAACCGTAACCTTCCAACCAGAACAAGAAGAACACTGACATCATTCGCATACCCACCACTCAAGGGTACTCACCGCAAAAAGCTTTACGATAGCCTCCTGGCAACACATGCTGCAAAACTCGAACCCTCCATCACCAGATTGTTAACCACAACATCAGACCTCAAGACATTCCGTAAAGAAATCAAAACACTGCTGTTCAAAAAGCATATACAATCTACCTAACCTCCCTCACCCCATCCCCCAAGAAACCAAAACACTGCCGTCCAAAACATCTTCCGATGTTACTAAGTCTTTACTATCATTCTGTTATTAAGTCTCTATCCTCAAACTGTATTCTCTATTGTCATGTACCATCCTGGAAATGTCCAGTTCTCTTCTTATGTAATCCGCTTTGAACCGCAAGGTACAAGCGGAATAAAAATCACTAATGTAATGTAATGTAATGTAATGTAAAAGAAAGATCATTTACTGCCAGGAAAATGGAAAGTTTTGAGAACCAACTAAGGAAAAATAATCTGAGACTCCTAAACTTTCCTAAATGTCCCTTAATTTCACCAATGGAGATGGCAAGAAAATACTTTAAGGAAATTTTGCTAATTCCCACAGAAAGTTTGCCACCAATTGTTAGAGCTAATTATCTGCAACTAAAGAAACCTGTAGAAGTTTCCACTCTTAATGAGATTCAAGGGACAAATAATAACATGAATTTAACAACGTTTCTGGAGAATTCTTTAGAGGTTATAACGGAAAGGAAAATCCTGTTAATAACTCTTGCTTTAGAAAGTGATAGAGAATATATACTACGCTTGTTTTTTCGTCATATTAATGATCAATTTTTAGGCTCTAATGTTCGAATATTTCCTGATATGTCATTGAGATCTCAGAGGCGTAGGAAGGAATTCTTGGCATTACGGCCAAGAGTCCTAGCCTTGGGAGCAAATTTTATGTTGAAATTTCCTGTAAAATGTTTTGTTTCATATCAGAATAAGAATTACTTATTTTTTGAGCCTAAACAATTGATAGGATTTATAGAATCTAAAGAGCATGTAGTGCCTGTAACTGAAAATGAGTAACCTGCTATGAATGGCTGTAGCACCGCAGAAAAATGCTGCTTTCTAAGTTGGATAAGATTAGTCTTATTTCTATTTTTTCTTAAGTCTCTCTCCAAAAGTTGTGGACTAAATAATTTGAATTATTATTGAGTAACCAATAACACTGTGTTAAGTGGAATTGGGATTATAGTTTTTTTTTCTTATAATATTTTGTGTAATCTGTGTACAAGTATGTTTATTGCTTGTTTGTATTAATTAAATTGAATAAATAAATAATAATAAAAAAAAAAAGAGAATGTGCAAATTGGGATGTAGTGGAAGGGGCCTAAGGCCCTGATTGGCTCAAAGTGGTGATTTCTATGCCCTTACAGTGTGCAGAACTGCTGTCCTGGGGATTCAGAAGGTGTCTTTTTCCCCTGACTGAATCTCTGTCATTTGTCCAGCTCTAGAAGGCTGTGGAGGGGCTAAGCCTGAGAGTCCCACCCTTCCCTCACGTCCTGCATGGCATGTGGTGCAAAAGTGCTCTTCAGCTGCCCATTCAGCACAAAGGTGGCATAATACAAGTGGATTATGGTCTGAGGACTCTATCTCTGCCAGTTTTGAGGCAAAATGAGGAGTTCTGGAGCAGTTTGAAAATTTAAGAGAATAAATCTGCAAATCCAAGATGGCTACCACAGCAGCTTTTTGGCACCAGAAAACAGCTCAGGGTTGACCCCAAATTTTTTTTTAAATAGGATTTTAAGGGAGGACCAAGGACCTAACTGCAGAAGCAGTCAAAAGCTGTTTTGTTTGGGTAGGGGGCAGGAGCTCCACCCTAGCCCCAGTGAAAGCCTGCAGTACCAGCTCAGGACCACCTCCTACCAGCGTTGCACTTTAAATGTTCGGGGCAGCCACCATGCAGGCCTGACCTCGGAAGTAGAATGAAGGGGTCCAGGGCAGGCCTGCCCCGAAGATTTAATGTTAAAGTACAACATTGGCAAACGAGTTACTATGGAGGACAGATTGAGACATCCGGGTTTTACTTCCATTGTTCTGACTCCTATGTGTGTACATACATAATTGGGCGTTAGCTTGGATAGTCATATATCATCCACATTCATTTTAAAATGAACTACCTCTCCCTATAGTTTACTCAATTCTGGGACTCATGTGCACCCTCTGAGCTGGATCCCAGTCTGCGCTGCAGCAAACTGAAAGTGCGCGCGCAACGGAAGCGTCCCAACTTCCGCTGGCGGGCGTGAAGCCCGCCCCCTCCGCCGGAAGTACGTCACGGCAGCCCGGAAAGCGGCAGGCGGCCTCAGTCATGAGCGGCGCTCTTCTTTCCGGGGACCCCCTGTAGCCTCTGCGGGTTCGTTGCAGCCGTCATGGCGGCGGCGGCAGGAGCGTCGCTTCCGGAGGAAGAAGAGGAGGGCGGAGGCGGAGCAGCCGCAGCGTCGAATTTCCCGGCCGGCAAAGCCGTCGGGGTCCCCGGCAGCCTCCCTCCTCCCCCCTTCCACCGGGAGCCCATGTACAACTGGCAGGCCACCAAGAGCTCCCTGAAAGAGCGCTTCGCCTTCCTCTTCAACCACGAGCTGCTCAGCGACGTCAGGTTCGCGGTGGGCAAGGGCCGCCAGGCCCAGCGCATCCCGGCCCACAAGTTCGTGCTGGCGGCCGGCAGCGCCGTCTTCGACGCCATGTTTAACGGCGGCATGGCCACCACCTCGGCCGAGATCGAGCTGCCCGACGTGGAGGCCGCCGCCTTCCTGGCGCTGCTCAGGTGAGGAGGGCGGCCGGTGCCCTGCAGGAGCTCGAAATGTCTGTGCGATCCAGGGAGAGGAAGCCTAACCTGGACTATTATGCTGGAGGACCTGAATGTACACCGTTTAGGTTATATCTAAATACTAAAAATAAACATTCAAGGATAAGAATTGGCTGGTAATACTATTTCCCAGATGATCCAAATACAGACTGCTGTAGTAAAGAACTTTATCCTTTAATACAGTGGTCTCAAACTCCCTGCCGCCAGGTACCATTTTGAGGCCCTCCCCCCTATGTTTAGCATAATCACAAAAGTAAAATAAAACAGTTTCTGGATCATATGTCTCTTTAGCTATAAATGACACTATTATTATTAAGACTTAGCCAAAAGGAAAGATTTATAAACTATAAAGAGTTTTACCTCATGCAAAATTGTCATTTCTTTAAGAAGACATGAACGATTTTTTTTTTTTGAGGCCCAAAATGTGGCTCTGCAAAGGGTTTGAGTTTGAGACAACTGCTTTAGCACATTTTGTTGAATCTTGATTTTCATGTGCTAGTAAAACCATTACTCCAAAGAGTAAGCATAGTGGGCATATAAACCCTAGACTCCTTTATTTGGCAGGTTGTCTACTCCCTGATGATACAATATAGATCGTAGTATCTGAGGTTAAGTTCAGCCTTTCACCTCAGATGATCCTTTTTTAACAAACTTCCTAGAGGCTCAGAGGGCCTTAGATCCTGCCCACCCAGCAGCTTATTCCCCAGTGGGGCCTGGAATGGCCCCACTGGGGCCACCTCTGAGGTTAAAGCAGGAGCAATGTCCATTTCTTCTGTTTAGTACCACTGTCATGTAAAATGGTAGTTTTTGATGCCTAGAGGCAGGAGTGAATGAGTATCTCACAACCTCAGAAGTGAAAGAGGGGAGTTAGGAGCCCATTGGGCCACTACAAAAGCATTCATTGTGTGGGAGAGTTGGGGGCTTACCAGACCACTGGACTTTTTCACTGGTATTTTTCTTGTCTCCCTTCTTGTCAGTATGTTGGCCAACCCCTGCTTACAGCTGACAGTCAGGGAGACACCTTATGCCATATGTAGGAAACTCTAGCATGATCTGCATGTTTTTACTGAAAGTTGTAAAGAAAGCAACGTTTTTGCATTGACATGTAAACATTTTTGGCTGGATAATGGAAATTTTGTGTTCTTATTTACCCAAAATGTTTGCTGACCAAAGAGGAAACAACTGACTTAGATAAGGATCATTTTACTGGCAGTCAGGTCTGTATGATTGATAACTGGGATTTATCTGTAGAATGTTTAATGTTCATGTGTACAATTGGACTGATTGGCCTGTCTTTTTTTTTTTTTTTTTTTTTTAATCCTGTGCAAACACTGAAGGGAGCAATATTTCCAAGTTTTGCTGTGGGTTAGTTAAGGATGGAGACATGTAGACCTGGAGGCCAGCAAGCAAGAATGCTTTGAAAATTTCCACCCTGCATATTTGATATGTATTTGTGAACATCTGCCCATAACTAGTTTTAATAATGTTGCTGTTTTGAAAAGTAGACTTATTGTGCATCTCCAGGGTGTATTTTGATCCTTAGAGATTTCTCGCACATAAGCCACATCTGCATTTCAAGGTGACCTGACTTTTATATTGCAGTTAAAATATGTGGGAAAGATCCATTTCATATCAAATGTGTATATGTTAGCTAGTTAGGTAAAAATTAGATCTGTAGAGAAAAGTTAGAGATTTCAGAAAAGATTTGCATTTTAATGACTTGCTGTATTTTTCGCTCCATAAGACGCACACCCCCTCCCCCCCAAAAAAAATAAAGTGGGTGGAAATAAGAGTGCATCTTATGGAGCAAGAACTGATGGCAGCCATTCAGAGAGTAGTGCAGGACCAGGTAGGCATGCGAAAAGCTCATGCCTGCCTTGTGCATCACTCTACTGTTGCCGGAACAGATCAGCAGCCGTTCAGTGAGGCAGGAGTGCGGAGAGCGCGCTGGACTGCCTGGATTAAAAAAAAGTGCCCGGGGGGGAGCTGCCTACCCTGCTAGACCTGCCTGGGGGGGGCTGCCTACCATTGAATTTAGGAAACACCTAAAAACATACCTGTTCTCGAAATACCTAGGTGACGAATCAGGACAATAGCCCCCATCGCAATCCCTCCCCAAATTAGATCTTGTAAACTGTTAACCTCTAATCTCTAACTATGAATGTTCCTTTCAATTTATGGAATTTTTCTAATTCATTGTAAACCGCATGGAACTTCACGGTCCTGCAGTATATAAACTGTTGTTATTATTTTTATTGTTGCTACTATCAGATATTCACTGCTACACTCTGTAATTCGATGTCTGTGCAGTTTCTCTTCATTGTAAACCGCCTAGAAGTCGCAAGATTGTTGGCGGTATATAAGAATAAAGTTATTATTATTATTATTATTATTAGACCTGTCTTGTACCCTGTCCTATCTCCAGATGGGGGCAGGGCGGTGGGCTGAATTTTTTTTTCTTTGGGTTTTCTTCCTCTACAGGGGGGGTGCGTCCTGTGTTCGGGTCTGTCTAATAGAACGAAAAATAAGGTAAATCATGTTATAACAAGCTAAATATTTAAGCAGCTTGCATGAGGCTATGCACACACATTCTGATCATATGGGCCACTGTTGTTTTGCCCCCACTTTATATGGGCTTTTACTCAGTTTCTTGTATAAGAACAAGTTTAAGTGTTTGTGCTAGATGTATAAGTAAAGTGTGCTCTGTGGATTTAAATCCTCAGAAAGCTTTGTTTTTCCTAGAGAACTAGGCTGCAACTACAGAGTTTAAGCCAGCCTCCTCCTTCAGTGTGAGAGAGAACAGTTGCCATGTTTGTAGACCGCTTGGCTATATGAGAACCTGAGTTTAGTTAGCATTATTCTCCCACCAGATTTTCATCCTTTATTTCTAACAATCTAATACAGCTTAGGTTGCAATATCTAAGTCTGGAGCAGTGTTTTCCCTGCTTTCCCTTTAATACCTTGAATAGGATGGGCTAGTAGAGTGAGAAGATTCTGTGAAAGTTGAACTGCCTTGAATTCATCAGTTGTTAGTGTTCTTTACTTCATGTTATTAAAGAAAGTTGTTCAAGAACTACAGAGTCTGGCTGATAACACTAAGATTATAGAAATAAGAGTTAACTGAATAGGAGCCTCATACAAATGCCAGTATAACTCAGAGTAAGTTCAATAGTGTTTAGCCATTCTGAGGAGTCCTTGTTTTTCAGTACAAAACCTAAAGGAATCTATGGTGAACTGTTCAATACAAACTGTAGACAGCACAGTTGAAATTACTTGGATATGCTAAAACTACACTTCTTTAAAGAATAACAGATAAAAAAACAGAAGAAAATCTAAATTACAACCACAACAAATATACTCCTGTTTTAGTCCACAAAACCTTACAGGGCAGAGATGGCAATATTAATAGTGGAGCCATTTAAACTAATAGGAAAAACCTAGGAAAATGCATTAATGTGTTTTTTTTCTGATAACTATGGGCTCCTTTTATCAAGCCGTGCAAGTGGGGTTAGCGCACGTGACTTTTAATCATGCGCTAACCCCCGCGCTGGCCAAAAAACTACCGCCTGCTCAAGGCAGGCATTGGCGGCTAGCGTGGCCGGCAGTTTAACGCGCCTTAAACCGCTAGTGCGGCTTGATAAAAGGAGCCCTATTTGTCTGTAATCATGGAAATCTTTTTCATGTCCAAAAAAACCTCTTCAATTGAGCTGGCTCAAAACACACATTTAACTCCCAAATATTTAATCAAGCATCTACACAGATAGCTTAACAGAAAAGAAGCTCCCAGATCTTTGATTGGGTGGTTAAATCACTAGTCAGACTTGATTTAAATCATGGTTCTCATTGTATTTACTGCCACTCAGTACTGCCCAGAAAAGGAATATTTGCTTGTTTCAACTCTTTATTTCTTCATAACAACTGTATCAAAATGACGGTAACATGGAGTAATATATTTTTGCTCAAATATGACAGTTCCTCAAGGCACACTCTAAGACAGTGGTTCCCAACCCTGTCCTGGAGGACAACCAGGCCAGTTGGGTTTTTAGGATAGCCCTAATGAATTTGCATGGGGCAGATTTGCATGCCTTTCACCTCCATTATTTGCAAATCTCTCTCATATTCATTAGGGCTATCCCAAAAACCTGACTGGCCTGGTGGTCCTCCAGGACAGGGTTGGGAACCACTGCTCTAAGAAATATGATGAAATCAAAACATTTACCAACCTGAAGATCCTGCCTGTTAAACATGTTCCTTTTCTCATCTTCATTCAAGGACTTCTCATGATGTTTCATTCAGGCTACCTGGCCTTGCATTTCTTTGTTGTATTGTTTATATTTTGCATGCATGCCCACCTTACTGAAAGGTAGAGGAACTTCATTAAAATATTACCAAACTGGGTCTCTCTTACGGCCTGCTGCCATTACATATTTTCACTAAGAATATGATAAACCTCAGATTACACTTCTCCCTCCCTATTCGCGGGGGATAGGGGCAGAGCCGGCCCGCGAATAGGGAAAATTCACAAATAACTTTTGGGCCAGCTCTGACCCACCCCCGGACCTTACCTGTTAGTCTAGCGGTGATGCGTGGCAGGAGCAATCTTCCTACACTCCTGCCCTGTGCAGAGCTGTGCTGTGAGTTCCCTTGGTCTCACGAGACTACAACAGGAACTCCCATTGTAGTCTCGTGAGACCACAGGAACTCACTGCACGGGGCAGGAGTGTAGGAAGATCGCTTCTGCCCCGCATTACCGCTAGACCACCAGGTAAGGTCCGTGCTCCTTCGATCGCCTCCTCCTCCTTCAATTGCCCCACTCATCCTCTGATCGCCTCCCTCCTCGCCTCGATCCAAGTCCCGGGGCTGTTTTTTTTCGATGTGGGCTACCAACGAGCGATTCTCGGGGGGGGGGAGGGGGGGCTGGGAAACAAAAACGTGAATAATCGAAACTGCGAATAGGGAGAGGGAAGTATATATACACACAAGAATCTCAAGTGGAGTATTCTGCTCAAAAGGTTTCACTTTCAGTTTTACTACTTACCCTTCACTCTTGGCTCCTTGTGCAGATATACTGTATAAACTTAGCACTTAATTTATTTATTTATTTATTTCGTTTTCTATTCCGTTTTCCCCAGGGAGCTCAGAACGGGTTACAGGTTAAACATACATAAAAAGAGGTAAGGGGTTGATTCTGTGTACGTTGATTTGTAAAGGAACAATGGGGCTAAGGATTTTTTTCCTTAACTCTGTATATTATGTAACAGTTTTGCTATGAAGAGGCATGTTATCTCTGCAGACAGAAGTTCACAGTTTTAAGAAATGCAACACCCAAGCATCTGTGAGAATTATTTTCTAGATAGAAAAATTATCCGTGACATGAATGGATTAATGAAATTCATTTATTAAATAATTTAAGCATTGCATGAGTATACAGTCTCATGCTACATAATTTAAAACGAATCCCTATTTCATGATGAATAACATTTGGACTTTAATGTAACTGATTTTTCATCAAAAAAGTACGGTATTTTATTTATCCACCCTACTTACTGTCTACAAGATTTAAAAAAGCTCTTCTTCCTTTCTTCTAGTGTGACAGACACTTTGTCTGAATGTGTGGGTAGTCAGTCCCTTCTCCCAAGAATTCTTATAGGGAACTTAATTAGCATTCTTTTGCTCCGCCTCCCATCCTGTCCTCCAATTCCTTAGTTGTCTTTCTATAAGCGAAATGGTAGGAGCCTGTCTTTTTTTTTTTTTTTTTTTTGCTTGTGTTTTCTTTTCATTTAAATTCTGCCTTTTTGAGAGGCTTTTTGATGTTGCAGAGGATTCCATTCTTGGGACAATTCTTGCTGCGGGAGAGTGCAGACAGACTCTGAGGTCGAGGGTCTGTTTCCAAGGGGCAGACTGCTTTTCAGTGCACCCATTTGGGCAGCCCGCACTAACAGTTTGGGGGCTCAGGGACCATTCCCTTGGGAGCAAGGCTCACCCCCAGGTTCATCCACAGTGGGCTGAGTGGCTCCATGGCGGTTTTTCCAGGATCGGGGCCGACTGCTTTCCTCCCCCTGTTTGCGTGTGCGTGGCCAGTGGTGGTGGTGATGGGGGGGGGGGAGGTTTGAGGTCTCTGGCCAATTCATTGGCCCCAAGAAGCAGTCCAAATTTCAGGCTTGTTGAGGCAGAGGTTCTCCCTGTAAGCTGTTTACAGCTTTCAGCACATAACATGGCACAGGTTGACAGACTGGCAAACAAATTTGGGGGGGGGGGGTAGGTCTTTCAGTGTTTTGTTGCGGTTAGGTTCCCCCACCTCTAAAATCGCTCAATTTTAATCTCCATTGTAGCTCCAAAAATTTCCTTACATTGCTCTTGAGTCTCCCACCCCTCAACCTCAAATTATGTCCTCTGGTTTTACCATTTTCCTTTCTCTGGAAAATATTTTGTTCTACGTTAATAACTTTCAAGTATTTGAACATCTGAATCATATCTCCCCTGTCTGTCTGAATCATGTCTCCCCCTGTTCCAGTTTCTCCTCATACGTCTTTTGTTGCAAACCTATCATTTTTGTCGCCCTCCTCTGGACCGCTTCAAGCCTTTGCCTTGTGTTACAAATGGAAACAGCAAAAGCTAAATTCAAATACCTTCTTTCACAAATGAGTATTAGGGGTAGCTGAAGGTCAGACTAATAGGTTACATGGAAGTACTGTATAAGCAGGCAGACTTGAGTCTGCTACATTTCCCAATGTCTAAGATCCACTAAATCCTTGAGTTCAAGGCAGTTTTGAACCTGTTGAAGGAAGATATGCCTTCTAGAGCAGTGTTCTTCAATGAACGGTCCAGGGACCAGTGCCGGTCCACAGAAATTTCCTGCCGGTCCACAAGGCCAGCACATGCATCAGGCCCAAAACAGTGTTCTTCAACTGCCGGTCCACAGTGCGATCGATGTGGCGTTATCTTCGAGCCAGCTCCCTTTTCCTCACTGATTCAGTGCATAAAGCCACGGGCAGTGGCTCCTACGGGCATCCTGTGCCTGAACCGGAAGCCTTCTCTCTGATGTTGCAACGTCAGAGGGAAGGCTTCCAGATGAGGCACGGGACGTGCGAGGTGCAATTAGTACTATTATGGGGGCGTGGTCTGGCCCACGACTTAGCCCCGTGTTCTTCAACCGCCGATCCACGGACCGATGCCGTTCCACAGAATAATTCTTTATTTCTGCCAGTCCACAGGTGTAAAAAGGTTGAAAAACATTGTTCTAGAGTATTTGTACAGTATAGAAAAAATGATACAGGTGAAATTTACAACTAACAATCATTAGAAGAACAAAGCAAGCTGGATGGAGTATAGGGTTAATTAGGGAGCCTAGGTAAAGTGGGACTTTGGTATATAGTGTCTACGGTATATGTTAAAAGCCAGGATTTTAAACTGTATCCTCAAATGAACAAAAACAAACTACTGAGCTCTAGAATCCCTTCCACTCTGCGTGTCTTTTTTTTTTTTTTTTTCTTTCCTTGAATCAAATGCTGCCACTGCTTCCACTAGGAAGGTTTTCTGTGGATTCACCACCTTTTCCATACAAGGAATAATTTAAGGAAATATTTCATGTATATCCTCCCTTTCGTGCTCATCTTATGACTCCCTGTGCAGTTAGGCATTTAAATATCTCATAGGTATTTATTTATTTGTTTTCTAACCCGTTATCCCCAACAAGCTCAGAATGGGTTACAAGTTAACATATATAATATACAGTTAATGGGTTACAATTTGCCATAATTTCAGTACAAGATTTTTCAATACAAGTTTTTATAGAAACATGATGCCAATCTGCCCATCCAGAGTAACCATTATCTCTTCCTCTCCCTTAGAGATCCCACGTGCCTATCCCATGCTTTCTTGAAGTATATCTTCCTGTTCTTCCTTTCTTCTTCCTCTGTCTTTATTTGCTTCATGATTTTACTTTAGTAGTCATCCTTTTGGGAAAGTATGGCACAGTGGTTGAAGCTACAACCTCAGCACACTGAGGTTGTGGGTTCTAACCCATGCTTCTCCTTGTGATCCTGGGCAAGTCACATGGGTGTCCCGTCCCCCCCCCCCCCTCCCTACCACTGCCCCTGGTAGATTATTATCCCACCGGGACAGACAAGGAAAAATTCTTGAGTACCTAAATAAATTCATGAAAACCGTTCTGAGCTCCCCTCAGTGAACGGTATAGAAAATGAATGAATGAAGAAATAAAATCTGGCAGAGTACATTGGGGATGGGTAGTAGCAAGAAGTAACACACAGATGGTACTTCCAGCAGCAGATACCATCTGTGTGCTACTTCCTGCTACTACCCCTCCCCATGCACTCTGTCTTGCTGATTGGAGGGGGTTTCTTGGAAGTATAAAGAGAAGCGAGCAGATTTTGTTTGAACTCCTGATGAAGGCTTCTGTCTGTGTTGAGTCCTGTGTGTATCTCTACAATAAAGGTCTGATTTTATTTATTTAGATTTATATCCTGTCTTCCCCAAAGAGCTCAGAACGGGGTACAGTTTACATTTACGGTGTTACAATATAGGGTTTACATACATTGTGTTACAATATATCTTCATATAGGATTACTTATGCTGGTGAACTGTTTTCTGTTGTGGCGGATTAATTTAGTCCTGGTGTATTCCTGTGTTTAAGAAGGTTTGCCAGATACGGTCTCCAAAACTGAACACAATACTCCAAGTGGGGCCTTACCAGTGACCTGTACATGGGCATCAACACCTTCTTCCTTCTACTGAATGGACAATATCATGAACATTATATACTGTGGGGTTTTTTGAGAGACCTATGACTGTGGCGAGCCCCATGTTGCATGACTTGATTGTGTTGAATTATATGGTTGCATTTTTTTTCTCCACTTTTTGGGTACTGCAGTTGTCGTATCATAGGGGTCCATACTGTTTAATTTTTGTTTTTGAGTTTCTAGTATGTTAAACCATGTGCTTAGTGTCCTGTACTGTAGTTACATATAAATATCTGCCATTGACATTTTAGCACCTTTGATGGTGTTTGTAGTAATTGCTTTCAAATCATGATCTGTCATTCTAGTTATTATTCACTTGTATACTAGCCATTTGACTGTTGTTCTTTGGTTCTAGGTTTCTATATTCAGATGAAGTTCAGATTGGTCCTGAAACAGTGATGACGACATTGTATACTGCAAAGAAGTATGCAGTCCCTGCACTGGAAGCTCATTGTGTGGAGTTTCTCACCAAACATCTTCGGGCAGACAATGCATTCATGCTCCTCACTCAGGTAATTCTGCAAAATTAGTTTCTGTGCCACTGGGGAGAAATATAGTTTAAAAAAAAAAAATTCCTTAGCATCTGGGCTGCACCATCCTAATTATTGGGTTGTATTCCTTTCCTATCGGCAGATGGAGATAGAGAAGCTGACTTTTTTTCCCAGTAGCATTACCAGTATAAGAGTTAGTGCTCTGTGAAAAACTTCAGTATTTTTTTCTGTCACCAGCAGTTGGTAGCGTGCACAGGTTGGTGTACCTGATCCCTGTCCTAGCTCCCAGCCATGCATGTTATGGCAGTACCTTCTTGCTTGAGCCTAATGGCCTTGCTCCCAAGTTTCAGGTTTGTAGACAAGACCTGGTAAAGGGTGGAGCATGGCTCCATAGTCCCAAGTCAGTCATCTACAGGCAGTAACTTGATGAGTCTCAAGGCTTGGTTCCTATCTTGTCCTTCTTTCTTCCTTCACCTTTAGCAGGTGTTCTCCCCTGGCCTCCCTGGATGACTAGTTTAGCTTTATTACCTTAAAGCTAATTAAAAAATAGAAAAACAGCTGCTTCTTTAAGCAGCAATAAAAAAGACCGTACATCTAAGAACTAGGCAAGGGAGAGGCAGAATCGCCTTTAGTCCCAGGCCATACCCACACTGGCAATGCCAGCAGACTAGCTGTCTGTGGGAGTCGGCCTAGCTGTTGGCTCTCTTTGCCCCTCTTGCAATGCATCAAGTTCTGATTCTGACTACGATTGCCCCTGCAGTGGCATTGGGACTTATGGTCTTGATGCCTGTATCAGTCATGTTAGGTCCTGCTGCAGTTTCTCTGCAGCTGGATTTATCTCTGCCCCCCAGTAGGGCTTTTGAGAGTGGGGGGTTAAAGTGACCAAATGTGTGTACCACTTGCAAAGAATGCCCCATATGTTCAATGAGGGGCCTACCTTAAGAAGCCTTTCTGGTCTAGTGCCTTTTTGGGGCAGGAGAGATCCCTATGCGCTCCTGCTTGTGTTGTCTGCATAGTCAAAATGGCATTCATGACTTCCAGCGGCAGCTTTAAGTATCATCATTTCCTTTCAAAGAGAAAAGAGCTAAACTAGGCAAACCCAATCAAATCTTGTTTGCTTAGAGCTGTAAAGCAGCCCAGAGTAAAAGCACCGAAAAAGGGCAGCAAAGTGAGTATAGGGGATGGAGAACCTATAGGGTAGAGTCATATCTCACCAAGCGCTTGCCATCGAGAGATGACTTAGGGACAGCAGAGTAGCACTCTGAATTTGGGCAGGTTCATTGTTGTGGTATTAATGAAAGAAAATGACGCCGCATGGCCTTGCTAATTCATTTTACTGGCCTAAAAGGCAAGGCATTTGTTGGGTGCTGGAACATCTCATTTCCATGCTCACTTCTCCGTCGGTTACACCATCTTTGCAACAATATCAGTTTTCAGAAACTATTTTGGCAAATGTAGTTCGTAAATTCAATAAAATGCAATGAAGGAATAATGACAGTCAGAACTTCGACTTGGGAACCAATAGAAGATGCCCACTTTAGGCTTGGGAACCTAAGTTAGGTTATGCTGCCCAATCATTGGTTTGGGAACCAGACAATTACCTGCTCAAGGCTTGGGAACTTTGACAAAGAAACCAAGAAAGGGTACTGTTGGGAATAAAAATATAAGGTTTAACACCCTCTCAATTTAAATTTTTGGATTTGGCATTTATAGTTGCCAGATTGGCATTGGCTCAGCAATGGCACATGCGAGATGTCCCTACATTAAAAGATCTGAGGGAACGCCTGGGAGTAGTTTGTGAGAAATGTAGATTATCGGCCTTAGTAATAAATCAATGGGCAAAGTTTAATGATATATAGGAGAGTTATATTCAAATAGAAAAAGAAGTTTACTGAAGAATATATTATTTTGATAGATAGGAGATCCAGGTCTCCTGGGGAGGTAGGGGATAGGGTTATTTTTAATAGCTGCATTATCTTTATTAGTTTATTAAGACTGTGACTCACATTCAATGATGATTATGTGTTGTAATGAAGTATGATTTCTTTAATAGTAGGATGGATAAGTTGCATTATTTTTATTAGTTTATTAAGATTGTGAATCGCATTCAATGTTGACTATGGGGTTTAGTGAGAGTAATTAGAATAAAATTATTAAATAAAGAATTTAAAAAAGAAAGACAAAGAAACCAAGACTGCAGGCTTGGGAACCTGAACCAAGAAACCCAGCTGTGGCTGATATTGCACGGCTATTGAGTTGTGATCTCTGTGGCGATGAGGTTGCTGGTTCAAATTTCTAGAACTGGTAGTGGCAAAGCTACCATGAACCAATACAATTGCATTACTCATTTAACATTCCTTAGAAAGTGTTCACATTGAAAGGATACTTTCTGTTTAATTTCTTAACTATATCTCTCTTCATCCATAGGCTCGATTATTTGATGAACCTCAGCTTGCTAGTCTTTGTCTAGATACTATAGACAAGAGTACAATGGATGCAATAAATGCAGAAGGCTTTACTGATATTGACATAGGTATGCAGCTCAGCTTACTATCATTTCTTTTTTTTAAATATATCTTTATTGAATTTTCAAACTACAATTGTGCAACAAGTAATTCACATACATATAATATTACAAGAAAAGCACAATAAACTTTTCATACATTAATGTACAGTTATATTTACCCCCCACCCTCCCACATAATATTCAAATAAAATAAAAACCTTCAAGAAACTATCCATAAATTCCCTTAATCAAATTCCAGTACAACTCCCTTCCGTCTCAACCACCCTGGATGTGTATGTTTACGGGTTAATGAAATAAAATCTGTTATCATTCCTTACAAAATTTAGCCAATGGCTCACAAACATCCATAAAATTCCTGTAACGTCCCTGCTATATGGCCATGAAACGTTACATTTTAAAAATATAACAAAGGGATTCCCACCAGAATGTGTAATTTAACCTATCCCCGTTCTTCCAATTCTTCAAAATAAGTTGCATGGCAACCCCTGTCATTATAAGGACAAGTTTATTCTAAGCAGATATTTGACTTTTAGATCTCATAACGTACCAAATAAGATGGTATCGTATGTCAATGTCACCGGATTTTCCAATAAATTTTTCACTTGATCCCAGATGGATCTCCAAAATTTAAGTATCAAGGGACAATAGTACAGTAAATGATCCAACGTCCCAGCTTCGAGATGACAATGCCAGCATCTATTAGACTTTGCTACACAAATGCCATTACAGATTTGGCGCTTAGTGGGTGGAATCGGCACACCTAACTGAAGGTGTCAAGTTATGGAATTGTCCCTTTTACCTTTGATATTTTGAAAAATATCTCCTGAGGTGCTTATATAGTTTTTGGATAATGTGGCAGTTGGTAATCTTGACAAATCCCAGGTGCCAGGTATGCATGCCACCTAGAAATTGCCCCCTAATGCCCGGGAATACATGACCCCTAAAGTTTTGTTGGGCAGAGCTGCTTCAGTGTTTCTCCCATGTTTGCACCTTCATTTGGCTTTAGCTAAGTTTGAGCCACATGGTACAAGAAGTTCAGGTTGGTCTTGCAGTTTCAAACACTGCGAGACTTGAAACTTTGATTTCCCAAACTTCCTGAATTTCCTGTACTGTCAGCTCAAGATTAGAAAGCACCAAATTGTGGTGAAAACACGAGACACACACTATGAGGCATCTCTGCATATAGCAAGATAAAGGGAATAAGGTGTCAGACTCCCAGGCACAGTAGATGCCTGAAAGTGACTTGTAAGAGTGACTGGGTAAAGGGAGGGGAGAGGGGATGAGATCCGGGTAGGGATCCAGGCCATGACAATGTGCTTTTTGCTTCTCTTATCAAGGGAATGTGGTTGGTGACGTAGTGAGAGTAGGAGATGCCCTCCTTCCCTCTCCCCCACGCCACACTTATGCCCTCCTTTCCTCTCCATATCTCTTTAAATCTTTGCCAGCGCGAGAAGCTTCTCTGACCTGCTGCTCACACCAGCTTTGGCTTTCTCTCTAATGTCACTTTTTGGCTCACGACGAGGAACCGGGCCGGAGAAGTTGCTTGCTCTGATGAAGAATTAGAGGTGGTTGGGGAGAAGGGGGCGCGGCAAGGTGCTGGTGCCCCCACCAAGATTGTGCCTGGGGTGGTTGGCCCCACTCCCACCCTTAATTATGCCTCTGGACGCAGTCATACAACTGTGAGAATACTTTGGGAAAGAAGACTGCTGGCTTAAGAACATAAGAATTGCCTCTGCTGGGTCAGACCGGGGGTCCATCATGCCCAGAAGTCCGCTCACACGGTGGCCCATCAGGTCCAGGACCTGTATAGTATTCTTCTGCTAGTGATTTGCCAAGGCACCTTAAGGGATGGATTTACTAAAGTTTCTTTACCCACAGGCACAGGATAGGGAAAGCACTTTAATAGATCAGCTTCTAAACAAGCTACACTTCTCCCTCGTCATTCGCGGGGGATACGGGCAGAGCCGGACCGCGAATGGTGAAAATTTGTGATTATCCGGCTCTGACCCACCCCCACTTACCTGCCGCCTTCCCGGCCTTACCTGGTGGTCTAGAGGGCTTTCGGGGCAGGAGCGATCTTCCTACGCTCCTGCCCCATGCAGATCGCCATCAGGAAATGGCTGCTGGGAGTTCTCGACGTAGTCTCGAGAGTCTACGGGAACTCCCAGCAGCCATTTCCTCATGGCGATCTGCACGGGGCAAGAGCGTAGGGAGATCGCTCCTGCCCCGAAATCCCTCTAGACCACCAGGTAAGGCCGGGAAGGCGGCAGGGAAGGAAAAAATATGGGGTTTTTTAAAGTTTAGACTGTTTTTTAAAATTTTCCCCCTCCCCAGAAAAAAATTGCGATTATATGAAACCGCGAATGGGGAGGGGGAAGTGTACTATTCATCTGGAAGGGATCTCGCTTCCTTCTCTGACCTTGACTGGGGACATAATTGGAGGGGTGAGGCACTGGCCCTTGATTTAATGAAAATTTGTTGAGGTTTGGATTTTAAATTGTACATAACGAGTCATTTCTTTGCATACCCATTAGATACACTCTGTGCGGTGCTGGAGAGAGATACCCTCAGTATTCGGGAAAGTCGTCTGTTTGGTGCTGTTGTCCGATGGGCTGAAGCAGAGTGCCAACGGCAGCAATTACCCATCTCGGTGGAAAACAAGCAGAAAGTATTGGGAAAAGCCATTTCCTTAATTCGATTCCCATTAATGACTATTGAAGAGTTTGCTGCAGGTAATTTTTATTAGTCTTAGGTCTCTGCTACACAATTTATAATGATTGCAGTATTATAAGAACATAAGAATTGCCTCTGCTGGGTCAGACCAGTGGTCCATCGTGCCCAGCAGTCTGCTCACGCGGCGGCTCCCAGGTGAAAGACCAGTGCTTTAAATGAGTCCAGCCTTACCTGCGTACGTTCCAGTTTAGCAGGAACTTGGCCAACTTTGTCTTGAATCCCTGGAGGGTGTTTTCTCCTATAACAGACTCCGGAAGAGCGTTCCTTTTTCTACCACTCTCTGGGTGAAGAACTTCCTTACGTTTGTACGGAATCTATTCCCTTTCAACTTTAGAGTGTTCCCTCTCGTTCTCTCTACCTTGGAGAGGGTGAACAATCTGTCTTTATCTACTAAGTCTGTTCCCTTCGGTATTTTGAATGTTTCAATCATGTCCCCTCTCAGTCTTCTCTTTTCAAGGGAGAAGAGGCCCATTTTCTCTAATCTATCACTGTACGGCAACTTCTTCAGCCCCTTAACCATCTTAGTCGCTCTTCTCTGGACCCTTTCGAGTAGTACCATGGCGACCAGTGCTGGATGCAGTACTCCAGGTGGGGGGTGCACCATGGCCCGGTACAGCGGCATGATAACCTTCTCTGATCTGTTCGTGATCCCCTTTTTTATCATTCCTAGCATTCTGTTCGCCCTTTTCACCGCCGCCACTTTCCTTAATGCCAGTCTTACTTTCTGACATTTCCATTGCAGAATTCCAAGACCCATAAATTGTGCTTCAGAGCTTTTCCTTAAAACAAATGGCAGCCAGTCTTCACCGTGCATGACATTTCAGCATATATCTGCTACCCTGTAGCTCAGTTGAGCTACATAAACTAGAGGTTTTCAAATCAAGTCATTGAGGGCCACAAACACTTGGTTTTCAAACTGATTTAATCTGATTCTTGGACCAAGTATATGGTGGGAAGACCAAAGTTGAAAATTCCTGAAATAGTAATTGCTCCAGACAGGAATTGCCTTCACTTTGTAAAGGTCAATACTGGAAGACCAATCGCATGCCAAATATTCTGATTTTCTTTTTATTTAATCACAATGTGTACTGTTCCATTTTTATTAGTTTTTTTGTTTAATTTGAGATGCAGGTTCTATCCCAGTGGTTCTCAAACTTGTCCTGGGGACTCTCCAGCTAGTCAGATTTTCAGGGTATTCACAATGAATATTTATGAGAGACATCTGAATGCAAATCTCTTCCATGAATATTAATTATGGATATCCTGAAAACCTGCCTGGCTTGGGACCCCCAGAATAGGTTTGGGAACCACTGTTCTATCCAATTCTGAGAATAAAAAGTGATATAAGTGTAATCTTTCTTGTAATTTTGTATGCCTGTTGGGAGGGGTTGGGGGTGAGAGAGAGATTTAGACAAGCCAGACACGCTAAAATTATGACTCCTTATTAGCAGCAGATGAATCCTGAGATAAGTGAATTGTGTCCATCCACCAGCAGGTGGAGATAGAGAGCAGCACTATGCTGAGCTCTGTCATATACAGTAGAGAATGACACGGTGGCTGTTACCCACAGCTAGCCGCGGGTAACCTGCAGAAATGAGGAGAGAAAAAGGTGGTCACTGCAGGTACATAGGACAAGACCATTCACTGCCCTGTAGAGCGGTGAATGGACTTGTCTCCGCAGTGAAGTGAGGGAATGCACGCGGTTACCGATCGCTGCCGTCTGGGCATCTCCCTCCCTCCCGATCGCTGCCGTCTGGGCATCTCCCTCCCTCTCTTCTCCTCACCTTCGTGGCAATTTTCATTTTTCTTCTCTCCTAGCGGCACGAGCCTTTCAACAAGTTTGAATCTTGTCATCTGATGCAATTTCCTGTTTCCGGTTTCATCAGAGGAGAAGATTCAAGCAGCCGTGAGCGACTTGTTGAATGGCTCATGCTGTTGGGAGAGAAGAAAAATCGCCACAAAGGTGAGGGAAGGGAGAGAAGGAGATCCCAGAAGATGGCGATCGGGAGGGAGGGGGCTGCTGGACCATGAAGGATGCTGAAGGAAAGTGGAGAGAGAGGGTTAGGGGAAAGAAGAACAGGTGCTGTATGGAAATGGGTAGGGGGAGAGATGGGAACATGCTGGAAGGAAGTGGAGTGGGGAGGGGAGAGAGAGGGGGGAACATGCTACATGGAAATGGGTAGGAGAGAGGGGAACACGCTGGAAGGAAGTGGAGAGAGGGAGGGAGGAGAAGACACTGCATGTTAGTGGGTAGGAGGGGAACACACTGCATGGAAATGGGTAGGAGAGAAAGGGGAACACGCTGGAAGGAAGTGGAGAGAGGGGGAGGGAGGAAAGGGAGGAGCAGATGCTGCATGGAAATGGGTAGGGGAGAGAAAGGGGAACACGCTGGAAGGAAATAGAGAAAGAGGGGGAGGGGAAGAAGGAGCAGATGCTGCATGTTAATGGGTAGGAGAGAGAGAGGGGAGAAGACTCTGAAGGAGATGGGTGCCAGACCAATGGGGTGGGGAATGGAGGGAGAGATAAAGGGAGAGGCACAGTAACAGAGCAGATGCAGACACTGGATGGAAGGAATACAATGACGAGAAGATGAGGAAAGTAGAAACTAGACAACAAAGTTAGAAAATAAATTTATATTTCTTTTCTTTTTTATTGCTTTAGGATAATTTAGTATATTAGTTGTGTGGATAAACATTTAGTAACATAGTAGATGACGGCAGATAAAGACCCGAATGGTCCATCCAGTCTGCCCAACCTGATTCAATTTAAATTTTTTTTTTTTTTTTTTCTTCTTAGTTATTTCTGGGCGAGAATCCAAAGCTTTACCCGATACTGTGCTTGGGTTCCAACTGCCGAAATCTCTGTTAAGACTTACTCCAGCCCATCTACACCCTCCCAGCCATTGAAGCCCTCCCCTGCCCATCCTCCTCCAAACGGCCATACACAGACGCAGACCATACAAGTTGCCCAGTAACTGGCCTAGTTCAATCTTTAATATTATTTTCTGATTCTAAATCTTCTGTTGCACAGAACCCCGCCGGGAATATTAAAGGAAAGAAAATTATCAAGTAAGATACATAATTTTTACTTATTTTTATACTGAGCAGATCAAAATAGCTTTTTTTGTGTGTGATTTTAAGGTTTGGCGTTGCTGTTTAAATCATTGACGTTTCTCAACTTCTATATGACTTTCCTGGAAAATTTTACATAACACTAAAAATTACTGTTTAAGATTTAAAAATAAAAAATTAGTATTTGTAGTGAAATGGAAAGTCAAGTTAGTATAAATGTAAAGCTTGGCTTTGACATTTTTGTGTACATGCTGCAGCATTATTATTATGCAAATGTCTCTGCCTTTGAGATTTTATTTTAAATCAAATTCCAAAACATATTTTGACTTTTTATGCAAGTAATCTACTAAATTTGGACAGCTATATATAGATATAGAAACGAAATTACTTAATGCTATATTTTTTAATTTCAGAAGTGTAAGAAGAAAAAAAACCCTCAAACAATAATAAACATTATATATATATATATATATAATAGTGCTCAGTGAAAAGGTTATCACCATCCCTACCAGCAATTGAGTAATCACTGCACCACATGCCTACCAGACCAATTAATAAGTCTTGTATGAAATTTAAAAAAAAAAAGTTCTTAAATGTTCTACTTATCTTAAACAGATTCCCTCTAGTCCATGGCAGTTCAGTCATCTGTGTAGAACCGGGCAATGGTGGCCGCCTACCGTGTCCACACAGATGATTGGGCTGCCAAGGACTACAGGGAATCTGTTTAAGATAAGTAGAACATTTAAGAACTCCTTTTTTTATTGTTTCATACAAAAGACTTACTAATTAGTCTAGTAGGCAAGTGGTACAGTGATGTTTGTTATAATCACCATCCCTACTGGCATTTTCCATTATTTATTTATTTATTTATTTTTATTTATATATATATATATATATATATATATATATTTTTTTTTTTTTTTTTTAATGTTTATTATCGTTTGAGGTGAGTTGTTTGTTTTTTTTCTACAAAATTTGGACAAGCCTTGCATTTATTTTCCATATTTTCTTATGTTTTGTTTATTAACAGTTAACAGCCCTTTGCTTTACAATCAATAAATGCATAGCACTATGCTAATGTATATAACTACTGTGTTTCTCAATTTTTCAGTTTTTGTAGTCTGTACTACCCATCTTTGCACATAGTAGTTCTGTAAGGAAAATTCATTTTTGTAAAAAAAACCTCTTTAAAATTTGTTCTCTTCTGTGTAGTATTTTGTTGTTTTGTTTTTTTTTTTTAATGGCTGCTTTGAAATGGTAAAGAAGGGATTCCTCTGCAGAACAACTGACTCAACATGAATCGTGTTTCATCCACATAGGCCTGCCTCAGGAGTCTAGATGTTGATTCACATCAATTAGATTATTCACCAGCTTGCTATTTTTATGCATTATCTAATTGATGTGAATCAACATCTAGACTTCTGAGGCAGGCCTGTGTGGTTGAAACATGATTTGTGTTGAATCAGGTTTATATATTGCTGTTTTGTATCAATACAGTTACACTTCTGAACACCTATAGAGCTGCTCTGTCTTCTCCGCTGTTACATCTCTACATTTTGAAATGATAGCATTGAGATTGTGTACATATTTAGATCACCTTCACAAAAACATGTGTTTTTTTCTGTCATCGCAGGTCCTGCTCAGTCTGGAATTTTATCAGATCGAGAAGTGGTAAATCTCTTTCTACATTTTACAGTAAACCCTAAACCTCGTGTTGAGTATATTGACCGACCACGATGCTGCCTCAGAGGAAAAGAATGCATCATCAACAGATTTCAGCAAGTGGAAAGTCGCTGGGGCTACAGTGGAACAAGTGATAGAATCAGGTACCCTCCACCATGGTGTTACCTCAAGTCAGGACTGTACGAAGGGCATTCAATAATTTATCTATCTGAGTATGAACGAAAGTAGCAAGTGTGTTGAAACAAGTCTTTGCACGTTGTGACATGTCTCAAGGTTACTCGTGCCCAGTTGCGGCTGAGTGCAAGTCTAACGTTCCAAGAGACAGGATGTCAAGAGAGTCCTCATGTGAATGAAGAAACTGCTAGATTTGGAGAACTGTTCAGTGATAAAACTTTCTCACAAAAGAAGGGAAAAAGCCAAAGGAGATCCATGAATGCATGATTGCAGTATATAAGTCTTTGAATTAACTTATATGTTTTATTGTTTTTTCATGAAGGTTTACAGTTAATAGAAGAATTTCTATTGTGGGATTTGGACTATATGGTTCCATTCATGGACCCACAGATTATCAAGTCAATATACAGGTATTCTTTATTTTTACTCTACCACAGTTTTACTGTACCACAGTTTGCATTCTATTCCTTGGACTGGTATTTCTATAACCTGCCTTCCCAGGTGCAGAATGACAGTTTTTACACAAGCAAAGTACCTATAATTTGTTTCTAAAAATATTAGTCCTTTTGTCATTGCAAAGTTTGTTTTGAGTGATGCTGCACTATGTTTTAGTCTCCAGTTGCAATTTGGCAAGTATTTTACATTTTAACTAGAATCATCGTGGTAGAAAAGCTATTTTAAAATGTCTTACACGAGCCTTCTGGATTTTGAGTTGTGATGAAAATTATTTAAATAAGCAGTGCCTGTCATTTACTAATAAAATTAAATGTTTACAATTTGCTGAAGCAGCAGATTTGTCTTCCTGACTTTTGATTGGAACAGTGGCACAACATTTTGCTTAGGAGGGCCAAACCAAGCAAACTCTTCCCTGCTCCTTTGTTTCCACCTTGTTCTGCTGCCCATTGGTAGAAAGGCTTACACAAACCTGACTGCTGATAAAATGGGAGAAAGCCCTTTCTGCACATCTTCCATCAACTTGTTCTTTTCACTTTGAGTATCATGTAAGTTGCTGTGCTTCCAACATAATTGGGCTCTTCAAGAGAACATTTTATTCATATCGAACCAGGAAGGCGATATATAGCATATGTGTGTTTTAAAAAAAACAGAGCCTTTTGGACCCCTGTTCGTTTACATAGAATTGATAGCTCTAAGTCTAATAGATGCTGGCACTGTCATCTAGAAGCGGGGACATTAGATCATCTTTTATTTTATTGTCCATTCATATTATTATTTTGGAAATCAATTTGGCCTCAAATAAATAGGATGTTGGAAAATCCGGTAGCCTTGACATATGATACGATTTTATTTGGTACTGCAATGAGAACTCGGAGTCAAATCTCGTCAAATAATAACAAACTTTTATTTATATTGACTGGAATAGCAGTTCAACAAATAACATACAATTGGAAGAATTATGACAGATTAAATTACAACTTTTGGTGGAATTCAGTTTGCCATATATATATAAGATGGAGTGTACTTTTGCAACACAAAAAGGAGATATTGATAAGTTGAAGAAGATTTGGGGACCATTAACAGATTATTGCAATGATTGATATAATTTTTCCCATAATAATCTAATCTAATCTAAACCTTAAGTTTATATACCGCATCATCTCCATGAGAATGGAGCTCGACACGGTTTACAAGAACTTAAAATAGTGGGTAGAGAAGAAGAAAAAGATACTTGATAAAGGGGGGGGGGGTAGGTTTATTCTCTTTATCACAAAATATCAATAAATTATCATAATATTTGTTATATTGTATGCAACTATCAAAATAAGGGGAGGGAAAGGGATTATAATTGAATAATAGTTGATATAATTATTAAATATTATATGATGTCTAAAATTATAGTAAGGACTATATAATGATATGTTGTATTTACAGTAAGTTATGGAAATATCAAGTGTATACTTAATGCAATTGTATGAAATTTTATGATACACTTGTTGTTATATGAAAAATGAATTAAAAAAAACCAAAACGGAACATAGCATTTTTAAAGTCATAGTTGACAGGTGCGTATTTATACCATGCCCTTTCTTTTTATCTGTTTTCTTGTAGATTATTGAATATGAAAAAAACCAGACATTAGGCCAGAATGATACTGGGTTTAGTTGTGATGGAACCCCTAACACGTTTAGAGTCATGTTTAAAGAGCCTATAGAGATATTGCCCAATATTTGCTATACAGCATGTGCAACGCTCAAAGTAAGTAAATGTGTTATAGAATGAGTAAAAAGTAATGCTAGTTAATTTAGAACATGTTCCTACGCAGTATTTGAGATTTCAGAGAAAAAATATTAAGTATGTGGTGATATTTATTCAACTAATGCACACAACACCCCTCAAATCCCCCCCCCCCACCAAAAAAAAAACCCAAACAGGCTTAGCTAACATAAACATCCAGCCTAATGCCCAAGAACTAGCAAACTACTGGACAAAGTAATCTGGAGAAGGACATCATGTTTGGGAAGATCGAAGGAACCAGGCAAGTGACCTGTGATCAGATGGCTGGACATGTTGAAATCAACCATGGGGATGATACTGGAGGACCTTTCCGGACTAGCCCAAAAACCAATTTTTTTTTTTTTTTTTAGATCCACGATTCATCAAGTCGCTAGGACTTGAGCACGAGTCGATGGCATCTAACAACAACAATCTATCAAATACCACAAACCCAACCTGAACTTAAAACAACACCCATGCACAGTAGATCAAATCTGAAACAACTTTGAACCACTTTTTCAAGATGAACTATTACCACCACCACAACAAAAAAAAAGCTATCCACCTGAAGCCGCATACTGGATAAAAACTCCCCCCCCCTTTCCCCCACGCCTCTTTTCTCACATCCCTAATGAACTAATACATTGTCTGGTTTCACTACTGAACAACCTACTAAAGCTTGGCAACCTTCCTGTACAAATGAGTTGCATTGCACTTGCTGCTATTCCAAAAAGTCAAGGAACCGATCTATCCACACTATCCAATTTCAGACTCATAGCAGGAATACCACTGCTAACCAAACTACTTGAAACACTGGTTTGTAGACAACTCACAGCCTACATAGACAAATTCTCCTGCCTCCACCCCTCCCAGTATGGCTTCAGACCTACTATTACTAACGTTACCCACCAGAATAAAACAGATATTGAGCAGAGGGCAACAAATGATTCTACTCCAATTTGATGTCTCAGCTATATTTGACTCTTGTCGATCACAAACTACTACTTACCAAACCAGGTCTGACTGGAACTGTCCTCTATTGGTTCAAAGAGTTCCTAACAAACAGAGAATACTGCACTTGAAAAGACAGTACTTTCTTCCAGAGCTAGAAAGCATTCTGTAGAGTGCCCCAGGGGTCTCTAAGTAACACTTATATTTTTCAACTTATTTATGAGCTCCTAAGGTAACCTCTCCGTAAGAACATAAGAATTGCCGCTGCTAGGTCAGATCAGTGGTCCATCGTGCCCAGCTCACTTGGCGGCCCTCTGGTCAAAGACCAGCACCCTAAAACTAGCCCTACTGCGTACGTTCCGGTTCAGCAGGAACTTTGTCTAACTTTGTCTTGAATCCCTGAGGAAGAACATCTGCTATCCTATGCAAATAATATCTTTCTCCTAATTCTACTTAATACAGATATGAAGAAAGCTTCCATAAAAGTCTCCAAAGGTATTGATAAAATCTACTCTTGGACTTTATCCAACAAACTAAAACTAAACACTACCCAAACTAAATTACTGTAGTTCTACAGTACCACACAGACTGTTCCCACAAACTTACTATTATCCTCAGGCACAGCGCTAAGCATAGAAAAAACTTTCAGGGTCCTTTGGAATACTACCAGACTCCACTCTCTTATAAACCTCAAATTTCTAGCCTTACTTCTACAGCCATCACTTTGCAATACTGGTCCAAACTCTAGTTGTAACACAACTAGACTACTGCAACTCTACATCATCATCAACTCTACCGTAATGTACAGTGATATGGGGACTAAAACTATGCCACCGGACTTGATGGACCCAGGGTCTGATCCGGAGATGGCAATTCTTATGTTCTTATGTTCAAATGATCCAGAAAACTGCAATCAGATTGATCTTGGGTCTAAAAAAATATGATGCTATATTTCTATTATCACAGGCTACCTACAAATGCTAGAATTATATTCAAACTATCCTGCATCATGTTCCACATCCTACACACTAATAAAACAACAATTAATTCACCTTTTCTCCAACTCCTTCACATCACCCAGAATCAACTACACACAACTGATTGTTCCAAAGGAGCCAATACAAGTATGTTTTCGATACCCTTTTTACTTATGTAGCCACAAGAACCGAGAACGGTCTTCGTGCAGCCATAAGGACTGAATCAA
This sequence comes from Geotrypetes seraphini, assembly GCF_902459505.1. Taxonomy (NCBI): domain Eukaryota; kingdom Metazoa; phylum Chordata; class Amphibia; order Gymnophiona; family Dermophiidae; genus Geotrypetes; species Geotrypetes seraphini. Next base: position 24,663,994 of record NC_047097.1, on the reverse strand, counting down.
ACTACCTCAAACTACCTTTTAGAAAAAAACTGAAAACCCACTTGTTTGACAAATCTGTGCAACGCAACCTCCCCTCCAATCTAAGAATGTCATACATTAACTTAACTATGACTGCCCTTATCTCATTAACAGACTCTGCAATAAAACATCTCAGAAAAGCAAACTCACTGAATTTACAAACCTTTTTTCAAACTAAATACTTTTTTTTACAAACATTTTAACGCCTCCATTTCTGTAAATCATCTGTGAATCTGTTCTTGATATTTCCTTGTAATTGTGTAAACCATAATTTTATGATGTAACTGATTCTCCATATTACTATATGGGCGGCCTCAGCTTGTAAATTGCCTCGAATCTGTACTGGATAAGTACAATACAAAAATTCTGACTAGATTAGATTTTTTTTTAATATAAAGTTAATAGTATCTAGTATTTACAAACTCAACTGTCTGAGGATTTTTTTTTTTTTTTAAAGCAACGGGCATCTGGCATGTAGCAGCCTTCTCCAGTGCTTTGGCTGTGACCCAAATGCTTTTAAAAGTAGCTCTCAGTTGGTCTGAGATAATGGCCCAAAAAAGGGGAAAGTATTTAGAGCATGGCTCATGGAATTCTTTCTAGTCTTTGATGGGTGTGCATATGTGTTTATCTGTATTATGTGAGTGTCTGACCTGGAGAAAAGAGAGGAGTCGGTGATTTGAATAGTATCCAAACTCTGTTTTGGAAAGAATAATAAAATGAAATAGTGTGAAGTGAGGAATGGCCTAGAGGTAGAGCTGCTGCCTCTGCACCCAGAGGTTGTAGGATTGAATCCCAGCGCTGCTCCTTGTGACCCTGGGCTAGTCACTTAATCCTCCATTGCCCCAGGTACAAAAAGTAAATACTTGTATATATGTAAACCACTTTGAATGTGTAACCACAAAAAGACTATACAAGTCCCATTCTATGATATACCTAACCTTTAGATGTTGATGTCAAGTTTTACTACAGGGTATTGCTGTCCCAAAGCAACAGATATTGCCATGCGTATTACCCACTACTGGCAGTACATACAGCAACCAGTAGCAAACTACACAGTTCAGTCACTGAGTGTCAACCGTACATAGTGACCATTAAGAAAGCAATTGAGTTCAGTCACTAGATTTTACCGTAGAAGTTTACACATCAGAAGTGCTGAGAACCAACATGGTCAAGGATGTGGCAGTAGAGGAGATGTGCACAAGGAGCATGCCTCATGGAATCCAATTTCCCTTGGTGTCTGTGAGAGAAGATGATGGAGGAGGAAACAGTTTGAACATAAAAATAGCCTTACTGGGTCAGTCCATCAAGCCCAGTAGCCTGTTCTCACGGTGGCCAATCGAGGTCACTAGTACCTGGCCAAAACCCAAGGAGTACCAATATTCCATGCTACTGATCCAGGGCAAATTGTCCAAACCTTTTTTAAAACCAGCTACACTATCCATTCTTACCACAACCTTTGGCAATGCGTTCCAGAGCTTAACTATACTCTGAGTGAGTGAAAAAAAATTTCCTCTTATTGGTTTTAAAATTATTTCCCTGTAATTTCGAGTGTCCCCCTACTCTTTGTAATTTTTGATGGAGTGAAAAATCGATCCACTCAGGATTTTGTAGCCTTCAATCCTATCTCCCCTCAGCCGTCTCTCTTCCAAGCTGAAGAACCCTAACCTTTTTAGTCTTTCCTCATACGAGAGGAGTTCCATCCTCTTTATCATCTTGGTCGCTCTTCTTTGAACTTTTTCTAGCGCCACTCTTATCTTTCTTAAGATAAGGAGACCAAAATTGAACACAGTACTCCAGATGAGGTTGCACCATGGCGCGATAACAGGGGCATTAAAACATTCTTAGTCTTATTAACCATCCCATTTTTAATCATTCCTAGCACCTTGTTTGCATTTTTGGCCACCGCCACACATCGGCGGAAGGTTTCATTGTATTGTCTACGATGACACCCAGATCCTTTTCTTGGGCGCTAACCCCCAAGGTGGACCCTAGCATCCGGTAACTGTGATTCAGGTTATTCTTCCCAATGTGCATCACTTTGTATTTGTCCAAATTAAATTGCATCTGCCACTTGGACGCCCAGGATTCCAATGTCCTAAGGTCTGCCTTCAATTTTTCACAATCTGCATGCATTTTAACAACTTTGAACAGTTTGGGGTCTTTGCTGGTTGGGGAGATGGGGTGTGGGGATTGCTGCTTTTGTTTTATCTCCTAACCACAAATGTTGTATTTTAGAACCAATGCTAGGAAGTTCTTTTTTACACAGAGGGTAGTGTACACCTGGAATGCGCTTCCGGAGGTTGTGATAGGACAGATTACACTACGGGGTTCAAGGAAGGATTGGATAAATTCCTGAACGATAGGGGGATTGAGGGATACAGATAGAGGTAGAGATAGAGATAGGTTTTAGACAGAGTATGGATAGAAGGATAAAAGGGATCAAGGGCTTAGAGAAGGATCACATTACAGGTCATGGACCTGATGGGCCGCCACGGGTATGGGCATGATGGACCTCTGGTCTGACCCAGCGGAGGCAACTTCTTATGTTCTTATGTTGGATGCTTGTTCTTTTGATTTTGTTCTATTCCTTGGTGTTTGTTTGGCATTCGCAATAAAAAATATTTGAATTTAACAACATTGAACAGTTTAGTGTCATCTGCAAATTTAATCACTTATATTACAGTGAATCGATGTTTGTATGCTGCAAATGCTAGGCCTGCCTCTGCTATTAAAATGCACCAAGTCATTTTTGGAGAGGAAGATTTTCTCTGGAAATCCTTCTATCTGATCCATTTTCAAACTTGGCATGAAAGGACACACCGAGTTTGACCCTGTTCCACTTAATTTTTTCAAGTTGTTTTGCCTCTATAGAGACACTTCTTTAAAAACCCTTTATTTATAATTTTCTTTCCAAGGTTGGAAATAATTTTAAAAAAGATGCAACACTATAGCCTTGCTGGTCATTTTCTTCATTCTTCTGCTAAATGAGATTGTTTTCAGAGAAGAGAAATACCCCTTCACTTCTTATACCATACTTGAGGCTGCCCTGCTCACAGTAAATATAGCTTTTAGAGCAAATAGAAAGGACGACTGTTGCAAAATAGACTTTTTCACGGTATGTGACCAGAATTTAAACTGAGCTGACTGTAGGTTAATAGAGCAGTTCTATAGTATTTTGTATTCATAAGATTGCTGATTGTTAACATGCAAAACATTAGATTAATAATCCTGTATGGAAGTGAATTACTGAACCTTGGTGCTGTTGTATTGACTGGGGGGTTATAAATTTTAAAATAAAGCATGCTTGCGATGTTTGGTATGAGGAGAACTTTGGTGGTATTCCTGTAATACCGTAAGTACTGCATTTGTGTGCTGTTGTAACTTGTTTCTAAATTAGTCTTTTCTTTGTATCATAATATGTATGGTTTTGCTTTTAAAAATGTTTTTAAAATTTTGGTACAAGTGGATGTTTTTTCCCTGTTTCTAAGCGCCTCCTGCTAAGGAAAATTTGCAGTTCACATAAGCTTGCAGTAATCATCTTTGGAACTATGAGGTAGATTTGTAATGTTTTAAAATACACTAATTGCTTTAACTATGTAGCTTAAAATCTGTGTGTTTGCTTTTAGGGTCCAGATTCTCATTATGGAACAAAAGGACTGAAGAAAATAATCCATGAATCTTCAACATCTAGCAAAACCTGTTTTTTCTTTTTTAGTTGTCCTGGTAACAATAACGGAACATCGGTGGAAGACGGACAAATACCAGAAATTATCTTTTATACATAATTGTGTTATGTTTAGCTCAGTTAGTAACAATGTATATAGCTCCCATGGATGGCATACATCCAGCTTCTGAGGGCAGTTTAAAATGTATAATTATAATCCCTAATAAGAAGCAAAGTAGTTCATATGGGATATGTCAAGAATGTGTGAAGTGGATTATATCACAAGTTGAAAGCATGAGGAAGATAGGCCCAAGAGTTGTAAAAACTGTTGTAATTCTAAATAGTAGTTATTAAGCGTGGTCATACCTGAAGTTTCATATTGTAAAATTACCATGGAAGACCTGAAGCTTTCTCATTTGGTCATCAAAATATGTACACCCCGTAATAGGGATTTTCTCTTGGATTTCTTGCTGAAACATCAACTTTTAGGAAAATCTTTTATTACTCAGACTGATTCCATCTCCATTTTGATTTCATAGCTTTTTTTATTTTCTTCAGTAGAACATGAAAAGTAGCCATAGAAATGTTGGTTCAAACAAATTTAGAGTAATATGAACTGAATGATTTAGGGCAGCCTTATATCTCTGTTAGAGAGAATAGATGCAAAATTTCTGCCATCAGTGTTCAAGGATACCAGTAAAGACTGTTGACATGGCTGCAGCATATATAAATTGCAGGAATAATATGTGTACATAAATAACTATGTTCAAAAAATGAGAAGGTTTTGTTTTGTTTTTTTTAAAGGCAAATGATAGCATTTTGGAACTGGATGCATTGGATTTTTCATACAATGCTAAAATGATTCTTTAACGGTGCTTTTGTTTTAATCTGGGTTTTTATTTTGTGCCGTAAGCATTTGAATTAGGAAATAGAGTAGGAATTTTCATGTTCCTAAGACCTGGCCTTTGATTTAGCATAATTTTTTTAAAAAGTGTGGTATTTGCTAAATACCATTTGTTATTTTAGCTGTAGGACACTAATGAAAATATCCAGAATTTACAGATCAATGCATAAGGAGTATGATGTAATTTGCCTATCGCAGACATGAACTACTTAAAATTATTATCCAATAGTCTGCTTTTGGATTGTAGTTAATGGCGAGTTGCATTCAGGTTCAGTAGGTTTTCCATAGAATCTGACTACCGGTATATGTAATGTTATCATTTCATTTTAGCTTACAATAAAGCATAGAAGGAAGGCATAACATTCTCCCCGCTTGAGAGTGTGGGTGCATCATGTATCTGGACTTCCCCAAAAGCGATTTTGTAAGACTTTATTTTTAGACTTGTTTAAATATTTGGCAGTATTTAATAGTTATTATGAAACTCTAACAGTATTATCCAGAGTAGGCCTTGTGCAAGCAGGCATTGTACAGGTTTTACTGTTGCTACTGTTACTTATTTCTACAGTAGTGGATGTACGCAGCGCTCCAGACAAACCTGGCAGAGCTTACGATCTATTTGAAACAGGGAAGCTAAGGGATTAGAGAGTTTGATTTACTATCGGAAAGATTAAAGCAACATTGGTGCTTTTAATAAAGGCTTAAGAGTTAAAAGCAGTTGTAGAAAAAGTGGGTTTTTAGCCTGGATTTGAATAGGGCCAGAGGTGGAGCATTATGTGATGATGAGAAAGATGGAAGGATCAGAGTCTGGAGTTAGGTCGCTCGTATCAATAGTCTTCTCTATCTAATAGACACAGGAAAGAGATGAGACACAGGAAAGCTGCAGAATGAATGTACTTGCAAGTTTGAAACTGTATACAGACCTAGATAGAGAGCCGGTGAAGTGATTGGGGAGTTATAAGTGTATTAACATTAGCTTCAGATAGTCAAGCAGGAGAAGTTTGACTAGATTATCAAGAGGTAGAAGTGAAAGGTGATTTAGGGAGAGACATAGTTCATGTTTATTAAAATTTGATGCAAACGCTTATAACATAGCTATGAGGAGCAAGTAGGAGGTAAAATCACCAATGATGGTCCATCCAGTCTGTCCAGTAGTCATACTCCTTATCAGTTTATGATCAAACCAACAATAAATGTGGTATAAAATATTTGATCCTGTGTTGTTGTTTTTTGTCATTTCTGTGACAAAGACCACAGGAGTCCACTCAGCCATTGTCCTTATGCTCCAATTACTGGAATTGTTTTTGAAGCCCACTCCAGCATGTCCCAATCTCCTTTCTCATAAGGGACATAAACCATATTAGTCTGCCCAGCACCAGCCTTAGCTCTTTACAGCTGGAGTTGCCATCTAAGCACCACTTGTTACACTGAAGCTCATGCAGTCATTGAAGTTTTGTTTTTATAAACCACCCATTTTCTTTTTTTTTTTTTAATATCTTTCTTCCTTTTTACATTATACAAACAAGTGTACAATAAATCAAGTCATACTATACATTCTTCACTTGAAACTTTACAATCATCTTATACCATAAATTACCTCCCCTCCCTCCCTTTCCAAATATTTTTGTAACTACTCATCCTAATGTCATAAAACCCACCCATCCACCCTCCCATCCTATACATACTAAATGGGGATAAATTCATTTATTTATTATAGTAATCAATTAATGGTCCCCACACATCTTTAAATTTCTTATAATATCCTCTCTTAATCGCCAATGTTTTTTTCCATTTCATACACATGACACACCGAACTCCACCAGAAACAGTAATTCAACCCCCTGTAGTCTTTCCAATTGTATGTTATTTGTTGGATGGCAACTCCTGTTAAAATCATTAACAGCTTATTATTTGAGGAGATTTGACTTTTGGCCCTCATAGACATCCCAAACAAAACTGTGTCATATGACAGGGCCACATGATTCTCTAACATACAATTTATGCCACCCATTTTCTGATTAGAATCCTCCATGTTCATCCCATGCCTTTTTGAATTCCATTACCATTTTTGTCTCTCCCATCCACTGACAACTCTTGCCATGAAAAAATAATTCCTGATGTTACTTCTAAGTCTACCACCCCACAACATGGTATCCAGACAGCCGCTAAAAGGTAGTGTGAGGTTTAGCATATTCATAAAATTTTTTTCGAAAAAAGAACAAGTGTGTCGATAAGACAGAATTATTCAAAATGACTTTGTGAAACTGGTAGACTGGGCATCTTGTTAGCCTCGGCCTATAACCCCTGCCCAGCTATGGAGCTTCAGCTACCTCCTGGATTACTGTGACCGATGCAACTGACCTGATGAATCCCTTTTCCACATTGACCAAGGCCCATCAGTGATCCTTGCCAACTAGCCCAGCAGGGCTAGAACCCATGGGCTGAAGCAAAGGGCAGGAGACTAACCAGCTCCGCTGGGGTAACATGATATAACATCGTACTTAAAAACCGTTTAACTGTAAGTTCAACGCGGTTAACAAAAGATTAATAATATGACATAAGAAACCTAAATTAATTTACCAGGTACACTGAAAAAAGGTAAGTTTTCAATTGAGTTCTAAAATGTTTATAAGAACAAGCACTACTCAACAGATCAAAATTCCTTCTCGTAGGAAGCAGCCTGGAATGCTAATGTTTGATCCAAAAATTTATTGCTTTCTCAACCCTGAACAGATGGAAAAAGAAACAGAGCATGTGATCCTCTTCTATGTTTATAAGAAGCTATAAGGAATCTGTCAGTTATATAAATCAGAGTAATATCATACACGACTTTATAACAAAGACAACCCAACTTAAACAAAACGCGAGCCTCCACCGGAAGCCAATGCAACTCGCGTCACTTCTTATCTTTCTTTCTTTTCATTTTTTTATCTTTCTATTTATCATTCATCATTACCTCTTTCTTTTAGGACCCCTGAGGAAGGCATGTAGGGTCCGGTTGGATTTTTATCACAGTATTTTTTATCATTGTACTTTTTTAATTGAATTTTCATGGTTTTATATGTCAGTGTTTAATAAATTATTTCCAGAACATCTGTATCCACAGTTTTTGTTTTCATCGGTAGATTGTTTTCACTGTGGATCATTGGGTCTCCCCATTTTTCTTTGTCATATTTCTTCAAACCATAAATCAATTTCACTGCTGTATTCTGAATTAATCTAAATCTAGCCATTTCTTTCTTGGTGCATCTCCATTGACCACTACCCTCTGTCATCTTCCACTTAACCAGTTCCTGACCCAGGCTGTCACTTTGGGGCCCATCCCCCATTCTATTCCCATCTTTCACCCACTCCTCATTATCACATTTCTCCTCTGTACTCAATATCTGCTTATCTATTCCTCATTACCATATTTCTACCTCGGTACTTTCTATCCTCTCATTGATCTTCTTGCCACCTCCCGTCTCTCCGATTCCATATTTCCAGTATATTTCTGCCCATTCTTCTAACTCAGCATCTCCTGACCCTCCCCTTCATGATCTAACATCTCCCTGTCCTTTATTCTTCCATCTTCCTGTCACATCTTTCTTCCTTCCTGTCCCTTCCTCCACAGTCCATCATCTCATCTCCTCCCTCTCATGGCCCAACATTGCTCCTAATCTCTTTTCTCCTCTCACGCCATGATCCAGTTTCTGTCCTACCCATCCCAGCCCCCTACACCAACGTTTCTCATCTCCCAAAATCATTTTTCTCAATGGAGGAGAGTAAACAGCGGAGTACTGCATGGATCTGTACTGGGACTGGTGTTATTTAACTTATTTATAAATGATCTGGAAATTGGAACAACGAGTAAGGTGATTAAATTTGCAGATGTTACTAAACTGTTCAAAGTTGTGAAAAATTGAAGGCAAACTTTAGGAAATTGGAAGACTGGGCATTCAAGTGGCAGATGAACTTTAAAGTGGACAAATACAAACACTTGGCTGATACTGGTATTGCTGAGGACCTTGTTAGGAATTTTTGTGATACTATGGGGATTGGAACAGTTGATTGAAATATAGTATCAACACATTGGTTGTGGGATAGTATTATAGTGTTTTGAGCATATTATTGAATGCTCTACATTCGTGTAGGCTTACTACTGGGTGTAGTTTGATATTTCATGTATAGTAAGTGCAAGATTTATGTGGTTTGATTTTAACTTATTAAAAGGTATCCGATTGAATTAAAAAAAATTCTACAATAGCTTTTTTTGATATGTTTATAATTGACATTAGTATACGATTCTGATCATTTGCATGATTAGTATAATAGGCAAGAGACTGACATTTTAAAATGTATAGAGGATCCGGGGAAATCCGGAAAGTCCGCGTTTTACATTTTGCTTCTGCATGCACAGCGCAAATGCACGCGTGCACCAACGAGAACAATGGGAACGAGGTAAAGAACCCATCCCACGTGCTGCAGTAGACGCGCTTTACGGAACATAGGCAAGGCTTTGGGCAAATTGCGCGTCGGGAGCTCTACCCTCAGAGACTTTACTCCTGACAACGGGACTCGATGAAACCGAAGATCCCCGAGGCGTCAACGTCTCCGTCGCCCCGCCTCCCCGTGACGCAACATCCCGCTAAGGGGGAAAGCGACAGCAAGGGAAATGTTGCGTCAGAGGGGGCGGGGCTCCGAAGAAGGAATGCTGCGACGCTGTTGGCGGCCGGTCGCAGGCATGAGTTCGAAGGTAGGATGGCGGAGGGAACTTGAGACTGAGGGAGGGGGGGCTGGATCGTGGACGGGAAGGAGAGGGGGGAGGTCCAACACACCCCCCTCCACCACCGAATGCGTGTGACTTGGTATCTCTGATTGTTGAATTTAACCAGTAATAATTTCCTAGTTTCTTGTTATTTTGCATTTTAGGGAAAAGAGCAGCACAAGAAGGCAGTGAAACCTCCTGCTTCTGGACCTGTTGGAATTGATAAAAATGGTTCTGTCACCATAGCTATTCATGCTAAACCAGGTTCCAAATTAAATGCTGTCACAGGTGTGGTATGACATATATAAATATATCTAAAACAAAAGGCAGGCTTTCTAAGAAACAAATACACCAAATGTTTTCAAATAAGTATTTTAGTATCATCTATTACTCCTGAGCCTGTCGCCTCTTAACTTCATCCTATGCCCTCGCATTAAGACTCAACTCATGCGCATTTACACCATGTCGATATTTAAACGTCTCTATCATATCTTCCCTCTCCTGCCGGGGTGGGGGTGGGGGGGGGTTCTGGAGGAGGCGAGGTGCTGGCACCCTGCCTACAGGATGTGCTTCTTACTGTAAGAGGCACGTCTGTCCTGTAGGCAGTCAGCAGGCACCTCTCCTCCTCCCCAGTGTCTCGCGGCACACATAATCTCATCACAGCACACAGTTTGCAATACACTGCTTTAGGTGCAGAGGCAGCACCTCTACCACTAGGGCACTCCTTACCTCATGAGACTATTGAGGACTGGTTGGGAGAGGGAGAGATAGGGTGACTGTGGTATAGATGGGCTGGGATTAGAATGGTAAACTGGTGTTGGGGAGGCAGAGAGGTTGGTGGGACTTGCAGTGCTACCTGTAGCATTTCTTTGATCCAGTCATCCCTGGGTGTGCACCACTTGCTGTGCTCATTTAAAGGCAGCCTGGCCAACTTTGTTGATGAACCACTGTGCTTTAATTTCCTGTATATCGACTTGGTAATTTGTGCAAGCCGAGAACCCCCAATCATTTTGAAAAGTTGGCTCCTGTAGTACGTCCACTTAAACATAAAAACTTAACTGTAAGGATTGAATAAGCTGAGCCAGGGCTGCTAAGTTGTCCAGTTCCAGCAAGGAGATTTTTGACAAGTCCTAGTTTTAGGGTCATGTTGAAAAACAAGACTGGTAGAGCAGAAGCAAGATGCCATAGATGGGCTAAGATACTGTGAGGGGTGCATCTTTCTATCCCTCCCATCCCCCTGTGCAGCAGAACCCTTGCCCAGCTTCCATCCTTCCCTCCCTCCCATCGCTCTTGGTCCAGCCCCTCTGTCATATTTTCGTGGGAAATTATTGGGCAGGAGAAGTGGTAAGAGGGCGTGTTGTAGAATGTCATGTGACTAGTGATGTAATTTGATTTTGAGGTATTTAATACCTAGTGTTAAAAAAAAAAAATGAAAGTACGGAAGCTTTTTGAAGATCCCTCATAGAATTTACCCCACAGTGTAGGATTTAATTCAGCTGCAGTGGCTAGCATTTAAAAATAATGCTGACCACCCTGGCTGATGGCGGAATATTGACCTATTAGTGAACTTACCCCCTTTTTTATTAAGACCGATAACACAAGCCGACGCAGAGGAATTAGTTGGGCGTTGAAGCATTTGCCATGCAGCAGTCACTCCCACAGCTTATTAAAAGAGGGCCTTAATGATTTAATAATAAGCAAAATGGTTTCTTTCAGATGTGACGACAGAGGCTGTAGGTATAGCGATTGCTGCACCTCCGTCAGATGGTGAAGCAAATGCAGAGTTATGCCGTTACCTTTCTAAGGTTCTAGAAATAAAGAAGAGCGACATTGTTTTAGAGAAGGTATTTCTCCAAGTTGAATTTATGATGACATGTTTGTTTTTCAATTTTGTGTATTTGTGTAGTTCTGTTGAAACAGTTCAGTTTGTATAAACTGAGAGTCTTGGAATACTAATTCTAGTTGGAAGAAAAACAGGAAAAAGTTTTTAAATCAAAATTCCTAGCAAAAATTCAGTATTTTCTTATCAATTTAAAATCAAACATTCCTCCTTTCTAGGTAGGTAGATCTTGCTTTGCTCCTTGCAGATTAAAGGCTTCTTCAGTCTTTTATTGATATTTTCAGTGTATTTAGTGCTGTTAAAAAAACCCCCAAACAGTGTTCCCCCGCAAATTCACGAACTCGTTCATTCGCAGTCTGTTCCGACCGCCTCTTCCTGTAGTAAAGTCGGGCTACACCAATCAGGAGCTGCGTGTCAAAGCAGCTCCTGATTGGTGTAGCCCGACTTTACTACAGGAAGCAACGGTCGGCGCAGACCGTGAGTGATTTTCTTCACCCGCCGGCGCTCCAGCTGCCCTCTCCTGCCTCCCCTGCCTTTTGAATGCGGTTTCGAAATTCACGCAGGAACCCCCGTGAATTTCAGAGGAGTACTGTACTTGGTTGTAAGATTCTATCCCAAAAATGTTAAGGCACATTAGTGATTATTATTTCACTGTGGGTCCTATTTTATGTGATGTTAGGCTTTTTTTATCACTGACCGCAGTAATATTAGCTCCAACACTCAGAGCTAACGCCGCTGCGGCCGGCTTCGTAAAAGTGTGTGTGGGGGGGGGAGGTTTAGTTTGGTATGGATGAGCATGTTAATTAAGATCATGAAATAAAGCCGAGGGTGCAGTTTGAATCAAGATGTTAGCATGTTTATATTTTGTTGTTTTCGCTCAGAAGCCATAATTTCGTATTCAGTGCGAGACCTGTCTAGTCATTTTGTAGCAATCAAGTACACAAGATCATGCAGGTCAATTTAATCTTGGGTCTGGCATGCTTTGTGAATTAATGTCTTCCTAGATGCTACCAATTATATTTAATAAGAAGGTTTGAAACAAATATAGTGAAGCAACTGGTTGGTTTAAATGCATGCATGTTTGTGTTTTTCTTAATAGGGCGGTAAATCACGTGATAAAGTAGTGAAGCTTCTCGTCTCAAGGACTCCAGAAGCTGTGCTGGAGAAGCTGAAAAAAGAAGCTGCTGCCAGTTGATACCCAATAAAGTATTCTAGAAATACTTCACAGAAATTTGCTGCTTGCAAAGAATTACTAGCTGGCATATGCAAAGAAGAGGAGATGACTAATGTCAGAAGCTGTTTAAAGCAGTAGGACTAAAAACCTTCTTAATATACTGTCTAGCAAATTGATTTAAAATTCCTTTGTTCTCTTCATAGTTGGTCCATTTTTGAAGATATGGTTTTTGAAACTCTTCTATTATAGCTATTCCTTGTTTTAGAAAAGTAAGTCAGAATTAAACCGGAGAAAATATTTATTCACTCAACGTGTAATTAAACTCTGGAATTCATTGATGTGGTGAAAGAAGTTAGCTTAGCGGGGTTTAATAAAAGGTTTGGATAATTTTCTAAAAGAGAAGTGCATAGGCCATTATTGAGAGGGCTTGAGGAAATCCACTGCTTATTCCTAGGAGAAGCAGCATAAAATCTGTTTTACCACTTGGGATCTAGCTAGGAACTTGGCCCCTGTTGGAAACAGGACACTGGGCTTGATTGACCTTTGGTCTCTCCCAGTCTGACAACTCTTATGTTCTTAATTCTACCCAAAACCCCATGCAACATCATTCTCGTACAAGGTCATACTTAGAGAAACAAGCAGGGCCATTCTGTAAAGTATGTGTTTACAAATGTTGAGTTTGCACATATGTCATTAGAATGGCATGTGCACATATGTTTTTATATGGCAAAATTCTACCTAGGTACAATTCTGTAAATGTGCGTATTTGGTAAGCACATATACATTTTTGGAGAGTGGGTGGGACACTATATGTGTATCTTTAGCGCTTAGGCACATGCCAGTTCGAGGGCTGGCATGTGATGTGGTATGGAAGGGTTCTGTATCCCCTACCCTCTGTGTCATGTCTGGCTGTCCAATTTGGATTGTAAGCTCTTCCGAGCAGGGACCGTCTATAAATGTCATAATGTACATCGCTGTGTACGCTTTTCAGCGCTATACAAGTGATAAGTAGTAGTATATAACCCCAGCTACTCTGTTAGAGGAGCTAGAGAATAATGGTGAAAAAGAAAGCTCCCTGTCCCTTTAAGAGGGGAACATGAAGATTTGGTGCCGGGGGAAGGACAAGTCAGATAGGCCTAAAGAGCAGTACCTGGTTTGCTCCGGTGAGCCAGCTCTATGGGTGCTTGAGCACCCCCGATATTGAGAAAATTCCTTGACTGAATCCAAGCAAACAATCGTTAGCACTCCTGATCTTTTTGGCTCCTATGCCCAATTTAAATATACAGTTTTCTGATTAGTTTGCTATGATCTTGATTCCACTCCACAAGAAAGGCTCAAAGATGGAGACAGCAAACTACAGACCAGTGAGTCTAACATCAATAGTGAGCAAACTTGAAACTTGAACTTGATCAAACGCCAATTGGATAAGATCCTGGATGAGGAAAATCTACGGGACCCCCGTCAACATGGATTAACTAAGTGGAGATCATGCCAATCCAACCTGATCAGCTTCTTTGACTGGGTGACGGGGAAGCTGGATGTTGGGGAGTCCCTGGACATCGTGTACCTGGACTTTAGCAAAGCATTCGATAGCGTACCACACCGCAGGTTGCTGAGCAAGATGAATTAGGTGACACATTGACGAAATGGGTTAGGAACTGGCTTGGTGGTAGGCTTCAAAGGGTAGTGGTGAACGGCACCCCCTCAGAAATGACAGAGGTGATCAGTGGAGTGCCACAGGGCTTGGTCTTGGGACCGACCCTATTCAACATCTTTATAAGAGACTTGGCAGAAGGGCTTCGAGGTAAAATAGCATTATTCGCCGATGACGCCAAACTAAGTAATGTAGTGGGCAAATGCACAATGGACAAAGATTCAATGCCCGACAACATGATGCACGACCTACTCCTACTGGAGTGCTGATCTAGGACCTGGCAACTTAGCTTCAATGCCAAAAAATGCAAAGTCATGCACCTAGGCAACCATAATCCATACAAGACTTATACCCTTAATGGTGAGATCCTAACAAGAACGGTAGCAGAACGGGACTTGGGGGTGATCGTCAGTGAGGACATGAAGGCTGCCAGTCAGGTAGAGCAGGCCTCATCCAAGGCAAGATAGATCCTAGGTTGCATACGCAGGGGTTTCGTCAGCCGGAAGTCATTATGCCATTGTATAGATCCATGGTGAGGCCCCACCTGGAATACTGTGTGCAATTCTGGAGGCCACATTATCGCAAAGATGTGCTGAGATTGGAGTCGGTTCAGAGAATGGCCACCCGGATGGTCTCGGGACTCAAAGATCTCCCGTACGAAGAACGGTTAGACAAACTGCAGCTATACTCGCTTGAGGAGCGCAGAGAGAGGGGGGACATGATCGAGACGTTCAAGTATCTCACGGGCCGCATCGAAGCAGAAGAAGATATCTTCTTTTTCAAGGGACCCATGGCAACAAGAGGGCATCCGTGGAAAATCAGAGGCGGGAAACTACGAGGTGACACCAGGAAATTCTTTTTCACTGAAAGGGTGGTTGATCGTTGGAATAGTCTTCCACTGCAGGTGATTGAGGCCAGCAGCGTGCCTGATTTTAAGGCCAAATGGGATCGACACGTGGGCTCTATTCACTAGGCAAAGGTAGGGGAGGGTCATTAGGGTGGGCAGACTAGATGGGCCGTGGCCCTTATCTGCCGTCTATTTCTATGTTTCTAAGATCCAGAAGCTAGTGTTTGATTCACAGGCATCCCTAAAAGGGCTGGTTTAAGGGTGATGCTGAAAGCTACCAAGTGGAGAGACCTGGCTTCAGATCTCAGCTCAGACCTGTTACGTTCCCCAGACCGCTGGAAATGGCAATACTGTGGAGGCAGCATTCACCAGCCCAGGGGAAGGGAGTCGCTGGCATCTTGCAGCGTTAATCTAGTAGCCGTATTTAGGGCCTATGATTGCAAGGTTCCAGAAGCCCTAGTGCATAGCTCCCAGCTGTGATGAGTCAACTGGAGAGGGGATGAAAAATTCCCAGCTAGTTGCAAATGAAAACTGATCCTGTTAGATTCCATCTCTAGTTAAGCTGAAAGCTCAAATGAGCAGGGGCGAACTTGTTCAGCCTTTCCTTGTTCTCTCCCTCTGGCCAGTTCTGGGATCAAAGAACATGTTTGCGAATCACTGAGAGAGATCTAAATATAACCCCCCTCAATATTCAGTGCTATTTAACCAGCTAAAAACAGCTCCTGGCTGGCTAAATAGCGTCTGGCCGGCTAACCGCAAATATTCAGCGGACGATAACTGGTTATCTCCACTGAATTCTGCAGCTAGCCCTGGTTAAGTTTAGCAGCCTAATTGAGGTGTGTTATGTTAGCCATAGGTTCAAAGTGAGTCAGACTAATTCTTAATTAATATATCACTTCAAATCGAATCATCTCAAACACTGATAGAAATTATTAAATTCTGCTCAAAGGTTTTCATAACATCAAGACCATATCAAATCTAAACCCCTGATTAGAATTCTTGAAAGAGCCAAGTTTTCACCTTTTTTTTTTTTTTTTTACAAAAAACTGTATAATAAGAAGTTAGACGAATATTTGAAGGTAGTGAATTTCACACTTTCACTATACAATATTAATTTGATTTTTGATGCACTTGTTTGCTTTTAATACCATTGACTGATAAAAAAAAGCCAGCAGTACTCGTAAGTGATCATAATTATGACTTCCAGATCGTCGTCCTAATATTCTAAGAAAGCTAGGAAAGCTCTCAGGTACTTTGCCGTACAAGATCTTAAAAACCACACAACTGAAAAAAAAGGGGGGGGGGAGAAAAATCCACAAAAAAGGAGTATCCCCCCCAAAAAAAAAAAAAAGGTGGACAAAAAATGGTGAATACAAGAAAGATTTTTTTTAACGTATTTAAAATGCTTTAAAAAGTCTTTACAAACAGGGCTATAGTTGTACAGAAAATCCAATCATCGAGACAATTGCTTTTCCAAAAATATTCTTTTAGAGGACTCCTGAGGCAGGCTTAGTGCTGAAACATGGACTGTGTGGAGTCCTTTAAACAGCAATCATCCTGTTGATTGGATTTTCTGTACAACATAAGAACATAATGGCTTTACTGGATCAGACCAATAACTTTTTTGGGTGTATAAGAAACATTTGACCTTGCTTCTGGTACTTTCTTTTTAAGAACACTAGGTGGTATGAGAGCAATAGTGTAGTTGGTGATAGAGCAAGAGCTTATAAAAGGTAATTTGTGCTACTCTATTGAGAAATGTCTCTCTTGACCTTTCACTGCCTTTATTCACTAGATACTCTGCCGTATGAGACTCAAAGCTTTCATCAATCACACCGCTGGTTACAGCTTCTGTCTAGAGAAACCTGGTTTGTACAGACTAGACAGAAAAGGGTAAAAGAGGAAGGACGTTTAAAACACAGACACTCGTGCTTCAGGCCATGCACGTGCTATTAAAGCATTGCTGCTAGGCTCAAGTATATTGGGGAAGAATCCTATTAGGGGGCAATTTATGACTGGGTGCCTTTATTTAGGTGCTCCAAGGCTACATGGTAGGAGAGAAGCATAGTCAGATCTTGCATAGGTGCTATTTATTCAAAATCCTTTTGGGGGAGCGGTCGCTCCTCTTGCACCCCACCTAGCTATGCCTTTGGGTAGGAGACTATTTATTTATTCATTCGGTTTTCTATACTGTTCTCCCAGGGGAGCTCAGAACTCAAGCATTTGTCCTTATCTGTCCTGGCGGGCTCACTATTTATCTAACGTACCTGGGACAATGGGGAGATTAAGTGACTTGCGCGGGGTTACAAGGAACCGTGTGGGTTTGGACCCCCAAACTCAGGGTGCTGAGGCCGTAGCTTTAACCACTGTGCCACTCTGGAAATCAAAATGTAGTAAAAGTGAGCTATGTAAAGCACAATCAAGCCATTGTGACATCACTGACGAGGTTGGCTCTTAGTCATTGGTGGAATGAGGCTTTATGACATCACAATACCAGCTCTGGTTATCAGAGGCTGAAGCTTTTCATACTATTTATTCAATTTTCTATACCGTTCTCCCAGGGGAGCACAGAACAGTTTACATGAATTTATTGAGGTACTCAAGCATTTTCTATAACGGAACCAAAGCACCTACTGTTGGTTCCATTATAGAATACTAATGTAATTTGCCATTGTCATGCCTAACGTAGGCGCCCATAGAGCTGATGACTGGCATAGTAAGGGGGATGAGCCGCTCCGGGTGCAGCACTTCGCCTTCCCAGCCAGCAGAGGGCGTGCATTGCTTTACATCAGCTTTTCTTGTAAGCCTTGGGATAATATCATCCAGAACAACAAATCACAGGACTGAGCTCAGTTGGTTTTCACTGAAAAAATAGTAATCATGTTTTTCAATTTCTGTAGTGTAGCATTCTGTCTTCCACCTTCCGGCGATGTTCTTTTATAGCATTTGCTCAGAATCCAGCATCAAAGTCGTTAAAAGACCATCTCCCCATCTAACCACGTGTGATGATGCAGACAGATGACTCAGCAGCTGACTCATCTGTTCTTTGCTTCTGTATGCAGGTTGAATGAGTCTTGCTCCTTTTCTTCCCTCTCTACATTTCCCGCAACATAATCCAAGTGGTACACTTCAATGATATTAGGATAACAGAAAGTGTATATTGTGACCAGCCAGGTATTCTCCCTGCTAAGGTCCCAGTTAAGCTAGGGGAAAAAGTAAAAACACGGAAGGGAAATTCCAAGATCTCCCAGGGTTATGATTCTGGTAATAATGCCATTGACCACCAGAGGGAGCCAGATTTGTCTGAGGAGGAAGTAGGTGAGCTTTACCCGAGTCACCACTGGGGGAACCCAAGGGTCCCAGGCAACACTGCTGACTCACTCAGAACAGGGCACGCCCCTAGAGTATGTAAGCCAGCAGTGACATTCAAACAAGCAGGCCGGTTAGGGAGGAAGTTCAGGCCTTGCCTCCCTGAAGATCCACCTGGGCCAAACAGGAGCAACAGACCTATGCCTATGGAGCTGACTGAGGCTGGACAAGCGGAAGACTTGCCATTCCTGAATGGAGAGCCTATGGACTGTCAAGAAGCTTGTGCAGGCTGTGCATCTAATTATCCTGAGCCTATGCAGGTGGACTTGGCCTCAAGCTGCAAGCAGTGAGTGTGGATTATTTGGAACTGTTTGTTTGCTGTGTTTTGTTTTTCTTGGATGTTGGTTTTTTGAGAAAGTTAGGAGTGTGTGGGGAGAGGTTTTGTTGTCACCTTGGGTGGGATTTTGAAGGCCATATCTGTGGCTTTATTTTTGACAAAACCTGTGTCACTCTCCTTTCCTGGCAGTCATATAATATTGCCAGAGGTTGTAGGCATCTCTAAATAGTCTCTTCCCTCAGATTAATTGGGAGCGTGTTCCAAAGCGTAGGGGCTGTGACTGAGGATATTCGCTTCCAAGTAGTAGCGTTAAAAATATGTCTTAGGGAACATGCGAGAGAAATTGATTGCCAGAGCGAAGTATTATTGGAGAGCAGTAGAGGATGAGTAGTCTGTCGAAAAATCCTGGCGCGTCTGAGTTTTTTAAATTTTGAATGTTAGTAGTAAGATTTGAAAGGTAATTCCGTGAGATTGCTTGACTTCCCCTCTACAATATATGCCTCCAATATGCATTTCAGCCCTGCTTTGCTCCCTATGGGCACACAGACAAATCCGCGCACAGTTGCACGCACAGACAAGTGCACGCACAATGGGACGGAGGCCTAAGGAGTCAGCAAATCAGGGCCTTCCAGATATCCACTTATGTAAATGGTTCCCATAATCATCATGTAAACCTTATCCTAACACTAGATACCAAGTGAATCTTGCAAGTGTAGTGAGGGGGGTCCTCCCCTCAAAAAAGAGGGCTGCTTTGTAACCCTCAAGACAAAATAGTATCCAATTGTTGGAATACCTCCCATTCAGTGCGCGCATTTGTCACGGTGCAATTGTCCTGCGCACATTTGACGGGTCACCCTCCCTATGTTACCCAAGATCCCCCCCCCAACCTATGTATGCTCTTTGTCCCACCTGGTTAGGGTTACCAGGTTTTACGATCATAAAATCTGGACCATGGCCCTGTCCCCCCCTCCCCCATTCCTGCCCAGTTCCAACCAGCTCCACCCTGTTCTGCCCAAGTCATGTGCCATTCTGCCCCAGCCCTGCCCCCCCCCCCCACACACCTCTTCTCATGCTCAGAGCCACATCCCTGTCCCTGCCCCAAAGTGTTTGAGGCTTGTGCAGATGAGGACAGAGCTTAGGCATTGGTGGAATGAGGCATTATGACATCACAGTCCGAGCTCTAGAATGTCGCTACTTATGATTTTAAAGAGTTTGAGGCTTGTGCAGATGAGGACGGAGCTTAGGCATTGGTGGAATGAGGCATTATGACATCACAGTCTGAGCTCTAGAATGTTGCTACTTATGATTTTAAAATGTTTGAGGCTTGTGCAGATGAGGACGGAGCTTAGGCATTGGTGGAATGAGGCATTATGACATCACAATCTGAGCTCTAGAATGTTGCTACTTAGGAATTTAAAGTGTTTGAGGCTTGTGCAGATGAGGATAGAGCGTGCAGGAATGGGGCAGGGACAGAAAAAGAACTTAGCAGGACGGGATGGGAAAATGAGTTCCTGCGGGGATGGGGAAAAATTTGTCCTCGGGTCATTCTCTAATTGTAAGTCACCAGTATTCTTATAGGAGAAAAAAAAAAAAAAGAGAGAATGAGCATTCAGGAGTAATTTGAATTGGATGGACCTTTGTTGAGCTTGGAAGATGCTATAGAAATGTTATAAAGAAATAAGGGCCCTTTTATTAAGCAGCACTAGAAAGTGGCCTGCACTGTTGCCAGCACAGGTCGTTCCCACATGCGTTGGCCGTACACTCATTTTCCCATCAGTGCATGAGCACTTACGGAACCTAATTTGTATGTGGTAAGGGGTCACGTGCTAACCCAACTCTAATCAGCCCACATGCTAACCGATCAACATAGCTGCACCCATTCCCCACCCCAAACCTGCCTCCAGCGCACACACCTGCAAAAACTACTGTGGGAGGCCTGATAACGCCCCACAGTAATGCATTTTTGCCTGTGGTAAGCACCTCTGAGTAAAAGGGCCCCCATAATTTGGCAGATACCTTCCTTTTCATATTAACTTTTTGTTTGTTTGTGTAATGCTCTTTCCCGCTTCTTTTGGTCCATTTAACACTATTACTTTTGTTTTCTGTGAAGAATTTTTTTTCTATATATCTCTCGAGCACTTCTTTTTTTCTCAGCAATATTTTCATTGTATATGAAATCTTAAATTTGTAAAAACCAAACCAAACCCAGCTGCCTCTGCTCTTAGCAAGCACCATTCTGTTCCACTGCAATAAAATGAACAAAAAAATGATCCTATTCTGTAGGTGGAGAAAGCCCATTGTAAAATACATTTTCCTCAGCTTCTTCTACTTTCACCTCTACCCTGTGTCATGAAATGTTTTAGCGTTAGTGTTGAGCATAGAGGTTTTAATGGCTTTTAAATGTCTCTTCTTTTCCCCCTGGGGTATGCTGCCACACTTAGTATTGCCTATTTTCTTCACTGAGAAATAACCTTCCCATCCTCCCTCCCACCCCCATTGTCCTTCAGCTCTGCAGCTAAGTGCAACATTATTGATTCCTTGCTTTTCTGTTCACATCTGCAGCCCCGTTTTAGATAAAACAGGGAAATGGGAATTGCTTCCAGATTTTTCTAAAATATATACATGAATGCATATGTGCGCCCTGATTGCACACAGCGAGAGCAAGTATTTTAGAACCATTGACATCCAAAACATTAACAGAGGTAACTAGGCAACAAGCATGTCTACATACCGGCACTCGCACGCATTACCCCTCTCTTAAAGTCACTTCATTGGCGTCCCATCCAAATACAATTCAAACTCTTCATACTGGCCTCCAAATGCATTCACTCAGCTGCCCCTCACTATGTTAAAAAACTTTATATACCGCATAACAGCCTAAAAAGGTTCCAAGCGGACACTCTCTCTTACCAGAGGTTCTGTTTATTCAGTCTTGATATACCATTTGTGTTGACATTGTCCCCTG
The DNA here is from genome assembly GCF_902459505.1 of Geotrypetes seraphini. Classification (NCBI taxonomy): domain Eukaryota; kingdom Metazoa; phylum Chordata; class Amphibia; order Gymnophiona; family Dermophiidae; genus Geotrypetes; species Geotrypetes seraphini. The sequence continues at coordinate 24,642,538 of NC_047097.1, read as the reverse complement.
GGGAAGGCATTTTCTTCTACGTCGAAACAGGGATCCTTCTTGGGGCCACCGTGACTAAAGACTTTATTCACTGCGTGTGCCACCCACCGCAAGGAGCACCGCCAAAGGCTGACGACTGAAGGAGCGAGTGTGGCTCCAAGAAGGTTGTCACGGAAGCAGCGGGGGAGGGGGGAGGCAGGAACGCGAGATTCCAGGCAGCGGCGGATGGACGGGTGGGAATTGGTGGCCAGGTCGTGAGCCCCCAACAGGTGGGTCAAGAAACACTGCCCATCATCGCAGGTCTACTGGTCCTGTATTTGGTGGTCCAGCGGAACCTAAGAACATAAGAATTGCTATACTGGGACAGACCGAAGGTCCATCAAGCCCAGAATCCTGTTTCCAACATTGGCCAACCCAGGTCCCAAGTACCTGGCAGAAACCTAGAGTAACAACATTCCAGAGCTGAGATTGTGATGTCATAATGACTCATTCTACCAATGGCTAAGAGCCAACCTCATCAGTGATCTGCAAACGTCTAATTTCTTTTTGAGCTATTCCCATAAGTAACGCATTACAATAATCAATTTTCGAAATAACCAGGGAATGAATTAGTATATTAAGAGACTTTGGGCATAGAAATTTGGATAGAAAACTGACAGAAATACCATACTAAGAAGAGATAGCTGTCATCCAAGATATTTAGGGCTCCTTTTAAAAAAAATTGGGAGGGAAATGAAGGGGAGGAAAGGGGGGTGGGAAAGATGTGGGGGTATATATGGTATTATGAATAGGTAATATGGAAAATATATTTTGGAGAAATGATAAAATTATTTATGTAATGTTTGAGCTTTGAATTTAATTGTAATGAGCATTTATTGTATTATTGTATATTTGACTGATTTCTTCAATAAAATGTTTCAACATAGGGCTCCTTTTACTAAGCTGGCGTTAGGGCTTTAACACATGGAATAGCGCGCGCTACAATGCCACACATGCTAGACGCTAACGCCAGCATTGAGCTGGCATTAGTTCTAGCTGCGTAGCGCGGGGTTAGCGTGCGCTAAAAACGTTAGCGCACCTTAGTAAAAGGAGCCCTTAGTTGACAACTTGCCTCACTCACAATTGTAATGATGTAAAAGATTTAAAAAAAAACCCAAAAACAAGCCAAAAGCTTGATGGAGGATTTGAAAAAAAAAAACGGGGGTATGAAGTGAAATCACTCAGAAGAACTTACAAAACAGTGTTACACTTCTCCCTCGTCATTCGCAGGGGATACGGGCAGAGCCGGACCGCGAATGGCAAAACACCGCGATTATCCGGCTCTGACCCACCCCCACCTCCCTGCCGCCTTCCCGGCCTTACCTGGTGGTCTAGAGGGCTTTCGGGGCAAGAGCGATCTTCCTACACTCCTGCCCCGTGCAGATCGCCATCAGGAAATGGCTGTAGGGAGTTCCCGATGTAGTCTCAATATTTTTTGTAAATGTATTAAAGTCAGGTGATTTGTTCTTAATCTTATCTTGATAGCTGGTTTTATTATTTGATCGTTTTCCTTTTTTTTTTTTATCCTTATAGGGGCACTGTCTCCTAATGGGTTTCTTTTTTTTACTAATGTATGCATTTTTTGGTTTGCTATGGTATGCATTTATTTTATTTCTACTCTTTTTAACCAGCCTGTTTGTTCTTAGTCCGTTGTATTTCTGCACTCTCATTATTGCTATTCTCTGTTTTGAGCAGGCTTACTTGAAAAGATGGAGTCTCAATTCTACAAATAACTAACATAAAAATAAATAGACGTGGAATCCCATGCATCTGGCCTGTTTGCTATGTGCTTTAGTACAAGAAGAGTTATTTTTAATCACTTCAGCTAACCAACAAAAGCGCTGTGTGGCTTTTCCCACGCCAGCCAGTTGGACCTACAATACCGGAGCTATTATAAACTATTTCTTTTAATTGTACTCGTGATTCTTGGTGCCTAGGGAATTCAAAGGTTGCCATGGAGATTCCAGTTTATATATAGCAGCAACCAGCTCATCATAATCCTCCACACTGGAACCAGTCAGGGAAGTACAGCCCTCTATCAACATTTCTGCAGCCTTACAATGCTACTGTATTTGTTGTGATAACCTTAAGACGGGAGAAGATGGTGTGTATCCAACATCCTGAAGGCTGAATGCAAATACTTGGAGGAGATAGGATAGCTTTTAGGAAATAGTCCTATATTCACTAGGGTTACCATATTTGTGAAGTCAAAAAAGAAGACACATGACCCTGGCCCTACCACACCCCAGGCCCGGCCCTGCCGCCACCAGTCTTGCCCCGCCCCTGCCACACCTTTCACATAAGAACTGCCGCTGCTGGGTCAGACCAATGGTCCATCGTGCCCAGTAGTCCGCTCACGCGGCAGTCCCCAGGTCAAAGACCAGTGCTCTAAATGAGTCCAGCCTCACCTGCACACGTTCCAGTTTAGCAGGAACTTGTCCAACTTTGTCTTGAATCCCTGGAGGGTGTTTCCCCCTATAACAGACTCCGGAAGAGTGTTCCACTCTCTGGGTGAAGAAGAATTTCCTTACGTTTGTACAGAATCTATCCCCTTTCAACTTTAGAGTGCCCTCTCGTTCTCCCTACCTTGGAGAGGGTGAACAATCTGTTTTTATCTGCTAAGTCTATTCCCTTCAGTATTTTGAATGTTTCGATCATGTCCCCTCTCAGTCTCCTATTTTCAAGGGAGAAGAGGCCCAGTTTCTCCAATCTCTCACTGTACAGCAACTCCTCCAGCCCCTTAACCATTTTAATCACTCTTCTCTGGACCCTTTCACCTCTTTCCTTAGTCCCCCTTTCCATCCTCTGTATCCTTTTACTGCTTCTCCCCTTCCCCAGTGGATGTTTTTCTCTTTCTCTCTACTTCCAACATCCCCCCCCACACACACACACACAAGTGCTTCTCTCTCGCTCCCTCTCTCCAACCCCTCTCCCCCATCAATGCTTCCCTCTCTCCCTCCCTCCCCCAGTTTGATCCAATGGTGCAGAGTGTCTCTCTCTCCAGCCCCGGCCCACCTCAGACTCAGGTATTGCTCTCACCTATCCCCCACCTGCCTCTGCTGAATTTAATTTTTGGGCTGGCCAGCAGCATCAGTGAAGTGAGTCTGCTGTGGTTGGATTGCCCTGGAAGCCTTCTCTCTGCAGTTCAAGTTCAAGTTCAATTTATTTGATATACTGCAGATATAAAACCGGGGTTAAAATCTCAGCGGTCTTGCCTACATGGTAACAGGACGTTAGTGCAGAAAGAAGGCTTCCAGGGCAGGCCAATGGCAGCAGGCTCAACTCACTGATGCTGCTGGTCAGCCAAAAGATTAAATTCGGGCAGGGAAGATCGGTGGAGAACAGGGGAGAGCCATGCCACAGACAGTTTAGAAAGCTAAAAAGAGGACATGACTGGGTAAATCTGATTATCTGTTAACCCTATTCAGCTTATATTCATCCCCTGAATAGAAAATCTCAAAAGACAATTAGAAGCTTCCTCGCAGCTGGAAGAAAACTAGCCTTGTCTTTACTGCCTCAAAATCATTCTGTGCCTCACCCTTCTAATCCACTCTTGAGCAAGCTGTCTCTCCTTGTAAATATTTAAGTTTAATTTACACCACTTTAGTAGCTCTATTTGTCTGGTTTATTTATTTTATGCTTCTTAAAAAGATAGACACACACCGGGACCATACGTCCCGTTTTTAGGTTGTCCCCAAGTACCATAGCGAATACAGCCCCACCCCCGGTACCTTTTTTTAATCCTGGCAGCTGCCTCCTGTCCTGATGTCTTCTGGCAGCAGTAGAGCGGCGCACCTGCCTTGTGCGCCACTGCCGGAAGACATCAGGACAGGAGGCAGCCGCCGGGATTAAAAAAAGGTACATGGGGGGGGGGGGGTCCGGGGTCCTGTTCCATTGTGAGGAAAACCATAAATGGTCACGTTATCCATCCGTCAATCCTCTGGAGTCCACTCTTGCATCCTTTTATTCCAGATCCCCGGCAACCTAGAGTCCAACTGCCCCATCACAATCATTTCTCCTCATCATGTGTGTCATCCCTTTTCTTCCTAAGAGTGGCCTAGTGGTTACAGCTGCTGCCTCAGTACCCCGAGCTTGTGAGCTCAATCTCAGTCTGCTCCCTGTGACTCTAGGCAAGTCACTTAACCCCTCCATTGCCCCAGGTACCAGTTAGAGTGTGAGCCTGCTGGGATAGAGAAAAATACTTGAGTAGTACCTGCTTACTCTTTAATGTACCGTAAACCGCTTTGGGTGAATCTCTTAATGAAAAGGTGGTTAATAAATCCCAAAAAACATAGAACTTGCTGGACCTTACCAAAATGAAAGCATGTTATTTAACACTTTTGTTGATTCCACTCAAACAAAAACATTTATGAATACGGCACATCAATAAGAAGGTAAAACGTCTTATTTTGTTTGCGTGGAGAGTGGTTGTATTGCACTGTGTAATTAAACTCTGGAATTCATTGCTGGAGAATGTGGTGAAATCAGCTTAGAGGGGTTTAAAAAAGGTTTGGATAATTTCCTAAAAGAGAAGTCCATAGGCCATTATTGAGAGGGCTTGGGGAAATCCATTGCTTATTCCTAGGATAAGCAGTCTAGCTAGGTACTTGGGACCTGGGTTGGCCACTGTTGGAAACAGCATGCTGGGCTTGATGGACCTTCGGTAGATCCCAGTATGGCAACTATTATGTTCTTATGTGAGCCAATATAGGATAATCGAGCCATTATGACATCACTGATTAGGTTGGTTCTTGGGCATTGGTGGAATGAGGCATTATGACATCACAATCTCAGCTCTGGAATATTGATGCTCTTTGGGTTTCTGACAAGTACTTGGGACCTGGGTTGGCCACTGTTGGAAACACGATACTGGGCTCGATGGACTTTCACTTTGTCTCAGTATGGCAATTCTTATGTTCTTATAGCTGTTTGTTCCTCCACACCTCATTTTTATATTTTTTCTTAACACAGCTCTGTTTACTTTTTATTTTTAAAATTTACTTTAACTATGTTAAAATATTGAAGTGTGCCTGTGATTTATGATGTTGCTTTTGTTAGCGTGTAGAAGGAATCTTCCGCTGCAGCTGTCATCAAACATTATGACTCTTTGATGTGAATGGTTGCCTAGTGATTAGCTTTGATGTTTAATTTCATCCTTTCCTCCGGTCCTCAAGCTTCCTCTCCAGCTTTAAGATTCAAAGGATAGATGCAGCCCTTAGACAAGATGATATGAACAAGAACAAAAACATAAGAGAAGAGACAGCACAGCTTTGTGGCCCAATGATCCTGAGCTGCAGGAATAACATTGCATGCGAGGTGGTTCCCAAGCGGGGTCTAAACCTAAAGTAGGGGTTGCTGAATTTAGCAGTACATCAACATGCAGTACAAACAAACAATCTTTTATCATACCTTGATGAATCCCCTGTAATTCTGGCGTTTCCCTACCACTTCATCTTAAAGCCCCAAAGTCCTAATCAAGAAGTGGACCTTGAAAATTAGCCAAAATATTTTCAGACCCCTTTCTGATTTTATTATTATTTTTTTACAAATTGTTGTTGTTCTTATTTTGTCCTTTCCTTTTTTGTTTTGCTTCTTTTCCCTCATCGTTACATTAGTGATTTCTATTCCGCCATTATCTTCCGGTTCAAGGCGGATTACATATGAATTGTCAGGATATTTAGAGGTTCATAAGGAGTAGTCTGGACATTTTCTAAGTTGCTAAGGATTGGAGAGTATTGCAGGTGATGCTTGAGATAGATCTAGCTATGTTAATTTGGTTTTATGTATTTTTTGTGAATAGTAGGGTTTTTGTTTGTTTTTTGAAGGTTTTGTAGTCTGTGGTCGGGATCAGTAAGTTGGAGAGATGGTGGTCCAGTTTTGCTGCTCGAGTGGCTAGGAGGTTTTTCGTACAGTTGTTTTTTTCGTTCGATATTTTTGGTTGGAGGGTGCGTGAATGGTGTGTGGGTTCTCCTGTGTCTGGTTGAGGTGGATTAGTCGGTTGTTCCGTTTATGGCTTTAAATCACAGGTGTCGAAGTCGGTCCTCGAGGGCCGCAATCCAGTCGGGTTTTCAGAATTTCCCCAATGAATATGCACTGAAAGCAGTGCATGCACATAGATCTCATGCATATTCATTGGGGAAATCTTGAAAACCCGACTGGATTGCGGCCCTCGAGGATCGACTTTGACACCCCTGCTTTAAATAGTAGGCAGTAGAATTTGAAAAAAAACAAAATAAACAAAAGGGGATGCAGAGGTTAAAATGACAATCTAGCTAGAATTTTGGATTATCATGAATCTGGGGTAAAGCTAAACTATATTTTATATGCTACATTTGTATCTTTTTATAACCATGTACACTTTTCCCTCCGTATTCCACTGTGATAGGGTATTAACAGAACTGCAAATACAGAAAAAACGTGAATAACTTTTTCACATGTTATTCGTTGTTTTCTTTTAAAACCCATCGTGAATATAGTAAAACTAACCTGGTCTGTTTCTGAAGGAGAGGCAAAACATGATGAAGAAAGTGCCGGGAATTGGCAATTTTCTCTGTAAAAGCTTGGAATCGGCAATTTCTCTATGCAAGCTGATGTAATTTGGAGGGGGAGGAGCCAGCAAGCTAAAAACCGCGAATAATCAAAACCGCAAATGCTGAAACCGCAAATACGGAGGGAGAAGTTTAGCTGTGTCCAAGATGGAGCTTAAAATGTTGTCAAGACAAAGCATCAAAGGAGCAGGACCTCCAGTTATGTGTCTGGAAAGTGTTGGTCAAATGATAATACATCAGTGAAATCAAAGTTTTTCTATTGTATTTAATCTTTTTAAATTAAAACAAAAATTGCCCATTAACTAAAACGATTACAGAAATTTATGCCTAAAGTTTAGAAAAACAAACTTTCTAAATTTATGGTACAGTATTTGTGAAATGAGTTTAACCAATACTAATCACGGTATGGGTTTTGCCGATTGTAAGCATAATAACTGTGCTGTCCATACGAAGGATAAGACTGTCCTCGTCTGTACTGGTTGTGGTTGTTTTCCCAGCCTCTTCCTTGCCACTGACGCCCAGATCTATAATTCTGGGAGCGGTCATGCCTCTCTCCTCGTTCTCTATATTGTCTATCCTGAAACCTGAAAAGAGAAAATTTAACAGCAATTTAATGCAGTCTCCTGTGTTGCACATATTATAGAATCATGAAATTGTTTCCCCTTTACTATGATAGTATCTGCAATGAGATTAGATATACTGCCTTTTTGTGGTACAACCAAAGCAGTTTAAACATTTATCTTTTTATAATTATATATTTTATTGATTTTAATAGTTGACAATTTTCAACTGCCAAATCAAAGAAAAAATACAGTGTAAACACAACATAGGATTAACATTTAAGAATTTGAGAAAAAAAAACTTATTACATAGTATAGTTAGTCCACCAGTAACTAGAGGAGCTGATAATGAGCTGAAATTTTAACAAATAGGTAAATAGAATAGACAGTCTGATTGCTCTTGAACTATTCTTTCTGAGCTAAATAAGAACCAGACATACCCATAATTTCTCAAGAATTATTCTTATTAGAAATAAATTTAGATAGCTGCTGTGGATCATAGAAGACGTATCTGTCCTCTTTATAAACCATTACAGATTTACATGGGAAATGCAGAACAAAAGTAGCCCCTAACTGAGTAACCTGTGGTCTCAAAATAAGAAACTGTTTTAGTCTTTTCTGGGTAGAGCGAGACACATCGGGAAACATTCTGATAGTATTAGTCAAAAATGCAGGTACTTTCTCTGCCCCTATCGGGCTCCCAATCTAAGCTATTGTACCTAGTGTTAAATGACATGCCCAGACTCACAAGGAGCTGCAGGCGGAATTGAACTTGGTTCTCAGTCCACTGTATTAACCATTAGGCTACTCCTCCTCCTATGACAACCTGGCTTATGCTCAAGAGAACAGTGAAAAGCATTGTATGTGAACATTTTCACCAGTTTTCTGCTTTGCAAAGAAGACTGGAGTGTAGTTTGAATTTTAATCAAATTCAAAATTAATAAGCTGCTATGAAGCAGGGTAGCACAAAGTAGTTGATTAATTCTGAACTCTGTGAAAACACTGTCACAGGCCACTTTTCAACAAAACGCAACAAATTACCTCTCTGATATGCAATCTTATTTTGCCAAACTCCAAAACAAAATTTAAGACTTAACAACCCAGATCATTTGCTTGGGTGGCCAGCTTTATCAGGAAATATCATGAGTTAGTGTATCTGCCTTTCAGGAGAGGATTCTCTAACACTCACACTAAAATCCAATGGGCCACTGTTGCGGCTGTAAATATAACTATTTGAAAAGACGAGTCATTCTCTAAAACCCAGGCATGCAAATAAGGTTCGCGGAGGGTCACTAAATTTGCATGGGACAAGTCGCTGGTGATAACGATTGGCACATGCACAGAATACAGCCCCCAATTTTTTTTTTTAAAAACACCCCAAATCAAAGATCAGCAAGAGGGATGTTCACTCCCTCCTGCCACCAGGGTCCCCGTCCACCCCCCCGATAGCTGGCCACCGATATCCCCGGCAGGAGGGATGCCCACTCACTCCTGCCATCGGTGATGCCCACCCAGCCCTGACACCCCTGTACCTTTCAGTCAACGGTCGTCTGGAGGGATGCCTATTCCTCCAGCTGGCAGGCCTTCCCCTTCGGGGCCTAAGGTGCTTAAGGCTCTTCCTATGGGAGGGGCCTTAGGCTAGGCCAATCAGAGCCTTAGGCCAGTCCCAGGCACATCCCAGGATGCACCAGGAAGGGGAAGGCCTGCCATTTTGAAGAGGTGGGCCTGCCAGCTGGAGGGAGTAGGCATCCCTCTGACTGGCCATCGACTGAAAGGTATGGGAGTGTGGAGGGTGGGCATCACCGGTGACAAGGAGTGGGCATCCCTCTTGTCCTTCAATTTGGAGTTTGTTTTTTTGTGTTTAAATTTGTGGGGGGGGGGGGGGAAGGGGACTGAGCTGTCAAACCTTACTTTTCTGTCAATGCCTGGCCATTCAGTGTTCAGGCACTGACCGGAAAGTAAGACTAGGACAGCTCAGACCTTGCCAGAAAATTTTGCTTGCAAATGTAGGACAATGAGGTTACGGAATCACCCAGCGATGATAGAGAATCGCCTGGAGTGCTTGTTTAAATATTAATTACCTCGTTGTAATACATTTGCCTGGCAAAGTCAGAGTCTGCCAGGAAGCTCAGAAAAGACCACAGTGAGCCCTTTTGATATTTGGCCAGTAAAAAACTTCGGTGTTAAACCAGCTGGAATGGGTTTAGCTGTCATCATTAAAGGCACGGTAGGTTTTGAGAATTTTCCCCTCAGTGAATAAAAATGAGTCATGAGAAAAGTCACTGTCACCTATTGTCTCGATGCCTCTGGTTACCACCAGATCTGTTTCTCCATTCTTCTACGACAGGGGGTGGATCTGCTGGGCGTTTCAGGTACTCTTGAAATTCCTGATCATCTGCTGTGAACCTATGGCTAAACATCTCTTCAAAATCTGGAATGGCATCTGTAGTGGTCGTCATCTTAACATGGAAAATAAGAAATACAAAATTTATTTATAAAGATTTTTTTATTATCTTTGTGAAAAAATTCACCCAAGGCGATGTACAGCAAGAATAAGCCCAACATAGGCAATAACTAATTGTGGCAGTAAAAATATTCAAACAATACATATTAAAACATCTTAATAGACAGCATAAGGAAAACAGAGGTAACTAAAGAAAAAAATCCATCACACCACCTTCATTAGGTAAGGAGGTACATTTGGTAACCTGAACCACCGTGGAATCTACTTTCGACTTAACAAAAAGCCATTGAAATGCAGGAGCCATTATGGGGTATACATGTGTGCAGGGTGGGATGTGGGTGGGGGTTTTGTTGACTGAATTGTGGGGTTGGTGAGGGGGGTAGGGCTTGGGGTTTTAAATAATGGTTTTGTTTTGGTTTTCAGTTGTAATGTCAGGTGGGGTTCCCCAGTTTCTACTCTAAGATTTTATCTTGTGCTTAGGCAGAGACTTGGCTTGTTATTTTTCTTGTGATGCTTTCTTAGTGCTTTGTATTGTAATTATGCTTGTTGTTATTATCTATAAAATTTCTAATAAACATTAAAAAAAAAAGAAATTCAGGAGCCATAAGATAAAGCCTAGAAATAGTCTTGGCTACCTGTTAAGAGAATGACACATCCAAAGCTCTGCCCGGTACCGTTCTTAGGTTCCAACTACTGAAGTCTCTGTCAAAGCTCTACACCATCCTAGCCATTGGCGCCCTCCCCAGCCCATCTGCAACCAAAAGGCCATATACAGACACAGACCATGCAAGTCTGCCCAGTTCTTCAATATTTACTATTATTTTCTAATTCTAGATCCTTTGTGTTCATCCCATGCTTTTTTGAACTCTGTCACTGTTTTCATCTTCACCACCTCTCTCGGGAGCGCATTCCAGACCTAAAATTCTCTGGCTCCGTCCAAAAACCGGCTTCGATTATCGGTCTCTTTTAGGTCGTCCAAGTACCAACTTAGGCCAGTTTTTGGATATATTTTTGTTTTGATTATGAGCCCCATAGAATATATGCAATACATGTCTTCAGAGCATGTGTAGATTTTTGAAAGCTAATTTGTGACCCACTGGGGCAGATTCTTGATACCTATGTTGTCTTTATAAAAGACACAATAAAACATACACTTTGCACTTAGTTATTCGTGGCGCTAGGCACATCCTGTAAGCAATCAGCCGGCACCAGCGCCTCTCTGGCCCTCTTCCCTGCTGTCACCCCCCACTGGCATCTCAGGGCCTGTCTGAAGGACCTTTGCAAATGCACAGATGTCGACATGATGAAGTCATGAATGTGCATGACATCATCACAGTGATGTCCGCACACTTCCGGGTGCCTCAAGCTGCAGCCATTACCTATAGTGTGCCGCAGCTCAAAAAAGTTTGCGGGACACTGATTTAAAAGGAAAAAAAAAAAAAAGGTTTCCTGCCCCGAATAGTTGAGTGGCTTCCCCTGCCTCTCAGCTCTTCGACATTCCCTGCGAGAGTCGCTTTCACAACGATCAATCCGGGGGGAGAGACGGGGATTATGCTGAACCTCCACACGAATCATTTGACAGTGAAATATTTCATGTATCAGTAGTTCTTTTAGAATCGGAGCGGACCCACCCAGTCTTACCAATCCTTTTTTAGTGCATCTGGCCATCAGACTGCTCAAGTCAATACGTCAAGCTCCATCTCTAGTAGTATTCAAATCCAAGCAAAAAGCTCAGTTTTTCAAGGCTGCTTTTAAGTCCTAACTCCCACTCACCAGTAAGATACTTAAGTCCAACTTATCATTCTCCCTGTGAGAAACTCCCCAGCCCCTATCTGTCCCATTTGTTCGGTTTGTCCTAATCAGATTGTAAGCTCTTTTGAACAGGAACCGTCTCTTACAGGGATCTCAAAGTCCCTCCTCGAGGGCCACAATCCAGTCGGATTTTCAGGATTTCCCCAATGACTATGCATTGAAAGCAGTGCATGCACACAGATCTCATGCATATTCATTGGGGAAATCCTGAAGACCCGACTGGATTGCGGCCCTCAAGAAGGGACTTTGGTGACCCCCGCTCTAGATCAACTCCAGTCCTGGAGGGACGGAATCCAGTCGGATTTTCAAGATTTCCCCAATGACTATGCATTGAAAGCAGTGCATGCACACAGATCTCATGCATAGTCATTGGGGAAATCCTGAAGACCCGACTGGATTGCGGCCCTCAAGGAGGGACTTTGAGACCCCTGGTCTATTACATGTTGAATGTACAGCGCCGAGGACTCATTTTGGCGCAGCCGCGACTCCTCTTGGGCCCCGAACAACCAAAGAAACCAGACGCTTTGGAATTCAAGAATCTTCCTTGGCTCTGCAGAAGCACCAAGCCTCGCGCATTTTGCACTGCCCTCACGCGCCACGGGATCATCGCACGCGAGCAGGGGCTCGAGTCATCCCGCGACATCATCGTTCACGCTCTTTGCCCCTCTCCCCTCCCCGGTCCAGCGCCTTCCCATATCCTACCTTCCAACTCCTGCCTGAAGTCAAACACCGCCGGACCCTCCGATTTTCCTCCGCCTTTGGCCGCCCGTCCCCTGTGACGCAATTTCCGGGGTTTTTTTTTTTTTTTTTCACGGCCAAGGGAGAGAGGTTGCGTCTGAGTGGGCGGGGCGCTGGGCGAAGGAAGTTGCGTCAGGGGAGGGGTGGGGCGTAGCAGGAATCAGGCTGAAGCCGTGCGGTTTGGGACGCCGTGGGTCGGGACAGGGTCGCTGAACGCCGACCTCATTGAGCGCCTGTGTTGGGGAAGTTTCTACCGGGGGGGGGGGGGGTTAGATTATGAGCCCTCCTGGAACAGGACCTGAATGTAACTCCCTTGAGCTACAAATTATTGAACCTCAGTGTAAGTTGCCTTGAGCTGCAACTGAAAAAGGCATGAAACCAAATCTAATAATAATAATATATAAAGAGCCTTACATTCCCTTTTCTTCTGTCTTGTTTGGAGGGAGGACAGTAGTTCAATATTTGCCTTTGCTACAGGAATACAGTACTGCAATATTGTGGCTATATGGCATTTTTTTATTGGCAAGCGAAAAACTGTCAAAAGGTCATATAACAAAACAAAAAAGCATTGACAGTATCCAATATTAGATTCTCAAAGAATATTCACGGAACCAAATGTGCATGGTAAATAAATAAATAAGAGACACCTCAGTACAGGCCTGGATATAGATTGGGTGACTTTTTTGGCCCTGGGCAGAAACTCATGGGTGATCAGCACCAGGTTTTTAACCTAAATAAGCTCTGCCCCGTACATCATTTGGTTTCAATTACCACTAATAATTAATATGCACAAGCGGTCGGTGAAAAATTCTGAGAAAAAAATAATAAAGGGGCAAAAAAAGCGACTCACAAAGCCCCGCCCATAAAGTGCATTGGTTAAAAAGTACATTGTGCTTTTAAGAAAGTGCAAAAAATTAAAAGTATAAGTATATATAAATGTATGTAAAAATGTACATATAAATGTATGTAAAAAAAATTATTTATCATTCAAAAATTCATTTGTAGAAAAATACAAGTGTGAGTGCCAATGCTAAAAAGTCCAAATCACCGTTAATAATAATTCATTGGGTGGCTTTATCTAAATCCCAACAGAAGATTATCCCGATTCAATCACAATTCATTCGGGAAAATTCAGTGTAATTCAGTTAGTTCAATGTCCCAACAAAAATGATCACAGTCCAGGTCAAATCACAATTCATTCGGGAAAATTCAGTGTAATTCAGTTAGTTCAATGTCCCAACAAAAATGATCACAGTCCAGGTCAAATCACAATTCATTCAGTCCATATAATAGACTTATCTGAGTCCCAATGAGTAGTTGTCTCGGCTCGACAGAGCTCCGTTTCTCAAACTTCTTCAGGAGATGAAAAATCCAGTTAAATACCAGTTGGAAACATGTCTTGGGAAGAACATCTAAGTTAGCAAAGGCTCCAACATTCGGCAAAGTGGTCTCATATTTATTTATTTATTTACCATTCACATTTGGTTCTGTGAATATTCTTTGAGAATCTAATATTGGGTACTGTCAATGCTTTTTTTTTATTTTTTTTATAGGACAGAGCTCACAGCTCAGTAGTCTGTCTGCATCTGCTGGCTGACAGACATAACCCATGCATTCTGGATTGGTCTGATTGGACTCTAGAAAATAAACTTAGCTGGTAAAACCACATTTTTCCTTTCACCATGTATTCCAGAACAGGCGCTATGTCAACAGATCCTATTTAGTGGAACTTGAGACCTACATGTCTCAATTTCTTTCTAAAATGTTGCATATTGTAAATAACTGTCTTGGCCAGAGATTTTACTTGGATACTGACATGAATCAATCCTTCAAGTCCAAATTATAATATTCACAAATGTTCTAGTCTATATGACCTGGTTTCTACTATACCTGTTTGTGCTTTTCTTAATCAAATCAATTATAATTATTCATGCTATCAGCAAGGAACAAGTGGTAAAGCAGGACATGCAACTGGATTAAATTAGAATTCAAAGGCAACACATATTGTTTGTTGCAAGTTAGGCTTATTTATATCATGCAATGTCAGTGAAGAAGATATTGCATCATACTAATTCCCAGTGATCTGCTTGTGGCCAAAGCTACATCATTCACAGATACCAGCATTTACCAGAGGTCTGTGATGTGATCACTTCTTTGCCTTTTGGGTTATTTTCCTGTTGTAAAGTATGTATATTATGTGAGAGATTAATGCCTTGCCTGCAGGTCCATTGAAGAACATTATATTACAACAGTTGCCAAATCAGGAAGATTAAATCCGCTAAAATATTTTGTCATTCTGTGATACAAACAGGCTGCAGTGCTTTCAAAAGCAGACTTTCTTCTATATATTTGCATATCTGTGATCCAAAGCTCATTTTTTTCTCAGGGACAATTTCTGAAAATGGGATAGTTTGTGCATATCATGACAGTAATGAACCTTATTCCTAAAGCAAGACATGTGGGGTATGATCTGTCTCTCAAATTTACTGCTAACTCTCTTCGTAAAACTTGTAGTGTCTCAAAGAGAGCTTCTCTCTGGAATTCATAAAATGCAACATGTATAGGCAACTTATCCAGATGTGTTTGGAAAATCACAAATACACAGTTGGTTACACATTGTTAGAAGAGCATATGTATGAAACCATCACTGTACAAGGGATCTTCAAAAATTTCTGCATTTTTATAGTTTTAAACCCTATTTATTAAATATCTCAAAAGCAAATTACATCACTTCTCCACCTAATCACCCTGTTATTGCGATACATTTTTCCCAGCATCCTACTATGACACGTCCTCTTACCACTTCTCCCACAAAAATCTAATCTAATCTTCGGTTTATATACCGGGTCATCTCCAAACAGAGCTCAACTCGGTTAACAGAAGACTGGATTTTACAAAGAGATAGGGAAAAAAAAGGGTAAGTAATAAATTTAACCTGGCCTAGCACAAAATGAGCCCCAAGTACAGAAACATTTTGAAAAACCCTCCTATTATTTATTGTAAACTGCTTAGACGTAATGATAGACGGTATATCAAATAAACAATATGCTTGAAACTGGAAAAATCCCTTCTCTTCAAAATCACAGGTCTTTGGAACGACCTCACCACCCCGCTGCGGAACCTGAGCTCCCTTCAGTTATTCCGCAAACAACTGAAAACCTGGCTTTTCAGCAAATTGTAGCTCTATCCTTCCCCCCTTTCTCTCCCCCCTTTTACACATAAGTTCATGTAATCCTTTTTCTTCTTCTCTACCCACTATTTTAAGTTCTTGTAAACCATGTCGAGCTCCATTCTCATGGAGATGATGCGGTATATAAATTTAAGGTTTAGATTAGATTAGATTAGAAACTTGCATCTGAGGCAATTTTTATGTTTATTTATGCTTGCTGTACTGCCTTATTCTGCTAAAGCAGGCCAAGGCGGTTTACATAATATTTGAAAGGAACTCCAGCAAATGAAAGAAAGAACGAAACAAACAATCATACAAACAGAAATTTAAAATCACACAAAACAAAGCATTTAAAAACAAATCTTCATATCATCTGGTCACGATAAGAAAAGGGACCCAGTAAGGCTATTCTTATGCTCTTATGAATGCCAAAGGGGAAAAAAGTTTTTAGCAAAGCTTTACATTTCTTGACAGAGACTTCTTCACGTATTCCAAAAGAGAGGTGCTTGAAAAACCGAAAGCAGAATTTTTCATTGCTTTCAAAAGTGTCCTTGTACACGGTAGAATAAATAACTGCTGTTCTTAGACAGAACAGGTTGGGAAACTAGATGAAATAATGGTCAGTAGACCTGCCAAGTGAGGGAGAGTTTTCAAACACTGCACGTTATGTCATAGTAAGTAATTTTAATTGACGATGAAAATTAATTGGTAACCAATGTAATTTGAACACAAGAAGAGAAACATGATCAAATCTGTCAGCCTTAAAGAGACCTGACCATCTGTGCACATTAATTATCTGTGGTAATTGAGACCATATGATGTACGAGGAAGAGCTTATTTAGGTTTAAAACTTGGTGCTGGTCACCCATGAGTTTCTGCCCGGGGCCAAAAAGCCATTCGATATACATCAAGGCCCGTACTGAGGTGTCTCATATTTATTCATTTTTTATCAACTTATTTATTATTCTTATCCGGTCTGTGATTCTTTGAGAATCTAATATTAGGCTCTGTCAATGCTTTTTTGTTCCATCCAATGATGTCATCATTTGTATGGCTGATAGAATCCTGTATGTCCTTGTAGAATCCAATTTACAATTCTGCAAGGAACAGTGCCAATGGTCTTACTGAAATTTGAGTATTCCACATCCAGCACTCATCCCTAATTTAATTTTTTTGACCACCCAGCCAAAGAACTTGATCTGATTTGCTGGACATAATATTCTGGTAAACCACACAAATAGGACAGATCAAAATCTGAAAATGGTCAAAACTGTGTCATAGCATTCAGACAATATATTTATATATCTTTACCTCCACATTAAGTTGATATACGCATATTAATCACATTTGATACACTATTTCCAAAGCGAACTGAAAAAAATGTCCAAACTCAGAAACATCCAAGATTAATCCTTAAACAAACCAAAAATATTTTTACATCTAACCCTCTAGTACCTTATAAGTTTCCACCCCACATTTAAGGGCCCTTTTACTAAGCTTTGGTAAAAAAGTGACCTTAGTAATATTAGTGGGGTTTTCCTAGGCACTGGGGTCATTTTTACTGCAGCCATAAAATGGCTGATTTTCTATTTTTTTTTATATATTAATGATCATACACTTATGTTGCCTTTAGTGTCCAGGCATTAAAAGACATTACTGTGTGAGCACTTACTGCCACTTGTTTAATAGGTGGTAAGGACTCATGCACTAATGTAGCTATGCTGATTACTGTAGGAATGTCCATTCTCTGCCTCCTAATACATCCCCTCAAAAAGAACAAAATATTGATTAGTGTGCAGTTTTGGCAGTTATCAAAAGATGCCTGAACGTGTTCCCCAGCTGTGTAAGGCGTGAGTTTGTGCCTAAAGGACAAAATGCCCCTTAACTGTATAAAAATACAATTGAGAATGTATTAAAATAGGAATTTGTTTCTCTGATGCCACAAAAAAAAAAGTACGCTTTTAGGCCCACTTTTATGAAGCCGCATTAGGCTTTTTTTTAGCACCGGCCACAGCGGTTATTAGCTCCAACGCTTATCAAATATCTACGAGTATTGGAACTAATACTGCTACAATTGGCGATATAAAAGCCTAACATGGCATCATAAAGGTAGGGGAGGGGTGGTATGAATGAACTTTTGCTGAAAATATTCAAAAAGTCATTAAGAATAAGAAAACAAAAAAGTCCCGATTGCATAAAAGTTTTCACATCCCCTTGATTAATTACTTTGAAGAAAGCCCTTTTTCAGCAATAGCAGCCGTCAGTAGCTTCAGATAAGTGTCTAGCAGTTTTGCACAGTGGGATGATCTGTTTTTGTCTATTTTTCTCTTGGTAGAATCGCTTGAGCTGTTTCAGGTTAGCTAGTCCAAGTCTTCCCAAAGATGTATTTTATTGGATTCAGGTCACGGAATTGATTGGATTACTCAAGAACATTCAGTTTCTTCCTGCTAAGCTATTCTATTGTTGTTGTTTTTTTAATTGTGCTTTGTTATGCTTTTTTTTTCCCCCCACTGTGCTTAGGAAAGGTGAACCTTCTCCACAGGCCTAGATTTATAGCAGTCTGGAACAAGATTTCTTCCAGATCTTCCTGTACTTTGCATCGTCCTTCTTTTCCTTGGATCTTCATAAGGCTCTCCAAACTCGCTACTGGAAAGTATCCATACAAATTCAAGGCAACAGTATTTTTCCAAGTTTCAGATAGAAAGCTCTATTTTTTTTAAAGTAATCTCAGGCCTCACAGTGCCCTTCCTCAGCAGTTTCCTTAATTCATGGCTGCCGACTGAGGGGATGGCCTGACTGAGGGCCTTGCTGTAGAGCTGGCTTAATCATGAAATTAGCACTTCCAAAACACTGTGGCATAGTACAAGCAATGAGTGTACAAATGTCTTTGTTTCTGTCAGTACCTGAGTGTTGATTGGCTCAGGCACTGATACAAAAATTGATGTTAAAAAAAAAAACCAACCCACAAGCAGTGGGCCAAAAAGTATACCATTTGCATCAGCCTACCTCTCCATACCAATCCCTTAGATCCTATAAAAAACATCCCTGGTGTCTAGCGGCACCCACCCTTCCCTTCCACTCTTTGACCCAAATTGAAATGACTTAAAATAAAACTTCCCTGGTGTCTTGCAACCTCCCTCCACTCCCTGACCTGTCACTCAGGCTCCCCTCCTATACCTTAAAATGAGGCAGGAGTGATATCCACTCATTCCTGCCTCAGGTGCTGCTATTTTCAACAATGGTGGCGCCACTGGGCATGGTTAGTCTTCCATATAAGGGAATTTTTCCCTTACATGGCAATCTGAACCCCGCCCCTTCCAATACATACATTGCAGGATGCACCTCATGAGGTGAGTGCTGCCATTCTACTCCATTTTGCTCAGGACAAATCAACAGAGAGAAGAGACACATAAGAACATAAAAATGGCTTTACTGGGTCAGACCAATGGTCCATGTAAACCGTTCTGAGCTCTCCTGGGAGAACGGTATAGAAAATTTTTGGGGTTTTTTTTTTTTTTCCATGTAGCCTGGTGGCCAATTCAGGTCACCAGTACCTGGCAACAGTATGTGAGTGCACAACCAGATATAAAGGACATAAGAGAGAGCAATAAAGGATACTTTTCCGAGTAGAGTAATACAGCCAAATTTCTGGTATATTCAGATCTGGTAATTATTTTAATTAGAAATTTTAAGAAAAACATTGTCAGTGACCACAGTTAAGTGAAAAGTACTACAGTGAGCAAAACAGAACTTCTACAAACTTTGTTCTGTAATTCAAAACATTGTTGCTTGCTAATACATCTACATAACAGGATTTTCAGGGACACACATTTGATGAGAGAGTTCTTAAGTTCTGCATGATTATAATAAATGTTCTGTTTTTCTGATGTACACTATCAGCAACCTACTCACAAGATGTCAGATATTATCTACCATACAAATGTAATGCTTGCAGGACATCTGACAAAGAAAGCTAATTGTGTCATTAGTCTAGTTTTCTGTTGATAATTATGCTTCAGAAATGAGCTGCATGGCTTTAGATAATTCGCTAGGCACTTTAAACAAGCAGAACCATTAAGATTTTCCTTTTTACGGTATTTCTTTCTTGAAGATACATCAGTTCATAATATTTCTGGATAGCAGGTCCTATTAAGTTGCTCTTACACAGTAATAGAGGAGACAATCAGTCTTCTCTGAGCTCCTGTGAACATTTTGGGAATTTTAACCCACAGGTTTTGCAGCAGGAATGAAAGCTAAACTGCAAAAGTGGCTTTGCTTTCGTTAACGCTAAATGAAAAATGACCTGGTTTTGAGCAAAGGTTTGAATGATTTCCTGGAGGGAAAGTCCATAGTCTGTTATTGAGACAGACGTGGGGGTAGCATGGAACATTCCTACTATTTGGATTTTTGCCAGGTACTAGTGACCTGGATTGGCCACCATGAAGACAGGCACTGGGCTAGATCAGTGTCCCGCAAACTTTGTCAAGCCGCAGCACCCTAAACATAGTGGCTGTGGCTCAAAGCATTCCAGAAGTGCACGGCATCGCACGCGGCAATGACATCACACGCATGCGTGACATTATCACATCGACGTCCGCGCATGTGCAAAGGCCCTCCAGATGGGCCCTGAGCCGCCAGTGCCCTGCCTCCTCTCCTTGCTGTTCGCACGTGCCCGCCCCCTTGCCTTCCTCCGTAACTTTTTTACTTACCCGGCGAGGTTGCTGCCCACGTCAGCATCGGCGCTCTAATGTCACTTCCCGGCCCACGCCTAGGAAGCGACGTCAAAGAGCGAGCCGACACCAACATGGGCATGCTGCTCATGTAAGAACATAAGAAGTTGCCTCCACTGGGTCAGACCAGAGGTCCATCGCGCCCAGCGGTCTGCTCCCGCGGCGGCCCATCAGGTCTATGACCTGTAAAGTTGTTCCTGACCATTTCTATAACCTACCGCTACTTCTATCTGTACCCCTCAATCCCCTTATCCTTTAGGATCCTATCTAAACCTTCCTTGAACCCCTGTACTGTGCTCTGGCCTATCACAACCTCTGGAAGTGCGTTCCATGTGTCCACAACCCTCTGGGTAAAAAAAGAACTTCCTAGCATTTGTTCTAAACCTGTCCCCTTTCAATTTCTCTGAGTGACCCCTAGTACTTGTGGTTCCCCACAGTCTGAAGAATCTGTCCCTGTCTACTTTCTCTATGCCCTTCAGGATTTTGAAGGTTTCTTTCATGTCTCCTCTAAGTCTCCTCTTCTCTAGGGAGAACAGCCCCAGCATTTTCAACCTGTCAGCGTATGAAAAGTTTTCCATACCTTTTATCAGTTTAGTCGGAGAAGTTAAAAACGGATGGGGAAAGGGAGGGGGGCACACCCACCCGGCAGGGGCGCCACTCACCCTTATTACGCCACTAAACTGACCTGTCTCATGACAATCTAAATCCAGCTCATAGTCCTGATTAGTGGGTAAATAATCCAATGTTTTGTGAATTCTAATTTACAGAGGCCCTGATGCAAAAAAAAAAAAAGAAAAGAAAAAGGTTTCCTTGCAAATTAGAGTGGTTAAAACCAGTCTTACTTGCAAGGAAACTCTCCTGCCAATGCTGAAAAGGCTTCTCCATGGCTGCAACCGATCATTGTAGCAGCTACTGAGAATCCTATGCTAATGTACTACAAACAGTCCATTAGCATTATAACAAGCACTCCATGTAATGCACAGCAAAAAAAAAAACCAAACAGTTGTGCAGTGACCAAATTTTAACAGCAGGGTCTGAGCTGTCTTATTGGCTCAGGCACTGACAGGAAAATAAGACAGCTCAGACCTACCGTTGAAAAAAAAATGCCCCGATTTGCCCCTCTGCCAAGCCTCCATATCCCCTGCTGGGCACCCATCCCCCCTGAACCCAAAAACAAAGCCAGGTGGTCTAGTGCCCCCCTTCCCCAATGATGCCGGTCCCACCTGATACCCCCTATACTTTAAAATCAAAATCAGGAGGTGGGATCCCCCATGCCGAGGACCCCCCCACACCTTATTCCTACAATGGGCAGGAAGGATGCCCACTCCCTCCTACCCAGCAAGCCCACCTCTTCAAAATGGCAGGCCTTTGCCTTCCCGGTGCATCCTGGGAGTCCTACTGGTTCAGCTGATTGTGGGTTCCCCTGCACTGATCAGCTGAACTGGCAGGCAGGGAAAGAAGGGTCTGCTTTTTTTTTTTTGACAGGTAGACAGGCAGGAGGAGGAGCTGTGCTAGTGATTGCTCTTCTGAGTGCACACCAGGCAAATTTCCTTCCCCCTTTACCGGCTATTGTGCTGAGCATCGCCAGTAAAAGAAAAATTGTTCCCATCACGGTATTTTTTTTACAGTGGTTGTCTGAAGCTTTGTGCATTGGGGCCTTGAGATAGGAAGAACCAACATCACAGTGATGTTTATTGACCCTTTGAACACTTGAATGCCTCAAGCCAGTTACCTCTGTAGTAACATTTCTGACACCTCCTACTTAAACCTACAGTCAGAACGATCATGAGGTCCTGCTTTCATTGTATTCATACTGAAAATCAAGAGCAAGCAAGCAAGTTTTTGCCTTTCTGCTTCAAGGCAAGTTACTGTTCTCTTGAGCTGACCTTAGGACACCAACATTAAAATTTGGCAGGTGTGCCAGCCCAGTTAAACTCCTCACCTGCCATTGTGCCCAGTGTGTGTTGTGTCTGGTACTTGAAGCCACAAACAAGAGCCCCGCAGGGTTCATCTCCATCTCTCCAAGTGATACAGTTAGATACCAAGAAAGTAAAGTAGAGATATAAAAATATTTCCCATCATATGGGGTATCACCGACCCGATTAAAGGTAATTTCCAAGAACACTTTGAATTCCAGGAGGAAACTCTTTTGGGCACAAAGGAAGTATTAAAGTGAGCGTTGGTAGCATATTTGAGAGACCGAGATATGCTCCAAATTCTGGCTTAGGAGAGGTTTATTCCTGTCATTGTATGCACACAACTTTGAAATAACATGGGAATTTCAAAGTTTTGAAGTTAAAATGATAGGATACTAACAAAGATATGGGTTTCCTTTTACACTATAAACATCAGCCTCTTCTGCCCATCCATTTTCTCCTCTGGCTTGTCCCCTTCAGGCTATCATTGGAATGCTTTTATGATATGGTCATCTTTTGCTTATTCTGTCCTGACCTGGTGCAGGAGGCAACGGTGCTGGGGCCGCTTGATAAGTGATCATAACATGATCAGATTTGATGTAATTAATGGAATACGTTCACACAGGAAACCCTATACAACAGCATTTAACTTAAAAAAGGAGACTATGATAACATGAGGAGAATGGTAAAAAAAACCAAAACTTAGAGGAGCAGCTGCAAAGGTCAAAAATTCATACCAGGCATAGATATTAAAAACTACTCATTTTACAAAAACCAAAAACTAAAAAAAGTTGGTAAGCTCTTGTGAGCTTTTTGCATTCAATAGGGTAGAACGTGGGGAGAGGGAAGAGAACCTAAAAAGAAAAGAAAAGAATTTAATGGTCAATGCCAAAGACAAGGCGATACTAAAACTTCAAAGATAAGTTGAAATTAAAACTCAAACGCCTCCTTAAAGAGAAAACTTTTAAGGGCTGCTTTAAATTGATCAAGATTTTTTTCCTCCCTTAAGAAAGCTAGCAATGAATTCCGTGTGAGTGGGGCTGTAAATGAAAATATGGTGATACGATGCATGTTGATAACTTTTAATGAGGGGACCGATAATAGACTTTGAGAAGTGGACCTAAGTGAAGGAGCCGCTGTGTGGGGTATGAGAACTTTTACATGTAATTCTATGTGCAATCTTCTTGTACCATGTGTCCAAATATGAAAGTCAAGTCATCATTTGATCTTCCATTACTGACTGATCTGTTCTTCGAGCAGTCCATGATATACACAGTATTCTTCTCCTGCACCATAGTTCTAAGGCATTGATTTTCTTCCTATGCCTTTCTCGTTTCTTCACTGTTATGTTATATTCATTGATTTTCTTCCTTTCTCGCTTCTTCACTATTATGTTATATTTCACTTGTAAGCTAGCTTCCTTAAACAAAAGTCTGACACATTCAGGTAGTTCATGTGCAAAATAACTCTCCAAAGAAGAAACGGTCACCAAATTTGACATGCAATGCTGATATAGGAGGTTCATTTCTGTCATTGTATGAGCAAAACTAACCTATTTGGAAACATATTCCGCTGAAGAAAATGGGAATATCATGGATATATTTTTAAATCCAGAAACACTGGATTAGTATTTGTCAGAAAATGACCCCCCCCCCCCTTGTAAAAAAAAATATAATTTGAAGGCTGTGGAAAGTTGGCAGGTGCTCTATTCCAAAAACCTTCCCACCTATCTATCTCTCCTGCAGCTTGACCTAGAGCAGGGGTTCTCAATCCAGTCCTGGGGACATACACTAGAAAATGACATGGGGTCAAATTTGTCCCCATGGGACCTATCTCCAACCCTGTCAGGGACTGGACGAGGTAGATAGATCCTGTGGGGACAGGGACAAATTTGTCCCTGTGTCATTCTCTACACAGCTAGTCAGGTTTTCAGGATTTCCATAATGAATATGCATGAGATAAATTTGCATGAAAATTTGGTTCATGAACATTCATCATTGGTATCTTGAAAACATGATTAAGTTGAGAACTACTGACTTAAGCAATATTCGGAATAGATGTCCGGACTTCCTCCCTGCTTGACAAGACCAGGCAGCCGGGGGGGTCAGGGCCAGGGCAAAACTAGGGTGTTACAGGGAGGGGATGGGCGGAACTGGGGGCAGGTCTAGGGGTCCGGATTTTCAGACTGTAAAATCTGGCAACCCTAAATATTCCAGTTTGCTTAGCTACTACAAACCATTCTGTGTGAACCACAGAAAATCACACCACTATACAATTCTCATTTATGTTTCCTGCCTCCATAAGGAACTCCCCAGTCCCCAGGTACAAATGAGATTGGAAAGCAGTCGCAAAGCCTAGCACTTGCCTACTTTTCATCCTTGTTAATCTAATAAAATGAAGAAAAAAATCAGTTAAAAACTAATAGTAAACAAGCCCACCATTCACTTACCATCCTAAAAGTTATTGAGGGGATTAGAAAACAAAAGATGAAAGCGCCTGGCAATATTCTTTTAAACTTCATAATGTAACAATTGTCATTTAAAACAACAAAATCATTAATCCCCCCCCCCCTTTTGTAAAAAATATTTAACAGTGGTGTAGTGAGGGTAGGTGCTTTCACCGTCCCCTCTTCCCTCCCTCTTTAAACCTTCACTAGTTTGAGCAGCTCTTCCGGCTTGCTGATCACCTAATTAGCTTTCTTTCTGACGTCACTTCCTGGCCCCGCGTCCAGGAAGTGATTTTAGAGAGGAGCCAGTTGCTCACTTTGGCAAAGGTTTAACAAGGGGGTGGAGGGAGGTTTGGGCTTACTTTTTGGGGGGAAAACTTCACTTCTGCTGCACCCACCCACCTGGAACAAAATTGTTTATTGCACTAAATGCAGAAGTTATCAAGACTATATCATGCGTAACTAATAGTATAGGCGAATATGCTCTTAAAAAAAAAAAAAGAGATGTAAATAGGTTATGAAATCTATGAAAACAAACAAGGAAACAAATAGTGTCTAGAACTAGCATGCATCTACTTGGAAGATGAGTTGCTGCTTCTGCTGCTTTAATCAAGCTTCGAAAGCCTAAGTTTGCCGTAGCGGAGGCTGGTGCAGGCGCGCGGTGGGAGGAAAGAATGGGGAAGGTACAGGGTGAGTGGGCAGGCAGGGCACGCCTTGGTCTTAGTGTTAAGCAGGAGCTCCAGCCTCCTTCGAACGTGGGAGGCTGGCAGCGGGATCCGCTGCTATTGGCTCTTGCCAGGCTCTCCTGGAGCCTAGCGCAGACGGCGAGGAGTGGGAGGACGGCACGCGGGCTGGCGCGCGGGTGTTACCTTAGTTGTTTTTTTATTTTTTTTTTTTGACGGACGCGGCTCGAGAGGGGGCGGCGTGGCGGGCGCGCGCTAGTGCCGCTCAGCTGCAGCCGCTCGCGCTCCTGCCCCTCATTTTCCGCCGCTCGCGAGCGTCTCTGACGGAGCCGGAGCGCGGCATGGACTTAAATAGCAGCTGAGAGGAGCGAAGGGGAAGCGCGTGTATGAAGTTGTGACCGGCTCGTCGACTCGTTGTGTTGAGTGGAAGCCGCTAGCTGGAAGTAGGAAGCAATGGGGTAAGTAGCCCCGTCTTGTGCCGCAAACCGTCAAGTTTGGAAGTTGTAAACGCGTTTCAGTTCCGTTAAAAAAAAAAAAAAATGTTAATTTTGTTGTTTGACATTGTCCCTTAGGATTTTTTTTTTTTGTCGAAAGCAGGTTGGTATTGATGTTTTCAGTCTGTGCCTTGACGTCTGCCTCGTTAGCAGGATTAAAATGGATTTTGCTCGTTTCCCCAGTCAAACTGTTTGGTTATTTGGCAGGACTTTAAAGAACCGACTGGAAACACGAGGCCGGGACCCAGAAAGTTTCCCCCCCCCCCCGTGTGCGAGAAGGGCTCCCTTGGGTCAGGGGTGTCCAATGTCGGTCCTCGAGGGCCGCAATCCAGTCGGGTTTTCAGGATTTCCCCAATGAATATGCATTGAAAGCAGTGCATGCAAATAGATCTCATGCATATTCATTGGGGAAATCTTGAAAACCCGAGTGGATTCAGCCCTCAAGGAGGGACTTTGGTGACCCCCTGCTCTAGATCAAGGGTGGGCAACTCCAGTCCTGGAGGGACGGAATCCAGTCGGGTTTTCAGGATTTCCCCAATGAATATGCATTGAAAGCAGTGCATGCACATAGATCTCATGCATATTCATTGAGGAAATCCTGAAAACCCGACTGGATTGCGGCCCTCGAGGACCGACATTGGACATCCTTGCTTTAGATAATGATGACTGTCTAGATCAAGGATCTTAAAGTCCCTCCTTGAGGGCTGCAATCCAATTGGGTTTTCAGGATTTCCCCAATGAATATGCATTGAAAGCAGTGCATGCAAATAGATCTCATGCATATTCATTGGGGAAATCCTGAAAACCCGAGTGGATTCAGCCCTCAAGGAGGGACTTTGGTGACCCCCTGCTCTAGATCAAGGGTGGGCAACTCCAGTCCTGGAGGGACGGAATCCAGTCGGGTTTTCAGGATTTCCCCAATGAATATGCATTGAAAGCAGTGCATGCACATAGATCTCATGCATATTCATTGAGGAAATCCTGAAAACCCGACTGGATTGCGGCCCTCGAGGACCGACATTGGACATCCTTGCTTTAGATAATGATGACTGTCTAGATCAAGGATCTTAAAGTCCCTCCTTGAGGGCCGCAATCCAATTGGGTTTTCAGGATTTCCCCAATGAATATGCATTGAAAGCAGTGCATGCAAATAGATCTCATGCATATTCATTGGGGAAATCCTGAAAACCCGAGTGGATTCAGCCCTCAAGGAGGGACTTTGGTGACCCCTGCTCTAGATCAAGGGTGGGCAACTCCAGTCCTGGAGGGACGGAATCCAGTCGGGTTTTCAAGATTTCCCCAATGAATATGCATTGAAAGCAGTGCAGGCACATAGATCTCATGCATATTCATTGGGGATATCTTGAATACCCGACTGGATTGCGGCCCTCAAGGACCGACATTGGACACCCCTGCCAGGGTGTTTCCCCCACGCCAAACCCGAAAAAAAAAAAATGATTGCTTGGCTCTTCCTTATCTGTATCCTTTCGGAGAAACTGTAGTTCTTCCCTTTTCCCCCCCAATGTCAAGTAATAAGTGTGTTTGTTTTGTTGGTTTACGTTCACTTATTCTAAAATGTTCGTCTCCCAGCTATTTTACTTTATAACATTTTATTGAAGAAATACAATAAACACATAATAATATAACACAGTAAAATAGTCATTACATTTAAACTGACCGTATTGACTTCTAATAAATGTTTATCATTCCTTCAAAATAAAGTTTTAAATCTCTCAATCAATTTCCGACCCCCCCCCTGTATTTTATACTATAACATTTTATTGAAGAAATCAAATAAATAAACAATAATATGATACAAAAAGATTTTCATTACAATTAAATTCATAATAAAACATTTGCATTCACATTTTATCATTCCTCCAACATATATTTTAATATATCTAAACTATTTTTCCCTATATCCCCCCTTATTACTTTATATATATATATATATTAAAATCATCATTCCTAGTTCCCTGCCTACCCTAGAATGAAAGGTGACATAAAATACCAAATAAAGAAGCTTACTTACAAAAAAAACGTGTTCTTTATATTATTATGTATTTATTGCATTTCTTCAATAAAATGTTATGAAGTAAAAACTAAAAAAAAACTAAAAAAAACTTAAGATCAACTATTAAAATGACTATATTTAAATGACTATGTACAACGCTTTGCCCCTTTGGATAAGCGTTGGATCAAAATTTGAATAAACTGTGAAATCGCGCTGGTGGTAACGCATGTTTCCGCTGACGTGAACGTTCTTATTGACCGGCAAGTTTAGACTTCTGCTAATCAATTATTTAAGCTGAGCTGGCGTGTGCACGTGCTTCAGTGCCTTCCCTGCGTCCACGTGGGGGTGGGGTTGGGATAGGCCCAGGGTCTAAAGCAGTGGTCTCAAACTTGTGGCCCGAGGGCCACATGCGGTCCGCCAGGTACTATTTTGAGGCCCTTGGTATGTTTATCATAATCACAAAAGTAAAATAAAACAGTTTCTTGATCATATGTCTTTAGCTATAAATGACAATATTATTATTAAAACTTAGCTAAAGGAAAAGATTTATAAACTATAAAGAGTTTTACCTCATCCCAAACTGTCAATTTTTTAATAAGACATCAACTATTTTTTCTGAGGCCCTCCAAGTACCTACAAATCCAAAATGTGGCCCTGCAAAGGGTTTGAGTGCGAGACCACTGGTCTAAAGGGATTGCTGTGAGAGAGATCACAACAGATTCGTTTAGCCACTGTGCGAACGTAATAAAATAGTTTTCTTAACTAATCCAGAAAAAAAAGTCTATTGAAAAGTGTCAACTCCAATGTTCTTCGCCAACTGTTATGCAGTTTAATGTTCTTTATTAAATAACCGATTGCTCTACTTCCATGACTAAGAAGATAATGTTTTGTTATCGATTTCTGTGTACTCATGTCCTCATAGGTGTAACGTTTTTGTGTTTTATAATACGAGTATAATGCATTTCTGCTTTCTCAGGGAAAGGAGAGCCTATAGACACATGTAGTTAATATAAAACATTGCAAATGCAAGCAGAGTCTCACTTCAGCTCACCACATATTAGCTTTCCCACATATTCACCATTATAGGACCTCCAGGGACCCCTGAAGAAGACTTTTTGTTGAAACGCAGACGGTGTTGGGTCTTGCATCCCTAGCAGACTAGGTTCTTTAAGGCTTTTATGTGGATTACTTTACTTTTATGTGGATGATTTTAGTGTACCTTTGGAACTTTGACATTTTCAAATAAAGTCCATTAAGGAACATCGTCATTCCACAGAGTTTCTTTAGGTTTCTTCTGGATTTTCTTGTCTGTGAATATTTTGGGGGTCATTTTTTGGGGTTTTGACAGGCTCAAGGATGCCTGATGTCCTAGGTGAACCTTAAGTTGTGCACAACTCCTACTGCTTAAATATGAGTGAAAAATCAACTCGGAAGCAGCGCTTTCCCCATACATGCACTCTGCATAAAGACCCCTTGCCAGCTTAGCCCCACATCCAAGATATTACGAACATACACTTTTTGGAATGGATCTTGTCAGGTACTTGTGGACCTGGATTGGCCACTGTTGGAAACAGAATACTGGGATTGACCTACACTTATGTTCACTAATCGTGACCCCCTCCCAAAGAATTATCCTGTAAAAAAATATAACAGAACATTGTACTATTAATATTTAACTTTAATATTAGTTTTGGTGTTACCTTGATAGTAGCAACACAACTTCTTCCACTGCCAGACGCATGAATAAAGAAAAAAAAAAAAAGTGCAATTAGACCCAGGTTCTATAAATGGTGTTGGATTTTTAGGCGCTGGTTAAACTGATTTTCAAGGTTCCTAAAAATCCAGGTGCCTCTGTAGGTACTTTCCAGTGCCTAAAGTCACAGTAGTTGTGACTAATTCTGGAAGTGGCGTTAGGCTGCGCTATTCACGTCAAATGTAGGCCTGGAAAACCCTGGCCTATGTTCCCAGTGCTTACCTTTGCCAAAGGTGTGATTCTCTAAATGGTAAACACAAACAAAAAAATTAAACAGAACTGCAGTGATATGTTGAACAAGGAACAAAGGAAAAAACTACAGGAATGGTGTACCAGACGCCAAGTCTTTAATAAACAAACATTAAAATGAACATGAAACAGTTTTGTATCCAAAAAGGTTGGAGAACCCAGACCCAAAACAGTTTGTGTTTTGAAGAAACACTCTTTCCTCAGGGGTCCAAAAAAGTATTATATAACGGGGAACCTTGTGGATAACAACTGGATACAGTGATGTGAACAACTGAGCAGGCTGAGCCGTGTCTGACCCGGCTCCGGGTTCTCCAACCTTTTTGGATACAAACTTATTCATATTCATTTTAATGTTTGTTTATTAAAGTCTTTGCATCTTGTACACCATTCTCTACATTTGTGTGATTGATGTACGGTGGGCGGCTGCTTTTAAGGCAGCAGCCAACAGCAGCACTGGTTAGAGCAGTGCCCCGTAAACTTTCTTGAGCTGTGGCACACTAAATGTAGTGGCCGTGGCGCCTGGAAATGCACGGACATCGAGGCGATGACGTCCTGCACATGCATGCGTGAAGGCCCTTCAGAGAGGCCCTGAGACGCCAGTGAGGGGTGCGAGTGGGAAAGAGGGCTGGAGAAAAGGGGAGACGCAGGCACTGGCTGATTGCCTATAGGACGTGCCTCTTGCCCCACGTCCTCTAGGCAGTCAGCTGGCAACAGTGTGTCTCCTCGTCCCCAGTGTGCCACGCAGGGCAGGATTAACCAATAGATCAAATAGGCACGTGCCTAGGGCCAGAAATGGTCAGGGGGGCTCAATGAAGAAGGGTATCAACATTGTCTTTTCCAAATGGTGATGGGCCCCTCCAGCATCGATCGGCAATGCAGGCCCCCCCCCCCCCCCGATCGGCAACACGGGCCCCACCCCAATCGGCAACGCAGCCCCCGCCCCCCATCGACGGAAAGTAAGCAATGTAGGTAAGAAAGGCAACAGGAACTGTAATTGTGCAAGCGGTGTTGCTGCCCAAAGCTTCCCTCTGATGCAGCTTCCTGTTTCTGCCTGGGCGCATGATGGGGCGGGGCAGTGGGCCCAGTATACTTGTGTGCCTAGGGGCCCTCATAGAAACATAGAAATAGACGGCAGATAAGGGCCACGGCCCATCTAGTCTGCCCACCCTAATGTCCCTCCCCTACCTTTGCCCTGTGAATAGATCCCATGTGCCGATCCCATTTGGCCTTAAAATCAGGCACGCTGCTGGCCTCAATCACCTGTAGTGGAAGACTATTCCAGCGATCAACCACTCTTTCAGTGAAAAAGAATTTCCTGGTGTCACCTCGTAGTTTCCCGCCCCTGATTTTCCACGGATGCCCTCTTGTTGTCGTGGGACCCTTGAAAAAGAAGATATCTTCCTCCGCCTCGATGCGGCCCGTAAGATACTTGAACGTCTCAATCATGTCTCCCCTCTCTCTGCGCTCCTCGAGCGCGTATAGCTGTAATTTGTCAAGCCGTTATTCGTATGGAAGATCCTTGAGTCCCGAGACCATCCGGGTGGCCATTCTCTGCACAGACTCCAGTCTCGGCACATCCTTGCGATAATGCAGCCTCCAGAATTGCACACAGTATTCCAGTTGGGGCCTCACCATGGATCTATACAATGGCATAATGACTTCCGCCTTACGACTGACGAAACCCCTTCGTATGCAGCCCATGATTTGTCTTGCCTTGGACGAAGCCTGTTCCACTTGATTGGCAGACTTCATGTCCTCACTGACAATGCTGGAACCAACTACAGCTTACACTACAATCTTGTGACCACTATCTCAGCTTCAGAAAACTTTTTAAAAGCATTTCTGTACCAAGGCAGGGAGCCAGACCTGAAGTAACTGAAACAGTAATTATAAAAGCCCATCTCTAAACTGAATTAATGCACCTCCGGGGACAAATCGGAGAACCAATGATGATGTACTTGTAACTATGCATTTGTAACTATGACCTGCCTGTACTAGCAACCTTATTGAATGTCCATGTTAAAACTGCCCATTGTAACTTCCTGGCTCATTACCCAGCCTCTAGCAACGTACTCCAACCTTGAACTGAATAGGTAAAGGTGGAATAGAAAACCTGATTAACATAACATAAAAATAGCCTTACTGGCTCAGACCAATGGTCCATCTAGCCCAATAGCCTGTCCTCGTGGTGGCCAATCCAGGTCACTAGTACTTGACAAAAACCCAAATAGTAGCAACATTTCATGCTACCGATCCAGGGCAATCGGTGGAACAATAATGGACTTTTCCTTCAGGAAATTGTCCAAACCCTTCTCAAAACCAGCTTCATCAACTACCGTATTTTCGCGGATATAACGCGCGCGTTATACGTGTTTTTACGTACCGCGCATACCCCTCGCGCGTTATATGCCTGAGCGCGGTATACAAAAGTTTTAAAACATAGTTCCCACCCCGCCCGACGCCCGATTCACCCCCCCAGCAGGACCGCTCGCACCCCCACCCCGAACGACCGCTCGCACGCGCTCCCACCCGCACCCACGATCGGAGCAAGAGGGAGCCCAAGCCCTCTTGCCCGGCCGACTCCCCGACGTCCGATACACCCCCCCCCCCCGGCAGGACCACTCGCACCCCCACCCCGAAGGACAGCCGACTTCCCGACAATATCGGGCCAGAAGGGAGCCCAAACCCTCCTGGCCACGGCGACCCCCTAACCCCACCCCGCACTACATTACGGGCAGGAGGGATCCCAGGCCCTCCTGCCCTCGACGCAAACCCCCCTCCCCCCCAACGACCGCCCCCCCAAGAACCTCCGACCGCCCCCCAGCCGACCCGCGATCCCCCTGGCGACCCCCACGACCCCCCCACCCCCCTTCCCCGTACCTTTGGTAGTTGGCCGGACAGACGGGAGCCAAACCCGCCTGTCCGGCAGGCAGCCAACGAAGGAATGAGGCCGGATTGGCCCATCCGTCCTAAAGCTCCGCCTACTGGTGGGGCCTAAGGCGCGTGGGCCAATCAGAATAGGCCCTGGAGCCTTAGGTCCCACCTGGGGGCGCGGCCTGAGGCACATGGGCCCAACCCGACCATGTGCCTCAGGCCGCGCCCCCAGGTGGGACCTAAGGCTCCAGGGCCTATTCTGATTGGCCCACGCGCCTTAGGCCCCACCAGTAGGCGGAGCTTTAGGATGGATGGGCCAATCCGGCCTCATTCCTTCGTTGGCTGCCTGCCGGACAGGCGGGTTTGGCTCCCGTCTGTCCGACCAACTATCAAAGGTACGGGGAAGGGGGGTGGGGGGGTCGTGGGGGGTCGCCAGGGGGGTCGCGGGTCGGCTGGGGGGGCGGTCGGAGGTTCTTGGGGGGGACGGTCGTTGGGGGGGAGGGGGGTTTGCGTCGAGGGCAGGAGGGCCTGGGATCCCTCCTGCCCGTAATGTAGTGCGGGGTGGGGTTAGGGGGTCACCGTGGCCAGGAGGGTTTGGGCTCCCTTCTGGCCCAACTACCAAAGGTACGGGGTGGGGGGGTCGTGGGGGTCACCAGGGGGGTCGCGGGTCGGCTGGGGGGGCGGTCGGAGGTTCTTGGGGGGGGCGGTCATTGGGGGGAGGGGGGTTTGCGTCGAGGGCAGGAAGGCCTGGGATCCCTCCTGCCCGTAATGTAGTGCGGGGTGGGGTTAGGGGGTCGCCGTGGCCAGGAGGATTTGGGCTCCCTCCTGGCCCGATATTGTTGGGGAGTCGGCGGTCCTTCGGGGGGAGGGATGTATCGGACGTCGGGGGGGGGGGGCATCAGGCTTTCAGGATGGGGACAGACCTTCAAGGGGGGACAGTGCACGGAAGTCAGGGGGGGTAAACGGAGAGTCGGGACAGCGCACAGAAAGTCAGGGCGGGCGAAAGGAGCGTCGGGCAGCATGCGCGGTATACCCGTGAGCGTGGTATACCAAAGTTTTTGTACATATCATCATGATTTCTGCGCGCTACACCCGTGTGCGCGTTTTACACGGGTGCGCGTTATATCCGCGAAAATACGGTACTCTCACCAGAACCTCTGGCAATGCATTCCAGAGCATTTCCTCCCATTTCTGCAAATACTTGGTTTTCACACATACATGAAAGTTGAGAATGCACCGGTGGGAATGGGGGTAGGCAGCACTATGACAATGTGTGCAAAATGCCGCTAGCTGCAGCAAGTAGAAGAATTGATGTTATTGGGGGGGGGGTCTTTTTATATGACCATTATATTTAAAAAAAAAGGAGTGGAGAGGCTAGGTTAGATGTTCTCTGTACCTCTTTTTTTTTTTTTTTAATGTACCTGATTATGAGTTACAGATCTAAGGCTAAGATCTGTAGAATGAACTTCTTTAGCCTTTTAGATAAGAAAGTGTCTCTAATGGAGATTTCACACTTTCAGTTGCTGGATAAATTGAGTCCAGCTCTCACCAATTTTTGATTCATTTCACACTGTGAAAATTAGATTGCTAAAACAGTTTCTGTTCTTCACAGGGCATTGCTTTAAACTTTTTATTTAAGGTACCGGTAGTCTGCAAATGACTGAGAAACATCTTACACCTGCAAAGAGGTATGAATAGACAAATAAGCTCATAACTCAAGTGCAGTCTTGAATGGATACGTGCTACAGAAAATCAAACAAATCGAGAGAAGGCAAAGCTGTGCTGGATGTTTTCATTTGTCATGCTTTTGATTTACTATTTCACATGATTTTATGTGTTTCCTTTCATAGAAAGTTTGTGCTGTGTTATTGGTGATATTGTACTATGGGTTTCTAGCATCCAAGGGTTGTGTTTGACTAACCGTTGAAGAATAATTTTTATATTCTGCTGCTGCTCCCCCCTGTATTCATTCTACTTGATGTCCACCTCATCTAACACTCCTTCGTACACTTCATTCCCTCATTCCTTACATGCTTCCTTCTTATTTGGATTAGTTCCTCTTCTGTTTCAGGGAGGGATCCCTGTTAGCAGACTGCACAGTTCCAAGTTGTAGCTTCTCTCCCTTTTGTCAGTGAGGGGTTAGTTTCCTATTAGCAGGCTGTATTCTCTGGCTGCAACGTGGCTGCTTCCTTCTGCCAGCAGGGATTGTGTTCCTGCCAGCATACTGAAAATGATGCTACATTTAGTTTTTCACTGTTTTACATCAAGGTGGGTTGGGAGGGTCACTGCAATGCATTATCAACTTTCTTGCCCATCCCTACTCATCTTCAGGTAGCAGGGCCAAACTAACCCACCATCCTCCTGACTCCCAATCTCTTCCTACCTTTATCATTATATGTCTTTCAAAAGGTTATTTGATGCACTGTTACATGTAAATGCGCTTTTGGCATTCTGGGTCCTATAACCTTTCTTTGGAACTGAGGCATATACAGAACCATGCATTATCCCAGGACAAGCAGGCAGGTATTCTCACTAGTGGGTGACGTCATCCAACGTAGCCCCGATGCGGACGTCTCACAAGCATACTTGCTTGTAGAAACTTCAGAAGTTTCCAGTCGCCCGCACCGCGCATGCGCGAGTGCTTTCCCGCCTGATGCACCGGGCGTGTCTCCTCAGTTCTTACTTTTCTGCAGAGTCGAGAAGTCCGTCTTCAACTCTCTGCACAAAGTAACTTCACTTGTGCCTTCTAGACCCGCGGTTTTGGGTTCTTTTACTCATTATCGTGTTTTTTTTCGTTACGTTTTCTTGGGTTTTTTTTTTTTTTTTGCAAGCCTGTGGTTATAACCCGCTTTAAGCCCGCGGGTTAAAATCACAGGCTTGCACTGCGGAGAAGGGTGGGAGAGTGGGTCTGCAGGAGATCGGGAGAGTTGGGGGTGCAGGAGTTCAGGGCAGGCAGGCGATCAGGGCTGAAAGCAGGAGTTCGGGGCAGAGAGCAGGGCGGCAGAAGGCAGGGCAGTTGGAAAGGACCTGAGCGACTGGTCCTCAGCAGTTGCTTGTTTGTGATTGGCCAGCCCAGTCGGTGTTGCAGGGTTTTGGGTTTTGAATCGCTGCCTGCCATCATTTGAATGCTGTCCCCCCCCCCCCCCTCATTTGCATGCGCGGATTGGAGGATGATCAGGACACAGGTTAGTGAATTGGGTCAAAGGGAAATTGGGTCACAAAGTGCTTGCAAACCGATCGGTACACGATCGGTTTGCTTAATGAATCTAGCCTTATGTTTCTGTTGTAAAGAAAATATGGAGACCACTTCTTGCTCTAACTTGGGGCCCTATTTTTTTTTAATCAACCCAAATAGTGCGCCTGGTGAGGTAAATGCACTGAAGTCTATAGGCATTGAATGGACTTTGGTGCACGTGCTGCATGGCATTCACTACCACGGTTTGATAAGAGGTGCTTAATGAACAATTGTTGCAGGGAGCCAGGGGAAGGAAGTAAATAGCTGAGATTCAGAAATACTGGTGAATCTATGTTCCCTCTAAGCTGAGCACATGAGCAATCGCTAATAAATTCTAGTAGCTTGCTCATAAAAATACTTGCAAATCTGGACAATTGTTGGTTTATAGAAGCTTTTGCTCACATGAGAAAAAGTTTGCATGTGCCTGGCGAATCCTTAGAGGGAGCATTGCTGGTTATCTGGCAGGAAATCAGCACTGGACTTTGCAAGAATATTTGTTAAATCATTTTTAATTGTTTACTAAAGAATAAATTTCCCCTGCTCTGAAATAGCTGGTATGTTTTGTACTTCTGTTGCCTACAGAATTAATGTCAATGACAAACTTTCCTTATAAGAAAAATGATGAATTAGAGAAATGCTTTTCTCATGTTTTGTTTTTCTTTTCTTTTTTTAATTTTCTTATTTGCTTTTTCTCTTCTCTTATACTAATCTTCTAGGGATACAAAAACCTCAATCGCTCACGGCTGTCTGGTTTTAAGAACTTGTCTTTGTCAGAACTGCCTCTTGTTGAGCTATCATTGGTTTCTTCAATCCCCCTATACTGACAATACTATAACTCAGTGGTTCTTAACCTGGGTTTGACCGAACCCCAGGGGTTTGGTGAGTCAGTCTCGTGGGTTCGGCGGAGGTCAAAACACACCTCCAACTCATATAGCGCTTCGGTCACGTTCAATCATCTATCAGTTATTCAGTGATTTTGATCGACTGATCGTGTACTCGGTTTCTTGATCTATCAATCTGTAACTAATGCCTTATATACATCAATCAATTCCTGATCAAAATTTGTGATTTAACTGATAGATGATTGAACGTGACGGAAGCGCTTATGATTTGTGATGATACGCCCCGCTTGTCCATAATTGGCTGCAGGTGATCACACAACATCGCTTGGCCTATCTGTGCTGAAGGGGATTTGATGCGCACAGTAGTCAAATTGTAACTGTTGTGATGGTACGTCGTGTGATACCTATCTTAATATTTTAATCCCTTACTAACTATGTCGAGCAAAATGCGAAAGTGGTCGGACAAATATGTACAATATGGATTCACATGTATAACGGAACGTGATGGGAGTCAGCATCCTAATTGCATGATTTGCAATGCCAAGTTGAGTAATTCTAATCTAGCTCCGGCAAAACTAAGGGAACACTTCCTTAAGCTGCATGGAGATGGAAAATACAAGAACACAATGCTCGCTGAATTCAAGGTGAAGAGAGCAAGATTCGATGAAAAGGCTACTCTGCCTGTTCTCAGCTTTGTACCCATCAACAAACCGATCCTCACAGCATCGTACGAAGTTGCTTACCTGATCGCAAAGCAGGGCAAATCACACACCATTGGTGAAACACTCATAAAACCAGCTGTGTTGAAGATGGCCAATATCATGCTGGGAAAAGCGGCTGAAGTTCAGTTATCTGAAATTCCTCTTTGAAATGACATCATCAGCAACAGAATAGAGGACATGAGCAAAGACATCTTGGCTCAAGTAGTTGCAGATCTGATTTCAAGCCCGGCAAAATTCAGCCTTCAACTCGACGTTCCAACCTAAGCCAGCTTGCAGTATTCGTGCGCTATGTGAAAGACGACGTGATAAAGGAAGATTTTTTATTTTGTAAGCCTCTTACAACAACAACTAAGGCAACTGATGTGAAGAAACTTGTGGATGACTTCTTCAAAGACAACAATCTTTCGTGGGATATGGTTTCTGCAGTTTGTTCGGATGGAGCTTCTGCCATGCTCGGAAGAAAGTCCGGTTTTGGTGCGCTAGTGAATGCCGATGCACCACACATCATTGTTACGCATTGCATTCTGCACAGGCATGCGTTGGCAACAAAAACCTTGCCTCCAAAACTGGCAGAAGTTTTAAAAATTGTTGTGGAATGCGTGAACTATGTGCAAAATAATGCTCTGAAGCACCGCATCTTCAAGGAGCTGTGTAAAGAAATGGGATCTGAATTCGAGGTACTTCTGTACCATTCTAACGTTCGGTGGTTATCCCGGGGACAGGTGCTGAATCGTGTTTTTGCCATGCGTGTGGAATTAGCTCTGTTTTTGCAAGAGCAGCAACATTGTCATGCAGATTGCTTCAAAAATTCTTAGTTCATTCTCATTTTAGCGTACATGGCTGATATCTTTGCAGCTCTCAATCATCTCGATAAGCAGATGCAGGGTGGTGGAGTCAACATCATCGAAGCAGAAGAAAACCTGAAAGCTTTTCAAAAAAAGCTACCATTATGGAAACGACAAACAGAAAACGATAACTTCGCAAACTTTCCCCTGCTAGACAACTGTATAAGTAAGATCGAAGATGTATCTGGAATCGGAGACATTTCTATACCCGCGGAACTGAAGCAAACTATTGCCAGGCACTTAGATGAGCTTGCAAAGTCTCTCGACGGATACTTCCCTACAAGAGAGTCATATTCAGCATGGGTGAGACAGCTGTTCACGTTTAGTGTTGAGACAACAGATGTCAATGATGAATACCTCGATGAAATCATTGAAATTCAGCAGAGCCAGGTTCAACAGCAACTCTTCAGAACAACAACGCTCTCAACGTTTTGGTGTCAACAATTGATAACGTACCCTGTTATTGCTAAGAAAGCTCTGGAAATTTTCATACCGTTTGTTACAACATATCTTTGCGAGCAATCCTTTTCGAGGATGCTGGACATAAAAACGAAGAAAAGGAACAGACTTTGTTGCGAAAATGACATGAGAGTGGCACTTGCCAAGGTAAAGCTGCGCATTTCTGAACTGGTCTCTGAGAGGCAACAGCAGAAGTCACACTGATTTGCAGTAAATTTCATTATTATGTTATTATTATTCGAAATATAGGAGAACTTTTTTGTTTTCAAAATTGATATTATTTTTTCCCTCACTGAATACCTATGTTTTGAATTTGTAAAAATCATATTTTATTTTTCCAATAAAGAAGGGTTTGGTGAACACGCCTATGAAACTGGTGGGGTTCAGTACCTCCAACAAAGTTAAGAACCACTGCTATAACTGTACTGTATTTTCTTAAATTCTTATACTTTCTTGAGTATTAGTATATCAAAATCATAGATTACCAATTAGCCACTTTTACTGGACACCAAAGCTTTCAAACATTTCTATGTACTTAGCTTTTATGCCCCAATTATTGGCGATGGTGCTTAATGCTTTCAGTTAGAGTGACTAGATGTCGAGATGTTCCGGACGCCACTGTTTTTCACTGATTTTCAAGGTGCTGACTAGCGCTGGAATTGTACCTCTGTAGGTGCTTTACGGCGCCTAACACCACTTGTAAAGCACCTATGGAATTACAATTCACATAAAAAGTAGGTGTCAGAAATGTAGGCCAGGAAAACCCTGGCCTACATTTCCGGCACCTGTCTTTGCCAGAGGCGTGATTCTCTGACCAGCGCTGGTTAGAGAATCATGGCCAAAGTGCAGATCACAAGCATGAGAGATACCTGTGGGGGGAGGAGACTCGGGGGGGGGGGGGGGTTATAAAGAAAATATGAAAACTGAGGAAGATTGTTGTGTAGTTTTTCATCAATAGTATAGTTTTGTACAATGCATTTGCTGTGTTGATGTTACTTAATAGCACACTTTTTATGCCCAGTGTATTATGTTATTCTTTTGGTTATATTCTGTTCTCAGTTGCTATAAATAAAGATTAAAAATAAGTTCATTATGCTGCAGTAAAGAAGGGAGGAGGGGTTGGAATGATGGTTGCAGTGTATATGTGTTCTAACAATAATCCTTAGTTCACTCAAACTCCAGGTCTTACTTACAAGGGTTAGGAGCAGTATTTTTTGCTGTTTGGTTTTAAGCAGCATGCACAAAATGTTATAACTTGGTGGACTTCTTTTAAAATTTATAAGTGTTTGTGCCTGAAAAATTGTGCGGGACCTTCTGGGGTCCTTGCCACTAGTTATGATTGCACCTAATTTTGTGTTTGGCAAGGGCATTCAGGCTAAACATCGTTCTTGTAACATGATCAAACATTTTAGTGTTTGGAAATGAAGACATGTTGCAAGTGAATAAAAAATTTATCTACTGCTATGCACAGAAAAACATCAGGTTAAAGCACTGATATCCACTTGACAGCATGTTCTCCTGGAATCATGCTGTCAACCATTGTTGGCATGTGTTCTGCTTTCTATGAATGCCACTGCGTAGGTGGGTGGATTTTTTATTTTTCTTTTGTGCACTGTATTCTGCTTGACTATTTGGAATGTTTGTATGTCATAACTACTGTATAGATCACTAATGCCTGGAGCATATCATCCACTGAAAGAGAAACTGGGTATAGCATTTTTGTAGAAATGCAGGTCTTGCTGGTCTTTTCAGTTGCAATGAATTTACTATATTTTTTGCTCCATAAAACACACTTTTTCCCCCCAAAAGTGGGTGGAAGTGTGTGTGTCTTATGTAGTGAATATAACAATTTTTTGCACACACACCTCGGTACCTTTTTAAATTCTGGTGGTCCAGAGGTGTATCAGCAGGAGCGAGTTTTCCGCGTTCCAGCCCCTCCCTCACTGGACGGCTGCTTCATATCTTGTGGCCAGTGGCGCACAAGGCAGGAGCAAGCTTTTCGTGCTCCAGCCTGGCCCACGCCGCTCCCTGAATGGCTGCCGTCAGTTCTCATGAGTCCCGCACAGAAAGCGTACTCCTGCCGATACACTGCTGGACCACTAGAATTTAAAAAGGTACCGAGGGGAGGGGAGTTGTGT
This sequence comes from Geotrypetes seraphini, assembly GCF_902459505.1. Taxonomy (NCBI): domain Eukaryota; kingdom Metazoa; phylum Chordata; class Amphibia; order Gymnophiona; family Dermophiidae; genus Geotrypetes; species Geotrypetes seraphini. The sequence goes on along the minus strand of NC_047097.1, from coordinate 24,601,829 downwards.
AAAAAAATTGTTAGTCGGCTGGGACGGATCCTTCCTGTCCCGACCTACCACTAGACAACCAGAGGGGGGACAGGGTACAGAACTTGGCAGGGAGAGGTATTGGCTGCATAGCCTGGTAGGGCAGGGAGGGAAGGGGGCTGGGTGCAGAGCCTGGTAGGGGAAGGGGGCTGGGTGCAGAGCCTGTTAGGGAAGGGGGCTGGGTTCAGAGCCTGAAGGGGGGACAGGGTGCAGAGTTTGGCAAGGAGTGTGGGGTTGGGTTAAGAGCCTGGCAGGGAAGGGGGAAGAGTTTAGAGCCTTTCAGGGCAATGAGGGAAGGGGGACAGGGTGCAGAGCCTGACAAGGAGTGTGGATTGGGTGCAGACCCTGGAAGGAAGTGAGGGGGGCTGAGTGCAGAGCATGGTATATTTTATTAAATATATTAGTACACAATTTGGTTCAGAATGTTTTTGTTTTTTTGTTTTCCTCCTCTAAACCTAGGTGCATCTTATAGTGTGAAAAATACAGTAAGTAGTTATACCGAGTCTTTTTTTTTTTTTTTTTTAAACCTAGAGGCCAATATGCAAAACATGTGTACAGGTAGCTTCAGGAGTGAGTTGGATGTGAGGGATGCTAAGGGGAAGTGGCAGCATCCTAGAAAGATACTCCTTCACAGTGTCAGAGCCATCTTTTAAACTTCATAGCCCTGCCCAAGGGGGAAGTGACATGGGAGGGCACAGTCCAGGAAGTATAAAAGCCCGGGACACAGCTAGGTTAAGGGGGCCCAGAAAGAAGTAGCGATGCCTAACTACATTTCCCTCCCCAGCCTACGAGTCAGGCCAAGTTCGACTTAGATTTTGACCCAATTGACAGCTAGAGATAACATTGGCAAATCTGGAGAACCAGGCAGAAACAGATGAGGTAGAGGAAATGTGGTCATCTCTGAAAGCAATCATGCACGAAGCAACCAACCGCTATATAAAATTGGTAAGTAAACGACGAAGAAACAATAAACCACAATGGTTCTCTGCGGAGATTTCAGACCTCATAAAAAAGAAGAAAAGAGCGTTAATCTCCTACAAACAATCAGGGAGGCAGGAATCTAGGGAAGACTATCTGGCCAAGTCAAAAGCGCTCAGAACAGCAGTCAGAGAGGCCAAATTCCGAATGGAGGAGAATCTAGCGAAAAACATCAAGAAAGGCGATAAATCCTTCTTCCGGTATATTAGTGACAGAAACAGAAACACATGTATGCCTTAGGAAACCCGACGGGAACTATGTAGAATCGGACTCCGACAAAGCCAGACTTTTAAATGAATACTTTTGCTCAGTCTTCACTTGCGAGGCGCCGGGATCTGGCCCTCAGCTGCAGACAAGGGAAAGCTTGGAAGACCCGTTTCGAAACTTCAAGTTTACGCCCAGCAGCATCTACTATGAGCTATCAAATCTCAAGGTTAACAAGGCTATTGGACCGGACAAACTGCACCCCAGGGTGCTCAGGGAATTAAGTGATGTCTTGGCAGAACCGTTATCCGCGCTCTTCAATCTTTCCCTAAGTACAGGAAGAGTCCCGTTGGACTGGAAAACTGCTAGCGTCATTCCACTCCACAAAAAAGGATGCAGGACGGAGGCTGCAAATTACAGACCGGTAAGTCTCACATCGATAGTGAGCAAACTTATGGAGACTCTAATCAAGCGCCAATTGGATACGATCCTGAACGAGGAGAATCTACGAGATCCCCATCAACACGGATTTACAAAGGGAAGGTCCTGCCAGTCCAATCTGATCAGCTTCTTTGACTGGGTTACAAGAAAGCTGGATAAAGGGGAGTCCTTAGACATCGGGTACCTGGACTTCAGTAAAGCATTTGATAGCGTCCCACACCACAAGTTGCTGAGCAAGATGAGTTCGATGGGATTAGGTGACATGTTAACTACATGGGTTAAGGACTGGCTCAGAGGCAGAATTCAGAGGGTGGTGGTAAACGGCACCCCCTCTGAAGCAGCGGAGGTGCTGGGCCCGATTCTATTCAACATCTTTATAAGAGACTTGGCTAAGGGGCTTCAAGGCAAAATTACGTTATTTGCCGATGACGCCAAACTATGCAATGTAGTAGGCAAGAGCACAATGCCTAACATAAGCTCAATGCCCGATAGTATGACACATGACCTACTCCTACTGGAACAATGGTCCAGGACTTGGCAACTAAGTTTCAATGCCAAAAAATGCAAGGTCAGGCACCTTGGCAGCAAAAATCCATGCCAGACTTACTCCCTAAATGGAGAGACCCTAGCAAGGACTGTAGCAGAACGTGACTTGGGGGGTAATCATTAGTGAAGACATGAAGACTGTCAATCAAGTGGAGAATGCTTCATCCAAGGCTAGACAAATCATAGGTTGTATCCGCAGAGGTTTCGTCAGCCGTAAGCCCGAGGTCATAATGCCGTTGTACAGAACCATGGTGAGACCCCCATCTGGAATACTGTGTACAATTCTGGAGGCCACATTACCGCAAAGATGTGCTGAGAGTTGAGTCGATCCAGCGAATGACCACCCAGATGGTCTCAGGACTCAAGGATCTCCTGTATGAGGAATGGCTGGACAAGTTGCAGTTATACTCACTCGAGGAACGCAGAGAGAGGGGAGACATGATTGAGACATTCAAATATGTCACGGGCCGTATCGGGGTGGAAGAAGATATCTTTTTTCTCAGGGAGCCTACAGCAACGAGAGGGCATCCGCTGAAACTCAAGGGTGGGAAATTTCATGGTGACACCAGAAAATATTTCTTCACCGAAAGAGTGAATGATCGTTGGAATGATCTTCCACTGCAGGTATTTGAGGCCAGCAGCGTGCCAGATTTTAAGAAAAAAATGGGATTGGCACGTGGGATCTCTTCATAGAGAAAGGTATGGGTGGGTCATTGTTGTGGGCAGACTGGATGGGCCGTGGCCCTTTTTCTGCCATCAGTTTCTATCTGACATGATCCATTTCTGAGGTGACACAGGCGTTTGCTGTGGCTGCAAAAGGTTTTTGAGCAGCAATGTTCTCTTATGAGATGATCAGACATTATCAACTTCTTTCTTGGCTGGTGCACACTGGCCCCTTCCCCCACTCCTCCCCAAATCATGGATCGATTTTTCACTTCATTAAAAATTACAGAGACTAGGGGACACTCAATGAAGTTACAGGGAAATACTTTTAAAACCAATAGGAAAATTTTTTTTCACTCGGAGCTCTGGAACGTGTTGCCAGAGAACGTGGTAAGAGCGGATAGCGTAGCTGGTTTTAAGAAAAGTTTGGACAAGTTACTGGAGGAAAAGTCCATAGTCTGTTATTGAGAAAGATATGAGGGAAGCCACTGCTTGCTCTGTATAGGTAGCAGGGAATGTTGCTACTCCTTGGGTTTTGGTCAGGTACTAGTGACCTGATTGGCCACCATGAGAACGGGCTATTAGGCTTGATGGACCATTGGTCTGACCCAGTAAGGCTATTATGTTCTTATGATAGGTAAATACCATTACAGTTTATGCAATCTACAGTCCCTTCCTTGTATTTTTTTATTTATACCGCATCTTTCCCAAGGTGGGTCATAGTAAAGTACATACACAAACAAAATCACATACAATACAACAAATCAAACATCAATATAATATAGTAATAATAATGTAAAGCCTCCTAAAATTACAAAGAGGCTTCACATTCCTGAATTTAAATGCATGATAATGCTTTTTTAAAAATAAATTTTAATTGCCAAGCATTTGATTATTTTTAATTTTTTTATTATTCCAATAATTTATTATACCACTTCTCAGGCAAACAAGCCCATCAAGGCAGTTCACAGCTTGATCATTCCTCAAGCTTTTTTTTTTTAGTTCATGTCTCATTTTTGTTTGTCTGATGTGAAAATTAGCTTAAATGGTTAGAGCTGCAGGACATGCTGAGAATCAGGGCTCAGATTCTGTTTTAGATTATAAGCCCTCTGGTGACAGAGAAATGCCTACAGTAACTCATCTTGAACTACTAATGAAAAAGTGGAAGCTGAATTCCAGAGCAAACTTTGGATTGGATTCTTGGCTGAGCACCTGTGATTGTAACATAAGTCTCTATCGGCCTTTGTTTACTAGGCTGCTATGCTCAACAAGGTGGCCAGAGCTGCACCTTCTGCTTTGTGTAAGCTCCATCCCTCTATGTTGTTTATCTTGTGGAGGTCCGTTTTAAATTGTGCATCGATTCCACGCCCTTGCTGGATAGGGATCCTCTATATTTTATCTTGTATGTTTTTAAATCCCCACCACTTCCACAAAGTAGATATTGCAGACATTCACCACGCTCTCCATGAAAAAATAATTCCTGATGTTACTCCTAAGTCTAGCTCCCTAAAACCCCATTTGTGTCCTTTAACTAGGCATCCCAAGATATATTTATTTACCTTTTTTTTTTTTTTTTTGGGGGGGGGGGGGCAGAGATTGCATCCAGGTACATAGCAAAACCTTGTAGAGTGAAAGATGGATTCGGTAACTTAACTGTGTAGCAAAAGCACAAGACATTTTGTTGGTCATAGAGAAAACTGATCCTTTGGCAAGTTGATATCCAAAGAAGGGGAAACTGTATACTGTACTTGAAAGCCCATACTACAGATGCATTTAATTATTCATTCCTGCGTGTCTAGCTACAGTTGTTTTAGACAAGCGAGTGTGATCCCTTCTACCAGCAATGGAGGTAGAGAAAAAACTTGAGTTTCAGTAACTGCACTGGTATTAGCTGGTGGTGCTCCCTGGCCTATCTCCCCACTTTGCTGGTTGCCATGCACAGCTTAGTTGAGCCCAGTCTCCAGGACCTGATTTAAGCATGGAGCACAGCTTCCCTACCTCAGTTCCATATCTTTTAGCGCAATCCTGTGGGACCCAACCCCCACCCCTCTTGCCTGCTCACTGTTTGGGTATAATCCTCTCCCCTTCCAGGCTGTTCTGCAGATCCTAAGCATTACGTGAAAAAGAAACCCCAAAACAAAAGCTCTAAATAGCCTTGGGGGGGGGAAGAGGAAGAGGAGGGGGAGGGCAGAGAATCAGAGAGTGCACCTGAGAGAGCAGGAGGGCTGATGGAGATGCTGGAGCCCCAGACCTGAGTCAGCTCAAGAAGCAAGGCAAGCCTACATGTGCTGGCTAGTGCTGCCCAATTTGTCAGTTCGAATTGATTCACCGATTCACTTCTGTGAATCGATTCATTGAGAAAATCGGACTCGCCAATTCATTTCAACAGGCTTGGCTGTAAAATCCATTATCTGCACAGTCACTTAGATCGCTTTCCAGAGAACCTTGGTTACTTAATTGAAGAGTAAGGTGAAAGATTTCACCAAGACATTTATTTATTTTATTATTTATATACCACTTATATCCTAAGTGGTTTACATTCAGGTACTTTATCATATTTCCCTATCTGTCCCAGAGGGCTCAAAATATCTACTGTAGTGTACCTGGGGCAATGAGGGGATTAAATGACTTGCCAGGGTCAGAAGGAGCAGCGAGGGATTTGAACCCACAACCTCAGGGTGCTGAGGCTGTAGCTCTAACCTCTGCATCACACACTCCCACATAAAAACAATGAAGCCAGATACCAAGGAAGATGGAATGCACCCATGATGACTGACCTTTTGTTTGAATCTTATGTGGGATTGCCCTGGCAGATCCCACTTTTGGAAATCCTTACAAAAGGAGCTTCTTGTGTATCGAATGACTGGAAAGTTTGTATCATAAACTTGTGCTTTTGGTATGAAATAAGTAGATTTTCATGTTGTAGACTTTTCTTTTAGGGATCCTTTTATTAAGGTGTGCTAACTGATTTAACCCACACCAAATGCTAAGGCACCTATAGAATATAATGGATGCCTTAGTATTTAGTGCGCCTTAATAAAAGGACTCCTTAATTTTTAATATGTTTTCTTCAGGCCTTTATCTGCCGTCATGTTTCTATGCTTAAAAGATATTAATTTAAACACTACATTAAAATATCCTGATTTCTTAATGGGCGAGCAGATTGAAGAGGAGCATATGGCACATGTTCTGTATCTCAAAACCTAGAGCTTGTAGGAGAAAACTGGAGCCATTTTTGGAATCAGCACGTCAAATATACCCAGAAACAGGTCTAATATTTGAGGCACAAATTGAGTGTTGGCCAGTGTAATTAATATCTGGATAGATTTATGTTGCTGAATTAGTTGCAGGTTACTTTCCCACTGTAAAAGACACTCAGTTAAGATACCAGGATTTTTTTGTTACTGCAAAGCTTGGAATCCTATCGTGCTCTGGAGTTCTTTCAAGCTCACTGTGGTTTCTGTAGCTTTTTTTTAAACACTGTACTGCTACCAGCACTGGGAGATTAAAGCACTGCCAGCAGCTCGGGCCTCCATTGTGCTCAAAAGCATGAAAAACACACTTAAGCAGTAGCAGCAGATTAGAATTTAACATTTCTATAGCGCTGTCAGATGTACGCAGCACTGTACATTAAACATGTAAGAGATAATCCCTGCTTACAATCAAAACAGACAAACAGGACAAATAAAGCTTAGGGGAATTTATTAAACACAAGATGAGGAGACCTGCTGGACACAAGTGCTTCTTCCTTCCCTACTGCCTCACTGTCCCCACTCTTCTGTCCTATTCACTATTTCATGCCCCTTTTTTCTCCTCTACCCTCTTCCTTCTCCTGCTGTATTTCTATATCCTGCTCTTTGTACACTGCTTGGATGGTTCTTTCTCCCGATCTGCAGTGTAGTAAATTCTAAATAAGCTTGGACAATTAACTTTAACATTAAAAAGTTAAGCACTGGACTCAGGTTGTCACTTCATCCCGTGCATTAGGTCTAGTTAGAGCTAACTGCATCTGGTAGAGGAGGAGAACAGTAGCTGTTCCACTGGTGTCTCCGGTGCACCACCATGCTGAAGGTTTTACCATGAAGGTTTCTCTTGACTTGGGGTAAGGAATCTTGCAGCTGTCTGGGCATGGCCTCCAGGGATTGAAGCATCAAAGGGAACAAGGGAGGGGTAAGAACAAAAGAAAAGGAAATAAACATTTTAACTCGGACCTGGGCATTGTATGGTCCCTGGGCCACATCCAGCCCTTTGGCTGTCCTTGACCAGCCCGCATGAGATCAATGGCAAATTAGGAATCAAACATAATACTAATTCTACATCATACACGCAGTACAACTGTTGGTGTTTTTACTATGCCTATTTCACATTTTCATAGCCTAATCGTAAAACCTACAAGTAGCAGCTAATCAAAACCATACAATTTATTGCTTTTTATAAAGAGATAAAAATGAATGAGGAGCAGAGTTCAGCCTATTGTTGCGGCCCTCCAAAACACTCCCAATTTCTCATGTAGCCTTTTAGAAAAATTAATTTCCCACCCCTGTTTTAACTGCTCTACTACCAAGATATGGGCTTATGCTACAGATGGAGATGGCAAATGAATTAAAGTGGAACAAACAGCCACTTGCCATTCAGTACCTTTTGAGGAGAATGGCAAACTGAAAATAACAGAGATAATATGACTACCTTCTGATAACTTGGCTGCAGCAGCTGGGCTTGCTTGATGACAGAGTGGGTGGAAGCTTGTGCACTGTGATGCACGTCTTACGAGATAAATGCCACAGCATGAGAGCCCCACAGTAAAGCCTGACTAATGCTTCTGCACAGCAGAGTCACCGCTTTGGAAACTGAAAGTTGAAAGTGGACTAGTAGGGAACAGCTGTTTCCAGCTTCTGTCAGGCCAGGCATGGACTTATAGCCTCAGATGGTGAAGTGTTGTCCATCTCCTTCACTGTTTGTCATACCACAGATTTCAATTTGAAAAGACAAATAATTTGTTTTCTGAGGAAGTCTCTGGGTAAGTGAATATACTTCTTCCTCCATATTTGCGGTTTCGATTATTTGTGGGTTTTAGTTTGCTGGCTCCTCCCCCCCAATTATATCAGTTTGCATAGAGAAATCGCTGATTCTAAGCGTTTACAGAGAAAATCGCTGATTCCCAGCACTTTCTTCACTGTGTTTTGCCTCTCCTTCAGGAACAGGCCAGGTCTCCCACTATGTTATTCGCAGTTTCATCATATTCACAATGGTTTTTAATAGAAAACAGTGAATAATATATGAAAAAGTTATTCATGGTTTTTCTGTATTCGCGGGTCTATTAATCCCCTATCACAGTGAATACGGAGGGAGAAGTGTATTAATTTACTGGGAAATTTGGTGACTTAAAGCTTGAAGAGTCGGGAAGAGCGTCGGGAACAGCGTGGGCCATTCAGTGCGGCTCCTCGTGCCAGAAACTGCTCTCGCAGTTTCGTAAAAGGAGGCCTAAGTTGCATATTCTTTTGTCTTACTTTAATCTTTAGTTGTTGCAACTCTAGAAAATTGAAAGGTAGATAGATAACTTAATTGGAGGGTCTTAAATTCCTTTTGCCTTGGTTTAGTCATCTTTCCCACCCATCCCAGGCACATCTCTGAATTTACAGTCTGTTATCTCAATTGAGAGAACAAGTGGGAAATACCACAGGGTATTTTTAAGGTTCATTTTATCTCTGATTAGGGAGAACTGTCGAAGCAGTGTACAATAAAATTCCATGAATTAGTAAAGAACTCCAATATTCATACAGGAAAGAAAGATATAGAAAGTTGTATCCAGCTGTTGCCCTTACCAAAACGGGAACAAAAGTCAAATGCCAATTGAAATAAATGCATCTTAAGATCCTTTTTATATTTTTAACAAAGAAGATTCCATACATAAAAGATATTTAACAATGAAGATTCCATACTTAAAACTACAGGAAAGTGGCCCCACAATACTAAACATTGATTCATGAAAAACATCCAAGAAAACTTGGTGCAAAGAAGGAACAGACTGACTTTGAGCAGCGTGAAGAGCTCAATTTGGAATATAGAGAATTAAATAATGCGAAAGAAATTGCAGTGAACCTATATGACTTATGAACCAAAATCAAAATTTTGTTATACAACAGGCAATGGTAACCAGTGTTCAGCTTTTTAGAAGTTGTATCTTGTATGGTTATATTTTTTGCCTCAATTATTAACTTAACTGCAGTATAATATATTACAATACATTACATTAGGGATTTCTATTCCATCATTACCTTGTGGTTCAAGGCGGATTACAAGTGGTTTGTCAGGACATTAGAAATATTTAGGGAGTAGTTTGTACATTTCTTTGAGTTGCTAAGGATTACATTTGAATTGTCATGGTATTAGCACATATGGAGTAGTTGCAGGTGATGCTTGGGACATTCCTGATTGAATTAGTTCGGTTTTATGTGTTTTTATTTATTTTTTGAAGGTTTTGTAGTCTGTGGTCATTCAATAGGATATAGAGTTGGAGGTTGAGTGTTGCAGCTTGAGTGGCACACGTGATGGAGCCTTCCAGCCAATGGCGACCAATGGCAGCAGGTGCTCGGCTGAGAATGACACGCTGTCACCGTGGTAATGAGAAACCAAAAACAGAGTGGAGAGGTGGGCCCTAAAAGAAATTATGCATTTTTGTACCACATCCATTTTTCACGGTTTTTCACAATTCGCAGTCACTCCTAGAACGTAACCCCTGCGAATATCAGGGGAGTACTGTATTTCCTAGGTAAGCAGCAGCCATCAGTATTTTAATATATCTTGGAAAGGTATTAGTCATGAGGCATTTCACTGCTTGTCTTTAGAAATTCTTTGCTATCTTGAAGCATCAGCAGTCTATTTAAAACGATGTAGGAAAAAATAGCTACCAGTGAGCAGGGCTGGGAAGAAGTATTTACCCTTATCCTTGTGTTCTAGACAGAGAAAGGAGAAAAGGTTGAAGGAAAGGGGTGGCAATTTCTTCACTTAATTATCTTATTCAGCAGCTTCCAGTCCACAACACTGCTGAAAACAGTGCTTTGTTAACTCAGTGGCTGCCTCCTACTGCTTTCCTCTCACACTTTCCTGGTTGCTCATCTTACCTAGGTCTCCCCATGTTCTAAGCTTACCATGCCTTTAATCAACGCTACACCAGATCTAACTGGTGTAGCCTCAAAGTATTTCAGCTACTGATGCACAAATTGGCTAGTGTATGTGAGGGTGGGGTGGTTTGTTTTTGATGTGTATTTTATGTAGGACAAGGCAATTAAGGCAAGTCCGTGCTTGTATGTATGTGTTTTGCGTGTTTTCTTAACTATGTATGTGTTTTTGGAACCCGCTTTGTATAAAGCGGGATATAAATAAAAACCATAGACTAAAATGCGCCAAATTTAACATCAGGTCTGGAAGTGCCGGTAGCGTTGATATACATGTTAGGAGCACTTCTCATGCACATGGGTCAAAGGTGTGTCTTATGTGCGCTTGTTAAAAGCTCAAAAACAAAAAATAGAGAATAAGGGTACTCTGTTCCACCCAAAAAAGTGTAGAGAAAAGCATACATATCTTGTATTTTCACCTTTGTATGGTTTGCTTGTAGGTAATTCTCTGCCCCCCTCCTCTCCCTCCCTCCAGTGGGATCAATGGACGCTTATCATATGCATCTATGATGCACTACAACAGGGGTAGGCAATTCAGGTCCTCGAGAGCCACAGGCAGGTCAGGTTTTCAGAATATCCACAATAAATATCCACAATAAATATGCATGAGATAGATTTGCATCTCAAGGAGGCAGTGCATGCAAATCCATCTCGTACATATTCATTGTGGATATCCTGAAATCCTGACCTGCCTTTGGTTCTTGAGGACCAGAAATGTCTACCCCTGCACTACAATAAGGCATGCCTATGATTCACGCTCATGCGTGCCTACGACGTAACATCTGCTAGTGCATGCACACATTTATGCCTCTTAATATGAACTATTCTGCACGTGTCAATTACTTTCTCCAATGATTGATTGAATGGGATTTCCACAGACCTTCACAAACCTGACCAGGAGAAGAAAGAAGGTGTTGATGCCCCTGTACAGGTCGATGGTGAGGCTCCACTTGGAGTATTGTGTTCAATTTTGGAGACCGTATCTGGCGAAGGACATAAAAAGACTTGAAGCGGTCCAGAGGAAGGCAACGAAAATGGTAGGAGGTTTGCGCCAGAAGACGTATGAGGAGAGACTGGAAGCCCTGACTATGTGTACCCAAGAGAAAAGGAGGGACAGGAAAAATTTGATTCAAACATTCAAATACTTGAAAGGTATTAATGTAGAACAGAGAAAGGAAAATGGTAAAACCAGAGGGCATAATTTAAGGTTGAAGGGTGGTAGATTCAAGAGTAATGTTAGGAAATTCTTCTTTACGGAGAGTGTGGTTGATTAATGGAATGCTCTCCCGAGGGAGGTGGTGGAGAAGAAAACAGTAACAGAGTTCAAACAAGCGTGGGATGAACACAGAGGATCTCTAATCAGAAAATAATGGGTATACATTGAAGGAACTAAAGCCAGTACTGGGCAGGCTTGCACGGCCTGTGTCCCGTATATGGACATTCAGTTGAGGACGGGCTGGGGAGAGTTTCGATGGCTGGGATGGTTAAAATGGGCTGGAGACTCTAGTAGATGGAACCTAAGCACACTGCTGGGCAAGGCTCTGGATTTCTGGCCCAGAAATATCTAAGTAAAAGGACCATTTAAATTAAATAATTAATTTATGGCGCATGTATGTTTGTGCATACTGGATGGACCACTCGGGTCTTTATCTGCCATTATTTACTGTGTTATGTTAATATGTAACCTCATTTACATGTGAAGCTCTTTGAGCATCGCTTGCTGTTTTGAAATCAGCAAATTTACTAGCACTGCAGCGACCCACAGGATTTTAACGTGAACTTTAAAGCGTCGGGGGCCCTGGTCCTTCTTCACTTTGCCATATGAAGGCTCTTTTTCAGCCAGTCAGGGGACTGCTTGGTCCAAGTCTTGTACTAAGAGCCATGAAAATCATCATACAGCTTATTGTGAAACTAAAGATCTTGTATGCTTCCATGGCTACCAAACAAAGAAGATGGTGGGAGACAGCACTGGAATAATTGATTGTTGCTGTTGTCCTGGTCTCGCTGCGTCTGGGTAGGTAGAACCGCTATTTCAGCCATCATGCTGTGGCTTTCTTCAGAACATAGCACTGGAATATTCTGATGGTGTAGATAACATGAGGAGGGATCTAGTGAAGCTTGAAGAATGTCCTTGTAGAATTTTGCAGTTAAGATTCGATGCTAAACAAATACAGAGTCATGCAGTTGGGCTTCAAAAACCTGAGGGAATGGTGCAGTCAGGGCTGGTGTTGGATATGCTGCAGCCAAGGGCAGAAATTAAGGAGGGGACCCCTTCCCTGATTTCTCCACCTACCAAATTCCCTTCCATCCAGTATCTCTCTCTCCCAAATACCCCTAGGTCCACCATATCTTCTGTCTGCTTCCTAACTGCCATCCCATCCAGCATTTCTTCCTCCCCACCACGCTCGGATCCACCAAATGCCTTTCCATCCAGCATCTTTTTCTTCATTTTTTAAAAAAAGCTGGTCTGGGGTGATAGGAGAGGAGGCTTGCAGGCCAGAATGTCCCTTTTTGCCCCCAATCTGAAGCCCGCTCCCCTGCATCTTTTAAAATGTGAATAGGGCCACCAGCATGGCAGTGATTCTCTAATTCTATTCATGGCCTCCTCAGTGTTGTTTTTCAATTGTGGTCCATCCAAGTGGAAACAGGAAGTTGCATCAGAGGGTGTGGACCACAATTGAGGAACAATGCTGAGGAGGCTGCGGGCAGCATGGGAAGAACAGCCCATGAGGTCCCCTTGAAGCAGTGGGGGAAGTTGCCCTGTTTGTCCCTCCCACCTAACACTGGCCCCGAGTACAGTTTAGTGGGGAAAGTACTCTTGTACATGAAAGAAGAGTGAGACTTCAGCGTGATTGCATGTGGTGATCTTAAGGTTGGCATGACTGCCTTGGGAGAGGAATGACCAGCAAGTAAAAAGAGGCAATAATACCTCTGTATAAGTTTCTAGTGAGACCTCATTTAGGCCCCCTTTTATGAAGCCACATTGGTTGTATTTTTTTTTATTGCTGGCCGTTGTGGTAAAAGCTCCAATGCTCATAGGAATTCTAGTGGCAGGCAATTAAAAAAAACAACAAAAAAACCTGATGCGGCTTTATAAAAGGGGGCCTTAGAGTACTGTGTACAATTCTAGATTTAATCTTGCTGTACACTGCCTTGAGTGAATTTTTTTCAAAAAGGTGATAAATCCTAATAAATATGTTGCTTTTCATTTGCTTGGAAGTATGAGTACATAATGCTTCGGCTGGGTAATTGTCTCAAAATACATAATAGTTGCTGAATTCTAAAGCCTTTTTAGTTGGATCGTGAACATTACCAGTTAAAATGATCATTTGCAATTAAATGAGGGTGGTGCCAGGCAGGTTAGCAAGCCTGTTTTCTCTCTCTCTCCCCATTTGATGTGATTGTTTGGAAATAAAAAGTTATTTTAACCAAGCTATCCAGGAGGACTGTTGCCACAGGTTTTGTTTTTTTATTTTTTTGCTTGAAAACTGATGTGAACTGGACAAGACCCTAATGACCTAAGGAGGACTGGGACATTTTTGCTTTCCCACAGGAACTCACCCTGGGGAGAGGCTGGATGGTGAATGTTATCAGTATAGTCCAGGATGGCTGTGCTGCAAAAAAAATATAATGAGGCATCTGGCCTTGCAGATGGCCCATTATCAGAGCTGGTACTGCTGGTGCCCCTAATGAGGGTTACCTCATTCCATGTAATCAAATCTCACTCTGTAGGTTTCATACCAGAGAGAAACAGATGTTCCTAGGAATGTCAGTCTGGGCAGTGTGCAAAGGAAGTCTTGAAGTGGTCATGACAGGATGGTTATGTTATGTTGCAGTCAAAGTTTGACTAATGCAGACCTTTTGCATACAAACAGGTAAGGGGCGTATATTTTATTTATTATTTTTATTTATTTATATACTGCCTATTAATTGTTTAAGTGCTTTACATTCAGGTACTTAAGTCATTTGTCCCGGTGGGCTCACTATCTATCTAATGTACCTGGGGCAATGGAGGTTTGCTCAGGGTTACAAGGAGCAATGGGGGGCTTGAACCCACAACCTCAGGGTGCCAAGGCTGTAGCTCTAACCACTAGGTCACTCCTTCCTATAAAACACTAGGGCCATCTCTCTTGTCTTTCTTTTTTTCTTTTTTTTAAATATGACTCAAGTCTTTTGAAGCTGTGACTGCTATAGTAGAGCTTCTAGCTAGAGGACGACCAACTTATGATTATGGTGCTCAAATTGGCCCAAATCCTTTTTCCTCCTGGTTTCAGTCAAAAGGCTATGGTCATGGTTTCAGTTTGGCACAAACTGACTGTTTTTGCTGAAAGTTGAAAATTTGTGCTTTGTCCTGTTTGTCTCCCTCCTTTCTCCTCCCCTCTGAACAGGAGGTTTCACTCCCTCCCCCCCATCCCCACATGTAGGTGCTCCCCCCTATCTTACAATCCTTAGAGATATAGTCGGGGCAGGAGTGATCCCTAGTCTCTCCTGCGATGCTAGCTCTACGTCGTACTCTCAAAATGGTTGTCATGGTCTCTGGTGACGATTTTTATTCTGAATTGTTTATTAAAAAGTTTTGTAATACTACTAATGTCTGGGGAGTCAATTCAGAGCAATTTACATGTGCTTCTCTAATGGTGTTACAATACATGAGCTATGATATAATGCCCACAATGTAAACCAGTGTCTGGACTCCTTGAATCTATATTGTGCTTGTCCTTTAAGTCAGAGGTTCTCAAACCTTTCCTGGGGGACCCCCCAGCTAGGGTTTTGAGGATATCCCTAGTAAATATGCATGAGATGGATTTGCATACCTGTCACTTCCATTGTATGCAAATCTCTCTCATGCATATTCATTAGTGGTATCCTGTAAATCCCGTCTGACTTGGGGTCCCCCAGGACAGACTTGAGAACCACTGCTTTAACTCAATACAAAATAGGAAATGGTCTGAAATTTGGCAGCTAAAATTTAATACTAAGAAATGTAAGGTCATGTATTTGAGCTGCAAAAACCAGAGGGAATGATACAGTTTAGGGGGTGAAGAACTTATGTGCACAATGGAAGAGGGGGACTTAGGTGTGATTGTATGTGATGATCTTAAGGTGGCCAAACAGATTGAAAAAGTGATGGCGAAAGCTAGAAGGATGCTAGGTTGCCTAGGGAGAGGTAAGAATAGTATGAAAAAGGAAGTATTGATGCCTCTGTATAAGACTTTGTTGAGATCTCATTTAGAATATTGTGTACAATTCTGGAGGCTGTCCAGAGGAAGACTACTAAAATGGTGTGGGGTCTTTGTGATAAGGCGTATATTAAGGGCGTGTCTTATAAGCGCTTGTTGAAAGCCGATGATTGCACCTCCCGCTCCTTCCCCTCCATCCAATAGTGCTGGTATACCTATGATTGGCAAAACGACGTAGTGTTGCTGGTAGTTCTCTGTCTCTCCTATCCACCCATACCTCTTTCCATGGCCTATTCTGCACATGTGCCGATCACTCTTGCCAGCGGCTGATCTCATATAAATTTGGTGACCCTCTGTGAACCTCATTTGCATGTGCAGTTCTTTGAGGATGACTCATCTTTTTTGAATTGTTACATTTACGGCCGCTACAGCAACCTGTTGGATTTTACCAGCAATGTTAGAGAATCCAACCCTCTATAAAGTTAAAATACTCTTATGTCAGTGTTCTTCAATGCAAGGCCTGGGGACCAGTGGAGTGAACCCCGTTGTCTTTCTGTTTTATTTTTTCCGCTACTCTCTCTTTCTACCCAGGCTCAGGACAGAAAGTATATTTGGGGGGGGGGGGGGGGCTGCTTGACAGTCAAGGCATTTCTCAATAGATAAAATAATTCATGTGGAAATGCTCACAAGGATACCCCCTGTGAAGTTTGAAGGTGAGCTGGTGGGGAAGGTTGTCATTGATACACATTGGTCAGCCATGTTATGGCCCCTAATGGAAAGATATTTGGTCTCTCTCCTTCAGCTCATTAAAATCCAAAGTGGCCCCAACTTACAAATTAATGAAGACCACTGCTCTAAGCCTTAAAAAGCCTTGAAAATACAATACATATACACGCATTCTGATTTTAAAGTGAACTACTTTCCCCTTTAGTCTGATTCTATATTTAAACCCATCTTACCTCCTAATTAATCAGTCAAAGTATTTTAAATAAGATATATATGTAAAAGCCCAAAATACAATCCAGCTAACAGAGCCAGCTATTTTGTTTTGCATGATGCCATCAACACACTTCCATTATACCCCCTGTAAGTATATGTCCATTCAAATAGCCCAGCAGCATCTTAATTTTGATTCTGTTCATGCTGCTTTCTTTACAGGTCTGTGCTTTTATGAAAAGGTAAGCAAGACACGACTGTTCCAGTGGGCTTGTAAGATTAAAGAAACATTTATGGTATCTACAAAGACTCTAGGTCAATTTGTGCAGATAACAATATTCCAGTTCAATATATGTAAAGTCCCACAACAATAGAATCCAAAATGAAAGTTAATATGAACATTCAAATTCAAGGAGGAAAAGATTTCAGTGGGTAATGACACGGGTTATCTATGTCGGTGTTTTTCAACTCGGTCCTGGAGTCCCCCTGAAAACCTGACTGGCGAGGGAGTACTTCAGGACCGAGTTGAGAAACACCGATCTATGTCATTCTCTGTGGTAATTTTAGAACCCCCAGCACCAATCAGAAGAACCTTAAAAAATCTCCATTAACTTATTTGCTATTTACTTTTTCATACATATTCATAATCTTCTTTCATAATCCATTAGTGCAAGAATCAATATAAACGCATCTTAAATTTCAGCAGTGACTCAGGCAGATAGGAACGCTCAACGGAGCGTCCATTTTGCCACTGCTTCATCAGGAGCTGCCCAAATTCTTTCCCATGGAGAGTTACATGGATAACCCGTGTGGGTACCTTGAATTCCACGCTACTTAATCCTAGGCATAAACCATGGCTTTGTCCACGACTATCTTTAATAACAGTTTATACAGAAACTATGGTTATGTCAGTCCTGAGTAATTTACATATAACCGTGGACAAAGGTCACTTAATCCTTCCTGTTTCCTTGGATTTGTCAGTTGCATTTGACTTGTTTGATCACATGCTTCACAATTGCCTCATTCCAATTTGTATCTCTGGAATAGTGCTCAATTGGTTCACATCTCTTCTTTCCAAGTGTTCATTTTGTGTGTCTACTGGTATGAAGCAGTCCTCCGACAATTATCCTTTGCAGTGTGGAGTTCCACAGGGCTTTGCGCTTTCTCTGTTGCTCTTCAATATATTCATTAATCCCCTTGTGACACTTACACAATTATTTAACATCCGGTTTTACATATACGCCGATGACATCCTTCTTGTCTTCCCAGTTTCACAATTTTGTTTGGACCTAACACCATTACAAACTTATCTTAAAGCAATTGCAGATTAGCTTTGCCGCATACAAGCTCAAACTGAATCCAGATAAAACAATACACTATAGCCTGTTGCATATATGGTTTACTAAATCCTCCTTCAATTCCTTTAATTTGATTAGTCAATCTCTCTGGTTCATGGTTTTCAGTATTTAGGAGTATGGTTAAACTATATAAATTATTTTAACAACAAATTTCCAATATAGTGAAATCAGGCTTTTTCATATTACATTCCCTTCAGGCTTTCAGAGTTTTTTTTGGATTTTGAGTCTTTACACACAGCAATTCATGCTTTCCTCATTTCCAAAACTGACTATTATAATTTGATTTACCCAGGCGTACCTATAAATAAGATCAAATGGCTTCAAACATTGCAGAATTGTGCGGCATGCTTACTTAGCAGACCTTCCAAATTTTCATTT
Source organism: Geotrypetes seraphini (assembly GCF_902459505.1). NCBI lineage: Eukaryota > Metazoa > Chordata > Amphibia > Gymnophiona > Dermophiidae > Geotrypetes > Geotrypetes seraphini. Next base: position 24,583,952 of record NC_047097.1, on the reverse strand, counting down.
GCAACCCCCTCCTTTTTCGATTAACACTGGTTGCCCATACATTTGAGAATTAATTTAAATTACAATACTTATTCTTACGTTTCAGGCTTTTCACACAGGTATGTCATCATATAGAAACATATTCCATCATTCCCTACATTCTCCATACTCTCTGATCATTAGATTCAAATAGATGGGTTATTCCAAATCTGCGGCAAACCCACTTAGTCTATTGGGTGTTCAGCATTCTTTTTCTTGGCCCCAACTGGAATGCCCTACCCGATGTCATCAGAGCTGAACAGTCTTTTCCCCGTTTCAAGACTCTGTAAAAAAACACATTTTTTCTCCCAACTGAATAAACCTGGTTGAAGGCAGGAACGGGTCCCCTAGAGAGACAGGTTGTTTTTAGTGACTCTTTTTTTGTTTGTTTTTATAAGATATAATTATTGTATGTGTGTTATCTCTGGAACTCTTCTTTTGACATTTGTGCTCTTTTCCTTTCTGTGGTTTGTTTTACTAATTATGTTCACTACATAGGTCCTTAATTGGTAAAGGCGGTGTATATCAAATCAAATAATAACAATAAAAGCACTATTTTGGGCAGGGACTTATCATACTTAAATATTTTATCACCGTTGTACGGTGCAGGATATATCTAATAGCACTATGAAAATAAATAGCATTATCTGAAGTGAGGCAGCGTTGACACCAGATATTTTTAGCAGCAGATAAATTGGGCTACAGGGAGGTATGAAGAGCTTGATTGGCGAGAAGTGTCAGGAATGCTGCATTGTTAAAGAGATATCTGTTACTATGTTTCCGTTTTGCTGCTAGCACCTTCCACAATACATACATTTACTATAAGTGAAGGCAGGGCTCTTTAACTCAGAATAACTAACTAGGTTAGTGGTCTTCATTAATTGTTAAGTTGGGGCCACTTTGGATTATAATGAGCTGAAGGAGAACTGCTAAATATTTTCTCATGGTGGGGGTGGGAGAACCCATAACACTGCTGACATCCATCCCTACAGCCCACCTTCAGACATCATTGGTAAGTGCAGGCAAGTCCCTGGGTTAAAACGGGTTCCTTTTTAAAAAATTGTTCTTAAGTTGAATTTGTATGTAACTCGAATCCTGTACAGTTAACAGTCTATAAAAACATTAAACATTAAAGAAACAGCCCTCAAAATAAAGTACTGTAGTTTAAATAGAAAGAAAAGATAGAATGTTTACACCAGGGGGTGCCCAAAAGGTCGATCGCGATCAACAAGTAGATCGCGAAGGCAACATGAGTCGATCGCGGAGCCCATCCCGTGCTCCATGATAGACTTGTGTTGCCTAAGCATTCTACCTGCTTCCCAACACAGTAAACAGAAGCGCAGGGCCGACAAGTTTCTCCCCCCCCCCACCCCCGCTGACGTCAATTCTGACATAGGAGAAGTAGTTCCGGGCCAGCCAATCGCTGCCTGGCTTGCCCGGAACTTCCTCTCCAACATCAGAATTGACGTCATGGGGAAGGCTGGTCGGCCCGGCGCTTCTGTTTACTGCGTCAGGAAGCAGGGAGAGCTCACAACTCGGTGCCAGGGAGCTTGGGGGCCTGTTCCCCGATAGCGGCGGTAGCTTGGGGGAGGGCAGGGAGAAAGAAGGGAAACAAAGAAAGAAAAGGGAGACAGAAAGAAAGAAGGGAAACAGAAATAAAGAAAGGGGAACAGAAAGAAAGGGGAGGGGGCAGGGAGAGAGGAAGAAAAAGTTGGGGGAAGGAATGAGGTCTGGAGGAGAGGAACCATACAGGAGGCTGAAAGAAGGGAAGAAATATTGGATGCACAGTCAGAAGAAGAAAGTGCAACCAGAGACTCATGAAATCAGACGACAAAGATAGGAAAGATGATTTTACATTTCTCCCTTCATATCCACGGGGGTTAGGGGCAGAGCCGGCCCGCAAATATTAAAAAAACGCAAATAATATTCGGGCCAGTTCTGCCCCTAACCCCCGCTATTTTAAGCCTTGTAAGCCCCCCCCCCCTTATGCCTTACCTGGCGATCTAGTTGGTTTTCGGGGCAGGAAAGATCTTCTCACGCTCCTGCCCCATGCAGATCGCTCACAGGAAATGGCTCGAGAGACTATGGGAGCTCAAGGCAGCCATTTCCTATGAGCAATCTGCATGGGGCAGGAGCGTGGGAAGATCGCTCCTGCCCCGAAAACCTGCTAGACCACCAGGTAAGGCTTAAGGAGGGGGGGCTTAAAATAGCCTGAAAAATGAAAAAAAAATTTTTTGTTTAAAAATCGCAAATAACCAAATCCGCGGATGCTGAAAACGCAGATTCGGAGGGGGAAGTGTATTTTCAATTTAGTGATCAAAATGTGTCCGTTTTTTGAGAATTTATATCTTCTGTCTATATTTTGCACTATGGCCCCCTTTTACTAAACAGCAATAGCGGTTTTTAGTGTAGGGAGCCTATGAGTGTTGAGAGCAGCGCGGGGTATTCAGCTGAACTCCCTGCGCTAGAAACCACTATCGCGGTTTAGTAAAAAGGGAGGGGGTATATTTGTCTATTTTTGTATTGTTACTGAGGTGACATTGCATTAAGTCATCTGCCTTGATCTCTTTGAAAAAACCCCGGAATATAAATGATAATTAACATTTTCTCTGCATATAGTATGCTTTGTGTTTTTTTTACATTTTATTGTTGGTAGATCATTTTGACAGTCATTTTAAAAGTAGCTCGCAAGCCCAAAAAGTGTGGGCACCTCTGGTTTGCACTTTCATTCTTCATCCGTCCAACTATACCCTCTCCACCAGCACATCCAACATTTCTCCCTCTCATCTCTCTCTTCCCCATGCATCTGTACCTCACGCCTTTCCCACCACCATGTCCAATATTTCTTTCTCCCTCTCTTTGTCCAGCAATTCTCCTCTAGAAAACAACAGGGCAGGCGGTCTGCAAAATCCAAAATGGTAGTTAACGCTCTGCTGGGAAGGCTTCTGGGTCAGCTGCATACTGTGTGCAGGATCCGTGGACGCGGCTTTGAGAAGAGAATTATGGCGGGGTGGAGGTAACATGCGCAGGAGGGAGGCAAGTGAGAAGGAGGATAAGGGGGGCTTTGGGAAATGGAAGGTAGGAAGAAGGTCATGTTTGCACATGAAGGGAGAAGCAGGACCCCAGTTCCAAATGCATTCTCTTGCCCCCATCTAATTTCCTCTTTCAGTCCCAATCCTGGGTAGAGAGGTAGAGTAGCAGAAAGAAAACAGCCAGAAAGGCAATGAGGGTCGCCAAAGAGGTCTCTGGGGGCTGCCATTGACCCCTGGGCCTTACACCGAAGAACACTGGACTGCATCCTCTGTCCATAGGCATAGTTTTGGGAGAGTATGGGGACAGTACTCCCCAAATGCTTTAAGCATGGGCGTCAGGACAGGGGTGGCCGCAGGGGACATGCCCCCCCCCAAAAAAAACCCAACAAAACCCAACAACAAATTGACAGTTGGAGGTCAGAAGAGATGGCTCTCCTGCCTCCCTCACCCACCTCCTCCCTAGCCATTCTCATTTTAAATCTTTGGGCAGGGGCAACGAGTGAGCTTGCTGCCCTCAGCGTGCCCCAGATGTCTTCAATCTGCTGCGTCCAGTTCCTGCAGAATGAAGACTTCCGAGACAGGCCGACGGCTGCAGGCTCACTTGTTGCCGCTGATGGCTGCCAGTTTTAAAATGACAGCAGCCGGGGAACCACCTTGAAATAAATGATAAGGTGGTATATCAAATCAATAATAAACTTGGAAACTAGAGCGGTCCAGGGCGGAGCTCTTTGGTTCCCCCCCAAACAAAAAGCATTCCGCTGCCTATGCCTGCAGAATTGGTCTTCCCTCCCCTATTGTCAATATAAGTTCTTAATCCATTGCTTAATCCACGCTTATGCTCCTTTCCAAAGGAGAGGAGGGCTTTTTCTTCTAAAGTAATCATGTCTTAGAATTTATTTTATTAGGTGATCTCTTCTGTTCATCATCTCCATTTAATTCACAGCCCATGCACTATTCATTGGATACTAGAAAGACAGCAGTCCATTGTTGGCAGGGTCTAGAGAGGGGGGAGTATGATGGCCTGGGGATGAAGTAAAAAAAAGCTTGAGCAAGAGATATCTGATATTTGTGTATAATAAACAGCTGCTTTTTCTCAAAAGTACTATAATTCTGAAAAAAAAAAATTTCCATCACTGTTCCCACACTGGCTAAGTTTTTAAAAGCACCAGTATGTTCTATTTATGGCTGAACTGCCATATCGTTTGCAACTGTTTCACCAAAATGCATGCTTTTATCCAGGGCTTAATTTGTAGATGTTGAATCTTCAGAAGAGGGCAGGTGGGCAAGGTATAAGAGCAGGAAGAGAAGAGAGGCTGGATTAGGAAGTAGAATGATTGCTCTCTGCTCTGCTCCAGAGAGGCTCACCTTGTCCCTTCTGTTTTCCACTAGCTGTCTGGAAGGGAGGAGCTTTGGTAGACCACTAACCCAAAAGCTACTAGATAACACTGACTGCATTAATTCTGTCATTGACATGATGTTGCCTCTTTGCAGAAAACAGGACTGATGGTTTAAGCGTGTCACATTTCTCTAACATCGTGGAGCTAAAACCACTTGAATACTGTTAGTGTACAGCACTGTAGCCAAGAATAGCCTGCAGATTGCACAGTGAGCATTGGAATGCTAATGGTGAAAGTAATTCAAGTAATCTACCGTAGTTTTTCCATTCTGAAATCAGTGAGATTAGACCTAGTGTTTCAATGTTTTAACAATTTAATATGTATTAAAATCTTAAAAGCCGTTAACAATGAAACGCACACTTACAGGAATGAGCTTAACAAGGGGAAAAAAATAACCCAGAGGAAATAAATAAAGGCATTGACTTGCTCACAAATTCCCAGCTAGAAAGAGCTGTGAAGCAAATGGTCAGTCCTTTTCATTGAAAAGCTTATAATATAAGTTGACTAAAAATGAAGAAAGATGTCAAGCTAGATTTACCCCACCACCCCCTTTTACAAAACCATAGCCCGGTTTTTAGCGCCGGTCATGGCGGTAGCCACTTAGACACTCATAGGAATTCTATGGGTGTTGGAGCTGTTACCGCCATGGCCGGCATTAAAAACTGCTATGTTTTGAAAAAAAAAAAAAAAAGGGGGGGGGGAATAGTTTAATCAGCAACAGCAATCACTGTCTTGGCAGATTTGTCATTCAAAAATTCTCTCAACTATCTGGGTTCAAGAAAGATATTGAGGGAAAAAATGTTTTAATTTTAACATTTTTCTAGGAAATTTAAAAAAGGAATCCATTCCTAAGAAAATAGCAAAGCACAATAACAGTACCGGTAATTGTTTTCTGATAGCTTCTATAATACGTGAAAAATCAGAGAAATAACAGCTTCAGTAGCCGATCGCTATCAGCTGTTGTAACAAAGGTCACACCACAGAAGCAGGATCTCTTCAACAATGGAAGTTTCCCCAAAATCTTGGGCTGAATTTAGCAAAGTGTCCATAGTGCCCCCTACCTTTAAAAGAACACAGAGTAAGTGTGATATGCTTTGTTGAGACCATAAGAAGACTAGTACAGGGTATTTTTAAAGATGCTCACTAAGTACTTCAGAATATACTTCTGCTATATAAAAATATCTGTAGAAATTGTCTCTGGTCCTCAAAAGCTCATATCTCAATGAACTCGTTAGTCTATAAGGTGCCACTTGCCTCTGTGACAGTTTCACTTGGACTGTGTGTTGCCTTTCCACAAACTTACTTATGTTCTCCTTCCATATTGCAGAGAGCAGCCCATCTTTACCACAAGAGCACATGTCTTCCAAATTGACCCCACCACCAAGAAAAACTGGGTTCCCGCAAGCAAGCAGGCAGTAACTGTTTCCTACTTCTATGACAGTACAAGAAACAGCTATCGGATTATCAGCGTGGATGGAGCTAAGGTAGGAAATTGACAGTTAGTTGACTGGTAGATACATGCATGCTGTTGAGTGACTATGGGTGATTCACATATAATGGCAGCTGAAGGCAGGAATTTTGAAAATAAATGTTCTCCTTGGACAAGCATGTGGGGTGACATCATCTATGGAGCCCTGGTATGGATGCTATCCAGTGTTCCTTTAGTTTCTGGAAGATTTTTGGGGGGCGTGTACCTTCCTTTCCATCTACCTGACTCATGCAGGACCTTTCATTTTCTCTCATTCATGGAGCAACGAAGACGTGTCTTCATTTTCTCTGTCACTCAACCAGTTCTCCTCATGAAGTATTTTTCTTTTTTATTATTTTCCTTGTTCTCTTCATGCTCTTGGGGTTTTTTTCAGCCCTTTTTAAGTGTTCTTGATTTTATGCAGCTTGTGGCCTCTCTAGGCCTGGGCTACCGAAAGGGTTTTAAGTAAAAAAAAAAAAAAAAGCTTAGATAATTGAGCATATTTGATTTCACAGCATCTGTCTTTGCCATTATATCCCACTAACCTTCTAGTGGGTTCATTTGGTGCACAGACTTCTAGGACTATGTCTATGACTGATCTCACTTCATGTGCCTAATCTGTCTGGGGCCTGCCCATAAGTCCTCACACTGTGTTCTTTGTACTCAAATGCAGAAGAGAACCCAGAAAAGTCAGGAGATTTGTGTGAGAAACGTTTTTTGCATGCTGAAATCTGGTCCATCAACATTGACGTTGAAGGCTTCAGAAGCTGCTCTGGACACTGGAGATGCATCAGCACTGGGGAGGTCTCCCCATGCTCGACATTCGGCAGTGCTCGTTTGGGTTGAGCATCATCAGATCATTATTCTTGGTACCGAGGGACCCCAATGTTGTACACTGAACAAAGGTGAAGAAGCATCAGCATCAGTCCTCATCGAAGTACAGCACAAATCTGAGACATCTGTGTTGGTGTTATGAGGACCACTTCTCCTCTATGAAGCCATACCAGTGTTCCACTCTCTCTGAAACCAGGACCATGCCTCCCATTCAGCTCCTACATCTTTGCAGGCTGTCTCCATACTGGCACTAGTCTCGCCTTTACTGATGCTTGCCCTCAAGGAGTGGCTTCAAGTCGTATTACAGGAGGAGTTGGGGTGTATCCTAGCTCAGTGCAACTCAGAGACATTGAGGATATCTGCACCAACTAAAGTGCTGCTTCAGTCCATCCTAGAGACTCATGCCCTGTCTGTTCTCTATTTGTCAATACTAGTGCCTCATCGGGCATAGGAGCTAGCACCAACCAATGTGGTGCTCTTTTTCCAGCCTGTCAAGGGAGGAAGATGATATATATTGCGTTTGTATTTTCGTCATATCAATGATCAGTTTTTAGGTTCTAATGTTCGAATATTTCCTGATTTGTCTTTAAGATCCCAGAGGCGTAGGAAAGAATTCTTGGCATTAAGGCCAAGAGTCCTTGCTTTGGGGACAAATTTTTTGTTGAAATTTCCTGTAAAATGTTTTGTCTCTTATCAGAATAAGAATTACTTGTTTTTTGAACCTAAACAACTAGTAGGATTTATAGAATCCAAAGAGCAAGTAGTGCCTATGACTGAGAATGTATAACCTGCCATGAATGGCTGTAGCACCGCAGATAATTGCCGCTTTCTAGGTTGGATAAGATTGTTTCTATTGTTAATTTTTTTTTGCTAAGAATCTCTTTTAAAAGATTGTGGACTAAATATATTGGGATAGGAGGCAAAGTTCAGTTGTGGATTAGCAATTGGTTATCAGATAGAAAACAGAGGATAGGGGTTTCTCAATGGAGAAGAGTAAACAGTGGAGTGTTGCAGCGATCTGTACTGGGATCTGTACACTATTTAACTTATTTATAAATGATCTGGAAATTAGAACGACGAGTCAGGTGATTAAATTTGCAGATGACAAACTGTTCAAAGTTGTTAAAATGCTTGCGGATTGTGAAACACTGCAAGCAGACCTTGCCAAAATCTGCAGTGATTCCATTGTGCAACTTTTCTTAAGGAATTGGTGGAAAAGTTTGAGGAGCTAGATGGAAGAAAAGATGAGATGAAGTTGGCATCAGTGATGAGGATTAAGAACAATTTGTCTTTTACATTTCAAATTAGAACAACTAGAGAATCATATGCGGTCAAGGAATTTGATTTTTGAATTTCCCACGTACACATTCATAAGAACATAAGAATAGCCTTACTGGGTCAGACCAATGGTCCATCAAGCCCAGTAGCCCGTTCTCACAGTGGCCAATCCAGGTCACTAGTACCAAAGAGAAATATTGGGTATCCCATGCAGATAATAGATATTAGTCACAGATGTGTCTGGTGATGTTAACCTTACAGGACTTTTTTGAGGCTTCTCAAAATTTGATTGACAACTAGGGCAATCCTTTTGGTCTGATTTGTATCTTAGAAAAATAAGTTGGGGGATTTCAAAATCCTGTTTCAGGAAGAAAAAGGCTTTATATTGTGGTTACAAGATGCAGTTGCTACTGAATGCAGCTGAGTGATGTGAGACACATATTGGTTTTGAGAAGGACTTTCTTTTCAAAATTTCCTTAGAAAAGAAAATTTGATATGTGTTAAGTTAGTCCAATAAAAACAAGGTAACACCTTTTTCAGATCAAAAATGAGCAAATGGACCGCAAAGCAAAGTTCTCAGGTAACCAAAGCAGTGCTTTGTTTGCGGCCCATCGTTTCTCCAGCACTATCGCCATAGCATTTTATGAATATAGAACTGTGTTTGGAGTCTCTTGACAAAGGCATATTTGCCGAAACACCATCAGTGTCTAGTCTACAAGTTCATATGGCGCTGCCATTTAATAAAGTGCATTTTGGACAGTCCGCTGCTGAGTAATTGACATCTTTTCCTCACGACTTTTCAGATATGCCCACAAGAGCACACTTTTTCACGCCTACCATAAAAAAATCTAGTGTTGAGACCAAAAAAATATGAATATTTCAAGATTTTTCTAGCAATCATTCTGAAATGGAACAACATTGTACCAATCTTGTCAAATTGTTTAAGAAAAGTATGTGATTTGCATTTAAATATCCAGCTGAGCTTAGAATTTGACACAGTGAGAATAGCTCTTCTACATGACTGTAGAGACAAATTGGCCTACAAACTTTAACTTGAGAGGCATCATGGAGAAGATTTTACCTCAAAGGAATCTGCTCAGGGACATTTTTCTGGCAATAAAGAGTATAGATGCATGATCGAGCTATGCTTCACATAGCAGAAAATGGGGTTAAGTTAGCTACAGCTATTAAAGCAACTGATTTGAATTTAATCAATACGAGGGTACAGCACATGCTTGGTAGGAAAGAGGATTTATCGAGGGAAAACCTCTAATTGCATTGCAGTGTGACACAAACCATAACAATAAGTTTGCCGGGCTGAAACAGAAAAAAAACAGGGATGGAATTAGCACAGAGCAAAACCTTTTACTTTAGAGAGGTTGATGAAATCTAGGTTTACCTATAAAGTTCACATTCGCCTTTAGGTTCCAGACAATGACCATAACAGTATCCATCTTGTTTTGTTTTCTAATCTTGCAATGAATATCTGTGGCTCTTATTGCTGGTGTAAATTTTGAGTGTTGGGGGGAGGGGAGGGGAGCACTTCTGCATCTCTTTAAGTGACCCATTTAATATGGGACATAATTACACAAAACTGAGTACATTTTTCCCCATTTAGAATGTTATGGCCAGTGTAGTGTTAAAAGGATACGATTTATATGAGAGAAAATGGAAGATTAAACAGCAAGTATGTGTGGAAAACTTGGGCCCATATTCGATTCTCAAGGAATGTAGGCCTTTTAAAACCCTGGCCTATATTTCCAGTGCCTCTCTTCCACATAGCCGCGATTGACACATTTTTAAGGCAACTGCTGATATCAACACCGTTACAGAATCCGGTGCCTCGATGACCAGCTTGTAAGGATCCTATCACACATTAAAAAATTTGATCCAATCATTTAGCCACCATTGCTGACTTCCAATTTTTTACTGTATTCAGCACAAAATTCTTACCCTTGCTCTTAAAGCATTACATATACTGTAAGTATTAACATCCTATCTTCTTATGTCATTCTGTCCATATTGGTGTATCGCAAGCTGTGGGCTGCCAGATGCCGGGGAGAAGGAGAGGTGCCAGTGCTGGCTGACTGCCTGCAGGACGTGCCTCTCACCTCTCCTCCTCTGACATGATGACATCACGCGCACTTCCGGATGCCCTCAAGCTGCGACCTCCAATTTAGTGTGCCATCGGTTCGCAAAGTTTGCGAGACACTGGAGCATAGGAAACAGAGAGTGGGGGTAAATGGACAATACTCGGACTGGAAGAGCGTCACCAGTGGGGTGCCGCAGGGCTTGGTGCTTGGACCCGTGCTCTTTAACATCTTTATAAATGATCTGGACATAGGTACGACGAGCGAGGTGATTAAATTTGCGGATGATACGAAGTTATTCAGAGTAGTAAAGACGCAGGGGGATTGCGAAGATCTGCAACGTGACATAATCAAGCTCGACGAATGGGCATCGACATGGCAGATGAAGTTCAACGTGGATAAGTGTAAAGTGATGCATGTCGGTAACAAAAATCTCATGCACGAATACAGGATGTCCAGGGCGGTACTTGGAGAGACCTCCCAGGAAAGAGACTTGGGAGTTCTGATTGACAAGTCGATGAAGCCGTCCACACAATGTGCGGCGGCAGCAAAAAGTGCAAACAGAATGCTAGGAATGATAAAGAAGGGGATCACGAACAGATCAGAGAAGGTTATCATGCCGCTGTACCGGGCCATGGTACGCCCTCACCTGGACTACTGCGTCCAGCATTGGTCGCCATACCTGAAGAAGAACACGGTACTACTCGAAAGGGTCCAGAGAAGAGCGACTAAGATGGTTAAGGGGCTGGAGGAGCTGCCATATAGCGAAAGATTAGAGAAACTGGGCCTCTTCTCTCTCGAACAGAGGAGATTGAGAGGGGACATGATCGAAACATTCAAGGTACTGAAGGGGATAGACTTAGTAGATAAGGACAGGTTGTTCACCCTCTCCAAGGTAGAGAGAACAAGAGGGGACTCTCTAAAGTTGAAAGGGGATAGATTCCGTACAAACGTAAGGAAGTTCTTCTTCACCCAGAGAGTGGTAGAAAGCTGGAACGCTCTTCCAGAGGCTGTTATAGGGGAAAACACCCTCCAAGAATTCAAGACAGTTTCTGTTGAACAAGAACGTGCGCTAGTAGGGCTAGTCTCAGTTAGGCTGCTGGTCTTAGACCGGAGGGCCTCCGCTTGAGCAGACTGCTGGGCATGATGGACCACTGGTCTGACTCAGCAGTGGCAATTCTTATGTTCTTATGGTCTATATATCCTTTTGAGTTACAGCCTGCACAAATGAACACATTATCCTCTAAGTTTTCACCAAGGATTTAAACGTTATTTCCCTTTTTCTGCTGGTTAGTGGTTATGCCTCTTCTGTCCAGAACTACTGTAATAAATTGTGCATGTTACTGGGGTTTTCGGGATCAAACAAGTGATTAAAACTGAAGAATAGATCTGAATTGAAAGTTTAAAGTTAACTGTGTTTAATAATTATTAACAAGGTTATCATTAGGCAGTGGGTGAAATAGAATTGAAAACAGCACAGTCAAGTATTGAATAGCTGTTTTTAAGCACTAGGGCATACATGGTTAGTATTTTTTTTTTTTTTTTTGTATATTTTATAAATCTTTGTGTGCAAAACTTTCTCATTTTCAGTTTGTGTACACTGACTTTACAATGTGCCTTTTCAAATAATATTAAAACAAGAGAGCACTCCTTGGAGCTAACAACCAGAAGACTGAAAATAAATTGAAGGAAATATTTTTTCCATGCAGTGCATAATTAAGCTATTGAATCTTGCAAAGGATGCAGTCAAAGTAACTAACATAGATGCTGATGCCACAGCAAAATGTCAATGTATGTTTCTGTCTGCCCGGTGCAGAAAGGGTTTTCAACAGAATCGACACCATGAGTGAAGTAACCAGCACATAGCTTATTCAAATCATTGGTAATGTGGCTATTAGCTATTTTACCCCAGTGTAGAGTAGTATATAGATTTTAAGGTTAGCACGATGCAGAATCTTGAACAGCAGTTTTGAGAAAGCATAGGAAGGTTAACTCACTCTTCTGTAGTGGTGTCTGATGAGTTAATGCAGATTTCTTCTTTTTGCTGTGAGCATAACATTACCTGCAACTTTTTAAGACAGATGGAAAGTAGAAGGTTCTGTACACAGGTTTGAGGAGAAAATAATTTGCATCTCTGCGTGTGCTGGAATGTTGCTTTACAAATACTTATTCATAGAACATTCCAGCATGAGCGCAGATGTGTGACAATATGTTTCTTTTGCTTAAGCATGTACACAATACTAGTTGCCCTTGGTCCTGAACCTTGTACATTTGCATCTGATTAGCTTACTGCGTCTGACTTCAGCATTATGTATGTGATAAAAGCTGTGAGCTCAGCCATCACCTTCATGACTTTCTGCCTCTGCCCCAGAGTGAGATTCAAAAGAGGTTTTTGCAAGTTGGAGGAGAAGTCCATTAAAAAAAAAATGATTAGTTAGATGCATTTGGGGAAAACATTTATTTCTTGAAATTAGCTTTTAGGAGTGGATGTACTTTTTGGGATCTATTTGGAGACAGGGTGCCAGGCTCAATGAATCTTGGTCTGACTCAGCATAACTGTTCTTAACCCTTTAATCGGTACATGGTGAAAACGGCTGCTTTACGTAATTTTGGGGCTCCTTTTACTAAGCTGCAATAGCGTTTTTAGCGCATGCAGAATTTTAGCGCGCGCTAAACCCACGTAGAACTAACACCAGATCAATGCTGGCGTTGGTGTCTAGCGTACGCGGCAATTCAGCGCACGCTAAAACCGCTATCGCAGCTTAGTAAAAGGAGCGCTCAATGTTGAACAAGAACAGCAGTGCCAAATAACAGGCATTTGGAGATGCAGACCTCCCATAAGATCCACAGTAGACACATGTTGCTTCAGAGCAACAATGCCAAATAAATGGTTAAATTGTATAAGTCGAGTAGTCACGGAGGACGTATTGAGATATTGTTCCTTTAGCTCTCTGAGTTTTATATCTTTGGCAAATAGAAGTGTTGTGGAAATTGTTGGGAAGCAAAGACGTGGCTGAGCCCTTTCGTGGTGTGGTGGGCTCAGGTTTGGATCATTCAGATGCTGAATAAGAAGCAAAGGATCCTTCACTTTTAGAGGATTTAGGAGCCATCTCGATAAAGATCTTGTATAGTGCAGGTTATTGTTGTTTTTTTCACATGTAGGCTGATTTGTTCAATGATTTTACAGAGCGCTGATAAGAGTGATTGCCTCACACGCCCATACTAGTGGTGATTACATGACTTCCCCAGATTCATTCATTGTTGCTGGCATCAATTTGCAGATGACACCAAACTCTACCGCAGGGTTGAAACCATGGAAGACTGCGAAGATCTGCAAAGGGACCTAACGACGCTAGAAGAATGGGCCAAGAAATGGCAAATGAACTTTAACGTAGGGAAATGCAAGGTCATGCATGTAGGGAAAAAGAACCCGATGTTCAGCTACAAAATGGGGGGATCACTGCTAGGGGTAAGTAACCTTGAAGGAGACCTGGGAGTGATGGTAGACACATCTTTGAAGGCATCGGCACAGTGCGCCACAGCCTCAAGGAAAGCAAACAAAATGTTGGGTATCATTAAGAAGGGTATCACGACCAGGACAAAGGAGGTCATCCTGCCACTTAATCGTGCAATGGTGCGACCGCATCTGGAGTACTGTGTCCAGTACTGGTCGCCGTACCTCAAGAAGGACATGGCGGTACTTGAGGGAGTCCAGAGAAGAGCAACTAAACTGATAAGGGGTATGGAAAACCTCTCATATACTGACAGACTGAAAAAGCTGGGGCTGTTCTCCCTAGAAAAGCGGAGACTTAGAGGAGACATGATAGAAACCTTCAAGATCCTGAAGGGTATAGAAAAGGTAGACAGGGACAGATTTTTCAGATTATGGGGAACCACAAGTACAAGGGGACACTCAGAGAAATTAAAAGGGGACAGATTTAGAACAAATGCCAGAAAGTTCTTTTTCACCCAGAGGGTGGTGGATACATGGAACGCGCTTCCGGAGGCTGTGATAGGCCGGAGCACATTACAAGGCTTCAAAGAAGGTTTGGATAGGTTCCTAGAGGATAAAGGAATTGAGGGGTACAGATAGGAGTAGCGGTAGGTTATAGGGATAGTCTGGGACCATTGCTCAGGCAATGGGCCTGATGGGCCACCGCGGGAGCGGACCGCTGGGCGAGATGGACCTCTGGTCTGCCTCAGCGGAGGCAACTTCTTATGTTCTTATGCCTAACCAACTGAGCATGTGATAGAAGGATGTTGTAAGTGGTAGGAGTCTGATCAGCAAACAAGACTCTTGATGCCACATCAAAGGCAGACAAGATACAAATGATGTCTTTTAATAGAAGTCCATTTAAATCCAAAAGCAGCTGCTGCAGTTTTTTTAAGAACATAAGAATTGCCACTGCTGGGTCAGACTAGTGGTCCATCATAGAAAACATAGAAACATAGAAGACGACGGCAGAAAAGAGCTACAGCCCATCAAGTCTGCCCACTCTGCTTACCCACCCCCTGTCTATGCCCTAATGACCCAATTTCCTTATCTTGACCCTCGTAGGGATCCCACATGGGTATCCCATTTATTCTTCAAGTCTAGCACGCTGTCTGCCTCGATCACCTGCACTGGAAGCTTGTTCCAATGATCAACCACTCTCTCTGTGAAGAAATACTTTCTGGTGTCACCATGAAATTTTCCGCCCCTGAGTTTGAGCGGGTGCCCTCTTGTGGCCGAGGGTCCCTTGAGAAAGAAAATATCATCTTCCACTTCGACACGTCCCGTGAGGTACTTAAATGTTTCGATCATGTCTCCCCTCTCCCTATGTTCCTCAAGAGTGTAGAGCTGCAATTTGTTCAGTCTCTCTTCATACAAGAGACCCTTGAGCCCCGAGATAATCCTGGTGGCCGTCCGCTGAACCGATTCAATTCTGCGCACATCTTTACTGTAATGTGGCCTCCAGAATTGCACACAGTACTCCAGATGAGGTCTCACCATGGTCCTGTACAACGACATTATGACTTCAGGCTTTCGGCTGACAAAACTTCTATTGATACAACCCAATATCTGCCTTGCCTTAGATGAAGCCTTCTCCACTTGATTGGCAGTTTTCATGTCTGCACTGATGATTACTCCTAAATCTCGTTCTGCTGAAGTCCTAGTTAAAGTTTCTCCGTTCAAGAAGTACGTCCTGCATGGATTTCCGCTTCCGAGGTGCATGACCTTACATTTCTTAGCATTGAAGCCTAGCTGCCAGGTTGAGGACCAACTTTCCAATGTAAGCAGGTCCTGCACCATATAATTCTGTAAAGTGCATTCACTTACTATATTACATAGTTTGGCGTCATCGGCGAATAGTGTTATTTTACCTTGAAGCCCTTGAGTCAGATCCCCTATGAATATGTTGAAAAGGAGTGGACCCAGGACCGAGCCCTGCGGCACTCCACTGGTCACTTCCGATGTTTTAGAGAGGGTACCATTAACCACCACCCTCTGAAGTCTGCCACTCAGCCAATCATTGACCCATGCAGTTAGTGTCTCTCCTAACCCCATCAATTCCATCTTGCTTAGCAGCCTGCGGTGTGGGACACTGTCAAAAGCTTTACTGAAGTCCAGGTACACGACGTCCAAAGACTCTCCCAAGTCCAACTTTCTTGTTACCCAGTCAAAGAAGCTGATGAGATTGGATTGGCAGGACCTACCCTTGGTGAATCCATGCTGACTGGGATCCCGAAGATTCCCTTCATTCAAGATCGTGTCCAATTTGCTTTTAATTAGTGTTTCCATGAGTTTGCACGCTATTGATGTGAGACTCACCGGTCTATAATTCGCAGCCTCTGCCCTGCAACCCTTTTTATGCAGAGGAACGACATTAGCTAATTTCCAGTCCAGGGGAACTTTCCCCTTACTTAGGGAGAGATTGAATAGCTCAGCCAACGGTTTCGCCAGGATATCGCTCAATTCTCTGAGCACTCTTGGGTGCAAATTGTCTGGTCCCATGGCTTTGTTCACCTTGAGTCTTGCCAGTTCACTGTAAACTTCACCTGGTGTGAACTCAAAATTCTGAAACGGGTCTTCTGTGCTTTGTGTTGCCTTCAACTGCGGACCGTGTCCCGGTGCCTCACAGGTGAAGACTGAGCAGAAGTATTCATTCAGTAGTTCAGCTTTATCGGAATCTGCTTCCACGTAACTTCTGTCCGGTCTTCTAAGGCATACTATCCCGCCTGTGTTCCTTTTTCTGTCACTAATATACCTGAAGAAGGATTTGTCCCCCTTTTTAATGTTTTTTGCCAGAATTTCTTCCACTCTAAGTTTTGCCTCCCTAACTGCCATTTTGACCGCTGTAGACCTGGTCCTATATTCTACCTTTGCCTCTCTTTTCTCTGTGCGCTTGTAGGAGAGAAATGCTTTTTTCTTCTCCTTAATGAGGTGCGAGATCTCCGCGGTGAACCATTGGGGTTTATTGTTTCTTTGTCGTTTATTTACTGATTTTATGAAGCGGCTAGTTGCTTCATGTATGGTTGATTTCAGTGTTAACCACTTTGCTTCTACATCATCGGTCTCCGCTTGGTCCTGCAGCATCCGATGCACGAAATCTCCCATGCGTGCGAAGTCTGTGCCCCGGAAATTGAGTACCTTTGTTTTCGTGTTTGATCTAGGGAAGCCTTTCCTAAGGTTGAACCATACTATGTTGTGGTCGCTGGAGGCTAGCGTATCTCCTACTGAGACGTCTGAGACGCTTTCCCCGTTGGTGAGTACCAGGTCGAGGATCGCCTGGGCCCTAGTGGGCTCGGTTACCATTTGTTTGAGACGTGCCCAGCAGTCTGCTCACGCGGCGGCCCTTTGGTCAAAGACCAAATTCAGTTGCCAGTTGTCTAAGATGTGTTAGGTTTTTACATATTTTTGATATTAGCAATTTAAGGATGTTGTTCCTTCTAGCTGAACAGCCTGTTTTAAGGCAAGTCTCAAGATTAATTTAGAGAATGACACAGGGACACAGTTCCCTGTTCCCATGGGCTCTGTCCTAGACCCCATCTCTACAACATCCCCACAGGCTCTAGTCCCATCCCTGTGGGCTTTGTCCCTGTCCCGTGGATATCTGCAGGTACCCATCCTCATGATTCTAAAGTTGATGTATAATAAGATAAATTTACTTCTAAAATGTAATATTAATGGATTCTTAAGACTGTACATGTATAAGTAGTTTCTGCTACTTTTATCATCCAAATCAATTGACTGTCATGGCTTAACAGGTTATACTAGGTAATATATATCATTTTTAGAAGCATGAACCCACTGCATTCATTACTTAAAAAAAAAATTCACACTGATTAAACTGCAGGAAATTCACTGGAAGATTACATAAAATTAATCTATACCGTATCTTAAATAGAGGCTGTTGGGGCTTCTGAACAGTGTGGGTGGTGAAAGTATATGCTGTGTCTTAAAAAAAGAAGTCTTGTCAGATGTCAGAGCAGAAGTAAGAGGGGGTGGTTTGGGCAGAAGGAGCTGTAAAGAAATGTTAACTTCCTTTCAAAATGGCAGCGCGTTTGCAGAGGGGTAGACAGTTATTTTCTCTCAAAATTCACATGCAGGGGTCAAATTAATACAGATTTGTGTGTTTTTCAAACAGTTTTCTGTGTCCTATTACTCACAAAAATGCTTAGGATGATTCAAATGTACAGTTCAAGATAAATTTATTTATTTATTTGATTGGCCGGTCCTATTCAATACTAGTCTTTAAGCCCATTACATTAACGGGTGCTAGAATAGATGTGTCTGTCTGTCTTTCTTTCTCTCTCCTTTTACACTGTCTGCCTTTCTTTCTGTCTCTCTCCTTGGCTGCTATATTTCTTTCTTTCTGCACTCAAGCCCAACAATTGTCCCTTTCTATTCCTTCCCTCCTTCCTTCATATGTCCTTACTGCCCCCAGTGCCTCCTTCCTATGTCCTTAGTGCCCCTTTCTATGTCTTTAGTACCTCCTTCCCATGTCCTTAGTGCCCCTTCCTATGTCCTTACTGCCCCTAGTGCCTCCTTCCTATGTCCTTAGTGTCCCTTCCTATGTCCTTAGTGTCCCTTCCTATGTCCTTAGTGTCCCCAGTGCCTCCTTCCCATGTCCTTAATGCTCCAGTACCTCCTTCCCATGTCCTTAGTGCCTCCTTCCCATGTCTTTAGTGCCCCTTCCCATGTCTTTAGTGCCCTAGTGCCTCTAGAAAATATCATCTATATAAACCAAGAAGAGTGCTCAAAAACAAAAGCATTAATAGTAGGATGAATAGATACAATATTAAATGTATAAAACAAACATGTATGGTAGCATAACAGCTTAAAAGATGCAAAAACAATTACATTTAATAACAGTTACATACAGAGCAAACACAAGCAGAAAAAGCACATGAAAGGGTCACCTAACAATCAAGTGAAAATATCAGGACAAAAATAAAAAGTTCAATCAGGTAAAAAGGAAGAAGGAAGAATGAGTTAAGAAGAATGTTCATGACTCTGATTTAGAACTGCCACTCTTGCTTGTGGGCTTCTTGACTGTGAACTTCTGCTGTATCCGTGGTGGTCCCTTACCTTACATCAAAGACTTTAGTATACAGGATTTTCAGTCCTAGGATTCTAAGGACTTTGTTTCTTTCTTTGTTTATTTTTGGACTTGTTTTGCTTTCAGGACATTTGCTTTAAACTTTTTTTGTTCTGATTTTGTCTGAACTTGTTTTCACTTTTTACCTGATTGAACTTTTTATTTTTGCACGATATTTTCACTTGATTGTTAGGTGACCCTTTCATGTGCTTTTTCTGCTTGTGTTTGCTCTGTATGTAACTGTTATTGAATGTAATCGTTTTTGCATCTTTTAAGCTGTTATGCTACCATACATGTTTGTTTTATACATTTAATATTGTATCTATTCATCCTACTATTAATGCTTTTGTTTTTGAGCACTCTTCTTGGTTTATATAGATGATATTTTCTAGATTTAATAGTGTTCAAAGGGTGGAAACTTTTGCTATTGGGATCCCTTTTTCATTCATGATCATGAAGCTTACAATTTTTGCTAGTGGGGCTTGAGTCTTTTATATATCTTTACTTCCAAATTTTTAAAAACCATAAAAGAATGCCTAACCAAATAACCAAGTAAGGGTAAAAATAAAGCAATAAATGTACACTGATTGAGTAGCAATAATAATAATAATAATTTTTTTATTCTTGTATACCGCCATACCCAAAAAGTTCTAGGCGGTTCACATTCATTAATTACAGTCCGCGGTGATACACGGATTTACAATATATTGACAAAATTACAAATTTACACAAATTACAAAATATTGACAAAATTACAAATTTACAGAGTTGTAACGAAGTTACAGAACTGTCAAAACTACAAAATTACAGAATTGTAACAAAAAATTACAAGCGATGAAGAGGGGGGGGCGAGAGGAAAAAACTATAGCTGAGATTTAGCAGGGGTAGTGGTAAGACAGAAGGAAGGGTTGGTACGCGCTAGCGAGTGTGAGATCAAGTGTGGAGGGGGGGAGAGTGGGAAGGGGGAGAAGCCGGTGGCAAATGGGATTGAGATCCCTGTTCACGGAAGAGGTGCGTTTTGAGGAGTTTTCTAAAACTAAGGTAAGAGGGGGCCTCAAGTATTATTTGGGCAAGCCAAGGGTTCAGCTTAGCCGCCTGGTAAGCAAAGGTTTTGTTGAGAAATCTATTGAAGTGGCATAATTTTATGGGTGGGAAGGTGAACAGCTGGGTTCTACGTGATTTCTTGTTGGTGAGATTCAGCGTGAAATGGTGATTGAGGTAACTCGGTAATAAGCCAAAAACTGTTTTGTAGCAGAAGCAGGCGAATTTGAATATGACTCTGGATTCGAAAGGGAGCCAGTGCAGTTGGTGGTAGAAAGGCGTGATGTGGTCCCATTTGTTCAGGCCGAATATGAGGCGGACGGCAGTGTTCTGGATCAATTTTAGTCTCCTCATGGTTTTCTTTGTGGAGCACAAGTAAATGACATTGCAATAGTCTAGTACACTGAGCACGGAGGATTGTACCAATAAGCGGAAAGAGGAGTCTTCAAAGTATTTTTTTATGGTGCGCAGTTTCCAGAGCACTGAGAAGCATTTCTTGACAGTGAGATCGGTGTGATTTTCTAGCGATAGATGTTTGTCTAGAGTGACTCCCAGTATTTTTATTGTTTGTTCGAGGGGGAAGACCAGACCTTTCACCTGGATTGTGGAGTCTTTGATTTTGTCATTGGGGGAGGCTAGGAAGAATTTTGTTTTGTCCGGGTTTAGTTTTAATCTGTAGGATAGCATCCAGAGTTCTAACTGATTGAGTATGCTTGTGATGTAGGCTAGAAGTTCTGAGGAGAAAGTGGAGAGTGGGATGATTATTGTGATGTCATCTGCGTAGATGAAGAAGTTGAGTTTGAGGTTGTGAAGGAGATTACCCAGGGAGGCGAGGTAGATATTGAATAGGGTGGGGGATAGGGGGTAGCCTTGTGGCACCCCGCAGGAGTTGACCCAGCTAGGTGAGGAAGAGTCGTTTTTAAGTACTCTGTAGGATCTGTTTTGTAGGAATCCGCGAAACCAATTGAGGACTTGATCGGAGATGCCTATGTGGGACAGGCATTCGAGAAGAATGTTGTGGTCTACTAGGTCGAATGCACTGCTCAAGTCGAGTTGGAGTATCAAGGCGCTGGAGCCTCGGCTGAAAAGGGTGTGCAAGTGGTCAATTAAGGCTGCTATGATGGTTTCGGTGCTGTGGTCTGTTCGAAAGCCCGATTGATTGTCACATAGTATGTTGAATTTATCCAGATAGGCGGAGAGCTCAGCTTTTACTACCCCTTCAGCTATTTTGGTGAAAAGAGGGATGCTAGCGATTGGTCGGTAATTAGAAGGCCTTATTGGGTACTCTTAGGAACTGCTAAAATGGCAGTGTCCAAACTAAGAGCACACCGAGACCCTAGGAATCACTCATTTTATTAATTTCTATGTAGTTAATGCAACTTCCAATCAGAATACAAGCTTGGAAGGAACTCACCAATCACATCCCAGATACAAAGAAAATACGTGATAGTCAATATTTGCCCTAACTACGTAAGTGGAAAAAAGCTATGTTTTTATAAACAGACATGTTATTCTCTTTAACCTGTCTAAACAACTTTTGGAAGAAACAATATTCTAGGTCAGCCTGGTCTCTTCAGTCTGTGTTTTAGTCAGTTTCCCTAGGAACAATGATGACACAGTTATGGCATGCCATAGGGTCCCCTTTGTCAGCATTAGCAAAGGTTACAAACATGTACACTGAGGCCTGCTGACCTTATTACATGTGTATTATTCTATTGCAAGCAGCTATCTAAACTTGGACACTTGCTAAAACTCATGATAATCAAGTAATATTATTGTATTGTAACTCTGTTTATTACTTGTATATTATGTCTTGTTTCTGAAGACACTGAGTGTTTGCTTCTCTGATACAGATAAAATTGCTCTGAGCAAGCAATGTCCTGTCTCAAAAATAAAATATTAAGTATTGTGCTATAATATGTGTTCTGTCCCTCTAACACATCTTCTAATGCCCTCCTAAGTCTCTCAGGTGTATCAAACAAAGGGTGTTGCACATATAAGAGGGTACCCCATCCCCCTTTCTCAGAGAAATCAAAACCCTCATCGAGAGAAGGGTGGAAGATGAAAGCGGGAGAAAGTGAAGGCTCAAATGAAAAAAAACAATCAAAACCTGTAGTGTCTGTCAGTCCATCTGCACTGAACGATGCACATGAGAGAATAAAGATAAGGAAGAAGTGCTCTAAAGCTCTGCAGCCCAAAGAAATGTGAGAAGAGAAGAAAGTCCACTAATAGGCATATTACATATTGAATTCCCTAATGCAAGATTCGGATCTTCAAAAGAGAGGGTGATTTTAAACAGCACATGTTGTTCACATGTGCGTGTGAGGTTTTCAGCCCATATAAATTGCAGCCAGTTTTCAAAAGGAAATAATCCACTTTGTTTCAGTTTGAAAATTATCAGGGGCAGTCAATGCACTCTAATGGGGTAATTTTATAGTTCATTTATGGCTTGTAAAACATGGTTTGCTCTGGGAAAATGGCTGTGGCAAAATTACACATAGTTCTAGAGGCATAAAAATATGCATTCTGACAACAGTGTTTTGTGCACTGGTGTTTGGGGGACGATTTTTAAATTTTGAGCATAGCTGTGGTGCAATGGAAGGTATGTGCATATTCTCCAGGATTGAATTAGACACACCAGCTGGGTGGTGGCATCTGACAGTATTAGGAGAGATCAGTTCTCACAGAGCTCAGAATTACTATAAAATTCTGAGAATGCACAGTCCTTCCCATGGAAAGTAGTCTACAAAAGTCTCCTCATTCTTCCTGCTTATGAGTATATTTCTTTCACAGAGCTTCTAGGCTTTCTACTTCAGTTATTGCTTCCAGATTCCTTACATATTTAAGAGAAAATGGCTGTGCACAGTCAACTGATGTACATTATGCTGGTACTCTCGTTTTTGGGAGGGAAAGTAAAGTTGATATAAAAAAAAAAAAAAAGTCTATTGAACCAACCCTTCAACAGTTTTGGAAGATGAAAACGGAGCTTTTACCCATTGAGCCACTGCAGCTTCAACCCTTCAACAGTTTTCTGCTCTTGAGGTAGAGCCTCATTATCCCCTTGAAAAGCAAAACGTCTACTGCATATTGAGCTTATTTGTCTAAAAAGAAGTTATATTACTTTTTCAAGTTGAGTCCAACAATCCTAATTATAGTTCTTTCCTAGACAATAAAGCCAGTTCCATGTCAGAGATTAAGAGTTTTATTCTAGATGTTTCTTAATCTTGAAGTCAGGTGAACTGCAACTAATTCTAGACCTTAGGGCTCTCAGCCTGTTCCATACAAGCACCATTCCCGTTGCGCTCTCCTCTTTAAAATAGAAGGGACAGAGTTCTCTAAATCTCAAGGATGCCTATGGTCATATATTTATCCTAGCTATAGAAAATACCATTGCTTTACACTTTGAGCCATTCGTTACCAATACAAAGTCATCTCCATGAGACTTTTGTTAGCTCACAAACTATTCAACAAATTCTGTAGTAGCAATCCACTTAATGGAGTCTGGTTTTTCCTTATTGCAGAACGTATGCAGGTAAGGCTAGTCTCAGGGTACTGGTCTTTGACCTAAGGGCTGCCATGGGAGCGGATTGCTGGGCACGATGGACCACTGATCTGACCCAGCAGCGGCAATTCTTATGTTCATACTACTACTATTAATTATTTCTATAGCGCTACCAGATGAGATAAGATGAGACCCCCATTTTTGGGCCCTTTTTTTGGTCCAAACATCTATTCTTAAATTCGAGTATATAGGACATATTTTTATCATGCTTTGTAAACTTTGTTTTGCCATCTTTGTCCCAGGTACATTAAATAGATTGTGAGCCCACCGGGTCAGACAGGGAGAAATGCTTGAGTACATGAATAAATTCACGTAAGCCGTTCTGAGCTCCCCTGGGAGAACAATATAGAAAATTGAATGAATGAATAATGTTCCAGAATGAAATCCTTTGGTATTCTGACTCGTTTGGCTCACATCATGAATCAAACAAAACAGAAAAGAAAGCTTAACCTTTCCATGTCTAAACATGTTTATTTGACTAGAAACAGTTAATGGAATTTTCCAGTGGTCTGCCCAAATGTGGTATTACCCTTTCAATCTCAAAGCAGATTGGTCATTTGTAACTAGCTGCTTAGAAAATGTTTCTTTAGTGTAATAAATAGCTTGGAAATTTTCTGCTTTGAAACCATACCAGGTGCGTTCTAGGATGTATTGTGCTCATGTTAATTAAGCTGTCTCACATGAATTGCTTAATTATTGCATCATTTGCATGTTAGACATATTTGACTTTCCTGTGCAGGAAACTTCAGTGTTAAGTGGTGAAGGCTTTTGAACTGAATATTGTGCTGTAGAAGAAAATATCTGGTCAAAACCTTTTCCCTTGGTCTATAATTTACCATCCATGTTTTTAGTGGACTCTAGTTTTTTGGATTTAAAAGCCAAATATATGGTAATAGCACTAGAAGAGAGACATCGGAAGCTGTTTAAGTAGCAGCTGCATTTGCAATATGTTTCTAGTAAAAAGGGATATTTGAAACCTGTTGCTGGTAAATAGTTGTGCGGAACACTACATTGTTTTTTGTTGAGATGATTTGGAGATCACTGCCATGTTTTCGACTTCCAGCCTAGGGGTAGGGTGGGGCAGGGGGGTGTTCTCTCTATCTGCCAGGGATGGGGATGGATAGAGACATGCTCATGGCCTTAAGGGGAGGAGGGAGTTATTCACTGTGCAATGCGAGCACCTGGTGGGAAAGTTCTGGAAGGAGGCCTGGTACATGGCCTTTAGCCAAGAACTGTTAGTGCACTGACAGGGTTAAAGTAAATTGAAAGGGGATGTAAAATACAGGGGAAAAAATCCAAGGGTGTTTACAAATGAAGGGTTGTGGTGCCAAATGCAATCTCTTCTTCCAGTTTGAGCTGGAAGCCTAAAGAAGCAGGTGAAAACTGCCAAGGGGGGAAAAAAAGCTGGATAATTTAAAGATTTCTGTAGTGGTGGGTGGCAGGTGAGGGGAAAGAATATACTACAGTAACATAACATAGTAATATAGTAGATGACAGCAGATAAAGACCCGAATGGTCCATCCAGTCTGCCTAACCTGATTCAATTTAATTTTTTTTTTCTTCTTAGCTTTTTCTGCAGTATAAATGCCTAACTGTTTGTTTTTTAATCAATTTTACAGGTGATAATAAACAGCACAATCACGCCTAATATGACTTTCACTAAAACATCGCAGAAGTTTGGCCAATGGGCAGACAGTAGAGCAAACACAGTATTTGGTTTGGGCTTTGCCTCTGAGCAGCAGTTATCCAAGGTAATGAATCATCTTAAAATTGCCTTAGCTTCTGTGTTCACGGGTCTACGACAGTTGGTAGGATGACAATTTGGTAGAACAAACTGCTAGGTGGTTTTTTGTTTTTTTTAAGTGAATTTAATAATGTGTTTGGTCAATTTATAATTCAAAACAGATTGTAAGCAACAAAACTGCATGCTTCAAAACACCTAACAAACACAATACTTCCTCAAAAGTTGATTGTAATACCTAGTTTTTTTTTAAAAAAGGGAATTTGATAATACATTTCTTAATAATAATTTCATAATGTTATATTTTATATATAATGTACTGTGTTTTGTGGTGTAAATTTGCTTTGTTCTTACCTCTTATTGTAAACCTCACTGAACCACGAGGTATTGCTGTATTTCAATTTATTATTATTTATATAATGTTTAATTCAAGACAAAATGTAAGCAACAAAACCTACCAATTGCCATATCCTAACAATGGGGGACCCAAAAGTTCCGCCCCAGACGCTGCCCAAACTCCTATAATAATAGTATTAATTGTAATGCCATTTCTTCCACTGATTTTTCATATACAGTACATACAATATAATCCTACTAATACATAATGGTAACCACAAAATTAAACTACACAAAGCACACTCTTTATCCCCTTCCCACCCCCGCACAGTATTTCTTCTCCTCTGTCCTCCATCCGCATCATCTTTTACCCCTGCCCACCAGCCCCATACCCACCATTTCTCTTTGTATCACCTCTCTCTAAGACAATGACTCATCTCTCTCTCCATTGCCTCCACCTCCATGTCCAAGATTCCTCCCACTTGCATCCCTTTCCATTTGTCCTAGTGTTCTCTCTCCACCACCACATTTCTACCCCTCACCTCTGTCTTCCTCCTGTATCTGTACCTCACTCCTCTCCCACCACCACGTCCAAGAATTCTCTACTGCGGCAAGGAGGCCAAGTTCCTGGAGGCGCAAGGGGATTGCTTCCTGGAACAAATGGTAAAAGAGCCGACAAGAGGCAACGCCACCTTGGACTTGGTCCTAAATGGCCTCACGGGTCCGACAAAAGAAGTAGAAGACACGGTCCTGCTGGGGACGAGCGATCACAATGTGATAAACTTTAAACTTGACATCGGGAAAGGGAAACGTGCCAAAACCTTAACCACAACCTTAAACTTTAAAAAGGGTAAATACGATCGCATGAGAGCCATGGTAGAACAACGACTCAAGAAAAAAGGTGGACAAACTTGAAACGGTAGATCAGGCATGGGACCTACTGAAAAATACTATCACAGAAGCACAAAACCTCTATATTCCGCAGATTGCCAAAGAACAGAGAACAAAAGGCAAAGGAGAACCGGCATGGCTTACCAGACAGGTGAAGGAAGCCATAAAAGAAAAGAAGGACTCTTTCAAAAAATGGAAACCGATGAAAACAACCGAAGCTTGGAACAAACATAAAGATGATCAGAAGAAATGTCACAAGGCGGTGAGGGACGCCAAAAAGGATTATGAGGAAAAAATAGCTTAAGAGGCCAAAAACTTCAAGCCCTTCTTTAGATATGTGAAAGGGAAAAAACCCGCAAAAGAGGCAGTGGGACCCCTGGACGACCAGGGAAGAAAGGGGTACGTACATCAAGGAAAATAAACAAATTGCAGACAAACTAAATTCCTTCTTTGCGTCATCTTTACGAAAGAGGACACCGCAACAATACCAGAAGCAGTGAAAGTGTTTAGAGGAGTAATAGAAGACAGCCTCACCACAGTTGAAGTGGCCTTGGACCAGATATACTACCAGATCGACAAACTTAAAAGTGACAAATCCCCTGGACCGGATGGAATTACCCTCCGAGAGTCTTAAAACAATTGAAGGTTGAAATCGGAGAGTTATTGCAAAAACTTGCCAACCTGACAATCAGAACTGGACAGATACCGGACGATTGGAAGATAGCGAACGTCACACCAATTTTCAAAAAAGGATCAAGAGGAGAACCGGGCAACTACAGACCTGTGAGCCTTATGTCTGTCCCTGGAAAGATGGTTGAGCACTCATCAAAAATAGCATAGTCCGGCACTTGGATACACACGACTTGATGAAACCCAGTCAACATGGCTTCAGGAAAGGGAAATCATGTTTAACGAATTTACTTCAATTTTGCTACATCTCTATCGGGACAATTGCTAACCCACATTTATTCCTGTTTATATCAGTATCTTGCAAACATTTTCAAGCTCCGGCACACGAAACTCAGGGCCACATCTGCAGGACCTCTGGGCATGTATAGATGTCAATGCGAGGACATCACACACATGTGTGATGTCATCACATCTGTGCATGTGCGGAGGCCCTCCAAACAGGGCCTTGAGCTTGCTAACCTTGAAATTACTATGCAAGGGGGGGGAGTGAGGAGAGGCGCCAGCTGACTTCCTACAGGACATACCTCTTGTGGCACACACGGAATCTCACAATGGCAAAAGTTTGCGATACACTGGCATGAACGACTATTTCAGAAAATTGCAAGCCATGGAATCGAGGGTGAAATACTTATGTGAATTAAAAACTGGCTGGAGCATAGGAAACAGAGAGTGGGGGTAAATGGACAATACTCGGACTGGAAGAGTGTCACCAGCGGGGTGCCGCAGGGCTTGGTGCTTGGACCCGTGCTCTTCAACATCTTTATAAACGATCTGGACATCGGTATGTCGAGTGAGGAGATTAAGTTTGTGGATGATACAAAGTTATTCAGAGTAGTGAAGACACAGGGGGATTGCGAAGATCTACAAAGAGACATAATCAAGCTTGAGAAATGGGCAGCGACCTGGCAAATGAGGTTCAACGTGGATAAGTGCAAAGTGATGCATGTCGGTAACAAAAATCTCATGCATGAATAAAGGATGTCCGGGGCGATACTTGGAGAGACCTCCCAGGAAAGAGACTTGGGAGTTCTGATCGACAAGTCGATGAAGCCATCTGTACAATGTGCCGCGGCGGCAAAAAGGGCAAACAGAATGATAAAGAAGGGGATCAGAGAAGGTTATCATGCTGTTGTACTGGGCCATGGTGCGTCCTCACTTGGAGTACTGCGTCCAGCATTGGTCACCGTACATGAAGAAAGACACAGTACTACTTGAAAGGGTCCAGAGAAGAGCGACTAAAATGGTTAAGGGGCTGGAGGAGTTGCCATACAGTGAGAGATTAGAAAAACTGGGCCTCTTCTCCCTTGAAAAGAGGAGACATGATCGAAACGTTAAAAATACTGAAGGGAATAGACTTAGTAGATAAAGACAGACTGTTCACACTCTCCAAGGTAGGGAGAACGAGAGGGCACTCTCTAAAGTTGAAAGGGGATAGATTCCGTAGAAACATAAGGAAGTTCTTCTTCACACAGAGAGAGGTGGAGAGCTGGAATGCTCTTCCAGAGTCTGTTGTAGGGGAAAACACCCTCCAGGGTTTCAAGACTAAGCTGGACAAGTTCCTTCTAAACTGGGATGTACACAGGTGAGGCTGGACTCATTTTAGAGCACTGGTCTTTGACCCGGGGGCAGCCGCGAGAGTGGACTGCTAGGCACGATGAACCACTGGTCTGACCCAGCAGCAGTAATTCTTATGTTCTTAAGCTGGCTTCTGCCTTTTGTTTATTTGCTTGTTAGATACCTCATTTTGAGGTGGGGGGGGGGGCAACAAATGAGAAAAATAGTAGCTTACCATGAAAGTATTATCACCAGACATACCAATAACCAAAGAAATGCAATTAAAAAAATAACAGATTGATATTTTAATGAAGATGTTACAACCTGGTATTTTTGAGGAGCATTTAGATTAGTTCTAACACATTTTTCTTTTCCTTGATCTGAATTTATAGAAAGATCTATGTTTACATATTCAAAAAATTATTTATATTATTGTTCATATTTTATTTCATACTTTTTTATATAGGCAAATAAAAAAAAAATTCATGCACTGCCTCAAAGTACAGTATATGTGAATTGTTCATTACACTAAGTTGCAATTTTCCAGCCTTATCCAGTTAAAGCAATATGTATGTAGATTAAGAATGTTAATGCTCTATGATATTTTTCTGACTAGGAAAGTAAAAAAAAAAGGATAAATATGTTCTTCATATAACAGATAAATGTCACACATAATGTCAGCAAATGTTCTTTCTGCATTTGTCAGTTTGCAGAAAAATTCCAAGAAGTGAAGGAAGCTGCCAGACTAGCAAGAGACAAATCTCAAGAGAAAATAGAGACCTCAAGCAATCATTCCCAAGTAAGTCATTGATTTTTATGAAGATAAGATGAAAGGGCTTAGGAGCAGATCTTGTGAAAATATCTATTTCTAGCTGATAGCTTGAAATATGGGAAAATAAAAATTTGCTAACGTTATATTACCTCCTAGCTAGTTTCATGATGCTAGGATTTATCATTTGCTCTTGTGGCTTCTAGTCAATAACTGGTTCCTAGTGCTATGAGCCCCCATTCACAACTACCAGGGCTTTTAACCCTATCAATTTCACCTCCCCGTCAATGCGCGGAAGAAGTGACCTGTTTTATAAAGTTAACATATGAATGTACTTGCTTTGTAAACCAGACTCCTAGAATAATCCTCAATGGTGCACAAAGTTTCACCTGCCCCAAGGCAGATGCATCTTTCTGCATATTCCCCTTTAATCAATATTCAGTTGACTGCAGTTGGCATGTTTTTAAGCTCAGACTGTGACCAGTTAATTTTACCTCTGGATATTCCGTGCCAGGCCATGTCCAGACACTGACATTGAATATCCAAATTTGACCTGATAGGTGCTGACCATTGAGACTTTGCGGGTCCCAGACAACAATATTCAGCTGGGACCTGAATAACAGCTAGGACCTACATAAGATGATATCTATCTCCACTAGCATAGTAAGGGGGTCACCAGCACCTCTCCGCCACCTCCTATGCCACGGCTTATGCCTTCCCTTCCTTTACCTCTTTAAATCTTTGCTAGCACAAGCAATTTCTCCAGCCTGCTGCTCACGCCAGCCTGGCTCCCCTCTGAAATTACTTCCTGGTCATGGGGCCAGGAAGTGATGTCAGAGGGAAAGCCAATATCAGGGAGCTATATATTTTTACTGCTTTTGATTTTGTAAATTGTTTAAACTTGGTATTTCTAAAATTTGATGCTATATCAAATGCTTGACATAAGCATAAACATTCATTGTCTTTGACTTTTATATGACTGTACTATTATTTTATAATGTTCTACCCTGTCTTAAGGGTTTATCTTTATATTTTGGATTACTGATTTGCTTTTATATATTTTGTGCATTTAATGCTGATTTATTTTAATAGGGGCTATGTCATTTGGTAAGTAATTAAGTAAAAGGAAATAAATGTATCTGTGAAGACTCATACTT
This sequence comes from Geotrypetes seraphini, assembly GCF_902459505.1. Taxonomy (NCBI): domain Eukaryota; kingdom Metazoa; phylum Chordata; class Amphibia; order Gymnophiona; family Dermophiidae; genus Geotrypetes; species Geotrypetes seraphini. Next base: position 24,553,512 of record NC_047097.1, on the reverse strand, counting down.
CACTAGTAAGGGACAAGGGGATTTTTAGGCTCCCCCTTACATGAAATGGTGTGACCAAAGCTTCTAGATGAAGAATGGGATCCCATGAGGTCATGTACTAAGGGGCTTATTTTTAAAAAAAGAAAAACGTCCAAAAAGTGGCATAAAGTAGCAGACGGACCTTTTTCTCTCCAAACCTTCAAAATTGCTATTTTCAAAACCTGTTTTCTAGACAGATTTCTTTTCTGTTTGTCTAAATCTCAAGGGGATGTGGTACAGTAGTGTGGGTGAGACTAAGATGAGCTTTGGATGCTTTTCTGCTATGATCAAACATTTTAGAAAATGTCCAGGGCACAATTTGGATGTTTGGGGCTTGACCTGTTGTTATTTTAAAAATAAATAAGTGCCAAAAAGGTACCCAAATTAACCAGATGACCACTGGAGGGATGGAAGTATGACCTCCCCCCCACACACATTTCCCCAGTGGTCACTAACCCCCTACCACCACACAAAGATGCGAATGAAACAGTATATATATGCCTTTGTACCAGCTGCAGATGTTACGGCCAATCCTATTAGAGCAGCAAGCAAGTCTTTGGAGTAGCCTGGTGGCCAGTGCAGTGGTCTACAGGGAAGGGGACCCTGGCCCATATCCTACTCTAACTACTATGCTTGTGGTGGAGAGTGTGAGCCTACCAAAACCCACCCAAATCCCACATATAGGTGCCATCGGTAGGCATAAGGGCTATTGTTGTGGTGTACAGTTGGGTCTAGTAGGTTTTGCATAGGTTTTGGAGGGCTCACCATAAGGGGTTTATGGAAATGCTGATTATCAATTCAAATGACTTGTTTTATGCATTTTTCATGTGGACATTTTATTTTTTCAAAAATGACCACTAAGGGTGAATGTGTCTAGAAAGGTCAGTTTTTTGGGGGGGAAAAAAAGAATGGATGTTTTGCAGTTTTGAAAATGACGATTTTCTCTATCCAATTTTTTGATGCACTTCACAAAACATCCAAACTGAGACGTCATATCAGAAATGCCCCTCAAAATGATTTTAGAGTATTCTTATCATTGGAAAATGTCATTACCTTCAAAGGATGTAATTAACTGTTTGTGATATATGCCACAGGAATCTGGGCGTGATACCCCATCTTCAACTCGGGCATCAAGCGTGAATGGAACGGATGATGAAAAGGCATCTCATGGTGAACCTCCTGATGACCATCTGAAAAACGAGAATGATAAGTTGAAAACTGCATTAGCCCAAAGGTTTGTGCAGCATTTTACACTTGGACCATTCGCATTCTAGAAGGGTCTAAGTAATAAGGTAGCAAAGTTCATTACAGCAAAAAATATGTATTTTGATATTTATAATCCAGTTATTTTTCTTGTCGGAAAACATCTTGGACAGTTATAGAATCACAGCCTAACTGTCTACTAACCTAAAGGCCTGGAATGGTTCATTTTCAGCAGAGGCCCTTCCTACCTGCGTGTGGTGACTGGAGATCACTTCGGGGAGATCGTTGCAGGAGGCGGGACCATTGGAGGCATGGTTGATCCTTTCTATTCCTTTTTTACATATTACTTTAATTCATTTAGATATCATTTACATAGATGGTGCTCCTATCTGTAAAGTTAGGAATTTCTATGAAATATTCTGCATGCTTCTCTCCTCTCCTTCCTGCCCTCCAAAGTCCTCCCTACCCTCTTCTAACCCCTTCCTCTGTAATGTCGCCTAGAGCTTGTATAGGTATGTGCGACGCAAAAATGGAAGAAATAAATAAATAATGTGAACCAATGCAAAGCTATGCACATTGGGAAAAATAACCCAAATCATAGTTACCTGATGCTAGGGTCCACCTTGGGGGTTAGCGCCCAATAAAGAGATCTGAAACCTTCCGCCCAGTGTGCAGCAGCAGCAGCCAAAAAAACAATCAGAATGCTAGGAATTATTTAAAAAAAGAGATGGTTAACATGACTAAGAATGATATAATGCCTTTGTTTCACTCCATGATGCAAGTTCACCTTGAGTATTGCATTCATTTCTGGTCATCTTATCTCAATAAAGATATAATGGAACTAGAAGAGGTTCAAAGAGCAACAAAGATGATAAAGGGATGGAACTCCTCTTGTATGAGGAAAGGCTAAAGAGGTTAAAGTTATTCATCTTGGAAAAGAGACAACAGAGGAGAGATATGATTGAAGTCTGTAAAATCCTGAGTGTTGTAGAACGGGTACAAGTGGATCGATTTTTGTACTCCATCAAAAATTACAAAGACTAAGGGACACTCAATGACGTTACAGGGAAATACTTTTAAAAACCAATAGGAGGAAATATTTTTTCACTTGGGGAATAGTTAAGCTCTGGAATACATTGCCAGAGGTTGTGGTAAGAGCTGTTTGAATATACCTGGTTTTAAGAAAGGTTTGGACAATTTCCTGGAGGAAAAATCCGTGGAGGGGCATAATCAAAAGAAACGTCTAAGTCCGTTTTGGGCCTAAGTTGCTAGTTGGCCAAAGTCAGCAATATATAAAGTCCATTCTTGAAAAATACGTCCAAAATATTTTGTTTTTTCGAGAGTCATCTAACTGTATGTCCAGCTGTTTTATCACCCAGACCGCTAAGTCGTCTATCTTTATATCCCATTCTCGTCCAAAAATTAGTCCAAGTCAAAAACACCTAAAAAAATACCTTTTGGACGTGGGAGGGGCCAGCAAAGTAATGGACTAGACACTTAGACATGGTAACAGAGTAGTGGGGCACCTTACAAAAAGGGTGCCACATAAACATCTCACTATAACTCCCTTATAGGTTATGGTGAGCCCCCCAAGACCTACTAGACCCACCTGTCTACCACCCAATAGTCCTCATGGCTGCAGGTGGCATCTATATGGCAGTACAGTGGGTTTGGGGGTGCACATGTTCCACCTTAAATTCAGTGGTTAGAGTAGCTTATGGGCCTGGGTCCTCCTCTCTGTGATTTACTAGCCCACCCCCCACATTACTTAAAGCCACCTCTGTACTGCTCTACTAGGCTTTGCTATGCCAGATTTTGATGTTCTGGAGGCAGGTTTGTATGTTTTTATTCTGATTTTTAGGGGGGGTGGTCAGTGATCACTGGGGCAGTGTGTGGGGGTCTGCACTATGTGTCTGCAGTGCTTATCTGGTCACTTGGGACACCTTTTTGGCACGTAGACCTGGTTTTACATGGCCTAAGTCACAGCGTACAAGTTCCGTCCAAGCAGCCTCGTTAAACTTTCGGTTATACTTGCAGTACAACTAAGTTTAGATCAGCCCAAGTCCCGTCCTCACCACTCTTCCTAAAATGCTCCTTTTAGCTCTGGTCGTATAGCAGCACTGAAAAGGCCTAAGTCGTTTTTAGATACGTCTAATACCCGGTTTGATTATCAGCTTGTCTTACTGATCATCCAAGTGCCGATTTAGGCTGGTTTTTAGATGTATTTCCATTTCGATTATGAGCCCCATAGTCTATTACTGAGATAGATATGGTGGAAGCCATTGCTTGCCCTGGGATCAGTAGCATGTAATGTTATTTTGGGATCACAATATACGACACCAAGCGAATCTAAAAGTAGAAGAAAGGAAAGCTATTTTAGATCTAAAATAGGATGCCTCTATCACCATCAAAAAGGCAGGCAAAGGAGGTGCCGTGGTGCTTTTAGATAAGAGGTGTATGAAAAATTGGGTTTAAATCCCATGAATCGTTTACAGTCGTTTATAAGTGTCGCCTTTATATACAGCTTTTAATAAGTGTGGTTCACTTTTAAATCTTACACATAATTTGTGGAGTAGGTGGCTGTAAGAAGCTCGATGAAAGAAACTGTAACACCTGCCAATAGCTGCATCAATTTTTTTTATTGATCAGCGCAGGAATCTGAGAGCTTCTTACTATAGTGTTATGTCACACTTTCAAGACAATTGTGTGAAAAAGTCCATTGTTTGGTTTATAAATGTTGGGGACTTTTCTGCCATTGCTTTCAGAGTTGTTTTTCATTAGCTCATGGACTTCTCAACAAAGAAGCAAGGAATGTTCATAAATCTCATCTTGCCTGAAGTTCTCAAAAATTAAAACTTAAGTTTCCCTCTCACAGTGGTAAAAACTTAACCTTTAAGAGATTTAGTTATTCTTTTGCCGTTAAATTAACTAAATTCTGGAATGCTTTACCACTTACTTTAAGAAGTTTAGGTTCTTTTGCTTTATTCCGGAAAGTTCATAAAACATTTTTGTTTGCTAAACATTTTGGAAGTTAACTATTTCAGTCTACTTTTTCTTGTCAAATCTATGTATTATGACTCGGTCTATAAAACTTAGTTTTAGCTTAGTTTAGTTTAGAATGCCACAGTAGGTAAGGACATACGTCTGTGAATTAAATAATCCTGTGCTACTAATTCATTTTAAAAATGTTATTTTTGTGCTCAAGGTTTCCTCCCTTCCCTGGGTGCCTTTACTTTCCTCTACTACCCCCACCCCCACACCAACCCATTGACCTTCAAGCTCCCCTCCCTTTCTGCCACTTTCTCTTCCTGTCAACTTGTAAGTCTATGAGTGGAAGAGGCTCTCGGGGCTTCTGATTGGTCCAGTGCATAGGAGTCGGCTCTGTGGGTGCTGTAGGTGCTTGAGCACCCCCAATATTGAACAAATTTACTGACTGTATCCAGGGAGAGGTAACTTCCATTGAGTTTAGCACCCCCAATAATTTGTAAAAGTTGGCTCCTATGGTCCAGTAGTAGCAGTCTGTAAGCTCGGGGCTTGAACAAGCATACTCGCAGGCTTTGCCTTCCCTCGTGCATGGGCTTCCTAACTTAGAAAGTGGAAGCAATACTCACTAGCAGCTGCCACCACTGCCTCTAGTCTTCAGACCTGCCTTAACAGATTTTCTTAGTTTATGAACGATGATGTGAGAGGGGTGGCAGTAACAGGGAGGAAACTGGAGCTCTGTGCCCCTTTTTCAGGCTGACCCTGGAGCAGCTGCCCTGCTCAACATTTCCTAGTTATGCTGCTGGATGCAAGCTTCATTTTTAGAGCACACAGATACTTCCCTCATGCCTTCTCAGAATTTCAGCTGCAGGGTCTATCACAGCGCTTCCTAAACAGTGAGTCAGGGCCTAGGTGAGCTCTCCATAGGTGCATCATTATTCTGAACCTCCAGGGAGTTGCACAGTTTTATTTATTATTATTAATAGTATTATTTTAGTATTTATATACCACTTTTAACCCAAGTGGTTTTCATTCAGGTACTGAACCACTGCGCCACACACTCCCCATAAGAAGCACTGGTCTATCAGTTTTAAATGCAATTCAATTAAGGACTAGTAGAAGGAATATGCGGGAAGTATAAAATGGTTTACACCGCACTTCACTTGACCTGAATATATTCAAATTGCAGAATAGATGGAATGGCTTTTCAAAGAATGCTTTCACTTTTTCTTTGCACCTTAGCTTTAAAACATGGGTCTTTTTGTATTGTATGCAAGTGGTATGAAGCTACGAATTGTTCTCATTCTGAATTCATTTCCCCTTTCAGCTCTATGAATGTAAAGAAATGGGAAAATGAACTGCAGACTCTAAGGGAAAGCAACGCTCGGTTGTCAGTCGCACTACAGGAATCGGCTGCCAGTGTGGAACAGTGGAAACTCCAGTTCCTAGCATGTAAAGAGGAAAACGATCAACTCAGGAATAAGGTGACAAAAGAGAGAAATAGCCTTTATTCTGAGGAATAATATTTTTAAAAAGCCATTTCCTGAAATAAGTTGCAAATGTACCCCACCCCCTTTTACAAAATCATAGCGCGGTTTTTAGCACTTGCTGCAGCGGTAACAACTCTAACACTCAGAGACTTCCTATGAGTGTCAGAGCTGTTACCGCTGAAGTCAGCGCCAAAAACCACGTTATGGTTTTGTAAAAGTGTGTGTGTGGGGGGGAGGTTAAGTGTAAAAGGATGCAAGTATATATGTGGAAGAATTTAAAACATGAATGCTTTCCCCCATTAAAATAGACATTCACAGATATCAAGCCTAGAAGAACTAGAAAAGAATGGATTTTTGAACATGTGCAAAATATGCAAAAGTGAATCCCAAATGTATGAATTTGCAGCTTTGAATATATGAAAATACTGTAAAACATCAAAAAATTTTAAATCATTTATTTCAGTCTCATGGGAACAGGCTGACCAATAAAAAAATAAATTGCTGTAGTGGGAGTTTTCTTGATTCTCCCTCCCCACCAATTCTTAATAGACTTTGTCAGCATAGCCTTTTTTAATACATCTTGTGCTATGTGATCTGACAAACTTATTTTAGTCTGCGCTCCATACAACAGATCTATATACAGGTGCAATGAATCCTTGCCGTGAACAGCTTACAGTCTAAGAGGGTATTTGAGATGGTTTGAGGATCTGACAACCTTGCCAAGTTCACAGCAAGTGGCCGGCTGAAGTAGCGCCTGGAAATCAGACTTTCTGGCTCCTAGCCTGCTTCCTTTCTCAGATAACCAGTAGCAAGTTTAAATATCTATTTGAGAATGTGCATAGAAACATAGAAAGATGACGGCAGAAAAGGGCTATAGCCCATCAAGCCCACTCTACTGACCCACCCCTTTAAGTCTACTGACCCCCTTTAAGACTACTACCATTCTACTGACCCACCCCTTTAAGTCTATACCCTAGTGACCCTATTCCTTGACTTGATCCTCATAGGGATCCCACATAGGTATCCCATTTATTCTTAAAGTCTGGGATGCTGCTGGCCTCGATCACCTGCACTGAAAGCTTGTTCCAATGATCAATCACTCTTTCCGTGAAGAAGTACTTCCTGGCGTCTCCATGAAATTTACCTCCCCTGAGTTTGAACGGATGCCCTCTTGTCCTTTGAGAAAGAAAATATCATCTTCATAGAAACATAGAAAGATGATGGCAGAAAAGGGCTATAGCCCATCAAGTCTGCCCACATATGTATACTTTGGACACACGATTAGGCATAGAGCAAAATAGATAAGCATTAGTACCAGATTTCAAAGCTCCAATCTTCACATCTATCCAGGTTGCCTGTAGAACCAGATTTTATCAATAGTCTATTAATTCCCCACTGTCCATCTAAAACATTTCATTCTATGACACAAAACCTTCTTGCGATTCCATCTCTAAAGCAAATTAACACAATCTATAATAATAATCCTCTAAGCGCGCATGCGCACTTAGGAGATGTGGGGACCTGACATGTGCTGTGTCCGTCCATGGTGGCGCCTTGAGGCGCATGCGTCACAGCACAGCCGGTGATTCCCCCTCCCGCCCTCACTCACAGCCAAAACTTCTCACTGGCTCACTCACCGCCAAAACCTTCCCACAGCCCCCTTCCCAGCCGCCGTGTTTAAATTCATAGACAAGCGCTACACCGCGCTACCGCTGGCCTTGCTGTCTTCTGTCCACTGCGGCCCGCCCTCTCTGACTACTTCCTGTTTCTGCTAGGGTTGGCCACAGTGGATAGAAGACGCCAAAGACAGTGGTAGCGCAGCGCAGTGCTTTTCTGTGAATTTAAACGGGCGGCTGGGAAGGAAGCTGTGGGAAATGCTGCTGCTGCACAGGAAAGGCCGGGAAATGCAGCTGCTGCACAGGGAAGTGTGTGTGTGGGGGGGAAATACTGCTTCTGCACAGGGAAGGGTGGGAAATGCTGCTGCTGCTGCACAGGGAAGTGTGTGTGTGTGTGGGGGAAATGTTGCTTCTGCACAGGGAAGGCCGGGAAATGCTGCTTCTGCACAGGGAAGGGTGGGAAATGCTGCTGCTGCACAGGGAAGTGTGTGTGTGTGGGGGGGAAATGCTGCTTCTGCACAGGGAAGGGTGAGAAATGCTGCTGCTGCACAGGGAAGAGTGTGTGTGTGTGGGGAAAATGCTGCTTCTGTACAGGGAAGGGTGAAAAATGCTGCTACTGCACAGGGAAGTGTGTGTGTGTGTGGGGGGGGGGAATGCTGCTTCTGCACAGGGAAGGGTGGGAAATGCTGCTGCTACACAGGGAAGGCCTGGAAATGCTGCTGCTGCACAGGGAAGGCCTGGAAATGCTGCTGCTGCACAGGGAAGGCCTGGAAATGCTGCTGCTGCACAGGGAAGTGTGTGTGTGTGTGGGGAAATGCTGCTTCTGCACAGGGAAGGCCGGAAAATGCTGCTGCTGCACAGGGAAGGGTGGGAGGGAAATGCTGCTGCTGCACAGGGAAGTGGAGGGGACGGAGAGGGAAAGGGAGCTTGGGAGCAATCTTGGTTTGCTTTGGGGGAAGGGAGACAGAAGGGGGCCATGGAAAGACAGGCAGGCAGCGCATTAGAATGAAAGACAGACACACAGAAAGACAGCGGGCAGGGAGAGAGACAGAAAGAAAGACAGACAGGGTGCCAGAGAGAGAACCAGAAAGAAAGAAGGACAGACAGTGGGAGGGAGAAAGAAAGAAAGGAAGAGAGAGACAGGGGCAGGGAGAGACACAGAAAGAAAGAAAGACAGACAGACATATTCTAGCACCCGTTAATGTAACGGGCTTAAACACTAGTAAGATCAAATTACTTTGCGGTGACTGCGCCATCACTCTGGAATTCTATTCCTAATTACATTCGTGAAGTATCTCTGATTCATTTTAAAACAAAGTTTTAAAACATTTCTGTTTCAAGACGCATTTGATACCTAATTGCCCTTGTAAGGGCTAAACACATGCTGACTGCAGAAGGCATTTTCCTTCCCCTCCCTCTCGTTTTTTTTCCTTAATTGTTCTCTTTTTTAAAAATATTGTAGTTCCTCCCCTTTTCCCATTTGTTTCTGTTTGTCATTGTTTGAACTTATTATGTAGATTTTATTAGTGAAATACTTACCCCTATTTATATGACAAAAGCTGTATTTTTTTTGTACAGTGCTCAGACGTTTGATTGAGCGTTATAAGAAATTTTAAATAAACATGAAACTTATGTGAGCTGAGCAAAAGTTTGAGCCTTAATGATGGCTACCACTTCTCACAAAGTTCAAGCGTTTTTCTCTATATTTAATATTTAAATCTCAAGCCAGCTTCCTTCCTGTTACATTTCATTGCAGTTCTTTTAGCTCTCAAAACAGTTCTTTTCTACAATAATCTTATTTGCCAAAATCTGTCTCATTTCTTCCATGCATAAAAATATTGAGCTTATACGATCTTTTTTTTGTTGTTGTTGGGGGGGGGGAGGCAGTAATTTTTCCAAACAGCATGACAGTAGAAGGGAGATTGGAATTCTGGAAAGTAAGACACAGTTGTGCTCTTGGAATGATTTGTGACCATCAGAACCAGAGCAGTGATAATTAGTATATGATACCTATGGGGGCAATTTAAGTTTAAATCATTTTTTTTTTTATTAAAACACATTACCACAAACAACTTTCACCTTAAAGGGGACTTGATGGTTTTGTTAATTGATAAAAATTATTTTTCCTGTATATTTGCTTTAATTGTACCATTTTCCTGACATCATATGGGATTGTATATGATTATGAAAAACTTAGTAAAAAAAAACAAAACACATAACCAGCCATACAATGTAAACTGAACAACAGATACAACTAAAAGAAACAACATAAACACGGTTTATCCCTAGACAGAATAGCCATACCATAATACAAATATGTTACAATCCAAGAAAAGGAACCAAGTCTTAGAAACTGAGGGGTCCTTTTACTAAGACGTGCTAACTGTTTTAGCTAACGCGTCCATTATGGATACGTTAGCGTTTAGTGCATGCTAAAACAGCTAGCACACCTTAGTAAAAGGACCCCTGAGTTATTCAGCTGGCTAAGTAAACAAGAAAATGCCAATTCAAATGCAACAAACTACCACTTTCTATCATTTCATTTGCCAGAAATGTACCGTTTCAATTAACAAAAATATGTTTTGTTATAAATAGAACCCAACTGACATTGTTGCCTCATTTCTCAAGTAAGCATGCACTAAGATTTGGTACCTTTTTCTTACATTGCGACACATAAGTGACTAGAGGAGTTGTTCATTATTCTCCTTCATCTGTTAACTCATGGTACAAACTAACCTAAAAATATAAATCTTCCCATCACTATACAACCCAAACTTAACCCCTCACCCCCCAAGAGAATTAGTTCAAAACAAATTAAAGGCAATATATAGAAACAAAACACACGGCTCCTTTTACTAAGGTGCGCTAGCATTCTTAGCGCACGCACGAAATTAGCGAGCACTACACCGCGCGGTACGTTTCTAGAATAACGCCAGCTCAATCCTGGCGTTGAAGTCTAGCTCGCACAGAAATTTAGCGCATGCTATTCCGTGCGTTAAGGCCCTAATGCACCTTAGTAAAAGGAGCCCATAAAGGAAAAAAGGTGGTACCATTTTTCAAGTTTTAACGCTTAGCAACATTTCTAAGCATTGTACAATGATAAAAAATAAGGGATTCAACTAAGATGCAACATACTTTTATTTTTTTTCTATGATAGATTTCTCATAGCATCTCATAAATACAGTAGAAAATCTCATGCCCTGCTTATTTTTCCATCATTCCAAGGTGGTAAAAGTAAGAAATACATTAGCATTTCAGGCAGCCTTGTACGATAAAGAATTCCGATCGCTATTACGTAAAGCCTTTAGAACTTTGCTGAAACCTATCTTTTTTCAAAGTCTCTGGCTAACTAGTTTTCAGCGTTTCTTATGTTATTTTATTGTTAATCTTTTGTCAACCACGTTGAACTTCTGGTTACGCAGTTTATAAGCATGATGTTATGTTATATTATGATTGACATGGCTACCACACCATTCTACTCAAAATGAATTAAGAACTAGGTTCCTGACATAAAGACTGAATTTACACAACCCAAACCTTAAAAAGAGTTTTTTTTTCCCCTTGAAGCTTTAGCTTGTTTTTGCTCCAGCAGCATAAGTCCACAAAAGGCAATCACGCTAAGCCCAGAAGGAAGGAGCTTCATCACTGATCCACACACCAAGGGTAGTTTTCTTACCCAAGACCCTGGCCTTCCTGAAAAGGAGATGGTGATTTTCACATGTATGTGGAAAAATATGACTCTTAAATTTGCACCAGGAATAAAAGTACAAACAGTGGCATGCAAACAGGTATTTTTACTGTAGGCATTAATAAGTCTGCAGTCTGGGCTTAGTGTGGGTGGAGTTATGAAGTACATGCAGTGATTAGCAATACCTTAATTTGCACAAATTCTTCAGCAATTTACAAAATGATATTTCCTTACATCTGCAAAATAGGCGTGATCTCAGCAGGATTTACACTGGTAATTTATAAAAACAGATGTTTTCCAGTCTGCTCAACCTAGGTGCCCTGCTAGTCACTTTACAATTATAAAGGTAATTTTATAACGTACATGTCTGCTTGCTTCTGATTTTCCTTAGATTGAAGAACTGGAAACGCAATGTATTGAAATAAATAAAGAAAAAGAAAGAAATGCAAATCTGAGCCTAAGACTTCAAGAGCTGGAAGTTGAACTTCAAGAAAAAGAGCTAGTGAGTGACAAGTCTCTTTATTCCTGTGCTTGAAGGAGTCCTAAAATAGCTTTTACTGCCATCTTGGTTTAGGAAGGATATTAGTGGGTGCTGTATGTGTATTTGAGAGCCAGAGGCAAGGCCTAGCTTTTCTCCCAGGCTTTCCCATAGACATAAATGATGGTCCTTCCCACCCCCCTTTTAGCCCCATCCTGCTTTCACTGGCAGCAGAATTGAGCTATAATCTGTTTACTTCTTTATAGAAACACAGACATGATGGCAGATAAAGGTCAAATGGCCCATCCAGTCTGCCCATCCACAGTATCCACTATCTCTTCCTCTCCCTAAAAGATCACACGTGCCTGTCCCACACTTTCTTGAATTCACACACAGTCTTCGTCTCCACCACCTCTACCAGGAGACTGTTCCACACATCTATCATCCTTTCTGTGAAAAAGTGTTTCCTTAGATTACTCCTGAGCCTATCACCTCTTAACTTCATCCTATGCCCTCTCATCCCAGAGCTTCCTTTCAAATGAAAGAGACTCACCTCATGCACATTTATGCCATGTAGGTATTTAAGCATCTTTATCATATCTCCCCTCTCACACCTTTCCTCCGAAGTATACATATTGAGATCTTTAAGACTGTCGCCATATGCCTTATGACATAGACCACCGACCATTTTAGTAGCCTTCCTCTGGACCAACTCCATCCTTTTTATATATTTTTTGAAGGTGTGGTCTCCAGAACTGTACATAATATTCCAAATGAGGTCTCTCTAGGATTCCTAGGATAAGCAGCATTGTTTTACTACTTGGGATCTAGCTAGGTACTAGTTGGGATCTGGATTAGCCACTATTAGAAACAGGATGCTGGGCTTGATGGACCTTTGGTCTATCTCTCTTGAATTCAGACACAGTCTCTGTTTCCACCACCTCTTCCGGGAGATTGTTCCATGCATCTACCACTCTTTCTGTAAAAAAGTATTTCCTCAGGTTACTCTGGAGCCTATCACCTCTTAACTTCATCCTATGCCCTCTCATTGCAGAGTTTCCTTTCAAATGAAAGAGACTCGACTCATGCACATTTATATTATGTAGGCATTTAAAAGACTCTTGTCATATCTCCCATCTCCCACCTTTCCTCCAAAGCCTACAGATTGAGATCTTTAAGTCTGTCCCCATACGTCTTATCACGAAGACCACACACCATTTTAGTAGCCTTCCTCTGGACTGACGCTATCCTTTTTATATCTTTTTGAAGGTGCAGCCTCCAGAATTGTACACAATACAGTGGTGCCTCACACAACGAACTTAATCCGTTCCAGGAGCAAGTTTGTTATGTGAAACGTTCGTTGTGTGAAACGCGTTTTCCCATAACAATACATGTTAAAAAAAATAATTCGTTCTGTAGCATAAAATATGCTAAGATGACATAAAAAAAGATAAATTTTTGGTTATTATTTTTATTTAGATACATCTAAAAACATAATTGTTTTTTAAAACAACACACATTTTTTAAATTTAAAGACAGACTAAGTAGAGTCTAATTTTACAGTGAGAGGGCAGAGTCTCAGCGGCAAAAACTGGGACTTAACTGTTCATTTTTTTTTTTTTTCTACCGTGTTTCCCCGATGATAAGGCAGGGCCATCAAATAAGACAGCCCCCCCTTTTTAGAAAAAAATGTAAAATAAGGCACCCCCCCGCAAATAAGCCACCCACCGATACCTGCGCTTACCCGAATCGGGTGGTACGGTGGGTGACTCTGTGTAGTCCCTGGCACCCCCGACACGATCGGGGCAAGAGGGAGCTCAAGCCCTCTTGCCCCCCCGACTCCCCGACACGATCGGGGCAAGAGGGAGCTCAAGCCCTCTTGCCCCCCCCCGACTCCCCGACACGATCGGGGCAAGAGGGAGCTCAAGCCCTCTTGCCCCCCCGACTCCCCGACACGATCGGGGCAAAAGGGAGCTTAAGCCCTCTTGCCCCCCCGACTCCCCGACACGATCGGGGCAAAAGGGAGCCCAAGCCCTCTTGCCCCGCCGATTCCCCAACTCCCCGACAATATCGGGCCAGGAGGGAGCCCAAGTCCTCCTGGCCACGGCGACCCCCTAACCCCACCCTGCACTACATTACGGGCAGGAGGGATCCCAGGCCCTCCTGCCCTCGACGCAACCCCCCCCTCCCCCCAACGACCGCCCCCCCCCCAAGAACCTCCGACCGACCCCCAGCCGACCCGCGACCCCCCTGGCCGACCCCCACAACACCCCCAACCCCCTTCCCCGTACCTTTCTGTAGTTGGCCGGACAGACGGGAGCCAAACCCGCCTGTCCGGCAGGCAGCCATCGACGGAATGAGGCCGGATTGGCCCATCCGTCCCAAAGCTCCGCCTACTGGTGGGGCCTAAGGCGCCTGGGCCAATCAGAATAGGCCCGGGAGCCTTAGGTCCCTCCTGGGGGCAGGGCCTGAGGCACATGGTCGGGTTGGGTCCAAGAACTGAAATTTGAGGCCCATATTGTGTTCTTATGCAGGCCCAAGAACTGAAACTTTGGGGCCCATATTCAGAGCACTCTGTGTATACTCTGTAACACCTCTGGACATGTTCAGAAATCCTCTTCTGTAATCCGCCTTGAACCTCAAGGTAATGGCGGAATAAAAATCACTAATGTAATGTAATTTATTAGACACTTGTGTGGAATACTGTCAAAGGCTTTGCTAAAATCTAAATACACCACCTCCAGTGCACTCCCTCTTTATCCAATTCTCTGGTCACCCTGAGAAAGAAATTGATCAGATTTATCTGACAAGACCTGACTCTACTTCTAATAACGCTTTAGAAATTAATATTAATAATAGGAAGCCAGGGTTTGACCCTTGCTGCTGTTCATTATGATCGCGGGCAAGTCGCTTAACAGTCCCTGGTCTAGGTACCAACTTAGATTTCACACATCACGCACAAATAGTTGTTTTTTACTGCACCTGAAATGTAACCCACTTTATCAATGAAAAGGAATGAATTAAATCCAAATAATAAACATAGATAAAAAGCTTCTATGTATAGTGCAGGTAATGTGAATTTTTATTTTACTCTAGGGAAACCTGCAAGAGAGGGAAAGGTACAAGCCCTGTGTAGTTGCTTGACATCAATTCTTTATACTCCCTGCATTTTTAAATTTAAAAAAATGTCACTAGAATGTTTTATAAAAAAAACACCTGAAATCTATCCAGAATAGGAGTTAATTTGTAATGTTAATAAAGGCATTTAGCGTTTTGGACTGTGGCTTAGTAAAAGGGGAGGGCAAGTAACATGGTTCAAACTCCCTTTCCCCCTTAGAGTGTTGTGCATTATATGGATGAGAAGCAGAATGAGTGGATTTTAGAGAGGTTAAAAAAATGTATGTGGATCTTTTAATTTCAGTAATAAGATAGAACTGTCAAAAACTGACAATAGTATTTCCCCTGAGGAATAGTAATTAAGCAAGGTTAGCTGAGGATAGGATGTTTATGCAAAGTGAAATACTACATTACATATTGTAGCAATGCAAATGATTTCTTTTATAGGAATGCTGATGATTAAGAAACTTTTTAAAAAAATTGTTATAGTAGCTATAGTTGTAGATTTCATTAAGTAACATTCCCTTCTGTGGTTGAACATAATGGGTCAAGAATGATGCAGAGACAAATATAAAGGGTCAAGAATGATGCAGAGACAGTGTTCATAACCCCTTGTGGGAGGGAGTCTTGACTGTTACTCAGCAGTGACACCTAGTGACCAGACCTTTGGATCACATTAACCAGGATGAGGATTTGAGGACCTCTGGCAAGAACATAAGAAGTTGCCTCCGCTGAGGCAGACCATAGGTCCATCCTGCCCAGCGGTCCGCTCCCGCGGCGGCCCATCAGGTCCATTGCCTGAGTAGTGGTCTATACCTATCTATACCCTTCAATCCCTTTTTCTTCTAGGAATCTATCCAAACCTTCTTTGAAACCATTTAATGTTTTCTTGTCTACAACAGCCTCTGGAAGCGCGTTCCATGTATCCACCACCCTCTGAGTGAAAAAGAACTTCCTAGCGTTTGTTCTAAACCTGTCCCCTTTTAATTTCTCCGAGTGCCCCCTCGTACTTGTGGTGCCCCTTAAATTGAAAAATCTGTCTCTGTCTACTTTTTCTATGCCCTTCAGGATCTTGAAGGTTTCTATCATGTCTCCTCTAAGTCTCCGCTTTTCCAGTGAGAAAAGTCCCAACTGCTTCAATCTGTCGGTATATGGGAGATTTTCCATTCCCTTTATCAGTTTAGTTGCTCTTCTCTGTACTCCCTCAAGTACTGCCATGTCCTTCTTGAGGTACGGCGACCAGTACTGGACACAGTACTCCAGATGCGGCCTCACCATTGCACGATACAGCGGCATGATGACTTCCTTTGTCCTGGTCGTAATACCCTTTTTAATGATACCCAACATTCTGTTTGCGACAATCAAGAGGATTGTCGCTGTAATGGTTAGACTCAGTTTGTGAGAGGGATATAAACCTAGGGAATAAATGTCTGATTAGATGTGAATAAAAACTAAAAGTCCATGGGAATAGGAGGAAAGAGCTCAGCAATACAAATGTATTTTCACTGTCTACATAGTATGTAGTGCTTTCCATTAGATGAATTGGATTTAATCATTTTTCTATAATTAAGTCCCAAAGCTTCTCATTTTGGCCTGTATATGTATCCTAACTTAGCTGTTAAGACCCACGAAGCAGATGCTCCCTTTTTTCATGTACCACTGCTATGGTGCCATAGAAATGATTAATAGTAGTGTAATTTCTCTTTCAGGTCAGACTCCATATTAATTTTTTTTACTTATTGTATGCCATTGCATTGTAAAGATAGGTAAGGCTATAAATAAATGAAATGAAAAATTACATTTGAAAGATAATATAGCCTGATGCAGATTTCATTTTTATAGGAATTGGAGGACCTCGGGAAACGAGGGGAGATTGTACCCCAGTTAATGTCGGAATGTGAATCTGTGACGGAAAAACTGCAGGTTCAGTATGGTTTAAAAAATGGCAGTTAAATTGTATGTGTGTGTTTATACAAGTGCACAAGTATGCGTGCTAGCAAGAGCCTGCACACTTTTATGTGTTCTTGGGGATGGTGTTTGGGCAGAGTTGCAAGGTAAGTGCATACTTATAAGTGCACATAATTGCTCCAGCCAGTTACATAGGATAGTTTTTAATGCCTATTTTTGTAAAGGCAGCATGCAAATTTGTCACTTTTATAAGACATCTCCAAGTTAAAAATCCTGCTGGGGACCACATTTTTCAGCATATAGTGTTTATGGTGCCAGGGTTTCTATGCTCATGTAACCCCTCTCCTGTCCACTTCTGCATACAGTTCAAACTCCTCTTACTCATTCTGAGGCTCCTCAATACCTCTCCTCTCTTATCTCTCTCTACACCCTGCTCTGGGAACTCCATTCTTCAAGTCTTTCTTGTCTGTACCCTTCTCCTCTACTGCCAGGTTCCGACTCTGCCCTTTCTTGCTTCCTGCACCTTATGCCTGGAACAACCCAGAGTTGAGAGAGTTTAAAGACCAAAGATTAACTGAAGATCTTGACTCCTTTAATCCCTTTTTTAGAAGGAAGGGAGAGTTTAAATTGTTGGATACCTCTTGCAAAGGAGAATCAGTAAACATTCCAAAATAAAGAAATAAGAGGATTAAAGATACCATGTAGAATTTTAAAAGAAATACAAGCATCAATTCGCCAATGAAGACTGGTCAAATTTACGTTTTCCAAAGATCAGCTTTGCAGCAGTATTCTGAATTAATTGTAATGAAGACAAATTTTTGTAATGCTGAGGTAGATAGTGTTACAGTAATCAAGATGAGATAATATAATTGATTGAACTAAGATAGAAAATGACGGTGATGAAAAAGATGTCTAACCTTCCTAAAGAAGCTTTTCATGACCAAGGAATTTATTTGGTCCTTAAAGGAAAGAGAGGAATCAAAAAGGGCTCCCAATATCTTAGCATAGAACTCAATTGGTAAGGAGGACCCAGATACCAGAGCTACAGTACGAGGAAGACAGTCTAATCTTGGACCTAACCACAAAAGCTTAGTTTTAGTTGTATTAAGCTTCATTTGGACAGATAAAGCTCAGGCTTGAAGTTTGGAAATGCAAAGATTTACTTTGGAAACTAGATTGGTAATATCCGGATCAATCTCAATCAATATAAAGATATCATCCGCATAAGTGAATAACATTTCCCAAGCAGACAGCTCTTTAAGTCAGTGGTTCCCAACCCTGTCCTGGGGGACCACCAGGCCAATTGGGTTTTCAGGCTAGCCCTAATGAATATGCATGGAGCAGATTTGCATGCCTATCACTTCCATTATATGCAAATATCTCTCATGTATATTCATTAGGGCTAGCCTGAAAACCCGATTGGCCTGGTGTTCCTCCAGGACAGGGTTGGGAATCACTGCTTTAAGTGTCTCTCCCCATATGCCTTATGATGTCGACCACCGACCATTTTAGTAGCCTTCCTCTGGACTGATTCCATCCTTTTTATGTCTTTTTGCAGGTGTGGTCTCCAGAATTGTACACAATATTCTAAATGAGGTCTCACCAGAATCTTATACAGGGTTATCAATACCTCCTTTTTTCTACTGGCCATACCTCTCCCTATGCACCCTAGTATCCTTCTAGTTTTTGTCATTATCTCTTTGGCCACCTTTAGATCATCATATACAATCCCACCCAAATCCCACTCTTCTGTCGTGCACATAAGTTCTTCACCCCCTACACCCTTGGGTTTTTGCAGTCTAAATGCAAGACCTTGCATTTCTTAGCATTAAATATTAGCTGCCAAATTTCAGACCATTCTTCAACCTTCACTAGGTCCTTCCTCATGTCATTCACACCATCAGGGGTGTCAACTCTATTGCAGATTTTGGTATTATCTGCAAAGAGGTAAATTTCTTAGCTGACAGCCCTTCAGCAATAAAGCCTGCAAAAATATTAAAAAGAACAGGCCCGATAACTGAACCTTGAGGTACACCACTAGTAACATCCCTTTCCTCAGAGCAATCTCCGTTGTGTGACCAGTCAGGCTTGGAGCCTACTGTGGTCCCTGTTAAGTCTGGTAGGAAGGGTGGTAGAAAGACTAAAAAAGGGATTCACCAAACCCACAAACCACACTATCAGATAGACCAGCTTGATGATATTGCAGACTCTGAAGGGGAGGACAGGGAAACCCTACCAGTCACTCCACTCCACATAGCAGTGCTAGAAACACCGGTTAAATCTAATCCAGGTTGGAGCAAGCCAGGTAAATTTTTCCAGCATCTACCGGGGGAGCCCAAGAGAGCCACAAGCTAGAACAGTGGTCTCAAACTCGCGGCCCGGGGGCCACATGCGGCCCGCCAGGTACTATTTTGAGGCCCTCGATATGTTTATCATAATCACAAAAGTAAAATAAAACAGTTTCTTGATCATATGTCTCTTTAGCTATAAATTACAATATTATTATTAAGACTTGGCCAAAAGGAAAGATTTATAAACTATGAAGAGTTTTACCTCATGCAAAATTGTCATTTCTTTAATAAGGCATTAACTATTTTTTCTGCGGCCCTCCAAGTACTTACAAATCCAAAATGTGGCCCTGCAAAGGGTTTGAGTTTGAGACCACTGAGCTAGAACAAGCTCAGGTAGGTTAGGGCGTGGCTCTCCTCTTGAAAAGCCTGCAGACTTCTCCATGCTGTTGGAGAGGATAGGGAAGAAGAACAAGCCTCTCTCTACTGAGGAGGTTTCCAGCTCCAAGCAGGATAATTGCCCAGTCCCCATGGAGATAGAGGAGGCTGGCTCCTCTATAGACTTGGCAGCAACTCCTCAAGAGGAGCAGATGGAATTAGAGGAAGAGCTGTTCCCTGCAGGTCTGTTCCAAGAATCTGAAGTAATGGACGTGAGTGTGGTTCCTAAGCACTACTGAGAACATGGCTGTGTGTGGTATCTGAGTTTGGGACTCTTTTTGGAATAACCCTGTTTTGGCTGCTTTTGGTTTTTCCTTTGCTGATATTTTTCTTTTTGCTACCTGAGCTGGACTGTTGGTGGGGACATTGTCAGGTTCTCTGTATTTCAAAACCCCCAATTGTTTGGACTTTGTATGGGGTGGGGCACTAGTCTGTGTCCTGAAGAAAAGGATTGTGTTTTTTTCTCCTCTCTCCTTATGATTTGAACACTGCTATTTGCTGGCTACAAGATTGTATAGGCTTCCGTGTGTTCAAGTAGTTTTGGAGTGCTTGGATACTAAAGCATATAAGAACTTACCTGGAGTTTGCATTAGGCAGGCTTGGTGCAAAGAACTCTGAAACAAACTGTTTAGAAAAGTAAGTTTTGGTTTTTTGCAGGGAAATCCTAGAAGCTATACAGGATTTTTCACTGTTTGTTTTGCTGCGTCGAAGTGCTTTGGGCACATTCTGACATTAAAACCCTATTGGATTGCTTGCAGTGAGAATTTTGTGGTATGTGTTCCGTTTTTAAACCCTGCAGGGCTAACTCCCTTTTGAGTAGCACGCCTGAATTCAGTGCTTCCTGTGGCCACCCAGGGCGCTGTTGTCCTGTTCCTGGGAACCCCAATGGCTACAGTTGACCACTATCCTCTGTTGCCTTCCACTCAATCAGTTCCTGACCCGGTTCATCGCTTTGGAGCCCATATCGAGGGCCCTCAGTTTATTTATTAGATGCCTGTGTTGAAAATTGTGAAAGGCTTTGCTAAAATCTAAATACGCGATATCTAATGCACTCCCTCTATCCAATTCTCTGGAGAGTACCTATTCTATAACGGTATCTGGGTGTCTTAATTCCATTACAAAATACATCATGTGCCTAAATTTAGGCATGACTATGCCAGGCCAATGGCGGGTATAAATGATCATATAAGTCCATTATATTTGTCCTTATCTACTAAGTCCCTTCAGTACCTTGAATATTTCTATCATGTCCCCTCTCAAGGTACAAAAGGGATACTTCATATCAGTGTCTTTATTCTGCAGCCCCTCGGAATCTCTCATCTCTCCTTACATGCCTCTCTGAGAACTCCATTCCTCAAATACGTTGCTTTTATCTGTACCTTTCTCCTCCACTGCCTCCACTGTACCTTTCTCCTCCACAGACTTTGTTCCTTTCATCTCACTGGCCCGTATGCTTGGAATAAACAGCACTGTAGAGAGTCATGAAAGGGGCAGTCCCTGCTCGAATGAGCTCATAATCTAATCATTCATGACAGACAAGCATATGCCAGGGTTACAGTTAGCAGGGATGGTTAAACTGCTGGCTAGGGTGCTGAACAGAGGGTAGTGAGGAGTAGGGTTATCAGTTGAAGGCTCTCTCTCGAAAAGGTCAGCCTACTTTTGAACAAGGGAAGGGCTGGCACCGTTCTCCCTTTCTAAGGAGGTGCCTTATAGCACCTAAGGCCACTGTGGACATGGTTAATGCCAGAAGTGGCCTTAGGCGCCTCCTTAGATTTGATTCTCATGACAAGTAGGCACCTTTAAAATCCTGGCCTACGTTTCTGGCGCCTATGTTTCACGTACCTGCATTTTTGCAAACAGTTTCTTGGAAGCAAACAGGAAGAACTGCCTTCACACTAGTGAACAGCAAACAAAACAACAAAGGTGTTCAGTCTCTTATTATGATGGACTCGACACGATCATGTTTCAACCCTCAAAGGGCCTGCCTCAGGAGTCTTGTTGTAAATCAAAACATACAATATCTCCAAACTTTTCAACACATTCTATGGAAAACCTCTCCTTGGTGAAACTAACATATACCGATGACTACAACTCATAGAAACATAGAAATAGATGGCAGATAAGGGCCACGGCCCATCAAGTCTGCCCACTCCAATGACCCTCCCTATCTATCTTTGCGGATAGATCCCACATGTTTGTCCCATTTGGCCTTAAAATCTGGCACGCTTCTGGCCTCAATAACCTGAAGTGGAAGACTATTCCAGCGATCAACCACCCTTTCGGTGAAGAAGAACTTCCTAGTGTCACCGTGCAGTTTCCTGCCCCTGATTTTCCACTGATGCCCCCTTGTTGCCGCGGGACCCTTGAAAAAGAAGATATCCTCTTCCACTTTGATGCGACCTGTGAGGTACTTGAATGTCTCGATCATATCTCCCCTCTCTCTACGTTCCTCGAGTGAGTAGAGCTGCAACTTCCCTAACCACTCCTCGTATGGGAGCTCCTTGAGTCCCGAGACCATCCTGGTGGCCATTCTCTGGACCGATTCCAGTCTCAGCACATCCTTGCGGTAATGTGGCTTCCAAAATTGCACACAGTACTCCAGGTGCGGTCTCACCATGGATCTATACAGTGGCATAATGAATTCAGGTTTATGGCTGACGAAACTCCTGCGTATGCAACCTATGATTTGCCTTGCTTTGGATGAAGCTTGCTCAACTTGATTTGCAGACTTCATGTCTTCCCTGACAATCACCCCTAAGTCTCTTTCTGCTTCAGTTTTTGTCAAGATCTCGCCATTTAGGGTGTAAATCTTGCATGGATTTCGGCTTCCCAGGTGCATGACTTTGCATTTTTTGGCATTGAAACTGAGTTGCCAGGACCTAGACCAGTGCTCCAGTAGAAGTAGGTCATGCATCATATCATCTGCCATTGAATTATTGTCTGTTGTGCTCTTGTTCACTACATTGCTTAGCTTGGCATCATCGGCGAATAATGTTATTCTTCCTCGGAGCCCTTCTGTCAAGTCTCTTATGTAGATGTTGAACAAGATCGGGCCCAGGACGGAGCCCTGTGGCACTCCACTTATCACCTCTGACATTTCGGAGGGGGTGCCATTCACCACTACCCTCTGAAGCCTACCTCCAAGCCAGTTCCCAACCCAATTTGTCAATGTGTCGCCCAAACCTAAAGAACTCATCTTGCTTAGCAACCTGCGGTGTGGTACGCTATCAAATGCTTTGCTGAAATCCAGGTAGACGATGTCCAGGGACTCACCAGCATCCAGCTTCCTCGTCACCCAGTCAAAGAAGCTGATCAGGTTGGATTGGCAGGATCTCCCCTTAGTAAATCCATGTTGGCGGGGATCCCATAGTTTCTCCTCGTCCATGATTCTATCAAGTAAACAGCGTCTTCTGATGTCCGCGGTGAATTGAAGTATCCACCCCCAAATATTTTTCGTGCACAAGTGGACCAGCAAAAATTAGAGAGAATATTGGATCCTAGGACCCAGGCTACCTGCAGTTAGAAATCTAACTTTGAAAGCGGAATCCCCACATCATCTGCTCATTTATATGCCATATCTGCAAAGGGAGAATTTTAGTAGCCTTTTGTAAATCCTTTATAATATGCTGCTACTAATCCCTTCACCAGCTCCTCCACTGGCTGGCTGCACCTTATAGAACTCTCTGGATTCAGGGTTTTCTTTCTGTCTATTTCCATTTTTAAAGCTATTTTGTTTGCTCTGAAATGCTCTGAGATTTCAGTATAAGGCCTAATTCTCCTTGGTGTTCTGTTGTGCACTAATTGCCGAGAGCACAGATCAGGCCTTCAGGGACCCCCCAAGCAAACAGTTGTCTGCCTAGGTGCAAGGAGTTGGATAACAAGCTTCAGACCAAGGTGGATTGTAAACTTACTTCTGAAAGGATTTGCAGCTGCTGAAAGCATCCATTCTGTACTAGTATTGGCAGAACAGTCACATATCCCTCACGTCCCAGAGTGAGGCAGGATTGAACTGATGCTTAGAAACATAGATTATGACAGAGAAAGACAGACCCATCTATTCTGCCCAAACTGTTTTCAGTTACAATTCCATAGAGTAAGGGGGATGAGAAATAATTTTGGTGTAGGGAAAAATTGGAACCTGGAAGGCACTAGTCCTCAAACACTTTTTCCCCCCATCCATAGAGGTCCAGTAGTCTGGAGGAAGTGGTGTGCTGTCCGCTGTGGGCAATGCTGGTTTCCCTGCCATTTTCTTAGATGTATCACATGAACCATCATTTCTCCACCTGTACCTTTATATCCTCATTCATCTCAGTATTTCTCATCGCTTATGTGCTAAGAATTCTCTTTGCTTTTCTGATGTTTTCCTAAATTTTATTTTTACTAGAAGGTCATTACAGAAAAAGATGTATGTGTGTGAAATATTTTCTGTTGTTAATCTGGAATCTGCCCCCTCAGAGCCTTGTATCATGATTACCCCCTGTTTATAATATTTCTACTGAAATGTTATGCTTCCTGATCATTTCTACTTTTTTTTTTTTTTTTTACAGTATTTAAATATCTCATATTTCTCCTTAAAAGTGGAGGGGGGAGGGACTTGTTAACATAGACTACCATTAAAATGTGCTTTCCTTGGTATCATTATCAGACCAGTCCAGGAACTTGTGGAGGAACATTGATCCAGAACGATGGCCACGGCAATGAACTTCCAAAAACAAAATTAGAAAGGGATGAGACTCATGGTGAGGAAGAAGATTAAGAAAAGAATAAGCACTGTAAAAACGCTAAAAGCAAGCATGGTCCCTTTTTAAGGACACAGTCATAGAAGCACAAAATTTATATATATATATATATATATATATATATATATATATATATCAACAAGGGATCCAAGAGGAAAAAGAATAAGGAACTGGTGTGGCTCACTGTAGCGGTGAAGGAAGCGATCAGAGACAAGAAGACTTCGTTTAAGGAATGGAAAAGGTGAAAAACAGACGAAAACTGGAAAAAGCATAAACATCATCAAAGCAGGAGAAAACAGCATCAGTTTCCACTTCTGCAGAAGGTGGAGCTAGTAGGCCGTCCCTGGGAGGACGACGACACACAAATTGAAAATGACATGAAGTACAGCAAAATGAAGTTGATGGAAGCTTGTATGTAAGATGACAGGATGAGCATATAGCAGTCTTTGCAATTTCCGCAACCATGGAATTGTGGGAAACTGGAGGGGCCTGGTTATAATCACCAACTTAAATTACCTTAAATCAAGTTTTCTACTAGTGCTACTGTTTTACGATTCTACTCTTGCAGGATAATTTTACAATAAAAGGCTAAAGATAGTTGTGGTGGTAACCAATTCACTTAACATTCTCTGACTTGGTTGATATCATGTACAGAATTATGATGTACTTATAAATGTTCAGCTTCATATAACACATTCATATACTGAATGAATAAATTCATTTTTTTTTAAATTTTCTTTCAGGCTGCTGAGAAAAAGAACAAAGATCTTGAAGAAAAAGTCAGAACTCTAAGGATGGATTTTGAAGAGAGCAAGCACAGACAGGGCCACCTTAAAACGGAATTAAAACATTTTTTGGATGTACTAGATGGAAAAATCGATGAACTGCATGAGTTCCGGCAAGGACTGTCTAAACTAGGTGTCGATAACTAGGTCACAATAGATTTTGTAATGCAGGGGCCTAAATTATAATGGCGTTAATTCCAAATGTGTGTTTTTCAAACTAAGGCTCAAATTTTCCACTTGTCTACATAATTTTTGCACATAGGGGAGGGGTGGGGGTGGGGGGCTTAGTTTTGCTGTGTGTTGGAAGTGGCTTTGCTGCTTACCAAATTGTCTTCTGTTGTTCCGCTCTGGCCTTGCTGGTTTGTGGGCAGACACAAGATTCTCAGGATTCTGGAACTAGGTCTACTTTATCTGCATATACAGGTGTTAGTCACTGAGACATTTGTATATCACTTAAGGGCTGCTCCAACCATAGGAAACAGAAAAACAGTATTTTCTATGTCAAATTATCAAAATTTTTCTAGTCATGGGAATTTTGTGCCATCAGCAGTGAAGCTATTGAGACAGATATGGGGGAAGCCACTGCTTGCCCTTGATCGGTGGCATGGAATGCTGCTACTATTTGGTTTTTTTGCCAGGTACTTGTGACTTGAATTGGCCTCCGTGAAGATGGGATACTGGGCTAGATGGACCATTGGTCTGACCAAGTAAGGCTATTCTTATGAGATGGATTCCTGTAGCAGCTGACACCAAGTGAAATGAGTTCGGTCAAGTAATGTGCATGAATAAAATCTAATATACAAAATTAATGAATTTTGTGCATGTTGTTGACCATGAAATCAAGATTTTTCTATATGAATATACTACATATCAGGGGCATAGCCTGAAGGCAGTTTTTGTGTAGGCACATGTAGTTCTTCTCTACCCTCTCTCCCCACCAGATGTAAAATAGTAATACTTCGGCTGGCGAGGATATACAAGCTCTGCCAGTTCAAAGACATCCTTCATTGGAACTGGTTGTTGGCAGTTGAAGTCCCAGATACTGACTGGGGTGCAGGCATCAGTGATGGGGAGTGTAGCTGCTGACTGCTACAGAGCTCTGATGGCCCTGGGGTTCTGGCAGAAGATGTCTTCAACTGGCAGAGCTTCAGGATTCCTGCCACCTACACTGATTTGTACTGTTGCTGGGCAGGTCAGAGCTGAAAGCAGATGATCCCAGGCCCACCAAGCCCACCTGTGGCTTGGTGGGCCACCAAGCCACCTACTGTGGCCCACCAAGCCCACCTACTTCACTGAAAACACTAAAACTTTTAAGATAGTTTTCACATTATAGAATCCTTTGAATAGAGAATCTTTTTTCATTCAATAAATATTATATTTCTCACAAAAATATTCTTGTATCCAAAATAATCTTTTTCCCAAAAAAAAAAACAAAAACCAACAAAAAAAACAAGTTAATATGTCTGATCAAAATGTTGGCCAAGTGAGTGGGTATAATATTTATTATAAACACCAGCTCGATTTTGACCAGATATATTAACTTATGTTTGGTTTTTTGGGGGGAAGAAGATTATTTTGGATACAAGAATATTTTTTGTGAGCGCATTTATGTGAAAAAATAGAATATTTATTTAAATGAAAGAACATAAGAATTGCCGCTGCTGGATCAGACCAGTGGTCCATTGTGCCCAGCAGTCCACTCCCGCGGAAGCCCTTAGGTCAAAGACCATTGCCTCAACTGAGACTAGCCTTACCTGCATACATTCTGGGTCAGCAGGAACTTGTCTAACTTTGTCTTGAAACCCTGGGGGGTGTTTTCCCCTATAACAGCCTCCGGAAGAGTGTTCCAGTTTTCTACCACTCTCTGGTTGAAGAAGAACTTCCTTACGTTTGTACGGAATCTATCCCCTTTTAA
Organism: Geotrypetes seraphini; assembly: GCF_902459505.1. NCBI lineage: Eukaryota > Metazoa > Chordata > Amphibia > Gymnophiona > Dermophiidae > Geotrypetes > Geotrypetes seraphini. The sequence goes on along the minus strand of NC_047097.1, from coordinate 24,526,847 downwards.
CTTTAGAGAGTGCCCTCTCGTTCTCTCTACCTTGGAGAGGGTGAACAACCTATCTATCTACTAAGTCTATTCCCTTCATTATCTTTAATGTTTCGATCATGTCCCCTCTCAGTCTCCTCTTTTCAAGGGAGAAGAGGCCTAGTTTCTCTAACCTCTCACTGTACGGCAACTCCTCCAGCCCCTTAACCATTTTAGTCGCTCTTCTCTGAACCCTTCTTCATGTACGGCGACCAGTGCTGGACGCAGTATTCCAGGTGGGGGTGTACCATGGCCTGGTATAGTAGCATGATAACCTTCTCTGATCTGTTCATGATCTCCTTTTTAATCATTCCTAGCATTCTGTTTGCCCTTTTCGCAGCCGCCGCACATTGTCCCAAGTCTCTTTCCTGGGGGGTCTCTCCGAGTACCGCACCAGACATCATGTATTCATGTATAAGATTTTTGTTACCGACATGCATCACCTTACACTTATCCACGTTAAACCTCATTTGCCATGTCGCAGCCCATTTTTTGAGCGTGTTTATGTCACATTGTAGGTCTTCGCAATCCTCCCGCATCTTCACTACTTTGAATAACTTTGTATCGTCCGCAAATTTAATCACCTCGCTCATCGTACCAGTTTCCAGGTCATTTATAAATATGTTGAAGAGCACGGGCCCAAGCACCGAACCCTGCGGCACTCCACTCGTGACGCTTTTCCAATCCGAGTATTGTCCATTTATCCCCACTCTCTGTTTCCTATCTGCCAACCAGTTTTTAATCCACATGAGTATTTCACCCTTGATTCCATGGCTCGTAATTTTTTGAAGTAGTCGTTCATGTGGGACCTCGAACGCCTTCTGAAAATCCAGATATATAATGTCATCCAGCTCGCCCTTATCTAGCTGCTTGTTTACTCCCTTGAAGAAGTGCAGCAAGTTCGTCAAGCAAGATCTTCCCTTGCTGAAGCCGTGCTGGCTGTTCCTCATCAGATCATATCCGTCAAGGTGATCAATGATACGGTTCTTTACCTCTACCTCTACCGTCTTTACTGGTACCGAGGTCAGACTTGCCGGTCTGTAGTTTCCCGGATCTCCCCTCGAACCTTTCTTGAAGATCGGTGTAACATTCGCCACTTTCCAGTCTTCTGGAATCCTTCCCGATTTGATTGACAGATTGGCTATCAGTTGAAGCAGTTCAGCTATAGCCTCTTTCAGTTCCTTGATTACCCTCTGATGGATGCCATCCAGTCCCAGGGATTTATCATTTTTAAGCCTATTAATCTGCCTACAAACCTCTTCTAGACTGACCGTCAACCCTGTCAGTTTTCCCTCTTTGTTTCGTGTGTATAGCCTGTCGGCTTCCGGTATGTTGTGTATATCCTCTTCGGTAAATACAGATTACAAACGTGTTCAGTTTGTCAGCGATGGCTTTGTCCTCCTTTAGTACTCCCTTTATTCCATGGTCATCCAATAGACACACCGCTTCCTTTTCGTGTCGTTTCCCTTTAATATATCGAAAGAACGGCTTGAGGGTATTCGCCTCCTTGGCTATTTTTCCTTCATAGTCTCTTTTGGCCCCTCTTACTGCCTTGTGGCACCTGCTTTGATGTTGTTTGTGCTTTTTTCAGTTTTCATCCGTTTTGACCTTTTCCATTCCTTAAACGAAGTCTTGTCTCTGATTGCTTTCTTTACCGCTACAGTGAGCCACGCCGGTTCCTTTTTCTTTTTCCTCTTGGATTCCTTGTTGATATGCGGTATATATAGATTTTGCGCCTCAGTGACTGTGTCCTTAAAAAGTGACAATGCTTGCTCTAGCGTTTTTATAGTGCTTACCTTTTCTTAATCTTTTTCCCCACCATGACTCTCATTCCTTCGTAATTCCCTTTTCGGAAGTTCAGTGCCTTTGCCAACGTTCTGGATCGATGTTTCGCCCCTGTGTCCAGGTTGAAGCAGATCATATGTGATCATTGCTTCCCAGCGTCCCTTCTACTTTTACACCTTGCACCGGTCCTCGTAGTCCATTTAGAATTAAGTCCAGAATTGCATTTCCTCTCGTATTTTCCTTGACAGGTTGTTCCAGCAAGCAATTGCCTACAGCATCCAGGAACTTGGTCTCCCTACAGCAGTCGAAGGTGCCTAGGTTCCAGTCTATCCCTGGATAATTGAAGTCACCTATGTTAACTGCGTTGCCTCCCTTGCAGTTGTGTTTAATCTCTCCATCAATTTCTTCGGACTGCCCTGGGGTCGGTAGTAGATGTCAATCTTCATTTCTGTTCCTTTTGTGCCTGGAATTTTGGCCCATGGAGACTCTACATTATTTTTTGTTTCCGGCATGTTATCTCCGCTAGACTCAATTTCCTTTTTGACGTATATGGCAATACCCTCACCTTTATGACCTACTCTGTCTCTGCAGTATAGCTTGTATCCCAGTGTCCCAGACGTTTTCATCGTTTCATCATGTTTCCGTGACGCCGATGATGTCAAGGTTATCTTTTTGTGCCATAGCTTCCAATTCCCCCATCTTATTTCTTAGGCTTCTTGCGTTCGTGTACATACACTTGAATTTGCGGCCTGTTACTTTTTTGCAATTCCTTCCCTCTTGTGTCCATTTCAATCCACCAGGATTTCTGTCTTGCCTATGATCTGGTGAGTTTTCCGCTATCTTCCTGCACGGTATCCTCTGGGTATACCAGTTCCCAAACCATTGACCCTTGTTCGACTGTCAGCTTTCCCTTTCTTCCTAGTTTAAAAACTTCTCAATTTCTCTCTTGATGTTGCTTGCAAGTAGCCGCGTTCTGTCTCCGCTGAGGTGGAGTTCATCCTTCCTGAATAGCTTGCTCTTCCCCCAGAATGTTGTCCAGTTGCGCACGAAGTGGAATCCTTCTTCCTCGCACCAGCGCCTCATCCACACGTTGACTGCTTGCAGCTCCGTTTGCCTCTTCTCGTCGGCCCTGGGTACCAGCAGGTTCTCCAAGAACGCTACCCTCTGCGTTCTGGTCTTCAGCTTCCTTCCTAGTATTTGGAACTGGTCCTTCAGTACTTCCCTGCTGTAGTTCCTGTTGCTCACGTTTGTCCCCACATGGATTACCACCGCCATATCTTCCTCTTCTACGCTGTCGATGATCCTGTCGATGCGGCTCACTATGTCTTCTATCTTGGCTCATGGTAGGCAGGTCACCAGCCAATCCTGTCTTCCTCCCACTATGTGGCTGTCGACTTGTCTGATGATGGAGTCCCCCACAAAGATTGCTATCCTCTCTATCTTCTCTTGCTTCTCTAGCCGCAGGTCCGTGTCCCTGGTGTATGACCATCTCTCCATCCATAAGTCCTTGTCCTCTGTGCACTTCCAGTTTCCCTCATCCTGGCATTGGCTTGCACCGGACTCATCTTCTTGTGGGTTCCTTCCGCTGTCTCTAGATCTCGCTGCTGTGTCACCCATTTCTTCCCTGTGGTTGTCCTCCAGGTGGTCCTCACTCACTGTAGGTATATCTCGGCAGTTCCACTGTTGCTGGTGATTTTCCACGGCCTCCCTGTAGGGATCCTCGATGAACTTCTCCAACTCCCAGACTTCTTCCTCAATGGTTTCCTCTGTCTTGATGCTCTCTGCCTCTCTGTCTTCCTCCTCCACTGCTCGAAGTGCTTCCAGTTCCAGTATTCTGCCCTCCAGGAGTCTGACTTGTTTCTTCAGGCTCTCCAGTTCCTTGCATCAAGTGCATACATAAGATCGCCTCCCAGAGGGGAGGTAGTCATACATATGGCAGACAGTGCAGAAAACTGGGTAGCTCAACTTCCTGCTTCTGTCTGCTGCTACCATTGCTGTCCGCTTGCCGGTTTGCTGTGGTTGTCCTCTGTGCCTGCTGTGGTTTGTCCTTCTGCTCTTCATGTGGTGACTCGTCCCTTCTTAAGGCCCTTTGCAAAGGCGCTCTCGCTAAAGAGAGCGCCTTTAACGCTTGCCTTCGATGTGCGCTGAATGGCCGAGTACCTTTTAAGGGGGAGCTCCAGTGGATGATGTCGGGGGACGGGGACGGAAATAACTCTCTCCGCTGCCCCTTGCTCTCTCTCTGTCCTCTGCTTCCTTCTGTTCTTACTCCCCCTCTTCTCTCTCTCTCGTTTGCCTGCTTTCTTCCCCTATAATCTCCTTCTCCTGCCTCCTGCTCGTCTGCCCAAGCCTTTTCAAAAGATTCTGTAATGTGAAGATTATCTTACATTTTAAGCAAATTTATTTTAAAAAATAATAGAGGAGGAGGTTTTTATGCTAGTGATTGGAGTTGGAGCTATTCTCACTTGTACAAAAGATGTTTCTCTGAATGAGAAATATTGTTCAAATTTCTGATTCTTTTCCTTCCTCTAATAAATATAAAGGAATGAATTGAAATAAGATCTGGCAATATAAGGATGATATAATTTAAACAAGAACATAAGAATTGCCACTGCTGGGTCAGACCAGTGGTCCATCGTGCCCAGCAGTTCACTCCCGTGACGGCCCTTAGGTCAAACTCCATTGCCTCAACTGAGACTAGCCTTACCTGCGTACATTCCGGTTCAGCAGGAACTTGTCTAACTTTGTCTTGAATCCCTGGAGGTGTTTTCTTCTATAACAGCCTCCAGAAGAGCGTTCCAGTTTTCTACCACTAGGATCGAATGTGTGTTTATATTATATATTATATGGCATTTTTACCCTGCTACGCACAAGTGCACATTCATAGCAGAAAGGATATTTCAGGCCAGTCTGCTGATTCCCTTCACAGAGATGATTGCATCATTTAAGGAAACCTGTCACAGTGTTACTTTTGGAAAGTAGAGGTGTGCAGGGCAAGCATTTCACTTCTATTTTTTTTGGGGGGGAAGCAATTTTAGCATGCATTATATAGTCTTTGCACATAAAATTATTCTATTGCATTTCTTTCAGTCTCATGATTTAGAAATGGTGGGAGGGGTAGGAAGAAAGGATTTTAGACTTGGGGGGGGGAGGGTATTCATTAAGTTTTATTAATATTTGTTCTCTGGAGGGCTTTGAGAGTCCCAGCCCTTTACACTCTGAATATTGGTTAGTTGGTTTTTGGAATTGGGGATGGCGGGAGTAAACATTGAACTATACAGATGTGTGTTGTTTTCACATGCCTTTATTCAATTGTTCATTAAAAATTGTTTAAAGATCCAGAATATCACTAAGGTGCCCCCCCCCCCCAACTTTTGTCCAGGTAAGTGTACATCTACAATCATAAGTGCTAATATTCTGCAAATTAATGTGCAGAAGGGGTGTGTAAATGCAGGTGCCCAGTTATGGAACTCCCCTTCATGTTTCTCTTCCTGGATTCAGACATAGACACACTATTGGATCAACTAAAACAAGTCATTGGAAAAATTCAGCCATCTTGGGTTTATCTTCTGTCTAATACATACCAATCATATACTGATCTATGTTTGCTTTCCCCGCCCCCAACACTTACATAACTAGATCTAACTCAACCAGTCACATGGTTGAGTTACATGTCTTGTGCAGACATGTGACCATATTAGCTCACGTTTAGAATGCTTTTGGGAGAAGTGAGAGGGTAATAAAGATGGGAATTTGCATTGAGGCCCAAAGCAAAACTAGATACATTGTGTCAGGGATGTCAAACTCAATCACACAAGGGGCCAAAATCTGGAAAAAAGGCTAAGTCGCAGGCCAAATTTTCTATTAAGATACTTAGTTTCAAGTTTATTTATTATTTGATTAATCGCTTATTCCAAATTCTAAGCGATGTACAAATCAGCAAAATACATATTTAAAATATACATGAAGTAGACATACATAATTAATTAAGGAGCACGAGTTTTGGCAGGCAACATGAAGAAGGCAATCGAGAAGGCTTTAAACTGAAAGATAGGGGAAAGCCGACAGTCGACCACCGGTCGATGGCATGGATAGCAGGATGCCCCGACGAAGAAGCCAAGGACTACTACTCCTACACAAGAGAAGACGACCCCACAGCCAATAAGGGAGAAAAAGCAGGAAGGGACAACTCAGACACAGGAGAGGACGACCACACAGCAAACAAGGGTGATAACACAGGAGCAGTAAAGGATACCGTATTTGAAACTATAGGGACGGCCAAGAGTAGAAGGTCCAAAAAGGTAACACAAAGGGAATTTAGATGTATGTATACGAATGCTAGAAGTCTAGGTAACAAAATGGGGGAACTAGAGACAATAGCAAGACATGACATATTGGATATCATTGGCATAACAGAAACATGGTGGAATGAAGAAAACAAATGGGACACAGTACTACAGGGATACAAACTGTATAGAAGAGATCGAGTAGGGCAGAAAGGTGGAGGTATTGCTCTATATGTTAAGGAGGGAATAGATTCTGTTGAAATGGTTACAACAGAAATGAAAGAGAAGCTTGAGTCACTCTGGATCAAAATTCCTGGTCAATATGGTGCAGATACGAAAATTGGCCTTTACTATCGTCCCCCAGGACAGGCGGAGGAAACTGACTCAGAAATGATGGAGGAAATCAAACAAGAATGCAAGACGGGCAATGTAATTATATTGGGAGACTTCAATTTCCCAGGGATAGACTGGAAACTAGCAACCTCCAACTGCGGCAAGGAGGCCAAGTTCCTGGAGGTGCTAGGGGATTGCTTCCTGGAACAAATGGTAAAAGAGCCGACAAGAGGCAACGCCACCTTGGACTTGGTCCTAAATGGCCTAACGGGACCGATAACAGAAGTGGAAGTCGTGGTTCCACTGGGAAAGAGTGATCACAATGTAATCAACTTTAAACTTGACATCGGGAAAGGGAAACATGCCAAAACCTTAACCACCACCTTAAACTTTAAAAAGGGTAAATACGATTGCATGAGGGCCATGGTAGAAAAACGACTAGAGAAGATGGTGGACAAACTTGAAACGGTAGATCAGGCATGGTCCCTACTGAAAAATACTATCACAGAAGCACAAGATCTCTACATTCCGAGGATTTCCAAAGATCGGAGAACAAAGAGCAAAAGAGAACCGGCATGGCTTACCATACAGGTGAAGGAAGCTATAAAAGAAAAGAAGGACTCTTTCAAAAAATGGAAATGCATAAAGACAACCGAAGCCTGGAACAAACATAAAGATGATCAGAAGAAATGTCACAAGGCGGTGAGGGATGCCAAACAGGATTATGAGGAAAAAATAGCCCAGGAGGCCAAAAACTTCAAGCCCTTCTTTAGATACGTGAAAGGGAAAAAACCTGCAAAAGAGGCAGTGGGACCCCTGGACGACCAGGGAAGAAAAGGGTACATCAAGGAAGATAAACAAATCGCAGACAAACTAAATTCCTTCTTTGCGTCTGTCTTTACGAAGGAAGACACCTCAACAATACCTGAAGCGGAGAAAGTGTTTCCAGGAGAAATAGAGGACAGCCTCACCACAGTTGAAGTGGACTTAGACCAGATATACTATCAGATCGACAAACTTAAAAGTGACAAATCCCCTGGACCGGATGGAATTCACCCGAGAGTCTTAAAGGAATTGAAGGTTGAAATCGGAGAGTTATTGCACAAACTTGCAAACCTGACAATCAGAACTGGACAGATACCGGACGACTGGAGGATAGCGAACGTCACGCCAATTTTCAAAAAAGGATCGAGAGGGGAACCGAGCAACTATAGGCCTGTGAGTCTTACGTCGGTTCCCGGCAAGATGGTTGAAGCACTGATCAAGGATAGCATAGTCCGGCACTTGGACGCACACGACTTGATGAAACCCAGTCAACATGGATTCAGGAAAGGGAAATCATGTTTGACGAATTTACTCCAATTTTTTGAGACCGTAAACGAGCAAATTGATAGTGGGAAGCCTGTGGACATAATATACTTGGACTTCCAGAAAGCGTTCGACAAAGTTCCACACGAAAGACTTCTCAGGAAACTACAAAGCCATGGCATAGAGGGAGATATACAAAGATGGATAGGCAAATGGCTGGAAAACCGAAAGCAGAGAGTGGGCATAAATGGGAAGTTCTCCGACTGGGAGAAAGTGACTAGTGGTGTACCCCAGGGCTCGGTACTTGGGCCGATCCTTTTTAATATTTATATCAATGACCTGGAGGAAGGAATATCCAGTGAGATCATCAAGTTTGCAGACGATACAAAACTATGCCGGGCAATCAGATCGCAGGAGGATAGAGAGAAACTCCAGAGCGACTTGTGTCGGTTAGAAACATGGGCGGAGAAATGGCAGATGAAGTTCAATGTGGAGAAATGCAAGGTAATGCATTTAGACAATAAAAATAAGGAATACGAGTATACAATGTCAGGTGCAACTCTGGGGAAGAGTGAACAAGAAAGGGACCTGGGTGTACTGATAGATAGGACCCTGAAGCCGTCGGCACAATGCGCGGCAGCGGCAAAGAAGGCAAATAGAATGTTGGGCATGATAAAGAAAGGAATCTCGAGTAGATCGGAGAAAGTTATAATGCCGCTTTATAGGGCAATGGTCAGACCACACTTGGAATACTGCGTCCAACATTGGTCTCCCTACCTAAAGAAGGATATAAAACTACTGGAGAGGGTGCAGAGACGAGCAACAAAACTGGTGAAGGGTATGGAGAGACTGGAATATGAGGATAGACTTATAACACTAGGATTGTTCTCCCTTGAGAAAAGGAGAATGCGTGGGGATATGATCGAGACCTTCAAAATACTGAAAGGAATCGACAAAATAGAGCAGAGAAGATTATTTACACTGTCCAATTTGACACGGACTAGAGGACATGGAATGAAGCTAAGGGGGGACAGGTTCAGGACTAATGTCAGGAAGTTCTGCTTCACTCAGAGAGTGGTTGACACCTGGAATGCCCTCCCAGAGGAGATTATTGCGGAATCGACCGTCCTAGGCTTCAAGAGCAAACTAGATGCATATCTCCTTAAGAGAGGCATATAAAGATATGGTGGACTATAAATTACGCCAGGTGTACACCTGGCGGGGCCTCCGCGTGTGCGGATCGCCGGACTTGATGGACCGAAGGTCTGATCCGGAGATGGCAGTTCTTATGTTCTTATGTTCAAAAAATAATAAAAACTAATTAATACAATACATGGCACAATAGGGGAGGTAGGAAAGAAATACAATCTTAAAAAGAAAAGAGTCAACAATTAAAGGTTAAGCACAAGAGGAATTGAAAGACTACTAAATAGGTAAGTTAAAAATAAACGAAAGAGCAGTTAACATTTCAATTAAATATTGAATGCATCTTTAAAAAGAAAACTCTTAAGTTTGCTCTTAAACCTTTCCAAGTTCTTCTCCTCTCTTAAGTATAGCGGGAGTGAGTTCCAAGTCTGAGGCGCTGTAACAGTAAAAATAAATTGCCTTCGAGTATTAATGACTTTAAGAGAGGGAATGACCAACAAATGTTGGTCGCTTGATCTCGGTAATTTAGGTGAATTATAAGGTATCAGTGCTCTATAAATAAAAGCTGGAGATTTAAATAGTAGAGATTTAAATGTAAATAAACATAATTTATATAGAATACGATAGGATACCGGAAGCCAATGAGCATTTTGAAGTAAGGGAGTTACATGGTCAAAAATCTTTGCTCCCATAATTAAATTAATAGAGGCATTCCGGATTATCTGTAACCGCCTAATTTCCTTTTGAGCCATTCCCTTAAATAACGCATTGCAATAATCAATTTTAGAGATAATCATTGAATGAATTAATATATTCAATGATTTTGCACATAAAAATTTGGATATTGCGCACCTTAATAAAAGGACCACTGAGTGACTAAGGCTTAGTCTTAGTAGAAGTATAGGGTTACAACGTCTCCAACCCCATGCCGCCCCTACTTTTTATTTTTGTAATTCCAAATCTTTATTTCCTCAAAACATAAATGCACAGTATCCAACAAGTATTTTTAAAAAGAATTAACATGCTACAATAGGCTAAATTCTAGTATATCAATGCCTGCATTTTGGATTTTTGAAAGCTTAAACTATAGGAGACTAATCACAGTAGAAAGATATAACATTTAATACAAAGTGTAGTCAGTAGTTTCAGCTTGTAACATCCATGTTGTACTCCTGGCATAAAATGCAGAACAATGGATCTTTAAAACTGGCTTGACTTAAATGGCATCGATATTTATATCCTCATCTTTGTTTGCTGCAAAAATGCGTCCCTACTTTAAAAATAATATCCAACAGGTAGGTTCGCGCTGCATCATCTGTAGGTTCACGCGGCCTGCGAAGGATCACTGGTTGGCTGTAGGGATCCTAGCAGGCCGCCGTAGCCTCAGCTGCACGGTCCTGCTGATGTACGAGATCGCACCAGAGGGAACCTGCAGCTGAGGCTACGGTGGCCTGCTAGGATCCCTACAGCCGACAAGCGATCCTTTGCAGGACGCGTGAACCTACAGATGATACGGCACTTGTACTGGCGGGCCAAATTTCAGCACACCGCAGGCCAGAGTTTGCCATGTCTGTCCTACACAAAGCAGCTCCATGGTTTAATTATATGCGTGAGGGCCCAGACTCAGCTTGCAGCAACCTTTCATGATTAGATATAGATATAGATATTGTTTGCATTTGAAAATTTAATAAATATGATTACAACTAATATATATATATATATATATATATATATATTAATTAAAGGCTATCAGGCAGAAGTATGACAGGATATTCTGAATGTGTGTGTGTGTACAGAGAACATGCAAAAGTATCATTTGAACATGAACACTGTTCCAAGTTTTAGAATCAACATTTATAAATTCAAAGACTAACTGAAAAGGCTTACACTGGAATAGATTTAAAATAATAGCATCCACAAGTATTTGCAAGCCTAGACTTTCCTCTTTTGCTGTAGCTTTGATTTCTAGAGCTTTGAATCATTTAAGCAGCTTTAGGACGAAGCATTAGATGGATTAACTATTTCTGCCATTGTCATACCTGTAGTTTGTCCAGCTGTGCTGGCAGTTGGCGAAATGCACTCAGAGGTCCTTAATCTGCAAGTTCAGTTAATGTAAGATTCTGGCTGCTTTGATGGTAGAGGGAAGGGAAGGGGAAAGGTGGTTCTAAATGCACATTAAAAAATATATTTAATTAACAATCCTTTAGAAATATAGAGTAATAGTTACAATACTGTTGATTGCAGAGCACTGGAACCCTTGGAAGAGAATTTCTGTGCATAGAAAGCTAGTCTTTAACTATTGTGTATTTTCAGTAGTAATAATGTACTTGAAGGCTCATGGAAGTGTTGAATGTTGCAGAAGTGATTTTAAAGAAGAATGAAGTAAACCTATAAATATATGTTGAGAATATATATATGAGAGAATGTTTAGGCCCTTCCAATCTGCCCAGAGTAGGGATACCAGATTTTCCCTTTAAATATCTTTATTCATTTTAAAGCTTAAAATAAGTGCAACATATTATACAGACATTTTACACTTTAACAGCACTTAAATTCTATCAAATTATATTTCATAACAAATACATGTATCATCCCCCTTCTATATATCCAACAATTGCACTTAACCATAATTAAATTAAAAGTATTTCCCCACCCTAGATGTGTATGGCTGCTTGGAGCATGGTGCCCCTGCTGTTCTTGATCTAGAATGTGAAACAAAGTGAGAAATTAAGCCTACTCTGTTACTCCTGAATCTACCCACTTTGGAGCCCAAATCCTGACCTCATATTTTGGAGCAGGGGTCTCCAAAATCCCTCTTTGAGGGCCGAATCCAATCGGGTTTTCAGGATTTCCCCAATGAATATGCATGAGATCTATGTGCATGCACTGCTTTCAATGCATATTCATTGGGGAAATCCTGAAAACCCAACTGGATTCGGCCCTCAAGGAGGGACTTTGGAGACCCCTGTTCTAGAGTTTTCCTTCATGCGGAAAAATGTATCTCTCCGTACCGGATGGATTTAGTAGCTGAAGATGGTTAGTATATCTGCCCCTATAGTGTTCATCTCCATTAGGTCATTTGCACATAAAGTGTATTGAGTATGCGTCCCAAAACAGTTTTTTCTCTGCTCAATTGGTAAATGGCCTTCCAGCTATGATAAGACTGAGAAATGTTTACCTACAAAGATGAGAATTATTGACATTTTTAAAATTTGATTTCAATTGTATTTGCTGCTAATGCTGGTTTCTGGAAGGTCAATAATTTAATCCAGAAAAATATTCAGCAGAGGGTACCTAGAGCTCTATACACATGTATACATGAACCTACATCCATCTTTCTGGTATTGAGTTGCCTATATGACCGTACTGATTCAAGTAACATATGTGATAAAACCAGTGTATAAAAAATATGATTATGGTTCTAATTTCAGTTTCAGCACTGGCCAGCAATAATTCTGTTAGCCATAGACCAGCCTTAAAAAGATGGGCACAGAATGGATTTGTGGGAAGAAGTTCAAGATGTACTGATTAATGACATTGAAATTTAACTTTCAGGATCTGGACTTTTTAAAAATTTTACCTGACAACATACTGATAGATCTAGTGCTACTTATTTGATGGGCAATGCATTGTTTTATACTTACATTTTAAACCCATATCTGTGGAAATGAATCTGAATGTTTCAGTGGATACTGCACCAAAATATTTTTAGAAATTTAGAAGCCTTTTACAAAAAAAGCAAATAAAAGATGAGTGAGACACTGGTTTGTAATGTACTATCTGAGATTTTTTTTGAAAAAAGTGGCAGCTGTTTACAGTGGCATAGCGAGGGTGAGTGGCGCCCCTCGCCCGCTCCTTCCCAACCACCCCTGCCGCACACATACCCCCCTTCCCTTCTGCCATACCTCTTTAATTTTCCCAATGCCAACAGCATTGCAAACTTGCTGCTCATGTCGTCTCTCCCTCTGACATCACTTCCTGGGCATGGGACCCGGAAGTGACATCAGAGGGAAACGAAACCAACACGGGCAGCAAGTTCATAATACTGCTCACACCGGGAAAATTAAAGAGGTACGAAGAAGGCGTGCATGCACGCAGCAGGGGTGGGGGGGTCAGGAAGGAACGGGAGGGTGGAGAGGAGGAGAGCTGCAAGACAGTGCCCAGGGCGGAATGCACCTTGCCCCCCCCCCCCTTTACTATGCCACTGTCTGTTTAGATTACAAGTGTGTCAATAATGCACAGTGTTGCTTTTAAATATATTTGTTTATATCCCATTTTAACCTGGCCCAGTCATAGGGCCTTATTTACTAAAGCATTTTTCCCATAGAAACAAAACAGGAGAAAACTTCTAGGGTTCCTTTTAGTAAGCTGCGAGAAATTGTGGCCTTATGTGGATCTTTTACCTGCACTAAGGCCATTTTTAGCACTGCTGGAAAATGGTTGATTTTCCATCTTCTAAATTAATGGTCATGTGCTAATGTTGGGTTATTATAAATTTAATGTTTATAAATTTATTAATGTTTATTATCACTAATGGTAAATTTAAATTATAATATTATTTTCACTTTTTATAAATTATTAAAGTAGTTCATATTTTATGCAGGACTAAGGAGTGTTGGACCAGAACAATAGCCCCTGAGGAAACTTACCAGTGAAACGGCTGGGTAGCCATCGGGCTTTAAGTTAAGTGCTCTTCTTAATAAGAATTTTCCACCACAACAAAGTATTTATAAAATATTTAGTCTGTTAGCTAAAATCCTGAACAAGACCAATGATGAACACGTCACCCCAGCAAGGACATGAAAAATAACAAAAGTAACATAGAAACATGTCTTGGGTGTTCAAGGTCTTGAATATAATTAGAACTCTGTATTAGTTTGTTCACAATCAGTTGGTGATTCATGTGCTAATGTTGCCATTAGCACGTGGCCATTAATAAAAATGAGCCCTTGAGCTCTTACACCATTTTGTAGGCAGTAAGGGGGAAATGATATAAACAGCGCCTTAACTTAGAAGGAAATTAAATTTCAAATGGTACTTACCGGTAAAAAAAATTTCAAGGCACCTAAACGGTGCTGGAATCATGCCTACAGAAGTGCCTACAGGCACCTAATGCCAGACATGGCGGTAGGCACCTCCGGAGGTGCAGTTCATGTTAAAGGTAGGCACAGGAATTGTAGACCTTAAAAATCATGCTGAAGGCGTGATTCTCTAAATGGCGCCATCGCATGACACGCGATTATCAGTTACTTTTAAGACAGCACCGTTTAGAGAATCCAGGCCTAAGGGGTCGTACACTAATCCTGCGCTAACCAATTAGTTGAAGGTATTATAACTAAGCTAATTAGTGCAGAAATGCCCACTCTCTGCCTCAGATATGTCCCTGCTGCAGAAAAAGAGTCATCTTTTAGTGCAATCTTTGCACCCTGCTTTACAAAATGACATGGGACGTCCTGTGGTTAAGCCCATTTAGACTAAGGTAAGCATGTGCTAGTACGTTTACTACAACTTATTTAAAGGAGCCATTAGTACCTGAACTCTTTGTCCTTGAATGTTATCTTTTTTCTTCTATAGACACACAAACATTTCTTATGTCAAAGATGAGTGTTATAATGGTAACAAAAATATTTGTGCTATGTGAAATGGCAGCATAAAAGGGGAGAAAAAAAAATCCTTGATTTTATTTTAAGAACTTATAAAAACATTGTGATTTTTACCTGTTTCTACTGTTCAAAATAGCTGTTTATGTAAAAATATATAGTTTAAGTTACTCATGTCTTGTGTTTTTGAACCTAAAGAAATATACATGGCATGGAGGCTGGTGACGCCCTTATAGACTAACAGGTTTATTGAGGTTTGAAAATCCTTGTTATCACATGTGCTATGATAATCTCCTACTCTCACCAAGATATATACCAAGCTCAGTATATATCTCAAACTCCTCACCTCCAAAGTACCATCTGGGCTCAAAAGTTTTCACTGCCCTAGGCTTTATGTACTACCTCCTCACTGGAGCCGCTATCAATTTTTACTAACAAACTTTACTTTTAAATTTTTATTTAACAACCCTTCTAGCATATTTCAAGGGTACTTAGCTTTTAATTGTGGTCTTCTTTCCAGGGAAAGAGGAGCTAACATGTTTCATCTACAGAAGGTTTTTTCAAGGCTTATCATCCCTATTTAAAAAACAGAACTGTTTAGTTTATTTCGAAAACATTTAATATACTAATATCCATCTATTAACTCACTTTTCATGCTAGTGGTGTTGAGAAATATATACTAAAAACATGTCTCTCTTACGTTAGCAAGCTTTACTCCGACATATCGGACCACTGAATGCTGATTCAAAATGGCCGCAGCTTCTTCCTCTCCCTTATACACACCCACTGGGACCGGTCAGCTCACGCTTACATCAGCACTGTTTACTTCAGCAATACGAGCCCAGGAGGCTGCAAAGGGGCTAGGTTAAAACTACCATTACTTTGAAAAGAGTTCTAGTGAACTAGTTTTTTAAGCACTCTCCGTTTATAAAGAATCAAAGGACAACCTCCTAACTTCAACCCCTCAAATCAAAGTGACCCATTCAAGCTCCAGATTTAATCCATTTGGTAAAATTGTATTTAAATAATAAATCCATCTCTGCTCAGCGAAATTCATTTTTTTCCCCAATTACCTCCCTCCCTACATCATAATGTTCTATTATTCTCCATCTTATTTGTTCTACCGTATGTTGTTTCTGAGTCCAGTGTTGAACTAGCGGTGCCTCACAAGAACATTTATATATAAAAATTGAGTGCCATTTGGATAAAATGATAATCTTCTGTGCATACTTCAGCCCAGTTACCATTCTGTTTACTTTCCATCTGCAGATGCCCTTGATAGGTTGTGCCAAATTCCTTTTTCTTCAGACATTTAAATATTGAAACTGAAATTTGGAAACTCAATGTAAGGAATTTGGTTCTGATGTCACAGGCACTTGTCATCCTTCCAAGACTACGGTAGTCATCCTGGTTACTTTAGGCTCCTGGGGCAGGAATTGTGATCTAAAATAGATGCAAGGGTAAAAGATAGACGAGATGAAATGCTGAGAAATGTTGGAATTGGGTTATCCGCTTTTACTTTTGATCTTCAACAAAACTCCACTACATGGTTGTGCAAAGTTTCGCTTTTATTTCTTCTCCTCCTCCTCCTCCTCCTCCTCCTCCTTTGAAAGCTCCTGCAATTCAGAAGTTGAAATAGAATGTTAGTTTTATTTATTTATGTAATTCATTTCTAATATGCAGAAGTGTCCTCATCATCTGACATTCCGGTTATCCAATGGTCAGTAATCTGTTCTCCTCCCCCACCCAGGGCCGGATTAATGGATGGGCCAGTAGGCACATGCCTAGGGCCCGAAATAGTCAGGGGGGCCCGCTGAAGGGTGACTTACCATGCCAATTTTTTTTTTTTTTTTAGATGGCAACGGTCCCCCCCTGGCATCGGAAATGGGCCCCCCAATGGCAACATGCCCCCACCCGGCATCGACAACGACGACAACAACACCAGCCCCTCCCCCCCTGGCATTAACAGCAATGTGACCGGCTCAGCTCCAAGAAGGTCCCATGATGAATGTGTCTGCCGATCCATTTCCCCTCCGACATCACTTACTTCTTCCGGCAGACGCAGTCATTACGGGATCTTCCTGGAGCCGAGCCATTAAAGCCGGGGGAAGGCCGCGTTGCCATCCATAGATGCCGGGGGGGGGGGGGGGTGCGGTGTTGTTGTCGATGCCGGGTGGGGGCCCATTGCTGTTGCCGTGGGGGGCTCGTTGCTGTTGCCATGTGGAAAGGGTGGTGGAGGGAGAGAAAGGGGGCAGATGCTGATGGAATTGGTGTGCAGAGAAAGGGGGAAGGATACTGGATGGAATTGGGATGGAGGGAAAGAAAGAGGGCTGATTGCAAGTGGGGGGAAGGGAGAGGAGAGAGTGAAATGCCAGACCATGGGGGTGTGGGAGAGGAAAGAGAAGAAGAGGAGAGAGATGCCAGACCAATGGGGGTGAAGGAAAAGATGGAAGGGGAAGGCATACAGTTTCTGGAAGTGACATAGAAGGACAGAAGATGAAAGGAAGAGAGTGACAAGAAGATGAGGAGAGCAGAAACCAGAGAAGACAAAGATATTAAAAAAATTTATATTTATTTATTTATTTTGCTTTAGGGGGGGGACATGCATTGCTGTTTCTGTGGTGGTGTATTGTATGCAGAGTCCAGCTTCTTGGTGGTTCAATTTAACCTTTGTGTACGTATTTCTATTTTATCCCCCCTTTTACAAAACTGAAGAGCATTTTTTAGCGCTGGCTATGGTGGTAACAGCTCTGATGCTTAGAATTCTATGAGCATCTGAGCTGTTACGATCGTGGCTAAAAACCATACTACAGTTTTGTAAAAGGGGAAAAGGTTAGTTTGTGATACATATTCCATACTAGGCGAAGGTGTTTTCTGTGTTCTGTTTGTATGAAAGACATGGTTTTTTTGTCAGCGTTGACTAGCCTTGTTTAGCGAAATGCATTGGACATGGTTCTTGGGAGCACCTTGAATAAACCTGATTTGAAACTCCTTATTTTCTGCCAATCTTTTGTTTCATGTTGGATTCTTTGATGGACTGCTTGCCTTGTTGTTTCGTTGCAAGTTAACATACATGGAGTGGAACGTACTAGAGGAGTTACAGATTTGGTTGTTTATACATACATATGGGCTACAGTTGGTTGATGTAGAGTAAGGCAGTTGAGAGGTGTTGTAAACTTGGTTATTAATATAGACAATATATTTGAACACTTTTATATATGCATGGAAAGGGTTCAGAGTTAAAGTCCTGGGTAAGTAGGTGGGAAGGAAGGAGGATTTGTTCAGAGATGTTTGGGGGTTGCATAGAAGAAAAACTGCACTGAATTAAAAAAAAAAAATACAAGTGGAAATAGAAACATAGAAACATAGAAATAGACGGCAGATAAGGGCCACGGCCCATCTAGTCTGCCCACCCTAAATGGGGGTGGGGTATAGGTGGGAAAGGGCCAGGGGGGACCAGTGTACTTGTGTGCCTAGAGGCCCTCAAAGAATTAATCCTGCCCTGCTCCCACCCCAATCTACCTTAGAGTCCCTGGTTGTCTAGTGGTGACGTTTGGGCAGAAACTGGCTTTGCTTTCAAAATGGTTATCATCACATTTTTAAAATGGAGCTGGCATGGGCAATGGTGTCTGGGACTGTCTCCTGCACAGACCACCAGTACATAAAGTAGGCCCAGGTAGATCTATGAGAGGAGGCACTTGGCTAGGGTTACCAGATTTCATGAACTAAGAACCCAGTCATGTGGCCCCACCCCACCAATGCCCTGTTTTGCTCCAGCCCTGCCCTCACTCAAACCTCCTCAAGCCCAGAGCTGTGTCTAGGGCCCTCAGATGAGCAAGCATGGATGCAAAGCAATGACATCACATAAGTGCGATGTCATTACATCACATCTGTGCATGCTCAGAGACCCTCCCAGACACAGTCCCGAGCTGAAAACCCGGACAAACTCCTTACAGGTTAGAAAGATGTCCAGACACCCGGACAGTCCTCTAAAAAAGAGGCAAGCCTCCTATCATTTTCGTCGCCCTCCTCTGGACCACTTCAACTCTTCTTACGTCCTTCGCCAGATACAGTCTCCAAAACTGAACACAATACTCCAAGTGGGGCCTTACCAATGACCTGTACAGGGGCATCAACACCTTCTTCCTTCTACTGGCTATGCCTCTATTTATACAGCCCAGCATCCTTCTGGCAGCAGCCACTGCCTTGTCACACTGGTTTTTTGCCTTTAGATCTTCGGACACTATCACCCCAAGGTCCCTCTCCCCGTCCATGCATATCAGCTTCTCACCTCCCAGCATATACGGTTCCTTCCAATTATTAATCCCAAAATGCATTACTCTGCATTTCTTTGCATTAAATTTTAGTTGCCAGGCATTAAACCATTCCTCTAACTTTTGCAGATCCTTTTTCATATTTTCCACTCCCTCTTCGGTGTCTACTCTGTTACAAATCTTGGTATCATCTGCAAAAATGCACACTTTTCCTTCTAACCCTTTAGCAATGTCACTCACAAACATATTGAACAGGATCGGCCCCAGCACCGAATCCTGAGGGACTCCACTACTCACCTTTCCTTCCTCCAAGCGACTTCCATTAACCACCACCCTCTGGTGTCTGTCCGACAGCCAGTTTCTAACCCAGTTAACCACTTTGGGTCCTAACTTCAGCCCTTCAAGTTTGTTCAACAGCCTTCTATGAGGAACTGTATCAAAGGCTTTGCTGAAATCTAAGTAAATTACATCTAGCATATGTCCTCGATCAAGCTCTCTGATCACCCAATCAAAAAGTTCACTCAGGTTCGTTAGGTACGATTTACCTTTTGTAAAGCCATGTTGCCTCGGATCCTGTAACCCATTAGATTGAAGGAAGTACACTATCCTTTCTTTCAGCAACACTTCCATTATTTTTCCAACAACTGAAGTGAGGCTCACCTGCCTGTAGTTTCCTGCTTCATTCCTGTGACCACTTTTGTGAATAGGAACCTCATCCGCTCTCCTCCAATCCCTAGGAACCACTCCCGTCTCCAGAGATTTGTTGAACAAGTCTTTAATAGGACTCGCTAGAACCTCTCTGAGCTCCCATAGTATCCTGGGATGGATCCCATCTGGTCCCATTGCTTTGTCCACCTTCAGTTTTTCAAGTTGCTCATAAACACTCACCTCCGTGAACGGCGCAGAATCTACTCCATTTTCTCGTGTAACTTTGCCAGACAATCTCGGTCCTTCTCCAGGATTTTCTTCTGTGAACACAGAACAGAAGTATTTGTTTAGCACATTTGCTTTTTCCTCATCACTCTCCACATATCGGTTCCCAGCATCTTTTAGTTTAGCAATTCCATTTTTCATCTTCCTCCTTTCACTAATATATCTGAAAAAATTTTTGTCTCCCTTTTTTACATTTTTAGTCATTTGTTCTTCCGCCTGTGCTTTCGCTAGACGTATCTCTCTCTTGGCTTCTTTCAGTTTCACCTCTTCTTGGGTTTTTTTATATTTCACGAACGCCAAATCTTTCGCCTTTATTTTCTCCGCCACTAGTTTGGAGAACCATATCAGCTTCCTTTTTCTCTTGTTTTTATTGATTTTCTTAACATAAAGGTCCATAGCCATTTATATCGCTCCTTTCAGCTTAGACCACTGTCTTTCCACATCTCTTATGTCCTCCCATCCTAACAGCTCTTTCTTCAGGTACTCTCCCATTGCATTAAAGTCTGTACGTTTGAAATCTAGGACTTTAAGTATCGTGCAGCCGCGTGCCACTTTAGCCGTTATATCAAACCAAACCATTTGATGATCGCTACTTCCCAGGTGAGCACCCACTCAAACATTAGAGATACTCTCTCCATTTGTGAGAACCAACAATTTTTGTGACATATGTTTTTTCCTTTTTTCACCATGGTATGTATTTTATAAATTTTTACTTTTTCTCTCTTCTTGTATATTTTCTTCCATCATTTAAGCCTGATGCTATTATTCATGTATTATCATCTCACTGGTTTCTTCTCTTTCTCCTCCTTTTCTTTTCTTTGCACTACTTTAATGGCTTATGTCTCGTCACAGTCTTTTTAAACTTAATACCAGCAGTCGTTCATTATCAGGTTCCGACTGGTCGCTATCTCTTTTGCATGCAATCTTTGGACATTGCATGTACACTTATTTTTTCAAAACATACACACTTGTCCTTATATATATAGGCCACGCCACTCAGGCCTGAGTCCAGAGGAGACTACTGAGTGGTGATCAACTCCTGGATAGCTTCATGGATGGGAAAAAAATCTAGAAAGCTGCCTAGTACTAGTCATCTTAGGGTTGGCGGAGGCAGAGGAAGCTGTTTCAGGGGAAGAAATGTTAAGCGCTTCCAGGGCCTGGATAATAAAGGAAGGCAGCTCAGTCTATACTATGTAGAAGGAGAAAAGAGATGAAGGGAGCCAGACACCACACTAGGACCCAATGGGAATGGAATTTGACCTGACAGCACCAGGCGTACCCCTAAGCCAGGATCCCACTCTGGACCCCCAGCTCACTGAATTAATTTCTTAAAACAGAAGCATGACCAAGACAAACCCAGAAGAGTGGAAAATATCCATCCATCCGCCTGCTTGAGATAGAGAATACTGAACAGTCGGAGAGAGTGCCATCCTATATATTAGAGAGAAGTTCAGCGTTCTCTATCTCCACCTGCTGGTGGGTGGACATAACCCATTCGTCTGGATTCATCTGCGGGAATGACAGGGAATCTCTGGTTTTCTTTGCATGTTTGATTTTAATTAGTTTGATACCACATCTCTTGCTTCCCTCATGAAAATTTTAATCTGAACCTGCCAGCTCTTTGTGTACACATTAAAAGTTTTCACCTCAGTATTTCCCGATGCTTGAGGGGCTGTTGTACTTGGTCTTTTGATTTATTCCCCAGTTGTAAAGCCTTTGCCTACAAGGTTCAAGAATGATATTTCTGTGGCAGTATTTTCTCAAGCATGAATTTATGATATTTGTGTCTAACATTTCTGTCGATGGATCTGTTGGCAGAGGCAGAACATTCTGATTCATGGAGTAGAACGGCAGCACAATATTCTGTGAAACAAGCTCAAGCTGTCTTTGTTTTGCGTGGGTAATTTGTGATAATATAATTAGGAGTGTGTTGTGGTGATGTTACTGTAGGCTACCATCCTGAAGCGCTGCTGTCACCATGGTAACTCTGGTTGCCTGGTGTTCTGTTGCTCTGCTGGTTTGATCCATGAGTGTGGTCCTCTTCCTGACAGTGCCACTTGCATTACCTAAAGGTCCTTGCTGGCATAACTGTAGCATTCCTGATGCCCTGAAATGTGTTCTCATTTGAAATAGGTATTTTGTAACAGAATATAATATTCAGAGTCACAGAGAAACTTTTTGTTATATGTACAGTAAGCCAAGCTCCAATCCCTTTTCTCATCTTTGTCTACTCATTTGAAAGGAAGCTCTGGAATGAGAGGACATAAGATGAAGTTAAGAGGAGTAATCTAAGGAAATACTTTGTTTACAGAAAGGGTGGTAGATGCGTGGAACAGTCTCCCGGAAGAGGTAGTGGAGACAGAAACTGTCTGAATTCAAGATGGCCTGGGATAGGCACATGGGATCTCTCAGAGAGAGAAAGAGATAATGGCTATTGTGGATGGGCAGACTGGATGGGTCATTTGACCTTTATCTGCCATCATGTTTCTATGACAGGTATCTAAATAATAATAATAATTTTATTCTTATATACCGCCAAAGCCATGGTAGTTTGAAGCGTTTTAAACAAAGCCCTCCCTCCCTCTGACGTCAGCGCTGACATCGGAGGGACTTCCGGTCCGCTATGTGTGCTGCTGCAGGGCAGGCAGGAAATAGAAGACGAGCCTCATGGCACCAGCTACCTCAGAGCTCCATTTGGATGAGAAAGTTGCTGATAAGGTTGCTGGCAGATGAGTGCTGGACATGAACTTGGGAGGCAAACGCAGGACACAGAAGAGGTCGAGCGTGGGAGGCAAATGTGGGACAGAAGGAGGTTGAACATGGGAGGCAAACCTGGAACACAAATGGGGGGGAGGGAGTGCATTTTTGGACACAAGGCATGAACTTGGGAGAGAGGATGGAGGAAGGGAGGGAAAGAGATGCTGAGGTGGGGGAGGGAATGCGTTTTTGGACACAAAAGGCATGAACTTGGGAGAGAGGAAGGGAGGGAAAGAGAATTCAATAATCTGAGAGATAATGGTAAATAATTATATGCAGGTACTTTGGTGGACTCACAATTTAAGGTGATTTTTTCTTTATACCTACGGCAATGGAGGGTTAATTGATTTACCCAGGATCAAAAGGCACTGTAGTGGATCTTGAACCCAGGTCCCCAGGATCTCAGTCTGTAGCACTAGCCATTAGGCAGCTCCTCCTCCAGAACCTGAATATGTTATTAGATAACCCATGGATAGCCTTTGCAATCCTAACTTTATCCAGGTAGCTCCTAGTGATCTAACAATGTCCACTAACTAGGTATGTCCTGACCACCCAGACTCCACTGTTCCAGTAGTGCTAAAGTAGTCTGCCCAGATTTTCAGCTGCACGCTCTGGAGACATGCCGCTGAAAATCTGAGTATGAGCCAGTCACTGGACTTAGTTGGGTGGGAGTCTCTCCTATCCAGATCAATCCTGTTGCCTATCAGCCTGTTAATATTTAGATATTCTAAGGAAAAGTCTATTTTTAGCTGTTCCTGCTGCAAACTTCATCTATTGCAGTAGTCTTCGCTAACTTTAAGCAAGGGTCATTTTGGGTCCAGAGGGGGTGAAGGAAAGCCGACAAATTTGTTCCTACTTTGGGCCATGACACCAATAACGCTCCTTGACATTCATTACTATGAAAACACCTGGTCTTGATCACACATACAGAACACAGATAAACCCTAGGCAAATACAGGACCACAAATGAACAAAAAGTTCTCATATACACCAAGAAAACCCTAAGATGCCTGGGTCAGATTTTCTTTTTTCTTTCGTATGGTGGGCCTTGGTAGTTTAAGCAGCCAGACAGAGCTTTGGTACACTCTTCCTTTTTTTCATATGCATGACGCAGACTACAAATTCAGTTTTGAACTTAGAGCCCTGTCTTGGTGTGTGTCAGCCTGTCTGTGCAAATGGTGATATTTAATTATACAGTGAAGATGGAGCTATTTATTTGAAATCTACAATTAACTCTGCTGCTGGTGACTGAGCAGAACTAGAACACAGCTAAAAGAAGATCCTATTTCAGTGACTCACAGTTCTGCTTTAACTGCGTCAGAGACCGTCACTGCATAGATTTTATTTCTCTTAAAGATAACTTCTGTGTACAGAATGTGTGAATGCTCCTGAGAAAGATTTGTCATCATGCAGTAATAGGATGTTTCCCTCTTCGAGATCATTTCTTTAAAACTGAGATTTTATTTTCAATGTCTTCCCTTTCTATCACAATTAAAAGGCCCAGTAACTGTTTTCTATATACATCAATTATAAATTGTCGTCATAAATGTATGTGTCATTTATATTTTTTTATGGGAGGGCGAGGCAATGCTCCCTCTAATAATCGGGGATACAAGGATGTGGCCGAGTTCTTTCAGGAAATGACCGGTGAACAAGCAAAAGGATATCCAGTTGAGGAGTTCAATTTTGAATGAGGGAGGGGCAGATTTAATGATGGAGGGGGGGGACAGCTATCTAGTAGGCAGTTTGAATTTGCATATTTGGAGTAGAGCTTGAGGAATAGGATCCAGTCTGGGCTTTCGAAGTGGTTCCAGGTCATGTCTGCTATTGAACTATCAGGTCCTAGGGTCGGTTGGTTGATTGTAAGATCTGTGCTGGGGATTATGAGAGACGATTTCAGAGTGTGAATTTTATTGGTAAAATAGTCAGCTAGGGTAGTGGCGGAGGTAATCTTATTACCTGTAAAACGTACCTACAATAAACAATTATTATATTGGAATCCCCCCCCTCGACTGTATCCTCTTTTTGCCGGACAACGTTGTTACTCAAAATTTCCTGAAAATTGCGACCATGTGTATGCAAACCACGGCATCTCATTGAGCACCTCATGCAAATTTAGAATATGCCAATGTTTACGTATAGAGTACTTCCTAATTGTTGAGCTTAATCCTAACCTAATGCACTTGCCACCTTTTGGATTTCTTGATCTCTATTCGAATGCAACAATAACTATTCCCTACTGGTGTAGTTTGCTCTCAAATGCTTTTTGGTATAATTTTTGGGAAGTAACCCCTTTGTGTAAAACTTTTTCATTTGGCCAGCCTGTCTCAAAAAATCTTGTGAATTAACACACAATCGCTTTAGCTGCAGAAAATGGCTAATCGGAACACTGTCCCTCAAGTTCTTAGGATGATAACTAGTGTAGTGGAGGAGAGTGTTCTGATCTTTCATCTTTCTGAATATCGATGTCATAAATTGTCCTTATTCAATTGTAATCTGAACATCCAAAAAATGAATCACGGAGGTGGAAATCGTGGATTGAAAAGATATATACTGACATCATAATCCTCCAAATACTGGAGAAATTCACACAAAGTATATTCATCACTTGGCCATATCAATAAAATATGGTCAAATCTTTTCCAGCTCATGATATATATACTACCATAGGCATACCTCTGTTAAACTGAGCAATATAAAGCAATATAAAG
Organism: Geotrypetes seraphini; assembly: GCF_902459505.1. Classification (NCBI taxonomy): domain Eukaryota; kingdom Metazoa; phylum Chordata; class Amphibia; order Gymnophiona; family Dermophiidae; genus Geotrypetes; species Geotrypetes seraphini. Next base: position 24,501,699 of record NC_047097.1, on the reverse strand, counting down.
ACATGCTATCGTGGGGGCCATTGTAGCCCCCTCGGCCACTCCTTTAGTTTGCAAATAAAAATGATTCCCAAACGTAAAATAATTACTCCGCACCACCAATTCACTAAACTCCCCCAGCAACATCTTCAATGATACAGACAAATCCATTCACCAATTTTTTTTTATTAATTCCACCACTTATTGCTGCAGGATATTGGTGTATAATGTTTTCACATCTAACGTTACCAATATTACTGGTAATTGTTAGTGTGTTAGAGTGGAATCTTTTATAAAAGAAGGAATTCGATGAACCAAAGTCCGTAAATGAAAATCCAGAAATTGAGGCTTTCTGAAATAAGGATCCCTTACTGCACACTATTGGATGCCCAGGAGGAGATTGAAGAGATTTGTGTATTTTGGGTATGAAATATATAAAGGAAACTTTTGGATGTTCCACCATTAGGTACGGTACTTGTATTCCCTTGATGTAATAATCCGTTTTTCTTTTGCTTCATTTAAACACTTGAAAACCTTCCTGACTCACCGGGACAGACAGGAAAAATTACTTGGTACACGTATGACCTACTGTCTAGGGAAAAATACTATAGGGATGGGAAGGGGGGTGACATGTAAAAATCGATCCAATACCGGAAGATTGGGATAAATAAATATCCAGGCAACGCCGAGTGATCAGCTAGTAATATTTTTTTTAATTTCACTTACCTGCTCTTGTTTAGAAGATCTTGTAAATTATTTGGGTTCTGACGCATTTCATGGCTTATGCTTCAGAAAATCCATAATGCAAAATGGTCTGTGAACAAAACATACAAAAATCAGTTACAATCTGCTGTTCTTTTTATTGGCAAAAATTGCAACACAACTAGGAGAACTTCTAAAAAGACTCGTTTTGATGACTTGAGGAGATACCCGTTGTAAACTGCCTTCACGCTTTGTCAGACAGTTTACTCAATGCCGTCCCAATTTAAATGGCTCAGCCCTGGATTTGACCTCACCCGCGGAACACAGGAACTTCTGAAAACCAATGGTGTGAGATAGCTAAAGAATGTAAAAGAGAAAATAAACTGAGAATTTAATGCCACTTAGAATCACTAGCCATCCTTGTTGTGAAGAGAGAAATTACCTAGAGGGCTCATATGCTTTCAGAAGATATCATAAATATGAAGGACCCTCTAACTGCAGAGCTGAATGCTATTGGGATGGTGTTAATTATGAATTCAAGACAACAAAAAGGTGGAACAAGAGTCCCTGAATGTAACAGGAATTAAAAATTATAAAAATTTATTAAAATATCATAAACATAAAATTGCAGAAACATATTCAAAAACTTTTAACATTTGTGCTAATTGTTTCCAAAAAAGGTCATTGTGACGAGAATGTACAAGGACCGTGTATCGGCAAGTCTTTGCCTTCTTCAGGGGTCCTGATAAGACGGAGAATGACTGAAACCGAGCAATTAGCCGGCCTGTAGCTTTCAACTGCCTCCTTGAAGTCTACAAAATCCTGAATGGAGTAGAACGGGTACAAGTGGATTGATTTTTTGCTCCATCAAAAATTACAAAGACTAGGGGACACTCGAAGTTACACGGAAATACTTTTAAAACCAATAGGAGGAAAAAAATTTTCACTCGGAGAATGATTAAGATCTGGAACGTGTTGTCGGAGAATGTGGTAAGAGCGGATACTGGTTTTAAGACAGGTTTGGACAAGTTCCTGCAGGAAAAGTCCATAGTCTGTTATTGAGAGAGACATGGGGGCAGCCATTGCTTGCCCTATATTGGTAGCATAGAATATTGCTACACCTTGGGTTTTGGCCAGGTACTAGTGACCTGGATTGGCCACTGTGAAAACGGGCTACTGGGCTTGATGTACCATTGATTGGTCTGACCAATAAGGCTATTCTTATGTTCTTATGTTAAAGAGCAGAACCTGTATAAATATACAAAGCATGGTACCAAAATACAGAGATTGGTTTGCGAATGTTCCGCTGCTGTTCCTGTTTGTTTTCTCTGTTCAGCGGTTTGCATCTTTGTACTTTTATTGCCTGTCTGATCTCCTTGTTCTCTGTTGCTTCTTTAATAAAGATGATAAAAAAAAAAGATCGCCTATCAAAGAATTTCTAGGTAAATTACAAGTTCAGTGGAACCTTGGTTTACGAGCATAATTTGTTCCAGAAGCATGCTCGTAAAACAAATTGCTCGTATATCAAAGCGAGTTTCCCCGTAGGAAGTAAGGGAAACTCGCTTGATTCGTTCCCCCCCCCTCCCAGATGGCCACCGGTGCTGTTCCACCTTACCCCCCACCCCCAAGGCCACCAGTGCTGCTCCACCCCCTCTCCCCGAGATGCGGCATCGCCCCCCCCTGCCCACGAACACCCCCCTGAGAACTGGCATCCCCCCCCTGCAATCCGGCATCCCCCACCTGCCCAAACACAATCACTTACCCCGATCTGGCACCGGCACCAAAGCACAGGACGTGCCGGTGCCCGAAGATCCTGCCTCTTGCCTGGGCTGGGCCTTAAGCATCTGTGCGTTACTTGCAAACAGAGGTTTGACTATATTTTTAAAAATAGGTAAAACAGATAAAACAATACAAACAATACAAATATAACAATTACAGAACAAGTACATGGAATGACATTCCCTGGGGGAAAACACTCAAAAAACTTCAAGGAGTAAAGGAAAGAACTACAATAATTATAAAATAGGGAAACATAAAAGGTTAACACAACTGGGAGGGGGAAATTAAGAAATTTGAAGAGAGAGAAAAGAAAAAGAGAAAGAAAAAAAAAGATGATTTCAAGGTAGAAAAGAAAAAAGTAAATAACTGGAAATATTTTTAAAAACCTATATTTGGTTTCGTTAGGATGAAAAAGCATCTTTAAATAAGAAGCTTTTTAGTTTACCTGGATCAGTAAATTATAGATGAAGTCAGGCGCCTTTGAAATAAGTGTTTTGAAATTGTAATATTATTATATACTAGTTTTATAGCCCGTTACATTAACGGATGCTAGAATATATGTGTGTGTGTGTGTGTCTTTATTTCTTTCTCTCTCTCTCTCCTTAGCCACTTTCTTTATTTCTGTCTTTCTTTCTATCTTTCTTTTTCCTTGGCTGTCCATCACCACCCCTTGCCTGCTTCCCCTGTCCATTCTCCCTTCCTTTTACCTCCCCTGTGTCCACCACCACCCCTTCACTGCTCTCCTTATCCAGCAGCAGCCCTTCTCCCTTTGTTTTACCTCCCCCCTGTCCAGCAGCACCTCTTTCCTTCTCCCCCTGTCCAGCAGTAGGTCTCCCTTCCTTTTTCTTCACCCCCCCCCAATCCATCAGCACCTCTTTCCTGCTCCCCTTGTCCAGCAGTAGGCCTCCCTTCCTTTTTCTTCCCCCCTCCTCCTTCTTATCCCTATGATACACTTACCTTGCTCTGCCCCTGATCAGAGGTTCCCTCCACCGACAGCCGCCTCAAGGCCCACCCAGTTGCACCCATTGTGAAAGTTCCCTCTGCCGCATCCCGCACCCCTCCCTACGCGACTTCCTTTTTCCGACCTGACTGCCGCTGCCGAAGATAAATTTAAAGGTAGGGCTGGGTGGGACGCTGGACCGGGGTGGTGGATTTACAGCCAGAAAGCCAGAGAGCTGCTAGAATATATGTGTGTGTGTCTGTCTATTTCTTTTTCTCTCTCTCCTTAGGCTGTTTCTGTATTTCTGTCTTTCTTTCTTTCTTTCTTTTTCCTCGGCTGTCCAGCACCATCCCTTGGCTGCTCCCCCTGTCCATTCTCCCTTTTACCTCCCCTGTGTCCACCAGCACCCCTTCACTGCTCCCCTTATCCAGCAGCAGCCCTTCTCCCTTTGTTTTACCTTCCCCCCTTGTCCATCACCTCTTTCCTGCTCCCCTGTCCAGCAGTAGGCCTCCCTTCCTTTTTCTTCCCCCCCCCATGTCCATCAGCACCTCTTCCCCTATCCAGAAGCACCTCTTTTCTGCTCCCCCTGATGGCAATTTATAACAGCCAGGGCCCCGACCATCCGCTTCCCCTCCCCCTCCCCAGCTGGAAATCACCTTTTGAGGCGAAGGGGCATATTTAGGTGTAGGCAAAGAAGAAGCTTGGAAGTGAACCGAGGGGGAGGGGGTTGGAGTACAGGGGGGCAAGAGGAAGAGGTGATAGGGAATGAGCATCAAGCAGGAGATGTGGAAAAGAGAAATCTGTGAGGTGAGGAAGGCAGTAGAGAGAGAAGGAAAAGATCCTGCCCAAACAGATTGAGTGCAGAATCTGAAATAGGGTTGGATGAATGTCATGGAACCGACAAGGAAGTTGAAGGGGCTGGCACTGTGATGGAAAAGGAAAGGAAAAGGCCATTTGACATTAATTACTATGTATAACATATCAAAGAATGCTCCAAAATTCCAGCAGTGCACAGTTGATAAATACATAGCTTTACATTCTTATTTTAAGTGATTTGGGAGTGAATAAGAAGTCTAAGGTGCCAGTTTAACATATATAACTCAGATTTATAAATGTAAATCAACTTATCCTTAAAAGTAGAGATTGAGAGGAACTGGGTAAAAGCCAGATTCTCTGGATCCACCGGATTCACTCAGGTCAACAGAGGATCCAGGTTTTACTTATACAATACCCAGGATTCTCTTCTGCTTGGCATGTGGGGCTCCAACTTCCCCTGCTCTACCCCAGATCTTCTGCTGCCTCAGTCTTCCCCAGATTCTGTGGCTGCTCTGAATACATCTCCATCTTGCCCTGCTCTGCTTTAGTGGGGCTTACCTTGCCCAGGAGCTTTGTGATTTTTTTTTTTTCCTTAGCATTAGGAGCCTGCATGGACCGAACAGCCCGAGCCCCGACCAGTTTAACTTTCCTGTGGCTCCTCTCATGATCGCGCGCCCGCCCACCTATCAGTCTTGCGCTCCCAGCTGGGGCTTCTGAGCGCCGTCGCCCCAGCCAATCGTCGGCCGCCTTGGTCTGGGCCGCTCCGCGGTGCTAGGCGGGCGCAGCCCATGCCGCTGTCACGCCAACCCGCCGCTGAGCTGTTTTTCTGCCTCTGCCGGCGGGGATCGCCGGGGCCTGGGTGCGGCGGGGAAGGGGGGTCTTGCTTGGCCAGGGCCGGCCGAATCCCGAGCCTGCTCTCCTTCCCCTAAGTCCCAGCCCCTCACTCCGCGCCATCTAGCGCATGCCGCTGTCACGCCAACCTGCCGCGGAGCTGTCTTTCCACCTCTGCCGGCGGGGACCGCCAGGGCCTGGGTGCGGCAGGGAAGGGGGGGTCTTGCCTGGCCGGGGCCGGCCGAATCCCGGGCATGCTCTCCTTCTTCTAAGTCCCAGCCCCTCACTCCGCGCCATCTCTTGCCGGGCACTCTTGCCACCACATCCCGACAGATCAGGACCAGGGAACACGCGGCGAGAGTGCGCAGGCGCACTTAGCATTTTATTATTATAGATTATTTGGTTATCTAACCTTTTCTCTTAATTGTAATCTTTTAAATTTTTTTGTAAACTGCATAGAACTTTATGGCCCTGCAGTATATAAATTGGTTATTATTATTATAACTCGATTTTCCTACCCCATCCCTGTGAGTTTTGTCGCTGCCCCATTCCCTGCCCCATTCCTGTAAGCTCTGCCTTAACCACACATGCCTCAAACACTTATGAGTTTAAAGTGTTTGAGGCTTGTGCAGATGAGGACAGAGCTTGCAGGCACAGGAAAAGAATTTGATGGGAAGGGAAAATGAGTTCCCATGGGGACAGGGAAAACTTTGTCCCCATGTCATTCTCTACTGAGAACTTTTCAGCACCCTCTTCATGTTAATTTTATAGCCTAATTATTTTTCTTGTTCTTATTTCCTTAAAAGTTGTATTTCTTCCTCCTTTGATGTGGGCTAGTGTGTTTTGTTTTTTTCTTGTATTCTATTTCTTGTACCTCCATCTCTGTACGTTCTTTAAATTTTTAGATGTGTACATTTAAAAATAAAATTTTAATTTTAAAACCCTATCAAACTGCTAATGCCCTGTATTAATGAGGCAGCCAGTGCAGCTTAACAGCTACGATGGCTTTGATACAGAGGCCCCTCTGTTTTCCAGTTTGATTCTGTTGTGTGTGTAAATTGCTGGTGTTGTACATAATTGTAATTTTAAATTTCTACGTTAGAATGTGTAAGCTCTGAGCGTCTTCTGTTGATCAAGAAATAAATGAAATTAGCATTAAAATTATAACTTGTTTTGCTCTAGTTAAGTGACTGACTTGTTTAATTCAAGTCTAACTTGAATCTGACACAGTTACGCCTACTCCACAGATGGGAATGGGAGGCGTCATTTGTTGCTGTCACAGTTATGTGATCGCTGAAGTAAGGAGGAGATTCTCTCTTCCACTCCAAGGCCACTGCTAGTAAATCTCTCACAGCAGTCTTCTACTTTTAAGGCAACAATCATATGAATGTAGTTTATCCAACTGGTATTATCTCACAAAATTCATGCTGATGTGGTCATCACAGCATGCGCCTTGGTATTAAAGGAATGTATTATCGGAGTATATTGCCAAAGGCAAGGTTGACTCGTACTGAGTTGATCTTTGTTGTATCTGTGGGAAAAATATTTATTAAATCTGGACTGAGCTATGCTTTTGTCACTAAGTTTCTCCTCTGCAGCCCTGCTGTGTAGAAACTAAGCAGAACATGCAAAAGGAGTCTGTTTTTATTGGGTCCCGGTCTCTCTCTCTCTTTTCTCTCTGCTTACCCTCCCCAGATCCAGTGTCAGTTCTCCTTTGTTCCTACCACAACCTTTGTTCCAGGTCTCCCTCTCTCTCCCTCCTGTTATGATCTTCCTTCTCTCTGTTCTTCCTCAGGGTTTTTCCCCCTCTGTCTGCACCTCCCATAGTCCAGCATCTGCCTCCTGTCTGTCCCCTTTGGTCTAGGCCTCTCTCTCTCTCTCTCTGCTTACAATCACATCCCTCTCTCTCCCTCCTCTGTTATGATCTTCCATCTTTTGTTCTTCCTCAGGGTTTCTCCCCCTCTGTGTCTTCTGTCTGCACCACTGCCTCCTGTCTTTCCCCTTTGGTCCAGGCCTCTCTCTCTGTCTTTCTTCTGCTTGCAAGTCCCCTTCCATCTCTCTGTTCTTCCTCAGGATCTCTCCCCCTCTGTCTGCACCTCCCATAATCCAACATCTGCCTCCTGTCTTCTAACTCAGGGTCCCATTCCAATGTTCGATCTGGGTCTCTTCTGTCTTATGGCTTGGCTCTTGAAAGGGGTCGCCTAGGTAAGAAAAACTATTCAGATAAAGTGATCTCAACTCTCTTGGGGTCCCGGAGGCCTTCCACCTCTCGGGCTTATGTGAGGGTTTGGCATCTATTTGAGGAGTGGTGTGATGCGCGTGGATTGGTCTCTTTTCACACTTCCCTGCCTAACATCTTAGAGTTCTTACAGGATGGCCTGGATAGGGGACTGGCTTGGTCTTCTCTCCGGGTTCATCTTGCGGCCTTGTCAGCCTTTCAGAGGTTATTGAAAGGTCAGCGTTTGACTGCTATTCCTGATGGAATTTGCTTCTTGCGGGTGGCCAAATTACTCAAGCCTCCTGTACAACCCTCTGTTCCTTCTTGGGATCTAAATCTGGTTCTGTCAGTTCTCGTGCACCTTCCTTTTGAACAGTTGGGTGACTGTTCTTTGAAAGACCTTACTCTTAAAGCGGTCTTCTTGGTGGCCATTACTTTAGCAAGATGTGTTTCTGAGCTGCAGGCTTTCTCTTGTAGGGCTCCCTTCTTGGAGTTTTCTAGGGAGCGGGTTGTTTTGATGCCTGTTCCTTCTTTTCTGCCAAAGGTAGTTTTTCTTTTTCATGTCAATCAGGCAGTGGGCCTCCCGGTGTTGGGTAGCTGGGAGGGCTCTTCCGAGCAGAGACAGTTGTGCAAGTTGGATGTCAGTTGGGTCTTTCGCTCTTATGTGCAGAGGACCCTGGAGATAAGGAAATCAGATCATCTATTTGTCCTTCTAGCGGGTCCTCGTAAGGGGGATGGTGCTTCTAAGGCTACTATTGTGCGCTGGATCAAGGAGACTATTGCTTTCACTTACTTCTGTAGAAGAAACCTGTTCCAGAATTTCTCAAGGCTCATTCCACTAGGGGTCAGGCAGCTTCTTGGGCTGAGTCTTCTTTAGTGCCTCCAGTAGATATTTGCAAGGCTGCAGTTTGGTCTTCTCTGCTTTTCTTTGTCAGACACTACCGTGTGGATGTTCAAACGTGTCAAGACGCGGTATTCGATGAACGTGTTCTGGTGTCAGCCCTTCGGGGGTCCCACCCTTAATGGGTACTTCTTTGGTACTTCCCATTCGTAAGGGCTATACCAGTCTACCAGATGATATAGAAGGAGAAATTAAGTTCTTACCTGCTAATTTTCTTTCTGTTAGCCTGTAGACTGGTATAGTCCCTCACCCTATCTGTCTTTGTGCGGTGATTGCGGGTTTTGATTTTGCTCACATGCAGATTTTGTTTTTTCTACGGCTTCTAGAATTTTTCTAGGGCCAGAGAGAAGTAAGAACAGCGGCTATGGCTCAGCTGGCTTAGCTGGTAAGCTGTGGGGATGTTTTCTATACCAGGATTCGGTTCTACATATGTTCCAACAGTAGTTAAGTATTTGTTGTTTTTTTTTTCCACTCCTGTTATACTGTTTTCAGTTGAAGTCTTTCCTAGGTCCTGCATGGCTATTCGGCAGACTGGATTGCAAGAGGGGAAGCTATCCTGATATACAAGTTTGTTCTCAGTCTCCACCTGCTGGTAGCAGTGAGGCATATAACCCATTCGTAAGGACTGTACCAGTCTACAGGCTATCGGAAAGAAAATTAGCAGGTAAGAACCTAATTTCTCCTTTTAGAAGAACAGGTATGAAAACATTAACCAGCTAGCGTGTTCTCATTACTGTGCTCTAACTTGCCAACAATGAGTTAATGCAGGAGCACTAGTACTGCCTAAATAGAAGGTGGTAAGTGCTCCCGCATTAATATGCGCTATTGGGAAAATGAGGCCAGGACCTGAAAAAAAAAGCAGCACTAAGCCCCCCTTTTACAAAGCAACGGAAGCGATGTTTAGCATTGGCCGGTGCATTGAATGTTCTGCGCTGCTCCCGATGCTCATAGGAACTCTATGAGTGTCAGAAGCAGTGCAGAGAATTCAGCGCACCAGCCTGCACTAAAAACCGCTTTTGCGATTTGGTAAAAGGGTGTGTGGGGGGGTAAATCTGCTGCATTAAATCTTGGTTTGTGAAGCAGAAAAATCCCATGCAAAGATGCTCTAAGCCCAGATTTTAATGTTGTTTAGTACTTAGTCATGGGTACTTTGTACTAGAGAATGACACGGGAACAAATTTTTCCCCATCCTCTGCGGGAACTCTATTTCCCATCCCTGCAAGCTCTGTCTTCATCTGCACAACCCTCAAAACTTTAAAATCATAGGTGTTTGAGGCTTGTGCGGTTAAGGTAGAGCTTACAGGGATGGGGCAGGAACAGCGACAAAACTCACAGGGACAGGATAGGGAAATTGAGTTCCTGCAAGCTAATCTTCAAAGGGAAACTCGCCTTGGTAGGGGTGATAGGTCAATATGTTCCCACAAAGTTTGCAGATGTATGCATGCTCATTGCTCCCCTCAGACATATACACATATCTTGCAAAGCAAGCCCCCAGTCGCTCCTTTTCCCAGTAGGGAAGATTCAAATGATGGCAACAGCATGCATACTTTTCTCTGTGGTTTGGGTGGGGGAGGAGGGCAATATTCATGAGTGAACACCAATTTACCAGTGGAAAATCTGTTTGCAAATTTCTATCATCAAAGTCTGTAAAGCAAAGAATTCAGGCAGGTAACTAAGGCAGCCGAGTGGTTAAAGAGGGCCCTTTCTACTGCTGTGACCAATGACTGCAGCTACTAAACTGACAGAGGCAATGTGGTATTCTGGTACTCCAGGGGGCTAGCCCATCCCTTTCAAATGCCTTCACCTCGTCCCACTCCTTCCCCAGCCACATGTACGCCCCCTTCCCTTCCCCGCCATGAGTAACAACTTCAGCACGCTCCTCGTGACCGTGTCAGCTCCTGCTGATGTCACTTCCAGGTGTCACACATAGGAAGTGATGTCAGAGAGAGAGGACGTGGTCATGAGGAGCATGTTGAAGTTGTTGGTTGCGGTAGTGAACAACTAGAGGTACAGGGGAAGGGAAGAGAGGAGCATGTGCGGGAGGGGTGCCTCTCACCCTTGCCACTGCTTCCAAAGGTCCTGATCCCATCCTAATACCATGCTGCACATTTAAGCCACATGTATCTCCTTGGAGGCAGACTGAATTCATTTGGCCAGTAGTGATGACAGAAATTGGCTTCATCCCCACCATCCCTACAAGAATGTTTAATTATGAAAAAGTGTGGTTTGGAAACTGACAGATGTTTTGTAGGTGTTAAACTAACTGTCCATCCCACTAGTGGGACAGCCATGCAGTGAAGAAACGGCAGGATTTTTTTCTCCCCGCTCTACATGGCTTAGATTCTCCGTGCATATTGTGTTATCCTGGAAAAGCTCCTTGAAAATGAAGAAACGCAGATCAATGGTGGAGAACTTCAAAGGTTTCACGCTGCACAAGCGTCAGGTATCAAACCTCATGAGCTAAAGAAGATGGTGGACATGTTGCAGGTGAGGACATCAGTGCCTTCAGCTTGCTTTTCCTTCTTCCCTTTCTCATGGTTTCATTTCATGCCTGTCTCACTTCATGCATGTTCTTCCTTAGGTCGCTTTTTATCTTCATACCCTTATTATAACTGACCTTTTCTCTTTCTCAACCAACAGACATAAGAGAAGCTCACACTTGAATTTTGTTTCTCCACCGGTTAGAGGATGTAAATTTAAAAGACATCATCAACATCTTTTCTCACATCAGGCAGCATTATGGGGTAAAGACCTGGAACAACTGCTTATGGGGAATTTAGGAAACAGCTAAAAACATATCTGTTCCTGAAGTATTTAGGTAATTGACCTGTACAATCTTAGTGCACAATAACTGATCTCTAGAGCTATTAATCACTAACCTTTAACTTTGTTAATTCTACTCAATTTGTAGCATCTTTTCATTGTAAACCACATAGAACTTCACAGTCCTGCGGTATATGAACTGTTATTATTATTATTTGCACAGGATTTGATTTTACTTTTATTTATTTTAGTATTTATACACTGCTTATAGCCTAAGGGGTTCACATTCATATTTCTGACTAATGTACCTGGGGTAATGGAGTATTAACTGACTTAGAGCTGCAACCTCAGGGTGCTGAACCTGCATCTCTAACCATTAGGTCACTTCTGTACTCCGTTATCACTATTTTGAATAAATTAGAATGATGTGTCAGGTTGGCCTTTGAGCTCAGAAATATGATAGTATGCAGAATCATGCCTTGGTCACTCTCCCTTTCTTTGACCTTGAAGAGAGCTTACAAAAAGCTCCAGTTTTGTAAGGGAGCCAAACCCGGTCCTGATCTTACTTCCATTGAATTCATTGAAGAGGACAGTAATTAAGAACATAAGCAGTGCCTCTGCTGGGTCAGACCAGAGGTCCATCATGCCCAGCAGTCTGCTCACGTGGCGGCCCATCAGGTCCAGGACCTGTATAGTAATCCTCTATCTATATCCTTCTATCCCCTTTTCCTTCAGGGAGTTATCTAATCCCTTCTTGAACCCCAATACCGTACTCTGTCCTATCACACCTTCTGGAAGCGCATTCTAGGTGTCCACCACCCTTTGGGTGAAGAAGAACTTCCTAGCATTGGTTCTGAATTCCTCCCCTCTTAATTTTCTCGTTCTTGTAGTTTTTGAAAGTTTGAAGAATCTGTCCCTCTCCACTTTCTCTATGCTCTTCATGATCTTGTAAGTCTCCACTTTTCCAGGGAAAAGAGCCCCAGTTTCTCCAATCTTTCAGCATATGATAGGTTTTCCATACCTTTTATCAATCGTGTCGCTCTTTTGTGAACCCTCTCAAGTATCGCCATATCCTTCTTAAGGTACGGCGACCAATACTGGACGCAGTACTCCAGATGCGGGCGCACCATCGCCTGATACAACGGCAGGATAACTTCCTGCGTTCTGGTTGTAATACCTTTCTTGATAATACCTAGCATTCTATTCGCCTTCTTAGAGGCCGCTGCGCACTGTGCCCACGGCTTCATTGTCTTGTCCACTATTACCCCTAAGTCTTTTTCTAGGCTACTTTCACCCATTACCAGCCCTCCCATCGTATAGCTGTACTTCGGGTTTCTGTTTCCTACATGCAAGACTTTACATTTCTCTACATTATACATCTATAATGTTAAACAGAACTGCTTTCAAATCTGAAATGTATAACATTATATTCTGCTGCCTTTATAAGATTCTGTTTGCTGTATTTTCACTGCCTGTTGTAAGACTCCATATGCTCTTTGTAAGATCCTACACGTTGTATCCTGGACCTTTTGTAAGATTCTGTATGCTTTTGTAAGTTTCTGTATACTGTATCCCGGACTTCAACACAAGTAACTCGCTGATTGTCCAGCTCTCTTCGGTGTGAACCGCCTAGAAGTCTCACGACTATGGCGGTATAGAAGAATAAAGTTATTATTATTATATGCAAATAGTTAACCTAATTAGATAACACAGGTAGATTTTAAGATTTGTTTCAGCATCGTAGGTTTTTAGAAAAGGAGTTGCCATGACTAATTTTAAATTTGTTTCTGATTTTTGCATTTATTTAATGAGCAGTGTCTTTATCTTGCTTTCAGTGAGAAGGAAAAAACAAACCCCTAACAGAGAAAAAAATTGATATATTGATAAATAATAGAGTTCATTAGGAAAAAGAATTAAATAAAAGTGTTATATGTTTTACTTCTGTGGATTAGCAGAGGTGGAAGAGGGGAACAGAATGGAGAATTATACAAAAAATTGCACAGAAAGGGAAGTTGATTTGTGCAAGATGTGAATTTTTTAATGAGAGAATGCAAGCAAGTTGTAGAAAAGAATAGACCATGTAGTTTAAGGAGAGAGAGAGAGGCAATAGATTGAATACTGGGAAATTAAGGTCCTAATATGATAAGAACAAAATTTGTATGACTTTATAGGAAACAGAGTTTAATGTTAAGTGAGGTTGATTTTTTACAGTAAGAGAATGAGGAATTAGACCTGTAAAGTTAAAGAAAGATTTGAACAGTTAGATGTGTTCACCCTACAGGAGTTAGAAATTGTTCGATTGTGATTGTTCAGAAGCATAAGAAGAAGGAAAGATATGAGAAGATGTTCTTCTGGCCGTTCAGAGCAGGACGTGGGAAAATGCCTGCTATTCAGGTAAGGATACTTATAAAGAATGCACACGTATGTGAAAGCAGGAGTCATTTAAAAAAACAGAAAGTTTTGTGAGATATATGTCACGAAGGTATGTGCGTATGAATTATGACCTGATTGTAAGGGATATTTTAGTGGGAATCGGGCAGAAGATGAGGAGAAGGTTCATAGGAAAGATTTGTTGAAGGTACTTGGTGTGTCTTTGTTCAGAAGTGAAAACAGTGTCAATGATAGCTAACAGTGAAAGAATATTTTGTGCAGAAAAAGATTTATTCCAACAGAGATACCATGCTTACAAGAAAAATACATTAGAAATATGAATACAGAGTGGATTTAGAGACTTCTGTGTGTGAGAGAGAAAGGACTGTCTACCTGCATGAATGTGTGTTTTTCTTGGGTGTGACCGATGGATGGGTCTGAAGAGAATTTAGCGAAGGAGGAGATGGTCAAAAGCTCTAGAGAGAGACTAAGGATTTTAACCTCTTATCTTTATAATCTCTTATATTTATAAATTTGAGACTTGGTTTAGAAAATAACAACAATAGAAGTTATGTACCCATATCTTTCTGTAAATTGGTTGAAATACTGGTAAATACCATGTGGGGTGTGAATTGTCTGCATAAATTGGAGTTACTGTTAAATTTCTAGATTCACTCTTGACACTGTAGCTGGGGTCTTTTTCTTCCCTAACTACCTGACCTTAGCACATCTTAGGTCCTTTGTTTGTTACTCTTAAATACTGATAATTTGGATGTAATCTAGGTATGTCCAAGATTAGATATGATGGATGTAATCTTCCATAGGCTTTTGCCGACGCTGGTTAAGCTAACAGAACATGCTGACAATTATCAACTGTACGGCAGGGCTGACACTGAGCAGAGTGTTAGGTTAAACTTATCTTTTGACAGGTAAGCTCTTAGGGATAGGAACCTTCTACAGTGACAGTAGTTCATTCAAATGGAAAGTTTAATTTTCTCCTTTAAATATTAATGAATTTGCACTTTAAGAGTGGGTCATTTGGAAATTGTATTAATGTGGTTTTGCCTCTGTTTATGTTATAGATGGTAGAAGCTGAGGAATGCAGATTGCATCAGGCAGACAAGGGACCTATCCAGACCACATACACGAAATCTATGGACAGTCATATTTCACTGACCTTTTATGACTCCAATCAAAAGGACCTTTAAAGCTTCACAAGACGTCAAGATAATAACTTTTGTTTACTCCTGATTTTGATCATGCTCACTCCTACGGTTGAGAATTTGAGAAGCAGAGACTGTTGTGAATCTACCGTCAGAAGAGTTTGCACAAGTTACCAGCCAGTCCACACCTTCCTTTACATTTTCATTGGTTGTCATATGTTTTATTATGCATTATTGTTAAGAGATTTTACTTTGTTTAGCTGTTAACATTAGTTATGTAATTTATCTGGATTTTCACATTTTTCTCTTAATTGCGCAACTGTTGTGCTTTTCCTTTTTTTATAATTTAACAAACCTGTATTATGGTTTAGAAACACTTGATTTATGATTTCTTTTCTCCGCAAAAACTACACCTACACCATGCAAGCTATTTATAGTAGCACTGCAGATCTTCAAAGGATCCTCTACGTTTATTGCCATTATACCTTAATTTACCCTCTTTGAATTATACTTCTGAACTTTAATTATGCTTTCTTGTGTAATCCAATAGGCCCATTATGATATCTTGTTAGCTGTTGATTTCTTTATCATTGTCTCATGCATTGTTCTCTGACAATAACTATTTGTTTATTACATTACATTAGTGATTTCTATTCCACCATTACCTTGCGGTTCAAGGCGGATTACATCCAAACTAAAACAAGAATTACATTCAAAATTTGAAGGAATAGAATAAGCGATGACATAAAATTTTTAAGGTAATAAAACATTGGGTAAAGAGTTACCTACGGGAAGTGGAGGTCTTTAGGAGATAAGAATAGGGTGAATTATGGGGTTTATCCTGAATTTTTATGGACTGTGACACCTGTAGTAGGTTATAGGCCTGTCACTCATGTGGCAGTGTTTTACATTTTTATTATTTGGTGACACATCATGAGTTCTTTTAACGATTTAATTTTATTTTGAAAACTTGGTTCTTGTACCGTACCCAGAGAAGAAAAAAATATGTCTTGCGTGCATTCATTGCTGTCATCACCTTCACATGGGTCATCTTTACCTATTATACGTATATTTGGGTTTCTTAGGGTTTACATTTTGCATTTATTCTATAATCTTAGTGCATTCAATTCTAGGTGTTTTTTAAAATTATTATTCATTGAGTTTAAACATTATTATTACATATAATAACAAGGAAGGGATATTACATGGAAATTAAAAAAATAAATAAATAAAGTTCCTTATTACAAATCCTCTAGTTCACATCATGGGAAAGTAACCTGATCAGCAAGAAAATTTAAAACATAATCATGATTAAACAAATCAACTATCAATGGTGCTTTCCTATTGAAGTCCGATGGATATTACTTTTTAGTTTCATGCAATTGCAAAAATTGTTCAAGCTGTATTTAATCCCAAAATGTATATTTACAATCTTTACATTTCAAGATCCATTTACATGGAAACTTAAGCTAGAATGTAGCTTACAAGGCTAATACTCTAGGTTTCAGATCCAAAAAAGCCTTCCTTTCCGACTGAGTTGCCGTGGTGCCATCTGGAAAAATTAAAAATTATCTCCACAGAACTTTAAATGTTTGTTCTGAAAATAAGCTTTCATTATTAAAAATTTATCTATTTCCCTTGCACATGTCACCAATAGGGTTGATCTAGTCTGTATTGTATCCTTTGAATCTTCAAGGAAACCCGCCAGATCAAACTCTTGGTTCCAATTGATCTGTTCTGTATCAGCAGAAACCTTTCTCTACTATGGGATATAGTAAGAATTTGTTTGGAGCAAAGTTTCTGCGTCAGTCAGTTTCAAAACTTCTTTAAAATAGTTACCTAACAAAATATCTGATGTTAACAAATGAGTTTTGAGAAAATTGACTAGGTGTAGATTCTTTGCCCTCAACATGTTTTCCATGAGTTCAAATTGAGTATGAATAAGATGTAAATCCGTAACAGATGAAGAAGAAACTGCTTGCAAAGTTGTAATTTGGGATGCAGTTGTTACACTACGTTTCTCCAGAACTTTCAAATTATCATCCACATTTTCTAATTTCTGCACCACTACTTCTGAAAATGTAATATTTCAATTTACCACTGACTGCAATAGCCCTTCCACGCTAGTATTAATCACCCACAAATCTTATAAGGAAGCATCCTGAGGCTCTTCCCGGGACTTCTGTGCTAGTAAGGCCTTATTGTGAAGGGATAGAGCCTTAGGCATCTCCCCAAAGGTCCATAGGGAGGATGCTAATTGCGCAGGTGAACCTGTCAGAAGAGAAGTAAACCCAGTCATTGGGTCACTGTTACCTCGAGCTGTATTTGGAGAAGGAGGTGGAGCATGCTCTAAAGGGCTGAATGATGCCCCTGAAAAAGAATCAGTGTTCACATTTTGACCAGTCACACTAGTTGCTACAAGGTGTCTAGCCATGGGGCCAGGTAAAATAGATGTCGAAACTTTAGCCCTCATTCTATTCTAGGTTACTATGCCAGATACTTCTGGGGGTACAGGGAAATATTCTAAGTTTAGTAATATTGAGGATCTCTTACTTTAGGGACATCTATACATATCTAAGTTTAATCTTTTCTATTAGCTATAATGTCTTTCTTTGCATTTTCCTGACTGTTATACCTCATGAGTGCCAGTGTTTCCCAATACCTCTCTAGATTAAAAAAAGTACCACAAGTGTAGTCTCTGTCCGGCTCATCTGGTACTTGACCTTTGGCTTTTGTGCCTTGAAGGTAGAACAGACACTGTTTGGGCACCTGCCATCATTAGGCAAGAGTCTGGTAAGTTTCCTGTATGGTTTTACTTGGCCAGAAAATTCACATAAATTACTTGGAGAAGGGTTTTATCTAGGACAGTGGATGGGAGTTGCTTGCTTGCTTTCTCACCTGGCGGCTGGGGTTGGGTCTAGGAAAGCAGGATTAGGGGCGGGCCTAGGGGGGGGTCCAGATTTTCCAAAAAGAAAATCTGGTAACCCTACCTACTCATACATATTCATTGTGGATGTGTGGGAGTCACTGGTGTAAATTTTAGCACCTAAAGTTAGATACCCTAATCTCAATTTAGGCTCTGTTCAGTTACAGAATCTGAGTGTCTCAATGCCATTATAGAATACTATTTTAGTGCATAGATTTTGGGCACCTAAGTTTTACCGCTCTTTATAGAATTGCCCCTTTACTGCTTCCTGCAGTTTAGTAAACAGGCCTAAAGACTTCCCTCAGTTCAGCCACTACCAATAGGGCTGGCCCGTGAGTTGTTCAGCTGACATAGTCACTGTGAGAAACTGGAAGATTAAGATTTATTAAAGGCATGAATAAACATGATTTATTTTGTAGCATTGTGGAAAGATTGTCAAACTTTAGCAGAAACTCACAAGTTTTCAGAAAGTTAGTTCAATGTTTCCTTGGTGTTTGGAGATATGAATATATATAATATCTCAAGATAGGTTGACCTACAGTAAGTTAGCACTCAAGGTCAAAGTGGGTAAGTGGTAGTTGGGTTTGGGAGCGTAAAAAAGGAAAGCTCTTTCAAGCAGGGACCGTCTTCTTTGTGACTCTGGACAGCGCTATAGAAATAATTAATAATAGTAGTAGAGCTCTTCATTTTAATCCCCAATGACCATTTCGTACTGGTCAGCTCTAGTACATCAGAGAGCCTGTGTAGCTGAATAGGAGTCAAAGAAAATCCCATTGCTTTAGACATGCAATAAGATCCAAATTGGGAGTGGGAGGTGGCTGAGGAATCAAATAAATATACAAAAAAAAGGTCAGATCATGTTAAAGGTCAAAGTTCACATTAGATGACACAGGGGCAGGCTAACGCTCTGTTCTCTACACCGGTTGTGGCGGTAACTGCGCCGGTGCTCATAGGAATTCTATGAGCGTCAGAGGTGTCACTGCCGCAGCTGGCGCTAAAAACTGCACTAGAGCTTTGTAAAAGGGGGGGGGGGGGGAGAGGGTGGATATTGATCCATAGGTATGATGAAGAGTCACTGTGAATTGCAAACAAAATGAAAATGCAAAAAAAAAAAAAAAAAAAAGGTTGTTTCTGCAGCAGATTGATTTTCCGACTCATTTTTCCCCTACATTCGGTCTCTAAAAATATCGAGCCCGATATTCAGCTGACGGCAATCAACATTTTGCCGATTATCATCATCTTATTCCTGGAAGTTCAATGCTGATCCATGTCCAGGCTCTTGCATTGAATTTCTGGGTCTACAGAGCTGGAAAAATATGGCCATATTCAGCATTTAACCAGTTACGGTGAGCCACCTAAAGATGGCCTAGGTTTATGTGGTCCTGTTTACAGTATGTGGTTAACTTGGCCAGTTAGGTGCTGAATAACTGGCCAAGTGTTCCATAATGTGCCTTTGTTTGTAGAAGAATGGAAACCAGAAAGCATAATACCATGTTCAGGGGGGCCTGTGTGCACTTTTTGCTTTCTGTGTCTTTAATCACGACAGTGTTCGTCCCATTTTGCTCTAAAGCATATACCTTCCTAACACAAGCCGGCTAAATGTCCAGAATCCACATCTGAAGTTTGATTTGAAATATCATACTATGTCTATTGAATTTCTGGACTTATGGATAGATAAATCTGATAATAAGCTGTACACCACACTTTACAAAAAAACAGTTGAACATAATACATTGTTGTGGTTTGAGAGTTTCCATCCGTACCATTTAAAATACAACCTTCCTGTTATCCAGTTCCTACGCCTCCGGAGTTAATGGAATTTAAGAGACAGTCTAAATCAGGGATCTCAAAGTCCCTTCTCGAGGGCCGCAATCCAGTTGGGTTTTCAGGATTTCCCTAATGAATATGCATGAGATATATTTGCATGCACTGCTTTCTTTGTATGCTTATAGATCTCATGCATATTCATTGGGGAAATCCTAAAAACCCAACTGGATTGTGGCCCTCAAGGAGGGACTTTGACACCCCTGCTCTATAGAGATGTTTGTATATATCTCCAATAGCACACAAACTAATTTACACCTGTCTCTGCATCATGTTTGTGAATAAAGAAGGTTCACCTGGAAGGTCTCATCCTAACACCGTCTCTGTTTCCTCAATCTTCTCTCCTGTGAATCACAGGAAGGAGAGATAAAATCCATCTCCAGCACCTGAAATCTCCTATCTGCTCAGGATTGTATCTGAAGCCTCAGGACCGTCAGTGCCGCAGCGATCTCTTTGATGGATCAGACCTGGAGGATTCCTTTCCCTGTCCCTTGAAAATCAGGCACCGTACAGAGCCTTTCCACTGAATGCATTCAACAGCAATCAGACATGAGACACTGGCTGTGTATTGGGGGGAAAGATGAGATATGTCACCTGACAGAATTAAACTAGAGTTATAGTCTACTCAAACTCTAAGTCCATTAAACTTTTTATTATATGTTAGAAAATGTCATTCATTATAAGAGAGCAACTTAAGGGCTCTTGTATTTTAATATAGTCTTTAAATTAAAGTAATAAGTAGGATTTAAACCCCTGATTACTTGCACGTTAAGCGGGGACATTTATTCTCTGAGCCACCAGCAGCTCTTGAGAACTGGTCTTTCTCTACCTATTCTTCTCTATTCTGCAGCGCTCTTAAGCCCAGAAGAGGACATGGAGAAGTTCCGAAAAGGTCCTAGTGAGAAAGCATCGCTGGCCCAGAGGTTGGGAAAACATAGCATCGGCCCATCTGCAGTTATTGAGTTTTTACAATATATACTCAGTATGCAGTAGTGCTACCTGATTCATGATTCAAATCAGTTCACCAATTCACTTCGTGTGAATCGATTCAAAACAAAAAAAAAACGGCTTCCCGATTCGCCTGACCCTCCCCCTCGCCCCCCCCCCCTAAAGCAGGAGTGAGGGTGGTCCCACCCCTTCTCTGATGTCAGAGAAGAGGCAGGACCGCGACGGAGGAACCAGCTCTGAAGCGGTACTAAGATCGCTAACATTGCGATCTTGCTTGCAGGCTCTTCTGGCTGGAAGGTAAACTTGGGGGGGGGGGGGGGAAAGGCAGGCCTTCAAAGGGGTGGGATAGGCTTTCAAGGTGGGGACAAGCCCACCAGAAGAGGTGCGATGGAGCCGGATGAGGAGGAGTGGTGGTGGTGAGGAGGAAAAAAGGAGGGGGGGGGGGGGTTATGCTGCTTTTAATAATATATATGTACCTGTGAGACAGCTCTCCTCAGCTGAATATTCTCTAAGAGCTGTCTCTAACAGGTACATATATATTATTAAAAGCAGCATAACCCCCCCCTCCTTTTTTCCTCCTCACCACCACCACTCCTCCTCTCCACTCCACTCCTCTTCTGGTGGGCCCACCTCTCCGCCTCTTCATCCGGCTCCATCGCTCCTCTTCTGGTGGGCCCACATCTCTGCCTCTTCATCCTTCGCTCCTCTTCTGGTGGGCCCACCTCTCCGCCTCTTCATCTGGCTCCGTCGCTCCTCTTCTGGTGGGCCCACCTCTCCGCCTCTTCATCTGGCTCCGTCGCTCCTCCCCCTCCCCCTGAGGCTTGAACCCTTAGGGGGTCTTCTTAAGCCTCCTATGGCCTCTCCCTACACTGCTCTCCACTCTGGCCCCTAGCTGAAGCTCAGACCCTTATGGGGTCTTTTCATTCCTCCTCCTGCTGCTCTGGCCACCTCCCCTGGCCCCACCCAGTCCTCCTTACCTGGGAGCAGTAACTACCCTTAGGGGGTCTTGTTACTCCTCCTCCTGCTCTGGCCACTTCCTCAGCTCTCTCCTCTCCTGGCCCCACCCAGTATACACCCCCCCTTCTTATTTATTTGGGATCAGTAACCACCCATAGTAGGTCTTGTTACTAACCCAGTACTTGCCCCGAGCTGAGGCTTGAACCCTTAGAGGGCCTTGCTACTAACCCAGCACTCTACCGTTGAGCCAGCTGAGCTTTCACATTGAGAGCTTTTCGGAACTTCTATTTATCCATATAAGCTCAAAACCTAGTCGACGAAAAATTCATCATTTAGATCCTACTCCTTAGATGAGACTCGAACCCTCAGCCTCCAGTTACTAACCCGGCACTCAGCCCTCGAGCCATGCGAGCTTTTACATTGAGAGCTTTTCAGAACTTCTATTTATCCATATAAGCTCAAAACCTAGTCGACGAAAAATTCATCATTTAGATCCTACTCCTTAGATGAGACTCGAACCCTCAGCCTCCAGTTACTAACCCAGCACTCAACCCTCGAGCCATCCGAGCTTTCACATTGAGAGCTTTTCGGAACTTCTATTTATCCATATAAGCTCAAAACCTAGTCGATGAAAAATTCATCATTTAGATGCTACTGCTTAGATGAGACTCGAACCCTCAGCCTCCAGTTACTAACCCAGCACTAAACCCTCGAGCCAGGCGAGCTTTCACATTGAAAGCTTTTCGGAACTTCTATTTATCCATATCAGCTCAAAACCTAGTCGACGAAAAATTCATCATTTAGATCCTACTCCTTAGCTGAGACTCAAACCCTCAGCCTACAGTTACTAACCCCTCAAGCCATTCAAGCTTTCACATCTAGAAGTTTTCGGAACTTCTATTTCTCCATATTTGCTCAAATCCTAGTCGTTGACAAAAAATGCATCACTTAAATCCTACTCCTTAGCTGAGGCTCAAACCCTCAACCCCCAGTTACTAACCCAGCACTCATCCCTCAAGGTAGCCAGGCTTTCACATCAAGAAGTTTTTGGAACTTCTATTTCACTGTGTCTAGGTGCAAATTCCTGGCGAAAGAAGAAACTATCACCTTCGATGGATGCGAGTGGTGTGAGACTGATGCCGGAAAGGTGGTTGAGAAACTATCATCCTCGAGTGATACGAGGTTACCGGCGACCCAACCGTCGTGCGTTCGGTGCTCGGTTGTAAACTTTTACTCTGAGTGTGTTGTAGAACAGATTTGTTTTGTGTAATTATGCTTTTGATTACGTTTATGATTATTTTTAGTTTGCAGAGTTGCGGGTTATGGCACGGTTTAGGTATTTAGGTTCGATTGTAGTATTGTTTAATATAAGAACGTAAGAGCTGCCTTAGTGGGACAGACTCCTGTTTCCGCCGCCGGTCATCCCGGGTCCCGAGTACCTAGGTAGATCCCGAGGAGTGACATGGATTTTAGGCTGCTTTTCCTAGGATTTCCCCGAGCCGTCTCAGTAATTACCTACGATTGACACAGAGACACAAGGCACAAATAAATCGAATCAGATAAGAGAAGATGAAATCAGTGCGCTTAGCAGAGTTTTAAAAAATATCCACTTTGGTGGCAGTCAGTGCTTTTACACCATTGACGTGAAATGCTAATCTCTAAGTCCTTGCCTCTGCATACTAAAGTCGCTAGGAAATGGGCCATTATTGAGACTTACTTAAATTCTGTGTAGGGAAGTTCACAGGTTGCTGTGAAAACTATCTTTAATGCAGATCCTCTACAACAGTGGTCTCGAACTCAAACCTTTTGCAGGGCTGTATTTTAGATTTGTAGGTACTTAGAGGGCTGCAGAAAATTTTTTAGCCCCTTACATTAACGGGTGCTAGATTTGTAGACGTTTAGTACAATGGGGGGGCTGAGGTGTTTCTTTCATTCTTTTTTTATGTCTGTCTTTCTTTCTCTCTGATTCTGTCTTTCTGTTTGTCTCTTCCTATAGCCTATCTCCCTTCCTTTTACCTCCCCACTATGCAACAGCAGCATTTCTCTTCCCCCCCCCCCCTTCCCTGGTCTTCCTTCTCCCTCATTCCCTCTGTCTCCCCAAAAGGGTGCTGCTACAGCATTCCTTCCCCCTCCCCCCCCCCCCCCCCCAGTCTTACACAGCCATCAGCAGCATTTCTTCCCACCCCCACGGTCTCACACAGCCTTCGGCAGCGCAGCATTCACAACTCAGTGCTCCTGCTTGCTTCGGGCTTTTGTCGCTGCTGGGTAACACCTACTTTCTGTTTCTGCCAATGCATCTCATTCCTTCCCTGGTACGGAGACCCTCATACACAGACCTCTGCCAATGCACCTCATTCCTGCCCTGCTGCACCCTCTCTACTGCCTTCAGCTACCTATTCCATTCATTCTCTACATGTATCATTTCATTTGTCATACTTGTGTATCACATTCTTACAACTTCTAGATGTGTGATGGTTGCATGAGACTCTGCTGAAAATCTGCTTTCCAGCTATCTGTATTGTGTCATGCTGATATGACTATCAGGGGGACACTTGCATAGGGCTCTGAAGATCTACTCTTCAGCTGTCTGTGCTGTATACAAACTGTGTGCATCGTATTAGAAAATTCTCAGAAGGAAATCGAATACAAAGGAACATTGGTTATTTCACTGGTTTTTGAGCTGGACCTGAATTTAATTATGAAGGCCTTTTTTCGATTTTCCCATAGTCATTTTATGGGTCAAAAAATTAGAATTTTCCCAGATATTACTAAAATAACACAGGACCACAGAAAGTTGCTTCTAGTTATGAGGGAAGAAGCTGTAAAAATGGGAGCAAATTTCTTGTTATCCTATCCATGTAAATGTCAGATAAAACATGTATTTGTTGAGCCAGAGTAGCTTCGAACCTTTTTGGATGCAAAAAAATTAATGCAATAGTATTAGAGCTGCAAAGAAAAGAAGGCTGGTTTATACCACGTTAAGATTTATTTGTGTGATGTCTTCTACTGCGAGCCCTGCCACCTGTCTCGCAGGCCACTGTCTAAGCACCATCTGGTGACCCCCGCTCATGGCCGGGTGAGCCACAGGCTGAGCCCCCGCAAGATCGCCACCTGCACGGACCATGAGCTGGAGAACCACAGCATGTACTGCGTGCAGTGCAAGATGCCCGTCTGCTACCAGTGCCTGGAGTTGGGCAAACATTCCAGGGGCCATGTGGAAGCTGCACAAGGTGAGTGCACGTAATTAGTGCCGGAGAGGTGCCGCAGCAACCAACACAATCTGTAGATAAACCTGAAATTCCTGCTAAGATACTGTTAAGAAAAAAAATGCCTTTTCATAGCAGTGCACAGAAGCAGGTAGAGATTCCTCATGCCTGTTCACCTTTTTCTAAGTAGCAAGTGAAAAGCAAGGTAACAGGACTACAAATCCCATCAGGCCGAGGGCAGAGAATTCCTAAAGCCAGGACTGGCATAGTTCCAGTGGGGCCGAATCCAGTCTGGTCTTCAGGATTTCCCCAATGAATATGCATGAGATCTATGTGCATGCACTGCTTTCAATGCATATTCATTGGGGGAAATCCTGAAAACCTGACTGGATTTGGCCAAGGAGGGACTTTGGGGACCCCTGGCCTAGCAAATCCAGAACTGGTTTTGAGCCAGCTCAACAAGCACCTGAGCTCAGAATTAGCCAGAACTAAGAGCACACCTATACTCCAGCACAGGCAGGTAGCCACTGTGAGAGAAATGGGTGGGGTTCCTAGTTGCAGGCAGCCACACAGGAGGAACCCAGCAGGGAGAGAGAAAGAGCCAGACCTTCTCTGCCAGGAAACAGAAGTGCACCAGAGCCTTATACACAAAAGGAGGTAGAGACTCCTCCTGCCTGTTTACCTTTTTCTAAGCAGCAAGTGAAAAGCAAGGTAACAGGACTACAAATCCCATCAGGCCGAGGGCAGAGAATTCCTAAAGCCAGGACTGGAATTGTTCCATTGCCTAGCAAATCCAGAACTGGTTTTGAGCCAGCTCAACAAACACCTGAGCTCAGAATTAGCCAGAACTAAGAGCACACCTGTACTCCAGCACAGGTAGTTAGCCACTGAGAGAGAAACAGTGGGGTTTCTAGTTGTAGGCAGCCACACAGGAAGAACTCAGCAGGGAGAGAGAAGGGAACCAGAAATGCAGGTAGGACCTCAGGATTGGGAAAGTTTTGTGGAGGACTCCTACACAAATGAAAATTATATAGAAATGAATGAACTCACAGTATGGCAGAAATTAGTAAGGATTTTTTGTACGCTGCTGACCCTGATTTAATGGAGTGGGGCTGAGGAACAGTAGAAAAAGTTTGGAGTTTATCAAGAGAAAATTGTTGGTGAATGATTCCAGACTAGACGGGCAGTATTATTTAAAGCCTCTTGCTGAAAGAAGGTGTTTTTTTTTTGCCCCTTTGTTGCATGGCACTTGCACAGCCTAAATTCAAGCAGGACTGAGTTTGTTTTTCTGTGATACTGTTTGGGGCAATGCATGAAATTTGGTTACCTAAGGCACTGCTGGCCAAACGACACTGGGGAACTCTTTATTCAAAATCTAGTGGGATTTTTGTTGGGGTTTTTTTATACCAAAATCTACAGGGCCAGTACAGATCCCAACACCTCTGAGGGTATTTTGGTTAATAAAACCCCAAGGTGGATTTTCCCCAGCGAAAGGACTGACAAGAAGTCATAGCAGAATCTGGTCGAAAACAGTGGGTGGGCCGGGAAGGGCCTAGCCCCATTTTGCAGGAGAGCCTCAGAGAAGACCATTAAAAAGGCTGACATAGAAGCCAGTGGATGGCAACAAGCCAAATAAAGGAAACAAATAGATTGGTTTTGTTTGTATTTTGTGCAAGGACTATTGTTTGCTTGTATTTTTGGAACTTACTTTTGAATTGCTACTAACTTGAGTTAAATGCACCAAGTCTGGGGTGAAATAAAGATTTGTGGCAAGTGTTTTGCACTATTTTTAGAACTTTATTGCAGTCCTTCCCATCCGTGGTCTGTGTGAATTAGGGTATTGGCCCCTGGACAAGTCCAATCGGCCACGCCCGGTCACAATATGAACATGCTATGCCCAGATTTCACCACATCTTATTAAAAGGACTCCTTTATGTCCAATAAGTTGTTCTCTCCTGAATGCTTTTAACAATGTGGGAATAAGTTAGCGTTTCCACCTGGCTCGCTGCTAAATTGTCTCATATCTGCATACTGCTGTCAATCATATGCTCTCCCCACAATCCGTCAGCCAGACATTATTCCAACAGTATACTCAAGTTCAGGGGTGGGCAACTCCAGTTCTCGAGGGCTGGAATCCAGTTGGGTTTTCAGGATTTCCCCAATGAATATGCAAGAGATTTATTTGCATGCACCGCTTTCAATGCATTTTCATTGGGGAAATCCTGAAAACCCAACTGGATTCCAGCCCTCAAGGACCAGAGGTGCTCATCCCTGCTCTAGTTGCTGATCCCTAATTATCCCAGTACCTGACATTTTTTTACTGTCTGTGCACATAAGCATACTGATGATAGGACTATTTAATGCAGGGGTATCAAAGTCCCTCCTCGAGAGCTGCAGTCGGGTTTTCAGGATTTCCTCAGTGAATATGCATACGGTCTATTAGCATACAATGAAAGCAATGCATGCAGATAGATCTCATGCATATTCATTGGGGAAATCCTGAAAACCCGATTGGATTGCGGCCCTCGAGGAGGGACTTTAACACCCCTGATTTAAGGGATCTCAAAATAGTAGCTTCTTTCTCTGTCGTTATGCCCCGCCCCTGTGAGATCCTATAAATGTGAGTGATGCATTATTCAACCTTAAAGTGTAGAATGTGCCAATCTCTTCTCTCTTAACTGTTTCTTTTTTTTTTTCAGCTGTGATTACCTTTCTCTGTCAGACGCAGACTTTTGGAATTCACTTCTGATTATGTAAATATAAAAATAAAGAGCAACCGGGAAGAATGCCTTCTTTAGGGACTTCATAGAGATTGAGGTAATTCTACAAACTTGTGCCTTGAGCTTTGCACCACTTTTGTGCATCGAAAGTGGCTTTAATTGGCGTTTTCATGCATAAGTGCATCAGGTGCTATTCTATAAATTAGCACCAAGTCCTAAAGCAGGGGTGCCCACACTTTTTGGGCTTGCGAGCTTCTTTTGACCAAGTCAAAATGATCTACCAACAATAAAATTTTAAAAAGCACACTGTACACAGAGAAAATGTTACTTATAATTTATATTCGGGGGGGGGGGGGGGTTTCAAAGGGGTCAAGGCAGATGACTTTAAAATATGCAATGTCACCTCAGTAACAATTATACAAAAAAAGACAAATATACCCCCTCCCTTTTTACTAAACCATAATAGCGGTTTTTAGCGCAGGGAGCTGTGCTGAATGGCCCGTGCTGCTCTCGACGCTCATAGGTTCCCTGCGCTAAAACCCACTATTGCAATTTAGTAAAAGGGAGCCATAGTGCAAAAGATAGACATCAGATATAAATTGTCATAACGGACACATTTTGATCACTAAATTTAAAATAAAATCATTTTTCCTACCTTTGTTGTCTGATGATTTCACGAGTCTCTGGTTGCACTTTCTTCTTCTGATTGTGCATCCAATCTTTCTTCCTCCTGCATGCTTCCTCTCCTACAGACCTCATTCCAACCAACATCTCTTTCTGTCCCTCCATGAGTCCAACTTTTTCTTCCTCTCTTCCTGCCTGCCCCCTGCCACCCGACACACTCCATTCCCTCCCCTGACTTTTTCTTCCTCTCTCTCTCTGCCCCCTTCCCTTTCTTTCTCTCTCCCTGCCCCTCCTTTCTTTCTGTTTGCCTTTCTTTCTCTCTTGTCTCTCTACAGCACTGTTAGTTGGCCAATGCAGGAACAGCAGCTTGTTTAATTCCAGGAAGCATGAAGCTCCATGTCTTTCTCTCTCCCTGCCCCCTCCCAAACTGCCACCGCCACCAAATTCTCCCTGCTTCCCTGACGCGTAAAAGCCAGGCCCGTGCATCCATTGCACAAGCGTTCCCTTCCCCACCCCCCAACGCCAATTCTGGCATCAGAGAGGAAGTTCCGGGCCAGCAAGGCACCAATTGGCTGGCCCCGAACTTCCTCTCCGATGTCAGAATTGAAGTCGTGGGGGGGGGGGGGGGGCAGGCCTGGCTTTTGCACGTCGGGGAAGCAGGGAGAACGCAAAGGCAACGCGAGTTGATTGTGTAGATCGCATTGCCCTTGCGATCTACTGGTCGATTGCAATTGACCTTTTGGGCACCCCTGTCCTAAAGCATATAATTCCAAAGTAGACATAAACATGGGAGGTGCATGGGCAGACTTCTACTGTATGCCTCATATTACGTCAGTCACTAAGCCCATATTACCCCTCTCCTCAAGTCACTTCATTGACTCCCTATCCATTTCCACATACAGTTCAAACTCCTCTTACTGCCCAGGCACTCTGCTCGTTGGGTAAGTCTCTCTTATCTGTACCCTTCTCCTCTACAGCCATCTCCAGACTCCATCCCTTCTCTGCTGCACTGTATGCGTGGAACAATCTGCCTGACTCAGAATGTCAGGCTCAGTCTCGGGCAGTTTTCAAATCCAGACTCAAAGCCCACTTCTTTGAAGATACTTTAAATTCCAAACTCCAAGCCGCCTTCTAAGCACCAATATCTGTCATATTATTCCTTCTGTAATTCCCCCACCTGAGCACTGTGTATTGAAGCACCTTCTTGTCCAGTTTGTTTGTCTTGACTAGATCATAAGCTCTTTTGAGCAGGGACTGTTTCTTCTGTGTTTTGATGTCCAGTGCTGTGTATGTCTACTAGTGCTCTAAAATGATTATTATTAGTAGTACGATGCCAACGAACAAGGGGGAATTCTTTAAATGGTGCTCCAAATGGACACACAAATATTCAGTGCTGTCATTCTATAAAGGGCACTCACCTTTTATAGTATAGACCATGGTACTGATTCCCACACCTAACTTTAGGCATCAGACTTTCATCTGCTGAAAAATGGTATAAATGCTGGCATCGTCTTCAAAAATAGGAGCAAAATACACCGTATAGTTCCAGTCTAATTTACTCTCAATACTTCAATCCCAGAACACTATTCATTTTTCAACAGAAACTTTTTTTCCAATTTACTTAATCATAAACAATGTTCTTAAAAATATATTAAATCATGCAATATATTATTGTATAGTGCTCAGAAAGTGCCAAAATGGTCACCAAACTGACCAGATGACCACTGTATGTATGAAGATATGATCCTCCCATCCTCCCCCTCCCCCCTCAGCAAAAAAAATATCTGAATGAAACAGTCCATACCCGTGTCTAGAACAGCAGCACCTGGAATGGGAAAGCCTAGTAGAACTCCACACAGGTGTCTTACGTGGCCAGGTGCGTAGACTGGTGAACCATAGAGAGGAGAAATCAGACCCATAAGCCACTCTAACCACAACATTAATGGTGGAAAGTGTGAGCCCACCAAAACCCTACTGTACTACTATATAGGTGCTACCTGCAGCCATAAGGGTTATTGTGGTAGTAAACAGGTGGGTATAGTAGGTTTGGGGGTAGTTTTGGTGGGCTCAGCATAAATTATAAGGGGTATATGGTGAGATATATATCTGGCACCCTTTATGTGAAGTTCGCAGTAGTGCCCTATAAGGTGCCCCACCACTTTATTTGCATGTTTATGTGGCCAGTCCATTAAAGTGCTTGCCCTTCCCACAACTAAATGGTGCTGATTTGGATGTTTCTAACTTGGACATTTTTGTGGTCAAAAATAGTGAATAAAGTTAGATGTCCTGGTGGTCTAGATACTCTGACAGCCAAGACATCCAAGTAGGCAATTAAGAGCATAAGAACCATAAGAACAGCCTTACTGAGTCAGACCAATGGTCCATTCTCATGGTGGCCAATCCAGGTCCCTAGTACCTGACCAAAACCCAAGGAGTAGCAACATTCCAGAATCCCAAAGAGTAACAAAAGATTCTGGAACCCCAAAGAATAGCAACATTCCATGCTTCTGATCAAGGGCAAGCAGTGGCTTCCATGTCTTTCTCAATAACAAAGACATGGGGACATCTTGTTTCAAAATGGATGTTTCTTCACCTCCGACTTTGGATGTCATGCGGGAAATGTCCAAAGTCGGACTTAGACGCCCCATCAAAAATGGCCCTCTACGTCATCCAATCTGCCCAACCTGATTCAATTTAATTTTTTTTTTTCTTCTTAGCTATTTCTGGGCAAGAATCCAAAGCTCTACCTGGTACTGTTCTTAGGTTCCAACTAATGAAGTCTCCATCAAAGCTCATTCCAGCCCATCTACACCTCCCCAGCCATTGAAGCCCTCCCCAGCCCATCCTCAACCAAAGGTCATATTCAGACACAGACCATGCAAGTCTGCCCAGTACTGGCCTTAGTTCTTCAATATTTACTATTATTTTCTGATTCTAGATCCTCTGTGTTTATCCCACGCTTTTTTGAACTCTGTCACCGTTTTCCTCTCCACCACCTCTCTCGGGAGCGCATTCCACCACCCTCTCCATAAAGTAGAATTTCCTAACATTGCTCTTGAATCTACCACCCCTCAACCTCAAATTATGTCCTCTGGTTTTACCATTTTCCTTTCTCTGGAAAAGATTTTGTTCTACGTTAATACCTTTCAAGTATTTGAACGTCTGAATCATATCTCCCCTGTCCCTCCTTTCTTCTAGGGTATACATATTCAGGGCTTCCAGTCTTTCCTCATATGTCTTCTGGTGCAAACCTCGTATAATTTTTGTCGCCCTTCTCTGGACCACTTCAAGTCTTCTTGCGTCCTTCGCCAGTGAGGTAAGACTTCTTTTGGCTGAAACCATGGTGGTGGTAAAGGCCATTAATAATAAAAACTGTTGTTTGAATTGTTTTTATATGTTTTTATATGCTTGATTTATATACAGTATGTTTGATATGACTAACAATTTTTATATTACTGTTTCTATTACAGTTATTTCAGGTTTACCCAGCCCAATCCCTGTTAGATGGGAATAGATGTCAAATCATCTATATGAAAAAAAAAAAAAATGTTTGGACACACTAACACTAATTCAGCTCTTGTTTGAAATATCCTATACCAGTCTTGAGTAACCCCGGAATAAATAGATAGAATAAAGCCATGCACATCGTAGGCATTCCCTCCCACTTCATTAGGAACAATCCCTTATATGGGAACTTAGATGTTGTACATTGAATCGTCGGCCACTTACTTATAATTGCAGTCCCTCTCCCTTTTCTTCCTATCCTAGGGGAAGTATAGATGGAATACGTCTTAGATAAACCCCGAGTCATATAACTATTTTCCTCTTCTTTCTTTTTTTTTTTTTTTTTTTTAATATCTTTATTCATTTTGAAGCCATAAGTAAGTGCAACATATAATACAATCATATTACACTATAAAAGCACTTAACTACAATTAAAATTGTAATCTATGACAAATAGATAAATCACCTGCCCCCCAATTATATACAAAAAGTACACTCAAATTAAGAAATTAAAAACATATTCAAACCCACCTTAGACCGCCTTCCTCTTGTTTCAACCATGTTTCCATTAAGAAAATCAAATCTCTCAGACTTTGTATAAGGTCCATGCCCATATATAAGGTCGGTAGTCTGTCTATGAGTGGAAGGAGGGAGAGGATGCACAATGAAAGGAACAGGGAAGCTCATTATTTTAGTACTACTCAAGGACTATTCTATTGTCTTCTAGGGCAGGGGATAGATAACATACAGTAGACTTCACTGGCATTTTATTCCATCGCCACTATCAAAAGTTGATATAATGAATTCACTCTTGCTTGAAATGAAATAATGCGTTCAATAGCTCCCTGGCTCTGCGATAGGTTTTTCTTTGTCTGCTTCATAACAGATTTTTTTCAGGAGAAGATATGTCTATTGACTGAGTTACCAGAGCACAGTGAGGTGTCTGCACTGAGGCGTATCTTATTATTCAAAAAGACTTCCGGAATAAAAGGAGAGAAGAGAAGAAAATCAGCCTCAGCGTGGGTAACATGCTACACAAACTCTGTCTGTTTAGCTTTGTGGTAAACAGAACATTTTTCTCCTAATTCCCGCTATTTGACTCCATCTGCCCTCTGCTGAATGATAACACATAGTTTAACTTAGTGGCCTCAAACTCAAACCCTATGCAGGGCCACATTGTGGATTTGTAGGTACTTAGAGGGCCTCAGAAAAAATAGTTAATGTCTTTTTACAGAAATGGGAAAGAAGGTACCAGGCCTCGAGGCAAAGCAAAATCAACAAAGAGAGGTTCTGGAGATGTCACATCCAACCTGTGGTCATTGAGCCTTTATTTGCAGTTTGTATCAAAGTTTATAACAAGTCTTAAAACAAAGTTCCAAAACAACGAAGTCCCGAGTAGGATCCGAGTTTCGGCGATACCATCGCCTTCCTCAGGGGCCAAATTTGAACTTGTAAAGCTCTGTAAACTGTGTGTGTGAATGCGTCGGTGTCTCTCCATCCAAAAGGAAGCACTTATCTTCCCCAAGCCATTCAGTATCTCTAACATACTTCCCTCCTCCCCCACCCCCGGTTTGACATCTGTCATTCGTTTCCATCCCCCCCCACCTCCTTGGTCCTTTAAATTTGCCCTCAATTCTCAACATCACCAACAGCAGCAGCAGCTGTGGGCAGTCCATGAGGGATTTCCTTCTTTTGTCCCTCTAGAAATAGAAAGTAGAATCAGAGGAGGTGGAATCGGTAAAAGGAAGGCTTGTGGACCACCCAGAAGTCATCTGCTTTTAGTCTTGTGGCTGCTGCTGCTGTTGACAGTTCCATTGAGAATTGAGAGGAAGTTTAAAGAACTTTGGGGTTGGGAGCATATGACAGATGTTGAATAGGGGAGGGGAGAGCAAGAATGGCAGCGAGTTAGAGATGCCAACTGGGAGGAGAGATAGAAGGAAAGTGAATGAGATGCCATACCATAAGTGGGGGGAGGGTAGAGGGCTAAATGATGGAGAGATAGTGGAACCTAGGGGCAGGGAAGAAAATGTTGATACCTGTGGGAGAAGAAGGAAGAGGGAGAAATACTGGACCCCCACGGGATATTTGCAGAATTCCTAGGGAGAAGGGCAGGAGCAAAGGAAGCCAAAGGGAGAGATGATGGAGATGGGGAAGGATACAGAGGATGATAGGCATGTGAGGAGGACTGGGGACACAGAAGGGTGATATTGGACAGGGCAAGAATACAGACACACAAGGGAGATGCTCAGCAAAGATACAAGATGGCAAATAGAAAAAGAGACCCTGGCAAGAGAGTTAAGAGAAAACCAAGGAAACCAGAGACTGATCAAGACAATTAGAAAAACAAAATAACCACATGATAACGGTAGAAAAAATAATTTTATTTTCTATTTATTGATTAGAATAAGTCATGTTTTAGAATGTACATCTGCAAGAACTGGTTTTGGTCATGACTGGAGGTAAATGTCCAGCTGAGCGGTGGTAAATCTCCAGCTCTGGTTTACGTTAGTGAATTGACATTCTCCTTGTTAAGATCATGCAAGTTTAAAGACTTTTTGTCTCTAGTAATGAATGGAACAAAATCATTTTCTTTTGTGATAATCTATATATGTAAAATCGGATGTATGTATGTTTCAGCATAACTCTAAACCGCATGGAGAGATTTCAACCAAACTTGGTATACAGGACATATTACTTACTATCTGGAGAGAAAACTTCTGTGGGGTAGGGAAGGATGACGTGTAAAAATGATCATAAACGACAAATATTGCTATCTAATGCATAATTCTTGCAGCATAACTCTGAAACGCATGGAGAGATTGCAACCAAACTTGGTATACAGGACATATTACCTACTATCTGGGGGAAAAATACTGTGGGGGTGGGATGGGGTGACGTGTAAAAATGATCATAAACGACAGATATTGCTGTCTAATGCATAGTTTTGGCAGCGTAACTCTGAAACGCATGGAGAGATTGCAACCAAACTTGGTATACAGGACATATTACCTACTATCTGGGGGAAAAATACTGTGGGTTGGGAAGGGGTGATGTGTAAATATGATAATAAATGACAAGATATTGCTGTCTAATGCATAGTTTTGGCAGTGTAACTCTGAAACGCATGGAGAGATTGCAACCAAACTTGGTATACAGGACATATTACCTACTATCTGGGGGAAAAATACTGTGGGTTGGGAAGGGGTGACGTGTAAAAATGATCATAAATGACAAGATATTGCTGTCTAATGCATAGTTTTGGCAGAGTAACTCTGAAACGCATGGCGAGATTGCAACCAAACTTGGTATACAGGACATATTACCTACTATCTGGGGGAAAAATACTGTGGGGGTGGGATGGGGTGACGTGTAAAAATGATCATAAACGACAAGATATTACTGTCTAATGCATAGTTCTGGCAGCATAACTCTGAAAAGCATGGAGAGATTGCAACCAAACTTGGTATACAGGACATATTGCCTACTATCTGGGGGGAAAATACTGTGGGGGTGGGATGGGGTGACATGTAAAAATGATCATAAATGACAAGATATTGCTGTCTAATGCATAGTTTTGGCAGCGTAACTCTGAAACGCATGGAGAGATTGCAACCAAACTTGGTATACAGGACATATTACCTACTATCTGGGGGAATAATACTGTGGGGGTGGGATGGGGTGACGTGTAAAAATGATCATAAACGACAGATATTACTGTCTAATGCATAGTTTTGGCAGTGTAACTCTGAAACGCATGGAGAGATTGCAACCAAACTTGGTATACAGGACATATTACCTACTATCTGGGGGGAAAATACTGTGGGGGTGGGATGGGGTGACATGTAAAAATAATCATAAACGACAGATATTACTGTCTAATGCATAGTTTTGGCAGCGTAACTCTGAAACGCATGGAGAGATTGCAACCAAACTTGGTATACAGGACATATTGCCTACTATCTGGGGGGAAAATACTGTGGGGGTGGGAAGAGGTGACGTGTAAAAATGATCATAAATGACAAGATATTGCTGTCTAATGCATAGTTTTGGCAGCGTAACTCTGAAACGCATGGAGAGATTGCAACCAAACTTGGTATACAGGACATATTACCTACTATCTGGGGGGAAAATACTGTGGGGGTGGGATGGGGTGACATGTAAAAATAATCATAAACGACAGATATTACTGTCTAATGCATAGTTTTGGCAGCGTAACTCTGAAAAGCATGGAGAGATTGCAACCAAACTTGGTATACAGGACATATTACCTACTATCTGGGGGGAAAATACTGTGGGGGTGGGATGGGGTGACATGTAAAAATAATCATAAACGACAGATATTACTGTCTAATGCATAGTTTTGGCAGCGTAACTCTGAAAAGCATGGAGAGATTGCAACCAAACTTGGTATACAGGACATATTGCCTACTATCTGGGGGGAAAATACTGTGGGGGTGGGATGGGGTGACATGTAAAAATAATCATAAACGACAGATATTACTGTCTAATGCATAGTTTTGGCAGCGTAACTCTGAAAAGCATGGAGAGATTGCAACCAAACTTGGTATACAGGACATATTGCCTACTATCTGGGGGGAAAATACTGTGGGGGTGGGATGGGGTGACAGGGTGACGTTTAGAAATGATCATAAATGACAAGATATTGCTGTTTAATGCATAGTTTTGGCAGCGTAACTCTGAAACGCATGGAGAAATTGCAACCAAACTTGGTATACAGGACATATTACCTACTATCTGGGGGGAAAATACTGTGGGGGTGGGATAGGGTGACGTGTAAAAATAATCATAAACGACAGATATTACTGTCTAATGCATAGTTTTGGCAGCGTAACTCTGAAATGCATGGAGAGATTGCAACCAAACTTGGTATACAGGACATATTACCTACTATCTGGGGGGAAAATACAGTGGGGATGGGACGGGGTGAAGTGTAAAAATGATCATAAATGACAAGATATTGCTGTCTAATGCATAGTTTTAAATGAGTGAAACTGGCTTCAATTGATAGACTGTCTACAGAGAGAAATCAAAAAATATTTTGTATTACGCTCAGAGATATGAAACTCCTGCAAGGGGTGACTTCCCCTCACAATGAGAGTTTACCTTCCAGTCATTGCGAACTTCATATAAATGATCACTCTCTGAGACCAAAGTAAATTGAATGTATATTCGTTATAGCTTTGTAAACCTGTTTCAATAAATATTTCTTCTTCTCTTAATTATAATTTTCTTAACTTGCAGGTAGACAGAGCACTTCACTTATTTATGAATGATTCAGGGGTCCCATTGCATTTTGTTTCATCAGCATTTCCACATTGAATTTCTGTTTTGGAAGTCTCAACTTTATTGTATCTTCCGGAATGTGAATGCAACAGAGTGACGTCAACACGGAAAAGCACGATTATAACCTCCCCTTTCTTTTTAAAAGCAGGATCGGATGGCAGCGTTTGTTTCGGTTGAAAATTTTTTTACATTCTAAAACGGTATGCAATTGATATGTGCTTTTTATCTTCATGTGTTGCCAACGACTTTGTTCAATTTGCACTGCTATGTGGACATGAACATCTGTCTACTTAGCATATGCTGTTTTCTAATGATTTTTTTTATTTTTGCATTGCAGATATGACCACAATATCACGGAGATTGATGACACTGATTCTCCACAGAGAATTTTGTAAGCGTTTAATCGGGTCTCCTGAAGCCGATTCCAAAACGGGGCCACGTTGGGACCTCTGAACCATTCATAAAGATAAGTGAAGTGCTTATTTAATTAATCGGTGATATCTCTGTCTACTTGCAAGTTAAGAACATTAATTCTTGTCATTTTCTCTGTTCATTTTTTCAGTGCTTCCAGAAACCGCGTCGAGCTCTACGAACGTGGAGATGATGCGGTATACAAGCCTAAGGATTAGATTAGATTAGTAATCCTCACTGTGGGGACCTTTTAAATGGTGCAGACTTTACTGTGTGAAAGCTATTAGTGCAGAACTGGGGTATTTGGATCTGGGGGTTTGCTCAGAGAGAATCGGATAAGGAGAATCATATTGGGGCGGATTCTGCTCTGGGAAGGGGAATTGAATGGGGGGTGGGACTGGATCTTGGAGGGATCAGGAGTCTGCTCTGGGGGGAGGATCAAATCATGAAGGAATTGGAAGTCTGCTCTTGGGGGAGTGGATCATGGAGAGTTCAGGAGTGTGTGCTGGGGAGATTGGATCATGGAGGGATCAGGGGATCTGCTTTGGGGCATAGGGATCGAATCATGAAGGTATCAAATTTAACCGCTGTAGAAGACCTGTACTGGGCTGTCACCGTGTTGCACGTTTGGGCTCCCGCACTCTCTGCCAATGCATATAACATGGGAAGCATCTGTCTGTCCTGTATGCTAGGAATGCCCCCTGCATTTATTGTATAGGCGATGCCCTTAGTGCATCCTAACTTTTGCAATTAAGATGAAGCAAGTGCAAAAACTTATTATATTTTAGTCATTGGACAGCAATTGGAAAAGAAAGAAAACACATTTTGAAGCCTGTTATTGAGAAAGGCA
This sequence comes from Geotrypetes seraphini, assembly GCF_902459505.1. Lineage (NCBI taxonomy): Eukaryota > Metazoa > Chordata > Amphibia > Gymnophiona > Dermophiidae > Geotrypetes > Geotrypetes seraphini. The sequence goes on along the minus strand of NC_047097.1, from coordinate 24,463,966 downwards.
TGGGGGAAGCTACTGCTAGCCCTGGATCAGTAGCATGGAATGTTGCTATTCTTTGGGTTTTGGCCAGGTACTAGGGACCTGGATTGGCCACCGTGAGAACGGACTACTGTGCTTGATGGCCCATTGGTCTGACCCAGTAAGGCGATTCTTATGTTCTTTTGTTCTAAGGCCGCAATTATAAGTGTTCTAGAACTCAAAAGTAATATAGCAGCACAAGGAAGCTTATTTAACAATCAAGATTTTCTTTATTACCTTGGTCTACATTCCTTCATACATAGAAAAAGCCACTGATGAACAGATGTGTCATCAAAGACACTATTACTGTATGTCTCATTCAGTATAAACAGCATTTTGCTTTCACTGCTTTCATTAAAATAGCATTAAACTGCTCTCTATAACAGTTCTGCGTAGAAACATGTGTCAATATAACACTAACTTTTCCATAGATTGAATGGGAAATAGATATTAGGCCTCTCATTTTTTATTTTTGGCTGGCAAGAGCTTTCAGATGAGACCTCCCAAAGGATCCCAGAACGGGTTACAAAGGTACATTCACAGTATAGAAGGACAAAATTATTGAAAGACATTTTTGGCAGACATAGCTTAGAAGAATTTGCGGCATTCGTAGAAGATATTACATGGCATAGCATAGATTTAGGACAGCATTCACTGTACTAACAGAACAGAACATAATTGTAGTAAGGTTTTAGTGTTGTAAGCGAGTACATGATTGATGGTCGGCAGTTTAGGTCCCATTAGTAGCGTCGGTCATTATGGAGCTCGTGAGTAGCGTTGGACATTAAGGAGCTGGATTTGTGAAGAGGAAGGTTTTCACGGCCTTCCTGAAGTTCCATAGATTGGGGATGATGTGCCAAAATCTGGGTATAGACTGTGAATAAGAGCGTTTGCGGGCTGTTAAAGTTTGAGTGAACAACCACATAACCTCTTGGGTTGATGCGATTCACAAAAAGTAAAAATACTGGACAATCCCAGCAATCTACAGATTAGACATTAACCTTTTTTTAATTCTCTAGAAATCTTGTGAATAGTATCGATTTTAATAATTTTCTGAAATGAATGTAAGAACAAGACCTTAGGAATAAAGAACATAGTTCCCTGTCCCAGCTTGCCGCCTGGTAAGCAAGTAGGCGCTGTTGGAACGTTTTTGGAGTACAGCTTCGAACCGGAGGAAAAATCAAAGAGGCAGAATACTCGTAACTCAGCAAATTGCCAAGGCAAGAAAGATTGGGGGAGAAGAATAGGTTGTCTGGGACCCATATAAACCACACAGATTTATCAGGAGGTGGGTGGGAGAATAACAGTCTCCTTTAAACCCTCTATCTGAATCCTACAAACCCAGGAAAAACTGAGGGAAACATAGAATTGGAGCCTGAATAGGATGCCCTGCTTCTACTGGCTCAGAACAGATGGAATATATAGAACAAGGTATTGAACTGAGCTAATAGGTCAATAATCCTTTCATATATGGATTGATTGAATGATTTCTTTTTTTATTTGGAATTTGTTAGACCACTACATCAAGACGATGTACAACCCAAGTACTAAATATGGTAATAAGCATGTAACGCCCCCCTTCAGGTTGGCTCTGGGTCCAAGGCCCGATCTGGCTGGAGTCCGCCAAAAGCAGTTTCTGTTGGTCCCTCACTTGGTTAGCGCTCGGGGCCTCCACCTGGGAAAAAGAAGTGTTAGAGAGTGGGTTTGCCCCCTTCTCGCCCCCCCCCTCCCTGGAAAAATCCAAAACAGCTTCTGTGAACAAGGTTGGCGAATAAATTAAACTTATTTATTTGAACTATGTACATAGACCTAATCACAAAACAAACTTGTCAGGAATAGCTTTCAACAATTCCAATACTTCTATACTTAAAACAATATTTGTGCAGTTAATTCAAAGGCGTTTATATACTATTCAGGTATTCATATCCTTGGTTTATAGTCTCTTGAACCTTTAATTCTCAGTTCAAATTCAGCATTTCCAAAACCCTTTGTGCCTTTCTGTTCTAACTGCCAATACTGTAGTTGTAGGCTCCTCTCAAGTTTCTTGACTTAGTCACTAGTTGGGCATGGCTGTGTACCTAGATCCCTCTTTCTAATGCTCTCATCCAATCCTTCCTGGCCAGTAGGCCTGCCCCTGTGGAAGCCTCTTGGTGGTTATCCCTCAGCTTTAAGGGCCCCAGCCCTTCAAAGAGTGCTCCACTTCTGCCTCTCGTCTCAAGGAAGCTTTTTCTCTTGTTGAGCCACTGGTGCCAATTGCACCCCAGTGGCTTGGCACTTCCATTGGGCTACTAGTACCAATCTGCACTCCATTAGCCTTCCCCTCTTTGAAAGGAGCTTCTGGGGTAGCTCCTTGCTGGAGTCCTGGTTACCAGCCCTCCTAGTGGCACACAATATCCTAGCTCAAAAAACAAAAGCTCTGTATTAGCCAGCGACAAAGCTTCCCAACTTGAGAGCTACCTCCCAAATGAGTATAATGCGCAGATATCACTCTATGTAGCATAAACTTCCTGGGCTTGCTTCCCCCCAATTTTCTCCCTCCTTTGAATTCATGGGGAGTGGATTTCCAATTCCCCCTATTCTGACTCAGCTCTGCTCAGTTCATGTCCCCATATTCCTTTGCACCCACAAACTTTATTCCCACTCATGAAAAATCTCTTAAAATGCATAACATGTCACCCAAGTATCTGAATGTTCATCCCTCAGTGCATAATTTGCAGCTCAGCCATGTGAGTTTCATAAATTAGATACAATTCTCCTGCAGTCAGATAAATGTTAGACAGAAACCCTTTTTTAGTTTTTAACACAGACACATAACTGGTTTTAAATCCACTGTTCTCAAACACCCCTTTCTAAGCTCTGTCAGAAACCTACTCCCAAGGAGGGTTTCAAGCATATACAGAAACAGTTCTAAGTCTAATCCCAGACAACAGAAACGGGAGAAATGGGTACATAGTATAAAAAATACCTTGAAAACAAATGGAATAGAGATATTAAACAACAAAAGGTAGGGGGAGATTTTGTTTTCTCTCTCTTTCTGCTTGGTGGAAGGTGGTAGCATTTTACTCTGCTGTTCTGCTGGAGAAGAGAAGTAGTTTAATGATCAGCACAGTGGATTGAGAACTAGCATAACTGGGTTCAATTCCCATGATAGCTCCTTCTGGCTCTGAGCAAGTCACTTAACCCTTTAGGCTGGGCGTGATGGACCACTAGTCTGACCCAGCAGCGGCAATTCGTATGTTGCCCCATGCACAAAATATCGTATTTTTTTTACTCCATTTGACACACATTTTCCTCCCCAAAAGTGGGTGGAAATAAGGGTGCATCTAATGGAGTGAATACCCAAATTGCCCACCCCTTGTTAACTTATTTTAATGCTGCCACCCTCCCTTTCTTGCCGTCCCTCTCCCCCTCGGGCGTGGGACCAGACAGGCAACCTGGTGTGCCGCTATGCAGTGAGAAAACAGAAGAGGCGGCAGCCGCGTCTGCCATTCACGGCGGGGACCAGGCAGCCAGAAATCTTTGTGTGCCACTTTAAGCGAGTGAGGCGCCAGAAGGTCAAAAAAGGTACACGCGCGGGGGATGGGGCCCAGGGCTTTCCTGCTGCCTGCCCACCTACCCGCTCTGTCCCTACCTACCACTAGACTACCAGAGGTGGGACAGGGTGCAGAGCTTGGCAAGGAGTAGGGTTGGGTGCAGAGCCTGGCAGGGAGGATTTGGTTCAGAATGGGTTTTTTTCCTTGTTTTCCTCCTCTAAATTATGATCAGGTGCGTTAATGGAGTGAAAAATACAGTAAGTACCTGTAGGTAAACTGCTTTGAATGTAACCACAGAAAGTGTAGTACATCAAATCTCATTCCCTTTCCTAGAGGGAGTTATGCGTATACTTCAAAAAAACCTTTTCTCATGTTATAAGACTTGATTACCAAAAGACTCTGTGGTATTTCAAATATAAAACTGTAATATCGGTGATGTGTCAAAACCGCGCGCAGACAGAGCCGGGCCGACAATCGCGCGCAGGACATCAATTTGAAAGTGCTCTGAGCGGGGTGGGGTGAGGGGGGTAACACCCCCCCCAACAACTTAGTAGTGTTGTTGTTGTTGGGGGGTGTAGGGGGGGAACTCCCCCCCCATTATAGAGGAAACTCCACCCCCAAACACCCTCCCCCCAACAGCAACGCCAACACTACTAACCCTGTAACAGAACGACTGCCATTGCACTGAACTTCCAAAAAGGGAACAACGACGGGATGAGAGTCATGGTGAGGAAGATTAGGAAGAGAATAAGCATTGTAAATATCCTAGAGCAAGCATGGTCCCTTTATAAGGACACAGTCACCGAGGCGCAAAATCTGTCTACCTCGTGTCAACAAGGAACTGGCTTGGCTCACTGTAGCAGTGAAGGAAGCGATCTGAGATAAGAAGACTTCGTTTATGGAAAAGGACAAAAATGGATGAAAACTGGAAAAAGCACAAACATCAAAACAAGTGCCATAAGGCGGTAAGAGGGGCCAAAAGAGACTATGAGGAAAAAATAGCCAAGGAGGAAAAAAAATTTAAGCCGTTCTTTTGATATATTAAGGGGAAACAACCCGCGAAGGAAGCAGTGGGGCCATTAGATGACCATGGAATAAAGGGAGTACTAAAGGAGAACAAATCCATCACCATCAAACTAAACGCATCTTTTATATCTGTATTTACCAAAGAGGATACATACAATATATCAGAAGCTGACAGGCTATACATAGGAACTGAAGACGGGAAACTGACAGGGTCGACGGTCAGCCTAGAAGAGGTACGCAGGCAGATTGATAGGCTTAAAAATGATAAATCCCCGGGCTCGGATGGCATCCACCCGAGGGTAATCAAGGAACTGAAAAGGGTTATAGCTGAACCGCTTCAACTAATAGCCAATCTGTCGATCAAATCAGGAAAGATTCTGGAGGACTGGAAAGTGGTGAATGTTACGCCGATCTTCAAGAAAGGTTCGAGGGGAGATCGGGAAACTACAGACCAGTGAGTCTGACTTCGGTACCGGGAAAGATGGTAGAGGCGCTGATAAAGGACCGCATCATTGATCACCATGACAGACATAATCTGATGAGGACCAGCCAGCACGTCTTCAGCAAAGGAAGATCTTGCTTGACAAACTTGCTGCACTTCATCGAGGGAGTAAATAGGCAATAGACAAGGGTGACCCTGTCGACATTGTATATCTAGATTTTCAGAAGGTGTTCAACAAGGTCCCGCATGAACATCTACTTTGAAAAACTGCGATCCATGGAATTGAGGGTGATATCTGCCATCATCTATTATGTTACTATATACTCACATGGATTAAAAACTGGTTGGCGGATAGGAAAGAGAAAGTGGGGGTAAATGGACAATACTCGGACTGGAAAAGCATCACGAGTGGAGTGCCACAGCGTTCAGTGCTCGGGTCCGTGCTCTTCAACATATTTATAAATGACCTGGAAATTTGTATGACAAGTGAAGTGATTAAATTTGCGGATGATACAAAGTTATTCAGTGTAGTGAGGACACAGAAAGATGTGTCGTTGTAGGTCTTCGCAATAAACACACTCGAGGAATGGGCCGCGAAATGGCAAATGAGGTTCAAAGTGGAGAAGTGCAAGGTGATGCATGTTGGTAACAAAAATCATATGCACAAATACAGGATGTCTGGTGCTGTACTTGGAGAGAGCCCAAGGAAAGAAACTTGGGAGTACCTGTAGACATAGTAACATAGTAACATAGTAGATGACGGCAGATAAAGACCCGAATGGTCCATCCAGTCTGCCCAACCTGATTCAATTTAAAATTTTTTTTTTTTTTTTCTTCTTAGCTATTTCTGGGTGAGAATCCAAAGCTTTACCCGGTACTGTGCTTGGGTTCCAACTGCCGAAATCTCTGTTAAGACTTACTCCAGCCCATCTACACCCTCCCAGCCATTGAAGCCCTCCCCTGCCCATCCTCCTCCAAACGGCCATACACAGACACAGACCGTACAAGTCTGCCCAGTAACTGGCCTAGTTCAATCTTTAATATTATTTTCTGATTCTAAATCTTCTGTGTTCATCCCACGCTTCTTTGAACTCAGTCACAGTTTTACTCTCCACCGAAAAGGACGAATAGAATGCTAGGAATGATTAAGAAGGGGATCACAAACAGATCTGAGAAGGTTATCATGCCGCTGTACCGGGCCATGGTGTGCCCCCACCTGGAATACTGCATCCAACACTGGTCGCCGTACATGAAAAAGGAGATATTACTACTCGAAAGGGTTCAGAGAAGAGCAACAAAAATGGTTAAGGGACTGGAGGAGTTGCCATACAATGAAAGGCTAGAGAAACTGTGCCTCTTCTCCTTTGAAAAGAGGAGACTGAGAGGGACATTTCTAAGATATTGAAGCGAATTGACTTAGTAGAGAAAGAGAGATTGTTCACCCTCTCCAAGGTGAAGAGAATGAGAGGGCACTCTCTAAAGTTAAAAGGGGATAGATTCTGTACAAACGTAAGGAAGAAGTTCTTCACCCAGAGAGTGGTAGAAATCTGGAACGCTCTTCCAGAGGCTGTTATAGGGGAAAGCACCCTGCATGGATTCAAGAAAGGGTTAGATAAGTTCCTGCTGAACCAGAACGTACGCTGGTAAGGCTATACTCAAGGGACTGGTCTTTGATCTAAGGGCCGCCGTGTGAGCGGATTGCTGGCCATGATGGACCACTGGTCTGACCCAGCAGCGGCAAATCTTATGTTCTTATGTTCTACTAAGCCATGGTAGAGAGCTCTACCACAGCCCAGAATGCTATATGCTCCATCGCTCATAGGAATTCAATGAGCATTGGAGCATTTAGCACTCTGGGCAGTGTTAAGATATCTCTAGCACAGCTTAGTAAAAAAAAAATGGGGGGGGAGGGGGTTTAATGAGAATCTTATCCATTATTGCTTAATTTTGAGGAAATTATCAATGCTGTATTTTATCACTTGGAAAAATAACTAAGAAGGAAATTGTCATTTATTCTTCAAGGTTATACCTTTAGATATTTATAACTAGACTTATATGCTTGTTAATGACTCACTAGCTATGGAAAATGTAATTCTGCTCTCAGCCTAACAGAGGCTTATGAATGGTTTTCATTATATTATAGTAATATAGGAGGAGATTGAAATGCAATGATATTGTTAAAGTGAAAGCAACGTTTACTTGGGATACACAGGTCATATACTGGATCCTCATATGTTTGCATCAGGTGAATTCTGTACCTTCGTTTTTCCTTCAGGTCATTTTTACTGTGTAAAGCAGTTGGGATGAAAATATAGACTCATCTGTATTATCTGCATCTTTTTCTCTTCAGCTATGCCGTCTGGAGTGACTCTGAGTCTAACAAGCAATTAATGGCTTTAAAACCAATAAGGTTCCTGCAAGGCACAGTATCCTAAAATTAATTATTTAGAGAGACTTTCTGTCTTCTATCTTCTCTGCATATGAAAGACTCTTCCCAGCTCAGCAGGTTCCCAGTTCATTTAGAGCACAGGAATAGGAGATGGAAATGTATACTAGAGCAGGGGTGGGCAAACTTTTTGACTCATGGGCCACAATGGGTTCTTAAATTTGACAGAGGGGCCGGAGTAAGAGCGTCTTTCTATCCCCTCATCCCTCTGTGCAGCAGAACCCTTGCCCAGCTTCCATCTTTCCCTCTCTCCCTCCCATTCTTTGTGCAGCAGAACCCTTGAGCACCTGCCCCCACTGCCCAGCCAAACCCCCGCTGCCCCTCCATTCTTCCATCCCATCCGAACTTCGCTGACTGCAAGCCCTACATACCTTCCTCCAGAGCAGCGTCAGGCCAACAGCACTCTAAACAGGCTGCTTCATGGCCTTCTCTCATCATGGCCTTTCATGTGCCATGTTACTGATGACATCAGTGATGCGGCAGAGGGAATTCCCCAGCGAGAAAAGGCCACGAAGCAGTCTGTTTAAAGTGCTGACGGCCCAAGGCTGCTCTTCACTACTCTGAATAACTTTGTATCGTCTGTAAATCACCTCACTCGTCGTACCAATTTACAGGTTGTATATAAATAGGGGAGGGTCATTAGGGTGGGCAGACTAGATGGGCCGTGGCCCTTATCTGCCGTCTATTTCTATGTTTCTATCCGCTTCAATAGCTCCTTTCTACCTGGGATAGATGAGCCAAGTTTTACTCGGTGGGAAATGAAGAGTATTTATTATGTACTTCATTTGGTAGATGATGATGGGAACTCTAAATCCTTCGCTCAGTTGCTAGAGGAATTTGATCTTCCCCAACCAGATTATTTTGCTTATATGCAAGTACACCATTACATTTCTTCCTTGCCCTCTAGTTCTTTACAAGCCTCCTGCCAAGAGACATTGTCTACAGCCTTTACCATTGGCTCCCAGCTTCCTGTCCCCCTCAAGTTCCATCATCACCACTTAAAGGATGAGTCCCCTTTGTTTGACCACTCTAAATTGCGAGAGGCTTGGTCTCGTGATCTTGCTGCTGAGCTGCCCACTGATGTTCTTTTGCAGGCTGTCCGTCGACTTCCTGCCTTTTGTAAATACACCACCTTTTGGGAACAACATTTTAAGTTGATCTTTCGTTTGTATATTTCTCCTAAGAGGGCTTATCTGTCACACTTCCGTGAGACTGCTACCTGTCCTCGCTGCCAGGCTCCGGAAGCGGGTTTGGGACACAGGTTCTGGTCTTGCCCCTCTGTTCAAGCCTTTTGGACTGTAATTTTTGTTTTTGTGGAGAGCATTTGGAATATTACTATTTGATGTTCCCCCTTGCTCTTATTTGGAACTGTTCCTCACTACTTCCCTCGGACCAATGGTGCTGCAGCTTTCCTCAAGTGGACTATCCTGATTGCCCTGAAATGTATTTTGCTGAAATGGCTTGAGGCTGATGCTCCGGACTATTCCCTGTGGCGTTGCCGTATGATTACTCTCCTGATGTGGGAAAGGAGGGATGTGAAGGATCTCTCTTCTCTCCCAGGCCGCATCTTTCAGCATACTTGGGAACCTTTTTGGACTACCTTGATTCCCTTGGCTCGTAGCCGGGTGCTTAATTGTTGATTTTGTTTTGTGATTTATTTTGTATAGAATGGCATACCTATTTCTTTGCTATATTTTTGGTACTGTGTATTTGGATGGAGGACCTGGGGGGGGGGGGTTGGTTGGGATTGTTTGGGGCGGGAGCTGATTTGTATTTGTTACCTCTGTTTTGTTGCAGTTCTATTTGCTCAATAAGATATATTTGACTATAAAATTATGAAACCTGAAATTGTGGCACCGCTTACTGCTATGTTTAATGTGATGATCAATGCTGAAGTAATGTCCAAACATCTTAATGTGGCTCAGAGCATTGTCCTTCTAAAGCCAGGGAAAGATCCTGCCCTCCCAGAATCATATAGTCCTGGCTCGCTCCTCAATTTTGATGTTAAACTTCTGGCGAAGATTCTGGCCAATCGTTTGGCTCGGCTGTTGCCACTCTTTCATGAGTCCCAGGTTGGTTTTGTGAAGGGTCGATCAGTGACCAAAAATTTGCGCAAAATCTTGCTCTCTTTAGAATATATCTCTAGAATTGCATTGCCTTCTTTGCTTACGCAGGTAGGACTAGTCTCAGAGGGCCACCACGTGAGCGGACTGCTGGGCACAATGGACCACTGGTCTGACCCAGCAGCGGAAATTCTTATGTTCTTAAGGCATTCGACCGCATTCGTTGGGATTATCTATATGCTACTTTGACTAAATATGGCTTTCAGGGTCGCTTTGTTTTGGCGATACGCCCCAGGCTACTCTATGGGTTAATGGTTGTAATCATCTTTATTTGAGATTCATAGAGGAACCCGTCAGAGCTGTCCTATCTTCTTTATTATTCGTATTGGCCCTTGACCCGCTTCTTTGTGATATTTACTTGAACTTGGACATTAAGGGAGTTCTCCTGGGAAATCAAAGTTTTAAAGTCACTGCCTTTGAGGACGATCTTTTGGCTCTTAACAGATCCGTTTTCTTCTTTGCAGGCCCTTTTGGAGACTATTAGGGAATATGGTGACATAAGAACATAAGAACATAAGAACTGCCATCTCCGGATCAGACCTTCGGTCCATCAAGTCCGGCGATCCGCACACGCGGAGGCCCCGCCAGGTGTACACCTGGCGTAATTTATAGTCCACCATATCTTTATATGCCTCTCTTAAGGAGATATGCATCTAGTTTGCTCTTGAAGCCTAGGACGGTCGATTCCGCAATAATCTCCTCTGGGAGGGCATTCCAGGTGTCAACCACTCTCTGAGTGAAGCAGAACTTCCTGACATTAGTCCTGAACCTGTCCCCCCTTAGCTTCATTCCATGTCCTCTAGTCCGTGTCAAATTGGACAGTGTAAATAATCTTCTCTGCTCTATTTTGTCGATTCCTTTCAGTATTTTGAAGGTCTCGATCATATCCCCACGCATTCTCCTTTTCTCAAGGGAGAACAATCCTAGTGTTATAAGTCTATCCTCATATTCCAGTCTCTCCATACCCTTCACCAGTTTTGTTGCTCGTCTCTGCACCCTCTCCAGCAGTTTTATATCCTTCTTTAGGTAGGGAGACCAATGTTGGACGCAGTATTCCAAGTGTGGTCTGACCATTGCCCTATAAAGCGGCATTATAACTTTCTCCGATCTACTCGAGATTCCTTTCTTTATCATGCCCAACATTCTATTTGCCTTCTTTGCCGCTGCCGCGCATTGTGCCGACGGCTTCAGGGTCCTATCTATCAGTACACCCAGGTCCCTTTCTTGTTCACTCTTCCCCAGAGTTGCACCTGACATTGTATACTCGTATTCCTTATTTTTATTGCCTAAATGCATTACCTTGCATTTCTCCACATTGAACTTCATCTGCCATTTCTCCGCCCATGTTTCTAACCGACACAAGTCACTCTGGAGTTTCTCTCTATCCTCCTGCGATCTGATTGCCCGGCATAGTTTTGTATCGTCTGCAAACTTGATGATCTCACTGGATGTTCCTTCCTCCAGGTCATTGATATAAATATTAAAAAGGATCGGCCCAAGTACCGAGCCCTGGGGTACACCACTAGTCACTTTCTCCCAGTCGGAGAACTTCCCATTTATGCCCACTCTCTGCTTTCGGTTTTCCAGCCATTTGCCTATCCATCTTTGTATATCTCCCTCTATGCCATGGCTTTGTAGTTTCCTGAGAAGTCTTTCGTGTGGAACTTTGTCGAACGCTTTCTGGAAGTCCAAGTATATTATGTCCACAGGCTTCCCACTATCAATTTGCTCGTTTACGGTCTCAAAAAATTGGAGTAAATTCGTCAAACATGATTTCCCTTTCCTGAATCCATGTTGACTGGGTTTCATCAAGTCGTGTGCGTCCAAGTGCCGGACTATGCTATCCTTGATCAATGCTTCAACCATCTTGCCGGGGACCGACGTAAGACTCACAAGCCTATAGTTGCCCGGTTCCCCTCTCGATCCTTTTTTGAAAATTGGCGTGACGTTCGCTATCCTCCAGTCGTCCGGTATCTGTCCAGTTCTGATTGTCAGGTTTGCAAGTTTGTGCAATAACTCGCCGATTTCAACCTTCAATTCCTTTAAGACTCACGGGTGAATTCCATCCGGTCCAGGGGATTTGTCACTTTTAAGTTTGTCGATCTGATAGTATATCTGGTCTAAGTCCACTTCAACTGTGGTGAGGCTGTCCTCTATTTCTCCTGGAAACACTTTCTCTGCTTCAGGTATTGTTGAGGTGTCTTCCTTCGTAAAGACAGACGCAAAGAAGGAATTTAGTTTGTCTGCGATTTGTTTATCTTCCTTGATGTACCCTTTTCTTCCCTGGTCGTCCAGGGGTCCCACTGCCTCTTTTGCAGGTTTTTTCCCTTTCACGTGACTATGCAGGCTTCCGTCTAAATCTAGTCAAATCCGAGGCTTTTCCATCCTCCTTGGTCTTGCAGGCTCAATGGGGTGACTCCTTCCCTTTACGGTAGGCTCCGGTCTCCTTTTGGTATTTGAGGGTGTATCTTTCGACCTCTATGGCATAACTTTATTCACTTAATATTACTTAGCTTTTGGCGGATACCAGGCTCCAACTTGAGGCCTGGGGTGACCTCCCTTTGACACTGATGGGCCGTATAGCTTTGATGCGCATGGTGATTTTCCCTCGTTAGCTCTGTGTTGCAAACTTTGCCACTTCGGTTGTTAAAGAAGGATTTTGCTCGGTTAAACAGTTTACTATCGCGTTTCAGCTGGAATTCTTGTAACCTGCGAGTTCGCTTTCATTATTTGGTGGGTGGCTGGACTCAGGGGGGCCTCGGTCTCCCCAATTTAGGCCTTTACAATGAAGCCTGTTTACTCTAGCATCTGAAAGATTGGTTGCAAGATGAACACCATTATACTCCTTTGGATTTTGAACGGGCTTTTTACGCACCTCATTCTTTGTCTAGTCTCTTACATTTGCCTGCTAAGGAAATTCTAGCTGTGTTTTGTGCCTGTATTCTTTTGAAATCAATGCGTGTTGTGTGGGGGAGCTTGATAAGTAGATTGGGAGGGGACCCCCGAGTGACAAATCAGTTACCTCTTCATGGGAACTTAGCATTTCAGCCGGGCCGGGATAACCCTGCTTTTCTTAACTGGGCTGCTCACGGAATTTGTCTCGTGGAACACCTGTTGACTGCGGAGGGAGGTTTGAAACCCCTAAATGCTTTTGGGGATCGATTGGGCGGGTGCTGGGGTGATACTTTCGCCTATTGTCAAGTTAAACACTATTTTCTTTCTCTTCCTCAGGAACGGATCGCACAGTCGATGGGAGAGCGCCTTCGGGTTTTCTTTGAAGGAGTGGTGATCCGCTCGACTTCGGTGTCGGAGTTTACTGGCCCCAAAGATGTGTCATGGATACAAGGGAGCTGGGGTCAGGACCTTCATATGGATCTTAGCCAGTGAAATATTCTGTGTGCTCTGTGGGGAGTTCCTAGCTTGATCATGGGAACGCTGTTTCGAGAGTGTTATGTTAGAGTGGTATTTAGGGCCTATTATACTCGAGTGCAATTGCATAAAATTGGGGGTATCGACTCGCCTCTCTATCTGAAATGTGGCTGGGATCCCAATACCTTTGTTCATTCCTTTTGGGATTGTTGGACAGTCCAAGTCTTTTGGCAGTCTATAGTCCATTACTTCAGGAGCTTATTTCTGAGTCCAATTGCGGGTATTGTAGAGCAATTGGTTCTGGACTTGCCCGGGGTCTTCCGTGGTCTTCCTAAGGGGGGTCCCCTATGGTGTCATAATGTGTGTCTTCATGCTCGCAAATGCATTTTGCAATCCTGGACTGCTTCTGAGCCTTCCTCTTTTTGGAACTGGAGATCTTTGGTGCATAATTTGGCCACATGGGAGGCACGAGAGGCAGTTGGTTGCCCTCATTGCAGGCGTAGTTATCTGCTGGTTTGGGGAGTCTATTTGGCTTCCTTATCTCCTAGAGGACGTAGTCTCCTTTTGAATCCTCTTGCTTAGCTTTGTTGCTGTGCAATGCGCCCGCTTCCGGGATCGGTCACTGCAGACACCCTTTTTTTTCTCTTTCTTCCTATTGGGGAATCATTACTGAGGCTACCAAGGCCTTTGGGATGTTAGAGACCTGTTGGTCCTCTTCTGTATGTTTATTTGGGGTGTGGGGGGGGGGGAGATTGTGTTAGGGGATTTTGCTGGCTGGGTAGGGTTGGGGAGGCGGGGGGGAGGTGGGGTTTTCTACTTTTGTTTTACTAACCACAAACCCAAAAATGTTGTATTGTTGGATTTGTTTTTTTTTTATTTTGCTCTGTTCTTTGTTGTCTGTTGTTTTGCATTCACAATAAAAAAGATTTGAACATAAAAACTTCTCAATTTCTCTCTTGATATTGCTTGCAAGTAGCCTTGTTCCGTCTCCGCAGAGGTGGAGTCCATCCTTCCTGAATAGCTTGATCTTCCCCCAGAATGTCATCCAGTTGCGCGTGAAGTGGAATCCTTCTTTATCACACCAGCACCTCATCCATGCGTTGACTGCTTGTAGCTCCGTCTGCCTATTCTCATCGGCCCTGGGTACCGGCAGGATTTTTAGAATGCTACCCTCGGCGTTCTTGTCTTCAGCTTCCTTCCTAGCATCCAGAACTGATCTTTCAGTCCTTCGCTGCTTTAGTTCCTGTTACTCACGTTGTTTGTCCCCCCCGTGGATCACCACTGCCGTAATTTCCTCTTCCATGCTGTCGAGCATCCTGTCGATGCGGCTCACTATATCTTCTATCTTGGCTCCCGGTAGGCAGGTCACCAGCCGATCCTGTTTTCCTCCCGCTATGTGGCTGCCGACTTCTCTGATGATGGAGTCCCCCCACGACGATTTCTGTCCTATCTATCTTCTCTTGTCTCTCTAGCTGCAGGTCCGTATCCTCTGTGCACTTCCATCTTCCCTCATTCTGGTGTTGGGCTTGCGCCGGACTTGTCTTCCTTGTGGTTGTCCTCCAGGTGGTCCTCACTCACTGTAGGTGTATCTTGGACCTCGCTCGCTCTTCAATCATGCTTGGCTTCACTTTGGGTAGGCTTCCTGTTGCTCCACAAGACCTTTATGGCAATTGGCGGTTGCCTTTGAACATATTGCTGTGTACACATGGAATATTATTAGGCTTGGATTTCAAATGCAGTTATTAATGGATTCACTAGAGGGTAAGTCTTGTCAGACAAATCTGATCAATTTCTTTGATTGGGTGACCAGAGAATTGCATAGAGGGAATGTGGTGTATTTAGATTTTACTGGATGTGGTGTATTTAGATTTTAGCAAAGCTTTTGACAGTGTTCCATATAGACATCTAATAAATAAACTGAGTGCCCTCGGGATGGGCCCCAAAAGGGACGGGACGGGTCAAGAACTGGCTGAGTGGAAGATGACAAGAGAGTAGTGGTCAATGGAAATCGCTCTGAGGAAAGGGATGTTACCAGTGGTGTGTCTCAAGGTTCTGTTCTTGGGCCTGTTCTTTTTAACATTTTTATAAGCGATATTGCTGAAGGACTGTTATGTAAGATTTGCCTCTTTGCGAATGATACCAAATGACATTATGGTTTCCTATGTCATACCGGAAGTCTTCCATTTTGGTTCTGTTTAAAATCAGTGTGGTTGGGAAATAGGGAGGCTGAAATTTTTATTTGGTTTTCCTTCTATTAAATCTGTAAACTCGTATAAATTTCTTAATAAGTTTGTCGTATCAGGCAGTGTCTATATGGAATTCTCTTCCACTTTCTCTAAGACAAGAATCTAATTTTTCTATGTTCCGAAAATGGTTAAAAATTTTTCTGTTCAGGAAAATAGTACTGTGAGCAATTTTAGGTATAGATTTTTTTTTTTTGTATTTCCAGAAGGTTGTTAAGCTTTCTTTTTTGTTGAACTCTAGATGGTAAAATGTGGTTTATAAAATTTCTTTTAATGTATCGTATCTTAGCCAGTTAAGTACCAACTCTGTCGTCGGATTACATTACATTACATTAGTGATTTCTATTCCGCTTGTACCTTGCGGTTCTAAGCGGATTACATTAGAAGATGGCTGGTCATTTCCAGGCGATGACAATACAATACTTTACATGACTTTACAAACTTTGCATACCTTACTTTACATGACTTTTCGTACATAACTTTACGTAGTTTTACATTCCATGACTTTACATTACGTTATTTTACATAGCATAACTTTACATTACAGAGAGCTAGATTCTGTTTATAGGTAGAGGTATCGGCCATTTTGAGATATTTGGTGGTTTCAATATTTCCGGGTATGTATTGACGTATCGTCATAGCGACTTTATAAGATGTTGCCTGAGGGGAGGAATTGCAGGGAAGGTGCGGAGGGGATAGGAAATGAGGGGAGATTATGTTGTTGGTATGTGTTTTTTGAATAGTATGGTTTTGATATCTTTTCAAAATGCTTTATAGTCAGTAGTTGTGATCATCAGTTTGGAGATGGTGGGGTCAATTTTCGCCGCCTGTGTAGCAAGTAGGTTGTCGTATAGTTTTTTGCGTCTGGTGCCTTTGAGTGGAGGGTAGGTGAACGGGGTCTGGGTTCTCCTTATTCTGGGTGAAAGGTTTCGGTGTAGGCGGCTGTTTAGGTAGATAGGTGCAGTTCCGTTTAGTACTTTGAATAGTAGACAGTATAGTTTGAATTGGGTTCTTGCTCGTATCGGTAGCCAGTGAGAGTCTAGATAGGCATTGGTGATGTGATCATGTTTTCCTAGCGAATAGATGAGTCTTAGAGCTGTGTTCTGTACTGTCTGTAGTTGTTTAATCATGTAAGTGGGACATGGTAGATAAAGGATGTTGCAGTAGTCTACAAGTCCTAGCACAAGTGATTGGACTATGATCCTGTATTGTACTTTGTCAAAGAATTTTCTTATTTTCCGCAGGTTGCACATGGTGAAGAAAGCTTTTTGGATAGTTTTGTTGGTGTGTATCTGCATTGTGCAGCACCTGTCTATCGATACTCCCAGAATTTTGAGCGCGGGCTGTATTGGGTATTTGATTGCATTTGCCACCAATTCAGTTAAGGTTGGTTCTTTGTCTTTTTCTAGCAGAAGGAATTTGGTTTTATCCATGTTCAACTTCAGTTTGTGGTTTGTCATCCATGTTTCTACGGTTTCCAATGTTGTTTTCAGGCGTCCTGATGAGTTGGGGTCTTGAATGTTGAAGGGGAGAAGGATTGTTATGTCGTCTGCATAGCTGAATGATACTATATTTAGGGTGTCTAGGATTGTGCCTAGGGAGGATACGAAGAGGTTGAAAAGTATGGGCGATAATGGAGATCCTTGCGGTACTCCGCAGGGGTTTGACCAAGGGTCCGATATTAGCTCTTTTGACTTTACTTTATAAGTTCTAGTTTTAAGGAATCCTTGGAACCAGTTGCGCACCCTACCTGAGGTCCCTATGGCGTCTAGTATCTGGAGTAATATAGAGTGGTCTACTAGGTCGAAAGCTGCTGAAAGATCTAGTTGGATGATTAGTATCCTGTTTCCTTTACTGAGGTGCTGTCGGACTATATCCATTAGAGATACAAGCAGTGTCTCTGTGCTGTGGTTTTTTCTGAATCCTGATTGTGATGGATGAAGTATGTTGTGGTCTTCTAGGTAGTTGGAGAGATAATGAGCTACGAGACCTTCTATTAGTTTGACATATAATGGGATTGAGGCGATGGATCTGTAGTTGGCTGGGTTATTGGTTGGGGCTTTGAGGTCTTTCGGTATTGGGGTGATAATTATCTCGCCTAGTTCTGATGGGAACTGGCCATCAGTGAGGGTGGATTGTATCCAGTTCATGAGGCTGGCTTTGAACTTGATGGATGGGGTTGTTAGCAGGTACGATGGGCAGTTATTCAGATCACATGATGTTTGACTGTATTTGTTGTATAGTCGGTTCATGTCGGTCCAAGTTCTGTCTGCTACTAAGGTTTCATCCATTGTTGGGTTTATTAAAATCTCATCGAGGATGGTTAATGAGTTGTTGAAGGTGGTTCTGATAGTGGTGATTTTGTGCTTGAAATAGTCTGCTAATTGGTGGGCTGTAGGAAAATGGGTTCCTTGGGTGGCTAGGAAAGGTTTAGTGTCAGTGAGTTTTCTTACAAGATTGAAGAGTACTTTTGAATCTGGAGTTTCAGTACCAATTAGTTTGGAGTAGTAGGCTTTTCGTTTTTCCTTTAGTTTGATTTTATACTGTTTGATTTGGTTTCTCCATGCTGCTTTAGTTTGGTCTTGTTTCTGTTTTTTCCATATTCTTTCGAGGTGTCTACAGTGCCTTTTTAGATGGAGTAGTTCGGAGTCGAACCATTTTGTTTTTAGTTTTTATTGGGGCTAGCTCGTTCATTGTAGATTCACTTAGTGTACGCCAATGAGTCACAAATTCTTTGGGGTTGATGTGGTCGATTGCGGGGTCTACCGTGTCCCAAAAGGTAGTGGGATTGATTTTCTGTCGTGTGTTGATGAGTGTTTTTTGAGGTGCAGGTTTGTGGTGGTTGTTTTGAGTCCAGTTTAAAGTGAAAGTGTATTTGTAGTGGTCTGACCAGAGAGAGGCGTGCCAGGCACCGTTAGATATGTGGATGTTTTGAGTATCGAGGTTAGGGGACGCGAATGCTGCAATGTCCAGTTGGTGGCCTTTTTCGTGTGTGGGTTCGGGGTTAAGGATCTGATAAGATAGTGTATTGAGATATGAGAGTATTCCCTCTATTTGGTTGGAGGAGTGGTCTTCTAGATGGAGATTTATGTCTCCGAGGAGTAAGTTATGTGTGGAAGTTAATGAGTTCTGGAAAATGAATTCTTCGAGTTCTTGTTTTGAGGAGGTCCATTTTCCTGGTGTGACATAGCAGAGAAGGCAAGTCACGTTTCCTGTGAGTGTGTTATCGGAGAGTTGACAGGCTAGAAGATCCAAATGAGGGGATGAGTGCTTGGTTAGGACTTTTAGGTTGAGGTTGTTTTTTACTATGACGGCTAGTCCTCCCCCTCGTTAGTTTTCTCTACAAACAAGCTCTAGTTTATATCCTTTTGGGCAGAATTCTATTATGCTTGGGTCAGAGTCCGATGTGAGCCAAGTTTCCGCTAAGAATAGGCAGCCTAGTTGTTCTTTAGTTAGCCAATCTTTGATTAGTTCCACCTTCGGACTGATTGATCTTATGTTCATGTATGCACATTTTATTACCCATAAAATAGCTGGTTTTGGATTAGGCCCTAACCTAGGGTTATCAGATTTCCTCTTTAAAAAAAGAGGACATCTGGTTCACCTCTTCCCGCCCCAGCCCTGCCCCCACATGAACCTCATGTCTCCTTCCCCCGAGCTCAGCCCTCCAGACATAGTCCCAAATTCAGGGCCTTCCAAAACCTGGACAAACTGCCGGATTTTGGAAATCCCTCAGGGCACCTGAACAGTCCTCTAAAGAGAGGACATGTCTGGGTTTTCTTGGACGTCTAGGCATATTCTGTGGTACTAACCAGTTAGGTGCTGCTGAATACACATGTAATACAAATGTAAAGCTCAAATGACAACATCGCTTTTTGTTCGGTTATATTACATAATTATGTGCAAAAAATTTAGATAAGCATGGTTTCCTTAGGCTATGCAAATTTGTATTTTGAAGGTTTCTTAACCTGATCTGTTTAAAACAGTTGCACTTAGATTTAAATTCTAACAAGTTTCTCAGCTTTGTCTTGTTAGCTGGTTTGTGTTTTTGCGTACAAGTTAGCAGATATACACGTATCCCTCCGTACTCGCGGTTTCGCTTATTCGCAATTTTTCGCATGCTGACTCCTCCCCCCAAAATTACATCATGAGTAAAGTACCTGTACTGTACCGATAAAGTTTGGCGCTTACCAGCATTCACTCAGAAAACCGCTGTTTCCAAGTTTTCAACCTCAAAATTGCTGCTTCCCAGCGTTCACAGAGAAACGCTGCTTCCCAACATGCATGAAGAAAATTGCAAAGTTATTTGCGGTTTCAATAGTAAAAACGGTGGCTGTTAAACCCCTGCGAATAATATATTAAAAGTTATTCGCGGTTTTTCCGTATTTGTGGCTATGTTCCGCCCGCAACCACCGCGAATACATTGGGAGAAGTTCAGTTTGTGTGTTTACATATTTCCAAATGCAGTTGCAAAAGGTAAGTAATGGTTATGATCGTAGAGGAGCTTCTTGTGCATCGAATGACTGGAAAGTTTGTATCAAACTTGTGCTTTTGGTATGAAATAAGTAGATTTTCATGTTGTACACTTTCTTTTAGGGGTTCTTTTATTAAGGTGTGCTAACCAATTTAGCGTACACCAAATGCTAAGGCACCTATAGAATATAATGGATGCCTTAGTATTTAGCACGTGCTAAATTGGTTAGTGTGCCTTAACAAAAAGACTCCTTAATTTTTAATATGTTTCCTTCAGGCCTTTATCTGCCGTCATGTTTCTATGCTTAAAAGAGGACACTTGCTGAAGTTAGAAGGGAAAAGATTCCATACAAACGTAAGGAAGTTTTTCTTCACCCAGAGAGTGGTAGAAATAGGTTACAGTAGACAATAACAGAGCTTATTCTAGAGACCAGACTGGTCATAGCGAAGTATGAGAAGTATATTGAGGAGGTAGTTTTTAATGGCCCGATTGGCGGAAGAGGAAGGTCTTTACTGCTCTGCGGAAGGTCATTAGTGAGTCTAGCGACCTGATCTGTGTGGGTAGTCGGCTCCATAGCTGAGGTAGGAAATGGCTGTGGGATCGATTGTGGTCCCTATTCATAAAAGTGGTCACAGGGATGAAGCAGGAAACTATAGGCCAGTGAGCCTCACTTCAATTGTTGGAAAAATAATGGAAGTGTTGCTGAAAGAAAGGATAGTGTACTCGGGGCCGCCATCAGGGCAGTACTACCAGTCCTGCATTCAGGGGCCCAGAGCTGACAGGGTGCCCGGGCTCCCCCAGGGTCCTAGGCAGTGTTCTAAGGCAGGGGCGCCAGTAGCTCGCCAAGGCAAAGTGAGTCGATCACCCAGGACTCACTTTGTCTTGGCGATCTAATCTATCAGGCCGATCAGTCTTCCTCTCCCCGACGTCAATTCTGCCGTCAGAGAGGAAGTTCGGGCCAGCCAATCGCTGCCTGGCTGGGCGGAACTTCCTCTCCGACGGCAGAATTGACGTCGGGGAGAGGAAGACTGATCGGCCCGAAGCAGGGAGAGCATGCGTCGGCTTTGGGGCCTGTTATCCATTGGTGGGTCCTGTTCCCCGATGGCAGCGGCACTGGCAGTGGCTTGGGGAACGGCAGGGAGAAAGAAAGAAAGGGGGCAGGCAGGGAGACAGAAGGAAAGAAGAGAAACAGAAAAAAAGAAAGGGGGCATGAAGAGAGGAAGAAAAAGTTGGGGGAGGGAATGAGGTGTGGAGGAGAGGAAGCATACAGGCTGAAAGAAGGGAAGAAAGATTGGATGCACAGTCAGAAGAAGAAAGTGCAACCAGAAATCACCAGACAAGGTAGGAAAAATGATTTTATTTTAAATTTAGCAAAGTGGAGGCAGTATTACCACAGTTTTCAAAGGAATTTGCCCAAATAACTTAATAGTTAACTGGGTAAATTCCCAGAGATGAAAACTTCCCTTCACTTACTATGCACAGTTCTGAATTTATATCTGCTGTCTATATTTTACAATATGGTCCCCTTTTACTAAACCGCAATAGTGGTTTTTAGCGCAGGGAGCCTATGAGCGTCAAGAGCAGCGCTGGGCATTCAGCGCAGCTCCCTGCGCTAAAAACTGCTATTGTGGTTTAATAAAAAGGATGGAGGGTATATTTGTCTATTTTTGTATGGTTGTTACTGAGGTGACAATGCATAGAGTCATCTGCCTTGACCTCCTTGAAAAAAACCCAGAATAGGAATGATAATTAACATTTTCTCAGCGTATAGTGTGCTTTGTGTTTTTTAATTTTATTGTTGGTAGATCATTTTGATTTGGCCATTTTAAAGTAGCTCACAAGCTCAAAAAGTTTGGGCACCTCTGAGCTAGAACGTTGAAACTGTGTATTTCTATTTTATTCCCCCTTTTATAAAACTGTGGAGCATTTTTTAGCGTCAGCCGTGGTGGTAGCAGCTCTGATGCTCAGAATTCTATGAGCATCAGGGCTGTTACCACCGTGGCTAAAATCCACACTACAGTTTTGTAAAAGAGTGAGGGGTTAGTTTGTGATGACATATTCCATATTAGGCGAAGGTGCTTTCTGTGTTGTGTGTTCGGCCCTGAGTGTACTTCCATGAATCTAATGGGTTACAGGATCCGAGGCAACATGGCTTTACAAAAGGTAAATCGTGCCAAATGAACCTGATTGAATTTTTTGATTGGGTGACCAGAGAGCTGGATCGAGGACATATGCTAGATGTAATTTACTTAAATTTCAGCAAAGCCTTTGATACAGTTCCTCATAGGAGGCTGTTGAACAAACTTGAAGGGCTGAAGTTAGGATCCAAAGTGGTGAACCGGGTCAGAAACTGGCTGTCGGACAGATGCCAGAGGGTGGTGGTTAATGGAAGTCACTCGAAGGAAGGAAAGGTGAGTAGTGGAGTCCCTCAGGGTTCAGTGCTGGGGCCGATCCTGTTCATTGTGTTTGTGAGTGACATTGCTGAAGGGTTAGAAGGAAAAGTGTGTCTTATTGCAGATGATACCAAGATTTGTAACAGAGGGAGCGGAAAATATGAAAAAGTATCTGCAAAAGTTAGAGGGATGGTCTAATGCCTGGCAACTAAAATTCAATGCAAAGAAATGCAGAGTAATGCATTTGGGGATTAATAATCAGAAGGAACTGTTTATGCTGGGAGGAGAGAAGCTGATATGCACGGGCGGGGAGAGGGACCTTGTGGTGATAGTGTCTGAAGATCTAAAGGCGAAAAAACAGTGTGACAAGGCCGTGGCTGCTGCCAGAAGGATGCTGGGCTATATAAAGAGAAGCATAGTCAGTAGAAGGAAGAAGGTGTTGATGCCCCTGTACAGGTCATTGGTAAGGCCCCACTTGGAGTATTGTGTTCAGTTTTGGAGACCGTATCTGGCGAAGGACATAAGAAGATTTGAGGCGGTCCAGAGGAGGGCGATGAAAATGATAGGAGGCTTGCGCCAGAAGACGTATGAGGAGAGACTAGAAGCCCTGAATATGTATACCCTACAGGAAAGGAGGAACAGGGGAGATATGATTCAGACGTTCAAATAGTTGAAGGGTATTAACGTAGAACAAAATCTTTTCCAGAGAAAGGAAAATGGTAAAACCAGAGGACATAATTTGAGGTTGAGGGATGGTAGATTCAAAGGCAATGTTAGGAAATTCTACTTTACGGAGAGGGTGGTGGATGCCTAGAATGCGCTCCCGAGAGAGGTGGTGGAGAGTAAAACTGTGATTGAGTTCAAAGAAACGTGGGATGAGCACAGAGGATTTAGAATCAGAAAATAATATTAAAGATTGAACTAGGCCAGTTACTGGGCAGACTTGCACGGTCTGTGTCTGTATATGGCCGTTTGGAGGAGGATGGGCAGGGGAGGGCTTCAATGGCTGGGAGGGTGTAGATGGGCTGGAGTAAGTCTTAACAGAGATTTCGGCAGTTGGAACCCAAGCACAGTACCAGGTAAAGCTTTGGATTCTTGCCCAGAAATAACTAAGAAGAAAATTTAAAAATTTAAATTGAATCAGGTTGGGCAGACTGGATGGACCATTTGGGTCTTTATCTGCCGTCATCTACTATGTTACGCCGTACTCATTTGGAGGGATCTCTCTGCGGGAATGCTGAGTCTTTGTTCTGCTTTGGAGCGGAGGGGGCGGTTAGGGGTGTATAGGTGTAGCTTGGATGCTATGATGGCTGGAGTTATTTGATAGAATCTCTTGTGGATTTGAAGATGCATCGCTTTTTGACTGGTAACCAGTGAGCTGCATAGAGCGCTGGAGTAATGGGTTATAGGGGAAAGCACCCATCAGGGATTCAAGACAAGGTTGGATAAGTTCCTACTGGAACAGAACCATACGCAAGTAAGGCTACACTCAAATAGGGCACTGGTCTTTGACCTAAGGGCTGCCGCGTGAGCGGACTACTGGGCACGATGGACCACTGGTCTGACCCAGCAGTAGCAATTCTGATGCTCTTAAACACTACATTAAAATATCCAGGTTTTTTAATGGGCGAACAGAGTGAAGAGAGGCAAATGGCACATGTTCTGTATCTCAAAACCTAGAGCTGGAAGGAGAAAACTGGTGTCATTTAGAAGTTCTGGATGAAATACGCTAAAACAGTGTGGCTTTGCTGTGCGTATAGCTCCATGCTCTAAGCCCCCCCCCCCTTCCCCCCGGAGTTATAAGAAATACTGTGTTGAGTGACTAACCAACTGAGGGATCCTTCAATGATTGTGAATGGGATTCCATTTTGCTTGTATTTTGCCATTTTTGGAATCGAGGGTCAAATATACTTAGAAACAGGTCTAGCGTTGGAGGCACCAAAATGAGTGTTGGCCAGTAAATCACTTTCCTCCCCCCCCTTTTTTTTTTACAACATTATAGCGTGGTTTTTAGCGCCGGCTGTGATGGTTACAGCTTCAGTGCTCATAGAATTCCAATGAGCATCGGAGCTGTTACTGCCACAGCCAGCGCTAAACACCGTGCTAAGGTTCTGTAAAAGGGGGAAGGGTGGGGGGTTGATTGTTCCACAGAAAAGTAGTTTGTATCTATATATCTATATCTATAGAGAGAGAATGAATATGAGAATGACAGACAGACTTTACCTCGTATTTCTAAGGCTTATTTGGCGTCAACTAGAAATTTTGCATTTCTTTACCTTGTCCCAGGTTTATAAAACAGTCTATCATTGAGGTTGAGAGAGGAGAAATCTTTAAAAAAATATATAAAAGAGATTTTAAGGCTCATTATTTTCAGTTCGCTTTTTTAAGTTCAGCTGACTGAATTCCTTTCTTACAACCTGCATTGCATAGTATATATGTGCTAGAAAGTATGTATGGTCTGTGTTATTATTTTAAATTTGTCTGTCTGACTTTTTTTTTTCTCTTAATGGAGTTTTTATCAATGGAGTCATTTATCAATGACCTGGAAAAGGAGGCAAAGTGCGAGGTTATAAAATTTGCAGACGATACCAAACTGTGCGGTAGAGTTAGGTCCAGGGAGGAGTGTGAGGACCTGCAAAGGGACCTGGACAAGCTGGAAGACTGGGCAAACAAATGGCAAATGCGCTTTAACGTGGAAAAATGCAAGGTCATGCATATAGGGAAAAAGAACCCGTTGTTCAACTACAAATTGGGGGGGGGGGGGCATTGTTGGGAGACAGCAGACTTGAGAGAGACTTGGGTGTGCTGGTGGATGCATCACTGAAGCCATCTGCACAGTGCGCAGCAGCCTCGAAAAAAGCCAACAGGATGCTGGGCATCATAAAGAGGGGCATAACAACCAGGACGCGGGAAGTCATCTTGCCATTGTATTGAGCGATGGTGCGTCCACATCTGGAATACTGCGTTCAGTATTGGTCGCCACACCTCAAGAAGGACATGGCGGTACTTGAGAGAGTCCAAAGGAGAGCAACGAAACTGGTAAAAGGGCTGGAACACTGCCCATATGCCGAGAGGTTGGATAGGCTGGGGCTCTTCTCTCTGGAAAAAAAAGGAGGCTCAGGGGAGATATGATAGAGACCTTCAAGATCATGAGGGGCATAGAGAGGGTGGATAGGGACAGATTCTTCAGACTGAAGGGGACAACAAGTACGAGGGGGCATTTGGAGAACCTGAAGGGAGATAGGTTCAAAACAAATGTAAGGAAGTTTTTTTTCACCCAAAGGGTCGTGGACACTTGGAATACGCTACCGGAGGAAGTGATCAGGCAGAGTACGGTACAGGGATTCAAACAGGGATTGGACGGATTCCTGAGGGATAAAGGGATCGTGGGATACTGAGGGAGGAGCTGGGATGTAACACAAGTATAGAAAGCTAACCAGGTAATAAGTATAGAAACCCAAAAGGTCGTTCATGTGCAAGACCGGAGGGTTAGGACTACGATGGGAAGATAGGACTTCAATGAGAAACCAAGGTGGCAAGGGAGCCCCTTCTGGTGATTCAGACAGGTCGTGACCTGTTTGGGCCGCCGCGGGAGCGGACTGCCGGGCAGGATGGACCTATGGTCTGACCCGGCGGAGGCACTGCTTATGTTCTTATGAGTTCCTTTCATTGGATTATTTTGTAGACCGCTTTGATCTTATTTGTAGTGTAGATGGTATAGCAAGAGGTTTAATAACAAACATATCAAATCCCATTATTCTTACTGAGCTCCACTCAAACTCCCCCCCCAAAAAACAAAACATACCTACAGATGTAACTCTTGCAGCAATTTATAACGGCTCCTTTATGTGCATAAAAAGGGATTTTACACAGGAACAAACGTTTATGAAATGAGCCTGAAAGCTATATTGTGCTGTCCAGTGTATTTCGGAGCTCCTGAAGTTGAAATCGTGTTTGTATGAACTCTTCTACTGAAGTGGCTGGCTTTAGAGGGAAACAGCTGGCAAGGATTACCTTCCTCCAGGCTGTCTTGCAGGCTTTTCCAGCACATTTCTGGCACCAGCAGGGGCAAAGCTAACTGCTCCAGCCAAGCGAGATGCTGACATAGGTAATTCTCTTCCCTTTGCAGCCTCGCTCGCTCACTGACAAATGGCTGGAATCCCAAAGTGCTGCGTAAGGCAGATACGATTCCATTTACATCTGCCATTCACTTCTTATTTCAAGGAAGTTTTCTAGATGCAATAAACAATACTCTAATTGTGCAGAAAGACACGGACTGGGGAATGGAGGAGCAGTAAGCTGAGACCCTGGGGAACTGGATTTGATTCCCCCTGCAAGCTCCCTGTGACTCTGGGCAAGTCACTTAACCCTCTGCTGCCTCAGGTACATAACATATCATATTTTTTGCTCCATTAGACACACCTGACTATAAGACGCACCCTAAATTTAGAGGAGGAAAACAAGAAAAAAACCCTTCTGAACCAAATTCTCCCTGTTAGGCTCTGCACCCAACCCCGCACTCCTTGCCAAGCTCTGCACCCTATCCCCACTCTGGCGGTCTAGTGGTAGGCTGGGACAGGGCAGGCAGGCCTAGTGGCTGGCAGGCAAGTAGGGTCAGGGACAGGGCCTTTGCTTCCAGACAGATTTGTTAGGCCATCAGGCAGCCAAGTGGTATAAATTAATATCTGAATATTTGGCTCAGCCCTAAGGAAGTCCCTGATTGGCTCAGGCCCCTCTCAAGGGGGGGAAGAGCCCGAGGCGCCTGAGCCAATCAGGGCTTTAGGCTCCTCTCTGTGCATCACATGATGCACCGGGGCAGGGCCTAAGGCAGAGGCAGACACATTGCTGGAGTTAAAGGAGCAGGAGGGACTGAGCACCCCTTCTGCTCCCAGCATGGAGGTACTGGGAGGCCAGGCTGGGGAGGCCTATGGAGCAGGAGGGACTGAACACCCCTCCTGCTCCCAACTTTTTGGTGCCGTACAGCGAAAGATTAGAGAAACTGGGCCTCTTCTCCCTCGAACAGAGGAGATTGAGAGGAGACATGATTGAAACATTCAAGGTACTGAAGGGAATAGACTTGATAGATAAGGACAGGTTGTTCACCCTCTCCAAGGTAGAGAGAACGAGAG
Organism: Geotrypetes seraphini; assembly: GCF_902459505.1. Taxonomy (NCBI): domain Eukaryota; kingdom Metazoa; phylum Chordata; class Amphibia; order Gymnophiona; family Dermophiidae; genus Geotrypetes; species Geotrypetes seraphini. The sequence goes on along the minus strand of NC_047097.1, from coordinate 24,436,773 downwards.
GACACTCTCTAAAGTTGAATGGGGATAGATTCCGTACAAACGTAAGGAAGTTATTCACCCAGAGAGTGGTAGAAAACTGGAACAATCTTCCAGAGTCTGTCATAGGGGAAAACACCCTCCAGGGATTCAAGACAAAGTTAGACAAGTTCCTGCTGAACAAGGACATACGCTGATAGGGCTAGTCTCAGCTATGGCACTGGTCTTAGACCAGAGGGCCGCCGCATGAGCGGACTTCTGGGCATGATGGACCACTGGTCTGACCTACCAGCAGTAATTCTTATGTTCTTATGTGCCAAGGGTGAGTGCCGTGCTGGTCGGGTGGGGGATCAGTTGGTGGCAGGAGGGAGAGTTGGCATCCTTCCTGCTATATTCACGTGGATGGGGGTAGGGCAGGCAGCGTCGGGTGGTGGCAGGAGGGAGTGGGCATCTCTCCTGCTATTTGTGGGTTGCCGGAGAGGGATCGTGTTTGTTGGTGGGGGATTGTGCTTGTTGGGGGGCCACCCCAGCCGTTTTTGACAGGTCTGCCTGTCTCCATTTTTTTTTTTTAATGGGACAGATATTTTGCATGTGTAACACATGCAAAATATCTGTGCCATGGAAAAAAAAAAAGAATAAAAAAGACAGGCAGGCCTGTCAAAAAACCTGCAGACCTGTCGGTAACTTAGATACCCTATAATAGTATAGATATTTAACCATTTAATTCTATTGGCTGCCACTATGTTACCCACTTTCCATATAAAGCAGCTTATAAGTTTTTAACCCATTCACTATTGATAACTTAAATGTGAATTTTTTGTGTTAAACCTTCAGAATGTGCTAACCACCAGCCAATTTCATAAAGTGCTTTTCTTTGTGCAATAAATAAGCTTCTACAATTTTTCTTATTCAAAAGTTCAGGTTTTCAAATATTTTTATTTTTTTTTTAACTTTTTACTTTCATGCTTGTTGATTGCATGAGTTGCTACTAGTTGATCTTAAACCATCGCATAGGGACTTTTCAATCTTTCCCTAAACAAGGGAAAAGTTCCCTTGGACTGGAAAACTGCTAACGTCAATCCGCTCCACAAAAAGGGATGCAGGTCAGAAGCTGAAAATTACAGACCGGTGAGTCTCACATCAATAGTGTGTAAACTTATGGAGACGTTGATTAAAAACAGATTGGATATGATTCTGGATGACGAAAGGCTGAGGGATCCCCACCAGCATGGTTTTACGAAGGGAAGGTCTTGTCAATCCATTCTGATAAGCTTCTTCGACTAGGTAACGAAACAACTGGATAGGTGAAAGTCCCTGGATATAGTGTATTTGGACTTCAGTAAAGCCTTTGATAGTGTCCCACACCGTAGGTTATTGAACAAAATGAATACAATGGGACTAGGAGAAACATTGACTGCATGGGTTAAAGACTGGCTCAGTGGTAGACTTCAGAGGGTGGTAGTAAATGGTACTCCCTCAGAAACGTCGGAAGTGACCAGTGGAGTGCAGCAGGGCTCGGTCTTGGGTCCGATACTATTTAATATCTTTATATGAGACCTGCCCCAGGGACTTTGAAGTAAAATTACATTATATGCCGATGACGCTAAGCTATCTAACGTAGTGGACATCACAACCGTGCCCGACAATATGAGGCAGGACCTACTTTTACTGGAAAAATGGTCTAATACTTTGCAACTGAGTTTTAATGCCAAAAAGTGTAAGGTTATGCACCTTGGTAGCAGTAACCCCTGCAGAACATGCACCCTGAATGATGAAACCTTAACAAGAACTGTCGCAGAATGGGACCTGGGTGTAATCATTAGTGAAGATATGAAGACTACCAATCAAGTGGAGAAAGCTTCAACCAAAGCTAGACAAATGCTGGGTTGCATCCGAAGAAGTTTCGTCAGCCGAAAGCCTGAAGTTATAATGCCATTGTACAGGTCCATGGTGAGACCTCATCTGGAGTACTGTGTTCAGTTTTGGAGGCCCGTATTATCAGAAGGATGTGAAGAGGATGGAGTCAGTTCAGCGAATGGCACTAAGATGGTCTCAGGACTCAAGGATCTCCCATATGAAGAACGTCTAAGCAGGCTGCAGTTATATTCTCTCGAAGAACGCAGAGAGAGGGGAGACATGATAGTTCAAATATCTTACAGGCCATATTGAGGTGGAGGAAGATATCTTTTTCCTTACATGTCCCATGGCAACAAGAGGGCATCCGCTCAAACTCAAGGGTGGGAGACTTCATGGTAACATCAGGAAATACTTCTTCACCAAAAAGGTGGTTGATCGTTGGAATAGTCTTCCATGTCAGGTTGTCAAGGCCAGCAATGTGCTCGACTTCAAGAGACGATGGGATAAACATGTAAGTACACTCCGGGAAAATGCTTAGGGGGAGGGTTCTTTTATGGGGAAGGTTCTTTGAGTGGGCAGACTTGTTGGGCCGACAGCCCTTTTCTGCCGTCATACTCTGTTTCTATGTTATCTGCTCCAACATGTTTCGCCAAAGGCTTTATCAAGACGAAGTCCCCCTTCAGTGTTGCTTATTTGAATACCTGAACTTTTGAAAACGAAAAATTTTAGAAGCTTATTTATTGTAACTGTATTGAAGAAACTTTATAAATAGGACATGGAAATAAGGCATTTTTGGGAGGATTAAACCCCTTTCCTCAGGTCAGGACAGGATACCATAACAACAATATACCTGTTCTGAAGAAAGATTTGGCCTCTGAAAGCTAATTGAAAAATGGATTAGTCCAATAAAATGGTATTTTCTTATTTCTCATTATTTGTTTTGTTTTATTTCTGTTTGTTAATTTGTAAAGTGGTGATTGTTATGTATCAGTTTTTTCAAATTTACATCTACTGTCTTTATATTTTGCACAATATTAGGGGACATGTGTCACTGTTTCTGTGGTGGTGTAGTGTTGCATTGTATGCAGAGTCTGGTTTCTTGGCGGTTCGGTTTTTTTGTCTACATATTTCTATTTTTAGTTTGTGTTTATCCCATATTGGGCAAGGGTGTATTTCTATTCTGTGTGTATGAAAAGGACATAGTTTTCAGTTGGCATTGACTACAGGATTAATTGACTGTGCGGGATCTGGCTTGTTTAGTTTTACAATGTATGTGTTTGTGTTCTAGTGCTCACTGCAGTGTTTAAGATGCTGCCTTTTCCTCGGTACACTCTTGTTGCACGATATGTGGATTGTTACTAAAAATCATATTTTTCATATAGATGGGGGGGGGGGGGTCAAAGAATGATGGGCCCTGGGTGTCACACATGCTAGGTACACCACTGGTCCAGAGTCAAGGTCTTAAAATTACCTGAAAACTTCAGAATTCATAAGACATTTTTGCACTAGACTGCATTTTACATCATTTATGTAAATCTCTGACATAAATCTGAAGAAAGACATTCTTTCTTGCATTAAGTGGATTTTGAAAGTCAAATATTCCTTCTTTGTAGGTCAAATAGAACATTCTAAACACTTACTTTTTGATCAGCAACTTTTTGTTCAGCTTGAGAGAAGCTTCACATTTTCACATTCAGCCCAATTCTTCAACTTTTTGTGCACTTTATAATGAGGGACTCGTGGAAGTGAAAACCAACAAGCTGGCACCATCTCAATAGACTAACCTAACACTTTATGATTAGCTTTTGAAGTTGAATTCTCCTCAAGTAAGTGCAAAAAAACCCCCAAAAAACAAAATGAAGAAAACTGAGAAGCATGATACCGGAGATGGTTATTGGGGCATCTGACTGAAAGAGAAAGGCTAGGAAGGGAATATATAGCCATGTGCTCAGCAGGAGGCCAGATAGATGTCACCCACTTATCTTCCCTGTTTAAAGAAAAGACTTGGGGCTAGATTCACTAAGGACACCGATAATGTCCCGACCACTTTGCGATCCGATTGTTCCCTGACCCGATTCACTAACCTTGGAGCTCAGCAATCTCCGATCCGATCCACGCATGCAAATGAGGGGCAACGTCATGCAAATGTAGGCAGGCAGCAATTCACCAAACAAATCTGCAACACCGACTAGGCTGGCCAATCAACAAAAGAAGCGACTGCTGGGGACCAGTCGCTCACGTGCTTTCCGACTGCATCTCCTGCTCTCCTGCCCCGACTCTTCTCTCTGCCCTGAATCTCTCTTGAGCCCCGACTCGCCACCCTGCTTTTGCCCCAAATCTCTTAAATGTCTTCACACAGTGGCAATCTGCTTCTCCCCAGTTTCTCCTTTCTGTTCCATTGCCTTTAAGTTCTAGCTTCACTATTGCCTCCTCGACCAGCCGCCCTGATCGCGAGCCGACTCTGCTATCGCCGCCCCGACTCTCCTGCCCTTCCCCGCAGGTTTAAAGCGGGTTAAAACCACAGGCTCGTGAAAAAGTAAAAAACAAAAAAACAGAGGGCCAGCGCATTTGCAGACCATCTAGAGATGGTCTGTGCATGTGTCGGGACCGCTGGAGAGCGATCCGTGCGGTTGGTTGGGGGTGTGAGTCTTATTGTTCTCATTTGCATGTGGACGATTCATGAATCAGCCACCCGGTCACAGATTGGATCCGATCCATGGCCTCAGTTAATCTAGCCCTTGGTTCTAATGGAGGGAGTGACAAGGATAAGGATGATCTAATACTCCAATATCAGAGGAAAAAAGCTTTTTTTATTGTTAAGAAAAGGTGATTTCAGAATGCCTGTGTTAACCAAGAGAAAAATTAAGATTCTTCCTGTAATTTAGGGGGCAGTGTTTACCATTTTTCTATCTTACACCACATTTTCAATTAACACCATCCCAGATGTTCCATATTTCCCTTTCTTGTGGACATTTCCTTTCATGTGGATCAAGGATTAACTGTAATTTACATTACATTAGTGATTTCTATTTCACCATTACCTTGCGGTTCAAGGCGGATTATAAAAGGAGTTATCTAGCCATTTCCAGAGGAATTGAAGAGTAAAGCCGGTTGCTTCAGAGAATTGGGACGAGTCTTGAGGTGTTAGTTTGTCTTCAAGGATTTCTTGAATAGCATGGATTTTATTTCTTTTCTGGACGATTTGTAGTCTGGGGTCGTTATCTATAAATTGGAGAGTTGGTAGTCTAGTTTTGCTGCTTGTGTGGCTGGAAGGCCATTGTACAGTTTTTTTCATTTGACGTCTCTGATTGGGGGATGCGTGAATGGTTTGTGGGTTTTCCTATGTCTGGTAGAGATAGTTTGGATTAGGCCGTTGTTTAGGTAGGCTGGGCTGTCTCTGTTTATGGTTTTAAATAGTAGGCAGTAGAAATTGAATAGTATTCTTGCTTGTATTGGGAGCCAGTGTGAGTTGAGGTATGCCACTGTGATGTAGTTGTTTCTCCTCAGTGAACAGATAAGTCTTAGTGCTGTGTTTTGAACTGTTTGAAGTTGTTTTATCATGGTTGTAGGGCAGGGGAGATAGAGGATGTTGCAGTAGTCTAGAGAAGACCTAAGACTAGAGACTGGACCAAGAGCTGGAATTGTGTTCTGTGGAATTTTTGAACTTCCCTCAAGTTTCTCACGATCGTGAATGATTTTTGTATTGTTTTGTTGATTTGTGGTTGCATGGTACAGCATCTGTCTTATCGTCATTCCTAGAAGTTTTAGAGTGGATTGTATTGGGTATGTGATTGAGTTTATTACTAGATTTGTTATGGCTGGGGTTTTATTATTTTCAAGAAGAATGAATTTTGTCTTGTCTGGGTTCAGTTTCAGTTTGTGATTTTTCATCCATGTTGTTACTGTTTCAAGTATCCTGTGTAGTGAGCCTGTCATGGAGGACATTGGTTGATCAAAAGGAAGGAGCATGGTGATGTCATCTGTATAGCTATAGGAGGTCAAGCCTAATTTGTCCAGGCAGGTGCCGGGGGATGCAGTGTAGAGATTGAAGAGAGTTGGGGATAGTGGAGATCCTTGGGGTACACTGCAGGGGTTGGACCATGGTCAGGGCAGGATTAACCAATAGGCCAAGTAGGCATGTGCCTAGGGCCTGAAATTGTCAGGGGGGCCTGATGAAGGAGGGCATCAACATTGTTTTTTTCCCTCCAGCATCGACCGGCAACACAGGCTCCACACCAATCGGCAATGCAGCCCCCCATTGACGGAAAGTAAGACAAGCAAGCAATGTGGGTAAGAAAGGCAACGGGAACTGTAATTGTGCAAGCGGTGCTGCTTGCCCAAAGCTTCCCTCTGATGCAGCTTCCTGTTTCCACCTGGGCGCATGGTGGGTTGGGGCAGGGCAGGGGGCCCAGTGTACTCATGTGCCTAGGGGCCCTTGATGAATTAATCCTGCCCCGACCATGGTTCTGATTTTTCTTTGTTCAAATTTACTCTGTAAGTTCTGGATTGTAGGGATCCTTGTAACCATGTATGTACCTTATCTGTGATTCCTATTGTATCTAGTATTTGTAGTAGGATGTTATGGTCTACCAAGTCGAATGCTGCGGTGAGATCCAGTTGTATAATCAGCATTTTTCTACCTGTGCTGAGGTGTTGTCTAGCTGTGTCCAGGAGGAAACCTAGTAGTGTCTCTGTGCTGTAATTGGTTCAGAAACCAGACTGTAGGGTGGAGTATGTTGTGGTCTTCTAGGTAGTTGGTGAGGAGTTTGGCTACTAGGCCTTCCATTAGTTTGACATAAAGTGGTACTGAGGCTATGGGTCTATAGTTGGATGGTTGATCTGTTGCTCCTTTAGGGTCTTTTAGGATTGGGGTGATGACGATTTCGCTGAGGTCTTGCGGGAAAAGGCCATCTGCAAGCATGGTTTGTATCCATTGTAAGAGGAAAGCGCGGAATTTGATACTGGAGGATATTAATAGGTATGGAGGGCAGTGGTTGAGATCGCAGGCTGCGTTGCTATAATTTTTGTAGAATTTGTTAAGGTCGGACCATTGTATAGTGGGGAAGTGGGACCAAGTTCTGTTTGCTGCAGCTGATTCTTTTTCTGTGGGGGGCATTGTGATCTCTTATAGGTGGGTTGGGGTTCCGGTGAGGGTAGTCCTGGCAGTTGTAATTTTGTTTTTAAAGTATTAAGCTAAAAGGGGGCTGAGGAGGGAGGGATGTCATTGGCCAGATAGGATTTGGTGTCTGTGAGTTCTTTTAGTATTTGGAATAGTTTTTTTGTGTCTTGGGTTTCTTTTAGGTTGGTGTAGTGTGCCTTTCTTTTTTTCTTTTAGTTTTAGCTTGTATTGTTGGTTTAGTTTTCTCCATGCTGTTTTCGTGGGTTCTTGGTTGTTCTTTCTCCATTTTCTTTCTAGTCGTCTGCATTGTCTTTTGAGTAGGAGTAGTTCGTTATTGAACCATTTTTCTGATCGTCTGCTAATTCTTGTTTTTGTTTGTATTGGAGCTAGCTCGTCTAGGGTAGCTGTCCTTATCCTGCACCATTGTGAGATGAAGTCCATGGGGTTGCATTCTTAGATTTTTGCGTCTGTTTTAGTCCAGAATTTGGAGGGGTCGATGTATTTACGTGAGTTGTAGGTTGATATTTTGGGTTTTGGTTTGGTTTTGTCTTTGGTCCAGTTGATGTTGAAGGACTATGTGTAGTGGTCTGACCAGAGGGATCGAGACCACTTTCCATTTGATGTTTGAATCACTGGCAGTAAGGGCTGTTGGGTCATGAAGACTGCGATGTCTAGTTGGTGACCTTTCTCTTTTTTTTTTTTTTTTTAATATTTATTTATCTTTTTTAAATGAAATCACAAGTATCTACTTGTTACAGTAATTCAGAGTATACCATAAAAGAAAAGTTCCCAAGGTTATAAAGAACTCAAAGCTAATGCTAAGGTAAAGCTAATCACAATTTAGGAATCCTTGAGAATTATATATAAAAATTAATCATAACCTTAAACACTTAATTAGCCCTCAAGAAGATATGGAGAAGCAATTTATAAAAGACAAGGAGATCTTAAGAAAAATCACAATTGTCAAAAGAAATGGCTTAACGTGCTTTCACGGGCCTAATTTTCTTAGTGTCCAAAAAGGTTCGAAGGTGCTCAGGAAGGAAAAAGACATATTTAATTCCAGTGTATCTTACTAAGCATTTACAGGGGTAACTTAATACAAAAGTAGCTCCCAGGGCTTTAATTTCTTCTCTCATTAGTAAGAACAGTTTCCTCCGATCTTGAGTAGATTTTGTAACGTCGGGGAATATCCAAATTCTCTGACCCAGGAATAAACTCTGAACATGTCGGAAGAATATTTTCAGTATAGCATTAAGGTCTTGTTAAACAAACAAAAGATATTATCAAAGTACCCTGATATTCTATTTCTTCCTGGGAGTTTTCTAAGATATCAGTTAAGTTATTTAAATCCAAAGGTTGTGATCCGGCAGCCTTTGCGTCTTCACGACATCCTTATCTTCCAACTCTCCGAAATAGGCATAAGCTCCACAGTCCTTGATTGGTTCTCGAAATTCCTACGCTTCCGCTCCTACACCGTAAGCACAAACGGTTCCTCATCCCCCGCCTGGAAGCCGAAATGTGGAGTCCCGCAAGGCTCACCCCTCTCTCCTATTCTTTTCAACATCTACATGTCCTCTCTGAAACTCCTTCATCTATCCCCCCTAGAAACTCTCTACTCCTATGCTGACGACATCCTCATCCTCCTCGAAACCGACGCGAACCTCTCGAACCTCACTGAGAACATCTCCACATGTATTACGAACCTCCAATCCTGGGCCCAATCTGTACAAATGAAACTGAATGAGTCCAAAACCAAACTCCTTTGGCTCGGCCCAATCTCAGATCATTTACCCACCTCCATCCCTCTACCTTCCGGCCCCACTCTTCATCTTGAATTTTCAAGCAAAGTCCTAGGCATCATCTTAGACTCCTCTCTCTCCTTCAACGATCACCTCAACTCCCTGGTAAAAAAATGCTTCTTTAGCCTCCATATGTTAAGAACAGTAAGATCTTGCTTTCATCACTCTCATTTCGCCATCCTCGTCCAATCCACCATCCTCTCTAGACTAGACTACTGCAACTCCATCTATATAAGCCTAACCAAGAAAAACCTCCATAGACTTCAGCTAATTCAGAACGCCGCTGCCAAGCTTATTTTCGCAAAAGGCAAGTTTGATCACGTTTCCCCACTCCTCTCCAAGCTTCACTGGCTCCCAGTATACTCCAGAGTCCTCTATAAATGTGCCTGCTTAGCCTTCAAGATTCTACATGGCATCCTTCCTCCCGTTATCCCACTCTTCTGGAACTCATCAAACCCGCTCTCTTCTAGACCCTCCCAAAAACTGAAACTATCTTTCCCATCTATAAAAGGTATATCCCGCGCAGGAAAACTTGGAACATCCCTCCCCTTTAGAACCACTGAACTCTGGAACAACCTCTCATCCCCGCTCAGAAATTCTAGCTCCTTCCAATCCTTCCGTAAACGCTTGAAAACTTGGCTCTTCTCAAAAATCTAATTCTACTCCCGTTCTCTAGTACCCTCCCCTCTCTATCCTCTCAGTCCCTCTCCTATATCCCTTCTTTGTAATTTCCTCTCCTCTTAACCTCTGTAAACCGTACCGAGCTCTGCGCATGCGGAGATGGTGCGGTATACAAACCTAATAGTTTACTTTAGTTTAGTTTAGTGGTGAAGAACCAACTTTCTTAGGAAGATAGTATATCCTATTTATAGGTGGAATTGAGTCCTGAGGAAATTTTTAATTTTCAATAAGGTATTTTTTAAACATGTCCAATGGAGAGGTAACTGAAGATTTTGGAAAATTCAAAATTCTAAGATTAAGTCTTTGGTTATGGTTTTCAAGTTGTTCAATTTCCTTTGAAAGAAAAGTATTTCTTTAGTAAATGTTGCAGTAAGATTTTGAAGTGAAGCAATTTCTTTATTGACTTGGTCAAACTTTGGTATCAGATTGAATATTACGCACAGAGACTGTAAGATCATCCAATTTACTCACTATCGTTGAGATCTCACTGGCAGTTTTAGTGGAAGCAGCTTCTAACTTCTGGAGCACTCGCCAAATGCCGTCTAAAGTCACCTTTGAGGAGTGGATATCATCCGCTCCTACCGCTGTTGATTCTCTGGCGCTCAAACCAGCGTGAGGCCCTCCTCTGTGTGAAGCTGTCGGACTCGTCAGGTCCTCAGAGCTCACGCTCTCAACGTCTGCTGACACCGGAATAGGTGGCAGTTGGGTTGCCGGAGGGGAGAGCGAGATCTCAAGTCCCACTGCTCCGGTGGCTCCTTCCATCGGAGTCATCGCTGGGTTCCTGCTCCCTTCAATATTGGCCAGAGAACTTGTAAAGAAGTGCTCCATCGACTTTTTTCCTGGTGTGGGAGGGTCCATCCGGACAAAACCCTAACGTTTGGTGTGAGGCATGTTTGGCAGACTAAAAGTCTGGGATAGTAAGGTAATAATTGTAAGAACTGACGGAGCTCAACTAAAAAGCTGTTATCACGCCGCCGCCATCTTGCTTCCTGCCCCTGGTGACCTTTCTCATGTGTGGTTTGTGGGTCTAAAATCTTGTATGTTAGGGCTTTGAGGAATGACAGTAGGTTTTCTATTTGTTTGGAGGATTGGTCTTTGAGATGGAGGGTTAGGTCTCCTAGGATTAGGTTGTAAGTTGCAGCTTAACATTTTATTATTATTGATAGTATTATTACAGCATTGCAAAACAGGATGTGCACAGATAGGGGTAAAAGGGAAACCATGCGAAGGGAAGGCCCTAGAACTCAACAAATGCTGCTACTTTTAATTTGCATCTTTTTATTAGAAAATCACCAATTAATATGAGCAAGCAAAATAAAAGTCTGCATGATATTCATCACTATTTAGCTGGTCAGGAATGGCCCCTGGCTGGCTAAATAGAACTAGGGCCCATGTGCTCAAAACTCACCGTGCCTTTAACGATCAACACTAAACTAGTTTTAAACAATTTAGCATTATAAGAACATAAAGATTGCCTTACTGGGTCAGACCGAAGGTCCATCAAGCACAGTATCCTGTTTCCAACAGTGGCCAACCCAGGTCCCAAGTAACTAATTAGATCCCAAGTAGCAAAACATATTCTATGCTGGTTATTGATTTTCCCCAAGTCCATCTCAATAATGGCCTACGGACTTCTCTGTTAGGAAATAATCCAAACCTTTTTTAAACCCTGCTCAGCTAACTGATTTCACCACATTCTCTGGCAGTTAATTCCAGAGTTTAATTACACGTTGTGTGAAGGAATGTTTTCTCCAATTTTTTTTAAATCTACTACTTAGTAGCTTCTTCACATTTCCCCTAATCCTAGTATTTTTGGAAAACATGAACAAGTACTCCACTCGGTATTTTATAGACCTCTATCATATCACCCCTGAGTCATTTCTTCTCCAAGCTGAAGAGCCCTAGCCACTGTAGCCTTTTCTCATAGGGATTCATCCCATCCCTTTAATCATTTTTATATCCCTTTTCTAAATGCACTATATCTTTTTTTGAGGTACGGAGACCAGAGCTGCACACAGTATTCGAGGTGCGGCCATACCATAGAGCGATATAAGAGCATTATAACATTTTCATCTTTGTTTTCCATTCCGTTCTTGATAACTCCTAACATTTGATGCCCAAAATGGCTAACTGTGATCTTCTCTGTGTTTGTAAATGGACTACAGAGAGCTCATCAGTATTAAAATGGGCACTCTGACGATTGCCCAGATGATGCACAACATGAAGAGCCAGCCTTTAAGGATCCAAAATTTGTGACAGGTCAGGAAATGATGGTAGCGTTGAAACATGTTTGTTAGAAGCTTATACAGGCAGGTCTGAGCTGCTGATTGCATGTGGAAGTTCATAAAAATGCTTTTATGGGATTGGGGTCCACATAATGTACGCATGTGTAATGAGCGTGTCTCGTGCATGCATATTAAAGAAAAAGCATATATATCTTGCGTTTTCACATTTGCATGCTTTGTTGTTAGCTCTTCGTCCCTTGCCTCTTAGGATGTGCGCAAAAGATGCACTACCAAAAGGCACGCCTATGGTTGACGCTCATTCATCGCTGCAATGTAGCTATTCTACATATGTGTAATTCACTTTCTCCTACAACTGATTGGATGGGGGGGAGGACCTCTGTTTAACTCATTTGCATGCAAAGTTGTTTGAACATCGATCACTGTATTAAGATCTGATGAGATACCAGCACCACAGCGACCCACGGGATTTTAATGGGCGATTTTAGAGCATCTGGCTCTAAGCTGGCTAACCACCAATATTCAATGGGCAATAGGGCTATCTCCAGCTGAATGTCCCAGTCACCGGCTATGTTGCGCAACACAGCTGTCTAATGCCAATATTCATTGGCTGATGGCTAAGTCTAGCAGCCAGATATACCCACATAAATAGCTGATCTATCTTTGACCACTATGCTTTAGCTAGTCAGCAGATGAATATTGGCTTGGCCGGCTATGTCAACTGTGGCTGAACTTAGAAGACCACAAATTCAATGCCAGGTTTGCCGCTAACCATGGCAAGTAGCCAAGCTGCCTCCCAAGGTCTGAATATTGGCCCTTGGGGAGACCTGTACGAGCTATCCGGTCTACCCAACAAAGTGGCCAGAGTTGAATCTCAAGCTTTGCATAATTTCATTATGAAATTAACATTCAGTGATTCTCCCTAAGACAAAAGAAGGCCAAGCATGCCTCTAATTTTAGCAGCTTTGTGAGACACATATTGTCTTCTAGATGGGTCAGTATCCTCTAATGACTGGGTTTCATCCCAATGGCAATCGAAATTCATCTGAACAAAGATTTCCAGTTTCAGCTTACCATGACATCTGAAAACTTGTTAATCAACAAAAACGCAGTCTTGCTCTCTGAGTTCTCTACTAGACAGAATTTGCAAAACTGACCCTAGAAGTTATAAAATCAGAAGGGAACTCTTCAATGTATTTATTCTATTGTGAACTGACTGAAGGTTTTACTCAGTATGAAAATATAAGTTTAGAGTTACCATATAGCTCCAGATAAAGGACGACAGATCGAGACATCGGGTTTTACTTGCATTGCTTTCATTGGAAGTAAAACCCAGAATTATAAAAGGGCAGTACTACTCTCCAGGATAGACCAATGCATGTGATCCTTCCATCGTAACCGTCGGAGATCATACAGATGTAATCCAGCCTCCTGAAATCCTTCACCTTGTTTGTATTTCTTTAGACAAACTTTGAATTATTCCTCTTGTTTTCCTAGCATTCTGAAATGTTGTTTGTCTTACTTGCTGTTTTCTAACCCTTTGCCTCTAATTGACCCTTAAGGTTATGTCCACTTCCGCCAACAGTATCCAGAGCTCTTTGAGAACATTCACACAGAGGCTGTGCGTAGCACGATTGAAGCTGGATACCCCGGCATTGAATCCAATCGAGACGAGTATGGCCGGGTGATCCTCCTCTTCGACATTGAGAACTGGGACTATGAAGAGATCACGTTTGATGAGGTGGGTCACTTGTTTGTTCTCGCCACTTCGTATGTCATTAAGGTGTCAATGTAAATAGCTTCGTTTCAGCTTCACCAGTCCCCTCCATTTATGTCCTTTCTGAGTTAATGTATAGATGTGATCAGGTAAATGGCAATGTGGTGTCACAACAGAAAAATATGGTTTAATGTGCCTAATATAATTCCGTATGCATCCTGTAGGACTCTTCGATCTAGTAATCAAAATCTCCTCATCATCCCCTCAATAAGAGAACTCTTCTACGACACTACTCGCACATCTATTTTCTCTGTTACAGCTCCCACTTTGTGGAATGCCCTTGCTGCCGATCTTCGTTTAGAAAACTCATTAGATACATTTAAAATCAAACTCAAAACTTTCCTATTTAAAGACGCCTATACCTTGTAAACCCTGATTTTAACAACCATTGTTCCTCTTTTGTAAAACCTCAATGACAATCAATATGCTTCTTTTGATGCAAACCCCCCCCCCCGTATCCAATTGTACTTCCTTTCCCATTTTGCCTCTCTTTATTTTTATTTTCCATCTCAATGTATTTATAAACTCTCCTCTCTCCTTGTTTCCCTTTCGTATCATGTACGTAAATGCGTAAGTGCTTCCCTCCTTTTAGCTTAGCCATGTTTTTATTTTAAGTTTATAATTTTTATATTTTATTTTATTGTTAACCATTTAGATACTTGTATGATAAACGGTATATCAAAAATAAAGAAACTTGAAGAAACTTGAATGTTACACTCACATCTCTGAGACGCATGCTTATTTTATGTTACCACAGGTTTTTGTCCACGGAGAAGACTTGGAAGCCTTTTTTAGGAGATTGATCCTGATATCATGCCAGCAGATTTTGGAGGCAACATGCTAAAATATGATGGTAAAATCATTGCTGACAAGCTCAGCTACCATCTTTTAATAGCCAAAATGTTTCCTATACCAATTTAGTGGCTTCACGTGCACTTCCAAAAAAATGTACATTTCATTCGCCACTCAAGAGTGAACCATATAGGCAGGAGGAAAAGCACTTGGTGTGATCATGTTGTGTCCTTACAGTTGGCTCTGGTGATGCAATAAAAACAAAAATAAAACTGGTAGTGCAGAGGTATCCCATGGAAGGCTGCACTGCTGAATTTGTCAAACTAGGCGACGAGTATCCCATGAAGGCTGAATTGTTGAATTTGTATGTATGAAAAGCTATTGTAAATATCCCAGGGACACAGAGGCTAAAATTGTATCTTGACCTGTCACATCTTCCCTACTGTTCCTCCCTTTTATGTGCTTTTTCTTAATAAATTGTAGTTCCTCCGTTTTTTTTCTATTGTTCTCATGTCTTAACCCCAACCAAGTATGTCATTCTTGGAAGTTCCATGTTTATTATTCATTGTTTGTTTCCTACTCATATTTACATTTTTAATGTACAACACTTTGTATTCCAGGAGACACGTTTTATCAAATTTTAATAAAGTATGAACTATGAAAGCATGTTATGGAAGGCATGGCCAGCCAACTGTAAGTATAAATTCTTTAAACAAGCATGCTTTATTTTATTAAATAATATTCATTTACTATCTGTAAAATTATACACAGAATAATATTATCTAATGATAGAATAATATGTTTTTGTATGAGGCCTGTATATACGAGTTATAAAGTTACAGCATTAGTGCATGTTAATATAAAAGAAAAAATAGATTAGGGCAAAGGGACAGATTACTTTTTTCTGGGTATAGATCTTAGAATTAAAGCAAGGACACTGCAGGAGGTTCATTCCCAGTTGTGGTGAACAGGGAGGGGCTGATGTGAGATTTTTCTAACTACATTAGCCAGTTGAGGAATTTTAAAGTATAATCTATAAAGGCAGATAGAGAAATTACAATTAAATTAAAGTACTGAAGAGTACAGGGAATTAATTTACAGATCATTATAGGCTCTAGAGGGATGTGGAGTACACAGCATAGCCCCTAATTATTAAACCATAAGGGCTGGCATTCTTTGAACATTCCAGCAGATCTGGGAGAGAGTGTAGGTTTTTGCCCTAAGTGACCATATAGTGTGCTAATTTAGCTGGATAGAAATATTGTTGTAGTAGATACGGGACTGGCTCTCCAGAATTAGGATAATACAATAGTTGAATAAATAATTTAGGATATCTTTTCCATGACCAGACAAATAGGCTTCCTGTACTAAAACGTTAAAGTAGTTTGTACACTTTTGGAAAAAAAAAAAAAGTGTGGAGAGCAAGAGGAGCGAGGAATAAAAATTGTTTTATTTCAGGTATATTTTTCAGGTATGTTAAAGGGATGTACTAATAGATTTACCCCATCCTTTCAAGCATTCAACGCATTTCAAGGTTCTGAGAGTTTGCACGAGTCAAATTCTAGATGTGTTACCTTAGAAATAGCCTGTTTAAACTAAAGGTGTAGAGATCTTTGCAATTCAATGCTTTAATGAGTGAAACAGAGCTCAAAGTAATCAGAAACAAGATTTAAATGGGTTTTTTTTGTGTGTATGTGTGTGATTGTATGTGCAAGTTCTAGTTACTTGTCTATGTCATAAATCCTTAGGAGTCTTATCTTGCTTCTCACTTAAACATACAGAATGATCAAGAAGGAGATTACGGACAGAACGGAGAAGGTTATCATGCTGCTGTACCGGGCTATGGTACGCCCTCACCTGGAATACTGCATCTAGCACTGGTCGCCATACATGAAGAAGGACATGGTACTACTCGAAAAGGCCAAAGGTAAGAAGAGTGGAATTATCCAAAAAGACAGATGTGCACTAAAAAAGTGTCCACAAACTTATCTGTAGATGTACAAATCTTGAATTCTTCCAATGTCATGATGGTACAATCAATGATTCAATGACTCGACATGTACATGTTTCGGCCAACGGGCCTGCCTCAGGAGTCTTAAGAATCATAAAACAAATGAGTAGCTGCTTGAAACGTGGACGCAACTCGTTTTGAAATAAGAAAGTCACGTGTCAAACCGTCTCAAAAAAAGTGTGGCGTCTCACGTGAATGATTGGAAGTGAAAACAGTGTCAATGATAGCTAACAGTGAAAGAATATTTTGTGCAGAAAAAGATTTATTCCAATAGAGATACCATGCTTATAAGAAAAAATACATCAGAAATATGCTGAGTTTTATGAATACAGAGTGGATTTAGAGACTGCTTCTGTGTGTGAGAGAAAAAGGACTGACTGTCTGCCTGCATGAATGCGTGTTTTTCTTGGGTGTGACCGATGGATGGGTCTGAAGAGAATTTAGCGAAGAGGAGATGGTCAAAAGCTCTAGAGAAGAGGATAAGGATTTTAACCTCTTATTTTTATAATATTTAGAAAATAACAATAATAGATGTTATGTAACCATGTCTTTCTGTAAATTGGTTGAAATACTGGTAAATAAGATGTGAAATGTCCCTCATAAATTGGAGTTACTGTAAAATATCTAGATTCTGTAGCTGGGGTCTTTTTCTTCCCTAACTACCTTAGTACATCTTATCATGTCTGTTGACCCTTAGGCTTCTGCCGAGGTCTTTTGTTTGTTACTCTTAAATACTGATAACCTAGATGTAATCTAGGTATGCCCAAGATTAGATATGATGGATGTAATCTTCCATAGGCTTTTGCTGACGCTGGTTAAGCCAACAGAACATGCTGACAATTATCAACTGTATGGCAGGGTTGACACTGAGCATAGTGTTAGATTAAACTTATCTTTTGACAGGTAAGCTCTTTGGAACAGGAACCTTCTACAGTGACAGTAGTTCATTCAAATAGAAAGTTTAATTTTCTCCTTTAGATATTAATGAATTTGCAATTTAATAGTTGGTCATTTGGAAATTGTATTAATGTGGTTTTGCCTCTGATTATGTTGTAGATGGTAGAAGATGAGGTCTGCAGATTGCATCAGGCAGACAGGGGACCTTTCCAGACTGCATACGTGAAATCTATGGACAGTCATATTTCTCTGACCTGTTATGACTCCAATCAAAAGGATTGTACAACTAAATATATTAAGGAATACAATCGCATATAATCAGTAAATATGTATCAAAAATGTATTGTAGGTGATATTTAATAGCAGGGAGTCATTCATGCCACATATACACGAACTGTTGACAAAACACCAACTGTATGAAAAATCATAATACAACGGAGAAAAATAAACCTCAGTTGTGAAAGACCGGGACTACACCTTCAGATGAGTGCATTTTTTTTCTCTTCTACTGTGATTCTATGCCCTACGCCTCCACAACCGTTTATACAAGTGAAGTTGAGCTGTAGCCCTCGCTAATATTTTAGTTAGTTTGGGATTCTGGTCACTTTTTTGACACGATCTAATGCATTGAACTTTGCTTACACTACTTATATTGAAGAAACTTTTGAAAAATATTTGATTCTGTATGAATGGAAATTATTTATTTATTGATATGTATACGAAGTTTTTTTTATAAACCAGTGATGATGTGAACAGGTTTAACTTCCAATCAAAAGGAAACATACATACCTTTAAAGCTTCACAAGACATCAAGCTAATGACTGTGGCTAACTCCTGATTTTGAGAGACTGTTGCGAATCTACTGTCAGAAGAGTTTGCTCAAGTTACCAGCCAATCCACACTTTCCTTTACATTTTCCTTGGTTTTATATTGTCAATTGTTGTCATATGTTTTATGATGCATTCTTGTTAAGAAATTTTGCTTTGTTTAGGTGTTAACGTTAGTTATGTAATTTATCTGGATTTTCACATTTTTCTCTTAATTGTGCAACTGTTGTATATATAATTTAACAAGCCTGTATTATGATAAACACTTGATTTATGATTACTTTAATCCCAAAAAATACACCTACACCAGGGGTCTCAAAGTCCCTCCTTGAGGGCCGCAATCCAGTCAGGTTTTCAGGATTTCCCCAATGAATATGCATGAGATCTATGTGCATGCATTGCTTTCAATGCATATTCATTGGGTCATGTTTATCTATTACACATATATTTGGGTTTCTTAGGAGTATCACTTTGCATTTATTTTACAATCTTAGTGCATTCAATTCTAGGTTGTTGTTGTTTTTTATTCATTGAGTTTTTAAACATTATTATTACTACATATAATAACAAGGAAAGGATATTACATGGAAATAAAAAAAAAATTAAAATAAAATAAAGTTCCTTATTACAAATCCTCTAGTCCACATAATGGGAAAGTAACCTGATCAGCAAGAAAATTAAAACATAATCATGATTGAACAAATCAACTATCAATGGTGCTTTCCTATTGAAGTCCGATGGATATTACTTTTTAGTTTCATGCAATTGCAAAAATTGTTCAAGCTGTATTGAATCCCAAAATGTATGTTTACAATCTTTACATTTCAAGATCCATTTACATGGAAACTTAAGCTAGAATGTAGCTTCCAAGGCTAATACTGTAGGTTTCAGATCCAAAAAAGCCTTCCTTTTCAACTGAGTTGTCCTGGTGCCATCTGGAAAAATGGAAACTCTATCTCCACAGCCTTTTACATGTTAGTTTTGATAATATGCTTTCATTATTAAAGATTTATCTCTTTCCCTTACACATGTCACCAGTAGGGTTGATCTTGTATGTATTGTATCCTGTGAATCTTCCAGGAAACCCATCAGATCAAATTCTATTGGTTCTAATTGATCTGTTCCCAGATCAGCAGAAATCTTTTTCTGCTGTGGGATATAGTAAGAATTTGTTATGGACAAAGTTTCTTGTGTCAGTCAATTTCAAAACTTCTTTAAAATAGTTATGTAACAAATATCTGATGTTAACAAATTAAGTTTTTGGAAAATTGAGTAGGTGTAGTTTCTTTGCCCTCAACATGTTTTCCATGAGTTCAAATTGAGTATGAATAAAATGTAAATCTGTAACAGATGAAGATGAAACTGTTTGCAAAGTTGTAATTTGGGATTCAGTTATTACAATATATTTCTCCAGACCTTTCAAATTATCATCCACATTTTCTAATTTATGCACTACTTCTTCTGAAAATGTAATATTTCAATTTACCACTGACTGCAATAACCCTTCCACGGTAGTATTAATCGCCCACAAATCTTATAAGGAAGCATCCTGAGGCTCTTCCCGGGACTTCTGTGCTAGTAAGGCCTTATTGTGAAGGGATAGAGCCTTAAGCATCTCCCCAAAGGTCCATAGGGAGGATGCTAATTGCGCAGGTGAACCTGTCAGAAGAGAAGTAGACCCAGTCATTGAGTCACTGTTACCTCGAGCTGTATTTGGAGAAGGAGGTGGAGCATGCTCTAAAGGGCTGAATGATGCCCCTGAAAAAGAGTCAGTGTTCACATTTTGACCAGTCACACCAGTTGCTACAAGGTGTCTATCCAGGGGGCCAGGTAAAATAGATGTCAAAACTTTAGCCCTCATTCTATTCTAGGTTACTATGCCAGATACTTCTGGATACAGGGAAATAGTCTAAGTTTAGTAATATTGAGGATCTCTTATTTTAGGGACATCTAGGGATTTTGATATGCCTTACATATCTAAGTTTAATCTTTTCTATTAGCTATAGTGTCTTTCTTTGCATTTTCCTGACCATTATACTTCATGAGTGCCAGTGTTCCCAATACCTCTCTAGATTAAAAAAAAAAAAAAAAAAAGTACCGCAAGTTTAGTCTCTGTTCGGCTCATCTGGTACTTGACCTTTGGTTATTGTGCCTTGAAGGTAGAACAGACACTGTTTGGGCACCTGCCATCATTAGGCAAGCATCTGATAAGTTTCCTGTATGGTTTTACTTGGCCAGCAAAATTCACATAAATTACTTGGAGAAGGGTTTTATCTAGGACAGTGGATGGGATTTGCTTGCTTGCTTTCTCACCTGGCGGCTGGGGTTGGGTGTAGGAAAGCAGGATTGGGGGCGGAACTGGAGCATGATGGGGCGAGCCTAGGGGGGGGGGGGGGGTCCACCCTACCTACTCATACATATTCATTGTGGATATGCGAGAGTCACTGGTGTAAATTTTAGCACCTAAAGTTAGGTACCCTAATCTCAATTTAGGCTCTGTTCAGGTACAGAATCTGAGTGTCTCAATGCCATTATAAAATACTATTTTAGTGCATAGATTTTGGGCACCTAAGTTTTACCGCTCTTTATAGAATTGCCCCTTTACTGCTTCCTGCAGTTTAGTAAACAGGCCTAAAGATTTCCCTCGGTTCAGCCACTACCAATAGGGCTGGCCCGTGAGTTGTTCAGCTGACATAGTCACTGTGAGAAACCGGAAGATTAAGATTTATTAAAGGCATGAATAAACATGATTTATTTTGTAGCATTGTGGAAATATTGTCAAACTTTAGAAGAAATTCACATGTTTTCAGAAAGTGGAGGGCACATTAGTTCAATGTTTCCTTTGTGTTTGGAGATATGAATATATATAATATCTCAAGATAGGCTGATAGCACTCAAGGTCAAACCTGTTCAAACTGGGTAAGTGGTAGTTGGGTTTGGGAGCGTAAAAAAAGGAGAGGGAAAGAAAGATGGTGTACACGGGGAATGGAAGAAAGTGGAGAACTTTTGGTCAGAGGGAGGGAGGTACAGATAGGGAAGTGAAAGATGAGAGGGAGAAATGTGGTGGAAAGGGAACAGTGGGACAGATTGAAAGGGATGCAAGAGGGAGGAATTTTGGACATAGTGGTGAAGGGAATGGAGGGATAAATGTTGGGCATGGGGCTGGTGGGTA
This sequence comes from Geotrypetes seraphini, assembly GCF_902459505.1. Classification (NCBI taxonomy): domain Eukaryota; kingdom Metazoa; phylum Chordata; class Amphibia; order Gymnophiona; family Dermophiidae; genus Geotrypetes; species Geotrypetes seraphini. The sequence continues at coordinate 24,415,622 of NC_047097.1, read as the reverse complement.
GGGGCGAAAAATGCTGCACATGGTCTGGGCAATGAGAGAGGGATAAATGCAGGACCATGCTAGGAGGAACCAATGGACAGCAACTGAAGAATTTGCAGAGGATGGGAAAGCGGAAAAAAGAAACTGGGACCAACTTGCTGGAAAAATAATTCTCCAGTCAAACAAAAATAAAAATGTTAGCTTTGGGAAATGTATATAGTGTCTTTGTATTGTGTTCAAAAGAAAAGGAAATGCTTTTCTGGTTTTATTTCTACAGTGTAGTTGAAGTACTTGCTGACCCCTGGCTGTGGCTGGTGGTGATCCCCAAGCACCGTGAGCAGAGGACCTCTTCTAGAGATAGCCAGAACTCCCCTCCACTAAGTGCAGCAGCAGCCACTGGCAGCATCCATGAGCCACTGAGGTGCCAGCATCTGTGACTCAGGGACGCTACTGCTGCCTGCCAAGCTTGGCTAAAGGGAGCCCCGGCCACCTTCAGAGGAAGTCCTCAGCTGACATAGCTTGGAGGTCCTCATCAGCTGAGTATTTATATTTTATATTTACATTAGAGGCTCTGGTAGAAACCCATTTACAAAGTATGTATTCTTCCCAATTAATAAAGTGTCTTTGCTTATTTGAAAATGGGTCTCTACCAGAGCCTTTAATTCAATACCATAATTAAAAGAAATAACTATTTCTGAAATTTATAGGGACGGGTGGGGACGGAGGAATTCCTCCCGGGGATGGGTGGGGACGGGTGGGATTTCTGTCCCCGCACAACTCTCTATGTCTCATGTCTGGTTTCTGTCGAATGCATTCAGTGGAAAGGATTGGTGGGATCTCAGTACAATACCAGCTTTTCATAGGGCAGTAAATCCTTCAGGTCTGATCCATTCAGAGACAGCCCTGAGCAGATAGATTTCAGGTGCTGGAGAAACGGAGAGGAAACAGAGGCAGTGTAAAAGGATGAGACCTTTATTCATAAATCTGATATAGCTTTCAGACACTTTTGGCTCTTTATAGCAGCATTTTCTCTCCTAACCAGTAACCCCGTTCCATTCCCTTTCCCCCTTCCTCTCTCCATAGCTTCACTCACCCTTCTCTCACTTACAGTTACTACCACTATTTGTTATTTCTATAGCACTAGCGCTGTACATTAAACACAAAAGAGATTGTAAGCTCTTTCAAGCAGGGACCATCTAATTCTTTCTGTTTCTTCTTACATTCTCACTCCCAGCCAGTAAGTAACTCCTTCCTATTCCTCTTCCTACAGCTCCACTCTCAGCCTGTCTCCATCAGCCAGCCTCTCTTCCCCTTACATCTCTTTTCTCCCTCTTCCTGCTCTTCACAGCACAATTCTCCCACAATCCTTTTCAATACCCTTCACCCCTTCCTAGCCCAACTGCAGTCCTGGAAGGCCACAAACTAGCCAGGTTTTCAGGATATCCCTAATGATTATGCAGGTGATCTGTTTGTAGGCAAATATATTCATGCATATTCACTAAAGATATCATGAAAACCGGACTGTTTTGCAGCCCTCCATTATTGCAATTTGACACCCCAGAACCAAGCTCCTCATAACAGTTTCCAAACTGCTCAGTTCCAAGAAGGAAACTTGGGGCCGGTCCTGGATTTCTAACCCTATCCTGGTGCATTATGGGACCCGCAACGCTGATTTCAATGGGTAGGAAACAGGGACTACAAATCCCACTCTGTCTTGGGACATAAGTTCAAAACCAGGACTTGCCAACAAGACTTCCTTGAACTGGTTAAGTTGACAGCTGTTTTGTAAAGGCAGGAAGTGCATTTCTTCTCCTTTAATTCCAACTCCTCTGCTGACTCCAGCTAATGAGTTTGACTGGACAATGCAGCCCTGGAAACTTGAAGTGAGTTTGGGAATGGAGTAAAGATCAGGATACTGGGGAGGTTTTCTTGCAAGGTGGGGGGGGGAGGGGGGGATAATAAAGAGACTTTTCCATTAAACCATCCTCTTCCTGGGGGTGGGGCTGGGGCTGGGGTGGAATATAAGCTCAGGGGTCAGGACACTATCTTGTTAGAAATGTGAAGGAGATTGTCTTGCTGGAGGATAAAGGGAAAATCTTTTCTTGGATATTCAGACATGAGCAAATGATTTGTGTCATTATATATTTGAAACACAAATGTGCGCTAGTGACAGGTGCCCTTCTATCCCCCCTCCTATTCAACCTCTACATCAGACCTGTCATTGATATAGCGCAAAAGTACAACATTAAAATCCACTCCTATGCCGATAACATCCAGCTGCTCCTCCCACTAGGCGAAAACCGATCATCCCAAATTGCTAACCTCCAACACTGCCTCTCTGACATGAAAACCTGGATGACAAACAACAAACTACAACTGAACGCCTCTAAAACCGAACTCTTATGGATCAGGAACAAAAACACCAAATACACACGCCCAACACTAACGGCAACAGATCAAGTACGCAGCCTAGGAGTAACCTTAGACTGACACCTATCCCTATCCCTCCACATATCCCAAGTAGTCTCTACCTCCTTCTACTACCTCCGCCAACTGAGAAGGATCAAACCCTACATCTCCACACCTGACCTAGCCCAACTCCTCAATGCATATGTCCTCTCCAGAATGGATTACTGCAACTCCCTGTTTAATGGAATAACCAAAAAAGATCTCAATCGCCTCCAACGGGTCCAAAATGCAGCTATCCGCCTCCTACACAGCCTCAACTACCATGATCCCATCTCCCCAGCACTCCGCACTGAACACTGGCTCCCAATTAACCAACGCTGTGCATTCAAGGCCCTGGCAATAGCACACAAAATAATTTATGCCACCACCCCCTCCTACATAAAATCCAAGCTACCCATCTACATCCCCACCAGCACCCTCCGCTCAGAAACGGAGATACGCCTATGCATCCCCCCCGGAAGGTCCCTCCTCTCAGAAACCGCCCGCAAACGCTCCTACAGCCACTTCATTCCCCAACTCTGGAACCAACTTCCCCCTCAACTCAGACTACAGAACTCACTAATGACATTCTGGAAAATGGTAAAGACCCTCCTCTTCAACTAAAGGTCACCCTCAGTCTACACCCAACCCCTTAAACCCCACCTCTACACTTCTTTCTCCATTCTAATCTTCTGCCAAAAATTTCTGTATAGTCCACTCTCAGCCTATACTCAAATAACTTGTATCTAAACTAAACTACTTATATTTAAACTACTGTTCTTAATTTGTTGTATAGTCCCTATATTTACACTGCTGCACAGTCTTGTATGTCCAAGTATTTAAATCTACTGTATAATCTTGTATGTCCAATTCACTCCATTGTGAATGTTTACTTGTAAACCGTTCTGAGCTACTGGGAGGACGGGATAAAAATCTAAATAAATAAATAAATAAATAAAATAAATAAAGGGGAAAGTCAGGAGTGAATTGGGGGGTGGGGGGTGGTGGGGGGAAAGACATGAAAGGACAATCCGTGGAGGTGTGGGGGGGGGGGTGACAACAGTATAATTTTATGATTTATGATGTTATAGGGAACCCAGATCCTGTCTGGTTTTTGCCACATTTAGTCTCAGCATAGGGAGGAAGAAGCATTAGGGTCCGTCAGACTGTCGCCACAGATCCGTGGGGCGAGAAACGGCGACAGATACAGTGGTGGAATGAAGGGCTAAAACGCAGACCTGCACACACGAAATATGAAACCTCATCGGTCAATAAATGAAGATTTTTAAGGACGTGCGGATGAGATCCACGTTTTACCCCTTCCCGGTGCAGAAGAATGACACTGATATGTGCTTCACTTCCAGGTTTGTCTGGCCATATCTTCCCTCCACCTCCCTCCCCCCCTGTACTTTTAGTTCACAGTGCACATATAATTTGCATGCTATTAGTATTCAGTTTTGAGGAGCTATTTTACTTTATGGAGCATGTACGGTTGGGCAGGCTGGATGGACCATTTGGGTCTTTATCTGCTTTCATTTACTATGTTACTATATTATGGATCCAGCGCTATTTGCTAAAGCACCGAGTGAGAATCGGCCCCTCGGTCATTCATCCTCCTGGAGTAGCGGCTTGAGATCTTTTCTGATTCTTCTCAGTCTTTCCAGCTCTGGATTGTATGTCACTGTAAGGGACGCTCCCTCTATGGGTTGTTTCGTTTGAAGGATTAAGTCAGGATTTTGAGGTGTTTGTCTCTTGGGTCAGAGTAGATGCAGCGGTCTTGTGGGGCTTGGCTGTGTATCATAGTTTTTTTTGTATGTGAAGGGTGGAAGTAGAAGTAAGAAAAGCAAAATATTTTATTAAATTTTAACTTGATAAACAAACAATGTCTTGCAATACAAGTACATATAGTATGCACACATCACATCCTCACAACTGAGCCGATGGTTCTTCTCTCTCCGACATTGCGGGAGTGTAGCGACTGTTCTAAACGAGCGAGGTCTTGCAATACGAGTACATATGGTATTTTGTATTAAAGTTTTCAGGTTGTGGAATGAATCGTCTTGAGTTTCCATTATTTCTTATGGGGAAATCCGCTTCGATATACAAGTGTTTTGGATTACAAGCATGGTTTCGGAACGAATTATGCTCGCAAACCGAGGTTTTACTGTTTTTGCATTTGTGGGTTAGTTTCCTCTATAGCACAGGTGTCAAAGTCCCTCCTCGAGGCCCACAATCCAGTCAGGTTTTCAGGATTTCCCCAATGAATATGCATGAGATATATTTGCATGCAATTCTTTCTTTGTATGCATATTCATGCATATTCATTGGGGAAATCCTAAAAACCCGACTGGATTGCGGCCCTCAAAGAGGGACTTTGATACACCTGCTCTATAGAGATGTTTGTATATATCTCCAATAGCACACAAACTAATTTACACCTGTCTCTGCATCATGTTTGTGAATAAAGAAGGTTCTCATCCTAACACCGTCTCTGTTTCCTCAATCTTCTCTCCTGTGAATCACAGGAAGGAGAGATAAAATCCATCTCCAGCACCTGAAATCTCCTATCTGCTCAGGATTGTATCTGAAGCCTCAGGACCGTCAGTGCCGCAGCGATCTCTTTGACGGATCAGACCTGGAGGATTCCTTTCCCTGTCCCATGAAAATCAGGCACCGTACAGAGCCTTTCCACTGAATGCATTCAACAGCAATCAGACATGAGACACTGGCTGTGTATTGGGGGGAAAGATGAGATATGTCACCTGACAGGATTAAACTAGAGTCTACTCAAACTTCTAAATCCATTAAACTTTTTATTATATGTTAGAAAATGTCATTCATTATAAGAGAGCAACTTACGGGCTCTTGTATTTTAATATAGTCTTTAAATTAAAGTAATAAGTAGGATATAAACCCCTGCTTACTTGCACGTTAAGCGGGGACATTTATTCTCTGAGCCACCAGCAGCTCTTGAGAACTGGTCTTTCTCTACATATTCTTCTCTATTCTGCAGCGCTCTTAAGCCCAGAAGAGGACATGGAGAAGTTCCGAAAAGGTCCTAGTGAGAAAGCCTCGCTGGCCCAGAGGTTGGGAAAACATAGCATCGGCCCATCCGCAGTTATTGAGTTTTTACAATATATACTCAGTATGCAGTAGTGCTACCCGATTCACGATTCGAATCGGTTCACCAATTCACTTCGGGTGAATCGATTCGAATCGGTTCAAAACAACAAAAAAAAAACGGCTTCCCGATTCATCTGACCCTCCCCCTTCGCCCCCTAAAGCAGGAGCGAGGAATGTCCCACCCCTTTCTCTGACGTCAGAGAAGAGGCAGGACCGCGACGGAGGAACCAGCTCCGAAGCGGTACTAAGATCGCTAACACTGCAATCTTGCTTGCAGGCTCTTCTGGCTGGAAGGTAAACAGTGCGGGGAGGCCAGGGGGGTGGAAGCCGGACACCGGGGAAGGGGGGGGGGGACAGGCAGGCAGGCCTTCAAAAGGGTGGGATAGACTTTAGAGGGGGGACAAGCCTTCAAGGGGGGGAGGCAGGCCTTCAAAGGGGGGGGGACAGGTATACAAGGGGGGGGGGACAGGCCTTTACGAGGGACAGGCAGGCCTTCAGGGGTAGGATAGGCTTTCAAGGGGGGATAGGCCTTCAAGGGGGGGGACAAGCCTTCAAGGGGGGAGGCAGGCCTTCAAAGGGGAACAGGTCTTCAAGGGGGGGGGACAAGCAGGCCTTCAGGGGGGGAGCAGGCCTTCAAAGGGGGACAGACCTTCAATGGGGGACAGACCTTCATGGGAGGGGGGCCCTGGTATAGAAGTACACAGAGGGAGGGAAGGGGGGGTTCAAAGAGATGTGCATATGCTGGACTTTGGGGAGGAAGAAATGGATCTGAAAATAGAAGAGAGGGAGCGAGGGAGAGAGATGATGGACAATGGGATTTAGGGAGGGAAGGAACAGAAAGGGAGAGATGGTGGACCCTGGGGTGGTGGGGAAGGAAGGAGAGATGCTGGATGAAAGGGTAGTTAAGAAAAGGTGGATCTGTGGAGGCAGATGAAAAAAGGAAAGATGCCAGATCTCCTGGGAAGGGAAGAGAAACGGAAGGGGAGGACAGAGATGGAAGATGGATGGTTAGCAGGGAGAAAGAAGAAAGAAGGAGACCCTGGCAAGCAAGTCATCAGAAGACAACCAGAGCCTGAGACCAACAAATTCTCTCATAGCTCAGGGCTTTCCAGTTATTTTAAAGCCAAATCAAAAGGGGCGGGGCTACATCGGAGTTAAGAACTTGCCACTTCCTGTGGCTGTTGGAGAGTGAGGAGGCACTTCTGCCTGGGAGAGAGGAGAGACCCGGTGGCTTTGCAGCTTTTCTCATCCTGTCAGCTGTTCCTGACTTCCCCGTGCTGATTTAAAGGGGCGGGGCTACATCAGAGTTAAGAACTTGCCACTTCCTGTGGCTGTTGGAGAGTGAGGAGGCACTTCTGCCTGGGAGAGAGGAGAGACCCGGTGGCTTTGCAGCTTTTTTCATCCTGTCAGCTGTTCCTGACTTCCCCGTGCTGATTTCAAGGGGCGGGGCTACATCAGAGTTAAGAACTTGCCACTTCCTGTGGCTGTTGGAGAGTGAGGAGGCACTTCTGCCTGGGAGAGAGGAGAGACCCGGTGGCTTTGCAGCTTTTTTCATCCTGTCAGCTGTTCCTGACTTCCCCGTGCTGATTTCAAGGGGCAGGGCTACATCGGAGTTAAGAACTTGCCACTTCCTGTGGCGTGGCCGCAGGGCATGGACAAAGGGGCATGCCTTATGGCACACGCCCCTTTGGAGTCCTGATGGAGTTCCGTTGCAGTAGAGAAAACGGTTTGAGAAATTTGCCTATTTTTTTGTTCATGTTGTGAGTATGGGGAAACGTAAGGTAAATCCTAAATTATTACCAACTAATACAACAACTCTCCCAGGCCCTATTGAGAGACATTTAGTTTTGGCATCTAAGCCTACTCCTTCATCTCCTATCACTGGAAATGTATCGGGTGCTTCATTAAGTTTTGGGGACTAGGTTTTGAGCTGATATGGCTAAATAGAAGTTCCGAAAAACTTTCACTGTAAAAGCTTGCATGGCTCTAGGGTTGAGTGCCGGGTTAGTAACTGGAGAATGAGGGTTCGAGTCTCATCTAAGGAGTAAGATCTAAATGATGAATTTTTCGTCGACTAGGTTTTGAGCTGATATGGATAAATAGAAGTTCCGAAAAACTCTCAATGTGAAAGCTCGGATGGCTCGAGGGTTGAGTACTGGGTTAGTAACTGGAGGCTGAGGGTTCGAGTCTCATCTAAGGAGTAGGATCTAAATGATGAATTTTTCGTCGACTAGGTTTTGAGCTGATATGGATAAATAGAAGTTCCAAAAAGCTCTCAATGTGAAAGCTCGCATGGCTCTAGGGTTGAGTGCCGGGTTAGTAACTGGAGGCTGAGGGTTTGAGTCTCATCTAAGGAGTAGGATCTAAATGATGAATTTTTCGTCGACTAGGTTTTGAGCTTATATGGATAAATAGAAGTTCCGAAAAGCTCTCAATGTGAAAGCTCGGATGGCTCCAGGGTTGAGTACTGGGTTAGTAACTGGAGGCTAAGGGTTCGAGTCTCATCTAAGGATTAGAATCTAAATGATGAATTTTTCGTCGACTAGGTTTTGAGCTGATATGGATAAATAGAAGTTCCGAAAAGCTCTCAATGTGAAAGCTCGGATGGCTCTAGGGTTGAGTGCCGGGTTAGTAACTGGAGGCTGAGGGTTCGAGTCTCATCTAAGGAGTAGGATCTAAATGATGAATTTTTCGTCGACTAGGTTTTGAGCTTATATGGATAAATAGAAGTTCCGAAAAGTTCTCAATGTGAAAGCTCGCATGGCTCGAGGGTTGAGTGCCGGGTTAGTAACTGGAGGCTGAGGGTTCAAGTCTCATCTAAGAATTAGGATCTAAATGATGAATTTTTCGTCGACTAGGTTTTGAGCTGATATGGATAAATAGAAGTTCCGAAAAGCTCTCAATGTGAAAGCTCGCATGGCTCTAGGGTTGAGTGCCGGGTTAGTAACTGGAGGCTGAGGGTTCAAGTCTCATCTAAGGAGTAGGATCTAAATGATGAATTTTTCGTCGACTAGGTTTTGAGCTTATATGGATAAATAGAAGTTCCGAAAAGTTCTCAATGTGAAAGCTCGCATGGCTCGAGGGTTGAGTGCCGGGTTAGTAACTGGAGGCTGAGGGTTCGAGTCTCATCTAAGGAGTAGAATCTAAATGATGAATTTTTCGTCGACTAGGTTTTGAGCTTATATGGATAAATAGAAGTTCCGAAAAGCTCTCAATGTGAAAGCTCGGATGGCTCGAGGGTTGAGTGCCGGGTTAGTAACTGGAGGCTAAGGGTTCGAACCTCAGCTAAGGAGTAGGAACTAAATGATGAATTTTTCGTCGACTAGGTTTTGAGCTGATATGGATAAATAGAAGTTCCGAAAAGCTCTCAATGTGAAAGCTCGGATGGCTCGAGGGTTGAGTGCCGGGTTAGTAACTGGAGGCTAAGGGTTCGAACCTCAGCTAAGGAGTAGGAACTAAATGATGAATTTTTCGTCGACTAGGTTTTGAGCTGATATGGATAAATAGAAGTTCCGAAAAACTCTCAATGTGAAAGCTCGGATGGCTCGAGGGTTGAGTGCCGGGTTAGTAACTGGAGGCTGAGGGTTCGAGTCTCATCTAAGGAGTAGGATCTAAATGATGAATTTTTCATCGACTATGTTTTGAGCTTATAAGGATAAATAGAAGTTCCGAAAAGCTCTAGATGTGAAACCTCAGCTGGCTCAACGGTAGAGTGCTGGGTTAGTAGCAAGGCCCCATAAGGGTTCAAGCCTCAGCTCGGGGCAAGTACTGGGTTAGTAACAAGACCCCCTAAGGGTGGTTACTGATCCCAAGTAAATAAGGAGAGGGGGGGTGTATATTGGGTGGGGCCAGGGGAGGAGGCCAGAGCAGGAGGAGGAGGAGTAACAAGACCCCCTAAGGGTAGTTACTGCTCCCAAGTAAGGAGGACTGGGTGGGGCCAGGGGAGGTAGCCAGAGCAGGAGGAGGAGTAAGTAGGAGGAGGGGGTGTATACTGGGTGGGGCCAGGAGAGGAGGCCGGAGGAGGAGTAACAAGACCCCCTAAGGGTAGTTACTGCTCCCAAGTAAGGAGGACTGGGTGGGGCCAGGGGAGGAGGCCAGAGCAGCAGGAGGAGGAGGAGGAGTAACAAGACCCCCTAAGGGTAGTTACTGCTCCCAAGTAAGGAGGACTGGGTGGGGCCAGGGGAGGAGGCCAGAGCAGGAGGAGGAGTAACAAGACCCCCTAAGGGTAGTTACTGCTCCCAAGTAAGGAGGACTGGGTGGGGCCAGGGGAGGTAGCCAGAGCAGGAGGAGGAGTAAGTAGGAGGGGGGGTGTATACTGGGTGGGGCCAGGGGAGGAGGCCAGAGCAGGAGGAGGAGTAACAAGACCCCCTAGGGGCCAGAGTGGAGAGCAGTGTAGGGAGAGGGTAAAGGAGGCTTAACAAGACCCCCTAAGGGTTCAAGCCTCAGGGGGAAGGGGAGGAGTAGCAGCAGAGTAGAGGCCAAGGGAGGAGCCACCAGAAGAGGAGCCAGAGAGGTGGGCCCACCAGAAGAGGAGTGACGGAGCCAGACAAAGAGGCGGAGAGGTGGGCCCACCAGAAGAGGAGCGACGGAGCTGGACGAAGAGGCGGAGAGGTGGGCCCACCAGAAGAGGAGCGACGGAGCCAGACGGAGAGGTGGGCCCACCCAGAAGAGGAGCGACGGAGCTGGACGAAGAGACGGAGAGGTGGGCCCACCCAGAAGAGGAGCGACGGAGCCGGACGAAGAGACGGAGAGGTGGGCCCACCCAGAAGAGGGAGCGACGGAGCCGGACGAAGAGACGGAGAGGTGGGCCCACCAGAAGAGGAGCGACGGAGCCGGATGAAGAGACGGAGAGGTGGGCCCACCCAGAAGAGGAGCGACGGAGCTGGACGAAGAGACGGAGAGGTGGGCCCACCAGAAGAGGGAGGTGTGGTGGTGGCAGCGAGAGGAGGAGGAGGAGTGGTGGTGGTGGTGAGGAAAAAAGGAGGAGGGGTTATGCTGCTTTTAATAATATTATTGCTGCCTCTCCCCCCTCTGGTACCTGTTAGAGACAGCTCTCCTCTATTACAGCTGAATCTAACAGGTACCAGAGGGGGGGGGAGAGAGGCAGCAATAATATTATTAAAAGCAGCATAACTCCTCCTCCTTTTTTCCTCACCACCACCACCACTCCTCCTCCTTCTCTCTCTCACCACCACCACTCCTCCTCCTCTCGCCTCCACCACCTCTCCTCCTCTCTCTGCCACCGCCACACCTCCTCCTCTTCTGGTGGGCCCACCTCTCCGTCTCTTCGTCCGGCTCCGTCGCTCCTCTTCTGGGTGGGCCCACCTCTCCGTCTCTTCATCCGGCTCCGTCGCTCCTCTTCTGGTGGGCCCACCTCTCCGTCTCTTCGTCCAGCTCCGTCGCTCCTCTTCTGGGTGGGCCCACCTCTCCGTCTGGCTCCGTCGCTCCTCTTCTGGGTGGGCCCACCTCTCCGTCTCTTCGTCCGGCTCCGTCGCTCCTCTTCTGGGTGGGCCCACCTCTCCGTCTCTTCGTCCGGCTCCGTCGCTCCTCTTCTGGTGGGCCCACCTCTCTGGCTCCTCTTCTGGTGGCTCCTCCCTTGGCCTCTACTCTGCTGCTACTCCTCCCCCTCCCCCTGAGGCTTGAACCCTTAGGGGGTCTTGTTAAGCCTCCTTTACCCTCTCCCTACACTGCTCTCCACTCTGGCCCCTAGGGGGTCTTGTTACTCCTCCTCCTGCTCTGGCCTCCTCCCCTGGCCCCACCCAGTATACACCCCCCCCTCCTACTTACTCCTCCTCCTCCCTCCACTGGCCCCACCCAGTCCTCCTTACTTGGGAGCAGTAACTACCCTTAGGGGGTCTTGTTACTCCTCCTCCTCCTCCTCTGGCCTCCTCTCCTGGCCCCACCCAGTCCTCCTTACTTGGGAGCAGTAACTACCCTTAGGGGGTCTTGTTACTCCTCCTCCTCCTCCGGCCTCCTCCCCTGGCCCCACCCAGTATACACCCCCCCCTCCTACTTACTCCTCCTCCTGCTCTGGCCTCCTCTCCTGGCCCCACCCAGTCCTCCTTACTTGGGAGCAGTAACTACCCTTAGGGGGTCTTGTTACTCCTCCTCCTCCCCTGGCCCCACCCAGTCCTCCTTACTTGGGAGCAGTAACTACCCTTAGGGGGTCTTGTTACTCCTCCTCCTCCTGCTCTGGCCTCCTCCCCTGGCCCCACCCAGTATACACCCCCCCCTCCTTATTTACTTGGGATCAGTAACCACCCTTAGGGGGTCTTGTTATTAACCCAGTACTTGCCCCGAGCTGAGGCTTGAACCCTTATGGGGCCTTGCTACTAACCCAGCACTCTACCGTTGAGCCAGCTGAGGTTTCACATCTAGACCTTTTCGGAACTTCTATTTATCCTTATAAGCTCAAAACATAGTCGATGAAAAATTCATCATTTAGATCCTACTCCTTAGATGAGACTCGAACCCTCAGCCTCCAGTTACTAACCCGGCACTCAACCCTCGCGCCATCCGAGCTTTCACATTGAGAGTTTTTCGGAACTTCTATTTATCCATATCAGCTCAAAACCTAGTCGACGAAAAATTCATCATTTAGTTCCTACTCCTTAGATGAGACTCGAACCCTCAGCCTCCAGTTACTAACCCGGCACTCAACCCTCGAGCCATCCGAGCTTTCACATTGAGAGCTTTTCGGAACTTCTATTTATCCATATCAGCTCAAAACCTAGTCGACGAAAAATTCATCATTTAGTTCCTACTCCTTAGCTGAGGTTCAAACCCTTAGCCTCCAGTTACTAACCCGGCACTCAACCCTCGAGCCATCCGAGCTTTCACATTGAGAGCTTTTCGGAACTTCTATTTATCCATATCAGCTCAAAACCTAGTCGACGAAAAATTCATCATTTAGTTCCTACTCCTTAGCTGAGGTTCAAACCCTTAGCCTCCAGTTACTAACCCGGCATTCAACCCTCGAGCCATCCGAGCTTTCACATTGAGAGCTTTTCGGAACTTCTATTTATCCATATCAGCTCAAAACCTAGTCGACGAAAAATTCATCATTTAGATCCTACTCCTTAGATGAGACTCGAACCCTCAGCCTCCAGTTACTAACCCGGTACTCAACCCTCGAGCCATCCGAGCTTTCACATCGAGAGCTTTTCGGAACTTCTATTTATCCATATAAGCTCAAAACCTAGTCGATGAAAAATTCATCATTTAGATCCTACTCCTTAGATGAGACTCGAACCCTCAGCCTCCAGTTACTAACCCAGCACTCAACCCTAGAGCCATGCGAGCTTTCACAGTGAGAGCTTTTCGGAACTTCTATTTATCCATATCAGCTCAAAACCTAGTCGACGAAAAATTCATCATTTAGATCCTTATCCGAGACTCGAACCCTCAGCCTCCAGTTACTAACCCAGCACTCAACCCTCGAGCCATCCGAGCTTTCACATCGAGAGCTTTTCGGAACTTCTATTTATCCATATCAGCTCAAAACCTAGTCGACGAAAAATTCATCATTTAGTTCCTACTCCTTAGCTGAGGTTCGAACCCTTAGCCTCCAGTTACTAACCCGGCACTCAACCCTCGAGCCATCCGAGCTTTCACATTGAGAGCTTTTCGGAACTTCTATTTATCCATATCAGCTCAAAACCTAGTCGACGAAAAATTCATCATTTAGATCCTACTCCTTAGATGAGACTCGAACCCTTAATCTCCAGTTACTAACCCGGCACTCAACCCTAGAGCCATGCGAGCTTTTACAGTTAGAGCTTTTCGGAACTTCTATTTAGCCATATTTGCTCAAATCCTAGTCGTTGAAAAAAACGCACAACTTAGATCCTACTCCTTAGCTGAGGCTCAGACCCTCGACCCCCAGTTACTAACCCAGCACTCATCCCTCAAGCCAGCCAGGCTTTCACATCAGGAAGTTTTTGGAACTTCTATTTCATTGTGTCTAGGTGCAAATTCCTGGCGAAGGAAGAAACTATCACCTTCGATGTAATGGGAGTGGTGTGAGACTGATGCCGGAAAGGTGGTTGAGGGATACGAGGATACCGGCGACCCAACCTTCGTGTGCTCGGTTGTAAACTTTTACTCCGAGTGTGTTGTAGAACAGATTTGTTTTGTGTAATTATGCTTTTGATTACGTTTATGATTATTTTTAGTTTGCAGAGTTGCGGGTTATGGCACGGTTTAGGTATTTAGGTTCGATTGTAGTGTTGTTTAATATAGGAACGTAAGAGCTGCCTTAGTGGGACAGACTCCTGTTTCCGCCGCCGGCCATCCCGGGTCCCGAGTACCTAGGTAGATCCCGAGGAGTGACATGGATTTTAGGCTGCTTTTCCTAGGATTTCCCCGAGCCGTCTCAGTAATTACCTATAGACTTCTCTTTGTCAATCGTATCGCTAAACTAATTTTTTCTTTCTTTTCGTCGGTTTAATTATCTCTGGAATATAGGAGTGGACTTTCTCGTATCTATATTCTTACCGTATATACTAGTCGCTTGTTATCACGCTCTCTGCGTCGATCTGTTTTTCCCTGTCCTCTTTTAGACAATCTCTGGACTTGCTGATGTGATCTCCTTTTACTGTGCTCCTAGAGCACTGTTCTTCAACCTTTTGACACCTATGGACCGGCGCAAATAAAAGAATTATTTTGTGGGCTAGTTTCCCGTAAACTATGATTTTCTTCTGTTGTATACTATCAATACCTAACTGTCTGTTTTTAAGATTGTTTTTTTGATGGACATTTGGTCTATTTCCTTCTTCTTGGCTATGCAGATGTCCTTAAGCTCTCAGAGTATATTTATTTAGGGTTTCCCTTTCTGGAGTTCTATGTTAGCTTACAACTTACTTTGGTCTTCCCACATAAGATATCTCGGCTACAATGAAATATAATAGGGATGATCTTATATCTACTGCAAAATCATTATTGCGGTCTTGGCGTTCCCTTCGTCTCTCTCGGTGGGATCCCCGATTTATTCCCATATTCTGCCTTTATTTGCACAAATAAACCCCCACAACTTGCACTTAAGAAACTTACTTCCTGCCTGATTTCTTTACTTATCGTAAAGCTTTTATTATACAACAGGCTGGCCGACGGTTCTCTTCTTACTCAAACTACTGTCCGCTGTGGTTGCAATTAGAATTGTCTTTACTTGATACTTCCGCATCGCTCGTGCCTCTACTAACCTCAGAAGCACCTCTTAGGAAAAATAATCCCGTTATTTCCAACTCTGTTTATTGGATCTAGTTAAACTTCTAGAATTTCTCTTTGGCATAATCCCCATTTTCAGATTGATAACTCTCCCATCTATTGGGCTAAATGGGCCCCGATTAGAATTTGGTTTCTGGGTGATATCTTCAATTTAGCCCTAAAGCTCCTTTCCTTTGCCGAACTTCAAACTACGTTTGCCCTACCGGATTCGGCTCTCTAGAGTGATTTTTTAAAAAATGAAATATCCTCCTTACTCTCACTGCAGATGCTCCTTCCCCGATCTCCTTGTTTTCATCGTTGTCGACAAGGGGACATGTAGCATCGAACATCTACAAATTGTTCGCTAATTCCCTCTTTAATACAGATTATCTGCTGCTGGCTCAGAGAATAAATGCCCCTACTTACTATGCAAGTAATCAGGTTCGAATCCTACCTAGGGAGAAGCCGCTGCTTGCCCTGTATCGGTAGCGTGGAATATTGCTACGCCTTGGGTTTTGGCCAGGTACTAGTGACCTGGATTGGCCACCGTGAGAACGGGTTACTGGACTCGATGGACCGTTGGTCTGACCCGGTAAGGCTGTTCTTAATTGTCTTCCTTCTGAGACGGCTTGGTCCAAAACTCTTAGAACGATTCCTTCTGCCGACTCGTTACGATCCGTGTTTCTTCTGCATCGTAAAACGAACTGGACGCCTCAAAGACTACATAAATGTTATTTGATTGTCCGTGCTTACAATCTTATCGGAATGACATTTGGTCTGCTGTATGTTCTATTTCTGATATACAATCAAATCTATCCGTTACTATAGTCATCCTTATATCGGAGGCTCCTTCTCTTAAGATTTCTGATACACATCATGCTCTATTTAATACACTCTTAGTTATTGCACTGCGACTAATCTTCTCTCATTGGAAATCATTTGACTCACTAAATATCCACTTTGGTGGCAGTCAGTGCTTTTACAACATTGACGTGAAATGCTAATCTCTAAGTCCTTGCCTCTGCATACTAAAGTCGCTAGGAAATGGGCCATTATTGAGACTTACTTAAATTCTGTGTAGGGAAGTTCACAGGTTGCTGTGAAAACTATCTTTAATGCAGATCCTCTACAACAGTGGTCTCGAACTCAAACCTTTTGCAGGGCCGTATTTTAGATTTGTAGGTATTTGGAGGCCCAAAGCAAGCAGGAGCAGCGAGTTGAAGCCTCCCTCCTTGCCCTATGTTCCTTCAATGCCTGGAAGCGACTACGGCCATGCTCCGGGGGCTCTAGCGCTGTGCTTCTTCTCCCTCCCCCTGTCTCCGGTTTCGGAGGAACAGAGTCAGAAAGCCGGCAAGCACGGCGTAGTCAGAAGTCAGCCGATGTCAGAGATCAGGAAATCAACTGAAGCAGGCACTTGTTTGTTGTTTTTCAGGCCGCTATACGTTAGCAGCGCGGGACGGAGCCTGGAAACTGTTGAAGTAGGGCGATGGGGAAACCGGCGCAAAGTTCTACTCTACTGTGCATGCGGGGACACGGCACCACGGACCCACCAACTTTGAAGTACTCATGCGCGCTAAGGGAATTATTATAGCGGATGACAATTTTGCATGAGGTAAATCTTCCCCCACCCCCCTCGAAGGCCTGCATGTTCCCCAACTAAGACTGGAAGGCCAGAGGGGAAGCTGGAGGAGGATGCAAATGAACACAGCCTACAGAGAGGATTGTTCCTGTAGTGTTCCTTGCAGGCTGCCATTGGACTCTGCAGGACGTTCCCTCTGCCACAGTCCCGCCCCTCTGGATCGTTACAGCATCGGCAATCCTCTCTGCAGGCTGCGGTAATTAGCTGAAACTAAGACCGGGAGGCCAGGGGGGAAGCTGGAGGATGCTGCAAAAAGTGGGCAGCACTAGTACAGACCACAGGCCGCAAAATAGTAAGTATGTGTATATAAATGTAAATCACTTTGATTGTAACCACAGCAAGGTGGTGTATCAAATCACTCCCTTTGGCTTTTTTTTCTTTTCTGTTTTTAGAAAGGGAAAACTGATATGTTTAGGCCTTTCAGTCCAAGGATGCTAAATGCTGGGCCACTGTTTGGAGGTACCAGAGAGGCTGGGGGTCTCAGCTCGGTAGCAATAACGGTCTCTTGGTTTATTTTTTTTACAGAAGCTGTACTGCTTCTTTTTCCTAATATTGCACAGTGTCTGTAATGGACCACCATAAGCCTTGCTTGATGGCAAACCCATAGGCAGGCTATGAAAATCATGAAACCTACCTGCTTCTGCTAAGGTCCAACTGACTGCCATGATAGTCCTCAGTGTGGAACGCTCTTCCGGAGTCTGTTATATGGGAAAACACTCTCCAGGGATTTAAAACAAAGTTGGACAAGTTCCTGCTCAACTGGAACGTACGCAGGTGAGGCTGGACTCATTTAGAGCACTGGTCTGACCCAGCAGCGGCAGTTGTTGAAATGTAATCTGCCCGCTAGCAGAGTTAGGCCAACTCCCTGCTTCTTCTTGAGCTTCTCGCCGCTGCCTTTTTACTAAACAAACTGTTCAGGATATCTGCCTTATTTCTGGATCAAGTTGCATAATTGGTCAAAAAGAAATGGCTATGTGATGTGACTTTTAGACCAATGCTGACTTTCTTGCACACTCATCTCTCCCCTACCCGTTCCCTCTCTTGCCTCTGAATTTGTGTGTATTTGTTTGAAATTTGCCTAGGACAGAGGCTCTCTATTCAGTCCTCGGGACGCACCCAACCAGGATATCCATATGCATGTGACCCAAGGACTGGGTCGAGAACCTCTATATACACAACAAATGAAATGAAACGTTCCTTTCAGGGTAATTCTATACTTTGGCCCCAACACTTATCTGTATCGGAGGCACAAAATTAGCAGGTACTAGCCCGGTACTATTTTGAGGCCCTCGGTATATTACCATTGTTCTGGAACGTTGTCCGCCTCACTGCTGTAACCTCACGCAAGCTCTTTCTTGCATCTGTACGTGATTGTGAGGTGGAGTGGAGACGACAATCGCGTAGACGTAGGAAAGCGCTTGCGTGGTTACAGCAGTGAGGTGGGCAACATTCTAGAACATGCAGAAAGTGAAAAACGATCAAACTTCACTTTCTGCACATTGCACTGCTTTTACCTCATGGCAAAGTTGTCATTTCTTTAATAAGACATTAACTATTTTTTTCTGCGGCCCTTCAAGTACCTACAAATCCAAAATGTGGCCCTGAAAGGGTTTGAGTTTGAGACCGCTGTACTAAGGCCAGTACTGAGCAGACTTGGTGTAGATTGCAATTCAGTTTAGAATGGGCTTGGGGAAGGGGGTCCTAGATCAATGCAGCACAACAGTGTCAGTGCGATGAATCTGATTCAGCATTTCTGGGGAGTGATGCCTCTCCTACCCTCCCTTGTGTTGCCCCCTGGAGCAGCAGGGTGAGTCTGGGAAGCAGGTGGTGGTTGGCAGGGAGCTCAGGCCTGGGGGGAGGGAGGAGCTGCCACCAGAGCTTTTAGCTGCTAATCGAATATATGCATAAAGGTGATGCGAGCAATGAATTGCTGCCTGAAGCCCAGCCTCCCTGCAATAAAACAGCCATGATGAATCGTCCCAATCCAGTGCTTGGGACGGCTTCAGGAGCCCTAGCAATTTAGAACATGAGGTCGGTGCTGGGCACACTTTCACAGTCTGAATCCCACAAAAGTTTCAGATGGTTTGGATAAGTGAAGTGAGTTTATTTATCTAAAATATTTATTATCTGTCTAAATCCTAGGCGGCTTACTTCAGAAACTTTTCAAATTCAACCTTACCCTCCTTACTGGGGTGCATAACCAGCCACACGTTATTTGCAAACTTCTGACGTTTCTTGTATCTAAATGTCATCCTACAACCTTCACTGCCATACTCAAGATGTACCACATATTCAATCCATACCAATAGAAAATGATTTCTAGGACCAAAAAGACAGACTGAATTCTTGCATGTGATTTATTTCTCTTTCCTCTTGTCACTTTCATGTGAGAACAGAGAGTCATCCTATGAGCTGGGAGGGAATTCTACAAATTACAACGGCCAAAAAAGGACTCAACAGAAGAGGACAACAGTGCCCGGTACAAACAGGGGATGGGTGGATTAGGTGCCACTCCCCCCTCACCCATTGTACAAGACAGAAACCAGTTCATTCTACTGGTTTTTCAAAAAGGAAAAAAAAAATACCTGACAGATATGTGGAAGTACTCTCAAATTGAAATGTATTACCACCCCATCTGTATAGCACATTCCTTGGTTCCTCCTCTGTGGTCCACTTACGCATCCTATGATGTATATTAGAAAACGCAATTGTCATTTATTCACTACATTCAAGTCTCTGTAAGAGGTGTATTTTAGAAGGATTTGGCAACAGAAACGCAGCATAGATAAATATACAGTATATATATTAAAATATACAATTATAAATACCAACACGTCTCTTAATATAGGTTCACAGTAACATTGGAATTCAAGAAAAATAAGGTAACATTAGAATCCTTGCCCTGGGACTGAGATAGGAGCGAGGTGGAGTGCCCTTGAACATTAGAGATACTGTTGTGTATAACCACCTTTCTCTCTGCAACCCCTGTGGGGGTGGGGGTGGGGAGGGAATAGTAAACAAAGCGGAAGAAAAAGGAACAGAGAATAGTCAGGAGCTCAGTCTGTATGCCTCATGCGTGTGCTTCCGTTGCCTCCCTTAAGTTTCTTTTGATGCGTCTACCATGCGGCCTGCAAAGAATCAGGTGACTAGTCCTCCAAGAATTTGGTCATCAGTACTGGCGCAACTGGAAGCCAGTTGTCATCTGCAGCAGTCATGGAAGTTTGTCACTAGTGGATGGCGCTCGGCTAGCGGCTAAACTGTTGAAAAGCCCAAAGGCGTCTAAATTTCTCACTTGGTTGATGTGTTAATTGCTCAAAAAAAGTGTTTCTCAACTTAGTCCCGCTGGACTCCTAAAACACTAAGTACATATTTTTCCTGTATCAACCCCACCCAAAGTACACAAACATATTTTGAGCACATTGATCATAGATACAGGACCCCCCAAGACCAGACTTGGCCCACATTGGAACAATGGAACTTCATAAAGCTAAACTACAGCCCCTGGTTTATCTTCTCTGGCTTTCAACAGAGCTTATCAATTAATTCTCATGCCCTGAGAGAATGCCTGCTCTTCTCCTGTGTCTAGTGACCATTAGCACAAAGCACATATTTTTTCAGATCAAAATGTTATCCTGGATTTGTGTACCTGGTTTGTCCAATTGTGATTTTATATAGCCACTCATAAACCTTCTCCTCTGCCCTTGGATTAAGTCCTTATCTTATCAATAAATCCCTAACTAGTAAAATCCTGAGCCATGGTAAGAAAGTGGAGTAGCTAGTTTTTTTGTTGTTGCTAAAATTTCATGCTTGCCCATTCCACCACATACCTGTCCATTTTTAATAGACTGCCCCTCCCCCCCACATCAATCCCCCCTTTGGATCCTGGTTTGACTACTCAAAACAGGGTTCACACCTAGGCCTTCAGTGATCTTACCTTGCTTCACGCTGGGGTTGTGTTGGGTATGACCTATCCTATGGATCAGCGTAAGGTTGGGAGTCACTTTCTGCAAACATATCCTTCCAATGCCAATTAGACAGGACAAACTACAACACACAACCAGAAAGACAAATGCCAGACCTAGTAAAATACCCACTAGGCCTTTTACCTATGATAGATTAGGCAGCCATGCAGTTAGCCAATTAAACCAGCCTTTATCCTCTACCTTAAATTGTTCCCAGTTCTGCAATGCTTTGGCCAAAGATGTTATATGTGCTTGTTGGTCAGAGAAGGCATTAGGAATATAAGTACAACACTCCTGACCAATGATGGCAAGGAGATAGTCAAGTGCCATCCGATGTTGGATGGCTACAATAGGTGTTGCTCAATCTCTAGTGAATGAGATTGAGTAACTGCCGTTGTTTCATTACCCATAGTTTCAATAAGGGTGGATAACTGTCTTGTAATTTGGATTAACCTACCTACTCCATAAGCAAGTATAAGGATCATACCGGAGCATTTCTCTTTGATCGAGTAGAAGGTAATTCAGAAAGGATTCCCATAGGGGGTAATAGAAACACAATGTAACTAGTCCCTGACTTTAACTTAACCATTTCAAGATGTTGCCTCCAGAATTTCTAAAGCTAAAGTTTTTATAATAATTTTATATGCACATTTCATATGTAAAGACACACCCAAAATTCACACACATAATCAAACACACAGTCTGGGGCCCCAAACACACCACACTTATATCTATCACATATTCAATAAGTACTATTAAGGTACATATATTCAAAAATGTGAAACCCTATATCTCCCCAAGCCAAACTGCGAGGTCTAGCATGAATTAGCTTGCTAGGGCAACGCAGCAAACAGCTCGGGAAAACCGCACTGTGTTTTAAACAAAGAAGAATGGAAAATGTATACATAAGGTAAATATATGATCTATTTAGTTTCCCTAAGTCCAGTTTAACCAACAAATTGCTTAAAGAGTACCCATGGTATGCTTGATTTCGCAGCTGAGAAATCCTATCCACTGTCCTAGATAAAGCCTTCTCCAAGTAATTTATGTGAATTTGCTGGCCAAGTAAACCCATACAGGAAATTTCCCCAACTCCTGCCTAAAGGTGCCAGGTGTACCAACAGTGTCTGTTCTCACAATAGCCAAAGATCAAGTACCAGAAGAGCAGAACAGAGACTAAATTTGCAGTTTGGGTTTTATTTTGTTTGTTTTTTTAAATCTATAGACATACTCTGGACACACTGGCACTCTTGGGGTATAAAGGTCAGGAAAATGCAAAGAAAGACAGTATCAGTAATAGAAAAGATTAAAACTCATATGTAAGGCACATGAAAATCCCTAGATATCCTCAATATTACTAAACTTAGAATAGTTCCCTATAACCAGAAGTATCGGGCATAGTAACCTAGAATTGAATGTATTAAGGCAGGGGTGTCCAATGTCGGTCCTCGAGGGCCGCAATCCAGTCGGGTTTTCAGGATTTCCCCAATGAATATGCATGAGATCTATAAGCATATAATGAAAGCAGTGCATGCAAATAGACCTCATGTATATTCATTGGGGAAATCCTGAAAATCCGACTGGACTGCGGCCCTCGATGACCGACATTGGACACCCCTGTATTAAGGTGTAGAATAAATGCAAAGTGTAAACCCTAAGAAACCCAAATATATGCATAAAGGTGATGCGAGCAATGAACGCACGCAGGACAAGAACCAAAGTTCTCAAAATAAAATAAAATTATTAAAAGAACTCATGATAATAATAAAAATAATAAAAATGTAAAGCACTACCAGATATGTCAAACAAGGGTGTCAAAGTCACTCCTCAAGGGCCACAATCCAGTCAGATTTTCAGGATTTCCCCACTGACTATGCATGAGATCTATTAGCATACAATGAAAACAGTGCATGCAAATAGATCTCATGCATATTCATTGGGGAAATCCTGAAAACATGACTGGATTGCGGTCCTCCAGGAGGGACTTTGACACCCCTGTTCTACAACATAATCATGGACAAAACAACATTAATACAATTTCCAAATGACCAAAAGGCAAGGGGCATCCATCTTCCAGGGGTAATTTAAAATGTAGTCATAGTAATTCATAGCTTTGGTTTCAAACAGCGTTCTTACGACTTTCCACATATCAGTTTTTCCACATATCTACCACCGTAGAACCTTCAGGGACCCCCTGAAGAAGACTAACTTGTCGAAACACGGACCGTGTTGGGTCCTACGCTTTCAGCATACTAGGTCGTTTAGGTTCATGTGTGGATCATTTTATTTACATGTGGATTGCTTTACTGTATTTCTGAAACTTTTATTCATTTTTAATAAAGTCCATTTCAGGAACATCATCACTCCACAGTGTTTTTTTGGTTTCCCTTAGCTTCTTTTCTCTGTGGATTCCTTGGGGTCAATTGCTTTTGGTTTTGCCTAAAATAAGAGAACCTCAATATTACTAAACTTAGAATATTTTCATGTACCCAGAAGTATCAGGCACAGTAACTTAGACTTGAATGCACAAAGATGTAGAATAAATGCAAAGTGTAAACCCTATGAAACCCAAATATATGCGTAAAGGTGATGCGAGCAATGAATGTACGCAGGACATATTTCTTCTTCTCTGAGTGCAAATAATAAAAATGTAAAGCACTGCCACATGTGCGACAGGCCTATAACCTACTATAGGTGACACAGTACATAAAAATACAGGATAAACAAATAGTTCTTGGCAACAAATGTAGAGGATCATTTGAAGATCTGCAATGCTACAATAAATAGCTCGCATGATGTAGGTGTATTTTTTGGGAGAAAAGCAATCATAAATCAAGTGTTTCTAAACCATAATACAGATTTGTTAAATTATAAAAAAGAAAAATGTGAAAATCCAGATAAATTACCTAACCAACATTAACACCTAAACAAAGTAAAATCTCTTAACAATAATGTATCATAAAACATATGAAAACAATTGACAATATAAAAACAATAAAAATCTAAGGGAAGGTGTGGACTGGCTGGTAACTTGTGCAAACTCTTCCGACGGTAGATTCACAACAGTCTCTCTGCTTCTCAAATTCTCAACCGTAGGAGTGAGCATGATCAAAATTAGGAGTAAACCAAAGTTATCATCTTGACGTCTTGTGAAGCTTTAAAGGTATGTATGTGTCCTTTTGATTGGAGTCATAAAAGGTCAGAGAAATATGACTGTCCATAGATTTCGTGTATGCAGTCTGGATAGGTCCCTTGTCTGCCTGATGCAATCTGCAGTCCTCAGCTTCTACCATCTACAACATAATCAGAAGCAAAACCACATTAATACAATTTCCAAGTGACCAAAAGGCAAGGGCTTTCATCTTCCAGGGGTAATTTAAAATGGAGTCATAGTAATTCTAGGTAATACAGCTGGCACATATTGGTGTCTGATGTTCAGACTCCAATGGCATAAGGTTTATACTAAGCCAGCATTTTTTTTTATTAATTAGTAGTTCGCTCTTCCATCAAATTACCAAAATAAAATTAATATACGGGTTTTAATTTGTGCCCAATCAATGAGGAATCTATTAATTCCTGTAGTAACATAATTCAGAAATAGCTTACCTTATCTGTAGTTATCTCTGAAGGCATTCCATATCTGGAGACAGTTCATTCAGTGGCATTGTAATCACTTACCCACGTGTTTCTGTAATAAATGTAAATTCACAAATAAAAGATGTGAAATACCACAACTATTAAATTGCAAATTCATTAATATCTAAATGAGAAAATTAAACTTTCCATTTGAATGAACTACTGTCGCTGTAGAAGGTCCCTATCCTAAAGAGCTTATCTGTCAAAAGATAAGTTTAACCTAACACTCTGCTCAGTGTCAGCTCTGCTGTACAGTTGATAATTGTCAGCACGTTCTGTTGGCTTAACCAGCGTCGGCAAAAGCCTATGGAAGATTACATCCATCATATCTAATCTTGGACATACCTAGATTACATCCAAATTATCAGTATTTAAGAGTAACAAACAAAGGACCTCGGCAGAAGCCTAAGCGTCAACCGACATGATAAGATGTGCTAAGGTCAGGTAGTTAGGGAAGAAAAAGACCCTAGCTACATTGTCAAAGTGAATCTAGAAATTTAATAGTAACTCCATTTTATGAAGACAATTCACACCCCATATAGTATTCACCAGTATTTCAACCAATTTACAGAAAGATATGGGTACATAACTTCTATTGTTGTTATTTTCTAAACCAAGTCTCAAATTTATAAATATAAGAGATTATAAAGATAAGAGGTTAAAATCCTTATCCCCTCTATTTTGACCATCTCCTCCTTCGCTAAATTCTCTTCAGATCCATCCATTAGTCACACCCAAGAAAAACACACATTCATGCAGGTAGACAGTCCTTTCTCTCTCACACACAGAAGTCTCTAAATCCACTCTGTATTCATATTTCTAATGTATTTTTCTTGTAAGCATGGTATCTCTGTTGGAATAAATCTTTTTCTGCACAAAATATTCTTTCACTGTTAGCTATCATTGACACTGTTTTCACTTCCAAACAAAGACACACCAAGTACCTTCAACAAATCTTTCCTATGAACCTTCTCCTCATCTTCTGCCCGATTCCCACTAAAATATCCCTTATAATCAGGTCATAATTCATACGCACATACCTTCATGACACATCTCGCAAAACTTTCTGTTTTTTAAACGACTTCTGCTTTCACGACTTCTGCTTTCACATATGTGTACATTCTTCATAAGTGTCTTTACCCGAATAGCAGGCATTTTCCCACGTCCTGCTCTGAACGGCCAGAAGAACATCTTCTCATATCTTTCCTTCATCTTATGCTTCTGCACAATCACAATCGAACAATTTATAACTCCTGTAGGGTGAACACATCTAGCTGTTCATATCTTTCTTTAACTTTACAGGGTCTAATCCCTCATTCTCTTACTGTACAAATCAACCTCACTTAACATTAAACTCTGTTTCCTATAAAGTCATACAAATTTTGTTCTTATCATATTAGGACCTTAATTTCCCAGTATTCAATCTATTGCCTCTTTCTCTCTCCTTAAACTACATGGTCTATTCTTTTCTACAACTTGCCTGCATTCTCCCATTAAAAAATTCACATCATGCACAAATCAACTTCCCTTTCCTTTCTGTGCTATTTTTTGTATTATTCTCCATTCTGTTCCCCTCTTCCACCTCTGCTAATCCACAGAAGTAAAATAAAACTAAATCATATAACGCTTATTTAATTCTTTTTCCAAATGCCCTCCACACGAAAGACTTCTCAGGAAACTACAAAGCCATGGCATAGAGGGAGATATACAAAGATGGATAGGCAAATGGCTGGAAAACCGAAAGCAGAGAGTGGGCATAAATGGGAAGTTCTCCGACTGGGAGAAAGTGACTAGTGGTGTACCCCAGGGCTCGGTACTTGGGCCGATCCTTTTTAATATTTATATCAATGACCTGGAGGAAGGAATATCCAGTGAGATCATCAAGTTTGCAGACGATACAAAACTATGCCGGGCAATCAGATCGCAGGAGGATAGAGAGAAACTCCAGAGCGACTTGTGTCGGTTAGAAACATGGGCGGAGAAATGGCAGATGAAGTTCAATGTGGAGAAATGCAAGGTAATGCATTTAGGCAATAAAAATAAGGAATACGAGTATACAATGTCAGGTGCAACTCTGGGGAAGAGTGAACAAGAAAGGGACCTGGGTGTACTGATAGATAGGACCCTGAAGCCGTCGGCACAATGCGCGGCAGCGGCAAAGAAGGCAAATAGAATGTTGGGCATGATAAAGAAAGGAATCTCGAGTAGATCGGAGGAAAGTTATAATGCCGCTTTATAGGGCAATGGTCAGACCACACTTGGAATACTGCGTCCAACATTGGTCTCCCTACCTAAAGAAGGATATAAAACTACTGGAGAGGGTGCAGAGACGAGCAACAAAACTGGTGAAGGGTATGGAGAGACTGGAATATGAGGATAGACTTATAACACTAGGATTGTTCTCCCTTGAGAAAAGGAGAATGCGTGGGGATATGATCGAGACCTTCAAAATACTGAAAGGAATCGACAAAATAGAGCAGAGAAGATTATTTACACTGTCCAATTTGACACGGACTAGAGGACATGGAATGAAGCTAAGGGGGGACAGGTTCAGGACTAATGTCAGGAAGTTCTGCTTCACTCAGAGAGTGGTTGACACCTGGAATGCCCTCCCAGAGGAGATTATTGCGGAATCGACCGTCCTAGGCTTCAAGAGCAAACTAGATGCATATCTCCTTAAGAGAGGCATATAAAGATATGGTGGACTATAAATTACGCCAGGTGTACACCTGGCGGGGCCTCCGCGTGTGCGGATCGCCGGACTTGATGGACCGAAGGTCTGATCCGGAGATGGCAGTTCTTATGTTCTTATGTTCTTATTATTTATCAATATATCAATTTTTTTTCTCTATTAGGGGTTTGTATTTTCCTTCTCACTGAAAGCAAGATAAAGGCACTGCTCATTAAATAAATGCAAAAATCAGAAACAAATTTAAAATTAGTAATGGCAACTCCTTTTCTAAAAACCTACGATGCTGAATCAATCTTAAAATCTACCTGTGTTATCTAATTAGGGTAACTATTTGCATATAACAAACAAAAGTTCTGTTTAACATTACATAGTAACTATGACATTTATCCATCTGGGAGGGAGGGGAGGGACATTTCAAAACAGAAAATCCTTATGTACAGTGGTGGATTGGAAAAGTTTGCTAAGGGGAAAGAAAGAAACAGATCTACTAGTGCCCTGCCCAGCTGGTCCGTGTCATTAAGGAAACCAAAGCAGCCAGTCAACATTGCAAAACCTTCCAGAGGCGATACAGCAATGGTAAAATTAAAAATCATCGGTTACCGGTAGCTACTGTTGGCTTTTGTTCTTTGCTCTGTATTGCACTTCTCACATCCCTCTTCCTCACAAGCCAGTAGACATCGTCTCCATAATCTTCTGAAAGGAGTGGGAGAAGTCCTCCTTCCCCTATTTCTCTGCTCATCATTCTGTAACAGGTTATCCAAGGGGTTCACCCATGCCAGTCTTCGAATTAAGGTGTAATTCCGAGGGTTGGCCACAAGGCTTGTTGCCTCTTGCACAGGCCTTGGACAAGTCAATACTCAAGTTTTTACAGCAAATAGTAGTAGCGGGGGATCAGTCCAGTCAGACTGTCCTACATCTAAATGTAGGTTAATCACTTCCACAGAGCTATTGCTCCCAGTGGGAGGAGTCAGGCTTCCTCCAGGAACCAGGTTCAGAGGGTACACTCCGAGTTGTTATTTTCACCAATGAAGTGAACAAACTTTCATTAAAGTGCAGTGTAAGGCCTAGCTTTTAACACCCAAGGGGGAAGGGGAACTTCAGATCCCTTTGCCTCCGCATGTCTCTGGCTCCCGCCTGCTGGATTGATGTGCTGCAGTCCCAAAGCTGTGCGTTTCAAATCATCATGCAAGAAATGACAGCACAGCTCTCGTCAATTTGATACACACAAAATTTGGCAGGAAGTGTGTGTGTGTATAAAAAACCCAAACCCATACGATTCAGAGAATGCAGGTTGAGGGGAAGGTATTGCCTAGTCTTTGGTCAATAGATAGGATCTCTTAAAAGGACTTCCCTCCATGTTGTACGTTGGCACTTTTAAAAGAGAAAAGGAGCTAAGTTATAAACACCCTGGTGCCGCTTCCATCCAAGCAGTACTACTAAATCTACATGCTGTTCTCGAGAAGTTAAAACTTGATTTAAAAAAAGTGACATTAAAGAAAATTATAATCCAAAATGTGTGTTCTAAACAGAACACAATAAAGAGGTATTCCACTGAGTAGGAGGTTTAAATATGAATGGTCAGAACCGTAGCTAGCAGGCTTTGGCCTGGATGTTCTTAAGTGGACAGACACATTTTTCTTCTCACTGTTGATCTTCAGAAAGCATCCACTCCATCTTAGCCTTCCACGCCACGTTTCCTGCAGAGCTCCGAACATCCCACACTGGGGGGAGTCTATTTCCTCACACGTGAAAAAAAGAACGCAGCTCAGTCTTCCTTAGCTAGGTTGACCCTGCAATATCTGAAAATGTGACCAGTGCAAATTTAGATAGAACAGAAGAAATGGGTTTTTCCACTGGGGAGGGAGGGGGGCCGAGAGAAGCGCTCACTTTTCCAGTAATGTCCTGGTTGGGCGGATTTGGGTTAGGGGGAATAAGGGAAGCAGGAGCCTGGCCAGGAATCCACAGAAGCAGTTTTTCTTAGCCCATTCTGGATTCGGTTCTCCAGTCTCCTAATTATCAGGTCTGCTTCAAAGCTTGTGTGCCAAAATAAAAAAAACAGTAGCGATAAACAACATTTGAAATAAAACACAACATGAAAAAACAAATTTCCATTTGGATTTCTAATGATGGCACAGGATGGGGTTTTGGGGTAACGAGGGCAGGAAGTAACTGACAGACTTGGAGACTAAGGCCAGGATTCACTAAGCAAACCGATCGTGTACCGATCGGTTTGCGAGCCCTTAGCGAGCAGATTTCCTTCCGGCCCGATTGACTAAAGTGTTTAGTGATCCCCTCCCGATCCATGCATGCAAATTTGGGAGGGCAGCGAATCACTAAACACTTTAGCTAACACCGATTGGGCTTGCCCATCAGGAAAGAAGCGACTGCTGAAGTCAAGTCGCTTCTAACCTGGCCGACTCTCCTGCCCTTTAAAACCATGGGCTCGCAATGCTTTTTAGCAGAGCAAGCCCATGGTTTTAAGTCCAACGCTGCCCACCCGGTCCTTGCATATAGGGCCGGCCGGGTCCACGCCTCCCTGTACTCTTTAAAATTATGGCAGGAGGATTCCCGCATATCTACAACTACTAACCCCCCTCCCAACAAATACCCCTACCCCTCCTCCCTCCCCAACCCCCAAAAAAATTTGCCCCGCAGCCGCGTCGAAAATAATTATGGCAGGAGGGTTCCCACTCCCTCCTGCCATCGGTCCCACCCAAAAACTACGGTAACGGCAGGAGGGATGCCAATTCCCTGATGCCATCCCCCTCGGATGCCCCCTCCCCATCCCCGGTCCCTTCCCCACCCCTCCCCATACCTTTAACGGAGCAGGAGGGGTGCTCAATCCCTCCTACTCCAATGCTTCCCGCGATGAGTCTGAGGCCTTAGGCCACACCCCGGTGCATTATGTGATGCATGGGGTGGAGCCTAAGGCCCTGATTGGCTGAGGCGCCTCGGGCAGGAGAGCAACTCATCATCCGAAGAGTGTAGGGAGTCCTCGTCCTCCTCCCCCGTCATGTGGTTCACAATGTGAATGTTGACAAATACCCTAGGACCTTCGTATGGATTCTGCCCTTTCAGGAACCTGATCTAAGGGAAGAAAAGACAGGGAGACATGAGTTAATGTGAATCAATGTTGTATGTAAACCGTGTGAAATGCATGCACTAAGTGAAAAGGCTTCCGAGCTTGTTTAAAGATGAAAAGTGATGGAAACTTAGAACCAAAAAGCACAGTTACTTACCATCGACAGGTGTTATCCAGGGACAGCAGGCAGATATTCTCACGTATGGGTGACTTCACCGATGGAGCCCCAGTATGGACCACTTTAAAAGTGCATCGCCACTTTAAGTCTTTAGAAAGTTCACGATAGCCCAAACTGCGCATGCGCGAGTGCCTTCCCGCCCGAAGTAGGGCGCGCGGTCCCTCAGTTTCTTAGTTTCCGCGGAGCTAAGATGCGTTTTTTGAACGGCCGTTGAAATCTTTTTTCCACTGTCTTCCCGCTCACGCGGATCTCTGACTTTTTAGTCAGTTTTTGTTTCATTTCGTTTGTTTATTCTTTTTTCTAAAAAAGAATAGTAGTAAAAAATTTTAATTTTTTCTCTTTCGTGGGTTCGGCCCAGCGGGGCCTGTTCCATCTCCACAGCCTCGGATTTTGATTTCGCCAAGGCCATGTTCCCTTCAATGTCCCATCCGCAAACAAGTTTTAAAAAGTGCGGACGCTGTGGTCGCCCCATTTCTATCACTGATCCGCACCGCTGGAGTCTCCAGTGCTTGGGGCCTGAGCACCGCTCAGAGACTTGTTCCCGCTGTGCGTCGCTTCAGAAGAGGACACTTAAGTATCGCCTCATCCAGCAGCGACTCCTTTTCGGCGCCGGCATGGAAGAAGAATTGACATTAGTCTCAGTGCCAACGGCGCAGTCTAAGTCGACACCGCAACTATCGACTTCGGGAGAGCCATCATTGGTGTTGCATGCAATGGGTAAGCAGCGAAGAAGTCTCAGATTCTAGATTGTAGCACAAACAAAAATGTTTTTGATACAAATTCCACACTTCAAAATAGCAAATTATGTCCAAAGTGGAATGCAAAGTTAAGACTATATATTCAGTTCTTGAAGAAAGATAATTTCTTCTAAATTGGTTGCCTTATACTTTAAGTCACCACTTCTTTTCAAAGAGGAAGGAGAAAAGACCTGACAGGTTTTTTATTCCATACAAATCAGCTGAATAAAACCATATTATAATCATTGGTCTTCCTCCTCCTCCTATACTTTTCTAATGTGCAAAATACAGCAATCCCTAAAATTACTTTATTAAATATATTTGATATATGTGATCCTTGAAAGATGTGGTGACTTAATATTAAAAGTATAAGGCAACCAATTTAGAAGCAATTATCTTTCTTCAACAACTGAATATATAGTCTTAATTTTACATTCCACTTTGAACATAATTTACTCAGATTATGAGATTTGGAGGTGAAGCTGGGAGAAGTATGTTTGGCTGCAGTCTGGACGCCAAGTAACCACCTTCTAGCTCGAAACAAACCAAATAGCTGTTGGGCCCAAATGAATCAAAAAGCCATTTATTTGTTTGGAAACTCTTTACGGTCTACTTTTTTCCCTTTGTTGGAAGACACAGCAACTTCAAATCATGACAGCTAGGAAATATTTCACCATATTAATAAACATTGATCTGATGTCATCCTATTGAGAAATAGATTGTATTCCCCAGGCAGAACAAATAGAGTTTATTAGTTTTAGTAAATAATTATCAGGACTCTTAAGTACAATATAGAATACAGTATAGTTGACTGATGACCAAATATAAGAACATACTGTTCTTTACAACCTCTTTTAATTATAAACCCATAGAACCCCAATCAACATGTAAGTACTAAAGTATTCAAGTACTCACTAACCATAGAACTCCAATTAATACGTAAGTTTCCCTCTTAGATTATTGTTTGTATTTAGACCCATTGTATGGTATTGTACTTAGACTCATTGTATTGTATTGTATTTAGACTCATTGTATTGTATTGTATTTAGACTCATGGTACGGTATTGTAAGTTGATTTATTGTACTGTATTAAGACCTTTTGTTATTCGCTGAATGTCCAGCCTTCTTACAATGTAAACCGCCTAGAAGTCGCCTGACTATGGCGGTATAGAAAAATAAAGTTATTATTATTATTATTATTATAAACTATAAACAGAAACAGCCCAACCTACCTGAACAACCGCCTCATCTAATCTACCTCAACCAGACATAGAAAAACACACACCCCATTCACTCACCCTCCAATCAAAGAAATTAAACGGAAATAACTATACGATGGCCTCCTGACCAGTCAAGCAGCAAAACTAGATACCCAAATCTCCAATCTACTGATAACAATCACAGACTACAAGATGTTCAGAAAAGAAATAAAGACTATACTCTTCAAAGAAATCTCTGAAAAAGTCTTAACACCACAAATACCTTCCTCTTCCGAACTCACCGATACAACCTGATCTACTCTTTACCTTCACTAGAAACGACCAATTATCTTCTTTTTTAACCCACCTTTATAACTCTTTTGTAATCTGCCTTGAACCGCAAGGTAATGGCGGAATAGAAATCTCTAATGTAATGTAATATTGATTTATAATTTGCTTTAAAATCTTGTCATGAACCCCTGACAAAATCAAGATTGAAATGTTTCTAGCTTGCTGAAAACAAATATTGTCAACTCTCAGTAACTTTGACAATGGTTCACCATTGACTCGTTATAGAAATCTGAATTTTATTGCCCAACTGTTTTTGAAATGGGATGTTTCAGCATGGCTGAGATGAAACGGCTGTGATGAATTGTCCCATTGAAGGGAGGCTGGGCATCAGTCAGTACAGACAGAGATGCCCCAGCCCCTTCCCTGGCACCTGCCACGAGCAGCTGAAAGCTCCGGCCAGGCCTCCCTGCCAGCCACCGCCACCCAGTTGTATATGTGATACGTAGCTGAAGGACACAATGCAGCAGCTCTGGTGGCAGCTTTTACCCCCAGAGTCCGGGCTTCCCACCAGCCACCACCGCCCGCTTCTTGGCTTTGACCTGCAACCTGCTGCTCTGGGGCCGACTCTCACGCAGGTCACTGGAGGACTTGCTTGGAAGTCTAATTCTTGGGGAGTTGTGGGAAGCATTGGAGTATAATTTGGGGGGGTATCATCACAGCCAGTTTATTGCACTAAAATGGCCACAATGAATTGGCCGCAAAGAATCGACCTAGACCCAATGTTTTAACTTGATCATGTTAATTTCTATTTATCTTAATGGGTGTTTCTTATTCTGCATTCCTCACAGGCCACCCCAGAAAGAAGCCACAGTCAAGAATACAATTTCAGATGCCTGGAACTGATGCTGGGCTTTCATCAAGAAATCTACCCGTCTTCTCATTTCTCAAGATCGATATTGTCCTCTCTTTTAAGAACGAGTTAATGACCCAAATGTCCAACTTGACCCAGTTTCAATGTAGCTTCTATGTTTGTGATTCAAGTCCTAAGTACCTTCCAGGGTTTTCTAGCACATAACAGTCTGGAAGAGCACAGTTGGGGAATTCGATAAATGGCACCCCAAGTTAGACACTTGGGATACAAGATACAAGATGGTGTCCAATTAAGACGTAGGCTATGCTGCCTCCTTCGTTCTGTCTTGTTTTTGGTTTAATTTGCATCATCTGGCTTTTTGTTTGGTTCTTTTTTTTTTTTTTTATGCTCATTTAATTTGTTTTATGCTTTACTTTGTTTATTTCGAATTTTTACTTGGTTAAGGCAGTAGATTCTGTCTCTTATTAAATTTTCCATTTCCCTGTGATCGACCGTTATAGATTGTTTAACAGCTTAAAGGCCTTTCTATCTGCCTTTGTTTCACTATACCTTGCTGACTCTCCTCTCTTCCCACTGGACAGCTGTCGCTGAGGGGAGTCCATTGCTGGGAAAGGACATGTGGAGGACCACCGTGGCCGATTCAGAACTTCACCTGGTGTAGTTTTTGACGAAGAGGCTCTGTCTCCATGGCTGTGGCAAACCCAGTCTTCTCTCATCAGGGCGGACCTGGAGGTGTTTCTGGCTCCGTCGGCGGAAGCTGCATCTCATTGTCAGCATCTTGCTGGCACAGCGGTGGCGCTGTCTTGGCGGCAAGGGGTGCCTTTTCCACCAGCTTCCTGCTTATGCCCAGCCTCTGTGGGTTCTGCCGGAGCCTATGTGTGGCAAGAGAAGACTCACAACCAAAAACATTGAAGCCTACACACACACTGCTTTGGTATACAGGGGGCATAACAAGTGGGGGGGGAGGGGCCAGAGTCAGGAGGGTTATGGGAATTGAGAAATGGACAGTACTGTAGGTGGTAAAGCTGAGAAAGCAGTTAAGTAGGAACAGGTAGGACATGTGTCACAGAGGTAGTGATATAAGTGCACACTGGGGCACTGAAAACCGAGAGAAACATGCATGGGGAATAATGTTAGAGTGCACATCAATATGACAGTTCTTACCAGAATCACAAGAAATGCCTCTGTATGAGATTGTCTCGGACCTCCTGGCCTCTTCGGTGCTCTTGGACAGGTAGCTCCTCCTGGTGTGGTTCTACATCATCCATATCTTCTGCTGGCTCATGGGGTTCGGGCATCCTCCGTCTTCTTGCTAGGTTATGCAACATACAACATGCTGCAAAGATTTTGCAGACCTTTTCAGGGCTGTAGAGCAACTGACCCCCTGACTGTTGCAGACATCTGAACCTTGATTTTAGGAGTCCAATTGTCCATTCAATGATATTGCAGCTGGTGTTATGTGCCCTATAGTAATGGAGCTGCTCTGGACTCTAGGCATGCATGATGGGGGTCATCAGCCATTCTCTAAGTGGATAAGCCCCATCACCTGCACTCAGGACAAGAGAGAAAAGGAATAAACATGCATCTTACAAGTTGTGAGGTTCCAAAGGTGTGTGTTGCGTCATCACCAGACATCAAGTGAATGCTGCTCACAGGCCTGTACTAAAAGGAGAGAAATGTGGTTAATGATCAAAAACTTTCTTTGGAGTAGTAATATGGTACTTACCAAGCAGCCATCCCCCTTGAATCTCTCTCCTCTGGAGTTGCCGATAGATTCCAGAATGTGTCAGAACATAAGCATCATGGCATGACCTTGGGAAGTTAGCACACACATCCGTGATCTCCATAGCAGCGTTGCAGACCACCTGTATATTCATGGAATGATAATTTATATGTGCCATCAGCGACTCCAATAATCGAAGGGAATTGGACTAGATCATAAAAGCCTAGCAATGTCTGCTGCTGCTCTGCCGCATGAACTGGAAAGTGTATATATGCTGAGATCTTTCTGAGAAACACATCCAGAAAGCTGGCAATAATACAGCAGGCAGATGGTTGGCTAATGCCAGCGGCAGTGCCCAGAGGTCCCTGGAACGTTCCTGTGGCCAAGAACGCTAGGGCTGTGGTGACATGAACAGGAATGGCCTGTCCCCTGAAAGTCATGGGTTCTAGCTCTTCCTGCACCTCTTCACACAGATGAACTATGGTCTCCTTATTAAAGCGATAGAGACCTATACAGTACTCCCCTGATATTCACGAGGTTGCGTTCCAGGAACCCCCGCGAATGTCGAAAAACCACAAATACGTTTTTTAGGCAGGGGAGACAGGAGAGGGCAGCCGGAACACCGGCGAGTGAAGGAAATCACTTGCTGTATGCTCCGACCACCTCTTCCTGTACTAAAGTCGGGCCTCACCAGTCAGGAGCTGCGTGTCATCTTCTGCCACTCTTAAGGCTGCCTAAAACAGGATAAGACATGAGAGGTTTGTTTCCCAGACTTTACTCAGATGAGTCTTCTGCATTTGTATTTCATAAGTAACAAATCACCAAGACCAGATGATATTTACCCAAGATTTCTAAAAGCACTCAGTTCTGAAAACTACAGACCTACTTCTACAAAATAAGCAGAACACAACACAAATCGGGAATGCGTTAGCACATTTTCCTTAAATATGAGCAACAGAACCACGTCAAGGTCCATTCCCATGTCTGATGGCATTCATACACATTCATACCTGGAGGCACCTATTCTCCTTCCCCTGCCTTACTTGGCTAGAAGAAAACAGTGACACTGAAAGTGCCTTCTTCACTGAGACACCACTGTGGAAGAAGCAGGTGCCTTCACACTTTTACACACACTTGCACACTCACATGCACACACATTCATACTCAGTCATACAAACAGGCACTCACAAATGTATACTCTAGAGGTGTATTGAGGCCAGCAGGGCCGAAATACAGCTCCAGGTTTATAAAATGAGAACAATAATACAATTTTTCAAAGTAAAGCACTATGAACATTGATGCTAAAACTCAAGCTGTATTCTCCCTGCTCAAGAGATCAAAATGGGGAGTAAAACAACAAAAGGTAAGGGGGGCTATAAGAGAGTTAAACCAAATGTCAATTTACAATAATAAGCCTTTAGTTGTGACTTAAAATTTTTGAATGATTTTTCAGCCCTTAAATATAATGGAAGATAATTCCACAAAGTAGAGGCCATTACCGAAAAGCTAAAGTCCCTATTAACATCCAAAAACAGCTGCCTGAAAGCGGGGACAGGCAACACATTTTGATGAGAAGCGGGAAGATTCCTTTGAGGTGAGAGAGGAATCAATTGACTAGCCAAAAAAGGAAGAACCAAAGTCTGAACTTGAATTGTACTTAAAAGGAATTCTATAAGCAACAGGAAGCAAATGTTCAGAATTAATTAAAGGAGTAATATGATCATATTTCAATCGGCAATAAAGCAAACAGATTTTGCAAGTTGAAAACGACGAAGTAGAAGAAATCCTTAATTTTAGAGAACAAAGGTGAATCTACCAATTGAATACGGCAGCTCCCCACGGATTAAATGAAGAATTCGAATGGGGCTCTTTGATCTAACCGTATATAAAACATAAATAACTAACAAATGATTTTGTGGGACGGATAGTTGATTAATATTTACAGCACCTTTTAAAGTATATGGGGTTTTTCGTTCAGTATAGTAAGACCTAAATGTCATAGAGAGTAATGGCACTCCGCGCGGTTTGAGTGAGGACGTCATTACTTATTGAATCTGTCCCACTCAGCTGTTCCTCATTGTGAGGTAATATAAAAGGGGAGAAAACCAAACCGCCGCCATCTTGATTCATGGAGAAGCGTGGTCTAGATGGATGGTGTATAACTATTAGGTAACTATGACTAACTAAGCTTAATGGATAAAGCCTTTAGGTTACATGGATTTGGTTTCACATACCATTGTCTTTACCCGGCCTTGAAAAAGCTCTCTTCAGCGAAACATGTTGGCCAAAGGAAGTCCCTAAGAAAGAGAGACCACGAACTAAAAGAGAAGTTAAAATTTAAAAATTAAGTTCATATAATTATATATTTATAAAGATAAACATAGAGTAATAAATGTATTTATAAAATTGGATCCGGTGAAGACAATGCACATTAAGCTTAACGTTATGAAATTGAATTGAACGTGGAGTGGTGCATCTGAGGATCTAGCTGGCAATCTTTGGGACCTGTCTCGAAAAGGGAACAAGTTTGATGTATGAATATTGACGAATGATTGTTGAGCAAAATTTATGAAAAAGGTGCAGTTGTATTACAAAAATTATATACATACAACAGCGTAACTAGGAAGGATGGCGCCCAGGGCAGTGCAAGATGCTACTTGAACGCCTGTCCCCGCGTACGTCTTGAAAGATTCACCTGCGTAAGCAGCATCATCCCCTTGCTGCTGGAGCCGGCCTCAGCAACCTTCTGATCTCACCTTCTAGTTCTGTGCCCAGGAAATGATGTCAGAAGGGGGCCGAGGCTGGCGCAAGCAGTGAGTAGAAGATGCTACTTGAACGCCTGTCCCCGCGTACCTCTTGAAAGATTTGCCTGCGTAAGCAGCATCATCCCCCTGATGCTGGAGACGGCCTCAGCTCCCTTCTGATCTCACCTCCTAGTTCCGTGCCCAGGAAATGATGTCAGAAGGGGGCCGAGGCTGGAGCAAGCAGCGAGTAGAAGATGCTACTTGAACGCCTGTCCCCGCGTACCTCTTGAAAGATTCGCCTGCGTAAGCAGCATCATCCCCCTGCTGCTGGAGCCGGCCTCAGCTCCCTTCTGATCTCACCTTCTAGTTCCGTGCCCAGGAAATGATGTCAGAAAGGAGCCGAGTCTGGCGTGAGCAGCAAGTGGAAGATGCTACTTGAATGTTTGGATTTTTCATGGTATTTGAGTTGGTTTTTTTCAGTTATTGCACACATTCATTTGTAGTGTTTTTATGTACTTTTTAATGACTGCAAATTAATTGTTTATGCAATAATTGATAGATTTGTGTGTGTGTCATTTATTGAATCCCTAAAAGTGTTAAGATTCCCAAATGAACTGAATGTACTCCAACAAATGCACATCCCCAGAAGCTGCATGTAGAAGAAAAAGTATGAGGTTGAATCAAAAATTAAAGGCAATTGTTAAGTTACGGGATAACCAGAATAGAGAAGGCAAAATGCAACAAATGAACTCGTACAATGCCTTTTGGATAGTTTGTCCACACATAGTGCAGCACTCAGCCTTTAATCATGTGGCAGCCATAAAGTCAGAAACATGGACCCTCCATTGTAAGATTGTACCAACGAAGAACAACATGCAGTAGTGCGCTTTCTTTGGGTAGAGGGAGTGAAACCTGTGGAAATTCACAGTCAGATATTGACTCAGTATGGACATAGCATCCTGAATAAATGAGAGGTTTGAGTGGGTTGAAAGGTTTAAAGTGGGAAGAACAGGTGTAACTGACAAAGTAGTCACCCATCAATATTGCACACAAGAGAGCACACTGATAGGGTCGATGCCTTGATTAGAGAAGACCGACGGATAACGGTGACTCAAGTGGCTATAAATTTGGATATTAGCTACAGATCTGCATTTGCCATAATGCTTGATGACTTGGAATAGAGGAAAGTCTGCGAACGATGGGTTCCCAAACAGCTTACCGATCAGCATAAGCAACAACGTGTGGAGGTCGTGACCCAGTTCCTGAGATGGTAGGAAGAAGATCCGAGTATTCTGGAGAGAATTGTCACTGGTGACGAGACATGGACGCATCACTATGACCCAGAGAGCAAAAGACAAAGCATGATAAAGTAAAGGAAGTGGTGCTTTGGGAGTAGCCAAAAAGCTTCTTCTCTGCAGGAATGCAGAAACTTGTTGAATTATACAACAAATGCATGGGGACTACGTGAAAAAGTGATATGTTCAATTGCTCACAGTTACTTCTATTAAAGCAGTTAAATGTATTTTGCCTTTAGTTTTTGATTCACCCTCGTACTTAATATGATCAACCAAGCAGGTGAAACTCTTTTAGTGATGGTGGAGCCTGAGGGAAGGCTAATAAAGTCATTCCAAGACTCAGAGATGAAGGAGAATGCATAGAGGATGATGAAGATAAATTCACATTACTTAAATATTTCTTTTTAGTGTTCACGGAGGCAAGTGAAGTAGACCATAATGATTTACCTATTACTGTGGTAGAAGCATATTTTGCTCTTTGGAAGTGTACGAAAGTTTAGGAGTGTATTAAACTCTTCCTTCAGCCAAGATGGTTTTACTTCCTCTTCTTCTCCTACAAGCGTTTCCAGTTGGAGTGGGGACCAGCGAGGGAGTGGTGAAAACGTGTATCTTTAAAGTATGGTTTGTTGTTTCAAGTTTCAAGTTTAATGGAGATTTGATTAATCGCTTATTCATAATTCTAAGCGATGTACATAATAATAAAATTACAAAATGTGGGGAACAATACAATAAATAACAAAAATCAGGTCTGATAAGACTATTGACAAACGTAACAAAACTAACAACGTAAGGGAAGAGAGGGATAAGAACTACAAATTATTTAAAAGTTAAAGAGACATATAAAGGAGATACAGAGGGAAAGGGAAGGTAAAAATTACTTCATTAAAATTAGAAAAAGTCAAATTGGTTGGAAGACTAAATGGCTAATTTTCAAAGGCGTCTTTAAAAAGAAAGCTCTTTAGTTTACTTTTGAATTTTTCTAAGTTGTGTTCTTCCCTCAAGTGAATAGGAAGTGAGTTCCAAGTTTGGGGGGCTGTAACAGAAAAAAATCAATTGCCATCTAGTATTAATTATTCTAAGAGAGGGAATCGTCAGCAAGTGCTGTTCAGTAGATCTTAACGTTCTATTGGAAGTATATGGAATTAATAACTTATAAATGAAAGCTGGAGTTTTGTAAAGAAGGGATTTGAATGTGAGCAAACATAGTTTATATGTTATCTGGTGAGCAACTGGAAGCCAATGCGCTTTATTGAGAAGGGGTGTTACGTGATCAAACTTCTTGGCTTTGAATATGAGCTTGATAGAAGCATTCTGAATAATTTGTAGACGCTTGATTTCATTTTGAGCTATTCACTTGAATAGGGCATTGCAGTAATCGATTTTAGAAATCACGAGAGATTGATCTTTGAAAAGTATATGGTTTTGCTATTTGGAAGTGAAAAGGTTTTGTTGCTTGGAAGTGTGATAGAACTTTAAGGATATACTGAAGTTTGGGAGTGTGATCCATTCTTTACAAGAGCCTCGATATATTTGGGGGCTAGCAGATAGGCCATGGCACGAAACAGATAAAGGACAGAAGGGCTTCTCCTTCAGCTCTGAGGTTATGAGGGAATAGGGGGAAAGCGAAACTTTCATAGGCCTACCTTTGATGGATGGTCTTTCCACCATATGCCATTCCATTCACTCTGAAAAGTGCAGCCTGGATGAATAAAAATGAAACCTTTTACTTCTCTGACTTATCTCTCAGAGTTTTTGCTTTAACCTTCTCGTTCAAATACTTTCTTCTACTACCCCTACTCATTCACATGGCTACCTTTCACTCTCTGACTTTTCCATCTCAGTTTGACTCTATCGGACCATCATCTAATGGCTTTCACACTTAACCACAAAGTCTTTCCAAATCACCATCAACACATTAGGAATCTTCAGGCTATTGCCTCTTGCACTTTCATAACCCCAAACTCTCCTCTGCTTGAGATATTCTCTATCCTATCAGGTGTATAAAACACCATCCTTTGCTGACCTGAATCTGCTACATATATTCCTGTGATTAAAATCCCATGCCCCTGCTGTCTTCATACATTCAAAATTCTTGCTGACCTCCTTCCAGTCTTGCTATTGCACTTGCCAAACACCCATTTAACAAACTGCTTGCCCCCAACTCTCGCCATTTCTGCCTCCACATACAAGGCCCTATCTCTTTACTTTCTGCCCAGACTATGACTTGAGTATTTCCATAAGGTTAACAAATTGATCTTGAGTTCCCTAAGTCACTTCAATCTCCCCTTTGCACACATCATTTTTATGCCTTTATTCTTTATCACCTATCTGTTGCATCTGACTCTTTTGATCATCATCTACTCCTTGTCACATTTGGGTTCTGTCTTGGCTTTCTTCTTATCTTTCCCATCACATGTTTAATTCATGCTCTGATAGATCCTTCTCCACTGCTATCCACCTATCAGTCAGCGTGCATTAGGGCTCTGTTTTGGAATCTCTTCTGTTCTTTCTATACAGTTACAAGATCCTTTATCCAAAATCCTTGGGACCAGTTTTTAGAATTATTTCAATATTAGGCAAACATTAAATACTTCAAGCACTTCAGACACAAACTTGTTCTAAGCTATTGCTAACTTTTACTAAACTGCGTTAAGAGGTTTCTTCCAATCACCACCCAAACCACATCCTTTTGCACTGTACATGTAGTAAATATTTACACATGTGGGAAATCCTATTTCATCTGGTCCAGTTTCAAGGAAAGACTCAAAAGGTGAGGGCTCTTC
This sequence comes from Geotrypetes seraphini, assembly GCF_902459505.1. NCBI lineage: Eukaryota > Metazoa > Chordata > Amphibia > Gymnophiona > Dermophiidae > Geotrypetes > Geotrypetes seraphini. The sequence goes on along the minus strand of NC_047097.1, from coordinate 24,374,036 downwards.
AGCTTGGAAAAGAGAAGGCTGAGGGGAGACAGGATTGAAGTCTACAAAATCCTGAGTGGAGTGGATCGATTTTTCACTCCATCAAAAATTACCAAGACTAGGGGGACACTCGATGAAATTGTAGGGAAATACTTCTAAAATCAATAGGAGGAAATACTTTTTCACTCAGAGAATAGTTACATTCTGGAACGCATTGCCAGAGGTTGTAATAAAGACAGATAATGTAGCTGGTTTTAAGAAAGGTTTGGACAAATTCCTGGAGGAAAAGTCCATAGTCTGATATTAAGACACAGGGGAAGCCTCTGCTTAAAGGGGTCCCCAGACTCTGTATATCTTCATTAGAGGTCCCTGAAAAAATTTCATCAATTTCTGAGATGGTCAAGTGGGGAGCTCTGGACCACTTGACTTGGAATGACCATATGTGACCTATTGAGAGAAAAGGTGGGATATGTTGCTTATTTATACCACAAGATAGAGGGATATCAACTGCATAATTCTGCAAAATTTCGGCCTCAGATACGGACAAATTATGTCTTTCAACACATTTATCGATAAAAAAAGTAATTAAGTACCTTTTAGGCACTTGTGGGGTTTTTAGGCTGGAGAACATGAAAAACATCACAGTTGTGGAAAAAAATTGTATAGTCCCTTTCTACTGATCCTACAATACACAAAACTTTCAAAATGAAAGCCACCCAAATTTACCCCTCCAAACTTTTATAGTCATTGTCTCTGTTATTTGTTACCCCACTTTGCTAAAATCAGGTTTTACTTGGATATTTAATATACACCTGCAAATTATGAATAGGACTTCTAAAACATGGGCCCAGGAGTGGTTCAAACCTTACTGTTTGTGACATGTTAAGTGCTATTAAACCTTACCTTTAAACTGCACTTTGGTTTGTGTTCATCTGTAGCTCCTTACGTCCCAGTCAGGGTTCCCTGGCGTGCTAGCACTATTCCCACGCCTTTTGTCTGCAATGTTTTGGGGTGCAACCACGAGTGTTGGGGCTGCTTTATCCCTCTCCTGGTGTTTTTCCATGACCGGCACCTCTTTGTATCTCTCGTAGTGGCTTGGAGTCTTCATGTCGGCATTGAGACCCTTTGACCCTCTTTTGCTGCTGTGAGGTCATCATGGCACCCTTGAGTCTTGGAATTCTATTGCCTCTGTGGCAGATGCCAGCCTGCTAACAAGTTAAAAACAATTCAATAAAAATGGATGGAAAGTCCTACCGTTAGGGTGAGCAATTGCTTCCCTCATTGATTTTAATGGACCTGAAGTAAATGAAGGAAGCAAAGTTTCCCAAATCTAAAATCAAATCACAAGGCTGATTGACACATACAGAAACTAAAGTCGGGCCTTACCAATCAGGAGCTGCGTTTCACAGCAGCTCCTGATTGGTGAAGCCGACTTTAGTACAGGAAGAGGCGGTCGGAGCATACAGCAAGTGATTTCCTTCACTCGCCAGCACTCCGGCTACCCTCTTCTGTCTTTCCAGCTGTCCTCTCCTGGTTGGCGGTTCGCGGTCGGAAAATACTGTGAATGACCAGGACCTCCGACCGCAAATTCGCAAAGCAGTACTGTACAAAAAGGGCCTGAATTGACATCAATTAAAAACTTCTCAGCAATAGAGTCAATTGGAAATTTGTAGACCATAGTTAATCTCTATTTTGCACATCTTTCACATCCATCCATAATTCAATTACCATTAAAAAAATAGATGAAGTAGACTAAGCAGCTCATTGTCAAAAAAGAAACCATCCAAAAAAGAGGCAGATACAGGTGTTTTTCTCACCAACCCCTTCCAAGTGTTTATTTTTGAAACCCATTCTCTAGACAGATTCTATGCTGTTCAGCTGCAGTGTATCTAAATCTCAAGGCGTGGTTTGGCTGGGACTAGGACGGGCTTATGATCTGGAGATCTTTCTGCAATAATTGAACATTTTAGAATACGTCCAGGGCACAATTTGGACCTCTGGAGCTAGATCTGTTTGAACAACGAATAAGTGCCAAAAAGGTACCCAAACTGGTCAATGACCTTCTCCCACCCACCCCCAAAGCTGTGAATGTGTTCTGCCCTGATATTATGTGAGCATCTGCTCAGTTTCTTGTATAAGAACAAGTGTTTGTAATAGATGTATAAGTAATGTGTGCTCTATCGACTTCAATTCCCTGAGAGCTAGGCTGCTTCCACAGAGCAGTCTGGGAGCGAGCAGTGGCCATATTGCAGAGCACACGGTTAGATGAGAACCTGAGTGTTGTATTCTCCCACCAGGGGAACCCAAGATCAGCCCCTTTTGTAAAAAAAAATGCAGTTGGGAAGAGGTAAGATAAGGACACTAGCACTATTTCTGAAGCTGAAAAGGAAACATTTCATGTGTCTCTGCCTTCTGCCTGTGAAATGAAACAAATCACTGTTTATTGATCAAGCGGTTTGTACCTGGGGACAGTCGATGTCTGCATTTCTTCATCGTTTCTGTGTCAACACATCTTGTAATAAGCTGAATGAACTCTTTCTCAGCTGTCTATTTCAATTATCTTTATCCAGCTGCTCCAAAACATACGGCCCAAGCAGAAATCAAAAATTAAAAACCTATTTCCTCTCTGGTTCATTTCTTGTTTATTCCACATGAAAAGAAGCTGCACTGAAGGCTGAGAAGCACCACTTGCTTTAAAGTCACATGGTATCTCATCTTCAGATACAATCTCATTTGTTCATGATCATGTTATTTGATTTCTTCATGGTTAGAATCAGAGAACATTAGGGCTGGAGGTGAATTCATACAAACATCTAGGACCATGAGTCAGCCGGAATGTTCTACTGCAGCATGAAGGAACTATGAAGGACTGAATTGCTCTAGACATGGGAATAAAGGAGGCCCAAAATCAGTGGCGTACTTAGGGTAGGACACCCGGAACCCATCATTTTTTGACCCCCCCCCCAATGTAAAAAAATATTTTTAGTTATAACCCTTGCCAATCCGATGCGTTACCTTCCATCAAGCTGGAAAAACTGCCGGTCTCGGCAGTGATTCTGCTCCATTGCCCGCAACTCCCCTTCCTGCTTTCTGTCTGCCTCTGCCACGATCCACCTGGGAAGAAACAGGAAGCTGCATCATTGGCTGACGCGGAAAGCAAGAAGGGGAGCCACAGGCGACGTAGCTGAATCACTGCTGAAGCCGGAAGATTTATCAGCTTGACGGAAGGTAAAGGGACATCGGACCAGACGAGAAGGCTGGGAACATGTTGGGCTATGGGGGCTACCCAGAGCCTTGGGGCTGGGCCATGACTCCAAGGCCAGGAACACCCCCCTCATAGCTGACACCTGGGGTGGTCCAACTGACCTCCCCCTCCACCCCCCTTGGTACACCACTGCCCAAAATTATATAGGAAGGAAAAGCAGAAAATAATCCAATAAATCACCAAAATACTAATCTCTTCTGATATTCAGGGGGTAATTCCAGATCAGAAGCCCACTCAAACATTTAAGTGGAAAAAAATACCTCATTAAAGCCCATACAGGCCACGACCATACTGCTAGCACAAACGTACAAGCAAATGCAGTGGTCATATACCAGTCATAGGTCAAAAAAACTCCACTTACCAGTACTCATTACATCAGGCAGTGATCCAATCCACCCCAAATAGCAGGAATTGCAGAGTCTAAGGTTTAATTCATAGGGACAAGCAACACAGTCACAAATAGCAAGAGGCAGGAAGCCTAACTTTACCAAGGGAGCTTTTCTCTCTCAATGAGAGGCTGCTCTTTCCCTGAAAATGGCGAAAGAGAGGTATCGAGGCAATGGACTGGGCCTGGAGCGTGCCTTGACTCCGCGATCAATAAGTAACATGGTTTGTTATACACCAGCTAGCTGCGGGTGTTGCATGCAGGGTTTTCATGTGCAAAAATATGAAATTTTGCCGCAGTTTGGTTTGTGGCGTATTATCTTTACATGTTTTTTTATTTGTATGTCATGCCTGATGTCTGCTATATGCTAGGTCGAGGATTTGAAAAACAAAACCAGAGGCCTGCGCCTCCATCATCCGCGCTGGGTTTTTTCCCTAAGGAGAAATCTGGCCAACACCCCAGGTATGCCCTACAGACTTGGGGTGATGTGAATACCATAAATAGAATTTTTTGCCTTGTTAACTGTTCCTGCATCACTATTTTAAAAAGTTGATTGATTGTTGGCCAATTTTTAGCAGGTCCTTTCTTCATTTAATGTATTTGGATATTCCAGGGGGGAGGGGGGTATTACCATTCATTTATTCAGGTGATGTCTCAGTAACCACAGCACTGTTTTTAAAGAAATGTTCTGGCATGTTATTTTTTTCTCCCATATTCTTTCTGTTCAGATGCAAGCTCGGAGGATCAGAAGGAGGATGAAGAGGAAGAGGAGGAGAAGGATGAAGAGGAAGAGGAGGAGGGTGCAGCGGCTGCTGCTCCTGCCCCACACCACCCCTTTCTGATCCCATGCAGGCGCACCCTTCCACCTTCCCTGCTGGGCCCTCCGTCCCCAATTCCCCCTCTCAGGCTGGTCCATCTAACCTCCCCCACCACGTGAACATCCTTCTGCCACCCAGCCACACCCATCCCCCTCAAGGATCCCACTAAGGAAACGGCCCCGCCCCAGCCCTGAACCTTCCTTCCCCATGCCATACTTTCGTCCAATGAGAATAAACACCCCCTGGTTCCTCCAAGGGCCCTCCTTCCACCACTGGCCCAATCCTCGAGCGCTTCGAGGGCCTCAATGTTTCAAGTGGTAAGTGTTCCCCAGGCATAAATGTTTATCCAGTTGATTTACATTGAAAGAGTTGCTAAACAAGGCTCGTTACTCTTGGAACACTGTCGATAGTGCTGAAGGGGGCAGAAAAATGTGTGAGGGAGGCTTAGAAACAACAAAGAAACAAATAAAGGAAGGGAGGCCAAGGACCACTACATACCTTGATGGACAGCTTCTCTGGGCCCAGTTGCGACCTTGGTTGTTTGACCATATGTGGCAGGAGCATGTCCTAGATGAAGGAAAACCCCCCCCAAAAAAACTAGGTTCCCAAAATCCCCTAAGTCAAAAACCTTTAACAATGCACTAAAGTATCGTAGCCCAAGCTCAAGGATCTCTGGGCATGTGCAAACACATAAAAACAAGAGGTACACAAGATATGAAGTTGGGGAAAATTATTTGGGTAGTCCACACAGAACAACAGTAGTATCCTTATTAGCTGTGTCCCACGCTGAAACTCATTGGAATGGGTGCAACTCTGTGTCCTCAGTGTAGATAGCTGAGAGCGCTGAAGGCAAGTGGAAAAAATAGGCAATAAGGATTGCAAAAACCTATATGAAACTGAAAGCAAGGGAAGCAAATGAGCGCCACTTACCTCGATACATAGCTTCAGCGGGGCCACTAGGCGGCCTAGTTGGTTGCACAGCCGTCGACATTGTGGTTCCTAGTATATATAATAGATCACATTGAATTAGTGACAGACACTGGGTGGCACCTTCAATATACAAGATAGAATAAAAGCAAAAGAAACCCATTAAACTAAAAACTTACCCGCGTATGATGGAGATGACCATCCATGACTAGTGTGCGCTGCCCACCAAGAAGCACTGTTATCTTGGACACCTGCAAAGGAGAAATCACAATTAGAAATGGGGTACACATAAGGTAGGGGGTTGAAGATCTTGCACTTGGAGGTTACTTACTGCGTATGATGGGGCTAGAAGATACCGGATGTGCCATAGTGGAGGACGCAGCTGGGGCCAAACTATATACATGGTTTGAACCTGTGGAGAAAAAGAGGTGTACAGATTAGTATCTCGCACCACAGGAATGGAGAACTAACAATGAAGGAGTGTAGGGGTTTGAACATCTTGCACATGGAGGTTACTTACCACATAGGATAGGACTTGAACATAAGGGATGTGCCATAGTGGTGGACGCATGAGGAGCCATAGGGTTCAAACCTGTGGCTAGAAATCAATGGACAGATTAGTATGTTTCAGACTTTGAAAGGAGAAATTACAATGTGGAATGGTGTACACATATGCTGAAGGGGGGGGGGTAGGGGGATGCTTAACATCAAACAGGGAGGATACTCACCATGCATGATAGGGCTAGAAGAGACTGTAGGTGCCATACAGGGTGCAGCAGGGGGAGCCATAGGGTGTTCCGCTGGTGGGGCCACAGTATACACAAGATGGTTCGAACCTGTGGAGATAAAGCATTGCCCATATTGTTATCGTAGCCTGACCCCTTGACCTAAATATGAAAAATATAAAAAAGTATACCAATTGAATAACATACCTACTGAAGCTTGTGGAGTACAAGTGGGGATCACAATGCGGGACTCCATTAAGGTCTGCAAAGCCTCACTGTGTCTAACGACTTCCTTCATCAGCGCAAGGTTCTGTCTCCGCAGATCATTATTCTCAATAGTGGTTTCATGGTTCTGCCTCTGGAGATCCTTAACAGTTTTATGGAGCTCATGGTTCTGCCTATGGAGATCAAGCATAGCATTAGTGTGTGTCTGCATCGCAGTGGTTAAGGCTAGCAATATTCTGAGACATTGCATGTGCACCATCACCAATGTTTCTCAATACATTATGCACATCATTGTTCCACCTCTGTTGATCAGCCACAGCAGACTGCAGGATATGAATAAGTGCGTCCCGAGCTTGCCTGTCCCCATGGGCCTTCACACGCCCTCTCCCTAGGACCTAACTTGCCTTCGAGGGGACACCCGGCAGGGCAGGTCGAGGATACAAAGGGCATGATTGCTTTGTGAACACTGTTTGTTCCACTGTCTCATCTTCAACATCTTGAATGGTGGGCGGAATTTGACCCACAGGGTAGGTCAATTGAGAATGTTCTAAAGGTAAAAAAAAATAGTTTAAAAAAAAAAAAGAAATATTCACCCGACACTCACACCTTGCAAACAAGCATGCAAATTACTCAACCTTCATCTGCATAAAGGTCCGGTGACACACAAGATGATGGTCCCCCGGCCTGACCCTGTAAAGCCACACACGACGTCCCCTCCTGTGTATGCTCTGAAGGAAGAAATAAAGCATTTATCTAATATAATAAAGAGCTAGCCGCGCATGCGCACTCCTATTTGCGTGTTCTGTGCGCTGTAGGTCTGTGGCCGAAGGAGTGCGCATACGCGCTAATACGTCACCAGCCTATCGCCTCCACAAGCCGGACCACAGCCAGACGACGTTCTCCGTTCCTCCTGCCGCCGCCGCCGATCTCCATTTCTCCTTTGCCGCCCACCCCCTTCTCTTCCCGCAGGCCCGAATGGCGATTCCAGCAGTGTGTACATCAGTCTTCACACGCTGCTTCAGGCCCTTCTACTGCCCTGATTTGCTCTGCTGCGTCTCTGATGATGTCATCAGGGACGTGCCAGAGTAAATCAGGGCAGTAGAAGGGCCCGAAGCAGCGTGTGGAGACTGATGCAAGCACTGCTGGAATCACCACCTTTGTAGTCCGGACCGCGGGAAGGGAAAGGGGGGGGGGGTAGAGGAAACTCTAATGCTGCTGCACAGGGAACTGGTGGGGGGGGGGGGGAGGGAAATGGAGGGGAAGGGAATGCTGCTTTGGACAGACAGACAGAGAGAGGAAGGGAAACACAATGAAAATAAGAAAGACACAGGGGCAGGAGCACAGGGAACTGGTGTGGGGGGAGGGAAATGGAGGGGGATGGAATGCTGCTTTGGACAGACAGACAGAGAGAGGAAGGGAAACACAAAGAAAATAAGAAAGACACGGGCAGGTGCACAGGGAACTGGTGTGGGGGGAGGGAAATGGAGGGGGAGGGAATGCTGCTTTGGACAGACAGACAGAGGGAGGAAGTGAGACAGAAAGGAAAGAAGAAAGACACAGGGTCAGGGAGATACACAGAAAGACAGACAGGCAAAGGGGGCCAGGGACAGAGACAGACAGAAAGGACAGCGGGAGCCGCGTCAGGAGGGGTGTGGGATGCGGCAGTGGGAACTTTTCCAATGGGTGCAACTGGGCAGCTGTCGGGAACCTCTGATCAGGGGCAGAGCAAGGTAAGAGTATCATAGGGATAAGAAGGAGGAGGGAGGATAAAAAAGGAAGGGAAGCCTAATGTTGGACAGGGGGAGAAGGAAAGAGATGCTGATGGACAGGGGAGGTGAAGAAAAAGGAACGGAGGACTAATGTTGGACAGGGGGAGAAGGAAAGAGGTGCTGCTGGACAGGGGGGGAGGTAAAACAAAGGGAGAAGGGCTGCTGCTGCATAAGGAGAGCAGTGAAGGGGTGGTGGTGGACACAGTGGAGGTAAAAGGAAGGGAAAATGGACAGGGGGAGCAGGCAAGGGGTGGTGATGGACAGCCAAGGAAAAAGAAAGGCAGAAAGAAAGAAAGCGGCTAAGGAGAGAGAGAGAAAAAAAGACAGACACACACACATATGTTCTAGCACCCGTTAATGTAACGGGCTTAAAGACTAGTTTTAGATAATAGACTTAAACATGTACTGTACAATAATATATCCCACCCTCCTGAAATCACAACTCACCATCTTCAAGAATCAGATTTGGCGTGGCAGAAACTTGGTCAGCCGCTGTACATCTCCTTTTCTGTCCCCTCCTGAGATAGAGAAAGATATTTGAGATGACAGACATATATATGTAATGTACAATAAAACATACCATCCTCCCTAGATCCCAGCTCACCTTCCTCTGCATTCCTAGACATCGAAGGGGCAACAGGCTCAACAGTACACAATTTTCATTTCTGTCCTCTTTTCGTATGGTTCTACAAAAATGCGGGCTTTTCATATGGTTCTGGGTACATATGAAAGTTACGGTCATAGAAACATAGAAACATAGAAAGATGACGGCAGAAAAGGGCTATAGCCCATCAATCTGCCCACTCTACTGTCCCACCCCATTAAGTCAGAGTGCTGCTCGACCCACGTAGAGATTCCACGTGGATGTCCCATTTATTCTTAAAGTCGAGCACGCTAGTGGCCTTGATCACCTGCACCGGTAGTTTGTTCCAGTGATCCACCACCCTTTCTGTAAAGAAATACTTCCTGGTGTCACCACCAAATCTCCCTCCTCTGAGTTTGAGCGGGTGCCCCCTTGTGACTGAAGGTCCCTTCGGAAAGAATATGTCGTTTTCCACCTCGACACGACCTGTGACGTACTTAAATGTCTCAATCATGTCACCCCTCTCCCTGCACTCCTCTAGAGAGTAGAGCTGTAACTTGCCCAGTCTTTGCTCGTATGAGAGACCCTTGAGTCCAGAGACCATCCTAGTGGCCATTCGCTGGACCGACTCAGCTCGAAGTACATCTTTACAGTAATGTGGCCTCCAGAATTGCACACAGTACTCCAGATGAGGCCTCACCATGGTTCTGTACAGTGGCATTATGACTTCAGGTTTACGGCTTACGAAGCTTCTATTGATACATCCCATCATCCGCCTTGCCTTGGATGAGGCCTTCTCTACTTGTTTGGCAGCCTTCATGTCTGCACTGATGATTACTCCCAAGTCCCGTTCTTCTGAGGTCGTAGCTAGTGTTTCTCCATTCAAGGTGTATGATCTGCATGGATTTCTGCTGCCGAGATGCATCACCTTACACTTCTTTGCGTTGAAGCCCAGCTGCCAGGTTGAGGACCAGTTTTCCAACTTGATCAGATCCTGCGCCATACCATCCGTGATATCGCTTTCACCTACTATATTACACAGTTTGGCGTCGTCGGCAAACAGTGCTACTTTTTCCTGAAGCCCTCGGGTCAAGTCCCTTATGAATATGTTAAAAAGGGATGGTCCCAGGACTGAGCCCTGCGGCACTCCGCTAGTCACCTCTGATGTCTTAGAGAGGGTGCCATTGACCACCACCCTCTGTAGTCTTCCACTCAGCCAATCATTGACCCATGCCGTTAGTTTCTCACCTAACCCCATCGATTTCATCTTGTTTAATAGTCTACGGTGTGGGACACTGTCAAACGCTTTACTGAAATCCAAGTACACTATGTCCAGAGACTCTCCCGAGTCTAGCTTTCCTGTCACCCAGTCAAAGAAGCTGATAAGATTGGATTGGCATGACCTGCCCCTAGTGAATCCATGTTGACAGGGATCCCTCAGATTCCCCTCATCCAATATCGTGTCTAATTTCCCTTTAAGTAGAGTTTCCATGAGTTTACACACTATTGATGTGAGACTTACTGGTCTGTAATTCGCAGCCTTTGCTCTGCAACCCTTTTTGTGCAGAGGAACAACATTGGCAGTTTTCCAGTCCAGGGGGACTCTCCCCGTACTTAGGGAGAGATTGAAGAGCATGGCTAACGGTTCCGCCAAAACATCGCATAGCTCTCTGAGCACTCTTGGGTGCAGATTGTCCGGTCCCATGGCTTTGTTCACCTTGAGTCTTGACAGTTCTTTGTAAACATCAGCTGGTGTGAACTCAAACTTCTGAAATGGGTCATCCATGCTTTGCTTTGCATCCAGCCGAGGCCCGTGCCCTGGTGCCTCGCAGGTAAAGACTGAACAGAAGTAATCATTCAGTAGTTTGGCTTTATCGGAGTCAGTTTCTACATAATTCCCGTCTGGCGTTCTAAGGCGTACTATCCCGTTTGTGTTCTTTTTCTTGTCGCTAATGTATCTGAAGAAGGATTTGTCCCCTTTCTTTATGTTCTTCGCTAGAGTTTCTTCCATACGAAGTTTGGCCTCCCTGACTGCTGTTTTGACCGCTGCAGACTTTGTCCTGTATTCAATGTTTGCTTCTGTTTCCCCCATGCGTTTGTATGATAGAAATGCTCTTTTCTTCTCCTTGACGAGGTGTGATACCTCATCTGTGAACCATCGGGGTTTCCTTTTTCTTTGTTGTTTGGTTACCGATTTTATGTAGCGGATAGTTGCCTCATGTAGGATCGATTTCAAGGTTGACCATATAGCTTCCACATTATCCACTAGAAGCGTATGGAAAAGTTGGTGAATAAAAATCTGAATATGGATGTAGCCAAGGCCAGAAAAACACACTACAGATTAATATTAAGGAAAAGCATAATAATATTCTCTGTATGTACTCTGCTATTAAGCTAGACCATAGAGGAAATCAGGTAATGCGTAACATACTTCTAGAGGTATTAAGAACTCCATCTTGTATTAAGAACTCCATTTTGTTTAAATGACTCCATCTTGTGTCCTGTCTTTTTGCTTTTCTTTGTCCTCTTTGAGGCTTCCCGCCTTGAGCCTCGTGGCTCTAATTAATACCAGACCTCTCAGTCTGGCTTGTGGAAGATATAGGGTTTCATATTTTTGAATACAGATAGTTATATGTATCGTATGAATGCAATATGTGTGTTGGTATGTGTGTGTGGGATCCCACAAATGATTATGTGTGTGATATGTGGTATGAATGATATGTGAGAGAATGATTTGTACTTAATTTCAAATATTTTATATATTTTAAACGTATAGAAACTTTAAGGAGAAATCCTAAGACGCAACATCTGGAAATAGTTAGAGCCAGAAACACTGTACCAGTCTTTGAGAGCAGAGCAGGAAGGTCAGCTAATTTGACTTCCAGCATAAGAGGGAGGGGGAGTAGGTCTCCTCCTTCTTCTGTGCTGACAGGGACACAAATTTATCAGCAGATGCTGAAGAGAAATGCAGGCTGACTAACACAAACTGTTTGATTTCACCTTTTTAGAGAATGGACATGTAATAATGGGTTTATGCATATTTAGAAAGTAATGTAAACAAAAATATGATTTGTGAAACTTTATTTCGATGTCAAAAGGAAGTTCTTTGTTTAAACCTAAGTACAGCCTCTGTTAGCCGATTGGCTGACAAGTAATGATGTCAGACTGGACAGAAAATATATATTGGTGAGCAACGAATTATCGGGTGGGGATTCTTTGTCAGAAATGCCAGCGTTTGGCACCTGTAAAGACACCAGCCGATGACGCAAATAATATTTTGATAAATGTTATGGAAATAAATAAAATTAATACATTTTTTAATACATTTTGCATCATGTGCCATTCTTCATGTACACTTTACACACCTATGAGCAAACCTGGCTGCTCAATGGCTCTTTCCCACATATTAAGGCCATTTTTACTGAAGCAATAAAATAGGTCATTTCCTATTTTGAGAATTAAAGGCTTCTGGTTGCGTCAGAGGAGAAGCTTCCGCCCACACATGCACGCTATGCACGTAGGCTCTGGCGGCTTTAACAAGTACTCTGAAACCTTACAACATGCCGAGAAGGTAAGGGGGAGGGAGGGAGATTCACAGACTGTGTGAGGGGTGCCAAAGAGCAGTGAGGTGGTGAGAGGGAAGGGTGGATGCTGCAGGGACGGGGTGGTGAAGGGGACGGCGGGGACGGGGCGGTGAAGGGGACGGAGAAGGGGACGGAGATCCAGTGACGGGGACAGATTTTTTTCCCCCATGTCATTCTCTAATTGGCACCTAAAAATGCTAGGCATCTACAGTTAGGTGCCTATTACATGCCAATCACACTTAGGCACCCATTACAGAATTGCTCCTAACTTAAAACTTAGGCGCCTATAATATAGAACCTCTCGGTTCCAGAACACAATACCAATATCAGATTTTCTCACAAGGACTAGGGGGCGGTCAATGAAGCTACAAAGTTGTAAATTTAAAACAAATAAGATAAATTTTTCTTCAGTCCATGTTTAAACTCTGAGATTTATTTTCAAAGAATGTTGTAAAAGTGGTTAGCTTGGCAAAGTTTAAAAAAATATATATAAATGTATGGACACATTTCTAAAAGAAAAGTCCATAAACCATTATTAAAATGGACTTGGGGAAATCCTCTGCTTATTCCTGCCTAAATTCTGTTATACTCTTTTGAGATTTTGCCAGGTACTTAGGACCTGGATTAGCCAATGTTGGATATAGGATATCGTGCTTGATGGGCCTTTGGACTGTTCAAAACAGTACAAAATCCTCACTCAGCAGGATAAACCATTCAAAAAAGAAGAACAAACCAACTTGTATCATTCTTCATGTCATCTTTCTTTATTCAAAAATTTTTCTTGCTCCAATGCTCAAATGCCCGACGGGACCCGTTTCGCCAAACTGGCTTTTTCAAGGGTTCCAGCAAGGAGCACTATACAATATAATATAAATTAAAGAATTAATACACATATTATCATGAATTAATATTTAACATCCTGAAGCAACTGCATTTTAACTTGTAAAACTTAATTAATAATCAAAAATACTAATTATAAATCTATATTGAATGTGCAAAAATGCAAATCCTATATAAATATTTGTTTATCACTTATAATAATCATTCAAGTTCATTTATCCCTAATAAATCAATACATACTTTCATTATTAATATTAATTACATAATTACATTTCTCAATAAATGCTACATAATCAATAAATACCTCCCTGACCACAATGATGAAATAATATTGGAAACCCACATATTTGATAAATACTTATTCATATACTATTCAACTCATTTACAGTATGTAGAAATTAATAAATAATAAACTTAAACTTCATATATATTAAACACATCACTATAATCAATCATATATACACATACATACTTTAATAATTGATAATTAACCAATTAAAAATTAATATTCTTTAAATACCATCTATCTTAAAAAACATATTAGCTATTAATTAATAAATAGATATAATCAATCATATATGTACATTCTCACACTTTTTGTCTAATAAATACATGTTCATACACCATTAATCTTAAAAAAGCATATATTTAAATATTAATCAATTAATAAATAATTATAATTAATCATATAAATATAAATACACATTTTAACTAGCAAATTCATACAAACAACTACACTCAAATACAGTACAATAAAAATGAAAATAAAAATGAGATAGTGTAATCCATAAATGTGCAGCTGTATATAATTATTTAAATAACAACTCACAAATTAATTATAAAAAAATTAGTTAAAAATTAATTAATCTCCATTAACATGATGTGAAAATCGATATTAAATTCAAAAACTGTGTGTATTTGTGCCACCACTTTTAAATAAAATATCAACTTAAAAAATGTAGTCCACACATCGCTTATAAATTGAAATTATATCCTTTAGAAATTCATTGCTTCATTTTCTATTATCTTAAATTTCATTATATAAAAAAAACTTCATGCATAGTGACTATTCTTAGGGAACCATAGCTCAAATGAATTCCAAATGACTTGTATAAACTACTCTGGGCTTAATTTTAAACCAATCCACAGACGGCATCACTTAAGCCCGTCGTGGTGGAAATATTTGATGAAAAAACAGACTCAATGTGGAATTTAAACATCTAAAAATCTTTAAAAGCCTACATCAATGGTCATCGCTTAAACTAATCTAGGCCTGATTTGAAACCAACCCACAGACGGCACAGCTCAAACTCGTCACGGAAGCCGAAAATCACGGTGAGAAAACTCAATGAAAAAGAGACCAACCCAGCTAATTTTTTGATAATTAATTTGTGAGTTGTTATTTAAATAATTATATACAGCTGCACATTTATGGATTACACTATCATTTTTATTTTCATTTTTATTGTACTGTATTTGAGTGTAGTTGTTTGTATGAATTTGCTAGTTAAAATGTGTATTTATATTTATATGATTAATTATAATTATTTATTAATTGATTAATATTTAAATATATATGCTTTTTTATGATTAATGGTGTATGAACATGTATTTATTAGACAAAAAGGGTGAGAATGTACATATATGATTGATTATATCTATTTATTAATTAATAGCTAATATGTTTTTTTAAGATAGATGGTGTTTAAAGAATATTAATTTTTAATTGGTTAATTATCAATTATTAAAGTATGTATGTGTATATATGATTGATTATAGTGATGTGTTTAATATATATGAAGTATTTAAGTTTATTATTTATTAATTTCTACATACTGTAAATGAGTTGAATAGTATATGAATAAGTATTTATCAAATATGTGGGTTTCCAATATTATTTCATCATTGTCTGTGGTCAGGGAGGTATTTATTGACTATGTAGCATTTATTGAGAAATGTAATTATGTAATTAATATTAATAATGAAAGTATGTATTGATTTATTAGGAATAAATGAACTTGAATGATTATTATAAGTGATAAACAAATATTTATATAGGATTTGCATTTTTGCACATTCAATATAGATTTATAATTAGTATTTTGGATTATTAATTAAGTTTTATGAGTTAAAATGCAGTTTCTTCAGGATGTTAAATATTAATTCATGATAATATGTGTATTAATTCTTTAATTTATATTATATTGTATAGTGCTCCTTGCTGGAACCCTTGAAAAAGCCAGTTTGGCGAAACGGGGCCCGTCGGGCATTTGAGCATTGGAGCAAGAAAAATTTTTGAATAAAGAAAGATGACATGAAGAATGATCCAAGTTGGTTTGTTCTTCTTTTTTGAATGGTTTATCCTGCTCTTCAACTTACCTCACTTCCTATCTTCAAGAACCTCTTTTTAGGGCCTTTGGACTGTCCCAGTTAGGCCATGTTTGTTTTTGGTTTGTTTCCCTGAAATTTTATTTGATTTTTAAAGGAAAAACACAACAGAGAAAGAATCATTCACCTGACCTTTGTCCTAACTTTCAGGTTTGTTCATTTCTTGTTATTTAGTTATTCAATTTTCTATACGTTTCTCCCACGGGAGCTCAGAACGGTTTACATGAATTTATTCAGGTACTCAAGCATTTTCCCTGTCTGTCCTGGTGGGTCTGTTTAATGTACCTGGGGCAATGTGGGGATTAAGTGACTTGCCCAGGGTCACAAGGAGCAGTGTAGGTTTGAACCCACAACCCCAGGGTATTGAGGCTGTAGCTTTAACCACTGCACCACTCTAAAAATCATAATGTAGTAAAAGTGAGCCAAGTATAGGACAATCAAGCCATTGTGACATCACTGATGAGGTTGGCTCTTAGGCATTGGTGGAATGAGGCATTATGAGGTCACAATACCAGCTCTGGTTATCAGAGGCTGAGAGTTTATTCAGGTACCCAAGCATTTTCCCTTTCTGGCCTGGTGGGCTTACAAGCTATCTAATGTACCTGGGACAATGGGAGATTAAATGACTTGCCCAGGGTCACAAGGAGCAGTGTAGGCTCCTCTTTTGTTTTCTTCTTCTCGCATTTCCCTCTTCCGCCCCCCCCCCATCCACACACACCCATCCATTTGTTCTTACCTCTCGATATTGTAAACTTTTCCTGCCCTTGATTGTCATTTTGTGTCTAGTATTTCCCTGTTGTATGTTTTTTTAAAAAATTATTTCCCTCTGATTTTTATCTATTGTTAACCGCTTTGATTTGACTTTTTTTTTTTTTTTGTTAATATTGGCGATATATCAAAGAAAATAACTAACTGTAACCCATTAAGAACATAACAACATAAGCATCGCCTCTGCCGAGTCAGACCATAGGTCCATCGTGCCCAGCAGTCCGCACCCGCGGTGGCCCCCCAGGTCCATGACCTGTAGTGTTCTTTCACTTAAGACATTTTATCCTTTATAGTACCCCTCTAGCTATACCCCTCAATCCCCTTTTCCTTTAGGAACATGTCCAACCCCTTTTTGAAACTCTGCTCTACCACCTCCCCCGGAAGCGCATTACCTCAGGATGCGGAGGCTGTAGCTTTAACCACTGCGCCACACTCTCCCCTCCTACTCAATGGACAAACCTTTTGAGCCACTTACAAAGAAAAGCTAAGAAAGCATTAACAAAGTAGAAAAAAGGCAAAGTTATAATATAAATTAGAGCGAGAAAACTAAGTATAGCAGAGCCTTACAGAAAACTGCCTCCAGTATGATCCATAAACTGGCCCGATATGTCAACATAAAAGGTTACGCAACTCAAATCATTCCTGGCATCGACTGTCACGCTCGGTGCTGTGTGATTGAAGGCGTAGAAGTTTCCACGCAGGGCAGTGCGTCTTGCTTAGAACAAGTGCGCAACGCTCGGTACTCAAACAGCCACGTTTACTCTTTCTAGACTGGATGTTGATGGTTTCCACTCCCGCTTCATACTTATTATTTTGGCATGCGGAAATTGTCAGCAGAAGTGTTTAGGCAATGGTATCAATCAAACGGGAGAGAAGCTTCGTGTCACTTTCTTTTCTTCAATACCTGCTAAATGAGCCTTGCACAGAGAGTAGAGCCATCCCTTAACACAGCCGCACACTTCATAACTTAACGGAGACAGACCAGCACAGTGGGTTCACAGTCCAAAGACACTGCAGCACAGGCAAAAGGAAAAACATCCCTGGAGCAAGACACTGCATCTGTCCTACTTTGCAGCAAAATGATGGCAGAGGGGAAAGGAGGACAGGGAGAGGTGGCAGAGGGGGGCAGGAGAGGGACAATAAGATGGATTTGGAGAAGGACAGAGGGAATAAGTTAGGGAGAGATGGACATAGTCCTTGTCTATCCCGTTCACAAAACAATCATGTGCTTTCTACATATGCAGCACAATTATTTTATTTAAGGATTATTTTATAACTGTATGGATGCATAAAAAATATGGGGCTTCCCGGGGCCAGGACAGCTGCCGTCACTAGATCCCACACCTGAAGTAGGCTGGGGCCGAAGCAAACTGGAGACAAAGAGTGACCGGGGGGGGGGGGATTTTTTTATATTTGCTCCTAAAATGCAGTGATATTTCCACCCACTTTTGGGGGGGGGAAGTGTGTCTTATGACGGGAAAAATATGGTAATTCCCTCACGCCTCCTGCCTGTATCACTTTTCACTAAGGAGGAGTTAAGGTTAAGGCTGATTCAGACATTGTGAGGCAATTTGTAGCAGGGGTAGCATACCAGCGTACACTTTTTTCCAAATAAGTCCTGGGGTACCCCCATGCCAGTCATGGCATGGCAGTCTGTATCCACAGAAGGGAGGCAGTGTGCATGGCAGTGGGGGTAGGGTTACCAGATGTCTGCATGGTCTGTCTAGCATTTTCACTGGGTTAGAGTGGGCCAGACCCCTTCCATCGCCAGTCAACTGGCCCCACCGCTGGCCCAGCATCTTCACTCCACTGCCACTAGCCATTGTGGAAACAGGAAATTGTCAGAGAGGGCAGGCTGCAGTGGACAGAAGACACCGGGTCAGCGGAAGGGCAGCGCTTCTCTAAGATGTTAAAGGTAGACACCTCACAGGTGGTAGGGAGGAGGGGGGGGGGCGCGTTAGAGTGCCCACCAGCAGGCACACAGGCCGGTAGCTAGGTGTTTTCTAGAGAGGGAGGGAACATATGGGACTGGGGGAAGGGAGAGAATTGCACTCAGATGAGCGAAGGAGGGGGGAGATGTGAGAAATGGAGGGAGGGAATGATGTCAGATGTGTGGGGACAGAGGTAAATTGGATTTGGTGATGGCAGAGGGGAAAGGAGGACAGGGAGAGGTGGCAGAGGGGAGCAGGAGAGGGACAATAAGATGGATTTGGAGAAGGACAGAGGGAAAAAGTGAGGGAGCGATGGACATGAGGGGAAAGCAGAGAAGGAAGAGAAGACATGGCTAGGGAAGGGCTGAGGGGATATGGAGTGGGGGCCAGGATAGGTGAGAAATGTTATACTTGGGAACATACCAGGACCTCTTGTCATACTCTGCTGCTGCTGCATGTGGCTTTGCGAAGAAAGAAGTGCAGCTGGAAAGAATGAGGTGGAGACCTACTTGGATGTTTTAGAGCCAGCCAGAACACAGGTACACACTCTTGGGAGAAGGCATGAAGTTGGGACATAGGATGGAAGGATGGGGGAAAGAGATGCTGAGGTAGGGGGGAGGGAATAGAAAAGGAGAATTGTTAAGCATAGGTGGAAGTGAGAGGGAAAGAGATGGTGTACATATGGAAAGGAAGAAAGAGGAGAATTATTGGACATGGCGATGGGAGAGAAATGAGAGATAGGGAGAAATGGTGGAGGATGTGGTGGTGGAGAGGAAACAGTGGGACAGATGGCAATGGATGCAAGAGGAAGGAATGTTGGAGGGAATGGAGAAAGATGTGGCATGGAGCTGGCGAGGACTGATAGAAACAGAAATGTTGGAAGTGGGGCTGGTGGGCAGGGGCGAAAGATGCTGAACACAGTCCGGGGGATAAGAGGGAGAAATATTGGATGTGGCAGTAGAGGGGGTGGGAGAGAGGCCTCCTGGATCCATCTCTCTCTTTCCCCACTCCCTTTGCAGCAAGGGAGGAAGAGAGAGAAAGGAGGATGATGCACATGGGGGTGGAGGAGAGAGGAAGAAATGCTGTGCAGTGGTAGGGAGGGGGAACAAGAGTGCACTTTGTGTAGTTTAATTTTGTGGTTACCATTGTGTATATGAAAAATGAATGGAAGAAATGGCATTTACAGTTAGTACTATTATGGGGGTGAGGATCTTGGGCAGATCTGGGGCCAGGTCTAGGGTGCAGCTTTTGCTCCCTCCCCCCCCCCCCCCAAACAAAAAAAATGTTCTGCTGCCTATGTGTAGAAGGAGAAGACAGGTACACACCCACAATCAAAAACACTGAAAGCTACACACACACATATACACTGCTTTGGTATACAGAGGGCACAACAAGTAGGAGGGGGGGCCAGAGTCAGGAGGGTTATGGGACTTGAGAAATGGACAGTACTGTAGGTGGTATAGCTGAGAAGGCAGTTAAGTAGGAACAGGTAGGATATGTGTCACACAGTTAGTGATAGACGTGCACACTGGGGCAGTGACAACCGAGAGAAACATGCTTGGGGAATAATGTTAGAGTGCACATCAATATGACAGTTCTTACCAGAATCGCAAGAAATGCCTCTGTATGAGATTGTCTGGGCCTCCTGGTCTCTTCGGTGCTCCTGGACAGGTAGCTCCTCCTGGTGTCATTCTACATCACCAATATCTTCTGCTGGCTCTGGCATCCTCCGTCTTCTTGCCGGGTTATGCAACATACAACATGCTGCAAAGATTTTGCAGACCTTTTCCGGGCTGTAGAGCAACTGATCCCCTGACTGATGCAGATATCGGAACCTTGTATTTAGGAGTCCAATTGTCCGTTCAATGATATTGCGGCTGGTGTTATGTGCCCTATTGTAATGGAGCTGCTCTGGACATGCATGATGGGGGTCATCAGCCATTCTCTAAGTGGATAAGCCCCATCACCTGAATTCAGGACAAGAGAGAACAAAACATGTTAGAAAAGGAACATGCATCTTGCAAGTTGTGAGGTTCCAAAGGAGTGTGTTGCGTCATCACCAGACATCAAGCGAATGCTGCTCACAGGCCTGTACTAAAAGGAGAGAAATGTGGTTAATGATGAAAAACTTTCTTTGGAGTAGTAATATGGTACTTACCAAGCAGCCAAACCCCTTGAATCTCTCTCCTCTGGAGTCGCTGATAAATTCCAGAGTGTAGAGAGAAAACCACAGGAGAGTCAAATCCACAAGCTCAACACTCAAGACTCAAAATGGTGGAAAAAGACTGGTGAACTCACAACTTCTTTATTTCTTTCATACTCCATATGTTGACTCGACATGCACATGTTTCGGCCAAAGAGGCCTGCATCAGGAGTCTCATAAACCTGTATAAGGTACGAAAGACCACATCCAATGTTCATTACACAGTAACGTATATCGTGCTGTAAAGTAACGCTACCATAAGCCAGCTACATACGCCGAAAGCTTTGACACAAAACTCCTGATTGGTGAGGCCCGACTTTAGTACAGGAAGAGGCGGTCGGAGCATACAGCGAGTGATTTCCTTCACTCGCCGGCACTCCGGCTGCCCTCTCCAGCTGCCCTCTCCTGTCTCCCCTGCCTAAAAACCGTATTTGCGGGGGTTCCTGGAACAGAACCTCTGCGAATATCGGGGGAGTACTGTACATTAGAGTCTGGAGCTGAGCGAAGGGTGTACTCTGTATGTACTCTGCAATTTATGGAGTGATTAGAATACACTTGATTTTATTATTTTTGTAAGTCTTTGTTATGTTTTGAACGGACAGGTATTTTTGGAAATATGTCAATAAACCTTTATTTCCATTGAGAAAAAACATGTGTGCGCATCACTGCTGTAATCGCATGTAATAATAATAATAATAATAATAATAACAGCTTATATACCGCAATACCGTGAAGTTCTATGCGGTTTACAAAGATTAAGCAAAGGTACAAATTGATGTAGTCATCTTTGGGGTCAGGGAAAGCCTCATGGACTTTGCAGGTTTACATCATCAAACCTGTGCCTTCTTAACTGCAAACCTAGTGGTCTGCAGCACTTCTATATGGGTGCACAGTGGGCAGCAGTAAGCAGCCATGTCATCAGTGTAGCCACAGTCCACCTCTTGCTGTTTCAACATACTTCAAGTTTGGTTGCTAGCTTGCATCTACAGAATCCCTCCCCTTCCTGCAAGGGTCGATGCAGCGCACAGGCTGTCCTAGGGGTTGGTTTGGCACCTCTCTCCTTTTCTTCCCTCAACTTCCTTCTCAATTTATTTTCTACATCTGTCTGTCTAGATCAGGGTTCTTCAACCTTTTCACACCTATGGACCGGCAGAAATAAAAGAATTATTTTATGGACCAGTACAGGTCTGTGGACCGGCGATTTAAGAACACTGGGCTAAGTCGTGGGCCAGACCCCACCCATCTGCACCCCAGACCCCGCCCCCATAATAGTACTAATTGTAACACTATTTTTTCCATTCATTTTTCATATATACACACACAATATAATCTTATTAACAACACATAATGGTTAACCACAAAATTAAACTACACAAAGCAGACTGTATGCTTTACAACATTCATTCCTACCAGAACAAAGATAACCCCTATGCAAATATGGGACCAAAAACTAAAAGTACTAATATATACAAAGGAAACCCTAAGATTCAAGACTCTGCATGTAGTACAACCCCAGAGAAAAAGAAATAAATACATTTCTTCCTGAACAATGCAAAATACAGACAGCAGATGTAAATCAATCACTAAATTCAAAAATAAAATCATTCCCCCTACCTTTGTTGTCTCCCTCCCTCCTTGCTGTGCTTCAATTAGGTGCCTGCTCCCGCCTGGCCATTTTATGCCATCCCTGGTGTTATCTTCGGGCCGGCTCCCTCTTCCTCACTGCTTCAGTGCACAAAGCCGAGGGCAGCGGCTCCTCATGCGTCCTGCGCCTCATCCGGAAGCATTCCATTTGATGTTGCAATGTCAGAGAGAAGGCTTCTGGTTCAGGTGCAGGAGGTGCGTAGGAGCCGCTGCCCGTGGCAGTGAGGAAGAGGGATCTGGCCCAAAGATAACGCTGCATCCATTACACCATGGACCAGTGGTTGAAGATTGCTGTCTTGGGCCCAATGCACCTGCCGGCCCTGTGGACCGGCAAGAAATTTCTGCGGACCAGCACCGGTCCATGGACCGGTGGTTGAAGAACACTGGTCTAGATTACATTTTCTTCATATCCATTCCTCAATGAATCTCTTTTCACTGAGTCTACCCACAGCTTGCCATCTCTTTCCCTCACCCCTTCTATTATCTCACTAACTGTAGCCTCTTCCCCCATTCAGAATGTGGACTATTTTGCTTCTCCCATCCTTCCATCATATATCATCTCCACCTCTTCCAGCCAGCATCTTCTCCTCTGTCCATCCAGCATCTGCCCCATCTTTCTTCCTTCTCCCCATTACCCTGCCTACTCACCTCCCCAGCACTTCTGTATACTTCTCAAGCAGCAGCAGCAGCTGTAAACTTAAATGCAGCCATCGTGAGATCTTTCTGCACTTCCCTGCCGTTACCGGCTCTGCTGTGGTGGAACAAGAAAATGACGCCGGGGGGGAGGGAGGTGGATCTGCAGACATAGGGACATGCAGGAGGGTCCATAATGGATGGCTAAATGGAAAGTTTACTGCTGCTAGTTTGGGAAAGCAGCAGGGTAGGTTGTTTCTGGACGCAGTGGGCCAGCTGTCCAGCCCCCTAGAATCATAGAAACACGATGACAGATAAAGGCCAAATGGCCCATCTGCAGTAACTATTATCTTTTCGTCTCCCTAAGAGATCCCAGGTTTTCTTGAATTCAGACAGTCTCTGTCTCCACTACCTCTTCTGGGAAAGTGTTCCATGCATCTACCACTCCTTCTATATAAAAAAAAAGTATTTACTTAGATAACTCCTGAGCTGGTTTTAAGAAAGGTTTGGATAAATTCCCGGAGGAAAAGTCCATAGTCTGTTATTAAGACATGGGGACGTCTCTACTGGATGGGTAGCATGGAATGTTGCTACTCTTTGGGTTTTGGCCAGGTACTAGTGACCTGCATTGGCCATCGTGAGAACGGGCTACTGGCCTTGCTGGACCATTGGTCTGATCCAGTAAGGCAATTCTTATGTTCTCATTTCAGAGCTTCCTTTCAAATGAAAGACTCACCTCGTGCACATCTCCCCTCTCCCACCTTTTCTCCCAAGTATACATATTGTCACCCTCCAGCCGCAGCTGGTCTGAGTGGTTAGCATGCGCCTCTAGGGGATGCACAGGTTTTAGGAGACTACCAAGTACTGGTGTTTAACCATTAAGAAACCACGCACCATCTGTAACTGAAATATGAACTATGCTTTATTATAACTCAGTTCAAAAAGGTTTCTGACTTTTCCCAGCTTCAAAAACAATCCAAAAGACAAAAATCAGAATACAGTTCACAGTGTCAGAACGCTCCCAATGCAAAGAAAATTCCAGTATCCGTTCATACTTGCAACAACCAAAAGAAAAACGTTTGGAAACAGTTCCTGGGTTTCTCTGTGCCTCTCAGTCTTCCCTCCAGGTCCTTATTCAGCTGTTCTTTAATCCACATGTAGGGCAGGAAGGAAATGCACATAGGTAGAACCTTTGCAAAAGAGTTCTGTTCTCACCCTGAGTTCAAACATATAAATCTCAGTGAGTTAAAGCAGGAAAGAAAACAAAAAAAAAAAAAACCCCAAAACAACTTCTTTTCAGAGCTGTGCTGGGCTAATCAGCACAGCTCCTGGGCTTCTGCACTAGCCAGTCTCTTACACAATCCCAAAGAAAAAAAAAACCACAAGAAAACTAAAATTTTCAATGGTTCCTCCTAGTACCTGGGTATCACATAATACTGTGTAGCAAAGAGTTCCTTATTGCAAAACCAAACACTCAAAATCTCTAGCAAGAGGCAAAACCACTCTACTTTTAAACACGCTCAGCATTTCATAATAATCTCACTTGCCTTAGTTCAAACAGCCCTCTATTGCTTGTTGGTCTGCATTTGCTTCTCTTAGGTCCATGGCTTATGGCAAATCTCCTGTTGCCTGACCCTCAACCTTGGCTTCTCCCTGGCCACGTGGCTTGGCTACTTCCTCAGTCTGGACCGCTCTCTTTTCCAGTCGTGGGATACCTCCTTCTCTCTTAGCCAGGGGTCTCAAACTCAAACCCTTTGCAGGGCCACATTTTGGATTTGTAGATACTTGGAGGGCCTCAGAAAAAATACTTAATGTCTTATTAAAGAAGTGACAATTTTGCATGAGATAAAACTCTTTATAGTTTATAAATCTTTCTTTTTGGCCAAGTCTTAATAATAATATTAAAATTTATAGCTAGAGACATATGATCAAGAAAGTGTTTATTTTACTTTTGTGATTATGATAAACATACTGAGGTCCTCAAAATAGTACCTGACAAGCCAAGAGTTTGAAACCACTGCTCTTAGCAGTGCAGCTAGCAAATGCCCCACCCCCAACCACCAGGTGAAGGAGTTCAGCTTCCTAATTAAAACTGCTTTCAGTTCTATGTGAATTGCACTTCAGCCCCTTCTGCTCTCTTGCTCCCTCTGGTGCTTCTGGAGAAAACAACACCAGTTGCAGGATTTTCTGGTTTTCTCAATGCTGGAATGTATCTAACAACCTCAACCAGCTCTGCTACCTTAGGGACACTCCTAGCAGACACACCCTGCATGCCACAATATATTGAAATCTTTTTGAGTCTGTCCCCATACACCATAGTTTTATAGCATCCTTCTAGCTATAGCTGTCACCCCACCCTTGGTACACAGTGCAGCTTGCACTGCACCTCTCAATGAAGTAGTTGAGCTAGTTAGAAGCTGTGCAGGGTATTCCCCAAACTCAGTGGATATTCAGCCACACATATAAAGACTGTCCAAATCTTTGCTAATCCACAATGTTGGCACACATTCCAAAACACAGCCTTCAGTTAGCTTTGTAGCTCATATAGATTTTAAAAATCTCCATTGTCTGTGACACTCAGAAGAACATTGCTACCTACAAACCATAGCCATATGGAAACCCCGCAAAAGGCAGTCATTGCATGTAGTACAACACTATATATGTGGAAAAAGATGCACTTTTCTTCCTCCACTGTGCTGCCTATGCAGTAGGAGCTTATTCTTTCTTGGGAACATATGTGCTACTTTTCTTCATAGAATACTATCCTCAGCGGATATATGTGTCCTTAACATGTAGACATAAGCCACACCGCTGATGGAAGTATGAGTGCTTAAGTGCAGTAGAAATCCTGTGTAAGTTGCAGTCTTCTGTAAATTACATGTGTACATGGGAACTCCACCCATGCTCTGTCCCTAGCCAATATGTGCTGTGTAAATTAAACATGTATTTGCAAAAAAAAAAAAAGCTTAGCTGGCATGCTGACATATGTACATATATTCTAAATATTTATGTGCATAAAGGCTCTGATTCTATAAACAGTGCCTAAATCTGCCAGCAGCTAGAAAAATGGCACCGGCCATGTGTCGATCACACTTTACAGAACTGTAGCTAGAGGTGCCTATGAAAAACTTAGGGCTAGATTCACAAAGCAAACCGATCGTGTATCGATCGGTTTGTGAGCCCATTGTGACCCGATTCACTAACCTGTGTAGCGATCCCATCCTGATCTGTGCATGCAAATGAGGGGAATCAGCATGCAAAACAGGAAGGAAGCGATTTAATAAAATTAAAAAAAGCAACACCGACTGGGATGGTCGATCCAAAGTAAGCGACCGCTGAGGTCCTTTCCGACTGCCCTGCCTTCTGCCACCTTGCTTCTCTGCCCCGTCTCAGCCCTGATCTCCTGCCTGTCCCAAATCTCTCCTGCCGCCCCAACTCAACCCTGATCTCCTGCCCTTCCCCGCACTGCGAGCCCATGGTTTTAACCCGTGGGTTTAAAGTGGGTTAAAACCACAGGCTCGTTGGGCTGTTTAGAAAAGTAAAAGTTTAAAAAAAGTCACAGCTCTTAGACGCATGCGCAGACCATCTACAGATAGTCTGCACATGCGTCGGGATCGCTCTCTAGCGATCCGTGCGGTGGATGGGGGGCGTGTTAACGATCGTCTCCATTTGCATGCAGGCCTTTTCTGAATTCGTCAGCCTGCATGCAATCGGGCACGGATCGGACATGGAATCGGGGGTTAATGAATCTAGCCCTTAGTCATCTGAAATGTAGGCCAGGGTTTTGAAGGCCGAAATTTCAGGCACCTAAGGTTTGGGAGAAATGCACTTAGTGGCATCTAGAAATGTTCACTTAGGCATGACGCAATAGGTGCCTATTTTTTTTATAGAATTGGATAGGCGTCTATAATCCAATTAATTCATTTTTTAAACCAACTATTGAGGCACCCTTTATAGAATCCGTCCCAAATTGTAATGCCTAATTTATAAAATTGTTCTCATTCTGTGCTCCACTTGCATGGGAAGATGCCGGGAATGACCTAACAGTTTACCGGGAAAGTTGTACAGTCATTGTGCATTGATTTTGACAGTTTGGGCCTGTTTTACAAAGCCACGCTACCGCCTGCTGCACGGTAACGGCCCCGAAGCCAATAGAGATTTAGGGCTCCTATTGCTAAGCTGTGAAAGCATTTTTAGCACGCGCAGAATTGCCGTTCGCACTAAACCTGTGCTATGCGGCTAGAACTAACGCCAGCTCAATGCTCACTATCGCAGCTTAGTAAAAGGAGCCCTTAAATGGCTTTGGGGCTGTTGCCGCACAGCAGCCGCTAACGCGGCTTTGTAAAACAGGCTGTTTATGTGAAGTAACTACAAAACCTTGTCATATTTTAATAATTTATCTCTTATTCTGCATAACATAGGTGGTTTTTTTTTCTCGTTTCTTCAAAGTAACAAGCTTCAGACCATTACAAAATCAAAAATGCCAAAGAAGTTCTTTCTAAATTAATAATTACTGGTATTAGGCTTTTATACTTGAGTGGATTTTGTCTCATTCTTAGGTTGATCGCTTCCATCATGTCTGAAAGAACAGCCTGCATAAAACCACATCATACAGGGGTTTGATCAGTTTTGTGCCTGTATGAAGCCACTCTAAGAATCAAGCCTTTTTAGTCTTCACTAAATAATAAGATGTGTCCCATAGTTATTTTCTTGCAATCTCTTTATAAGTTCAGTGCATTGCAGAGGTATAGTGCATGCTGGCCCCTTAAGGCTTTGGCTGCTCCTTCCCTCCCCTCCACCCCCTGCCACCCCACTAACAAGCTGTTCTGCTCTTCTGCTTTCTGAGCACAGAGTTACAATCTGTCCAGTCTCACAACTGCACAGGAACCTCCTGCATCCAGGAAATTTCTAATAATATCAAATTAGCTGGGAAAGAACCTGAGATTCTGCTAATGACAACAATAAGTAGGTCTAGCACTCTTAGACCTCCCAAATCTAAAAGGTACAAAAGTGTGAAGAGGAATGCCAGTCGAATATATACCTCATACCAAGAGCCACTTCAGAGGTAAGAAATGTTCTCATTTCATTTTTCTACAATTCAAAACACATCTGGGAAACGAGTTTCATTCACAGCTGCTCCAATTGATATTTGAAAGATGTTCGGAAAAGAATGGAAGCCTGTTGTATCTTTCTTTAAAGTTAGATTCATTCTAGACTCATCTGAATGCAGAATGAACGTGATTTCTACCGGAATGTTTTGGTTTTCTGGAAGAGTTCATAGCAAAGAGGTTGCATGTTTCTGGGACAGTTCTGAGTATGTATTTTTATAGATGGTGCTGCTACACTGCTGTCAAAGGGGCATTTGGTATTAGCAAAGAGTAGTACACTGTAAATCATGAAATTCAGGACCATGGACAGTAACTTCTATTTCTTGGACTAAGGCAAGGCAGCCTATGAAAACAGATTACTGAACTGAAAGCTACTGAATTTTATTTTTGGAAGACCTGAAGTGCAACAGTTTATCCAGAAAAAAAAAATCCAAGCAGCCTGAAAGGATCCTTGAAATTTCAAGGTGGGATTTTCTTAGGAACTCTCTGCCTGTGTTAGATTCATCACTTTGCCTTGCTGTGAGATCTGGACATGAATACCGCACACTGTTGTTGCAAGCTGATTTATGGGCTATAATGGAATTAAACAGATTAATATAATAATAATACCTGGCTTCAAAATATGCTGTGCAAACACTGTGAAAATCATTTATTAAAATATATCTTGTTTATTCTAAATCTTCCATCTTCCTGAATTTCAGTAATTCAGATGACGACGACAATGGAGAAGGAAAAGAGGATAATAATGACCCAGAGACAATTTTCCAGAATATCCAGTTTCAAAAGGAGATTGTGGCAGATATTCGCTGTCGACCTTGGCCAATGAGACAGAAGTTAAAGGCACTCAGGTAGGCTACTAATCCGCGCAAGTGAAAATATTTCTTCGTGGACATTTTTGTACAAAGAAAACAGGAATTTCAAAGACCTCTGAGGAAAAAAACCCCAAACCAAACCATGAAAATAACAATTGAAAATTACTATAAAGCAGTTTGGAGTCATCTTAAGACAATGAAGAGCTACGCAACATTTTTTCCTGCACTTTTTATGGACACAAGTAAGGTGTTGGGCTTTACTTTGTTTGTTTTTATTTCGCTATTGCTCCCTCATACCGTCGGATCACTCGGTTTGGTGGCCGCTTAGAGCAGTGCAGTTTCAGTAATGCAATGGAGCATCCATAAGAGGAACTCATTCTGCAAGCCAGGATCATGCTGTCAATCCTGTAAAATTAGCAGTACATGAAATCAGTGCCTGCTGTTGAACAGAGACATTCCACAGTATTGGACAGGGGCCTTTTCACCATCACGCTGCAAATTACAGTTAGCCAATATTGTGTTTCACGTTATAAATATGTCTTTCTTTGCAGACAAGCTAAAGAGATTGTGCTGAAGTATGAAGGAAGGCTGACAAGAACAAGAGGTTATCAAGCAGCTGGTGCAGAGGTACATAAAAAAATGGTTTATTCTTTATTAGATTCTGGATATATTGCTTTTCAGAAGCCAGCAAAGTAGTTTACAATACAATAAAAAAAAAGAAAACTCAATAAAGTACAATGAAAATTGATAACCATAAATAAGCAAACAAAAAAAAAAAAGCTTCATGGCTTCCGGCTCTACGTAGAATAGACACTGCAGGGAATTCTAATCCATAGACGGCTGTATTTCTGTCTAATACTTTAATATAGAAGAACCCAGAACAATCTATATCCATCTGATATTTGGGCTGTTGATGGAGGCACGAGTAATATTTAAGTTCTCTTGTATTTGCTTCAAGTTAGTTTGGGGATTAGCCCCTACCTATCTTTTGTCTCATTTCGTGCTATAATTTATTTGCCTATCCAAAGATCACTGGTTGTAAATACAGGTCCTTTTTGGATAAGACTTTTATGTTTCAAGCAGGTAAACAGCAGTCCTGGTTAGGTAATTACATCAATGGAGCCAGGCTGACCTATGGCGCATTTCGGGAAAAAATCAAGACTGCATTGTTTGATAGATTAATTTCCTAAAGAGAAGTTATACTAATTACAATCATTTTACTCCGACTATTCTTAAGAACTATGTTGTACTTTTGCTATTTGTATTTTGTATTTCGCTGGTTGTCCAGCTCTGTTCGGTGTAAACCGCCTAGAAACCGTCTGATTGTGGCGGTATAGAAGACTAAAGTTATGTTATATGTTATGAAAAATAAAAATACACCGTAGCGCCAGTTCCAGAGTGCTGGATTTTGCCACAGGGGATCCAAGTTTAGATTCCCCTTCCACTGGTTCTGATTGGATCTGGGCATGCTGCAAAGGTGCACTCGGATACATGGAGGAAAGGCAGATTACTAGTGTTGGTTCTTGTTGACAATAAGCGTTATGGAAAGTATTAATTAGCAGAGATGTCCCTCCAGACATCAGGGTGGCAAGGGTCTCACAGCCATCTGGGCATGCTGACTGGGTAAAGAGGAACAAAGATGGGGGGCAGAAGGGGAGACATTGGGTTTCTTTTTCTTTTTTGCTGTGTGCTACATTTTAATGTCTTTGCACGAATGACTTGAGAATGAAATTGTTTGTAGGCTAATTAGTTATATGAAAAAAAAAATCATTAAGGAAGAAGGTCGGTTGAAAACCCAACTCTTCCGAAAATCAGTAGCTCGAAACACTCTGCTGCACTTCTCCAGTCATCACCCCTATCATTTAAAATTCAACCTCCCAGTCTGCCAATTTTTGAGGGCTCGCAGGATATCTTCTGAGGATCGAGATTTTAAAATAGCAGCTAGAGATTTAGGTAATCGCTTTAAAGCTAGGGGTTATCCTTTAAAATCAATAAAACAGGCATTCACAAGAGCAAAATATGCTAATCGAGATTTACTGCTAGCCGAAAGAGAACATGCAGACACTATGGATAGATTAATTTATGTTCTTCCGTATTCGATAGCTGCAAAAGAACTGATATCCCTCATAAAGAAGTACTGGCACATATTGCAGGTTCACTCTATATTTAATGAAATACCCATGTTCTCTTTTAGGAAAGGGAAGACCATTGGGCAGGTATTGATCCAGCAAAAATTGGGAAACTACAGAGAGCAGATACAGGGTAGTCATATGGAGTGTGGGCACTGTCAATGGTGTGCCACTACTATTCAGGGTTCCTCATGGACGGACCCTCATACAGGCAAAATAATAAAATCTACTACTAACACAAATTGCCAATCAGCTAATGTAGTATATGTGATTGTGTGCCCGTGCAGTCTTGTGTATGTGGGCCGTACGTCAAGGCCCGTACACATAAGACTGAACGAGCATAAGTCACGTGTTAAAACTAAGATCATGCAAGCTCCCTTGGTGGAACACTTTGTGGATAGTCAGCATAATATGGAACAGATTCAATGGCGGGTAATAGAGAGCCTTGCTACGGGTTGGGAGGGGGGTAACAGTGAAGAGTGGCTAAATTATAAGGAGCACCGTTGGATATATGTTTTAGATACAGTAATACCAGATGGGTTGAATGGGGAATTAGAGTGGGGCACGTTGATCTAGCCTTGTTTGGGTGGTTGTCAGTCTCCTCTAGTAAAAATTTGAGTATATAGCTTTAAATCCGGCAAGCAGTCCCGTGACGCTGTGGCCGCGTAATCACGTGGGTACAGTTGTCCCAGGTTCTGCTCTATTTAATTTCTGAAAAAGACGCCGCCGCCATCTCTGTAGATATAGTGGTCACAGAGTTTGGCGGTATATCACACTGAGGTGAGAAATTTAAAGTTGTTTGGGTACTATTAGGATTGGTTACTTTAACAACTATCTTCTTGAATATTAATTTTAACTTTTGTTCTTTAACAGGGGTTATCCTTGATAAAGCTTGCATAGCGAAACATGTCGGTGTTATAATCCCATGCCAGAGACCACATGATTAAGCTAAGTCATATGCTTAAAATTGAACATTGAAGTCTTATTAATGTAAAAAACTATACAAAAAATATACAAAAGTTAAGAAAAGTATGAAAAAACGTAATATGAATTATTGATCCAATGACGAATTGACACGTAAAGCTTGGAGCAATGAGATTGGTTTGAGCTCCAAGTGGTGCCGCTGAGGATCGTGGTAAAATCTATATGCACCTTAGGGCATTAAAGGGGTGACTAAGGTCTTTTCACCCTTTACATTGGTCTATTTTGACTGAATACCCTTGGTGAAGTGTAATTCTTGTGCTATTATAGAATAAAATACAATTTATGCCATTTAAGTCAGATTAAATGAATCAAAGTGGAAGTGTAATCCAAATATCAACGGATCTGGAAATTAACTTCTTTTTTGCACATCTTAAATCTTATGTATCACCCACAATTTTAACATTATTGTGCTCCACCTAGAAGCCTGAATAAGCAGAATAACAAATTTTAAATAAACTTGGAAATTTATGCATCTAAATTTTCAACATGAGCATCAGAGGTTAAGTGATATTAGAAATGTCAGTCCACTTTGTGTGTCTAAATTAGACACAGTCCTTTAATTCAGCCTTAAGAAGCTTAAGGAGATGTTATACAGTCCTCTGAAGTCAGAGTGATTATTTTTAAAAGTTCTGCTAAACAATAAAATGGTCTGTGCTCTATAACAGATCATCTAACTGTAGTAGAGATTATACAGTGTCACAAAAACTTGTACAAGGAAATCATTTTCTACACTATTTTTTTTTCAAGGCACAAACTTCATGAAAGCCGACATATTTATATCCTCCATTAACTGTCCCACTCTCCACTCTTATCACTAATTTCTTCCTCATCGGTGTCATTTGAAACTTTCTTAATTCTTTGAATGGCTGCCTTGATGCTTCTCTCAAATTCATTTTCTGATTCTTTGCTGATGTCGACCTTGGGCTCTTCTTTAACTTTTCTTAGTTTAACTCCTTGCCTTATGGCTAGCAGGATGCTCTCTCTGACATCGCCCCCTGTAACTGGCACTGAAGGCCATTCAACTTTACGGAGAAGAGTTTCACCACGCTTTAAAGTAGCCAAAACTTCATCCATAGATCCTGTAACATGTCAAAACAGAAATTTATTACTCCAGTCGGAACTTGGAGACATTTATTTTTTTTTTTTTAATATAACTTGTCAGTTTTCTGGTTTCCTATATTTTATACATAAATAGTGAAAGGAACCTGAACTAGATAAACTACTGAATAGTCCCATCACCTGGGATTAGAGAATGACATGGGGACAAGTTTTTCCCCATCCCCACGGAAATTCATTTTCCCATCCCGGTGAGTTCTTTTCCTGCCCCATTCCTGCAAGCTCCGTCTCTTCTGCACAAGCCTCAAACACTTTAAAATCATAAGTGTTAGAGGCTTTTGCAGTTAAGGCAGCGCTTACAGGAATGGGGCAGGGGCAGCGACAAAACTTGTGGGGACGGGAAATTGAGTTCCTGCGGGTCAGGGAAAAATTTGTCCCCGTGTCATTCTCCACCTGTGATTTTCACTGTTCATAATTCTGGCACATGCAAATATATATCCATTTGAGCGTAGCTTTGCAGCTGAATGGGACTGATCACAGCATTGTATTTATTTACACAATAGAAGAAAAAGCACAGTTACTGCCTGCTTGTCCTGGGATAAAGCACAGTTACTTACCGTAATAGGTTTTATCCAGGGACAGCAGACAAATATTCTCACTGATGGGTGATGTCACCAGAGCCCCAGTATAGACACTTGAAAAGTGAATCACAACTTTAAGTTTAGAAAGTTTGCGATTAGCCTGCACTGCGCATACACGAGTCCCTTTTCGCCCGACGTAGGTACGCACTCCCTCAGTTAAGATAAGCCAGTTAAGAAGCCAACCAGGAGAGGTGGGTGGCCTATGCTGGATGGAAGTGCAGATGGGAGAGATAAGGGAGTAAATGCAGGAAGGAAATGGGAGGAGAGAAAGAGGGGAGCAGACGTTGGATGGAAGTAGACAGAGAGAGGAGAAGGTACTAGATGGAAGGGTTGGAGAAAGAGGGTATATGATGGAAGGAGGGGATAAATAAAAGGAGGGCACATGATGGGGAGAAAAGGATTGAGTTAGGGAAACACTGGAGGGGTGAGGGAAAGAGGTGGCAAGCTTTAGGTAGACAGTAAAAAAGGACATTGATGAGAGGGTAGTAAAAACGTAACCTAGACTGATGCAGAAAATAAATTGAAAAGGAAAATGAGGGAAAAAAGGGAAAGGGATTGCAGAGGAGAGGTAGGGAAGGAGAGGAGAGAGATGCCAGACCAATGGGAGTGAAAGGAGAGATGGAAGGGCGAGGCATACAGTTTCTGGAAGGGGCATAGAAGGAGAGAAGATTCCATATAGGGGAAGAGAGACGACAGACAGTGGATGGAAGGAAGAGAGTTACAAGAAGATGAGGAAAGCAGAAACCACAAAGGTAGAAAAAAGTTTTCTATTTATTTATTGTCTATTTATTTATTTTCTATTTATTTATTGTCACTGTTTCTGTGGAGCATTGTATGCAGAGTCCAGCTTCTTGCTGGTTCAATTTAACCTTTGTCTAAGTATTTCTATTTTATCCCCCCTTTTACAAAACTGTGGAGCATTTTTTAGCACCAGCCGTGGTGGTAACAGCTCTGATGCTCAGAATTCTATGAGCGTCAGAACTGTTACCTCCGTAGCTAAAATCCACACTACAGTTTTGTAAAAGACGGAGGGGTTAGTTTGTGATTATATATTCCATACTAGGTGAAGGTGTTTTCTGTGTTCTGTGTGTTCGAAAGACATGTTTTTTTGTTAGGATTGGCTGGATTGATCTGTACTAGTCTGGCTTGTTTAGTTTTACAATGGGTGTATTGATGTTGCACTGCTCATTGCAGTATGTAAGATGCTGCCTTTTCCTAGGTACTCATGTGTGACGTGTGGATTGTTACTAAAAATCATGTTTTCATACAGATGGGGGGTGCCAAAAAATGATGGGCCCCGGGTGTCACATATGCTAGGTACGCCACTGGACTTGAAGAATCCCAATGTAAGTTACCATATAGAAAGGATTTATAAATAAGAGGAAGAAAAATCATTCAACTGGATGGTGCAATTTAGCTTTTGTCAGCATGTAAATTCTCTCTCTAAACAAAACACATGTACTAGCTTTAAGGGGGAACAACAAAAAAGTCCTGTTTGCAAGTAAAATAGCATTCTACTCCAGAAACTGGTGACTACTGGTCACCTTCACTTCATTCAAAAATATTTGAGATGTAAAAGGCATTGTGAAAGGATTGTCTGAAGGGGAATTAAAGAGCACTATAAATTAACATGACATTTACATTCCATTTTTATCTAAGCGTACATTGTTTTATGAACAAAAACACTATTCACTGAAAAGGCAGAGCAAGTATTTGTGGTATATTTCTGAGGGGACAATGATGAAAGTAAATGCCAACCTCATAGCACACCTTTAAAACTAAAATCTTCATCCCCATGTTAATTGAAAATGCATAAAAACTGCACTATAAAACTGCTGGGATTGTTACACTAGTGATTACGAAAATGATCTTTGTCTTGTCCTGCATGTTAATGGGCATCAGGAATACTGTGTATGGCTTGGAGAAACAAGAGATACCACCTTCCCAGAACTTGTAAAGCAAGAAACAACAACAAAGGTGACTTATGGTCGTTTTATTTCATGACAAAGACTTGACACGATTGTGTTTTGACCCAAAGTGGCCTACCTCAGGAGTCTAGAAAAACATATATTAAAATGCTATGAATACACAAACATTGTATATACATCAACATCTATATAAAAATGCAGAAAATAACAATACTGAAACGTAATTAAGTAAACAAATAAACATAAACCCATATATGTTTTTGGACTTTGCTAGCCGGTTGTAGAAACAACAATGATGTTTGCGTTAAGTCTTTGTTGTGAAATGAAACGGCCAAGCACCCTAAGTTACCTTCGTTGTTGTTTCTTGCTTACATTGTGTACAGCAGCAGGATCGAATCGGCACCAGTGCTACCTATGCAGTAACCTGTCGTTGCTTATCCACATGCAGGAGGATGAACACAGCAATATTAAAAATCTCTTAGGAAAAACCAAAAAGAGAACAGTGCACACAAAAGTTTAATGTCTAGGTTAGATGATCTTTAAAAGATAAATAAACATTTCTGATTTACCTGTGCGATGATTTAAAGGGGGTTTAAGAGAGACTTCCCGTCTTTCTGGAGTAGGGCTTTTGGCAGATTCTTCACAGATCAAGGGTAAAGGCTTAGAATCAGTTTCTAATGATGGTCTTGACCGTAGAAGCTGAGGAATGGGTGGAGGAGGCGGCGGTGGAGGCGGCGGCGGTATTGGTGGCAGATGTCGGGTTGGCTGCAGAAGCATTCCATTGTGGTTTTCTTCCTTCAGGTCCACAGATGAAATAAATATTTGTTCAGAGAAGTCTTTCTGGGCCTTTGAGCAGTCTCTACTTTGTGATACTGGAGAGTCTACTGACTGCATGGAATATATGTTGGTAACTGAGGGATGCTGGGAAACACCCTGTGAATGTCTTTCAAGGGTTTGAGAGGAAGATGTTTTCAATACAAAATTAGTCGGGCATTTCTAAAAATGAAAAGAATAAAACACTGATATAGCTGGAACTGGCAGAATGACTTGTTTCTAAACAAATTAAAACAATCAAAGAATATCCACAATTTAAGTAATTCATGAGAGAAAGAACAGTGAATGCAGTAAAAGCACTAGTGTCACAGGTAGACTTGTCTTAATTTCAGCAAAATGAAACAAAACTTATTTAAAAGGAATGCTTAATCTTACCCAACTGAAACATGAGAAATCTCTTCCGGGTATTTAATAGCGGTCTCAAACTCAAACCCTTTGCAGGGCTACATTTTGGATTTGTAGGTACTTGGATGGTCTCAGAAAAAATAGTTAATGTTTTCTTAAAGAAATGACAATTTTGCATGAGGTAAAACTCTTTATAGTTTATAAATCTTTCCTTTTGGCTAAGTCTTAATAATAATATTGTAATTTATAGCTAAAGTGGCAAATGATCAAGAATCTGTTTTATTATACTTTTGTGATTATGATAAACATATCGAGGGCCTCAAATTAGTACCTGGCGGGCCGCGAGTTTGAGACCACTGGTATATAACTACTACACAGAAAAGCACTTTTTATCCAGAACGTTTGTGACAAGGCTTGTTCTAGATCAGTGTCTCGCAAACTTTGCGAAGCCGTGGCGCACTAAATGTGGAGGCCGTGGCTCGAGGCACCTGGAAGTGCGCGGACATCGACATGATGACATCACATGCCTGCCTGATGTCATCAGGTCGACATCCACACATGCACAAAGGTCCTCCAGACAGGGCCCTGAGCCGCCAATGAGGGGTGCTGAAAGGGAAGAGGCGCAGAGAGAGGTGAGGCACTGGCTCCGGCTGACTACCTACAGGATATGCCTCTTGCCACAAGAGATACGTCCTGTAGGTGGTCAGCTAACACCAGCACCTCTCCTCCTCCCCAGCATTTTGTGGCACATCTGGTAGGCACACAGTTTACAATACACTGTTCTAGATAATGGATTTTTTTCCATGTAATGATGTTTTCTGTTTAAAGAATTTCAATGGGAGATTTTCCAAGTCCTCTCACATACATCAACTATGAAGCACATGACAATTTAGTAAATGGCTATTTGCTTCTTCTAAAGATGTACAGCACTATAGTTTTGCATTATGCACCCCCCAAAAAAGTGGAGAAATATCGCCAGAACGACGACAATTCCTGAAGGAAAAAATAATAGAATAGTACATAAGAACATATTACTCTATCTATTACTCTGCTAAAAAGATTTAGCGCTGTGATTAAACATAACAGGAATAACCTCCTGGTATTTCTTGTTTCTTAAAATCTCAATCTATAAAGAATTGTCCTTCCTATTTACTACTACAATTACTACTTAAGAAAAGAAATTCTCCTTTCCAATATTTCTAAGAAACAGCAAACAGTATTAAAAAAAACCCAAAACCCACATGTTAAAGTCCAAGCTCAGAATATGTCACAATGGCACGCTTCCCCTGATGAAGTGTTGGAAAAATATGACAAACTGTTTCTCAGTAAGGAGGCAACAGCTGGGTGCATGTGAGTAGTATCATGTCTATCTTGGTAAGAGCACACCACCCACCCACCCACCAAGAAAAGGACAACATTACGAGTGGGGAAATAGCTACCTCTTTAAATGACTTCAGTCTCTGCAGAGTCTTCTGCCGTTCTTGATCAACCCATTCCTTTTTCCTTTTTTCATCTTCTTTCCTCTTGTCTCTTTTCTGCACTTAAGCACACATGATTTTTGATCAGCCTGAAAAAGTAACATGTTCCTCAAAGCCCGATAAAAGTTTTCCTTTACCCGCTCACCATCTGTATACTGTGATGTTGATGAAAGTGCTTCATAGTTTCTTGGGCTTGCTGCAGTTTAAGCTCTTGTGTCTCCTGACATTTATCCTGGAGAGAAAGCAGAATCATATGCTGTAGCTTTTTCCTGTTGCCTGGAAGCAATATACATACCAACAGAGAGACAATAATCTGGCTCAGAGCTGCTGTCTGAGGTGAGGATACTAAGGGCATACTGAATGAATTCACTATGTCATCCTCACAGCAGTTTGTGCTAGTAACATGTCTTTTTCCTAGCACACAATGCTCATTTCCCAGTGAATGAACATTGTCCCTCCTCTACTCAGAGATTGGGGCCTGTAACATCTCATTGTGTGGACTAAACCGGCCCAGAAGAGTAAGAACCGCATAAAATAATCCTAGTGCTCCACACTGTAAGAGCCCCATATATATGTATCTATAAGCTCCAGGCCGCTGTTAGAGACTAATATAACCAAACATGGCGAGAGATGAACCTGGAAAACCTTTCACTTCTCACAGCTAACCTGAATTCAAAGTCAATCAATATCTTGTCATTTTCTGCTGCATCTGGCTGATATTTAAATAATGTCAGGGAAGGTGGGCCCGGCCCGGCCCGGTCCCCCCCCCCCACACACACTATATGCGAGCTTGTAAAACAGAAATGGGTACACCAGGTTACTATGGCATACTGCCTTTTAGTGGAATCTTCTAGGAAAAAGTTAAACCTGCCTGGTCTCCCTGTAATCCTAGCGAAAGCGGATCAAATTCAGTTGCACATTCATTCCCACACTCTGTTGCTTTCAATGGCTGGGGGCGGGGGAGCCGGGGGATGTAAATGAAGGGGTTAGTTGGGTTTTGTTAAGTGTTTTGTAATATTTTATTTTATTTTTTGGATATGCTTATAATAACCAGGTACTGAAGGATTACACTATGTCATATTTGGATTTTTATTATTTCAATGAAAAGTTAAATTTTAAAAAATGCTTGGGCAGAAAAGTCTCCTGATGCTTCTGTTTTCCTTTTTTTTTTTTTTTTTTTCTTAAAACCATGTAGGGCAGCGTTAAAAAAAAAATTATGGCGGGAAGGACATGATAAATGATGACGCTGAATGTATAGACAAATAAAACTGCAGGGCAATCTGCATAAATGCTGCGTTCAAAGTTGTTTTAAGTCTGTTCTCTCCATAAACCATGGGTAGAGCAGTTTTAGTGGGGAGAAGGTGGACAACCGAGGCTTTGGCAGGTTTTGTGCTATTATGCTATGCCTGCCCCTGATCAATGGCAGCACCGCAGGGGGACTTTGAGGGCATTCCACCCTCCCCCCCCCCACCAATTTGGGCTCAGACTCCCTCAAAAAGTGAAGCATCCTTGATTGGCTGGTGGGAAGCCCAAGCTCTACCAGCTGAAATCTATTACCTGAATGCTCACCACCGGTGCTGCCTCAGTATTCATTGAGCGTGCAAAAGGAGTGCTGGCATCAGCGGCTGGAAAACTTCCTTATGAAACAGCACATCTTGGCTGGTAGGCATAGGCTTCCCACCAGCAATGCAATGGTGCTGAACTTCTGGAGGGGCCTCAAGCCCAATTTTTTTTTTTTTTTAGGGGGGGAGGGGGAGGTTGAGAACAAAGAAGAAATGCATGATCAACTCAATCCATCCCTTGGCTGACCCCAAAAAATGACCCAACGACAAATCTGCGCACGACAATTGCACCCTGTGAAATGCGCACACCAATCTGAATCTGCCATAAGTGGATATCTGGAAGGCCCTGATTTGCTCAGACTCTTCAGGCCCTGTCCCTCAAAGAGAAAATAGTATCCGCTATGGATTGTGATCGGGTAGCGCAATTGTCGGGGTGCATTTGACCTCCCATTCAGTGCGCGCATTTGTTGGGCTATGCATTTGACGGGTCACCACAAAAATAAGCCACTGCAACATTTCTTCTAAACTCCACAGCTGTGCAGCCATGCACATCTTTTCACAAACCCGTGCAGCAGTTCTATTTCATTTCCTTCATATACTGAGCAGGTTTCAGAGATCCTTTTTCTTTTCTCCTAACATAGACCACTCACTACTACTCTTCAGGTTCAGGGAGACTCTTTCTTCTTCCCTTCACCCTAGTTTTCAATATCTGTTGGAGGAGAAGAACAAAACCAAAACAACCAGCATTTCCCAACATAATAAAAACAAAAGCTTTTCTGTTTGGCCCAGAACCTGAGAACTTTCATTCAGTAAATCTTCTGAGCTCTATCAACTGGAGATATTTGGCCCAGGCCTTTTCCCTCCTGCAGAATGGTTGGCTATGAAGATATTTTTGTGCTTGGCCTGTGGCGATTTATTCCCAAGAACATGAAAGGCAACTCTATAGCAGTGTGCATAAGTGCATACAGTAAGCAGTGCCTACAGTAAATGCCTAAGTGCACTGCACACTATTCCACGAGACAGTGCTTAAGTGCAAGGGAGTGCATAGCTGGGTGGAACACCTGTTCTTCTCCTCTGACTCCTCTCTAAATCTTCCCTCTAAGGCAGTGCTTCTCAACCCAGTCTTTGGAACACATCCAGCCAGCCAGCTTTTCAGGTTATTCATAATGAACATCCATGAGATTAATTTAGATGCACTGCATCCATTGTATGCAAATCGCATTCATGTATATTCACTGTGGGCATCCTCAAACTCAGTTAGCTAGATGTGAACATAAGACCTGCCATACTGGGACAGACCGAAGGTCCATCAAGCCCAGTATCCTGTTTCCAACAGTGGCCAACCCAGGTCCCAAGTAATAAAACAGATTATATGCTGCTTATCCTAGGAATAAGCAGTGGATTTCCCCAAGCCATCTCAATAATGGCCTATGAACTTTTCTTTTAGGAAA
This sequence comes from Geotrypetes seraphini, assembly GCF_902459505.1. Lineage (NCBI taxonomy): Eukaryota > Metazoa > Chordata > Amphibia > Gymnophiona > Dermophiidae > Geotrypetes > Geotrypetes seraphini. Next base: position 24,333,041 of record NC_047097.1, on the reverse strand, counting down.
TTATCCCAAGGACTAGGTTGACATTCCTTTCAGACTCATCTGTGGAAAAACTTATCCCAATTACAGTACATCATTATCAAAAGCTGAGTAACTGCTGAACCAATTTACCTTTTTGTTACGGAGGTAAGCTCTCCTGACACAGATGTTCCCTCTCTTCGACTCCAGCTGCTGAGCCTTGAGCCTCAGCCTCCTCATCTCTGATCCCCGAGCATGATGTTGGGAGCTTGTCCAATCAGCTGCGTTAAGTTCACCAGGATCTTCACAGGCATCATAGTAAACAACTTCATCCTCCTTTTCTACAAATGCAGACATCAGATGTGAAAAGCACAAACAACAAGTGTATTTAAACCAAAGCTGAGCAGATAAACTGTCACTGAAAAGCCAGACAAAGGGGTTTACTGGATTGTGGGGGAGGAATATGATGCAGTGCAACAGAAATGAATCGCTGCCATACTGGAAGGCCAAATCACGATTCTTCTCGGAGAACAATCAGGCCAAATGGAAAATTCTTAACAGCACAGAAATTGCAGATTTTTTTTCCAGTACAACATCCTTTCAAGTTTTATTAAAATTTTGACTCAATTGCAATATCATTATTTCAGAGCGATTCACAAATAAAAGAAGGGGTCCATATTATTGAAAATACATTGGAAACAAAGACATTACAAACTTACACTTAAGAGGAGTGGGAGGAACTACCATAAATCCTGGAATTGGGAGCTGGGTTACTTAGGACCAGGCTCCCTCCCTTTCCCTACAGATTCAAACGAGATTCAGCAACAGATGAGAACCCTTAGGGAGCTGGAGCCCAGAAATGGAGGGGGGGGGGGGAGTGATCAGATGTAATTTCCAAAGCAGATCTGTTTCCTGCTAGACTTCATGGTCTCCAGTTCTCTTTACCTTTTATCTGTCTCCTGATAGTGTCCAGCTGTGCCATCAGCAGCATTTCTTCATGCTTTACGATCTCGAACTGAATGGCATATAGCTCCAGCTGCGTTTCATAATACTGCATTTCCAGTTTATCTAATGTATCTATGGAGCTTTCCCTTTCAGCTAGATTCTCCATCTTTCCATTTGTGAAACAAACAAACAAAAAAAAAAAGCATGAAAATGAATACTGTGAACAAAGCTTAACTCTGCTACACAAATATGATTTGTAAATTTTTTTTTTCTCCAATTCTTTATTCATTTTTCATCTTAAATCAAGTGCACAAATATTATTACAATTGAACTTATACACATCACTTGAAATTCTTAATATTATCATCTTACATACATAAATTTATTTCCTCCACCCCCCCTTTCCATAGATATTATAGTCAAAATATCATATAAATCTAACAATTATATTATTAATTAAATCTTTAATACAACTAAAAACCACCCTCCCTTCCCCTAATTATAACTATACTTTCAGTGTAAAAAGGCGTCTAATCATTACAATAGTTTATCAATGGCCCCCAAATCTTTTTAAAATTATTATAATTCCCATTTTGCATGGCAATTGTTCTTTCCATTTTGTATATATGACACAACGAATTCCACCAGAAAGTGTAATTAAGTCTAGAATAATTTTTCCAGTTCATGGTAATATGTTGAATGGCAACTCCTGTCATTATCAATAAAAGTCTTAGAGACATTTGGAGCATTGAGATTAAGCATCAAATTTCTGCGTCTCAATGGCCACGAATTTGGTCTTGGAGAATGAGATGTACAGTGTCTGCATCTATGAGACAAACTTGGTTCTTTTTGTTACATAGAGCATTTTGGACCCCAGTTAGATTACAAAAGTTGGATAGCTCTAAGTCTAATAGATGCTGGCATTGTAATCTGGAAGCAGGGACTCTAGATCACTTAATATTCTATTGTCCCTGTATCATGGCATTTTGGAAATCAATCTGGTCTTAAATTAATTCTTTATTAGAAAACCATGTAGCTCTATCATATGACGCTATTCTATTTGGGACGTCAATGAGAATAAAAAGTCAAATTTCATCAAATAATATGATTTGTAAATTAAAAAAAAGAAGCAGCTAACTTTCACACACTCATCCACTGAGGGAAATGAGAGCTGTTGCACTATAAACATCCCAGCGAAGGCACACTGTGGCACAGGTGCAAAAAGATGGCGGCGCATGAAATCTCCCATCTCTTTTGGTGCTGGGTGGGGAGCTGGCCAGAATTAACACACAGAATAGAAATGAACTCTATAGAAATCAGGCGTTAGTATTTCAGTTCCATCACTGCAGATTGTCTGGAGCAGTGTCTTACAAATTTTGCGAGACACGGCTTGAGGGCATCCAGAAGTGTGTGGACATCAATGCGATGACATCACACACATGTGACATCACGTTGACATCCACCCATGCGCAGAGGCCTTCCAGATGGGGCTCAGATGCCAGTGGGGGGGGGGGGGGTTGTGCCAAAAAAGAAAAAGCACGAAGAGGAGAGACACCGTCTGACTGCCTACAGGATGTGCCTCTTGCTGTGAAAGGCACGTCCTGTAGGGCAGGCAGTCAGCTGGTGCCTCTCCTCCTCCCCAGCATCTGGTGACATACCTGGAATCTCATGTGACACACAGTTTACAATTCTCTGGTCTGGAGCAAGAATAGAGAGGGAAATTCTAGAAAAGGCCCCTAAGTTAATTAACAAACGCCGTTTAAAATGGAAAAAAAAATGCAACATTAAAACGCTACCAGTGCCTAAATAATATGTGCCGGAATTGCACCTACGATGGGAAGGGGGCGCCGCTCATTCTTACTACGCCAGTGTGTTTGCAGGGCTGTGCTCATGGAGCTCCGGTAAGCAGCACCAAGGGCAAAAAACAAAACCTTCCAACTGCAGCACAAATCTCTTTTTTCTTCTTTTTTGAGTTTCACAGCTGTTGTGCGAGTTTTATTTGCATGTGTGTCTTATACCTAAGAGCTGCATCCTCACCATAGGTGCTGGACACACATGCACAAACATCTATTCAAGCAAAATTCAAGCTAGCGACAGCTCCAGACCTGCCAGAAAATTTGGACCTCTGAACGATGGGCGTTTCCTGCTGTGCATTACACAGAATGCGCAGTTCAATACTGGATAGGACTTTTATGTTTCAAGCAAGTAAGCAGCAGTCCTGGTTGGGTAATTACATCAGTGGAGCCGGGCTGTCTTACGGCGCATTTCGGAAAGAAATTAAGACTTTATTGTTTGATAAATTCATTTCCTAAATAGAAGTTATATTAATAACAATAATTCTACTCTGACTATTCTTAAGAAATATGTTGTACTTTTGCTATTTGTATTTTGTACTTCGCTGATTGTCTAGCTCTCTTCGGTGTAAACCCCCTAGAAATCGTCTGATTGTGGCAGTATAGAAGAATAAAGTTATGTTATGTATGTAATGAGCTCCTTTGTACTGCATTTGCTTTGAATTCTCAGTGGCTACTACCACAATCAGTAAAAGCCCCCACCCCCACCCTCTAGAACCCTTTTGTGCATTGGAGGCAGAGCTACCTTGCAAGTAACACTGGCTACAACCAGTCTTACTTGCATGGCAAGCTTTGAGCATCAGGGCCCCCAAGTCCACTGCATGTGGCAAATCTTCATCTCCACCAGGTGTCCAGGGATACAAGGGCACATTGTATTTGCAATAAGATTGCCTCCTCCAAGGAAAAACAAACTAGTACAGAGGGATGGTTACCCATAAAATGCTCACATTTGTTATTATTTTTCATTGCCAAACAAATGTCGTTACAACTGCACACCAAGGGGGAAATTCTAAAAGCAGTGCTCAGAATTCAGCAGTAATTAGTAGTCTATAATAGGCGATCCAAGATCAACACTCTTAATAAAATAGCAAAAAAGTGCCAGAATTTACACTCATCTTTAGATGCAAGAAGTTACACCAACTGAAACCAGGTGTAAATTCTGGTGCATAAGTTGGGTGCGGATCCCCCCAATTCTCAACCCACTGTGCGCAGTTTAAGGCAACACCCCTGGCCCGCCTATGCCCCCCTTGCAGATGCATGCAGAATCATTTAGGCATTATTCTATAAATCGGTATGTGTATTTTACATGTGGACCTCCACAAAAAAAAGAAGAAAAACTCTGCGCCAAATCAATAAGAAAACAAAAGGAGCAGAGAGGACCAAACTTTCAAATCAAAAAACTTTAATGACAGCAATGTGGAGTGAAAAATAAAAACAGACCCGACATGGACCGTATTTTAGTCACTAGGCCTGCATCAGGAGTCCTCAAAATAGTCCACTCAAGTAAAATGGAACTTATGTGGTGTCTTAACTTTGAAGCTGATTAAGAGTAGTTTGGTTTGAAGGTCAAGTCCTCTGCCATTTCTGCCCAGTTTTGGTACCTTGTATCTGTTAGAACCCTTTCCATGCCAAAACTTTGATGCAGAAGTAGCACCTAACATTTGGTTTCCGCACGAGAGAGTGCTAGATTCACTAACCTGCCTGATCCGTGGCAAGCCTACGAATTCTGAATGGGTCAGCATGCAAATGGTGGCGATCAGAGGAATGTCCCCCACCGACCACACGGATCGCTAGTGAGCGATCCTGAAGCATGCGCAGACCATCTTCTTTGTCTGTAGATGGTCTACGCATACTTACAGAGCTGCGAGCTGCTTTTTTTTTACTTTTTTAATACTTCACGAGCCATGGGTTAAAACCACAGGCTCACACTGTGGGGGAAGGACAGGAGAGTCGGGGCAGCATGAGGAGATTCGGGGCATAGGGCAGTGAGTCGGAGCAGAGATGAGGGTGACGAGAAGAGAGTAGGGCGAGAGCAGAGTGGCGAGTTAGGGCGGCAAGAGGAGATTTGGGGGAGAGAGCAGGAGGTTTTTTTTTACTGAGCAGGGCAGCACAGAGCGGAAAATCGGATCGGGGCAGAGAGTACCGAGCAGGGCGGCAGAGAGCAGAGAATCGGGGCAGAGATCAGGAGTTTATTGAGAATGGCGGCAGTCGGAAAGTACATGAACGACTGGTCCCCAGCAGTCACTATTTTGTTGATCAGCCAGCCCAATCAGTGTTCCAGATTTTGTTTAGTGAATCACTGCCTGCCTACTTTGCATGCCGTTCCCCCTCATTTGCATACATGGATCAGCCACAGGTTAGTGAATTGGGTTGGGGTTGCAAAGGGGTCACAAATCAATCGATACACGATGGTAAGCTTAATGAATCTAGCCCTCAGAAACTAAAATGCCTTCCTCCTTGAAGAGAGCACTCAGACAAATACAGATTCTGCTATATTCTCCTTGTTAAGTCACACTAGCTTACGCTGAATTACAAAGTACCCAAAAAGGAATTATAAAGGCATGCTGTAGATTCACAAACACTATTACACATACAATAATGGGAAAAACACCTTTATAACAGGCCCTTTACTAATTTCCTACCACCCTCGACCCCCTCTCCAAAGTTAAAGAAATATAACGGAGCTGAAATAGGCAGGCTCTAAGCACCTTATCCTCACTAATGTCTTGTGAAATTGGCACTTACATGTTGTCGAATCTCTGACCGTTTGTGATTCAGGCAGAGCTCCTTTGCTCTCATGTGCTGAAGAGTCTCTTTTGCTAACACATACTTCAGCTTCTCTAGTCTAGGCACAGCTGAGGCCCATGTGGCTTTTCCAAATTTCATCCCATCCTGCTCCATCTGCTTGTGCATTGCTGTTGGATAAAAGGTAATAAGAAGACAGATTAAATACTGCCAGAGCACAAATACTGTAGGTTGACTGGAGTCAATTCTACAACAGGGAGCTTCCATTTAGACACTGAGGTCCAGATTCTACAAAAGACAGCTAAAGTTAGTCACCTAGCTGATCTAGGCATCTAACTTATTTAAAAACACAGAAACCTAGAAAAATGAAGGCATATAAAGACCCTATGGCTTATCTAGTCTGCCTAACCATGCCATCTACCCTCACAGATCCAACATAAATGTCCCAAGCTTTCTTGAATTCAGTTACACTCGTCTCCACCACTTCCACTGGGAGGCCGTTCCAAGTATTCACCACCCTTTCCTTGAAAAAGTATTTTTTGAGGTTACTTCTGACCTATCCTCTTTCAGCTATGTCCCCTCATTCCAAAGCTTCCATTCAATTGTTGTTTTTTTTTAAATTTTTATTTATAAGTTTTCCATTCTTACATTATTTGAATAATATAATATACAATTAATTTTTACATATCTTGAATATTATCATTAATAATACATCATGTTGAAAATATAATATGATAACACTTATACAATAATATGTATAATATAAATCCCATTCCCTTCTTATATAATATATTTCATTAATTATTCAAAACCCACCCCATTCATGTATAATTATTTATCCTTGTGCTAAGAACTTAATCATTAGAATAATTTGTCAATGGTTGCCAAATTTTATTAAAATTAAGAAGATTTCCCTGTTGTAAAGCTATTATTTTTTCCATTTTATAAATATGACAAACAGAATTCCACCAGAATGTGTAATTTAATTTGGTGTAATCTTTCCAATTTTGAGTAATTTGTTGCATAGCGACTCCTGTTAATATCATTAATAGCTTATTATTATTTGCTGAAATCGGACTCATAGTTCTCATTGCAGTGCCAAATAATATGGTGTCATATGAGAGTCCTACATGATTTTCTAGTAATTTATTAATTTGGGGCCAAATTGAATTCCAAAATGCGTTTACACAGGGACAGAAAAAGATTAAATGATCTAACGTCCCTATTTCCAATTTACAATGCCAGCATCTATTAGATCTAGTACTATCTATTTTTTGCAGGCGCGTTGGGGTCCAGAACACTCTATGTAATAAGAACAACCATGTTTGATTCATAGATGCTGATCTTGTAGATCTTAATCTCCAGGACCAAAATCTTGGCCATTGAGATTCAGAAATTTTCTGACCAATCTCAATACTCCAAATATCTCTAAGACCTGTTTTCTTTTTTTTATTTAAAAATCCGTATATCAATTTGTACCATTTTGCGGCTTGGTGACCCAAAAAATCCGTCTGGAAACATAGAACCTGTAGGCTATATTTATTATTTAGATTTTTCCATTCAGGGAACCCTACCTGAATGGCCTGCTTCAATTGCATCCATTTAAAATATTGTGTTTTATTTAAACCAAATTTGTTTTGCAATTGTGAAAAACTAAGCAGTGAACCTTCTGATATGACATCATTCAATGTTCTTATTCCTGCATTTATCCATTGTTTCCAGACGATTTTATATCCGCCAATTCTGATCCTGGAGTTTATCCATATTGATTGATTTAGAGATTTAGCAATAGGTTCTGGTGATAGATTACTGATATATCTCAATGTTTTCCAAGTGTCAAATAAAATTCTGTGGTCTTTATATCTTTTAGGCATTGTTATAGTTATTAATTGTTCTGGATATAAAGGGAACAGGAGCCGCCATTCTAAATATAGCCAATCTGGTACATTTTCTAAAAGGTCTGGGAGGATCCAATACATACCCTGTCTTAAAATATAGGCTTGATGATACCTATAAAAATTTGGAAAATTTACCCCCCCTTCCATAATTGGTCTTTGTAATGATACTAAAGCGATTCTTGGTCTTTTCCCACACCAAACAAATTTTGTAAGAATATTATTAAGTTTTTTATAAAATGACCCCTGAAAAAATATTGGAATCATACTCATTTGGTAACAAACCACAGGCAATATCATCATTTTAATTGTTTGAATTCTTCCCCACCAAGAAAGATGTAATGGATTCCATTGCTCACACATTTCTGTTATTTTTTTTAATAAAAGTTTTTCATTTTCTTTGACTGTGTCTTCTATTGTATTTTTGATCATAATTCCTAAGTATTTTATACCATCCTCTTTCCAAATAAATGAATATGGGTCAAATAATCCTTTGGTACAATGAACATTTATTGGGAGAATTTCAGATTTATTCCAATTAATTTTATATCCAGAAAAAGTACCATATTTTTCTATTAAATTTAGTATACTTGGAATAGTAGTTTCCGGTTTTCTTAAATATAATAATATATCATCTGCATATGCAGATAATTTAAATTCAAAACTGGTAAATGATATTCCCTCTATCTCCTTAGTTTTGTTTATTGCAATTAATAAAGGTTCTAGGACAATATCAAAAAGTAAAGGAGACAGAGGGCATCCTTGTCTAACTCCCCTATGCAAGTTAAATCTATTTGATAAATTATTATTAATATATAATCTTGCTCCAGGAGAGCTATACAATGTCTGAATCATTTTAATAAAACCGGATCCTATACCAAACCATTGTAAAGCTTGGTATATAAAATTCCATTCCACTCTGTCAAAAGCTTTTTCTGCATCTAAAGATATTAAAAAAGCTGGATCATTTATATTTTTTGCTAAATTTAATGAGTGGAATGCTAATCTAGTATTATTTGATGAGTGTCTTTTAGCAATAAATCCTGTTTGATGTACATCAATAATGAAAGGGAGAGCTTTTGCCAATCTTAATGCTAATACTTTAGCCATTAATTTATTATCCACATTCAATAATGAAATAGGCCTGTAATTTGATACCAGAGTAGGATCTTTGTTTGGTTTTGGTAAGACTATAATTATCGATTCTGCCATAGTACCAGAAATTTTTCCATTCTTTAATTGATATTGATACAGATTTAACAGATGTGGTAATATAATGTTTTGGAAAAATTTATAAAATTCAACAGTATACCCATCTCCACCTGGAGCGGATCCAACTCTAAGAGACTTCAATGCTGTTTCTAATTCTTTTAAAGATATAGGTTCTTCTAAACTTCCTTTTATATGATCTGGAATATTTGGTCCAATATATGAATTTAAGAAAGTTAATCCATCTTGTTCTTTATTTTTATAAGAATTGGAAGTATATAATTCTTTATAAAAATCAAGAAATTGTGTTATAATATCTTTTGTGTTGGTATGTGTATTATCTTGTGTATCTTTAATTGCAATAATCTTAGATTTTCTTTTCTTTGCTTTTAGAAAGTTTGCTAATAATTTCCCCGCTTTATTTGAATTTCCATAATATTGTACTTGTTTGTTGAAAATGTCTTTCCTCACAATTTGAGAAGAAATTTCATTGTATTTAACTTTTAATTTTAATAATTCTTGTAATGTATTATTTTCCCATTTCTCAATTAATTTATTTTCTAATAATTTAATTTGCTTTCCCATCTCAAGAAATTGTTTTTTTTTTTTTTTTGTTAATAAATGTTGAATATGAAATAATATTTCCTCTCATAGTTGCTTTAAAAGCATCCCATAAGATTTCAGCATTAATATCATCTGTTTCATTAAATTGAAAGAATTCTTGCATTTTTATTTTGAAATCTTCAAGAAATTTTGAATCCGCTAATAAATCATTATTAAATCTCCAAATTAAATCTAAGTTTTCAGCATCATAATTTTGAAGACTAATCCACACACCAGCATGATCTGAAATTATAATGGGATCAATTACTGCTTTTAAGATGCGCTGCGCTATATTATTAGAAACAAATATATAATCAATTCGTGAAAAAGATTTATGGACCTGAGAACAAAAAGAAAATTCCTGATCATTAAAATGAAGAATTCGCCATATATCTACTAAATCGCAAGATAGAATCAAATTATCTAAGCCTAATGATTTTATAACTTTACTTGGTTTTTTATCCAATATCGGATCCATTACAGCATTGAAATCCCCTGCTACTATTAAATTAGATGTAGCCAGTGGTAAAAGCAACTGTTGAATTTGTTTAAAAAACTCCATTTGATTCGTATTAGGAGCATATAAATTGAATAAATTCAGGGTAGTATTTCCCAGAACCATTTCGACATGTACCCATCTTCCTAAGGGATCATAATTAATTAATTTAAAATCTGCATTACATTTTTTATTTATTAAAACAGCCACTCCAGCCTTTTTCTTTGTAGCCGGTGCAAATAAACATTTAGAAATAAAACCTCCAGATAATTTTTTTGATTCAATTTCCGATAGATGAGTTTCTTGAATAAAGTAAATATCCGCATTTTGATTTTTAAGGAACGATAACAATTTCTTCTTCTTAATAGGATGATTTAAACCATTGACATTCAGTGAATACATTTTTAGATCCATCTAATTAATAATTATATTTATCCAATATTTATCCACTATTCTATGATTATTTACATGATTAGTTCCTAGCACATTCATTAAAACTTTAACCCCTATCCTACCCATTATTTTCCCTCCCCTCCCACCCTTTATCTTATTCTGATTTGGAACACGCATTGGTCATGCAAAACCTACAACTCCATCTCCAGGCAACTAATAATTCATTATATTATTTAAAAACATATTTTTGAATTCAATACATTCTTTATATTTCTACCCTTATATTCTTAAAAATTATATTCATTTATTCTATAAAATTTTATAAATTTACTGAAATTTATATATATTTGAATCATACATTATATTCATTATGCATACATGTAGTATAATATTCTTAATATATAAACATATTTCAAATGTAGCTCTTATTCTCTATATATATATCTATATATCTTCATATAAATTAAGTATATTCATTTTTAATATAAATATATAATAATAATCTTAATAATAATGCATTTCAATCATTTTCATAAATCATCTTCATAATAAATTAATTTGAATGAATAATTGATTAAAATATACATTTTATGTCAATACATAAGTTTTATAATAAATTCATATTTTATTAAATATCTATTATTCATTTACTTATTTTCTTATTTATCATAATAAATTATTATGACTGAATAATTAAATAAAATAAAATATTTATTAGACATCTATTTTGTTAATTATTTCTGTAAATAATCAATTACTTTTCTTATATATATTTCATAAAATTATAATTTCCTTATACAGAGTTAAAATATTGATTTTATAATAAATTAATATATTTCATTATTAAATCTTATTCTCAATATAACAATTACAAATTTTTCCCAATATTTAATGATAATTTCTTTGTAACTCATTTATTATTACTTAATCTTAATAATTTAATATGCTATATAATTGAATGTATTATCTAATTTGATTAAAGCTTGTATTTTATATATAATTTTTATTTATATTTTGATAATAAAATTTTTATATATTTTTTTTTTTTTTTTTTTTTTTTAATATAATAATAATTAGTGATATTAATAATTGTGAATGCTGATTTTTAAATAATATTATATTATTGCATCTACTATTACAATATATACTATTTCCAGTTAATAACATTTCTTATGTCTTAAATTTTTTTTTTTTTTTTTTTTATAATAATCTTCTTTATTTTCATTTTTTTTCCCCATCTTCATTCTTCTTTCTTCTTTCTTCTTTCTTCTTTCTTCAGCTGAATTGTTCTGTTTTTTATATAAATTTAGGATCTTTTTGTGTAAGAAATTCTTTCAACTTTGCCGGGTCTTGAAAATATATGGATTTATTTCCACTGGATATTCTCATAGTGGATGGATAATATAAACCATATATGTATCCTTTTTCCTTCAGCTGCTGTCTGTATGTGAGGAATTGTTTTCTTATGTTAGCAGTATATTTAGCAAAATCCGGTACTAAAACTAGTTTTGATCCTTTATAATTCAAGTTTTTATTTGCTTTTGCCATTTTTAATATTTCTTGAGCTTGTTGATAGCGTAGCACCTTGAATATCAAAGGTCTTGGAGCAGCCTGGTTTACAGGCTTTCTTGTGGGGATTCTGTGGGCTCTTTCAATTTCTAACGGCCATTTTGAATTGAGCTGAAGCAGTTTAGGTAACAGATTTTCCAGGAATTGTACTGGATCTTCTCCTTCAATATTTTCAACCAGCCCCAAAATTCTGATGTTCTTCCTTTTTCCTCGGTTTTCCATGTCCACCATTTGATTTTTTAAAGTTGTTATTTCTTTTTTATCATTGTCATATTCTTTTGTGAAAGATTCAAACCTCTCCACTTTTTCTTCCAGCACTGTCATTCTCAGTCTCTCAGTTTGGATTTCTAGTTTCATGTTAAGCAGCTCTTCTTTTACTTCAGATATTTTATTGGAGTTTTCAGTCAGCATCAGTTTTATTTTATACAGTTCAGTCATTATATCAGCCTTTTCAGTGAGTTCTTCAGTCTCCATCGGGAACGGCACACTCGATGGTGACAGGGGAGTGACTTTTGTTCTTTTTGCTGAGATACCTGATGTCGAAGGTTTTTCAGCTTTCCCCTGCTTCATATTCGCCATTTCCGACGTTGTTTTAAGTATTTTTAATCGCGATTTGAAAAAGTAGAAATATTATTTTTGTTCCGTTTGTTGCCTGGATACGGGAGCGCTGCAGTTAGGCTACCATATCGTGCGCGCTCCAAGCCACGCCCCCTCTTCCATTCAATTGAAAGAGACTCACTTCAAGCACATTTCTGCCATGTAGGTTTAATTGGCACCATTAACAAGCAAACAGCACCTCATAATTGGCTTAAAGTAAAATAAATTGTATGGTAGGCACCTAGTCCAAGGCAGCTACCAAAAAGTAGTTATGGTTAGGAGTGGATCATAGGTTGTTTTTGGTTTTTAGTTTTTTTTTTTAAATCTTTATTGATTTTCAAACTTCAATAATTGATATATCAGAAAAACTGCACAAAAACACATTATTAACTATATAATTACATTAACAATCATTTCCTCCCCTCCTGAACTTATTATTTGAATAATAATACATATAAAATAATTTCATAAGAACATAAGTACTGCCATCTCCGGATCAGACCTTCGGTCCATCAAGTCCGGCGATCCGCACACGCGGAGGCCCAGCCAGGTGTACACCTGGCGTAATTTTAGTCACCCATATCTCTCAATATTATAATGAAATAAATAAATTTTTCAAAATATATTTCCCCCCCCCCCCCCAGCCCACCCACACTCCCTGGATGTGCAATGAATATAATTAAAAAAGAAACAAACATGATCTTAATTATAATACAATAAAATTAGTCAATGGACTCCATATATCTTTAAAAGACTTATTATTCCCAAAACGTTCTGCCATCATCTTTTCATACTTGTACGTGGTACACACCGTTACCCACCAAGTTTCAAGTTCAAGTTCAAGTTTATTAGGATTTGATATACCGCTTATCAAGATTATCTAAGCGGTTTTTACAATCAGGTACTCTGTGCTCTGCTGTTCCAGAGGAACCTTCCAGATGACATGGAGACAAAGCGGAGCTTAACCTTCAGGAAGAAAAAGAGTGGTCTGGAGCAGATTGAAAGGATACTCTCTTGCAATCTGAAGGAAGTGAAGAGAGTGACCTTCCCTGATGATAGTGAGGACCCAGAGGTCAGATGTAATGAGCTCCCATCTTTGGTAGAAATGATTGAGACGACCCCCTATGGGAAAAAGAGATGACAGAGGCAGAACAATTGAGGTTATGTTCTGTGTTAGTTGGTTAAAAAGACTGAGAAACCTTAGGTGCAGTAGGAGTCTGAGGTTTTCGCTGCTGGCGTTGCTGCTGTTGAGGCTGCTGTTTCTTAGGAGGCATCTTTGAATCAGGTGCTGCCGTTTGAGAGAAATGCCTTTTGGAAGATGGAGGAGGTCTATAACCCTTAGCTGTGGAAGGCTTCGGTTTTGGTCTGATGATGGAGGCAAATGACTTCTCATGCTCAGACAAGCGGTTTGTAATTGTCTCAATAGTCATTGAACAACTCATTGCCTTGGCATGGGATGTTGGCCAGTCAATCTTGTAGATTCGGGTCCATATCTACGGTGTGGAGCCAGGCAAGACGGCGCATCACCACCGAGAAAGCAGTGGCCCTGGAGGACATCTCAAAAGCATCATATGCAGCCTGGACCATATGTATGCGAAGTTGACCCAGAGTGGAATGCATATGCTGGAACTCTGTCAGGCGATGCTCTGGAAGGTACTTGAAAAAGTGGGCATCACATTGACTTAATATTTCAGCTATGATGTAAAGACAAAGTTGTAGTTTAAAATTCTATTTGTCATCACAGAATTTTGATACAGATGCCGGCTAAATTTATCCATGGCCCTTCCCTCTCGGCCAGGTGGGACTGTGGCATAGACCTTGGCCGGATTGGTTGTTGTCAAGGAAAACTCAACAAGAAGAGATTGATGGGATAGTTGAGACTTTTCAAATCCCTTACAGTGAATCATTTGATATCGAGATTCCAGTTTTGCTGGCACAGCAGGAACGGAATATGGTGTAGCAAGATTTCTTTTTAAAGTTTGAGTGAGAATGCCATTCATGGGTAATTTTAATGAATCCCTAGGAGGATTAGGTATACCCAGTTCTTCCAAATACTCCTTAGAGTATGTGGAATCAGACTCCAAAGTGATGTTAAGGTCTTTACTCATTTGGCATAGAAATTTGGTAAAGGACACCAAAGAAGAAGAGGGGTGGCCCTATTGAGGCGAAGGTGAACGAGAGCCCCTCGAAGTACCTCACAAAGTTGAGAAAGAAGGTGAAGCCTCTCTGGAATATTGATACCTGAGATCTGAATCCATAGGCAAAAAGGAACCAGCTGGTGATGAAAAATCACAGAAGGACTCGAATGAGAATGGTTCTGCCATAGATTTCCTCGAGAAGGAAGGTGGCTGCCTCGAGGATTGTCTATGCCTTGTCTGTCTCAAGAAGAGGACCTGGGCCTCATTGAATACCTCGACAGATGGTGTGGAGATGAACTGTGCCTCGGAGAACAAGGCAGTGATCTCGAATCTAGCCTCGATGAGGATTGTCGAGGAGTCCTTGTCCTGGGCCTCAAAGGCAATGCCTTATGTGTAGAGGTAGGGCTAGAAGTTGGAGATTGAAGTCGAGGCACTGATAAGGACTCAGCTCCTTGTGCAGATGTATCTCGAGACACTTGCAAAGACTCGACTCCTTATATAGAGTGTATTGACTTTTCTGGAGGCACTCTCAAGGACTCGATTCCTTGTAATACTACTAAGTGCTCAGGCTGGCCTGCAAGAAGCAGGGTTGAGGCAGGAGTTAATTTGGCAAGCATGTTACCAAACTCCTGATGCAGAATAACTTCCAACATACTCTGCAAAGCCGACACTGAGACCACTAGAGCTGGTTCAATTGGTGTGGCTATGGACTCCGAGGAAGACGATCTTGAGGAAGAGTGTTGTCTCGATTTCGAGACACGTGTCCTGGAGATCCTCGGACCCACCGGTTCTAGAGGTGGCATGTCCGTAGGGGTTGGCTTAGCTATCATACCTGATGGAGACACCAAGGATAATGGCGCCCCAGGAAAAGAATTAGCTGAGCCCCTCGAAGATGAAGACTTCCCCACTGAGGAAGGTTTGATCGAGGTCAAGGTTGAAGATTTTGACCCCGTAGAAAACTTTGCTGGAGTTGAGGTCAGGGCAGGAATGGGGTTCAAGGCCTTAGGCAAAGGCTGACCCATTACCCTGAAGATTATTTGAATCTGGACTCGACGACCTCTAGACGTGATCAGGCTTCGGGAATCCTGTGACCGGCCGGGACATGGAATGAAACATGGCCATGGCAAAATCGAGCCCGCAGGCTGAAGCCGCGAAGTAGGCCCTGCCGTGATACAAAAAAAATAAGAAAGAAAGCTAAATTTAAAAATAAAATAAAATAAATGAAACGTGCAATAAACACAGCGACCCTGTAAGGAAAAAACACGAGCCACGATGAGAGACGGCACGAGTAGAACTAAGTCTAGCACAGAGCATCGAAACGAGGACTTCTCGGCTCCGCGGAAAACTGAGAACTGAGGAGACGCTAAGGAGACTCACGCACTATGTCAGGTGGGAAGGCACTCGCGCATGCGTGGTGCGGCATTCGCAAACTTTCTAAAGTTTTACAAGCAAGTCTGCTTGTGAGGCTATCCACATCGGGGCTCCGTGGATGACGTCACCCACATGTGAGAATATGCTGCCTGCTTGTCCTGGGATAACCTGTGCTTGAAACTGTGATGTAACCAGCACACAAGTAGGTCAAGTCTGGAAGGTTCTCTGTTTTGTGCTATTAGTCCCTTCAGAATTAAAGCCAAGCAGTGAGAGGCGTTGGTTAAGAATGAAAAGAACAGATTATAACTTAAATGCCCGCAGTAGGAATGGGGGTTTACTTCAAATGCCAGAAGAACTAATGAGGTCTGTTTACATAACCTAGCTCAGCAGAGCACAGACAAAAGCAAGAAATCAAATAGAAAATTCTAGAGTTAAATGAGAAACCAGATGCTGCCTGGACCAATATTCCACAGTGATGTGCTTACTTTCTCTCTTTCACTGCAATCAGATGCCAGACAAAGATTATATATTAAACACAATAACAATGCGAATTTACATGTGACATGATACAAGGAAATACTTGGTTTGAAATGAACTCAAATCCCTAAAACACATATAACAGAAGTTACTACTGCATGTGCATTTATAGGAAATAGTTTCTAATCAGAAAGACAGGATGGGCACTGCCTTCACTTACACAAACACCCAGACAGGCAATGAGCAATAAAAGACTAATATCGTTATTTATTATTCTTTCCAACCCAATGGATATTGGAAAGAAATTCATTTCTTGAATATAAGGAGTCAAGAATGTCTGCCTGTCTGTTTGGGAGCAAACCAACTCTAAAAATTTAATGAATATGATAAAATTTGGAATTTGAGAGAAACTGGTGAAAAGACATCAACTTTGAAAATGGGTCGGGCCAGTCCCAGCCTAGTGTTCCAGAGAAATAAAAGTCCCTCAAACAATGACCCAATTAATTTCTCTAGAAGGACTTCCAGCTTCTACAACAGAGGTCTCCAAAGTCCCTCCTTGAGGGCTGAATCCAGTCGAGTTTTCAGGATTTCCCCAAAGAATATGCATTGAAAGCAGTGCATGCACATAGATCTCATGCATATTCTTAGGGGAAATCTTGAAAACTCGACTGGATTCGGCCCTCAAGGAGGGACTTTGGAGACCCCTGTTCTACAACATGGAAACACTGATGTACTGAAAGAGAGTACGTGGGAGCCATTAAGGAAGCTGCTCAGCACTGAGCAGCAACGCCAAATCGCGTGCCAGCTCGTGCTTCTCAGCACGGCCAAAGACACTCACGGAAAGGAAGCCTGTTAACAGCGGGGCAGGAACTTGGAAAGTTCGCTCATGCCCGTTGCACCTCCACCGGGGATCGGTGATGGAGGTATGAGGACAGGGAAGGCAGCAAGATGCACAGCCTTGCAGTGGCCTGCAATAATTTTGGAAGGGGGGTGTATTGGCTCGAATACAAACCGGGACACCCATTTTTGGGCCAATTTTTGGCCTCAAAATCCCAGTTTATATTCAAGTATATACGGTATAACCCAGCCACCCACAACAACACATAGAATATACCCACAAACAAAAATATGACACACATACACACAAGCATGTAGACCAGGGGTGTCAAAGTCCCTCCTCGAGGGCCGCAATCCAGTCGGGTTTTCAGGATTTCTCCAATGAATATGCATGACATCTATTAGCATACCATGAAAGCAGTGCATGTAAATAGATGTCATGCATATTCATTGGGGAAATCCTGAAAACCCGACTGGATTGCGGCCCTTGAGGAGGGACTTTGACACCCCTGATGTAGAGTGACTGAAAATAATTCCACTGTTCCACCCTCCCCCTGCTGCCACCACACTTCTGTCCTTGTTGGATTCAGATGTGTAATTCCACTTTCTTTGCTATAAGTTCTACTGTGAAACCTAATAAATGAAGCATATTGCTTTCTTAATGGTTTCTATGGCAAACCTTGGTGACTGAACCGTATCTGTTTCTGGTGCCTATGCAAATAGTCTAATGGTGAAGAAGCAAGGCAGTATCTCTAGCCATAGGAAAGTGACACCCTGTAGTTAAACTGTAAAATCCATCCTTGGAATATATTTATATTTAAGGGGAGAGTGTGGCGCAGTGGTTAAAGCAACATCCTCCGCACCCTGAGGTTGTGGGTTCAAACCCACGCTGCTCCTTGTGACCCTGGGCAAGTCACTTAATCCCCCCAGGTACATTAGATAGATTGTGAGCCTGCCGGGACAGAGAGGGAAAACTGCTTGAGTACCTGAATAAATGCATGTAAAACCGTTCTGAGCTCCCCTGGGAGAATGGTATAGAAATTTGAATGAATAAATTGAATGAATATACTGACAGTAAATGGTTTTGATACATTATTACACTTTGTTTCATTTTATTATTCCCAAACTGACAGAATGTTTAGGCATCAATCCATTCAGATTACTCTTTCACTTTCTCCTTCAGGGCAGACACTTAATGCAGAGGTGTAGTGAGGAAAGTTGGCACCCAGCATTGCTACCGTCTGCCCCCCCCCCCAAAAAAAAAAAAACAACAAAAACGCTGTTCCCTGCTGTCTTGACATTGCCATGCCCTCCCATTCCTCTTCAAATCTTCACTGTTTGCAGGCAGGATCTCTTATCTGCTGCTTGTGCCAGCTGAGCCTTCCTTTTGACATCACTTCCTGGTCCTGCAAACAGGAAGTGAGGACAGAGGGAGGGATGAGGTTGGCATGAGCAGCGGTTAGGGCAGCCTGCTTGATGCTACAAAGATTTGAAGAGGTGGAAGGGGGGGGAGTGCATCTCAGAGATCCATCCCATCACCGCGGGTGGGGGGGAGCGGAGAGGTGTCAGCACCCCCCACAAAGTCAGCTTCCGAGGTGCTCCACCCCTCTTTTGACATCACTGCGCAGACAACACACACAAAAGGGTTGGAAAAAAAAAAATAAGGAGATACCAAGATCTCAATTGTTTTTCAAGTTTGGGGTTTTTTTTTCCCTCCACTAGACGTTTATTCCTGATCATTCTATGCTTTGGCGTTCAGTGGGAACTGAGGCTAAGATCCGATGCCACGGATCTTCATTTACAAGAATTTGTGGACTTCTTTCTTCTATTTTGTATCCCTTAAGCCAAGTTTCATTGTGAAAGTCCTCAGCTGGGAACCATGTTCCAGGGCTCCTCCCAGAACCCTGAAATCATGGATCTTGTAATTAGCTAATAAAAGTAAATTACATTATCTAAATCCAAATCTATTGTGCCATCAGCTTTCCATGATACACATGGCTTGTCTACCTGAGCAGCAAATTGAGAACCAGTGAAGCCAGAATTCAAGTCCTCCTGACGCTCCTTATCACCTTGGACAAGTCACTTCAGGTTTTAAAAAGCTGACCACCACCAGCTGAATTGCATCAAGATATGCAGTGCTGTCCTTATTGGGGTACCAGCACTGAATATCCAGATCAGGGATTCCTGGAAGCTAATCCGGGTACAGCTAATATTCAGCCCTGGTAGCCAGATACCCGAGTAAGTTAGGACTACTATTTCTATGGTCCTACTTGCAGAGATAGTTATCCAAGCACTGGAACTGAATATTAGTGAAGTCTGCAAAACTCCTGGCTTCACCTCTGCTCTATCATGGCTCTAACTGGACAGTACCACAGAGGTCTGTGCCGCCAGCGGACTATCTGGTTAAGTGCCACTGAATATGAACATGGGAGTTAGTCAGCAGGATTTGACCAGGTAGGAGCCTTCCTACCCTATTAAATTATGTTGAATATTAGCCTCTTAATTTCTGCTTTACAATTACTGCTCTGTTCGGAAAAAGCTGAAAGCCTTTACAATTTCAAAAGACACTTACCTTCCAGTGCTTTTACTGTCTCCTTAAAGTAACTGACTGTGATATTCTGAATGGAGCACACCGCTTCTTCAGCCTGTTTGGTCCATTTTTCAGCCTCTTTCTCCAAGGTTTCTATTCTTTTAGGGCCCAGTTCATCCATCTCCAGGGATTTCTAGGTTTGGGAAATGCCAACTCTCATTAACAATCAAGATTCATTTCCCTTAGCTTATTCCTGTAACAAAGTTCACTAAGTCTGTGGTATTTAAAATGACTTTTTAAAAAAAAATAAATTATCAACACAAACTCACTCTGTCCAAAAGCTGCTACCTATTTTTCTCAAAACTGTTGCTGATGACCTAAGTGAGTTTTGGAAAAGTGCTCTTCAATTAAGTTCCGATATGTTATTGCCAGAGAATGCTGTGTTGTGTAGGGGCAAAACCCCTGCATATATCTTCCATACCGAGCTTAATCGCCTCCTGCAGAGAGAACTGTGTCCTGCACTGGCTTAGCAAGAGCAGCTTAATGCTCACCTAAGTGACGCAGTACATGACTGGTGCTACATCATGAACTCCTTGCCTGGGAAAGTATTGAGTCACTAACTGAGCAGCACTTGCCAATAAAGTGTGGGGAAGGAAATCCACTGTAACACTAACACTAAAATCCACTATAATAATTCCCTTAGCGCGCATGCGCACTTCAAATCTGATGGCTCCGTGTGTCCGTGGCCAGCAGAGAAATTGTATTGTAAGAAGAAGAGAAGTTGGTAAAGCATTCGGCAGGTGCGCGCATGCGGCGCATACATTCAATTTGTTGCGAGTGATGGTTTACTTTACTCAGCAGCAGTTATTCTGTGCCGTTTGCCGCTTGATAAAAAAAAAAAAAAAAAGGTAGGTGGGAGCAATTCTATAACTTGCCAGCTAATGTTAGTCATAAGCCTCCCAATTCTATAAAGTCCACCTAAAAGGTAATACAGGCACCTAACTTAATAGACTAAATTGGCACCAATAGTTGGCAAATACCACCTCATAATTGGCATTAATTGGACTTCATTGATTAGGCACCTAGTCCAAAGTGGGCATAGTTAGGGGTGGATCATGGGTGTGTTTTTGAGGTAGGCGCCTTTCTACATTTAACTTAGGCACAGACATTTGGGCCAAGAAACCATCCAGAAATGCATACATGTTTGAGCCAGCAGCAGGCTAATTGAAATCCTACAGGGTGGGCCTTCGAGACTAATATGCCTTTCTACTAGAAAGAAGATTATCAAGATAAGCACTAGAGAATGACACAGGGACAAATTTTCCCCTGTCCCCGCAGAAACTCGATTTTCCTGCCTCGTCCCCGTGAGTTTTGTCGCTGTCCTTGTCCATTCCTGTAAGCTCTGCCTTATCCACTCAAGCCTCAAACACTTATGATTTTAAAGTGTTTGAGGGCCGCAATCCAGTCGGGTTTTCAGGATTTCCCCAATGAATGTGCATGATATCTATGTGCATGCACTGCTTTCAATGCATAGTCATTGGGGAAATCCTGAAAACCCGACTAGATTGCGGCCCTCAAGGAGGGACTTCGAGATCCCTGTTTAGAGCATCCATGCCAGCACTTCTGACTGAGATGTCATCATATCAAATGTTGGATGCCCCCATGGTTAAAAAGTACCCAAGACTCCTAACCATTCTTTCTGGGATAGGAAATGCCAAAACTGAAGGTAAAATGGGGACAGTTAAGTATGCATTTATTTGTATTTATTAAAGCAATATATACTGTATAGACTACCTTGCTGAATTGAGCTTTTGACAGTATATAAACTGCACACTTTTAAACACTGTGGCAACATATTTGGACATTTAAATCTCTGCAAAATAGCTGACAATGATTAACATATTTAAAACACTCCAAAATGAACACAATGTAGGCAAACAACAAAAAAGTGTTTATAATTTTCAAGCCACTGAGTTGGATCTGTGCATTTCATATGCAATTATGGAATAATTCAAGAGAACAGGTGGCTTTCCTTACATAAGAAATAAATACCAAGTATTTTAAACTGTGCTTAGAGAAAGCAAACTGCTGAATTTCAAGCACCAGCAGCAACTGTGAAAAAGTTGCCCGGTGCTGATTTAAGAATCAGAGTCTAACTGGATGTATAAATCACTGTGACTGTAATTGGTGCCTAACTACGTTGTGAGCAGCATAGAAAACCATATTACAAAAAAAAAAAAAAAAGCCCAGAAGACGTACCAGAATTTCCAGCTTATATAATACGGCAAGCTCTCGCATGTCTCTGAACGGCTGCAGTAAGTATTGATAGAATTCTGTTGCTAAGGTAACTAAGTCCTCATATGCTTCATCTTCCTCTTCATATAACTGCATTAGGGCCACCATGTTGTCGGTATTTTTATGCTGATGAAGAACCTGAAAACAGAGAGATTTTTATGTCAATAGAGACGCAGCTGCTGCACAGATTAATTACGACAAAATGAGACAACTAACATCACACCTTCCTAAGGGGGGGTCTTTTACTAAGGTGCGCCAGCCGATTTAGCGTGCGTTAAATGCTAACACACGTCCATAGAATATAATGGACGCGTTAGCATTTAGCGCTTGCTAGCCTTAGTAAAAGACCCCCTAAGTAATCTATTTGGGGGAGCTTCACTGTTTGGGAGAATAATTGTGTGCATGTTTAGTATGAAACAATGTTATGTTTTGATGGTGTATATTATTATAATAAATGATGAATTGTTTATAAGCATAAGAAGCAGTGTGAAACATAGCTCTTATTTGGGTATTTTATGTATTAAGTAGAGCTATTAAAAAGTCTGATAAGTCCCAGTGGGTTAATTAATAATGAATATGCATGAGAGAATCTGAATGCCTACCTACTTTATAGGCAATCTTGAAAACCTGACTTGCTAGGAAAGGATTATGAACCTAACCTACCTACTTTATAGGCAATCTTGAAAACCTGACTTGCTAGGAAAGGATTATGAACCACTGGGTTAGAGCACCAGGCTGATTGTAAGGCCTCTGTGACTAACTCTCTTGGGGCCCCCATTACAAAGTCAAGTAGTCATAGATTTTGAATGGGCTTTTTTGTATTTGCCGCATGGGAATCACTACTATGGCTTGGTAAAAGGGGCCCTTTGAGCTACTACTGAAAAAAAGGTATGAGCTAAACCCAAATAAACTTCTACTAGTCATCAAAAACAAAACAAGTACGTACATGTAACACAAACACAGGAATACTACAAGTGCCCAAAGTAGGGTTACTATATGGCTCCAGAAAAAGGAGGACGGATTGAGACATCCGGGTTTTACTTCTATTGCTTTCAACTAGAGAATGACACGGTGGCTTTCCCCACGGGTAACCCACCAAAATGGTGGGGGGAGGGAAAAGTGCTTATTGCGGGTATGGGGACAAGGCCATCCACCGCCCCGTGGAGCGGTGAATGGTCTTGTCCCCGTAGTTAAAGCAGGGAACGCGAGTGGTCACTGACTGTACACAGCCCCCTCCCTCCTTCTGGCCAAATCTATCTCCCTCCCATTTCTGTTGCAACTTCTGGTTGCGTCAGAGAAGCTTCCGCCCACAGACACGCGACTGCAGGCAG
The DNA here is from genome assembly GCF_902459505.1 of Geotrypetes seraphini. Taxonomy (NCBI): domain Eukaryota; kingdom Metazoa; phylum Chordata; class Amphibia; order Gymnophiona; family Dermophiidae; genus Geotrypetes; species Geotrypetes seraphini. Next base: position 24,309,802 of record NC_047097.1, on the reverse strand, counting down.
GCTCCGGTGGCTTAAGCAAGTTACTCTGGAAGCTTAATACACACAGCGAAGGTAAGGAAGAGGGAGGGAGATTCTCGGACCGCACAAGGGGTGCTGAAGGGTGGTAAGGTGGCAAGAAGGAAAGGTGATGGTGGAAAGGAAAGGAACAGGTGCTGAACGGGGGTGGAGAGGAACAGTCTTGGAATGATCTCCCACTTTATATAAGAGAAGAAAAGAACTTAGACAAATTCAAGACTAAGCTTAAAAGTTTCCTTTTTAATGATGCTTTTAGTGATTAAATGATTCTATAATCCCTCTTTATTTTATATTTCCTTCTTTTTATGTTTGTCTTCCCTCCTATTGTTGTTACCTTTATATATTGAACTTGATACAGATTGTAACTTTTAAAGAATTTTCCTATTGTTTCGATATTGTTTTTTTTTCTTTTTTTATAGTTGTTTGTTTTTGAAATATTGTTTGTCTATGTAATAATTTACCTATGTTTTTAAATATTCGTACTACTTTGTATATCGCCTAGAATATAGATTAGGCGATTAATCAAACTGTATAATAAACTTGGAAACTTGGGAACAGAGAGTGGGGAGAAGATGCTGAAGAGAAAAAAATGGAGAGAAGACGCTGAAGGGAAATGGGGAAGATAGAGTGGGAAGAAGACGCTGAAGGGAAATGGGGAACAGAAAGTGGGGAGAAGACGCTGGAAGGGAAGAAGACAGAGATGCCAGCCTATGGGGGAGCAGAGAGAAGATGGGTGCCAGACCAATTGAGGGGGAGGGGGTGAAGGGAGAGGCACAGTAACAGAGCAAATGGAAGACGCAGAGAGAAGACAGAGAGTGGATGGAAGGAATTGAATGAGAAGATGAGGTAGCAGAAACCAGACAACAAAGGTAGAAAAAAAATTTATTTTCTTTAGGATAAAGTAGTATATTAATTATGTTGATAAAAATTTATAAACAAAGCCCTGCCAGCTGAACATCTCTTTTTCTAGTTCAGCAGCCAGAACTTTGATTTATAAGGAAGGAATAAGCTAAATATTGCAGTACTGAGGCTTGTATGGATGCTGCGGGGACAGTGGTCGCGGGGACGAGGACAAATATTTTCCCCGTGTCATTCTGTACTTTCAACGGAAGTAAAATCCGGATGTCTCAATCTGTCCTCCTTTTTCTGGAGCCATATGGTAACCCCCTAGCCCAGGGGTAGGCAATTCCAGTCCTCAAGAGCCGGAGCCAGGTCAGGTTTTCAGGATAACCACAATAAATATGCATGAGACAGATTTGCATCTAAAGGAGGCAGTGCATGCAAAGCCATCTCATACATATTCATTGTGGATATCCTGAAAACTTGACCTGGCTCCGGCTCTCGAGGACCGGAATTGCCTACCCCTGCCCTAGCCCAAAGGAAAAGAGCAACCAATAAAATGAAAAATGAGGAGGAAAAAGCCTCTATATTCATGTTTGTGTTACACATTATATACCTGTTTTGTTTTTGATGATTAGTAGAAGTGTTTGGTTATTATTGTATTTTACTGCTTTCTTGTGTATTGTTTTCTAAATCAAATTACATTTGTACAACAAACAAACCTGCTACTACTACTACTACTCATTTCTATAGTGATACTAGACATCAAAACATAGAAAAGAGAGCTCCTGTTCAAAAGAGCTTACAATCTAGTCAAGACAGAAACTGGACAAGAAGATGCATCAATATACTGTGCTCAGGTGGGGGAAACTACAGAGGGAATAATATAAGACAGATATTGGTGTTTAGGTGGGTTGGCGTTTGGAATTGAAAGCATCTTCACAGAATCTAGAATTGAATACTGCCAGACTTGAATACTGCTCAACGTACCAAGTCAGGCAGTTTGCTCCAGGCATATGGTACAGCAAAGAAGGGATGGCGTCTGGAGTTAGCCATAGAGGAGAAGGGTACAGATAAGAGTGACTTAGCTGATGAGTGGAGTGTTGAGGAGTGGGGGAGGAAAGAGGAGTGTGGGAAGAGATATGAGACAAGAGATACTGAGGAGCTGTGGAGCAAATACACTTTGTAGGTTAGTAAGAGGAGTTTGAACTGTATGCGGCAACAGATAGGAAGCCAATGAAGTGACTTGAGAGGGGTAATGTGGGCATAGTGACATTGGTGTAATATGAGTGCAGCAGAGTTCTGAACAGACTGAAGGGGAAATAAATGGTTTAGAAGAAGGCCAGTGAGAAACAGGTTTGGGGTCTTTGCAGTGCGCTCAGAAAGGAAAGGTCTGATTTTAGCATTATTGTAGAGAACAGGTTTTGGGAGTTTGTTGGATATGTGAAGAAAAGGAGAGCGATGAGTCAAAGGCCATTTGGCCTTTATCTGCCATCCTGTTTCTATTACTCTAAGGCAGGGGTGTCAAAGTCCCTCCTCGAGGGCCATAATCCAGTCAGGTTTTCAGGATTTCACCAATGAATATGCATGAGATCTACTAGCATACAATGAAAGCAGTGCATACAAATAGATTTCATGCATATTTATTGGGGAAATCCTGAAAACCCAACTGGATTGCAGCCCTCGAGGGACTTTACCACCCCTGCTCTAAGGTTACGAGTCAACAAGACAGGGAGGATGAGGGTGTTTTTCACAGAAATAAAAAACAGGGGAAGAGGAGAGACAGATTTAGGTGGAAAGTTAAGGAGCCCAGTCTTTGCCATGTTTAATTTTAGATGGCGGCTCTCGGGAGGGGGGGTGTCCCTCTCGGTTTCTAGCATTCATGCTAGTTTGCAAGAGTTAAAACCAGCCAAGGACTACCAGGTCATCCGGGGTAAATGGGAGGGGGAATTGCACATTAATTGGGACATTGGGATGTAGCCCGTGCCTTGAGGGTGACGCCTGGGGTGACCCCATGTGCTTGGTTAAGGGAAACGCATTATAGGGTGACATTATGCGCCTATTACACTCATACCCAGTTGTATTATAGTGGGGGTCTCCCTACACCACTGTGTTATAAATGTGGGTCGGGGGGACACACTTTGGGACATGCCTTCTGGACCTGCCCCATTATCCAGCGCTTCTGGAGGCGTATAATCTCTTACATGTTCGGGTTAGTTGGGAGAGCCCTGTGTAATACCCAGATCCACTTTCTCTTGGATTTGCCAGAGGCTTTTGGCCATTTGCCTAGGGGACATCGGGCTCTGTGCAGGAAGATGAGTTTACTGGCCAGGAAATGTATTCTTCAATGCTGGACGTTCCCTGACCCTCCGGCGTTTTGGCATTGGCGGAACCAGTTGCATCAGTTGGCCATCTGGGAGGCGCGCGATGCAGGAGGGGCTAAGAAGCAAAAGATGTTGTTCTTGACTATCTGGGAGCCATATCTGCAAGCCTTGCATCCAAAGGGCCACAGTACAGTCTTAAGATGGGTGTCCTAATCTAGGCGCCCGGATAGTCGGACTGGGAGCATACTGGTGGAGAGTACCATTGGGGGGAGGGGGGATGGAGTGAGGGGTTTCGGAAGGTTCTGGAATTGGGGTGCCTTGGGATTGTATTTATTGTTGTTTGCATCAAAAAAATTGTTTGAACCTAATTTTAGATGGCGGCAAGACATCCAGGTAGCAATGTCAGACAAGTAGCTTGAAATCTGAGACTGAATGTCTGTCAAAAACCAATCAACCAGAATATCTAAGAAATCATCTCCTGCCTGCATTTAATGCCATGTCCTTTCCTACTGTAGCTTGTTAATCAAAACAAGAACTGTATTACTGATGATACGAAAGTGCTTTTCCCCTCAAGAAGGCTCTTTTGAAAGCATAAATATTGGTTGGTATAAAAGAATTGTGCTAATTTTTGGGCAATAACCTCGACTTTGCTATATATGTACAAATATAAGAGACTATTTCATGTGATTAATAGTGTATTCCTGATGAATGTCAATTAGAAATAGAAGGTATCATGAACAGTGAAAAATATTTAATAGAAAAATAAGGCCAATCGTTTCTAAGGTACCGTAAAATCACCATGTTACCACAGCTTATTTTACTGTGGAAGTCAATATCCCAATTAGTAACTTACACTGTAAAATTATTTTTGTGCTGCTGAAACCAGAACACTATACATTCTTGGCCACAGCAATACAAAGATAGTAGGTCCGAAGTCAGGTCCCACTACCTTTAAAAGGGTTGGATGGAGGAGGTCAGTGGGATTAACAGTAGACCATTATTCAGACTCGCTACCTCCTAATCCTTTTGAAGCACCCATCAGTGGGGAGGGGGGTCAGAGGCTTGCTGGAACAATCCCTAGTTACTTCTGCCCCATAGAGCGCCCACTTCAAAATGACACTCTTGGCCCTAGCAGTGGTCTCATGCCTCCAGGTTAGGCTGTTTGATCCCTTGCAGTTGTACTACAAGAATACTGTTAAGGGTCAAGCATTGCCATTTTGAAGCCAGCAGCCTATGGTTTCAAAGCAATTGAGAAAGAGGTTAGGGAAAGGATTTGATACACCACCTTTCTATGGTTACAATCAACTCCTAGGATAAGCAGCATAGAATCTTGGGACCTAGGTTGGCCACTGTTGGAGACAGGATACTGGGCTTGATTATGGACCTTCAGTCTGTCCAAGTATAGCAATTCTTATATTAAATACAGGAATCATAAGGAGCTGCAGTAGGAATTGAACCCGCTTCCCCAGGTTCTCAGGCTAATGCACCGAGCTAAGTAGTACATGCAACTTCCTCTCGTGCATATGCATTGTTGATATCCTAAAAACGTGACTGGCAAGGTATGTCCCAAGGACTGGGTTGAGAACCCATATCTTGACTTAAAAAAATTTCTTTGGCCAGAGAACTCTGTGGCAGGAGTGTCAAAGTCCCTCCTTGAGGGCCACAATCCAGTCAGGTTTTCCCCAATTAATATGCACGAGATCTATTTGCATGCACTGTATTCATTGTATGCTAATAGATCTCATGCATATTCATTGGAGAAATCCTGAAAACCCGACTGGATTGTGGCCTTCAAGGAGGGACTTTGACATCACTGCTCTTTGGTATGATAAATGCAAATTGAAAGTAAATTCTCATGTGAAAGTATCACTTGTAAGGGTTATTGATGTGGGCTTTTATTTAAAAGAGCCAGTGTGCTTCCAGATATATAGTGTGATGATATCACCAGTGAAGGTGATGAAGGTCTGGGGAGGTCTACATTAGTGTTTAATACAGCTCAACTATACAAAGGAGTTCATGTACCAGATGAACACTTGTTTCATAGCAAATTGTTATGCAAAATATTAGTTTTTGATTATCCATTACCTAAACATCTAGTTATGATGCAATTAATTTTAGACAAATGGATGTAATGGACATCATGTGGCTTGAGAGCTGATGCTCCAATGAGTAATAGTGATCAATGCTCAAAGGAAATCACATGCAAATGAGATGCACAAGAAAGTGTGTTTGAGATTCAGAAGAGAAAGCACACAAGTTCTGTGCATTCCCAGGGAGGTGGGGTGTGTGTGTGTTTGTGTGGAGAATATGCACAGTAGATGTATTCCAAATAGACAGGAAAAAGAAAGTGGAAATAAAATAAACCAGAACCTAAATTTAAAAATGGTAACAACTGTTCTTTGGACCCTTCCATAAAAGGCACACATTAGATGGATGTCAAATGTGCATGTTCATGGACGATTGTTGGATACTTTTTTGTTGTTTTTTTAATTGTTGTATTTTGTATACAGCAACCACAGCACTTCTCTATATTTTAAAATTACACTGCTGTTCTAGGTGGAACACACATGCATATTAACATACACATGAATAGTGCAGATACTACCAAAAAATGCAGGCTACCAAGCTGTTATTTCACATGCAACGCCACCTCGGACCTGCCAGAAAGTTTTGAATGTTATAGGGAGGCACTTTCTTCTGAAAGTTCATTTTTAAATAAGAACATAAGAGTAGCCATACTGGGTCAAACCAATGGTCCAGGTCCATCTAGCCCAGTATCCTGTTTCCACAGTAGCCAATCCAGGTCACAAATACCTGACAAAAACCCAAATAATAGCATCTAGTTTTCAGCAAAACCCTTTGAGCATTAGGTGCACGATAATATATGCAAAAGTCTAGCTAAAACAGGAATATTACAAGCCAGTAAGGTTTGAGCATCACCTCCCTTGGTTTTTATGAGCAAACCAATCATATCTGTTTTCAGAGGATGGGGGGGGGGGGATCTCATTACAGTAGACTCTCAGTTAACCAACACCCATGGGGATTGATAGATTTAATTTCTGGTTGCTTGAGGGTTACTATTAAGAATAGGCCTAACTAATACTATGCCATTTCATAAATTGTTCCAGACAAACTACCGGACATGTGATAGGCAAAGTGTGGGTGGACTTAAGTGTAGTGTACCAAGTTTACACCTAAGATTAATTTTGGGCAGAAATTTATCTTCATTTTTATTTAAAGTATTGGAGTATTTCTCAGATTATTTTTTCTGGTTGCTTGAGTTCCGGTTAACAGAGACACTGCTAAGACATTGCTTATCCTGGCACCTTCCTGTCCAGTTTGTCTGTCTCGACTAGATTGTAAGCTCTTTAGAGCAGGGACCGTCTGTGTTTCGATGCGCTACAAGGCCCGCTGGCTGCCCCAGCCCCTGAAGCCAGACTCTGTACCCTGCGCAGGGCCTCCTTGGCGCGCCTCACGCGCTCCTCCAGCCGCTTCCTCCTCAATTCGTGCAGGCTCTCGAAGTACTCCTCCGCGTCCTCGGCGAAGAGCACGTCCAGCAGCACCTTCCGGCCACAGGCCTCGGCGGCGGCGCTCAGGTACCGCTCCAGCCCGCCGCAGGCCGCCGGCGCGTCCTCGCCCGCCTCCTCCAGCCCGCCGCCTCCGGGGAACAGCAAGCTCCAGAGGCTGCCGGCCGCCGGCGGCTCGTGCAGGTGGGGGAGGCGGGACTCTAGGGCCGGCGCGAGCGCCGACAGTTGACGGTGCAGGCCGCGCAACTCGGGCACCGAGAAGAGGCCGGCCCAGCTGCTCGGCTCCGCCGACGCCACCGCCGCCCCCCCGCGCTGCCGCTGGCGCGTCCGGTCGTGACAGGTGACGGCGAACTTGCCCTCCACCTCGTTCCAGCCCACCAGGAAGCCCAGCTTGCAACGCTCGAGCTCCTCGAACGCCTGCGGACGAACCGCCACCCAGCCCTCCAGGCTGTCCACGCGCTCGCACTCCATGCCCGCCTCCTCCCGGGCTTTAATCTAACCAGGGTACCAAAGCCGACAAGTCCTCTGACGGCTACAACGCGACCCTTCTTGCACCTGATTGGCTGCTTGGGGGCAGCGCAATCCAATCTCTCTGTGCGTGATTGGCTCAGCCGAGGGCCCGGTGACTTCTAGAGCAACTGGCAGTCAGCTGCTTGCGCGAGTAACCTCCAGCTGGCGGCCTGTCATAGCCAGGGCGCTATTTAAAACAGATGGATTGGTCCAGGTGCTTGACGTTTAACAGCCACGTGGTAGGGCCTTTAAAGTGCGCATATGTTTGCAAGGCTAGCAGCGGAGTTTGGAAGCTGGGTGGCAATGCACTTTAAATTACTATGCGGGGCTGAAAAAGGATAAACTATAGTTTATAAATATTTCCTTAATTGCTTCTGCTAAGTTCAGATAATCCACATTTTGGAGTTGTCATTTCTTTAATAAGACATTAACTTTTTATCCCAGGACAAGCAGGCAGCATATTCTCTACCTGTGGGTGACGTCATCAACAGAGCCCCCTAGCGGACGTTCTCGCAAGCAGACTTACTTGAAAATCTTCAAGCTTGCTAATGCCCTTCCCGCCCAACTCAGAGCATGCATCTTCTCAGTGGTCTCAGTTCTATGTTTTCCGTGGAACCAGAAGCCCTGCTCCCTTGCTCTGCACGATTTTGTAGTGCCTCTTGTAGTGTACTTTTCTTAGATTAGCCACCCTTGTAATCTAAATTGTAATCTAAAGTCTTGAGCATTTTGCTGACTGTTAAGATTTTCTAATGTGTATTGCACTGAACATTGTAAGTAGCATCTCTGTTAATTATATATTAAAGTTTTACTGTGCTGGACTGTGTACTGTGACATGTATATTTTATTCTTGGACTTGTTTATTGTCTATGTCCTGGTTATAATAGGTGTACATCCTCAGGTGAATTTCTTCAAGATAGTAAATAAATCCGAATAAACAGATAAACTATGCCTTTATGTGCTCATGTAGTGGCAAATGAAGATAAGAAACTGGTATTTGAAGCAGAAGTTTCTGACACACCTAATGGATGGCAGAATGTTTTCTTGAACACAGGACCTTGAAAAAAAAGTCACTACGACTGATTCACAGACTGCAAAATTTAACCAGAAAGACTGTACACAGTCACAAAATCTATTTTTTTTCCTCAGTCCCAAAGGGAGAAATGTGCCCAAAATGATGCAGTAAAACATTTGCAATTTTAATAAAGCGAAACTAGGTTTACCCAAAGTTACAGCCTGACTTGAAGCCCCTATGTTTTACATATGCTGCTGTGTGTGACGTTCTCCTTGGTGAGCCTTGAGTGTGTGTAAGGGGAGGCCAGTCAGAGCATGTCTATATTTGTCTCTGTTTCTAACTGCTGGCACACCACTATTTGAGGACAGAGACCAGCTAAAATTATCTAGCACGACTTCCAGAACCAACTTGCAACAAACAAGTAAGAAATTGTCTGCATTTGAATTTGTTTGTGCTAACAGATACAAATGTTATCCTGTGTCACCAGGACAGGAAGATAACTTTTGGTAGCTGCATTAATTCCTGCTTTCTGGTATGAGCATGGATTGCTGTAGTTGTAGCTTTTTGACTATACATCAACAGAAAAAAGATAGATAACTTACCTTTAGATGTTTGGTTTTAATAGATAAATGTTTTGATTTTATGCTAGAAAGACATTATGGTGGTATCATCCGATCATTTATTATTTTTCATGTTTACATTTTGACATGTTTTTACATTTAGTTGTGATACTCTTTTAACTTCTTGCTTTTTAATTGATGTATTCTTTTTTATCGACTGTGTTATTATGTATTTTATATACACTGACTGTATGTATCTTTTCTTTGAACTTTTGGTATAGTGGTATACAAAAAAATAAATTATTATTATTTGGATACTTAATATAAAGGCATCCAACAAAGAGTAGGTAGGTTTCATTAATTATGTCCAATAGTTTTTATATTTGCCCTGTACCTCAGCAGTACCCCTACAGGCGACCTGTGATGTGTAGACACTTTTTTTGGCCTGGCAGTTTCCTTCTGTTTTCTTGGGTTTGTTGTATCCTCCTCATACCATTCTAGTCAGCCACCATAGCGACTAGTTCTAGTAACCGTCGCTCCCTCTAAAAAAATTAGCTAACATGAATCTTATGCAGCGGTCTCTAAAGTCCCTCCTTGAGGGCCGAATCCAGTCAGGTTTTCAGGATTTCCCCAATGAGTATGCATGAGATCTATGTGCATGCATTGCTTTCAATGCATATTCTTTGGGGAACTCCTGAAAACCCGACTGAATTCGGCCCTCAAGGAGGGACTTTGGAGACCCCTGATCTTATGTCTGGCTCCTGGGAGTTGCCACCAAGTATCCTTATGAAGGGAATTTTGAAAAATAAATTAACACTCTGGAATCTCTTGTGGCACACCTGGAATCTCTTTGGAGCACACCACTGTGCCGTGGCACTCAATTTGAGAAACACTGCATTAGGGTAACTAGGCAATCACCTAAGATACCAAAATTTATGGAAGAGGAAGGTGGAAAAGGACAAGTATAGTCAGCTGGATGGAACAGGAATGGCCCATGATCATCACCAGGTGGGACAGTAGAAGTCTGTTCTGTGGCTCTTGTCTCCACCACTCGCCTCCTTCTTAAAGCTGACACTGTGAATGCATTCAAAACATGCGATTGTAGGGCCACTATTGCAGTTGTTGCTCTCATGATAGGTTACATAAGATTAGTTTTCAGGAAGTGCTTGTCCAGCATTATGAATGTGTGGGTTGTAGTAGTCACGGAGAAGGAGGAGGAAGAGTGGTTCAGAGTGCGAGGGAAGGCACAAGTAAGTGAGGGTCTGTGGAGCAGGTGTGGGCAGGCTCTAGTCTGATTTACATAGATGAACAATGCCTTTCAACTAGCCATGAACAGATACAGTGAATCCTGGCTCAGTAGCATGGAATGTTGCTACTTTTTGGGTTTTTGCCAGGTACTAGTGACCTGAACTGGCCACCGTGAAGATGGGATATTAGTCTGATCCAGTATAGACATTCTTATGTGAGCCAAGTATAGGACAATCAAGCCATTATGACATCACTGATGAGTCTTAGGCATTGGTGGAATGAGGCATTATGATATCACAATCTCAGCTCTAGAATGTTGCTACTATTTGGATTTCTACCAGGTATTTGTAACCTGAATTGGCTACCGTGAAGATGGGATACTGGGCTAGATGGACCATTGGTCTGATCCAATAAAGCTATTCTTATGTTTTTAGGTAAAAGTAAAATGAACTCAAGTAGAGTCTCTGCAATAAGTAAGTAGGAAAAAAAAAGACCAAACCAAACAGCGCTGGAATCTTTATCTATTTGTTGATTATTTTAATCTGTTGCATCTATCTGTACAAAATTTGCAGATAAATCAGATCATACAACTTTATATTTTATTTTGTTATTAAGGTGTGGAAATCTCTTTAAATGCACTATCAATCCAACATAAAAAGTAAGTACAGCAATGTCCTCTAGTTCTATGGCAACAGAACCTGAAACCACCAGCAGCAGTCCAGACAAAGTTAGTGCCAGAGATTTAGGTCACTCCAAAGATGAGATAGCATCTGGATTAATTGAAGAATGTGACTCTACTGAACCTGACGGCCTAAAGTTTTATCACATGGATCTTTATGAATCAAAAGAACGACTAGACATTTTTGCAGAAGTTAAGGTTACTGGAGATAAGGGACATGAAGTGTCAGCTGAGCAGTCTGGTGAAAAAGATCAGATAGAATGCAGTTCACAGAAAGAAATAGATGAATTGGCACGACTATATGGACTTGAAGATGACAAAGAAATAGTGGAAGATTTTCGAGTTGAACATATGCCCTTGCCTGAGGTGTCAGAAAACAAAGAATCTTCCATTCAAAAGTATAATGTGGAACATAAGAAGATAGAGCCACAGCAGAGCATGGAAAACATAGAGCGAGAATTTGGGAAGAAGATGTTTGAAGACATTGTGCAAGAACATGATGGCGTTTCTAGTAATTGCCACTTTGATGAAGAGGCTGTGAATGATGCCTCAAATGAAGAAAATCAAAGGACGGATATTGGTGGTAAATTGGAAGACAATGACCGCACTCTGTCAGAACCAACTGCGCAACAGAATGAAGAAGAAATTCCTGACATCTATTGTGTAACCTGTGGAACACCAATCAGAGCTTTTGAAAAACTATTCGGCATCCATAAGGAACATGAGGTGACCCAGCTAGCCAATGTAATTGAAGATGTGAAGGTAGGAATTGGTGAAGCTATCTTGCTTTCGTTATTAGGGTAAATGGTAAAGGCTGTTCTAAATGAATAAATAACACTTTTCTGTTTGATAGGAAGAAATTCACAACAACATGGGCAAACTGGAAGAACAGATTGCTCAGATGGAGAACTTAGTAGTTCATTTGGAGGAAATATTCATCAATGTAGAGGTAAGCCATAGTCTATAACATAGCATGACAGTGTTAGATCCTGCCTGCCCCTCTCTTTTTCTTTCTGCCCCTAGCAAGCAGCATTGCTCCTGCTACTGAATATTCATGAGAGAAATTAGCATGCAATGATGGTAGCAGTTATGCAAATTCCTCTTATACATATTCATTAGGGATACCCTGAAAACCTGGCCTGTTGGTGAACCTTGAGGACTGGTAGTGAATTCTAAGGGATTAAGTAATTCAACTTGATTTGTGGATTTATTTTAAATAAAAGTGACATCCTGATTTTACAGGAAAATTTTGCAAGACAAGAGCAGAACTTTGAGATTCGCTACAATGAAGTCATGCAGGCACTTACTCAAAGGTGTGAAGACAAATTACAAGCTCTTGGAGAAGAAAAGAAAGAAAAATTAGAAACCTTGTATGCCCAACTGGTGGCTTGTGGGAAGAAACTTGACTCTTCTAGAGAGTTGATAGAATTGATTCAGGAGCTGCGTAAAAGCAAAGAGAAAGCTGAGTTTCTAAAGGTAAGGAAATTAATAAAATATTTTAAATGTACAGTATGAATGATGCCAGGAACGTATTCAGAAAGGGTCCAGAGAAGAGCAATTAAAATGGTTAAGGGGCTGGAGGAGTTGCCGTACAGTGAGAGATTAGAGAAACTGGGCCTCTTCTCCCTTGAAAAGAGGAGACTGAGAGGGGACATGAACTAAACATTCAAGATAATGAAGGGAATAGACTTAGTAGAGACAGAGATTGTTCACCCTCTCCAAAGAAGAGAGAACGAGAGGGCACTCTCTAAAGTTAATAGGGGATAGATTCCTTACAAACGTAAGGAAGTTCTTCTTCACCCAGAGAGTGGTGGAAAACTGGAACCGGAGGCAGTTATAGGAGAAAACACCCTCCAGGGATTCAAGACAAAACTAGACAAGTTCCTGCTGAACCAAAACGTAAGCAGGTAAGGCTAGTCTCAGTTAAGGAACTGGTCTTTGACCTAAGGGCCACTGCGGGAGCAGACTGCTGGGCACGATGGACTACTGGTCTGACCCAGCAGCAGCAATTCTTATGTGACCTAGGTTCATACTGAACATTTTTATTTTCACTAAACTACAGTATGTATCATTTAGACTGCTCATTATTCCGTTTCATTCATTTGGTATCATCCTTAGATTTGATGACTTACAAAATGTGCCTGAGCCCCGAGTCACGGTCTGTTCTTCTTTCTGTCCCTAAAGTGGTTGTTGACAGCCAGTAGCACAGATTTATACCTAGAGAATACGCTCTCATATTTAATACATATGCACTGTGCCTAGGCAAACACAAAATGAGTCACCAATCTTGACTATGGATATTGGCAAAGCCAACCTTGCTACATCCAGCTGTCCTCATTCCAGCACTAAATAAAACCAAGTTTACATCTTTCATTTTTTTCCTTTGAATTCCTGGTCTTTTGCAGTCACAAGGAAAACAAATCATTCCCACAGATATTGTGAAGAGTAGGCTGACTCTTTAATATGGGATAACCACAGGGACTTCTCTACAGAACTGGCAGAGCCTATACTTCAAGGGCCAGATTCTGTACAGTGTGACCAAAGTTGTGTGCAATTGTTTAAACAAGCTGATCAGCGCTGATAATTGTCAATTAACACCTAATAATTGACACTAATTAGAAGTTACGTGCACAACTTTCTAAGCGTATTCTATAAAGTGGTGTGCATATATTCTAGTGCATGAATCTCATAAAGGGCGTGGCCAGGGGAAGAGTATTGGCAGATCATGGGTATTCTTAAAAGTTAGGCGCACTGTTTAGGAATACGCAGGGCTGGCATTAGGGGAAGGCAAACAGGACCTGGGGTTGGAAAGAAGGGAGGGAGGGAAAAATGTTAAGTCTGGGGATGGGGGTCTCCATCCTATTGTTCATCATCAATGGTGGGGGGAGAACAACAGCAGGAAAGAGGGAAAAATGTTGGACTATGAGGGGCAGAGAGAGAGGAGAGATGGACCCATGGGAGGGCAGGAGGGAAGAGTATATTGTTAATAAGATTATATTGTATGAGAATGAATGGAAGAAATGGCTTTACAATTAGTACTACACTTTTCCCTCTGTATTCATAAGAACATAAGAACTGCCATCTCCGGATCAGACTTTCGGTCCAAGTCCGGTGATCCGCACACGCGGAGGTCCAGCCAGGTGTACACCTGGCGTAATTTTAGTCACCCATATCCCTCTATGCCTCTCGTAAGGAGATGTGCATCTAGTTTGCTTTTAAATCCTAGAACGCTGGATTCCACAATAACCTCCTCTGGGAGAGCATTCCAGATGTCCACCACTCGTTGCGTGAAGCAGAACTTCCTGATATTTGTCCTGGACTTGTCCCCCCTTAGCTTCAGTCCATGTCCTCTTGTCCGTGTCACATTGGACATTCTAAATAATTTTTTTTCCTGCTTTATTTTGTCGATTCCTTTCAGTATTTTGAAAGTCTCAATCATATCCCCTCGCAGTCTCCTTTTCTCAAGGGAGAAAAATCCCAGTCTCTTAAGTCGTTTCTCGTATTCCAAGTTCACCATATTCGCAATGGATGCAGGCAGAACATTGCTGCGAATACGGGAAAAACCGCGAATAACTTTTTATGTTATTTGCGGTTTTGTGTAAACGCCATCGTTTTTAATACTGAAACTGCAAATAACTTTTAAACTGTTATTCGCGTTTTTTTAAAAAAAGCTACTATTATTACTATTTGTAACGGTGGGAGGGGGAGAAAAGCTTGCAAGGCCGAGGAGAATGATGATGTACGGAAAAAAAAGAAAACATAAATGAAGACAACAATACCGAAAGCTGGAGAGAACGTCTCTCGCTAAGTTTCTAGCTTGCTCTCTCCTGACCACCCCCTGTGTGGTGTAGTGCTGCATGCCAAAGCTCGCTCTATGCAGTTTGGCGGCTGCACGAGAAGATAAGAAATGTGTGTTTTCCTCCTTGTCACGCTGAATCATTTACAGTGCTGGGAAGCGTAAAGGCAAGGTTTGTTAGCGCAGCAAAAAACATAACTACCCCCAACCCCAAGTCTGAAAGGATGTCAGATGATGAGGAAGCGGGGGGGGGAGGGTGTGGCAGGGCCCCACCGCTTGCATCCGCTATCCACAGTGACTCACCTGGGTGTTTGCCTGTGTTGGAGTTGCTGGGAAGCAGTGATTTTGAGGGTGAAAGATTTTAAGCAGCGATTTTGTGGGAGAAAGCATTGAAACAGAAATTTTCAGAATGAATGTTGGTAAGCGCTAAACTTTTTTATCGGTACAGTAAAAGAAAATAAATTTTATTCATGATGTAATTTTGGGGGGCGGAGTCAGCATCCAAAAAATTGTGAATAAGCGAAACCGCGAGTGCACAAACCGCGAATACGGAGGGAGAAGTGTATTATTATGGGGTCTGCGGCAGAGCTTGGGCACTTCCAAACAAAAAGGCATTCCGTTGCCTCTAGTCAGACACATATGAAAGGAAAGAGGGGGTGCTGTGCTATGCAAGCTGGCACCTGGAATGATCTTTTCCTGTGCTTCTGGAGGCTAATCATTGAAAATATCTCATCTTAAGCGTCTAGAGCAGTGTTCTTCAATGTAAGGCCCAGGATCCAATGGCAGCCCCTGGAGACCTCTGGGGCAACCATCATCATTATTTTACGGATCTAATATTTGTCTCTAACTTCAGCTCTCGAATGCGTCATTTAAAAGGAAACTTTTGAAAGAACTTTTGAATTTATCTAATCGTGTTTCTGCTCTAATAAAGGATGGCAAATGGTTCCATGTTTGCGGCGTGATTACGGAGAAAATTTCTGCTCTTCTTGTATTGATGATTTTCAAAGAGGGAACGGTCAAGAAATTTTGATCAGCAGATCTTGGCGTACCTAAGGAAGCATAAGGGATGAGGAGTTTGAAAGTAATTCTATGTGGGATTGGTAACCAGTGTGCATTTTTCAGAAGGGGGGGGGGGGCAACATGATCAAATACAGCAACGGATAGAATCAGAAGTAATTTGTCTAGTAGTGAGAACAGTTCTGCTATTTGCTGCTGAAGCCTTACCGTCCTACAAATGTTTATGGGATCTTGTCTTTCCATCTTGTTGGATGAATTTGAAAAAAGGTTTTAATAATGATACTGTTAGTTAATGTTTTATTGTGTTTGTAATGTCGAAACATGTTCTAGTATTTTTAATATGTATGCATGTAATTTTGTAAACTACATAGTTTTTATGCGTTATATAAAATTTTAAATAAATAAATATCGTTCATTGTAGACTGTTAAGTGCGGAATATTGCAATGTTTTATTTGCCCATGTATGCCTGGATATTCAGTGCTGGTGCCTAGACATGGCTGGAATAAAGCCAGCGGCAGACAGCAAAACACTGACTGCCGCCCGCTGAATATTGGACCCTAATTCTTTTTCTGCTTTGGAATCAAAATTCTGGACCCCCGAGAAAGACGTTTTTAGTTAAAACACGGACCGTGTTGGGTCCCCAACTTTTAAAGTACATACGGACTGTGATGTTGTTATGAGATTTTGCATCATCTGATTGACTGAATAAACACTGGCATCTCAATCATCACCTCTGCAGTCTTTTTTTGTAGTTTGCTTTGTTAGATTCACTTCGGATTCTTTGGGTTACCCTTTTGCTCTTCAACATGCCTCCAGCACTAAAAAAGAAAATGTATTTTTTAGCTCATGGGTAGTGTGCGCTGATTCCAAAACTACTGTAGGATGAAGTAGCATAGTAATGGAGTGGGGGTTCAGGGGGATGGACTGCCTCAGGCGCCATCTTGTTAGGGGTGCAGGCACCTCTCTGCCCCCCCTACACCACACCATGCTCACTCGCTCCCTTCCCCTACCCCTGTACCTCTTTAAATCTTTGCCAGCAATAGACTTCTCCCGCCTGCTGCTTGTGTCAGGAAGTGACATCAGAGGGAAAGCCAACACCAGGGCGAGCAGCAGGCCGGAGAAGCTGCTCATGCTAGCAAAGATTTAAAGAGGTATGGGGGAAGGGAGGGTGTGAATGTGGTGTGGGGGGGGGGGCAGGGAAGGAGCAGAGGAGGACATGGGGGGCGCCTCAGCATACCCTGTGATAGTGCATTTTAACTTATGGTAAGCTCATGTTAGTGTTTACTGCAAGTTAGTAAAAGGACCTCTAAATGAACCGATATAATCACTTTATATAAAGTTCTGTACATATTTGTCAGGATACTCATTTACTGACCTGTTTTTCCTAATTCAAGCCTTTTTTTCCCTCCCTTCCACACTACAGACTGCTGTCAACACAGCTGACAGGTAATAACATTCCTGCTCAAATTTTTGCCTTATATTTCTATTTTGCCAGAAAAAAATGCTTTGAAATTTTACCTATTAAATATCTAATTATTAATTTTGAATACTTACCTTCTTTCTGATAACTATGGATATATTTTTCAGGCATAATGTCAGATTAATTAGAAGTACACCTCTGGAGAGTAATTTTATAAGGAGACATGTTCTAAGCTTTGAAAACATGTGCTTTCTTGTCTTTATAAAATACTAGTGTATGTAGCACAAACTCACATCTTCATTGCCGATATTGATATTTGCACCAGCCCAAGATCTGGTGTAAACGTCCGCAGCTAGATCTCTAAAGCATGCATGTGAACCATAATATTTTATAATCTTCACACATAATTGTGCATTTTGCCAAAGCTCTGTCTATGTGCACGTCATTGATTCTACAGTGTAGGCCACAGAAAAGTAGTCCGCCTCTGGCGATAGTAAATGAAACCAAGCTTCGTCCGTCATGAAGTACAGGGATGGGTCCAAATGTCTGTCAGCAACCCTGTACAGTAATTTACGCGTTTAGCTTTATTGGGCTCTTTCAGTTCCTGCACACATGTTATTTGGTACAGTTTGAGGCTCAGAGATTTCAGCAATCACCAACACATCGTTCGTGATATACCAACTTACTGAGAGTTTTCGAGTTGATTTTCGAGGGTTAATTGCAATCTACCTCTGAATGTCATGGCTGACTTTGGGCATCCAGATTGATGGAGGCCTTGATTTCCTCATGTTTGTAACAGAGCCAGTTTGACGCCATTTCTGAACCAGACTGAATACAACGTGTAGTTGGTAATTTTGTTCCTGGGTACTTGTTGACAAAGGCCTCTTGCATTTCCTTAATTGATCCGCTACTATTTACACAAGTTCTTGATGCCCAAAACTAAAATAGGCGTTTCCTTATAAAATATAAGTCCTCCTGGAGTGCAATCATATTCCAGTTCTTATGTCGGAACCACAGAAAATAACCCAGATACAGTAGTTGCAAACTGAGTTTCCTGATATGAGATTTAGGCACCCAGCCCTGGATTTGTATGTTGCTGATATCGGCGGCCACCTAAAAAACAACAGCTGATCGTGTGTCAATCACGCGACAGCGCCATATAGAGAATTGCGCCTCTGGGAAAGATAGGCACCAGAAATGTAGGCCAGGGTTTTTAAGGCCTACATTTCCGGCACCTATCTTTGCTGTGAATCACACTTATGTAGGCGATTTACGGCGTCCAATACCACTTCCGGTGTTAGCCACACCCATAGTGGTGTTAGGTATTAGTAGGTGCCTCTGGAGGCGCAATTCTGTCACCTTTTGTTTAAACACTGATAGGTGCTTTAAATTTAATGTTAATTACCGTTTCAAATGGCATTTCCCAATTAACTTAGGCACTGGTGTGAAACTGGCTGGCCCGGAACGTCCTCTCCGACATTAGAATTGACGTCAGGCAGCGAGAGTTGGTTGGCCCGCGGGGAAGAGAAGCAGGGCAAACTCGGCGCTGGCCTGTTTTCGATGGCCAGTGGCAGCCTTTCCATGGCGGCGGTGGCAGCAGCATGTTTCCCAATGGCGGTGGCATGGGGGAGGGCAGGGAGAAAGAAAGGGGTGTCACATATGCTAGGTACGCCACTGCATTTACTATGCTACTATGTTACCAGTCCCACCCGATTCTCTTTTATTAGGAGGAGATAAAAATTGTTAAGTTAGTCAATTCTGCAAAACTTCCATATAAGAAAGAGAGTTATTTCTTAATTCTGACACTTCTAAGCAAATAATTTATTGGCAACTATTAGTGTTACAACCAAGTTTTCTAATTGCAGGGCAGAAGAATTCTTTCAAACAGATACAGAACTTGAACTCTCTATAAATCAGAAGTATGAAAACAAAATGATAGATTTTTCTGATGTTCAACAGCTGATGGACTCTATAAACATTGTTCCAGGTATTCTTTCTTAATCTTTCCCTCACATAAGCATACAGATCTCGTGACTTATTTCTGTGAGTATTGTAACTTTGCTGCCTAATATAGTGTCGTTGGGTACTCGTTACTTAGGAAACTGCCAAAGGAATGCAGATTAGAGACATCAGATCCAGTCATTTTTTGCCTACATTTTTATAGCTTCTCTTTTAATCTTTACATCGAGATTATAAGTAAACACTTAAACTAAAACAGAATAAGAATAATATAACAATGTCCTTATTATATGCACTCTGCATCTTAAACATCTATTGTTTAAGTAGCATAAGAACATAAGAATTGACGCTGCTGGGTCAGACCAGTGGTCCATCGTGCCCAGCAGTCCGTTCCCACGGTGGCCCCTAGGTCAAAGACCAACACCCTAACCGAGACCAGCTCTAGCTGCTTACGTTCCGGTTCTGCAGGAACTCGTCTAACTTTGTTTTGATTCCCTGGAGGGTATTTTCCCCTATGGCAGCCTCCGGAAGAGCTTTCCAGTTTTCCACCACTCTCTGGGTGAAAAAGAACTTCCTTATGTTTGTATGGAATCTATCCCCTTTTAACTTTAGAGAGTGCCCTCTCAGTCTCCCTACCTCGGAGAGGGTGAACAACCTGTCTTTATCTACTAAGTCTATTCCCTTCATTATCTTGAAGTTTTCAATCATGTCCCCTCTCAGTCTCCTCTTTTCAAGGGAGAAGAGGCCCAGTTTCTCTAATCTCTCACTGTACGACAACTCCTCCAGCCCCTTAACCATTTTAGTCGCTCTTCTCTGGACCCTTAGGGCCTGGCTCATTAAGAAAAGCACTCAGACACACAAAGTACATTATGGAGCTCATAATCGAAAAGAAAATGTCTAAAAACTTGCCTAAAACGGCACTTGGATGATCAACAAGACAGGTCGTAGAAGTACTGATAATTGAAATGGGTTTTAGATGTATCTAAAAGCAGCTTAGGCCTTTTGACTGGCGCTGTGCACCCAGAGTGAAAAGGGGCATTTTTTGAGGCATGGTTAGGGCAGGAGGTAGCAGGATATGGGCCAACCTAGACTTAGTCATCTGCCAGTGATAATCGAAAGTTTAACAGGTTGCTTGGATGGAACTTATATATTTTGACTTAGACCAAGTCAAAACAAGTATAAGTTCCTGATCGGGCTGCTGAGCTGGTCGCGGTTGCCACGATCAGCTCAGTGGCCCAGGCAACTCGTCCCTCCACCTCCGTAACGATCGTAGCAGAAGGGATGCCCAGACCCTCCTGCCTGAACCACGGCAATCCCCCCCAAAAACGTTTGCCGACAGGAGGGATCCCAGTCCCTCCTGCCCAAACCGCCACAAACCCCCTGAAAGTTTGCCGGCAGGAGGGATGCCCAGTCCCTCCTGCCTGTCCCTCCACCCTGTAACGATCGTGATAGGAGGGATGCTGCAAACCCCCCACAAGCATTGTTGGCAAGAGGGATGCCTAGTCCCTCCTGCCTGAACTCGCCTCGACTCCCCGCAATCTTCACTGGCAGGAGGCATGTCTAGTCCCCTCCTGCCCGAACCCGCCGTGACTCCCTACAACCTTCACTGGAAGGAGGGAAGGCCCAGTTCCTCCTGCCGGATACCCCCAAAACCCTCCCCCCCCCTGCAAGCTTTGCCAGCAGGAGAGATGCCCAATCTCTCCTGACACCCCCCCTGAACGTTTGCTGGTGGGATACCCAGTCCTTTCTTCCAACATCCCTCACTCCCCCAAAAGGTAGCATACAAAGCAAAAAATTATGACCCAGATTCACTAAAAGATAGCGATTCAACTGCTGTTGGCCAATTCCTGGCCGATTTTAAAACAGCGATTGATTCACTATCTTGTTTCAGTGCAAATGATTTGCACGGAGATGCAAATCATTTGCATGCACACTCTGACTCAAAATCGATTGAGTCAGAGCAGAGCTCGGACAGTAGTGACAAGAGAAGCAGCCTCCTGCCACTGCTGTCAGGGCTTCTGCCAGCTTTTAAAATTTTTTTTTTTTAATCGGGCAGATATTTTGCATGTTTTACACATGCAAAATATCAGCCCGATTAAAAATTTTTTTTTTTTTTATAAATCTTTATTCATTTTCAAATATTATATCAAGTGTATAATAATCAATCAGAAAAATTTTAACCAATCACTTGACAATCTTACCTATGAATATATAAATTAAAATATATAAATTAAAATTTTTTTTTAAAGCCTCCCCACCCTCTTCTCACAAGTGCCTCTTTCCCTTCTCTCCCCGAACCCCCCCAAAAAATGTCGTTCCCCCCCCGGCTGATGCCCGACACACTTCAAAATTATGGCAGGAGGGTTCCCACTCATTTCTGCCATCATTCCCACTCCCAACTTCCCTCCCCCCAAAACAAACAGCAGGAGGGATGCTGACTCCCTCCTACCACCCACCTGATGCACCCTCCCCAATCCCAATCCCCTCCCCGTACCTAATGGAGGAGGAGTGCTCAATCCCTTCTGCTCCAATACCTCCTGTGATGCTTCTGAAGCCTTAGGCCCCGCCCCGGTGCATCATGTGATGCATGGAGAGGGACCTAAGGCCCTGATTGGCTCAGGCACCTTGGGCTCCTCCCATAGTAGGGGCCTGAGGCACCTGATCCAATCATGAACTTAATTAGTGAGTACCTAAGGCCAATCAGGGACTTCCTTAGGTACTCACTAAGGAAGTCCCTGATTGTCTCATGCATCTTAGGCCCCTCCCAAGGGAGGAGCCTGAGGCGCCTGAGCCAATCATGGCCTTAGGCCCCTCCCCCTGCATCACATGATGCTCTGGGGCGGGGCCTAAGGCTTCAGAAGCGTCGTGGGAGGCATTGGAACAGGAGGGATTGAGTACCCCTCCTGCTCCATTACAGGTACAGGTGGGGGTGCGGAGGGGACTGGGAACGGGGAGGGGGCTGGGTCTGAGCACCTCTCCTGCTGTTACAGCTACACGAGGAGTCGGGAGACATTGGAGCAGGACGGACTGAGCACACCTCCTACTCCGTTACAGGTTGGGGCGGCAGAGAGCAGGACAGTCGACAAGGACGTGAGCGACTGGTCCTCAGCAGTCGCTTCTTTTTTGTTCGGCCAGCCCAGTTGGTGTTCCTGAATTTGTTTAGTGAATCGCAGCCTTTACATGTGTGGATCGGATCGGGAGGAAGGTTAGTGAATCGGGTTGGGGGTCAGAAACTGGTTGGGACATGACGGACTATTAGCAACCCAAGCAGCAAGGCTAGATCACCACCTCTCCAATCTGATGACAACGCCCAACTACAAAACCTTCAGGAAAGAAATGAAAACTATGCTAGTCAAGAAATTTGTCAATTGATCTAACTAAACTTTCCTGACTTCCCAGATCCTAATGCATTTTCCAACTATCAACCTTGTAATCAATGCCTAGAACTGAAAAGTATTGGCGGGATAGAAGACATCAATGTAATGTGCCTGGCTCTTTAAACTGGAATCTGCTTAGAACTTTAAAGGTGGTAGCAGAATCAGTGGCGTAGTAAGAGTGAGAGGCACCCGGGGCAGTGGTGCCTCTCCCCCTGCCCTCATCTCCGCTCCACCCTGCCCCCCTTCCCCCATACCTCTAGTTCACCACCATGAGCAACAAGAACTTCAACATGCTCCTCACAACCCCGTTGGCTCTCCCTATGATGTCACTTCCTATGTGCAGCACCCAGAAGTAATGTCGTGGTCACAAGGAGCACGTTGAAGTTGTTGCTCGCAGCAGTGAACTCGAGGTATGGGAGAAGGGAAGAGGGCCTGTGTGCATGGCGAAGAGGGAGGGGCAGAGAGGAGGAGGGTGCTGGCACCCCCACCAACATGGTTCCCAGGGCCGACGGCCCCCCCCCCCCAATACTATGCCACTGAGTGGAATATAAGAGATGTTATGTAATGTGGTTAATAGTGATTCTCAGTCCTGAACCTCCAACACAAAAATGGGTGACTGAATTAATTAGCCAGAGAAGGTTGGGAAGAGGATGATCGGAGATAATCTGGATGGCTAGAACAGGCATTAAAATGAGTAATGCTATATATTAAGAAAATTGTATTTTTTAATGTGAGACATTCCTGTTTATTTCAGCTCCTTCTGCTCCAGTCGTAAACCCCCAAAGTCCCAACTCAGCCACAGGTACTTCAGTGAGAGTCTGCTGGAGCCCCTTTTCTGAAGACACAGTCGAACGCTACCAGCTGTACTACAAACCAGTGAGCGATGATGCTCCCACTGAAAAGCAAACTGGTAGGGAGGTATCAGATCAGATTCAAACAAGTTTTGTAGGGAAGGGCACATCCGCAAGCCCTAAGCTGAGTTTTGTTTCTCCCTCCCTTTAAAAAAATAAATAAATAAAATCAAGAAGGGCAGCAGCAAGCACCTTTTAATTGCTCTGCTCAGTATCCATGGAAGGACATTTGCTTGCTTTTTTGGGGGGGTGGGATGAGGTAGTTTCTTCCAGCTGAATTGGAACCAGCCATCATTAGATGATGAATCTTGATTCACAACTATTCATTTGACAAAATATCCAGGAGTATTTCCCTCTTTTTATATGCTTCTCTTCCCTTTCCCTCTACATCTTTGCAGTGACAATCCTTGACCTCCTGGGGGGGGCACAAACTGCAGCTCCTTCTGGAGCACAGTTAATGCGTTGCCTACCTTTAGTCACTACACAATTGACTGGGACTCCCTCCTCCAGAGCTTCCATTGGATCATCCCCAAACAAGGCTGGTCCAAGAAGCAGAAGCCCTGACCCTGGAACAGACTCCAGATCCTCTGCATGGCAGTGCACAACACATGCTCCTCAGCCAGCCTTTGTTCAAAACTCTGCTAAAATGAAAAGTGGAATATTCTGACCAAAGGCTGACTTCCCTTCATTGTTGAAACCCATTCAAAGTGGGGAAAACTGCAGAAGAAGGGAACAACAAAAAGCCCTGGCAAACCGTTTGGCGGCAGTTGCAAACCATGTGCAAAATCCTCAGCGCTCTCTGCTTTGTAATTGTCTTTAGTAATTGTTCACAGTAATGTCTTAGGGCTCTGACACGGAATCAATGTAGCCGCTTGCTCCACGCTCTTATGCGGGAGTGAAAAACACTCGACATTTCCCAGTGTTCATAAAGGGCTTTATACACACTCTGAGTGATTCAGCCATCTCCAGCACATAAAGCCTTTGTGTGTGGATGAGAAACAGTCTGAGCATTTGAATTCAGTACAAAGCATTTGGCTGGGTTCTCTGTTCGCTGCTGCCCCATGTTATTGCTTTATGGGCTCTGCACTGTGCTGGCAGATTTAGAAACTAATTATTCACTGTGATAAAGTTCTCAGTGCATTGAACATCTTTTTCTTTTTTAAATTGTGTGGCACTGGTATCTTTTCATTTAATTAAAATATTGATATATGTGATGCTTCCACCTTGCTTAATAACATATTAACCTTATTTATTTATTGGGATTTATTAACCACCTTTATGAAGAGATTCAATGGATCTTTCTATTAAGAACACGCCTTTTCACATAAGAACATAAGCAGTTCCTCTGCTGGGTCAGACCAGGGGTCCATCATGCCCAGCAGTCCGCTCATGCGGCGGCCCAACAGGTCCAAGACCTGTGCAGTAATCCTCTATCCCTTTTTCCAACAGAAAATTGTCCAATCCCTTTTTGAATCCCAATACTGTACTCTGTCCACGCCCTCTGGAAGCGCATTCCAGGTGTCCACCACACGTTGGGTGAAGAAAAACTTCCTAGCATTTGTTTTGAAGCTGTCCCCTTTCAACTTTTCTGAATGCCCTCTCGTCCTTGAGTTTTTCGAAAATTTGAAAAATCTGTCCCTCTCCACTTTCTCTATGCCCTTCATGATCTTGTAGGTCTCTATCATATCCCCTCTAAGTCTCCTCTTTTCCAGGGAAAAGAGCCCGAGTTCCTCTAATCTCTCAGTGTATGAAAGATTTTCCATACCTTTATCAGACATGTCGCTCTCCTTTGCACCCTCTCGAGTATTGCCATATCCTTCTTAAGGTACAGCGACCAATACTGTACGCAGTACTCCAGATGCGGATGCACCATTGCCCGATTCAACGGCAGTATAACTTCTTTCGTTCTGGTTATAATACC
The DNA here is from genome assembly GCF_902459505.1 of Geotrypetes seraphini. Classification (NCBI taxonomy): domain Eukaryota; kingdom Metazoa; phylum Chordata; class Amphibia; order Gymnophiona; family Dermophiidae; genus Geotrypetes; species Geotrypetes seraphini. The sequence continues at coordinate 24,284,745 of NC_047097.1, read as the reverse complement.
CTTCTTGAATATACCTAGCATTCTATTTGCTTTCTTAGCGGCCGCTGCGCACTGTGCTGCCGACTTCATTGATCTGTCCACCATTACCCCCAAGTCCCTTTCTTGGGTACTCTCATTCAATAACATCCCTCCTATCGTAAAGCTGTACCTTGGGTTTCTGCTTCCTACATGTAATACTTTACATTTCTCCACTTTGAACTTCATCTGCCATCTCGTTGCCCATTCCTCTAGTTTGTTCAAGTCCCTTTGCAATTCTTCATAGTCCTCTTTAGTCCGAGCACCACTAGTTTGGTGTCATCTGCAAATTTAATTATTTCGCACTTCGTCCCTGTTTCTAGGTCATTTATAAATATATTAAATAGCAGCAGTCCGAGCACTGACCCCTGCGGAACACCACTCATGACCTTCCTCCAGTCCGACCTTCACACCTACCCTCTGTTTCCTACCTGCCAACCAATTTTTGATCCATCTGTGTATGTCTCCTTCCACCCCATGGTTCTTCAGTTTCCGAAGTAGGCGTTCATGGGGTACCTTGTCAAAGGCTTTTTGGAAATCTAGATATACGATGTCTATGGGGTCTCCTTTGTCCATCCATTTAATTCCTTCGAAGAATTGCAATAAGTTCGTTAGGCATGATCTCCCTTTGCAGAATCCATGTTGGCTGGTTATCAGAAGTTTATTTCTTTCAAAATGCTCATCAATGTTGTCTTTTATTAGTGCTTCCGCCATCTTCCCCGGAACTGAGGTCAGACTCACCGGTCTGTAGTTTCCCGGGTCACCTCTTGATCCCTTTTTAAAGATGGGTGTAACATTGGCTATCTTCCAATCTTCCGGGATCATGCCTGTTTTCAGGGATAGATTGCAAATTTGCTGCAGTATTTCTGCAATTTCCTCCTTTAGTTCCTTCAGAACCCTTGGGTGAATTCCATCCGGACCCGGGGATTTATCAGTTTTTAATTTTTCTATTTGCCTGCGTACTACTTCGAGGCTTACTTCCATGGATGTTAATTTTTCTGTTTGGTCTCCTTTGAAGATTTGGCCAGGTTCCGGTATGTTGGATGTGTCCACTTTTGTAAATACAGATGAAAAGAACACCTCATCTAAAAACTGACCTTGTCTTTCTGAAGTTTCCCTTAATGTTCGACACCCCCCCTTATTCATTTATTCAGTTTTCCATACTGTTCTCCCAGGGTAGCTCAGAACAGTTTACATGAATTTATTCAGGTACTTAAGCATTTTTTCCTGTCGTGGTGGGCTCACAATCTAGCTAGTGTACCTGGGGCAATGGGGGATCAGGCGACCTGCCCAGTGAATCTGTTTTTAGAAGCTGTTACTGTGGCCCATGAATGCTGTATATTCAAATTTCCTCTTGGCATATGCAGTGAACTCAGCTGACATATTCTAATCTGCTTCTCTCATAGATTTCCTTTCATGCCGTGCTCATGGTAAACTAATCTTTTTTTAAAATCAGGTGTATTACATAAGTAACATCCAAGAAATCAGGTAATCTATACAGTGGCGTAGTGAGCGTGAGAGGCACCTGGGACAATGGCGCCCCTTCCCTACTCTTTTAACTTCCCCAGAGCAAGCAGTATCACCAACTCACTGCCCGCGTCAGCATTGGCTCACCTTCTGACATCACTTCCTAGACGCAGGACCCGGAAGTGACATCAGAGGGAGAGGCAACACTGGTGTGCGCAGCAGGTTGGAGTTGCTATTCGTGCCAACAAAGAGATAGAGGTACGGTGGGGGGGAGGGGTTAATGAAAGCGCGCAGAGGGGGGAGGAGTGGGAAGGAGCGGGGGGTGGAGAGCAGGAGAGGTGCCAGTGCCCTCACCAAGACGGCGACCGGGGTGGGCCGCCTCCCACCCTACTACACCACTGAATCTATACAGTATATAAAGCAGCGTTTAATTTTTGAGGGTAATGGCCTGGAACACAGCTCCTCCACTCCTTTTCAGGCACTAGAGAAGCAGGAGTGATATGTTCTAGCCCCTCCCTTATTGGTAGTCTACACAGGGAAGAAGCGGTGAGGGGGTGAAGAGAACTGGAGATATTTCATCACCCCTTTGCTTTTTGCTCCTGACCTGGCTTGCCTCTCTCCTTCCCCAATTCCACAGTTCCCCCTTCCTTTTTATCTACAAATTAAGCACTGATGTAAAGTTTTTGTATAAACACAATATTTTGTCTTTCTAATTTCAGAATTTATGATGAAAGTAAAGGAAAGCTACTGTACAGTGTATAACTTGGTACCAAACACTCAATATGAGTTCTGGGTGACTGCTTTGAACACAACAGGCATCAGTCCAGCAAGTGAGCGAGCAGTGTATGTGACAGGTAAAAAAAAAACTAAGAAAAATGTAGAAAAGGCAATTATTTGTCAATGTCTTTATGTGCTAATGCTATTTGCTGCTAATGTTTTTATGGGATTTTGTCTTTCCATCTTGTAGGATGAATTTAAAAGAAGGTTTTAATAATGATATTGTTAGATAATGTTTTATTGTGTTTGTCTTGTTGAAACATGTTTAGCATTTTTAAATATGTCTGCATGTAATTTTGTAAACTTCTTAGTTTATATGTGGTATATAAATTTTTAAATAAATAATAAATAAACATTTGGTACAAGACATCTATAATAAATTAATAGGAACACTGAATTAACCCCCTCCTCCCTCCCCACCCCCTTTTTACAAAACCGTAGCATGGTTTTTTGTGCCGGCTGCGGTGGTAACAGCTCCGACACTCATAGAATTTCTGACTGGCGATAAAAAAGCCTAACACGGCTTCATAAAAGGGGGGGTATTAATTCCAAGTCTTGCTGACTTGTTCAGTAAAGGACATGCGTAAAACCCTGTTCATTATCTACATAGGAATTGTATGAAAATTGTCACCACAAATTTGGACACCCAACTCTGGATGACTCATATTTAGGGTTCAAACACTCCAGTAGGAGTAGCAACTGAATCAAAGCAACTCTCATTCACTAATATATGAGTTTTCTTCATTTACTTTCTTATATAGGGCCTTATGGCTCCAGAGAAAGGAGGATGGATTGAGATAGCCAGGTTTTACTTCCATTGCTTTCAATGGAAGTAAAACCCGGCTATCTCAATCCATCCTCCTTTTTCTGGAACTATATGCTAGTCCTATGTATACAGAATCCAGGGGTATCTGTGCATTCAGTTCCTCTATCTATATGGATAGCAATGCTAAATATATGTATTAAGTGCTGGTGCTTAATTTACCCTCCCTTTTAGAAAACAGGCCGGCGCACTGAATGCTCTGCGCTGCTTCCAACACTCAAGAGTTCCTACAAGAGTCAGAAGCAGAGCAGAGCATTCAGTGCGACGACCTCTGGTAGCCCCAGGTACATTAGATAGATTGTAAGCCCACCGGGACAGAGAGGGAAAATGCTTGAGTACCTGATTGTAAAAACTGCTTAGATAACCTTGATAGGCGGTATATAAAATCCTAAGAAACTTGAAACTTAAAAACCGCTATTGCAGTTTTGTAAAATAGGGGTTAATGTGGTCTCCAAGCCAGCTGAAAATCTGGATCATTATTTTTACAAAATATTCTGCTTAGAAGGCATTTTTCCTTCAGCTAATGCTCTTGTTATTTTCATGGTACTAAGTTCTTGAGTCAATTGACATGCTATGTCGCACCAGATTATCGGATGTCTGTTGGATCAAATTTTCTTGTGTTTGCTGTCCTGTGGTTGCATATATGTGGAAGAATTAGAAAGATAATACTTGTTTTAAAAATCCTAGCTCCTTCTCCACCCAAAATTAAACCGAAAGACTGCAGAAGCTGTGAAACCGCAGCCTTGGTACGCTGGGAGTCGGGAAATATGAATCCTGTTGACTCGTATACAGTTGAATTATGTAAAGTGTCCACTGAAGATCATGAAAGTGATATTACAGAGTAAGTAATCCTGGAAAACACTTAGAAGCTGTTTCGGTAACTGCATAACATCACTCGTCATCATGGAAAAAAGGAACAATATACCAGAAAACCCACAAGTGGAATAAAAAGCATTTGCCTGTTCAGAATTTATGGAAAATGTAATTAGGATGCAGGCATATGATGCATTTGCTCACAAAATTGTTCTTATAATTAATTGCAAATAAGTAGATTTCTTCCATTAAGCCTTCACCTGCAAAAGGAGCAAAGTAGCAACTTAGTAAACAAAGAATAGAAAGATATTTCACTTACGAGTTAAGAATGGAAATGCAACCTAATGCAGTGGGCTGAGAATCAGAAAAGCCAGGGACCAAAGTCTCTTACCAGAGGTCAGATCAGTGACGTAGTAAAGAGGGGGAGCGGTCCGCCTTGGGTGCTGTCTTGGTAGGGGAGTGGCAAACATCCACACTAGTCAGAAATTGGGACATGCAACTTTCTAGAATCAGGAAATAAAGAATAGCCTTACTGGGTCAGAAAAATGGTCAATCAAGCCCAGCAGCCCATTCTCATGGTGGCCAATCCAGGTCCCTAGTACCTGGCCAAAACCCAAGGAGTAGCAACATTCCAGAATCCCAGAAAGTAACAAAGATTCTAGAACCCCAAAGAGTATCAATATTCCATGTTACCGATCCAGGGCAGTCAATGGCTTCCCCCATGTCTTCAGGGCAGTCAATGGCTTCCCCCATGTCTTTCTCAATAACAGACTATGGACTTTTCCTCTAGTAAATTGTCCAAACTTTTCTTAAAACCAGCTACGCTATCCGCCCTTACCACAACCTCTGGCAATGCATTCTAGAGCTTAACTATTCTCTGAGTGAAAAAATACTTCCTCCTATTGGTTTTAAAAGTATTTCCCTGTAACTTCGAGTGTCCCCTAGTCTTTGTGAATTTTGTTTTGTCTGATTTTTTTCTATGTTGGCTTCATGATTATTTATCATTCATTTCTTGCTGTTGATGGTAAAGGGGTTGCCACAGCCATTTCAGGATTCTCTATAGTAAATTAAATGTATTGACATTCATAGCGCTATTATCTCTACAGGTCTATTGTTGGGATTCCTACCTGTGAATCCCTCATTCAGTTGGACCCCAGGGAAAAATATTGTATCCACGTGAGAGCCGCTAACGTAGGAGGTATCAGTGAAAGAAGTAAGCCTGTCACTATTCACACCACAGGTACTGTCTCAATATTAAAACGAAAGAGAAGCAAACTTATTTTCAATATTTTGCATTCTGCATTTTAGAATTGTTTTATATCTATATTTGATCCTGTGAGAAAATGTTCTTTTATGGTTTATTTATTGATATCCTGCCGGTTACAAAAAATACATACATATAAATTAACACCAAATAATACAATACAACACACACTACTTACAACAAACTAAGGGGAGTGGTTGTTGTGTTTTGAGTGGTGTGTCTGAGGCATGATTAGGTGAATTGCGGCTATGCGGTTATAATTTTAAAAACTTTTGGTGATTGCGGAGGGAGTGTGGTTTGGTACCATTTGTTTTGGTTCATTCAAAGTTGTAAATTCTTATCTGCTTGATATTCCTTGTACAGTATGCTGTTCCGCCTATTTGTATTGTGTACTAAAGGCACACTGTGATGCATTTGCTAAAACACATTTTAAAAAAGAGACCTATCCTGTTCACTGTACATCTAAATGTACTGTTTCCCAGGGTAGCCTTATGGCTCGGGGGCAGTGCTGTCATGCTAGAGACCTAGATTTAATTTATCTGTCTGACAGGAGCTGGTCGATGCAATACATAAGAGCCAACCCTAGAGGTTCGGATGCCTAGGCCAAGGAGGTTTAATTAAAGGAGAGGGCAGAAGTGGGCTTGGCCCATTACCTGACTTGAAGTCAGTAGGCGGTGCTTGTCACCATATTGTTTCACCCAAAACAGCCTATCAGAAACCAAGGAGGTTTGACAGGAGACTGCACCAATCAGAGATTGTGTTTTGAGCATATCAAGATGGAGACAGTGTGAAGAGACAACTTCAGTGTTCTCATATGATGTCATCTCCTGTTAATTAAACTTGAAACTTTAGTGCCGGCACCCTGGGCCATAGGTTAAGCCAGCCCAGAGTGCCATGGAGAAAGGAACGGCAGTCTCTCCTAAGTAGTATTCTGGCTAACCAGCATCCTGATGGACACTTCCGCCTTTTCAGGTAGAGGATGAGCCAGCAGAACTGGAGTCCTGCAGAATTGGCTCTGGCCCATTGCTGTATTTTTAAGGGGCAGGGTCTTGATAGGGTGCATTTGCTAAGAAAGTGGCACTTAATAGCCAAGGGTGTCCTCTTCCCTTGCAGTGGATCCTGGGATTCTTCTCCTTCCCCCCTGCAGCCTAGAAGTACCCATAAGATGCATCTGGTCCCGAGCACACGACAGCTACCCTCTGTCGCCTTCCACTCAACCAGTTCCTGACCCAGCCCGTCACTTTGGGGCCCATCCCGAGGGCACTCAGTTTATTTATTAAATGTCTGTGTGGAACACTGTCAAAGGCTTTGCTAAAATCTAAATACACCACATCTAGCGCACATCCTCTATCCAATTCTCTGGTCACCCAGTCAAAGATCTCAGGTCCCCAGCAGATGCCTCCCAGACCCTCCGGACCCATCCTGGATTCTCCAGATCTCCCCATGGACCATTAATGATGTGTAAGGTAGCCACTAGGGAGTGGGTGGGTAGATGGGCTGGCGGGAGAACTCAGCCCCACAGCTCAGGAGCATCAGGCCTTGATGCACATTGGCTCCCTGTGGCACACCGCATTCTTTATAAATTATCTTTACTCACCTTTAAATCATTGCTATACAAAACTCCATCATTTATTTACAAAGTTTTAATTCCATATTCTTCTCAAAAAACTTTAAGATCGAATGAACAACTTTTATTGGTTATTCCCACCCTTAAAATGATTAATACACGAAGGCAATATATTTTTACCGTTACAGCACCACAAACTTGGAACTCTCTCCCACTTTACTTAAGACAGGAGAAAAATTTTGATAAATTTAAATGCCAACTTAAGAGCTTTCTTTTTAAAGACGCTTTCAATATCTAATTGAAATGCCAATTGCTCTTTATAGCTGCCGTTCATTTTGTTCAATTGTGTATTATACTCCCAATAAACTATTTTGTTTTCCCTTTCCCTTTGTATATTACCCTTAAATGTTCTTCCTTTCCTATCATAAAATGTATTTCGTTCCCTTCTATCCTAGTGTTTCCTGTTGTAATTTGTCTATTTTTAAAAGATTTTTATATTTTTTATATATTCTTGTTATTGTTTACCTTATATTTATAGTTTATGTACATCGCTTAGTAACTGTGATAGGCGATCAATCAAATAACGAATAAACTTGAAACTTGATGCTCCTGAATGGTAAAAGAAAAAAAAGAAAAAGAAATTAAATAACCCCAGCAAAAACCTGAGGTTATTCTATCATGGTTTTTGGCCTTAACGCAACTTGTGGTGATGTATCACAGCAAGTCACGTTAAGGGATTTGCATAGTAATGAGATGCAAAACATGCATTTGCATCTCATTACTTCAGAACAAGTGGTGACTTAAATATCTTGCTATATTTGGAAAAGCAGCGTTAGGGCTATTTAAGTTGTGTTAGGAGCCAATTATCGCAACTTAAATCCAATTCCCCCCCTAATTACAGATGCCTAAGAATATATACACTCTTGTATTCTGCTGTAGGTACTTTCTTTCATCTTAACGAAGAGACTGCCCATCCTTTATTATCCATTTTAGAAGATGGATTTACAATTGCATGCCAAGAAGAGGAAAGCCTGCTCGATTTCTCTTATCAGTACAATAGCTTTACAAGGTGAATCTTTTAATATTTAATATTTTTTATCTGCATTACATTATGTAATTTTTTTTTATTAGGCTTTATTTACCACCTTTTTGAAGGAATTCACTCAAGGAGGTATATAGCAAGAATAACTTAAAAATTGTCTATTGCCTATTAGATCAGAAGCTTTAATATTGTGAGTCCTGAGTATTGAAATAAACCACTGGTTGAAAGAACAGAAACTAAGCCCCCCCACCCCCCTTTTCCAAACTGCACTAGTGAGTACCGCATGGCCAAAGCCCTGAAGCCCTTTAAATCCCTATGGGCTTCGGGGCATTTACTGCGGTGGCCCACACTAATCAGCTTTGCAAAAGCTGGCCCTAAGATTTTTCCTCCCCCAACTGCAATTTTAGCGCTCATCTTAAAGTTTAAGCGGGTCTTTTACAAATCAGATGGCTGGACATGTTGAAAACCACCATGGGGGATGACGCTGGAGGACTTTACTGGCCTAGAATAAAACCAATCTCTTTTTAGATCTGTCGCTAGGACTGGAGCACGAGTTGATGGCACCTAACTACTTTACAAAGCGGCGGTAGCGATACTGCCATGGTAAATGCACCAAAGCCCTTTCTATTCCTATGGGCTTCAGTGCATTTACCACATCAGCATCGCTGCTGCGGCATGGCACACAGCTCTTCTAAAATTGCTTCCAGTATGTAACATTGACAGTGTTATCAATTGAAAATTTTTGTTTAAAAAAAGCACACATTTCAAAAATATTAAACAGATCCTCCCATAAATCCCTAGGAGCAGCTCTTACCACTTCACACCCACTGGATCTGATCAGCCACAATGGACCAGAATATCCCAGATGACATCAGGCACACCACACAAACACACTAAATCCTGGTACATGGATACTGCTGAATTATGGCTGCTCCTAGGGGGTTCTGGGATATTTTGAAGAGGCAGAGCTGAATAGAATTAAACAATGATGCTAGTTGTAAAATGGGCATACATAACCTGACCATTCATTTTTTTCCTCAAAACGGGATGGGACAGGAACCCCCCCTCCCTCCCCCCGGGTACCTTTTTTTAATCCTGGTGGCTGCCTCCTGTCCTGTCGTCTTGAGACAGAGCGACGCACCTGCCTGGCCCAGCACCGCTCAGTGAATGGCTGCCATCAGTTCTCACGGGACTCGCGAGAACTGACGGCAGCCATTCAGTGAGCGGCACGGGACTAGGCAGGTGCGCCGCTCTGCCTCAAGACATCAGGCAGGAGGCAGCCGCCGGGATTAAAAAAAAGGTACCGGGAGAGGGGGGGGGGGGGCTGTATTCACTACGGTACAGTACTTGTTTCTTCAGTGTGCCCCTGAAAACGGGACATTTTGGAGTCCTGAAGCTGTGCTTGGGGACAAAGGGACAGACTAACTAAAAACGGGATGGTCCCATTCAAAACGGGACGTATGGTCACGTTATGTATACAGCAAGTGCTAACAGTCACTGAGGCCTTAATTCCATAAAAGGCGCCTAACTCCTAGGTGCCATTGAGCACAACTCTCAATCATCCACTAGGCACCTTTTATAGAAATCGTGCCTAGTTTCCATCAGTGATCATAGGAAAGGATACCAGATTTTACCACAATAAAATCTGGACCCTTAGACCCGCCCTCATCCCTGCCCTGTTAAGCCCCAGCCCCCCCTCCCGCTGCCTGTTCATCGGGCAGGAAGGCATCCGTGCATGCACGCGTGCGTGTGACATCACCGCGTTGCAAGCGCGCATGTCCCCTCCCGATGCAATCTATTTTCAAAATTTAAACAAAGTACCAGGTTTTGAAAAGCCATCCGGGGAAATCCGCACATCTAGTAACCCTAATTATAGGCACCTAATTGTAGGCGTTGAATGCTTAGGAGCGCTGCCATTTAGGTCAGAGTTTTCTTGGCCTAAATAAGGGCACCTAATAATAATAATAACTTTATTTTTTCTATACCGCCATGATCTTGCGACATCTAAGTCAAACCACAACCAAACTCTGCCTCAAATCCACACCTACAGGCTGGTAGGCACCTGGGGGCAGACACCCACCTTGAAATGATAGCCACCTACTAGTTAATTCATTTTTAAAATAGTTTTTAATGGCGTTTTCAATTATCAGTGCTGATTAAGCCAACTAAGAAAATTAAGTTCGGTGCCTAGAATAGCTAGGCGCACCAATCTAGGCGCCTAACTTTCGGCATCATTTATAGAATCTAGGCCTGAGTGTCTGTTAATCTATTATTTGTCTATTCAATACAGATGCGTTGCTGTAATGGGAAATCTAATTCCCGTCAGAGGAAAACACTATTGGGAGGTGGATGCTGATGAAAACGTGGAGTACAGAATCGGAGTGGCTTTCGAAGACACAAACCGAAATGGAGTCTTTGGAACAAACAACACATCCTGGTGCATGAGACATGTCGTCACACCATCAAGGTAACAGCAAAATGTATAGCATTTTGGCTAGTGGCATCACCGTGCCATGTGCCCCCACCCCTGCATACCGCTTGAAATGTTCGCCAGCACGAGCATCTTCTACCTGCTGCTCGCACTGACCTCAGCACCTATCTAATGTCACGTCCTGGTCCCACAACCAGGAAGCAACGTCAGAAGGGAGCCGAGGCTGGCGCGATTAGCAAGTGAAAGATGCTGCTCACACTGGTGAACTTTTAAAGAGGTATTGAGGGGGGAAGGGGGCAGAGAGGAGGCGAGGCATCAGAACTGCACCATGAAAATGGCACTTGGGGTGGGTCACCTCCCCCACTTACTACACCTCTGATTATGAGCTAGTGTACTAAAGCATCAGTGTCAGTAATAGCATTTAATATAATTGCCAGTAGTACTAACCTATATTAGTCCGGTGTAGCAAGCATAGGTGCAAAATCTATGGAAAATAGGTAATAAGTTGCATAAATATATAAATCATCTCATTATGAAAAAATAATAAATTAATTTTTATGGTATGCAGCAATGTAAGACAGATGAATAAATTATTTCATTTAAATGGACTCTGAAGTGAATCTCCCTTTTTAATCTGCACATATACGATAATGGCATGCTTTCAAGCGAGCAGTGCCGTTCTGGATTTATTTTTTTAAGACTTATTGCTCACTTTTTCCAAATCTGATCTCAAGGTAAGATACATAAATTATTTCCCCGCCCAAGTAAGTCTGCAATCTAAGTTGTAGCTGGGGCAATAGAAGGTGAAGTAACTCACCCAAGGCTGTAGAGTTGGGAGTCTTTGGGAGAAGAGGGATTTGAAACCGTCGCAGCTGGCTTCTCTAACCCCCTGAGCTCCTCCTGAGAACTAGAGAAGCCAGGGCTCAGATCCTGCCGATTCTCCTTGACATGGAAATAAACCAAGTCCAACACTACAGGAATGCATCGAGTTAGTCCAATAAAAAAGGTATCACCTTATTTCCTTTGTTTTTTTTATTTGTTTATACCACATGGGGTTACTCAAAAGTCAGGGAGTTGTATGGAAAAAGTTTTAGTCCATTTTTTAGGCGGGTTTTTAAAGTTTTGATTATGAGCCCCACAGGTCCCAATTCTATATACTGTACTGTGCCCAAAAAATCAGCGTCGACTAGAATGGCGCTTACCTTTTATGGAATTATGCTAAGTGCCAGTTCATCACACAACTTTAAGGTACATCCATTTAGGCCAAAGAAAACCAGGCCTAAATCCGTGCCTAACTTGTGCACACATCTGGCATATTCTATAACACACACACACAAAAAGAAATGTCCATTATCCACCCATGGCCCCTTCTCCAATTCAATGCAAACAAGACTCTCCTATGGAAAGTAGAAATCTCACAAACCAAAGGAAATGAGCTAATTTCACTGGGAGTACACCTGTGTAACTAACCCAACCGCGTTACATTTTTGGATTGTGAATGTGTATCCTCAGTGTGTAGTCATATGCTATGAGACCACCCACCAGCCCTGTAAAGGCAATGCTCATTTGCTTTCATTGCTTAGACTTTCCAAGGACTTAATAAACCACTTGACACACACCATCAAAGGAAATACACATCGTTTGTTATTGTGAAAACTCAATCAAATTAAAAATGAAATTTTAAACGTGCTGGAGTACATTAATACAGTTGTGCTCCCAGAAAATTCACTTGAAACTTCAGGGAACACAGTCTTACATAACACAAGAAATTAGACCATGTAAGCCCATTTTACAAAAAGCAAGGGTCATTTTTAAGTTTGCTTGCCTTTGCTTCAAAACCATGACAGGTTCATCCCCTACCTATCTGTCTCACCAATTCAAATTCCCGGGCACAACTAATACACGCAGTACCTACTTGTTCGCTTTTCCATCCCTAAAGGGCTGCACCTACAAGAGATAACTCGATCTAACATGGGCATGATGGACCACTGGTCTGACCCAGCAGCGGCAATTCTTATGTTCTTATGTTATCATTCCAAGCAGGCAAATGGAACAAATGTTTAACCAACTTCATCTCAAATGCACTTTCGTACCAAACGTTTAGGAAGTCAATCAAAACTTATCTCTTTGACAAATTTCTCAGACCCCACTTCAACCTTGATGTACTTCTAAAACACTTCCAGATAAACCTGACTAAACCAAACTTGCCAATGTAATTTCGAAAGTTCTCTGTAATGTCGCTGTCTGTGTACAGTCTCTTCCCTTGTAAACCGCTTAGAACTGTTTGTGGTATTGCGGTATATAAAAATAAAGTTATTATTATCTGGTGTGATCAACCTTGGGCAGCTGCAACGTTTTCAAGAAGTCCCGGTGAGTCCAATTCATGGAGTAGAACTGACACATACTTTTCACAGAATCATTCCATTTTTTCCCAAGTTGTGCATGTAACCTTTAATTAATGCCAATTGGCCTAATTACGAGGTGTCAATTGCCAATTATTGGTGCCGATTAAGCTTAAGTTGTGCGTGCAAATCAGTTGTATGCACCGATTTGCACACACAATACAAGGCATCATATACAGAATTTAGGGGATAAGGGGCAATTCTATAACTTGGTGCCATGATGGGATGTGTTTAGCACCAGTTCTAACCTGGCACTTAGGTGCATTTAAGCTTTTATAGAAACAAATGTAAACTCACGTTTCTATACCGCAAAATCTTGCAGTTCTATGTGGTTAACAAACTAAATAGGCTTAATCTCAGTGATGTATAAAATCAATTCTCCAGAAATTTCCCAAACAGTGTTGATTTCAAATAAACTAAAAAAAATTAAACAATCACAGTGATATGCAAATCAATTCCCCAGAAATTTTGTGAATATTGATTTCAACAATTTCCTAAAAAGCTTCTAAGATGTGGAAAGAGATAATAATCTGTGAAGATTGACATCCCAGCTTGCAACCTGATAAGACAGTTGTCGTTGTAAGAATCTCTTATATACACCCAACCACGACCAGAAGGAAAAACAAACAAAGCTGTAGCACGCAGTGGACGATCAGATTTAAAAAATCTAAATTGTTTCACTAAATAATTGGGTGCATAACCATGCAAAACCTTGTAACATTTAATTCCAAACTTAAACAGGACCCTTGCCTCAACTGGCAGCCAATGAAGTTCTCTATAATATGGTGTAATATGTTTTCTTTAAAGATTAAACGCACAGCAGTATTTTGTATCATGCATAATCTATATATATTTTTACAATATCTTGGTAGATGGACTAAATTACAGTAATCCAGAATACTCAACACCAAAGAATACTTGGGCAAAGCCATGTCAAGGGGCTCCTTTAACTAAGGGGCGCTAACGTTTTTAGCATGCGCTAACCCCGCGCTACACAAAAAATACTAACGCAAGCTCTATGGAGGCGTTAGTGTGTAGCGCGCGATAAAACCGCTAGCACACCTTAGTAAAAGGAGCCCAAAGTGCTGAAATTTAGATGCACATACTTACAACAGATCAACGGCTGGCCTAAATTGGCATGTTTAGTCTATTGGGCTGGAATAAAACTCAGAACAATAAACTGTCTAGAGTTTACTTTAGTTTAATTTTTAATCTTTCTCATTTTCCTGTTATTGATATTTATAAACTTAGATTGACTATTCTATCTTTCCTTATAACGTAACTATAATACTTATTTTCTTGGATCTTCCTTTGCCTTCAATGTTTTTCTACTTTCCATGGGGTACTTTCTTTTCCTTCCTCTTATTATAGGGTTACCAGATTTTACGAACAAGTGAACAGGTTGAGAAGGTGGGGGCGTGACTGAAGTGGAACAGGGTGGGGGTTGGGTAGAACTAGGATGGGCCTGGGGGCATGGCCATGGTTCCAGATTTTACCATTAGAATTAGCTCTGTTTCTTATCACCATTTCAGGAAACTTTTAAAAAACTTACCCATTTGTAAAATTTTTGGCAGCTTGATGTTTTCTATTTCACTGTGATTGTCCAGTCTTCTTTTACCTTGTTAACCCTATAGAACTGCAAGGTTTTGCACTATACAAATACATTTTATATTATATTATATCCCAGGCACAAATATGAGTTTCTTCACTGCGGGAGTACCCCAGATGTCCGGATTACAATCACACCGAAGAAAATTGGAATTCTACTGGACTACGACAACTGGAAACTGTCCTTTTTCAACATGGACCTTCTGCAACACCTTTATACATTCAGCTGCCGTTTCCAGCACTTCGTACATCCTTTCTTTGCTTTGGAAAAGCCTGGGGTTTTAAGGATACACAATGGCATTGGAGTACCCGAATCTCTCAGGTCTTTTTAGGTATAGTAACTAGTAACAATTCCAAAGTGAATTGGAACAGTGCTCACAGTAAGTTCACATGTTCAATGATAGAATAAATCTTCAACTCTACGAATATTTGATAAAGCACTTATCTGCTAGATGCATGTCCTTCTAAAACACTTTAGGGTCCTAATGTGTTTTGCAGAATGAATGAATTTCCACTTGCTTTTAAATGGAACATGGTCTGTCCATCATACTCTCCTTCTCCATGCTCTGCAAGTTTGGAGAAGGAGAATACAATGGACAGACCATAGCGAGCATTATCGCCTTCAGCTTAGGAATGCTACTACTATTTATCACTTCTACAGTGCTGAAAGACATGACATATAGGGTTGGGGGATGAAGAACCCAAGGTGAGAGGAGTTAGGAGTCGAAAGCACTCTCAAAAAGGTGGGCTTTTAACTGGGCTTTGAACACTGCTAGAGACGGAGCCTGCTGCAGGGATTCGGGTAGCTTGTTCCAAGCATAAGGCACAGCAAGGAAGAAGGGACAGAGTCTGGAGTTGACAGTGGAGAAGAGCATAAATAAGAAGGACCTACAGGCTGAGTGGAGCTCACAGGGGAGGGGGGGGAGGAACATAAGTTGAGATAAGGGAGGAGAGATACTGAGGGGCTGCCAAGTGAATGCATTTATAGGTCAGTAAAAGGAGTTTGAATTGTATTCAGAAACAGATGGGGAGCTAATGAAGTGACTTTAGGAGCGGCTCTTGCAGAGTACGAGTCATGCAGATGAATTTTGAATGGATTGAAGGGGAGAAAGATGGTTGAGCAGATCTGAGAGTAGGGACTTGTTTTCAATGTTAGGAGTTGTTTTCAGAGCTTAATAGTGTTTTATTAAAATCCGGCAAGAATTAGATAATTTGACCCTCATTTAATTGGGGCAAGGGGATGGGCTTTAGTCATAATTTCAATAACCTGATAGTAGCGCAGAACTTTTGATACCATAGGCCATGGAAATTTGCCCTGCATATTTCGATGCAAAGGCACGTGGTGCACTCTCTCAATTTCAAATTCTTTTTGGAATTTCATCTCCAGAATTGTTGGAATTAATTTTTCCCAACACTAATTGGATTTTGTCTCAGATAAACCAATTATTCTTACATTATTAAGACGCAATCGATTATTCAGGTCAAGATGCATTTTATTTGGTGCTGAATTCCTTTTATATTTATTTTCTTTGGTGAAATGACTTTTTTCCAGAATGGTGATCTGGGATTTAAACTGTGCAAATTAATCTTTAATAGTGCTGAGATTTTCTTTAATGTCGCTGATATCCTCTTTTGTATCCGACATGAGGTCTTGCAAGGCGCAGACTTCTTCTAGTATTGTTGTGAAATACTCATCTTCCATTTTTCCAGATCCCAATTTTTGTAGGGAGTTGGGTTCAGTGCGATGTCTTTTTCCAGTTTTGCTTGATGCCATTGTGAAGAGAAGTCGTTAAGATTTATGCAACGGCTTCTTTACTGAAATTGGCTGTGGTCAAACGTTGTTTTAAAATTGGAGTCTGTAGGAGCCCAAGACCTAAGCTGCCATCTTGTAGGCTACTCCACAGCACCTCTATGATGGCATAGTTTTAACTTCTTTTATCCATCCAAGAGAAATGTTGGTTGTGCTGCAAACCACTTCCAGAACGTTCCATCTCCCATGCTCCAATCAAGTTTATTAAAATTTTGATAAAACGCATATCAAGACTTCTAAGCGTTTTACAATTTGTAATAAATCAACTCTTCTAAACGCAGCAACCCAGTTCTTGAATGTGGAATAGGAAGCACTTACCCCTTGATGTAACTGACAAGTTTCAAGTTTCAAGTTTATTAGTTTTTAATATACCGACCATCAAACAAATATCTGGCCGGTTAACAATAAAATTTAAAAGGTAATAAAGATAAGAAAATAAAATAATTGCGTTTTAAAATAAATAGTGCGAACATAAATGATATCGACAAGACAAACTTGAGAGTGAGGGTAAAAGGGAGGGGGGGAAGTTACATGTTTGAGAAGAAAAGGAGAGAGTAGGAATGGGATAAAACGTATAGGGTAGGGTCGCTTTGTTAAAGCGGTTGGTTGCTTGGAGAGGAAATGGAAGTAAGAAAAAGAAGAGAGAAAGAAAAAGAAAAGAAGAAAGGAAGAAAAAAACAAAAACAAAAAAAACAGAAGATAAGTCTAAGCACAGCCAAATGCGTCACAAAATAAAAAAGTCTTATGAATTTGTTTGGCCGATTTTCCTTTTTGGAAAAGATATATCACCATCACTCGGCAGATGTTTTCAGTGAAATCTCTGTTGTTTTGCACCATTTTCACTTAAGATCTGCAAAAAAAAAAGATTGTAAAAATCAGATTACAATTATGAAATTTAGGCCAGACACATGAAAAACTGATGTGATGTCTCTGTTTTTTCCTATTTCTCCAACTTTTAGGCTAATACTTTCATCACCCCCTTATCTTGCGCATTGTGGTAGTCCAGAAAAACTCTCATTGACCCCATAATTAGTAGTTTTACTAAATGTATTTCAGAAGCATTTTAGCTGTAGCTCAGTGATAAGCATGATTAACATGGCATTTCTACTATCATCAAATAAGAGCCATCGCTAGCCATCTATAAACATCCTTGACAAAACTAGGAAAGGGTTTAGAGTCAAAAACGGCTTGAATGGGAAATTGTATTGGATGCATTAACTGGGAACTGGAGCATTGGACATGGCTGCTTACAATTTTTAATTTTTTGCTTTCTGGAAGGACAAGTGAATTGTAAGCAGCCATGTCCAATGCTCCAGTTCCCAGTTAATGCATCCAATACAATTTCCCATTCAAGCCGTTTTTGACTCTAAACCCTTTCCTAGTTTTGTCAAGGATTAAAAGTCAGGATTTAGCGTAGCGAGGGAGGTAAGTGCCTGGGGCGGTGACACCTTGCATCGCTGCGCTATGCGTCCACCCCCACTCTTCCCCACCTCCCCTCCCCCGAGTACCTCTTGAAATGTTTGCAGGCACGAGCAGCATCTTCCACCTGCTGCTCACGGCTCCCTTCAGATGTCATGCCTGGCATTACATTTACGAGTTTAATGCTGGCAGCAGTCCTCAAAATGCCGATTGCCATCAGTAGAATACTGGGCCCCCAACGTTCTTTCCATCCCCTCAGAACCTGCTTCCACAGTTCTGTTGCCGAGGAGGAAAATGCCTTCGCTCTCCAACCAGACTTACTATGAGGGTATTTAGAATCCAAATATGTGGGCCTTTCAGCGTATAAGGCAGTGTATCGCAAACTGTGTGCCGTGGCGAGGAGGAGGGTCGTCCATGCCGGCTGACTGCCTACAGGACGTGCCTCTTGCTGCACATCCTACAGGAAGTCAGCCAGCACAAATGAGTCTCCTCCTGGCCGGCGTCTCTCCTCCTCTCTCCACACCTCCCAGATCCTTCCATCGAAGTGGGTCGCGGCCAAATGGGCGTCCACGCACTTCCGGGTGCTTTCCAGCCGGGGCACTGGATTTAGTGTGCTGCTGGTTGGAAAGTTTGCAAGACACCAATAACATAACAATAGGAAGGCAATGAAGCTCAGCTAATGCAACTTTCACATTTCCAACTCACCCTGGGCCTCCGTGTTCTAAACCATTTGCAACCTTCTCATCAATTTCATAAATTACATAGACAACAGTTCCATTTTCCATCGCAGGTCTGATCAAGTGGAATAATGTATTCACTAAAGCTCAGATGACAGATACAAGCTTTGGGGGGGGGGAGGGGGGTTCACAAGCCTTCTAAGGGGTGGACTTTTTTGCTCACATTACTGGAAGAGAATATAATAATGTATGTTCATTAACATAAAAATGTGAGCCAGAAAAATACTATCACAGAAGCACAAGATCTCTACATTCCGAGGATTTCCAAAGATCGGAGAACAAAGAGCAAAAGAGAACCGGCATGGCTTACCATACAGGTGAAGGAAGCCATAAAAGAAAAGAAGGACTCTTTCAAAAAATGGAAATGCATAAAGACAACCGAAGCCTGGAACAAACATAAAGATGATCAGAAGAAATGTCACAAGGCGGTGAGGGATGCAAAACAGGAATATGAGGAAAAAATAGCCCAGGAGGCCAAAAACTTCAAGCCCTTCTTTAGATACGTGAAAGGGAAAAAACCTGCAAAAGAGGCAGTGGGACCCCTGGACGACCAGGGAAGAAAAGGGTACATCAAGGAAGATAAACAAATCGCAGACAAACTAAATTGCTTCTTTGCGTCCGTCTTTACGAAGGAGGACACCTCAACAATACCTGAAGCGGAGAAAGTGTTTGCAGGAGAAATAGAAGACAGCCTCACCACAGTTGAAGTGGACTTAGACCAGATATACTATCAGATCGACAAACTTAAAAGTGACAAATCCCCTGGACCGGATGGGATTCATCCGAGAGTCTTAAAGGAATTGAAGGTTGAAATCGGAGAGTTATTGCAAAAACTTGCAAACCTGACAATCAGAACTGGACAGATACCGGACGACTGGAGGATAGCGAACGTCACCCCAATTTTCAAAAAAGGATCGAGAGGGGAACCGGGCAACTATAGACCTGTGAGTCTTACGTCTGTCCCTGGCAAGATGGTTGAAGCACTGATCAAGGATAGCATAGTCCGGCACTTGGACGCACACGACTTGATGAAACCCAGTCAACATGGATTCAGGAAAGGGAAATCATGTTTGACGAATTTACTCCAATTTTTTGAGACCGTGAACGAGCAAATTGATAGTGGGAAGCCGGTGGACATAATATACTTGGACTTCCAGAAAGCGTTCGACAAAGTTCCACACGAAAGACTTCTCAGGAAACTACAAAGCCATGGCATAGAGGGGGATATACAAAGGTGGATAGGCAAATGGCTGGAAAACCGAAAGCAGAGAGTGGGCATAAATGGGAAGTTCTCCGACTGGGAGAAAGTGACTAGTGGTGTACCCCAGGGCTCGGTACTTGGGCCGATCCTTTTTAATATTTATATCAATGACCTGGAGGAAGGAACATCCAGTGAGATCATCAAGTTTGCAGACGATACAAAACTATGCCGGGCGATCAGATCGCAGGATGATAGAGAGAAACTCCAGAGCGACTTGTGTCGGTTAGAAACATGGGCGGAGAAATGGCAGATGAAGTTCAATGTGGAGAAATGCAAGGTAATGCATTTAGGCAATAAAAATAAGGAATACGAGTATACAATGTCAGGTGCAACTCTGGGGAAGAGTGAACAAGAAAAGGACCTGGGTGTACTGATAGATAGGACCCTGAAGCCGTTGGCACAATGCGCGGCAGCGGCAAAGAAGGCAAATAGAATGTTGGGCATGATAAAGAAAGGAATCTCGAGTAGATCGGAGAAAGTTATAATGCCGCTTTATAGGGCAATGGTCAGACCACACTTGGAATACTGCGTCCAACATTGGTCTCCCTACCTAAAGAAGGATATAAAACTGCTGGAGAGGGTGCAGAGACGAGCAACAAAACTGGTGAAGGGTATGGAGAAACTGGAATACGAGGACAGACTTATAACACTAGGATTGTTCTCCCTTGAGAAAAGGAGACTGCGTGGGGATATGATCGAGACCTTCAAAATACTGAAAGGAATCGACAAAATAGAGCAGAGAAGATTATTTACATTGTCCAATTTGACACGGACTAGAGGACATGTAATGAAGCTAAGGGGGGACAGGTTCAGGACTAATGTCAGGAAGTTCTGCTTCACTCAGAGAGTGGTTGACACCTGGAATGCCCTCCCAGAGGAGATTATGACGGAATCGACCGTCCTAGGCTTCAAGAGCAAACTAGATGCATATCTCCTTAAGAGAGGCATATAAGGATATGGTGGACTATAAATTAAGCCAGGTGTACACCTGGCAGGGCCTCCGCGTGTGCGGATCGCCGGACTTGATGGACCGAAGGTCTGATCCGGAGAAGGCAGTTCTTATGTTCTTATGTTATCAACACAAAAAGCATCATATCTGTATATCCTCTACACCAGTGGTTTCAAATCGCTCCCGAGGGTCTCCCAAGCAATCTGTTTTCAGGACAGCCACAATGAGAAATCTACTGCAGCACATGCAAAATAGCTTTCATGAATATTCCCAAAACAGATTTTGGAACTAGTGCGCTAAAGTCACAATGAAACAGATGACATATATGATGAGAAAAAAAAGCTGGGTAAACACTGGAAATGACTCAAACAGAGTGGCACTGGAAATGACTCAAACAGAGTGGCACAGGAGGAAGGGGAAGTAATGCTGTGTGGGGCTTCCCTAATACCTGTCAAATTTCCTCATTTCCTGAAGCTAGGAAGGAGAGTCATGTATGACCACAAGGAGTTCATGCATATCTACACAGCCACTGCTAGGATGTTTTGTTGCTATCAGATGCTGAGAGCAGATCCAGATACTTGTCTGGCCCTTTGCATTAAGCATGGCACACCTGATCAAGTCTAGATACAAAACTATTTCAAAAAACAACAGGTAGTATCAACGCATTTCCTCTAAAATTGTAAGCTCATTTTGCTGTGCCTGCTTGAAATGGAATCCTGCCAGGCACTATAAGCATGTGTGTTGTGTGTTGCGTTATCTGTTGGTAGATTAAGTAGGCTCCTTACTCCATCTTGAAGACAAGCCTGTTCTTCTACCATTTACTTTTGGAGGATAGTATCCATAGGGCATTTGACTTTCCTTGGCTCTATGTTCTTAATCCTCCAAGCAAACTACAAAAAATAAATAAATTAAAAAATAAGGGGAAAAAAATAAATAAATCACCCAGTAAACAAAAAACAAACCAAATACCTTGAAGCATGTTCTTCAAGTTAAGTACTGTAGAATGACTGTGAGCATTCTTTTTGTACATGTTTAAGGGAAGATTAGGTTCTTACCTCAATAAACTTCTTTCCAGGAGATGGGTACAGTAGTCTGGACTATAGGTTTTATCATCGCAGGAAACTTGCAGAAGGCATCAAACAGATTCTTCAGCTCATATAGTAGTATTCGCTATACAGTATTTCTCAATACCCTATAGGATATGCCTAAAAACTTAATAGATGCAGTATATATCAGAAACATCAAAGACCTCAATTTATTTAAAACTAATCTAAAAACTTATCTCTTCAAATCCTCATTTAACCTTTAGAACAACTCTTTGGAGTACATGTAAACAATCAATACTTTCATACACATCTTCCCCAACCTACTCGTTTGTTCCTACCCACATCATCCCCCTTTCTTCCCTTGAGGAAACTACAATTTGTAACTATTATCCCCTAATGTTCTTTCCTAATGTTTCACAGTTCGTCTGTATTGTCAATCTGTCGTAGCACCTTGAAAATTGTTAATGTAAAATAACTTGTTTTATTGTTCTATACTATAATGCTTTTATTATGTAATTCGCTTAGATTTAATAGGCGAACCATCAAATTTTAATAAACTTGAACTTGAAACTATATTATATATCCTACAATATAAATATTGTAGGATATGTAATATATTGCATTAAGATATTATGGCACAATCAAGTAAAGAAGCATTAACACAGTGTCTCTCAAACTTTATCGAGCCGGGGCACACCAAAGGTAGTGATCATGGCTAGAGGCACCCAGAAGTGTGCGGACATCACCAGGCTGACATCATGCATATGCATGACAACATCACGTCAACGTCCACATATGTGCAGAGGCCCTCTAGATGGGCCCTGAAATGCCAGTAGGGGGTGCCAGCAGGGAAGAGGGCCGGAGACAAGAGGCACTGGATCAGCTGATTGCGTACAGCAGTGTTTCTCAATTACTTCAAGCTAAGTACCCCCAACCACAGACCTCCCAAGCTCTGCCCCACATCTCGCCCCCTTTACTAATTGTAATGCAATTTTTTCCATTCATTTTTCATATACACACAAAATACACAGCAGATATAACTTCTCAAAACTGATGCTCTACTAGGATTTCCCAAACTAGGTGCTGCTGTCCTAGAGACAGGTATGTATTCTTTCATTTAGATTTTGGGAGTGGGAGTGGGAGAGAAGTATGTGTGGGAGGGTCATTATTTAATCCATCTAGTGGTCATCTGGTCAGTTTGGGTACCTTTTTGGCATTTAGACACTTCCAAAAGAGGTCTAGCCCAAAATAATAATAATAATAATAACTTTATTTTTCTATACCGCCATAATCTTGCGACTTCTAGGCAGTTCACAATGAAAAGCTGTACAAACAGCGAATTACAGAGTATAGATAGATAAGAGAACATTGAACGGTCAGTGAAATTACAAGGTGAGTTACAAGGTCAGTGAACCACAAGGTTCACAATAAGCAAAGCTAAACAATCAGCGAATTACAGAGTGAAAATAGATAAGAGAACACTGAGCGGTCAGTGAATTATAAGATGCAAAATTGTTAGAAGAAAAATATACATAGGTTGTTGAGAAGAATTAGCTTATTATCATATTACATCAGAAACTGATCGGGCACCAGCGGGAAGCTGGGTACGACTGTGAGGACGACGCAATGGCAGACAGAGAATAAAGGGTTCCTATTATGAGGAATGTCTAAGCTGGCATGTTAAAATTACTTCTTAGTAATATTTTCTCTCTTACAACTACACCCCATGCTCAAATCAAACTGTTTCATTTGTTCGTGTATGCCACCTCTCCTGAAGACACCGCTCTGTCATAACTCAGGTCTGGTAGAGGGGGGGTGTCTTAACCAGTCTTAACGAGTCTTACCAGTACCAGGGCTGGCGTCAGGGAGGGGCAAATAGCCACACGATCTGGACAACACCAGCACTAACTCAAGTAATGAAGAGCTTTTCTCCTTCTGTTGCCCTCCCACTGCCTGCCTTGGAGTCCATCCAAGGCCCGCACCGGTGCTAACTTAAATTACAGCCTTTGAACCTACTTGCTTGTGAGGCTCTGTTACTATTATCCCTCTGATACATTCTGTCAAAGGGAATGGAGCTGACAGGGCTTTCCTGAGCACTTGGACTCAAAGGTATTTCATAATTGAAGTTAGCGCTGGTGCCTGTTACTGCACAGGCTCAGGGAAAGGAAAAATAGTTTCTTAGTTCAAAGGCAAAAGTCTTGAAACGAGCCTGTGGCTTACCAGGCCCAAGCTATGAGTGGCCAATGGCTGCCACAGTTTCAGTCAGGTAACCAGTTCTGGCCCCAGCTAGACCCCAGAATATGGCTCACAGTATTTCAGCAAAATGTAGTTGGCTTACCTCAGTCAAGCAGGATGTCTAGTGCTTACAGATTGTAAGTTGAGATTACTCCTCTTCTTCCCTGGGCTTTCTTTACCTTGCTCTGGCCCTGCCTCTTATACTTCCTGGCAGCTGCTTCCAGGACTCCTCCTTTCCTATGTCACTTCCCCCTAGGGAAGAGCAACATATGTTAAAGTGGCTCTGACACTATGAGGGAGTATCTAGCAGGGGGTGTGGTAATGTACTATAAACTCCCTCATATATCCTTCCCCTCAACCCTCCCTGGTTGAGCCCCTGACATTTCAGTGTCCACCTGCCTAGTGTCTCTGTATCGCTCTGTGATGCAACCTCATCTTGAGTATTGCATTCAATTCTGGTCACCGTATCTCAAAAAAGATATAACGGAATTAGAAAAGGTTCAAAGAAGAGAGAACAAGATGATAAAATGGAGGAGAAGCAAGATGGCAGCAGCATGATAGCAGCTGGGAGCTGGAGTTCGTCTTACCTTGCATACCTCTTGGTCGTGTTCCTATTGATCGTGGAATTTACATTCTCTCTGGGGAGTTTGAAAGATGCCTCATAGCAAAAGCAAGGGGGTTGTCCAGGTGGAGCCTTCTACACCCGGGCAAGTTTTGATGGACTGGTTCTTGATGAGCTCACCAGCCGTAGCGAGGGGAGGAATCTTCCCTGCGGTTGCTCCGGTGGAGGGAGCCAGCATAGCCTTAGGGCTAGAAACATCGTTGTCATAGCTTGTCATAGTTGTCACAGTTAACATAGCTGGATTAAAAAAAGATTTAGATAAGTTCCTGGAGGAAAAATCCATAGTCTGCTAATGAGACAGACTTGGGGGAAGACACTGCTTGCCCTGAAATCGGTAGCATGGAATGTTGCTACTATTTGGGTTTTTGCCAGGTCCTTGTGAACTGAATTGGCCATCCTGGAAACAGGATACTGGGCTAGATGGACCATTGGTCTGACCCAGTATGACTTTTCTTATGTTCCTTTTCTTATTTATTGTATTATGTGGCCTTGTCATCTTATATACATTGGCCATATGAAGAGAGCTATCAAACTTCGTATTGCTGAACACCTTAGCTGTATTCGCAATGGACTTTCTGGGAGGCTTCCAAAGCTGTGCTTCGTGGGTTTATTATACCTTATGTGTCAAGCAAAAAGAAAAAGCAGGAGGCGGATCTCAAGGCTCTCTTGGGAGGTACAGGTACTGGGACAGCGGCATTTGGCAACTATGTCCTGGGAGGAGAAAACTTGGCTACAAGAAGTGAGACAGCAGATAGATGGTATATTGACCCAGAGGGCAGCTAAGGACATCTACTTCCAATGATATCAGCTCTATAAATGGGGTGGGAAGACTGGAAGGCTCCTGGCTAACTCGGTTCGACATCCAAGGTAACACCAGATCATTCTGTCCATTAAAGATAAGCAGGGCTGCCTTTACACTCGTGAACAGATTAGGCACCGATTTGTCCATTTTTTTTAAAACTCTTATTCGCAACACCTGATATCAGACCAAGACAGGGATGCTTTCTTCCACAATCTTGAGTTGCCACGCCTGGTGGCTGACCAACTGGCCAAGCTGAATGCTCCTATTCCTGCGAGTGAAATGCAGGCGGGTATTAAAGCCTTAAAACTTACAAAAGCTCCGGGCCCGGACGGCTTTGGCCCCAATTATTATAAGATCCTGGTAGACCTGATTCCTCACACGTTGGGAGATGCTTACATTGCAATGCAAAACTAGAGCTAATGTCTGTCAACCAACATTAGACTCTGCTCATCCCCCTCCAGGATCACACCACTATCCTTGCTAAGTTGGGGTCTTAGTGTTTCAGATATACGTTTAATTTTCTCTCTGAGAAAACCTAGTGAAAGAACCTTACAGCTTTCTTAATAGATGCTAATGGTGACAGCTAATGATTGAACTGTACAGTATAAATCGCTTCAAACTTCACAGTATAGCGGTATATAAGAAATAAATTATTATTATTATTATTATTATAGTTTGTTACTGGTTACTATGCATACTGCCTCCTAGTGGTGAATAATAATTAAACTATAAAATGCATCTTTTGAAAGCACTGACTGTGGCTGGCATCTAATAACTAAATATATTACTCTAACTTGTTTAATGTTGTTATTTCCTCAAAACTAAAGTAATGTTTCAGAGCCACTCTATTTAAAGCTGAACTTTCCCTCTCTCTTCCAGGTCAGACACACACAGAGGCAATGTAGACAGGAACATACACAAGGGAGTTGGAAATAATTCCACGAGGCATATTCTTAATTTGTTCCTATTACAGTCTATCATAGCTACCTCTCAGGAAGTTCTAAACAATTTAATTTCACAAGTTTGTTGGTAATGCACATAAAAAATAAAACAAAAACATTTTAAAAGGAACATAGAGAGTATTGACACTTCTTAAAATATACATTTTATTGTTACTGCTCTTTATTGTGAATGTGTCATTCAAATTGTGAAGGTACATACCTTTACAAACTTTTCAAAAGAAGGATTTTCATTGCAAAGGAAAATAAACAGACTATAAAATGTTGAAGTTCATTAAATATTTAAATTTTCCCTCATCTACTCTGTGGAATGCTTTGTAGAAATACTGTATAAAATAAGGCAGACTTTTAATAGGGAATGTTATTATAAAATTTGGGGGCAGAAGAATGAAAAGTCTCAACTTGTGTTTGTTTTGTGTAAGAAAAAGCAGTCCGGCACGAAGATCACTAGGCAGCCAGCAAAACTGAACAGCATGACCTCATCTAATCTGTTGCTGTAACCGTATATTCTCTCTTGAGACTTATCAATCAAGTAATTTAAATCAATAAAAATCAAAACCAATATTTAAACATATGTATCTTTCCATACAGTGTAATACAAATGTGCCATTGTATAGTAATTTGTATTATGAAAATAAAAGGTCTGTACATCAATTAATGTATGATTATGAACCATTTAAATTTGTAATGCAGCTAAAGTCGGCTTTGGCTTTTCTTTCTTATAAATTCATAGAAAATATTGAACATCTAACAAAATAAATAAAACATTTCAATCATAGATGCTAATAATCAAGTTCAAAAATTCTTTTTTTTTTTTTTTTTTAAATTTGCTACTAAATTTCTTTAAGAGAAACTATCAGTAGTGCTCAGGAGTGAATGATTGCACTTTCCGTGATGTGAAAAAATAGAGTACATCTATTTTTCATAGATTAGAACTCCTTTACCAAGAGTCGAATGCTAATGTCTTCTGATTGTTGCACCTCTTTTAAGTGCTTATAAAGCTTTCAGCGTTCTCATACAAATCTGTGAGATCACTATTAGATATCTTTCCTTCACTTGCAAAATTGAGGTTTAAGCTGTTACTTCCAGACAATAGTCTTCTGAGGATGTCTTGTAGCTTCTTATACTGGTATGTTTACCTCTAGACCTTTGTCAGTCCCGATACTGCAGCAATCCAGTGTAATTTAACAGGAAAAGTTTATACACTGCAGTTTGCAGAAGCCTGACCTCACACGTTCCTTTGTAGTTTACACAGTTCCACAAGTTTTGGGGCTGGTCTTATTGTAACACTGTAGAGACCAAAACAAACTGGATAATCAAATGAACAAAGGTGAGCTTTAATGAATATGCTTCAGGACAGGACGGTTACACATTTTGGGATCTGCTCACTATTCAAGAGGCGGTCGGAGAGTCCGTAGCTGTCTTTCATCTAATCCTTTCCAATATTTAAAATTATTGTCCAGGTGCTGCATCAAGTTTGGCAGGTCTGCAAATGCTATTGAAAAGGAAAAATCATGGCTTTTATATATTGATGTGTAAATAGCATTTTCCAACGCAATTTATAATGTACTTGTAATTTAACCTATCAAAGGATTACGGTACATGGGCTTCTTATTTAGAGACATAGTTTCAAAGAGTGGTAAGAGTTGGGATTTCACTGCATCTTAGGGCTCCTTTTACTAAGGTGTGCTAGGGCTTTAATGCGCGGAATAGCGCACGCTATATTGCCCTGCGTGCTAGACCTTAACGCCAGCATTGAGCTGGCGTTAGTTCTAGAAGCATAGCGCATGGTAATTTCCTGCGTGCATTAAAAACGCTAGTGCACCTTAGTAAAAGGAGCCCTTAGTGTTTAGATTTGCAGGTTAGTGACTCCCACAGTACATGAATAATGGAATCTGCAATCAATCTTGTAACCCATGGTCCGGTTCTCCTAGGGTGCCTACTTTCTTTTCTTTATTTAAAAAAAAATAAATAAATAAAATTATATATTGCACTATCTTATATCCTGGGCTGTTTACAAATGAACAGATATACAAAAATTAAGACACAATATATAACAGTAACATAAGATATTTTAAAACAAAAATACATCAATATATATCATTAATAAAACACCAGAATGTGTTGATCATCATTTTAAGTGCGTCATATAAATCAATGAATATTTTATTACATAAAAAAAGATGATGTCTTTCTCTACATCTCTGACCCTGAAATTTCTCTTCAAGAACTTCTTCAAATTATTACTGACTATTCATCTCTTTCTGGCTATAAACTAAATCAAGACAAGACAGAATCTCTCCCTTTAAATCAGTATGCTCACTCCTCCCTGGTCAAACCATATAATCTCCAATGGACCCCAGAAAAATTAAGATATCTAGGTGTCGAACTTACTCCCTCTCTCTCCGATACTATTGATATAAATATGCATCACATTCTTCAGCTTGTTCAAAACCTAATACAATCCTGGCATCCTTTGCATATTTCTTGGTGGGGTCGTCTTGAAACCATTAAAATGATGCTTATGCCCAAAGTGAATTATATTCTCCTTATGATCCCATTTCTTTTCCCTACTTCCTTCTACAAAAACTAGATATGCTTCTCTCTTCTTTTTTGTGGCGAAACAAACAAACACGTATAGCTTTGCATAAACTCAAACTCAATAAAGAACAAGGGGGAGTTCTCTTCCCTGATTTTTATACTTATCATAAATCTTTTATTATACATCAAGGTTTATTCTGGTTTGTAGATTCTGACATTTATTCGCCAGTATGGTTTGAGATTGAAAAGCAAATAATGCAGCCTCTTCAGCCACCTGCCTATGTGACTGCTCCACATACTTCTATTGATGATCCTCTATTGAAAATGACCTCTAAATGCTTGCTTGAATTTGACTTGCATCTTGAACACTCCTACCTTAAATCTCCATCTCTCTCCCTATGGTTTAATACTAATATAAGGACGTATTGAAATCAGATTTTAGTAGCTGGACCTCATTCATACCACATTAACAAAGACTTTGTAACCACACACCATCAATGAGACAACATATGAAAAAATAATATATATATAAGACAACGGAGAAAAATGAACCTCAATTGTGAGAGGCCAGGACTACACAAGTACCTGAGCCAACTCACATCATCACGGGTTCATAAAAAACTCCGTGTACATTTAAATAATTCTCATTCATACGTTTTTTCAAAAACTATTTTTCTTTTTCAAACTTTTTATGTGTGAGCAAAGTCAACAATATTAACAATCTATTTTTCAGTGTGAACCGAAACCAAACTGACCAAAAAATTAACGAGGGCAACAGCTCAACTTCACAGGTGTAAATAGTTGTAGAGGCATGAAAATTATAACAGCAACAAGAGGAAAAAACGTTCACTCATCTGAAAAAACAAGATGGTTCTTTTTTATTATATTTTTATTATTTTCAACTTAAATTTCAAGTATTACACTTGTACAGAAAGCAAGAATAGAATGGATATCAAATACAATAGTAATATAATTCCTAAGTTAACAATTATACTATTTATGCTCAAGTCCACAAATTAAGATCCAAGAATTAAAGAAACTTGGCGAAGAAAAAAAAAAAAAAAGAACAGTAATAATAACAGAAAACTGAGAGCTATAGCATTGAGATAGGGGTCACAATATCTAAATTATAGGGCTCAAAGATTGTTAACATTCAGACGAGACATAGCCACGAAGTTAGTCAGTTGTGATGGTTCAAAAAACACATATTTAAATGTACGATAATATACAATACACTTACACGGATGTCTCAAATAAAAAGTTGCCCCCAAAGATAAAACCCCAGGTTTCAAAAGAAGAAATTCACGGCGGCGCCTTTGCGTCTCCCGTGCCAGATCTGGGAACATTAATATTTTATAACCAAGAAAGCTTTTTTGTCTATTTTTAAAGTAAAGTTTTAACAACCATGTTTTGTCAATTGGCAAAGCTAAGGTGATAATCATAGTGGCTGGTGATGCTAAATCCTTCTCAGATGTTTCTAAAACCTGTGAAATATTTAAAGGTTCTTGATCTGAAGATTTTACTTTTGGTTGTTGATTTTGTTCTTTATCAGGCAAGTAATAAACCCTTGAAAATGGTGGTAATGAGTCCTCGGATATCTCTAAATTTTCCATTAGATATCTCTTAAGCATATCTCTAGGTGTTACTAACTCGAGTCTTGGAAAATTAATTAACCTTAAATTATTGCTACGTGAGTTATTCTCAAGCATTTCAATCTTCTTCCTTAGGTTAATATTGTCTTTAACTAAGATCTCTTGAATTTGTTTCGATGATTCAATTTCTTTTTCTATTTTTTGAATTGATGAATTAGAAGTATTTGTTTCTTCTCTTAAGTTCTTCAGTTCCTTATCATGTTCCTTAATTTTCTCTTCAATTTGTTGAAATGTAGGAGTAATATTTTTAACAAAACCAGCCATTAAGTCCCAAATAGAGTCTAAAGTCAGTACTGCAGGTTTAATCAGTACAATTGGAGTTTGTGTAAGTGTAAATTGCTCACCGTCCTGAAGTCCTTCGAGGGGAGTCTTCTGTCCTTCCCCCTCAGATTGAGATGGTGTTCCCCCAGACATCTCCATGGGGGCCCTGGAAAAATGGGCCCCAACCTCAAAGCTCTCCAGTAAATCCTTCCTTGCCTCTGGAGAGGAGAAAACCATTGAATCCGGGGTTTCCCCGCCCCTGGGAGAGCTGGTCGTCTGGGGCTGCGGGGGCGGTGCCCTAACGTCAGGGCTCAGCGTGATATCGGGCCCAGGAGTATCCACAACGGGTTCGCCTCCCTGTGTCCTCTGCGGGCCGCCATCCGACGTCGCTGTGGCCTCTTGCATGCGCCTCAGGAGATCCTGTATGTTTCCGAGACCCGGGGCTCCAGGACGCCGCGAGGCAGAAGCGGCACTCCGGCCCCGTCTCTTCGGCATCACGGTAAGTAAAAACCGCTAGGAAAAATTCAAACGAATACGATCTTGGGACACGCAGCTCAGCGCGTCCTGCTCTCAGATCGCCATCTTGGATCTAATTCACCAGATGGTTCTAAAGATTCCTCAGTTCGTGTCCCAACAGAAAAGTCTTTCTGTTTCTCCTAAAAGGCTACTTCAGGGGAGTATTGCATTGTCCAGAAGAATTATTTAAATGTACACGGAGTTTTTTATGAACCCGTGATGATGTGAGTTGGCTCAGGTACTTGTGTAGTCCTGGCCTCTCACAATTGAGGTTCATTTTTCTCCGTTGTCTTATATATATATTATTTTTTCATATGTTGTCTCATTGATGGTGTGTGGTTACAAAGTCTTTGTTAATGTGGTGTGAATGAGGTCCAGCTACTAAAATCTGATTTCAATACGTCCTTGTATACATTTTGATTTATTTGATTGAATCCCCTGTTATATCTAGTTGTTTAATACTAATATACTCATTAATAAAAAATCGTTTATTTGGAAGGAATGGATAGATAAGGGAATTTTATTTCTTTATGATGTTTTAGATTCTGATAGTAAAATGCTTCCATTTAATATCCTAAAAGAGAAATTTGGCTTGCCATCCTCTGCCTTTTTTAAATGGATCCAACTCCATCATTGTATATCTAACTCATCGTTTATTAACCTACTCTCTTCTCAAACACCTACTTTACATACTCTGGCTTTGCAATATTTGACTCTTGGTCATGTTGCGTCCAAATTATATAAACAATTTTTCCTGTGGCATGAACCTTCCTGCTCTACTCTTCAAGATATATGGGAAAGGGATTGTGACTCTCAGATTGATAACCAAGCCTGGGCACTTCTATGGTCAAAATCGCTATGTGCTGTATCGTCGGCTAGCACAATCCAATCTATGTATTTCCTATATCATAAAGCTGTGTGGACCCCCCCCCCCCCAAACTTCATATCACTGGCTTCTTAACGTCTAACACATGTTGGAATTGTGAAAAGGGTAAAGGCTCCATTGTACATATGATGTTTGAATGTCCTACAGTCCAGTTGTTTTGGACTGATATATGGTCTGTTATGCAAAAAATTTTTCAGGTACATAGTGACTTGTCCTTTTCAATAGTGATGTTCAAGTCACATTCCCCTAAAATAACTTTACCAGATCAGCATAAAAAACTCTTTGATATTCTGATAACATTGGCACAAAAATTGATCCTAACTAACTGGAAATCATCGACTCTTCTTAACTCTCATCACTGGTGGAACCTAGTGTTACAGCATCATAGATACGAACTTATGTTATATAGACATAGAGGCCAGTTCAAACAAATGTCCTTAATTTGGTCCCCTTTTTCGTTATATTTACAAGATGTTTGCACCTAATGTAGATTTGTTTTGTATAGTGCCAAATCTGGATGTTAATGCAATGTGCCTTTTGTATATCTTTTATGTATATCATCTGTTTTTGTTTTCTTGTTTCTGTGTTTTATTGAAAATTCAATAAAATTTCATGGAAAAAAAAAATAAAAAAAACTTTGTTTCTTAAAGGCACTAGAGGTTTCCAAAAATGAAGCATACTCCCCTCCCCCAACATCAAAGATACTCTCCCCTCATGAAGACACCTCCAGCTTATCTCTTAGAATCCATGGTAATCTAGGGATTCCAGGACAGAAGCGACCCCCAATTGGTACCAGGCTGAGAACAGTGCCAGTAATCCCCTAGCAATAGTACTGTGAAATTACCACTAGGGGTTGCCAGTGCTATTTTGAACCTGGTGCTGGCAAGGGGCAGGAGTGTGTAAGGATTGCTCTTTGCCCAGAACCCATCATCAGGAATTCTAAGTGATAGACTTGTTGGGAGAGGGGGGAGAGGAAGCACTCTATCTTGGAGAGGCTTAGGCCCCTTTAAGATGTCCTGGAACATCAAGCTACAGGTTAATTCCTGGGAAGGAAAAATACCAGCATTAAATAGGAGCAGCTTGACTCCCTCCCTCTCCCCTAACCTCTGAATAGGAGCAGCTCACCTTAGAGTTCCTAGAGGTCTTGTGGTGAAGTAGAGACAGAAGTGATCCCCACTCACATCTGTCCTTGCTGTCAAAATGGCTGCCATGACCTCAAGCACCAGTCTTGCGAGACTGCCAATGGGATTGCAGCCTGGAGCCAGCAAGGGCATTGCTCTTGCCTCTACTATGTCACCAGACCATCAGAGCCTGTAAGGTAGGAAGGAGGGAGGAGATGTGAGGGCTATTTTTGTTGGAGGGTGGAAGGAAAGTAGTTGAGATAATCCTATTTGTTGGGAGGGAGAGTAGGTGGATGAATGAAGCCTGTTTCTGTTTGAGGGGGGGACACTATGGGAACATAGCACTAACTTTTGGTGTCAGCCAAAAATGCATTGGCATTTTTGGCAAAACCAAAGTATGGCCAAATACCAGTTTCAAGCTGGCATTAAATATCTGGGCACAAGCGAGCCACCAGCAGTTATCAGAGAACCAGATGACAATCATCTGGGATCCAGATGAAATACTTACATGGGCCTGGCTGAATATTGTCCAGGACCTGGCTAGGAGAATCTGTGACTGAGCTGCCTTGTATGGAAGGCTCATTACAAGCAGTAGACTACTAGAAGTCATCATTGTTTCTTTTTGAACCTGGAACTGGATGGGGCAGGAGTGAAGGGGGGCTGCTCTCACCCTGGCCCACTAGAGTATGAAAGATCAGTTCCAGGAAAGTCCTGGGATGGGGGGTACCATGAGGGTTTGGGATATGAAATGTGGGGAGATTGTGGATTGGATCAGGGAGGTGGGTTGGGTATTGGAGTGAAGGGATCAGGGGTAGAGGTCTGCATGGGAACGGGGGATCAGGAATCCCGTGGGGATCTCCCTAGGTCAGGGGTAGGCAATTCTGGTCCTCGAGAACTGGAGTCAGGTCAGGTTTTCAGGATATCCACAATGAATATGTATGAGATGGATTTGCATGCACTGCCTCCTTGAGATGCATATCTATCTCATGCATATTTATTGTGGCTATCCTGAAAACCTGACCTGGCTCCGGCTCTTGAGGACCGGAATTGCCTACCCCTGCTCTAGGTCAATGGGACTCCCACGGGGACCCCTCCAAGGCTGACGGGACTCCTACGGGGATGGACCCAGGGTTCCTATCCTGAGGCTTACCTAATTTCCGGTCTGGGTCCGGTGCCGAGCTGAGCTCCCGAGTCCCGACGAATCAGCAGCAACAGTCTTTCCATCCAGCATCTGCCCCTCTTTCTCCTGCTTCTGCCCAGCATCTGATCTGGCTCCTCTCTTCCTCCTTTCTGCCCCCTCTGTCACCCCATCCATCATTCACCCTTCTCTCTCCCCCTTCCATCCAGCATCTGCCCATCTTTCTCTCCCCCCTTTGAGCCCAGCATCTGCTTCATTCTCTTTCTCTCCCTTCTATTCAGTGTCTGCCCCATCTTTCTCTTTCCTCCTTTCTCCTCCCTTCCATTCAATGTCTTCCTTCCCTCTCCTTTTCTTTACATCCATCATCTGTCTTTTTTTCTCTCCCCAGGCATTCCAACTTGTCTGTTATCTTTCCACTTTCATCCAGTGGGTCTGATCCCTCCCCCTTTCTATCTACAATCCGTCTCCTCTCACCTCCTACATCCAGTATTACATTACATTAGTGATTTCTATTCCGCCAATACCTTGCGGTTCAAGGCGGATTACATCAAAGTTATCAAGAATTACATTAAACATTTGCAGGATTAGCATAAGCGATGTCATAATATTTACTTAAGAAGTACCAAATTGGAATAGCATAAGCGATGTCATAATATTTACTTAAGAAGTACCAAAGAGTTGTCGAGATCTTAAGGTGATAAATGCTGGGTAATAAGAATTACCAAAGATAAGTCGAGATCTTAAGGTAATAAGAGATGGGTAAATTAGAAGCATTTTTGACTTTGTTGGGTAGTTAGAAGCACATTAGAGAGCATTAAGGGTATAGAGAGGGTTAGAGGGGGTTGGGTAGGGACTGGTCGTGCTAGATGGGTTTTATGTATTTTTTGAAGAGTATGGTTTTAATATCTTTCTTGAAGGTTTTGTAGTCTGTGGTCGATGATAACAGAATGGTGATTTGTCGGTCCAGTTTAGTTGCTTTGGAGGCTATTAGGTTGTCATATAGTTTTTTTCGTTTGACATTTTTGGATGATGGGTGTGTGAATAGTGAGTGGGTTCTCCTGTGCCTGGTTGAAGAGGATTGAGTTAGTCGGTTATTCCAGTAGGTTGGACTTTCTCCATCAATAGCCTTGAAAAGTAGGCAGTAGAATTTGAAGTGTACTCTTGCTTGTATTGGAAGCCAGTGTGAGTCATGGTATGCCTCTGTGATATGATCATATTTTTTTCAGTGAATAGACGAGTCTCAGGGCTGTATTTTGTATAGTTTGTAATTGTTTTATCATGGTCGCTGGGCATGGGAGGTATAGTATGTTGCAGTAGTCTATTGGTCCGAGGATAAGAGATTGTACCAAAAGTAGGAATTGCTTCCTGTTGAAGAATTTTCGTATGTGTCTTAGATTTCTCATGGTCACGAACAATGCTTTTATTACTTTGTTGATTTGTAGTTGCATGGTACCGCCTCTGTCAATTATAACTCCTAGAAATTTTAGTGTGGGTTGAATTGGGTATGAGATCAAGTTTATTACTAGATTTGTTAATGTTGGAGTTTTGTTGTTTTCTAGGAGGATGAAGTTTGTTTTGTCAGGATTAAGTTTTAATTTGTGCTCTGTCATCCATGTTGCTACCGTTTCGAGTGTTCTGTGTATTGTGCTTGTCATGGTGGGTTCTGGGTGGTCGAAGGGGAGGAGAATAGTGATGTGATCTGCGTAGCTGTATGAAGTTATGCCATGTTTGTCTAGGTAGGAGCTGAGGGAGGCTACGTATATATTGAATAGTGTGGGTGATGGGGGTGATCCTTGGGGAACTCCGCAGGGGTTGGACCATGGTTCTGATTTTTCTTGCATTGTTTTAAACCTGTAAGTTCTGTGTTGTAGGAAGCCTTTGAACGATGCAAGTACTTTGCCTGAGATTCCTATGGAGTCTAGAGTTTGTAGAAGAATGTCGTGATCTACCAGATTGAAGGCTGCACAGAGGTCTAGTTGTATGAGCAGGATTTTTTTGCCTGTACAGATGTATTGTCTTGCAGTGTCCATTAGTGTTCCTAGTAGGGTCTCCGTGCTGTACTTGGCTCTGAAGCCCGACTGTGTGGGGTGGAGTAAGTTGTGACTATCTAGGTATGAGGCTAAAGTTTTGGCTACGAGGCCTTCCATCAGTTTGACGTACAGTGGGATTGAGGCTATGAGTCTGTAGTTGGATGGTTGGTCCGTTGCTCCTTTGGGGTCTTTTAATATCGGAGTTATGATGATTTCACTGAGTTCTTGTGGGAAATGACCCTCTAGTAGTAAAGAGTGTATCCATTGTAGAAGCAGGGAGCGGAATAATGTACTTGAGGTTTTCAGTAGGTATGGGGGGCAATGGTTAAGGTTTCAGGCTGCATGGTTGTATTTATTATAAAGATTGTTGAAGTCTGACCATTGTATGGGTGAGAAATGGGACCAGGTTCTATCTGCTATGACTGATTCTTTTTCTGTAGGGGGAAATGATGTCTCTATGTGTGTGGGGGTTCCGCTGAATGAGGCTCTGATGTTTGCGATCTTGTTTTTGAAGTATGTGGCTGAAGGAGGGGGGAGTTGCTGTTGGCTATGTAGGGTGTGGTGTTGAATAATGGCAGCCAGAGGAGAGAATTCTTCCTATTTAAACTGCACTGACTATCAGCCCCTAAATTTATTAAATGAGACTCTATAGTGATGGAATTTAACAGCTTTCACTGTTGCTGTAAATCCAAATACAGGAAGCAGTTTTTTTTTTTTTTTTTTTTTGAAAGATTGACATGTTAGATTTAATATGTTAATATAAAAATAAGTCTACAGATTCTGACTTACCATCCCAAGCATCAAACATATCCATGATGAAGTAATCAATGAATGATATCTGGGATTTAGGGATGCTACATGTATTTCTGTCAAAGACAGGCATCACCACTGGTAACCCTTGTCGTTTTTCTTCATCAGTCTGCAAAAGAGCATTAATGTAAATTCTTGATAGTATACAATACTTCACATGTGATGAACAATTACATTATTTCCCTTTTGTCTTAGCTATATCCAGACATGAGCATTTTAATTTTGATATTTATCATTTTGTTTTTATGATTGTGTTTTCTGCTTTACTGTTTGCATTGTTCTGTGCACCACCGCAAACTGTAACTTGTGCATGCAACTGGAGCCTGTCAGGCAACCTATTATCTGCCTCATTAACTGTGAGGTGCAGGCCCCACCAATTTCCCACCTCTTTCTTTGTTAACTTCAACAGTGGAATTTAGCATGAATGTGGCACATTAACTATTAAGGTGGCAGCTGTGCTGTTAGTGTGCAGTAACTGCTGAATTAATAGTTATCGCAGTTTAGTAAATAGGCCCTAATGTGCATTAACACATTTAATAAACCTGGCCCTAGTTTTATAGGGATGTGAGGCACATAGGGTACTTGCTACAAACTAAAGCTATACCTATGAAAATTAACTAAACACAACAATGAAAACAAGTAAGTTGCAAAAGTCTATAATGACAAAGCTGGTATTGGGCAATATCTGTTGGTCAAGACTGGGTCAATAATGCACAGGAACTGCATGCAGACATGCAGGGCCATAGTGAGCTATGTGCGGGCAGTGCGGTTACACGGTGCACAAGGGAGATAGGAGGAGATCCAAAAAATGTGTGATGTCCATCGCCTTCCCTGCTTGGCTGCGATGAAGTGGGTGGAATATGAGCTTTCGGGGACATCGCATGGGGCATACTTCTGGTTCAGGATGGTTCTGCAGATATGCAATATGTTACATGCTACATATAGCAAATATTGCATGTTTCATAGAAAGTCACAGATTATCTTCATACACTGTTCTAGATGAAGCTCCTGCCATCTCAGTTTGTACAAAAGCAATCAAGTAGCACTGTAATAAAAGATATAATTGGAAGGAGGAAAACAGGGAAAATTCCCCAACACTACAATTATGTTCTGCTCTATAACAAATATAATCTGTGCCAATATGAGACAAGACCGACTTAAAGGCTCCTGGCCTGGCATCATTGTGCTTTCTTAGTAGCTAGTGAAGAGCAAGAGCCTCAGGCTTACTGTCTCCTGCCCCTGCTGAATCTCTGACACGATCCCTGAAAGCGTCTTTGCTTCGTTTGGCCTCCTGAATACATACAAAATCTTCAGGGGCCTTGAAAATTGCTCTGTCCCGAACTCCAAGTCAACAGGGTCTGCTGTCTGGTAAAGACTTGGGGTGATGGCCTGCCACACTGGCCATGAGGTCATCTAGGCCCTTGCCAAATAGCATTTGCCCCTGAAAGGGAAACTTGCTAAGCATAGCTTTAGAGATAGTATCTCCTGCCCAAGACCTTGCTCATAACTCCGACAAGATCATACAGAGCATCCACAATATAGTTCACCCAGAGCAAAGCATTTGAGGATCTTCACTGTCTATTGGGTTTGAGGACTGAGACAGGTGAGTGTGACAAGCAAAGGAAGACGTGGCTGATGCTTTAATCCAGTGGTTCCCAACCCTGTCCTGGAGGAACACCAGGCCAATTGGGTTTTCAGGCTAGCCCTAATGAATATGCATGAAGCAAATTTGCATGTCTATCACTTCCATCATATGCAAGTTTCAAGTTTTCAAGTTTATTAAATTTTAATATACCGACCATCAAACAAATATCTGGCCGGTTTACACAATTTATAAAAATAATTAAAAAATACAAGTAAATTAAATAAATATTAGATAATTTAGAATGTGTAGTAAAACATTAATGACTTTAACAAAACAAACTTGAGTGTGAGGATAAAAGGGGATGGGTGGGTAAAGTTACACTTTAGAAAGAAAAGGAGAAAGAGGGGTAGAGGTTGAAACATATAGGATGGGGAAAAATGTAAAATGTAGAGAAATATATATAGCTTTGATAATAGTGAAGTAATTAAGTAGAAGAAAAAGCATCACGAAATAAGAATGTCTTTAAGTTTTTCTTAAATTTTTCAAGATTTTGTTCTTCTCGGAGAAGTTGTGGAAGAAAATTCCACAATGTCGGAGCAGTTACCGCGAAGTTTATTTTACGTGTGTAGTAAAATTCTTTTATAGACGGAATCAATAAGAGATTTTGATTTGTAGATCTCAGCCTGAAAACCCGATTGGCCTGGTGTTCCTCCAGGACAGGGTTGAGAATCACTGCTTTAATCCTTAGTGCCAAAGCTTTACAATCCTGAGTATCCTTTAACATCACTCTTCCTTTGCTAGGCAGGGAGATTAGTTTGGTGACCTGTGCCACCAGCAAATCTACTCTTGGCTTAACAAACATCTGCTGGAAATCTGGCACCATCGAATACAGCTTGGCCATTGTTTTAGCCATTCGAAGGGATCCGTCTGGTGACTCCCAGTGCTCAGTGACCAGCTTAGTGATGTCCAGATGTGAGGGAAAAAAATGCGGAGCCACATTACTGCTCATAACTGAGCACTGAAAAGAGGAAGCTGGCGGGACCTTCAGCTTTAACTCTTGCAGCAAGATGGGAATAATGCTCGAAAATGCAGAGGCCCTGAACAGCTGGTGTATTATGGAGTCTTCCTCCTGATCAAGGGTCACCACTTCTTGATCATTGTTCTCCTGCATGGAAGCACACTCTGCCAAGGGAAACTTCATTCTGGGATAAAAGTGGCATGGAATCGAACTTGCCATCTAGATCTAAGTCTGCATCCTCGTCTGGTCAGGGTGGCTGCTGAGGGGAGAATGCTTACGCTGCTGCCAGGTACGCTAACATATGCTGAGGACCACAGCAGATCAAATCTAGGCATTCCACATACAGCTCACAAAAATCCGGGATGAATCCTTGTACTGGGGTCTCACCGACCCAGGTAGGGACCCTCTGCCAGTCCTCATAGTTTCATAGTTATTTAAAATTTGATTACATGCCTATCAAAATTCTAGGCGAAAAGTACAATATTAATAAAATATAAGGGGTACAATAGTTTAAAACACAGATATCTTCAAACTAAGGACAAACCATACAGATTATACATGGAAAGGGGGAAGGAACTACAATAGAGTTATGAAAGGAACATATAAGGAACAAACACAAGGAATGGGAAAACATGTTATGCTACATGGAACCCACATGACTGTGCTTGGTCAATACAGTTTTGGAGGGTCCTGGGAAGGATCTCTTCCTCTGGAAAGGTGCCTCCTGCAGATCCCCTGCCCTGGAGGACTTGAAGGCTGAGCTTGAGGCTCCCACCCTTCCCCGTGCACTCCATCGCACATGGTACATGGACACTCCTCAACTGGCCATCCAGCACAAACCTGGCATGGTATAAGGGTAAAAAGGCCTGAGGAGTCCATCCCAGTCAATTTTGAACAAAATTGAAAGGTTTTGAGGTAGATGGAGGCTAGAGAAAAAAAAAAAATGACTGTTTAAAATCCAAGATGGCTGCCGCCAGAAAAATTGTGCCAGCCTTAGAGACTTCCCTGAAGGAAACAAATCACAAGAAATGGGGTTTTAGAAGAGGGGGACCTAGGCTCTGAAACCTTCAAAACCAATTTTTGGGGACTCTCTCCTCCAGATTTTCACCACAGGCTACAATAACCTTACTAATTGTGCCATGTGGTGCCTGCCTGTTTTAGCATAGGCGTTGAAAACATGATTTACAGTTTTTTCAAGCAACTTGTTAGTTCAGATATAGGACCCTAGCGTTCAGCACCACTAGACACATTGCACTAGAATACTCTGTACAGCGCTGCGTATGTCTGGTAGCACTATTAAAATAATTAATAATAGTAGTAGTAGTAGTAGAATAGATATTCATGTTTTTCTAAACATTGCTCTATATCTCTCTTCCAGCATTACAAATCAATGTAAAGTAAGGTTTCTGTGCTGGTCATAACCCACCAACAATTGAAAAAGGGTATAATTTTAACAAGATGCAAGTCTTCTTTCAAACGGTGGAATTCTACAAGAAATAAAAAATATCAGGATAAAAAAAAAGATGAGTGCCAATAAAAGCATCAAACTGGCATTTTGAGTAGTTCAGACACCACGACTCTTGCCAATGCATTGCCAATGAAATGTATCACGCGATGCCAGTGCATCTTATTTAGGTTTTAATGTATGCTAAAGCTAGATGCATATACTGTATCTGAAAACATTTGAAATGAGGATACTAAATGAAATCTTAACAAACATATTTAGAGTTAGAAATGCTCCTATGTTAATAAACAGATTCTATTTTCAGTTTTTGAAACCTCACTGCTAAAGTTAAATTAGTTTACTGCGGAATGCTAAAAGATTTATTGCTATGAGCAATAAATATGGTGTGTTGTGTGAGCATAATGCAAACTGCCTGCATTCTTCTCTCTAATGAAAGTGATATATTTATGTTCCATAATAATACATGATGCAATATAACGTAATCCAGTTATCCAAGGTACAATACTGCATTTGAAAGATAGGATGGGATGGGATAGGTACATTAGGATTTTGCTGCTCTCCGGAAAGTAGATATTTATGACATTTTAAAACCATTTTGTGATTCAAAATTCAGGTTTATAATGTTAGTTACCCTGCAGAGACTTACCTGTGCAAAATATTCTTCCGATATGCGCCCTGCCCATTCGATGCACTGATCCAGCGCTCTGCATGGATTGGAAATGTCAGCACACTTTATCAACATACGTTTAATTAGAATACGGTTTTCAGGAGATGTAAGGATAGTTTTGACTGAGTCATCATCAGTACCTGTACACTATGAAATAAAAACAAAAGAAAAGTGGCTGTAAGTCAATGGGATGAGGAGGGGAAGGGGTGTGTGTGTGTGTCCGTAAACTCAAAAAATCAGCCTTTTCCTACACATAGAAAAGTCAACAGTGGGCATAAAGTTATTTGCTGAAAGATGAACTTCTGTACAAAACAAAAATCTAAAACATGGATAGTTTTATTTAGGGCAAGGGTCTCAAAGTTCCTCCTTGAGGGCCGCAATCCAGTCGGGTTTTCAGATGTCCCCAATGAATATGCATTAGAACTATGTGCATGCACTGCTTTCAATGCATATTCACTGGGGAAATCCAGAAAATCCGACTGGATTCGGCCCTCAAGGAGGGACTTTGAGATCCCTGATTTAGGGGGGTATAGGGTGATACTGTGAAAATGTCTCAAAGTATACCTGCTTATTTTTAAAAATGATTTTTGCACCTAATATGTCAATTTTCTAAAGCCTCGTTTTCCTTGTTTTGTAATGAATGTCTGTTTATTTTGTCTCTTACGTTCTTGGATAAATTTTACATATATTGTAAACTGCCCGGTATGCTTTAGTTTGAAAGGCCATACATCAAATTTTATAAAATAAACTCCTAACATGAACATTTTGCATTAAAACAAAAGAAAAGTCCCCTTGAAGAGGCATGGGCTAGGGATGCAGTAGATGGCATCTACAATCCCCACCAGCGACAGCTACTGGCTGGATTAAGGACCAGTTTGTAACTGCTACCAAATGAACTGTGGTCTGTACTCCTTTAGCACATGGCTTCCACTAGCAGCTAAGTTTGAGAAGCAGGAGAAACATCTAACAGTTGAAGAAATGGCAGCTTTTTCTAACCCAGGGGTGGGCAACTCCGGTCCTCGAGGGCCGGAATTCAGTCGGGTTTTCAGGATTTCCCCAATGAATATGCATTGAAAGCAGTGCATGCAAATAGATCTCATGCATATTCATTGGGGAAATCCTGAAACCCAACTGGATTCTGGCCCTTGATTATAGGAGTTGCCCACCCCTGTTTTAACCCCACCACTTCCATCACCTGCCAGAAACTGCACACAATTGCAGGATCTACAGATTAAGGAAGAGGCACCATGGATCGAGCTGGAAAAAGAGAATGGAAAATGTATTTACATTGGTGTGATATACATGCCACCTTCACAGACAGAAGAGGTCAGAGATTTAATAGAAGACATTCAAAATATTGCTGCAAAAGAGAAAGTACTACTAATAGGTGATTTTAATCTTTCAGATGTTGATTGGAGTATCTCTATTGTGGGATCTCCTGGAAGTAGGGAGATCCTGGATTCTCTACAAGGTGAACTATTCCAGCAGTTGGTAACGGAACCCACGTAGGATGGGACCATATTGGACTTAGTGCATACAAACAGGGAAAGTGTTTCCGAAGTTACAGTAGGTGATCATTTGGTATCCAGTGATCACCACATGATGTGGTTTAATATTAAGAGATGTATAGAGAGGGCTCTCATTTGAAAGTGAAGATTCTAGACTTTAAAAAAAAAAAAATAAGCTAACTTTGTTGAGATGGGGATTACATCAAGAAACTGTTGTCTGCATGGGAACATCTGGAAGTAGTAGGAAAGGAATGGGCAAAACTGAAATGAGCTATTGTAAGGGCAACACACCATTTTGTAAGGAAAGTAAGTAAACGCTCCCTTAATCCTCAAAAGTATAGTTGAGAAGGTAAGGAAAAAAAGGTTTCATAAACTATAAAAGATCACAGAAAGAGGAAGACGCAAAAATATCTGGAAAAGTTAAAAGAGGCTGGTCAAGTAGTCAGGAAAGCAAAGATACAAATGGAAGAAAAAATAGCTGAAAAGGTAAACCAAGGGGACAAGACTTTAGATGTTTGTGAAAGAAGGAAGTGCAAAAATGGCACTGTGAGACTCAAAGGTGAAGGGGAGGAATATATAGAATCTGATAAAGATAAGGCTAAGCTGCTTAACAAATATTTCTGTTCTGTTTTCACAGCTGAAGTACCCGGAGTGGGACCGCAGAAGACAAGAACAAATAGGGCTGGAGGTGTGGTATACCCTGATTGATTTTCTGTGGATTGTGTTCATGAGGAGTTAGCTAAACTAAATGTGAACAAAGCGATGGGGCCGAATGGTGTACATCAGAGGGTTCTGAAGGAACTTAAGGAAATTCTGGCGGCTCTGCTAGCTGACCTTTTCAATGCTTCTCTAGAGTCAGGAGTGGTACCGGAGGACTGGAGAAGGGTGGATGTGGTCTCTCTCCATAAAAGTGGAAATAAGGAAAAAGTAGGGCCCCTTTTTGACATGAAGAGAAAAATGTCCAATGCAAAATCAAAAAGCTTGATGGCCCAGGGAGCTTGAGTGAAAAGTATACTGAAAAACATTGATGCTCCCTGGGTTGAAAAAGAAGCTCGAAGTGGCCTGAAGACCAAAGATCAAAAAATTGACTAAAATGAACTAAACTCTAAGAAAATACTGATAAAATAAAATAAAATAATATTGAGAAGGCACAAAAAAAGGCTTCAAAATTTGATGTGCTAAAGAGATACCAAAAACACAGTTTCTCAGCTCTGTAGAAAATTTAGAACTAATTATCTGGCGAGCCAACATCGGGAGGGAAGGCACCAGCACATGCATGGGTTCCGTGGATGACATCACCCACATGAAAATATAATGCCTGCTAATTTTTAGTAGAAGGCTCTCTTAGATTTTCATTTAAATTTCTAATATTATTTTTTTTTAAGTTTTTTAAAG
The DNA here is from genome assembly GCF_902459505.1 of Geotrypetes seraphini. Classification (NCBI taxonomy): domain Eukaryota; kingdom Metazoa; phylum Chordata; class Amphibia; order Gymnophiona; family Dermophiidae; genus Geotrypetes; species Geotrypetes seraphini. The sequence goes on along the minus strand of NC_047097.1, from coordinate 24,240,103 downwards.
TTCCCTCTGCTTGATTACTCCGACAGTTATGATCTTAAGTAAACAAAGATTCAAATAGGCCAGTTTTTAGAATATCATCCTGCAAGCATAGAGACAATGCATGATAAATAACATTAATGCATAGAACAGTTGATGCAGTAATGGGAAAATGTATACACCATAAGGGCTATAGCATTTTATTCCTAAAATATGGAACACAACAAATTAAGACCACAATGAAATGAGATTTAGAAATAAACCCAAAAGCTGAAGAAATGAAATCAAGAGAAAGTGGACAGGATGAACAATCTAGTAATGTTCCTTTATAATAATAATGTCTTGAATAAACATTGTTATTTTGCTTACCACATTTTCTTCTATTGCAGCCAAAGGCTTATTAATGCTGTTCACAAACTTGTTGACATGTTCAAAGTGCTTTGTCATTTCTGTTGCTAGGACCATGTCAATAATGGCTTGACGAAGCGTTCGATATTCAGTCCTGTTATAAAAAGGAAATTCTGTATTAATAGTAATCTTATCCTGTTTGTATGGATGCTTTATTAAGGCATATCCAGCTGTACGGTACATAGTTGAGGTGTCTTTTGCAATAAGACAGTTTTACTAAAAAAGTGTGGCTCATGTGACTACACTTGAAGATTAATCTTAAAGATCTTAAATAATTTTCTAGAAGAGTAAGAAGTTTTTCACACCACAGATTTTTTTTTTAAAGTTCTTTATTTAAAAAACAAGACAAGACAAAAACCTGATGCATGAAAATAAAAAATTATCATAAAGAAGAAAAACATAAGAAGGGTGTTTCTGGTAAAAGTATCTGTATCAAAATGATTTTACTATACCACATGTAGCAGAGAATTTCATCAATTATCAACAAATGCAATTAAAGTCCAAGAAAATGAGGCAGAAAGAAATAAATTATCCTAACTGAATTGAGGGCCACCAACCTGATTAAACAGGTAGAAGACCATACATGAGAGGTCAGGATATGAGTACAAACAACAAAGATCATGACAAGGTCACTTTGCTCACATTTTGTTTCCATTTTTATACAACTTATCTTCCTAAAAGGGAAGCCATAAAATCAGAATAATATGATTTAATCTTGTACTTAACTTTGAAAAACTGTAAAATATACAATTTTGAAAAAGAAAAAAAAAGGAAAATAGATTATTTCAGACTTACCTCTCCATGTTTTTAAATATATTACATTTCTCATCCCTGGTGGTAAGCTGGAACGCAAGTGCTGCATGATGGCTCTCTAACACCGCTGTGTCATTGTATAATATTGCCAGTTCACTTCCTCCATTACACAGGAAGGAGTTTGTTCTGCCAGGATGATCCACATCATGAACAGTGGCAGCAATAAGTGCTGCAACTTCATCAATCTGATCTAAACTTTGCTGGAAGGAGACAACAGAAATTATGTTTTCTAGTCTTTAGGTTCTGGAACACGCACTATAACGAAATACAGTCGAGTTCCTTTACATGCTTAGGACTCAAAACATTTGGAGGTCCTTTTACTAAGCTGCATCTTAAAAGAGCTTACCATATTATACACTCAGATGTCCTGGACTAAGTTACCAACTGCTCTGCATTTCAGTGCAAAAAGCACGAGTACTGAACCTGTGGGTAGTGCATCTTCACCAGCAAGGGATGCAGAAGGTATCATCTTACATTTTCAACTTTACCTTCCATCTGCTTTGCTTAATATTTATTATTTTCAGGTATTAATCAAAGTTTTTTGAGGCTTTGGGTGCTTTAGAGCAGGGTTTCTCAACTTCTTCAAGCCAAGTACCCCCTAAGTCTAACAAATATCAACTGAGTACCCCCTCCCAAGCTCCACCCCAGACCTGCCCAAGCTCCACCCCTGACCCCACCCCCATAATAATATTACTAATTGTAATGCAATTTCTTCCATTCATTTTTCATATACACACAATATGATCTTATTAACAATATATAACACTAGTGAAAGTGGCAGAAAAAATGCTTATATTTAAGGCCCAATCACTTACACCAGCCCTATTACTAGTGTAAATGCCCACACCAAAATGGGCAGACTGGATGGACCATTCAGGTCTTTTATCTGCCATCATTTACAACGTTAGAGCAAGGCTAGGCAACCTACAGCATGTGAGCCACAAGACCTTGGGAAGCCATGACCATGGTAAGAAAATGGTCTGTATAAATACCATTAACCAGAGTTTTGGCAATTCTAAAAACTGTATTTCACAAATATTTTCAGAAAAGCAATGAACTAATAGGGAACTGTGCACAGTTACAAAGATCTCATTAATCTTTTAAACTAATGACAGACGTATAGGGTAATAGTTTATGCTCACTCGGTCATCACATTGAGTTTTGTCAGTAATGATATATAAGGTACTAATTTTCAGTGTGTGGCTTGCTAAGGATAGTATGATATTTATGGCCCTCTATGTATAAAGGATGCCTACCCCTGTGTTAGAGGGAACACCTGTAAATTTATAATATTCAATCATTTATCCATGTAGTTGCATGCTCTGCTCATCTTCTGCTCAATCTTCACCCATTTGTACATCCAACAGCAAGTTCACACCATCAAATCAGGACATGAACTTTTCTGCTAGTGACTGTTCTGTAATGGGGCCTTTATTCATGTTCTGACCACCTTAAATTAGATGGCAGAAACAAAGCTCCGGACTTTGGTTTTAATAAAATTTTTATTCCTGCAATTTGCTGGCCCGCTATATGTGTTTGCTGCTAAAACTAAGTGGCTCCCCCTTACAAAATACTAGTGTAAAAGGGAAAATATGCTCCTGTAATAAAGGCATGAGCCCTTACACCAGCCCTAGAGCTGACATAACTGTGTGTATCCAAGTTCCGATGATGAGTATTTTTAGTATTTTAAACTCTGCCAATTCTCCACCACCGAAACCTATAACTTATCCACTATGTAAGATATGAACGTAGTTACAGGATATTGGCCTGAATGTGTGTGTGTTAGTATTCTGAACATTTTACATGAGTACAAAATGTTAATACCTACTTTGCAGAATTACCTCATTTTATAAAGTCTTTTCCATGTGTAAAGCAAATGGCTGTTATAAAACTGCAGATCTATGTAAAAGCATGCAAGTACGTGTGCAGCTATATTTGATCTTCACATGTAGGTGTTGCTGACAGCCTAGTCTGAGGGCCATTTTGCAATATGTATATATTTACAGCTGCCGTGAGGCAGATGAGCATCTGGGTACTATTCAGCCCTGAAAGCCAGAACAAAAGGACTCAAATTTTTGACAAAACTAAGCTAACTCGCCAGCTACTGTGTATTTCTTAATATGGCAGTAATTCAATATTTGGATGCATTTTCAAACCTGTAACAAAAGTCCAAAGCACAATATCCTTGTTAAATGGGAGATATGTTAAGCCAGAACACTGTACTGTATTGACAGGACAATCAAGCTATTGTGACATCACTGATGAGGTTGGCTCTTAGGCATTGGTGGAGTGAGGCATTATGACATCACAGTATCAGTTCTGGATACCAGAGGAAGTTACTATTGTGAGCTACTGTAAAGACAGGTTATTCTACTACTATTTATGCTATTTTAGAACAGGCCCCTTTTTAGCTACTAATACGGTAACCCAGGTTAACAGTAAAATAACACATTTTAAAAGGTAGCCCATGTTGATAACTCTCCCCCACAAAGGGTGATTTAACCTAACAATTATGTCATCAAATTTCCATAAGGAAATTCAGCAGTATCTAATCGAGTGGAGAGATAAAGACAACTTTCAAATGAAAGGCCACCTCAAAAAAAGGAAAAGCAGAAATGCTCAAAGTGTGGCATTATTAATTTATTCAGCATCCCAATACATGTAAAAACTCATTTCATGCACACAGAATCAGTATAATCAGTATTTTCCTGTGGATTATTTATTAAGGCACATAGACATATAAGTTGTCTTTAGGGACTGTTTTCTTATTTTTTTATAGCTATATGGTGCCTGCTTATATATTGCAGCCCCATATACACTGTAAAGAGATTATTGGTCTAGTACTAACATATACTTCATAATATATGTATATGTATATACAGTATATATTAATTCTTTATTTTTTCATTTGTATGGACCTTCGGATATCAACTGGACCATGAATAATGCCCACCAATCTCTTGAAGAAAGACTGCACACACTCGATTATACCCCTCGACCCTGAAGAAAAACATTGTTTGAAACATGCATGTCGGGAGAGGTGCCATTGATGAACATTTGAGAGCTAACCTCGAAGCTAAGTAGCTAAGTAGTAAGATTAAATTAGAAGAAAAAGACATTAAGTAAGGTAATGAAGGAAATTAAAATGAAATACAATGAAGAAATAGTTATGGAATTATGAAATTAAGAATAAGTATGAAACTAAATGAATTTTAGAGTTTTGAGTAGATAAACAATAAAGTGGACCGATGAAGACAAGAGATTGCTGGGCATTATTCATGGTCCAGTTGATATCCGAAGGTCCATACAAATGAAAAAATAAATAATTAATATATATATATACATATATTATGAAGTATATGTTAGTACTAGACCAATAATCTCTTTACAGTGTATATGGGGCCATAATCTATAAACAGGCATCATATAGCTTTACAATATTAGAGATTTAAAAAGAGTACAGAGAATAGTTAGTGATTTAGAGAGAAGCGAATAAGGACTACACTAACAATTGGTTAAGATTTATCAAGTTCTTATTTTTTATGACTGTGCAGTGCTGCGTGCGTCTGGTAACGCTATAGAAATAATTAATAGTAGTAGTAGTAGTATAAAATAGGTACTACATATGTACCTATGTGCCTTTCTGCCTAGGATTCCGGTGAGGTCCTCCATGTTTTAGTGTTCACACTAATATTTTTAGCAAACCAGCTATTATTTCAATACCTGTTTTGCTAAAATATTAGTGTGAACACTAAAACATGGAGGACCTCACCGGGGATAACTTTAGTGTGGATAACTTTAGTGTGAAATAACTTTAGTGTGGATTTTAGAGCACCGCTTCTACAATATCTGAAAAACACTTTCCTGCTCATGCTCAATAAAATATTTGAAACAGATGACTAGCATTTCAAGAAATTCTACTATCAAAATGAAGGCTTTGTTAAAGGTTTTGGAACTGCTACATTGGAGACATCTGTTGTGATATCATTTATGGAAATAAGACTGTTGTGTGCATGTTACTAGTTCATATGCCAAGGCGTTATAAAATATCTATCTTTGGTGACTTACCTTTACTCTTTCTTTGCACAGGAAATAGGCCGTGGCATGTAACACATCTGCAGAATGAGTAGAATTATGATAGGAGTTGGTTGAATGATAGTTACTTTCGATGATGTGCAACCAAGACTTCAGAGTCGATTCAGAGCAATTCAGGAATTCACAAACTCCAAATCGGGCAAATATTTTGAGGCCAAGAGAAACCAAAGTCCTGCACAAGGAAAACGGCAAACATTCAGTGATCAGTATTTTAATAATTGTTTACAGAAAATTGTTCATAATGTATCTTGATAAAATACTGAAAAATCAACAACAAATTCGAGAAATACAAGTTCAAACTTCAACAAATGAGGGATCTGCTTACTAAACTATGTTAAAAAAATGTGATTTTATGAGTTAGCGCCTGAGAAATTTACTGAACTGCAAAACCCCAAATTATCCCCCAGCCTTCTATATCTGATTTGTAGAGGTAATTACTAGTGGTAAAATATCACATTTCTGTGCAGCAAAATGTACCAAGCATGTTACTGACCTCAGTAAATTTCAGTTTGCATTCCTGGTCAGACCAACACAAATATTGTGAGCCCAGAATTGGGCCTACTATTTTTTAAAGGGGGTTGGTTAATGGAAAAGTACCACACCTCCACGATAAGCGTTCCCTTCAGTCCAAATCAACCATTGCCAAGTTCCTCAACATAAGAACATAAGAATTGCCGCTGCTGTGTCAGACCAGTGGTCCATCATGCCCAGCAGTCCAATCACACGGCGGTCCTTAGGTCAAAGACCAGTGCCCTATTTGAGTCTAGCCTTACCTGCATATGTTCTGGTCCAGCAGGAACTTACCTAACCTTTTCTTGAATCCCTGAAAGGTGTTTTCCCCTATAACAGCCTCTGGAAGAGCGTTCCAGATTTCTACCACTCTCTGGGTGAAGAAATTCCTTACGTTTGTACGGAATCTATCTATCCCCTTTTAACTTTAGCGAGTGTCTTCTCGTTCTCTTCACTTTGGAGAGGATGAACAATCTCTCTTTCTCTACTAAGTCAAATCCCTTCAACATAACGCTCCTATCCCTGATACCCACCTGGCGGTTTCCCCAGTGGCTGATGGAAGAGGCAGACATGATCACCCATCATTCATTGCATGCCCCCTAGTCCTAGTTATTTTGGAAAGAGTGAACAAGCGATTCCCATCTACCCATTCCACTTAGTATTTTATAGACCTTTATCATATCTCCCTTGAGCCATCTTTTCTCCAGGCTGAAGATCCCTAGCCTTTCCTCATTTCTTTTATCATTTTTGTTGCCCTTCTTTGAACCTTTTCTAGTCCTGCTATTTCTTTTTTTGAGATGTGGTGACTAGAATTGCATACAGTACTCGAGGTGGGGCAGGACATGGAATGATACAAGAGCATTATAACATTCTCATCTTTGTTTTCCATTCCTTTCCTGATAATCCCTAGCTTTCTATTTGCTTTCATTGCTGCTGCCTGCCAAGCTTGGTAAAAGGGAGTTTTCTGGCCACCTTCAGAGAAAGTCTTCAACTTGACAGAGCTTGGAGATCCTCATTAGCTAAAGTATTTATATTATGAGATGGGGGTAGGACGGGGCTTAGAAAACTTTGTGCCCACCCAAAATTAGCTGTCTAGATACACCACTGCATGGAACTCTGTCAACACATCAAAATCTCCATTCTATTTTCATAATTTGGGGGTGGGGTGGGGGTGGGGGAGTCTGAAGAATATTTCAGAATCTAAGAGCCAATTTTTCATAAACTAAAGACATTTCTAAAACTGGAGTTATCAACGAGTTAAAACTGAATTTTAACTCTGTTATAGTTAATTGATTTTTCTTGAGTTTCCTCTCCATCTCCAGTTACACCCAACAACAAAAATCACTCATAAGAATTTAAGCAAGGCAGCACAATAAGTAAATCATAGATATTCAGACAGTCCTGTGACTATTAGTGCAAGTACAATATAATAAACAATATCTGTAAAAGCAATTCATGTGCTCCCTTTTGTAGGGGACAAAAATAACGCTGAACTTCCCTCCAAAGAGATCTACGAGTACTGTAGTAAAATAAAGAAAGTATGAAAGGAAAAAGTGAAAATATTTATTTCTCTAGACTGCAGGTTTCTCAGCCTAGCAGAACCTAATGACACGTTTCTCCTTTCAATCCTCTGAGAAAAAGATAGAGACTTGTATTACTCAATTCTTCTCCGGGGAACTCCTACACCACAATATAAAGCTTAATGAACTATTCTAGTCCAACCTTCCAAATGTCTACAAGGACCTGAAAGTACCATAGATTTCATGGCTAATTTCATAATGCTGTGTGATCACACAGACATAATGGCAGTATTTACAAAGAGGCCAGGCTGTGCTTTTCATGCAGAAACTTGAAAAATGGCAAATATCTTCACTTATAAAACACTGTATAACACTTCTTTTGTGCTTTGGCGCTGGTTTGCTTTATAGATTGCTAGGTATGCCAGCACTGATTGGGGATAATCACACACTGAAAGCCTCTCAAGGTAAAAAGTATTGGCATAATGCTTACCCGCTTTGCTATTAATTTAGGGCATTGGATTTTCAGGGTTTACATACTGGAAATGTAGGTGTAATTTGTCAGCCAATCTGGTGTTTTCATAATTACTAGAAATAGGTGTTAATTTTTTTCATAGTAAAAATTAATTCCAGAGCCAATTTTGGCGGATTTATTTTTGAAATGTTTACTCCCCTTTTTCCTTTAGTCAGAGCTGGACAGAGGGAGCTGTTCTGGGGGAAGTTATCAAGTTGTGTTAGGGCAATAACCCATATTACTATATAACACAAGACTGTCAATGACGACATTCTCTCCTCTGCTCTAGATACCCTTGCTCCTCCAATCTCATGTCCTGTTAGGCGTGCCAAACCCCAACCCTGGCTCACCCCCTGCATTCATTACCTACGCCGATGTGCCCGTTATGCTGAATGTCTCTGACTTAAATCCTGTGTACATGCTGACTTCATACACTTCAAATTCATGCTGATATCGTTCCAGTTTGCCCTCTCGCTGGCCAAACAAGAATACTATAACAAGAATACTATATCCACTTAACCACTTCTCTTAGCTCCAATCCTCGCCATCTCTTTACCACACTAAACTCCCTATTCAAAGCACCCTTGCTGCCTATCCCCCCTTCAATTTCTCCTCAGACAATGACAGAGTTCTTCTACAAGAAGATGCACCTTGATCTCTCAACCAGGCTGCTTCCCCCTCCCCTCCCCTCCATCTGTCCCTTCTACTAACCTCCCCTCAACACCAGCCACTCTCTCCTCTTTCTCTGAGATCACTGAGGAGAAAACCACACATCTTCTCTCATCCTCCAACCCACTACCTGCTCCTCTGATCCGATTTTCATTCACCTACTCAGTGCTATCTTGCCCCCTGTCATCCCTTCTATCTGTCACATCCTCAACCTATCGCTCTCCATTGAAACTGTCCCTGATGCCTTCAAACATGCTTTTGTCACTCTCCTACTCAAGAAACCCTCACTGGACCTTATGTGTCCCTCCAACTATTGCCCCATCTCCCTCTTCCCCTTCTTATCCAAGTTACTTGAACGTGCTGTTTACCACTGTTGCCTGGAATTCCTTTCATCCCATGCTATTCTGGATCTGCTTCAGTCAAGCTTTTGCCCGCTGCATTCCACAGAAACTGCCCTTACTAAAGTTTCCAAAGACCTGTTCTTGTCCAGATCCAAAGGCCTTTACTCTATCCTCATTCTTCTCAATCTGTCTGCTGCTTTTGATACTGTTGATCATTGCTTACTCATCGATATGCTGTCCTTGTTGCAATTCCAGGGTTCTGTCCTCTCCTGGTTTTCTTCCTATCTGATGGTCCAGGGGGTTCTTTGGGCAGGAACAATTCCCAGCTACACCTGCCCTTCAAGTATTGTCCTTCAAATGGTGTCCCTTAGTACTGCAAGACTATTGCTAGGGGCACCATTTTGAGGAATGATGCTGGAAGGGCAAGAGCGACCGGGGACCATTCCTGTTGAAGGACCCACTGGACCACCAGGGAATAAAGTATGACTACAGGGTTGGAGATAGGGCATGGGCTTGATGGAGGGATATTTGGATTGAGGGGGACAGCACCACAAATCCTTTCAGATATGGCCTGGAGGCAGTGTTTTAGTCCTTTACCATGGGAGTTAGAAACCTGCAGTACAGACTAAGTGCTAATTTCCTCTCAACTTATGTGCACCAAGTGTGTGCACACATATATAGAATTGCCCTTTTTAATCAAGGTGTAGCAAAAGCTCTCTTTTTACAGCATCTTGATAAATTACCTCCATAATGAAAGGAAATTTAAGGAGCTCCAGAAAAGTTGAAAACTTTCAACAAATCTTAGGAACAAATTACAGCAGACAAACACCATGAAGACTATCTAGTCTATTCAATCTTGATGCAGTATCAGAGAATAGCTTATTCCCCCCGATATTCAAAACTATTTAACTGGTGAGGATCAGCCACTGACTGGTTAAATAGCATTTTAGAACTTAACTGTGAATATTCAGCACTTTCCTACAGATTTTGTGAACAGGCAGAGTCATACCTTCCGTGGGGGCACAGGAGATCAAAATTGAGAAAGTGGAAGATATCCAGTATTTCTGCCCTGGGTTCTTCCTCCATCTACTTAAATGAAACGGCATCAGCCATTTCACTGATAAAATCAGTAAAGGTATAACCCTCTGAGGAAGATTTTCTCTTTTTTTGTGTGTGGAGGAAAGATTTCTAAGGGTAAGTCAGTGAACTCTGTAGCCTTGTATTCAGAATCTCAGGAATACTTTTAATTCATTTGTGCCTAAACAGACGTTAAACTTTCAGAGGTGGCAGTTCTGGAACGAGTCCATCTAGACTCCAAGGTATGCTTGTGTCCTCCCCTGATTTGTTAGAGAACGATACCAATGCCATGGGTCTCAAGGATTGGCTGCATCATCCTGTCCATGAGGCAGAGGCATCCCACTGAGCAAGAACTTGAGCAAAACTAGTTGATTTTCAGGTTCAGCTTCTCTTCAAGGACCACTTTTGCCAACATCAAAGGTGGCACAATAGGAGAAGTCACATCCATAATCACCTAAAAGCATTGTGGCCTTGTAATTTAAGAGTGTATTATCCGGTTAGGCTAGTGTTCAAAGGAACAAAGGTGCCTACATTCCTTTATAGAATAAAATCCTACCAAGCAACCTCCGGATGCTTTACATATGTAGGTGACTTGTTATAAAATTGCCTTTTATGAGGGTAATTTTATGAGAGCACCTAGGTTAATTGACCAGGAGGGTGCCTATTTCTCACCTACTTTATAAAGGCACATAGACACCTGTCATAAAATACTAGCAAAAATCTGGCCAAATTGTACTTAAACATCGAGCACAAACATGATACCTGCCCTCACACAGACCTAATATTACGGTGTATATTTTGATATATCACTCTTCCTTGGAGCAATAACAGAGCACTGTACAATAAAAGTAAAAAAAAAGAAAAGAAGATTCTAGAACTTTGCAGCGCACGAAGATGGCTGGGTAGAGGATTAGCTCTGTTGTGACAGGCAAATTTTATTAAGATTTTGGCAGTTAAAATTAAAGAAAAGTGAAGGAAAAGAGAGAATTGAAGTAAGAAATGGCTTCGGGTAAAACTAGTAAAAGTAATCCGGTGAATTCAGGAGCAGGAAGTAAAAAACAAAACAAAAATGGATTCGGTATCCCCGACAGTGGTCCCGTTGCCTCAGGAAGAAATTGATAACAGTGATTTGATGAATGAACCTCAGAAAATTAAAGAAATAGTAAGTGATAACGCTAAAAATATAAAAGTTGTGAAGGAGGAAAGAGAGAGTCTGACAAATAGAATGCAGGCAGTTGACTTCAAAATTGAGCAGTTAGAAAAGCATGCTGAGAAATCTGAGGCAGAGATGCTGGTGTGTAAAAAAGATCACAGAGAAATAGAGGCGTTGAAAAAGGATTTTGAAGACTTATCAAATCGTGAAAGAAGGAATAATTTGCGTCTGATTGGGATACCTGAGGGGATTGAGCAGAATGATCCTATTCAATTTGTGACTAATTTTATCCCAAAGATCTTGCCATTTAAAAGTTCTTTTCCTTTGGAGATAGAAAGAGCACATCGGATACCGATGAAAAGATCAAATAGTCAGAAAGGTCCCCGTCCAATAATCTTTAAGCTGCTAAGACATCAGCAGGTGGTAGAGATTATAAAGCTGGCTAAAACAAACAAGGATCTTAAATGCCAGGATTCTAAGATCTTTATAGTACCTGACTTTGCAAAAGCTACAGCCTACAAAAGAAAACAGCTTTTGGATTTAAGACCTAAACTGAGAGCAATGGGAGCAAGATATGGATTGATATACCCTGCTATTATGAGGGTAACTTATGATAATAAAACTTATAATTTTGAAGAAGCAGGCAAATTACAGGAATTTCTAGATCAATATAATTTGCCTATGGTTTCATGAAAGTATTTAGAAAATGTAATAAATAATATACTTAGATTATTTTTGGTTTATATTTTTGAGTGAAAATTGAAAGATATTTTATAAAGAAGGAAAAAGTGGAAAAAAAAAAATAGAAAAGGAGAAAAATATTTTCTAGAAAATTGTTGCAGTTAGGTTTAAGGGGGATCAACATTTCAAACAAGATTTAAAGAATAGAAATGAAAAATTTTAAAGAGACAATAAGAAAAGAAGAAAAGAAGATTTTGACAAGGTAAGAAGAGGGATGGAGCATATAGGAAGTGAAGAAAATATGAGGAACAATTATAAGATTTGGATGGTTTCTTAATGTGAATTTATAATTTGCATTTGAGCGTGACTGAGATAATAATATGAGGACACATAAATGCTGCATTGGAGAAATGTGGGAACTTAGAATATAATAAGATGAAAAATACAAGACTATTGATGTAAAGAGAAGAAGATGTGAAGATGGACTGATGGAAATGACTTGAGCATTATTTAGATTTACAATTTGCATCTGAAATTGACTGAGATATAAGGATGATGTTGCAAAAATACTTTATTGGAGAAAGATGAAATAGCAATCTGCAAGAAGATGGAATAAGAGACTGAAACAGCAGGATGAAGATGTACAAGTGTTACAGTTGTGCAGAATGGAGAATAGACTGTAATAGATTGAAGATGCAATGAAAATTAATGAGAGTTTTAAAAAATATGAGGTCTGCTTGGTTGAAATGTTTGATCCTTCTTTTGATGTAAGGTTAAAAAAAAAAAAAAATGAATATTATAGGATGGAGTGATGTATGTTCCATTGAAGTTGTGAGAAACTTAGGTTAGACAAAAAAAAAATATAATAAAATAAAATAATAATATTAATCTTGGGGGGGTATATATTGTAAGAAATGGTTTCCGAAATATTGGGTATATCCTTTTATAAATATATTAGAGGTATAGGATGGAAGAATGTTTGGAAATTTGAATGAGGAGGGAAGTATATAATAAAGAATTATAGTTAATATGGGTATTTAGGGTATTGAAGAATGGATTGACTGCAGGAGAATTTAGTGTTGGTTGCATGAAAGATTAGAGAAAGAAAAATGAGTATGTTATTGCCTGTGGGGAGTTTATTTTTTGCTCAGTAATATGTGCGTTTCGAAGTTTGCATTTGTGTTAGGGGAGGGGAGAGTGGAGGATGGGAATAGGGGGGGGGATGGGGAAAGAGGGGAGGGGGGGAGACTCATATATTGGTTTAAGGAAAAAGAAAAAATGTATATTTTATGTTTAAGTGGATTATATATGTATTTTATATTTTATTTGTAAAATGGGTTTTAAAATGTTTTCTTTGAATGTAAATGGCCTTAATCACCCTATAAAAAGGAAAAAGGTATTGGAATATATTAAACAACAAAATATAGATATATGTTTCTTGCAAGAGACACATTTGTCTGGAACAGAGTCTATGAAGCTGACAGATAAGTGGATAAAACAATGTTTATTTGCACCAGCGGTAAAAAAGAAGGCAGGAGTTGCAATATTGATTAATAAAAAATGTCCAGCAACATTTAATATGGTTAAGGCAGATCCTCAAGGAAGGTGGTTACTTGTTGACATGAGCATGGGCAGTAATACAATGGCGTTACTAAATATATATGCACCTAATTCGAATCAAAGTGAATTCTTTAAATCTCTACAACAATTAGTTTTACCACTGGCTACTACTAATTTAGTGATGGCTGGGGATTTCAATGCTGTTATAGATCCAATAATGGATAAAAAGCCTAGTAGAATAATGAAATCAATGGGATTAGATAATTTGGTACAAGTATGTAATTTAAAAGATATATGGCGTATTCTTCATTTTAATGTTCGGGAATTTACATTTTGTTTACATGTTCATCAATCGTTCTCAAGAATTGATTATATTTTTGTTTCAGATCAGATGGTACAGCAAGTTATAAAAGCTGACATAGAACCAATAGTAATATCTGATCATGGTGGTATATGGATAGAAGTTAACTTAGTAGATCCAGATAATTCCAAACCTGTATGGAGGTTTCATAATACATTGCTTGCTGATTCTAAATTTTGCACAGAATTTCAAAATAAAATAAATGAATATTTTAGACTTAATGATTTAGAGGAAATTTCGATTGGAATTTTATGGGTTGCTTTCAAAGCAACTATGAGAGGACAAATTATATCATATTCTGCATATAAAATGAAACTGTTAAGAAAACAATATGTGAATTTGGAAAAAGAAATTAAGAATTTGGAATTAAAATTGGTTAATAAATGGGAACAGGAGACATTTCAAATATTGTTAAAAAAAATGTGAATATAATGAAATTTCCTCTGGGTTAGTAAGGAAAGATATTTTTGCTCAGCAGGTGGTGTATTATGGTAGTGCAAATAAGGCTGGAAGATTATTGGCAAATTATTTAAAAGCAAAGAAAAGGAAGGAGAAAATAAGCATAATTAAAGATGAGTTAGGAAATTCTCATTCTCAAATTGGAAATATATTAAAACAATTTTTAAAATATTATAAGTCATTGTATTCTTCGGAGTCTTATTTAAATAAAGAGAAAGATGGGATGGATTTTTTGAGTTTAGTTGAAGGTCCTAAGATTCCTGATCATATAAACCTATATCATTAAAAGAGTTACAAATGGCATTGAAATCCCTTAGAGTTGGGACCGCTCCAGGTGGAGATGGATTTACAGTAGAGTTTTATAAAGAATTTCAAATTTCCCTATTACCGTATTTATTAAAATTATATCAGGATCAACTGAATAAAGGTTGTATATCAGGCACTATGGCAGAATCTTTAACTATTGTTTTGCCAAAGCCAAATAAAGATCCAACATTGGTTTCAAACTACAGGCCTATATCTTTAATAAATGTAGATGGTAAATTATTAGCTAAGATTTTAGCATTAAGATTGGCTAAAGCTCTTCCGCATATAATAGGAATGAATCAAACTGGATTTGTTGCTCAAAGACACTCTTCTAATAATACTAGACTGGCATTTCAGATGTATTATTTAACAAAGCAAATTAATGATCCGGCTTTTTCGGTTTCACTAGATGCTGAGAAGGCTTTTGATCGTGTAGAATGGAGTTTCATGTATCAAGCTATGGAATGGTTTGGTATTGGATCCGGATTTATACAAATGATACAAGCATTGTACAGCTCCCCAACTACTCGCTTATATATAAATAATAATTTTTCGGATGCTTTTAAGTTGCAGAGGGGAGTTAGACAAGGTTGTCCATTATCTCCTTTGCTCTTTGATATAGTTCTTGAACCCTTATTATTAGCTATTCGACAGGCAAAGGACATACAGGGTATTCCATGTGCTGGAGTGGAATATAAAGTATCTGCTTATGCAGATGACATCTTGCTTCATTTGAGGAATCCGGAAACAACAATCCCATGTCTACTGAAGGTCATAGATACATTTGGAAAATTCTCAGGATACAAAATAAATTGGACTAAATCAGAGATTTTAACTTTAAATGTGCATTGTACAAAAGGTATACTTGATTCTTTCCCTTTTATATGGAAAGAGGATGGAATAAAGTACTTAGGTATTTGGCTGAATAAAACACTTGAAGAGACAATGAGAATAAATGAAAAATTTTTATTACAAAAAGTTACAGAGTTGTGTGAGCAATGGAATCCTTTACATTTGTCCTGGTGGGGAAGAGTACAAACTGTTAAAATGATGATTTTGCCTGTGGTTTGCTATCAATTGGGAATGATACCAGTGTTTTTTCAGGGGTCTTTCTATAAAAAATTAAATAGTATTCTGGTTAAATTTATTTGGCTGGATAAAATTGCAAGAGTGGCTTTAGTGTCTTTGCAAAGACCAATTGAGGAGGGTGGGGTAAATTTTCCCAATTTTTATAGGTATCATCAGGCCTATATCATGCGCCAAGGTATGTATTGGGTCCTCCCAGAGCTTTTGGAACAATTACCAGAGTGGTTAAGGGTGGAGAGATCACTTATCTTTCCACTTAGGCTTGATCTTTTGCTTGGTATAAAAGTGCCTAGAATACGTAAGGACAATAGAGTATTAATGGATACTTGGAAAACATTAAGGTTTGTAGACAAATTAACTACTGATTCTATTTTATAATCGAAACAACAGACTATTTGGGTAAACTCCAAGATACAAATAGGCGGGTTTTAGGTTGTCTGGAAAGATTGGATTAAAGCAGGTATAAGATCATTAACGGAAGTAATTGATAATGGTAAGATGCTTGAATTTTCACAATTGCAACATAAATATGGTCTGAATAAAAAACAAAATTATAAGTGGTTGCAATTGAAGCAGGCTATTCAGGTGGGGTTCCCTGAATGGAAATCTTTAAATGATCATTACAGCTTAGAATTCTTATGTTTCCAGGCAGATTTTCTGGGTCACCAGGCCGCAAAGTGGTATAAAATTATATCTAATTATTTGAATAAGAAGCCTAAAAATGGATTAAGAGATATTTGGAGCATTGAGATTAAGCATCAAATTAATGCATCTCAATGGCCACGTATTTGGTCTTGGAGAATTAAAGGTACGATGTCAGCATCTATTAGGCAAACATGGTTTTTTTTGTTGCATAGAGCATTCTGGACCCCTACTAGATTACAAAAATTAGATTGCTCTAAGTCTAATAGATGCTGGCATTGTAAAATTGAAGTTGGAACTCTAGACCATCTTTTATTTTATTGTCCATGTATTCAGGCATTTTGGATATCAATATGGGATCAAGTTAATATGTTGATGGAGAGTCATGTGGCTTTATCCTATGACACAGTGATTTTTGGAATGTGTATGAGGGCCAAATGCCAAATATCTGCAGCAAACAATAAATTATTGTTTATTCTTACGGGAGTGGGAATTTAACAGATAACAACAAATTGGAAAGACTGTTCTAGACTGAATTGTAATTTTTGGTGGAACTCAGTTTGTCATATGTATAAGATGGAAAGATTTCTTGCGATACAGAGGGGGTATTTTAAAAGATTTCAAGAGGTATGGAGACCATTAATTGAATATTATAACGAGTAAAGTTTATTCTTTTTCCTTAGGGGATAATATATAGAAATGGGATGGGATGGGATGGGAGGGATAGGGAGGGAAAAATATTGGAAATATGTTGTTATGAAAAATAAGGAGATATATGTAATAGGATGGGATACTTATTGTTGTGCATTACTGGGTATAATAAAATGTTTAAAGTGTTTGAGGAAGAAGGATGGGGGGGGGGGAGGGACAGATTTCATGTCAGATTAATTGTATTATCAAAAAGGGATGTATAATTATATATAAATTTGGAAGGAATATTTTATTGATATGGAAAAGGGTGGGAGGTGGGGGGGAATAAAAACATGTATAATAATATTATTTAAGAATGCCAAGTGTGTTATGTAAATTAATTGTAATAATACTGTACACTTGTTGAAAGAAATAAAAAGGAATAAAGATTTAAAAAAAAAAAAAAAGAAAAGAACACCATTTTGTAAAAGGAAAGTACACCCGAGAGAGTTAATAGAGCAAGAAATGAGATCTGAGATACTGATCGTAAAGAAACTCACGAGACAAGACAGACTTGTGAAAATCAACAAATGCGTATGCAGAGCTAAACTTTAAACATGCTCTGCCTAACTAACAGATAGCGGCCAAGGAGAGAGAGAGACAGAAATATAAAAAGACAGACTGAGAGGGAACCAAGGAGACAGACAGCAAAAAAAGACAGACATACAGCCATACAGCGGCCAAGGAGAGAAAGTAAAATAAAGAAAGACAGACAGACAGCGGCCAAGGAGAAAGACAGAAAAAAATAAAGGCAGACAGACACAGGGGTCAAGGAGAGAGAAAGACAGACAGAAAAAAAGCACTACTGCTGGACAGGGGGAGCAGGCAAGGGGTGGTGGTGGACAGCCAAGGAGAGAGAGAGACAGAAACACATACAGAAAGCAGCCAAGGAGAGAGAGAGAAAGAAAGAAAGATAGACAGACTTATCTATTCTAGCACCCGTTAATGTAACGGGCTTAAAGACTAGTTCACAATAAAATTATAGGACAAAGTTTATAGGTAGTCGTAGAAAGACAGGAAGGAGACGTGGGGGGAGGGGGGATAGCAGGGGAGCAGCAGTTAGGAAGGGGAGCTAGGAGAAGGCAATCCGAGGGGGCTGTTCAATTGAAGAGGTGTGTCTTCAGTGTTTTCCAGAAGGTCATCAGCGAGCCTTGTGATCTTATCTGGACAGGCAATTGGTTCCAAATTCCTCATGTGGATTAAAAACTGGCTAGCGGATAGGAAACAGAGAGTGGGGGTAAATGGACAATACTCGGACTGGAAGAACATCACCAGTGGGGTGCCGCAGGGCTCGGTACTTGGACTCGTGCTCTTCAACATATTCATAAATGATCTGGAAATGGGTACGACGAGTGAGATGATTAAATTTGCAGACGATACAAAGTTATTCAGAGTAGTGAAGATGCAGGGGGATTGTGAAGGCCTGCAACAGGACATAAACACACTCGAGAAATGGGCAGCGACATGGCAAATGAGGTTCAACGTGGGTAAGTGTAAGGTAATGCATGTCGGTATCATAAATCCCATACACGAATACAAGATGACTAGGGCGGTACTTGGAGAGACCCCCCAGGAAAGAGACTTTGGAGTACTGGTCGACAAGTCAATGAAGCTGTCTGCGCAATGCGCAGCGGCAGTGAAAAGGGCAAACAGAATGCTACGAATGATTAAAAAGGGGATCACGAACAGATCGGAGAAGGTTTTCATGCCGCTATATCGACCCATAGTGCACCCTCACCTGGAATACTGCATCCACTGGTCGCCGTACATGAAGAAGCACACAGTACTACTTGAAAGGGTCCAGAGAAGAGCGACTAAAATGGTTAAGGGGTTGGAGGAGTTGCCATACAGTGAGAGATTAGAGAAGCTGGGCCTCTTCTTCCTTGAAAAGAGGAGACTGAGAGGGAACATGATCAAAACGTTCAAGATAATGAAGGGAATAGACTTAGTAGATATAGACAGGTTGTTCACTCTCTCCAAGATGGCGAGAATGAGAGGGCACTCTCTAAAGTTAAAAGGGGATAGATTCCGCACAAACGTAAGGAAGTTCTTCTTCATCCAGAGAGTGATAGAGAACTGGAATGCTCTTCCGGAATCTGTTATAAGGGAAAACACTCTCCAGGGATTCAAGACAAGGTTGGACAAGTTCCTGCTGAATCAGAACGAACGCAAGTAGGGCTGGTCTCGGTTAGGGCTCTAGTCTTTGACCTGGGGGCCGCCGCATGAACGGACTGCTGGGTGTGATGGCCTGATCCAGCAGCAGCTTTTCTAATGTTCTTATGATTCTTCCCTTTGAAAACTTTCAAGGGAAAGTGTCATAGAGATTTGTACCTGCTTTTCTTCCTCTGAAGTTAACACCATCGAGCTTACCCGAATAAATTGCTTTTGAAAGTTATTCTCTTAGATAGTTGGGATTAAAATCTAGTCATTTTAATCTTTCCAGTAATGCCTACATTTTGTTTTTAATGAAAAAACTGAACTCACTATTTTAAAAGCAAAAACAAGTGTTCAAAACATGGGTGTTTCATGAATGAAATTCCAACACCAATTCAACAAAACCAACCTTTTATGAGTTGCAGCCTCCAATTCAAATATATCAAATTCCCAGTTTTCTTCATTTTCCATTGCTTGTGCTATGCGTGGTGGGATGTCAGTAAGGGAGACTGAAGACATTAAATGACTTGGAATAGGATGAGCTTCTGTTAAATCAGAAACATTGAAAAATAAAAATTAAACTTTTATAGCTTTTTGCAAAACATAGCTAATTTTTCCTCACCAGAGGCAGTCAGAACTCTGCAAAATAAGAACTTACGTTTTGATGAAAACATATATTCATTGCCTGATAATCTTCGCAAACCATCCTGTTTAAGAAAAAAAACAGAAAATATTTATTACACATATTTTTTTCAGTTTAAAATTGCTAACTTTAGTGTATAGTACTCTCCCGATATTCGCGGGGGTTCATCCTAAGGCCTAATTGGCCCAGGTGCCTACGAGCCTGGGCCAATCATACCTTAGGGTTAGTGGGGATGGGCGGACCCACTTTGCCTAAGGCCTGATTGGTCCAGGCTTCTAGAGCCTGGGCCAATCAGGCCTTAGACTTAGCGGGGATGGGCCGGGAAGGGGCGGGTCCATCTCATTTCGACGAGGCGGGTCTGTCGGCTGGACGGCAGCAAGACCCGTCCAGCCGACCAACATTTAAAGGTTAGTTGGGGGGAGGTTAGTAGGGGGGGAAATTAGGGGAGTCATGGGGGGGGAGGTCGTTAGCATGGGGGGGCCAGAGGGGATCCGGCTTTCCGGCAGGAGGGGTTGGGCGCCCTCCTGCCGGCGATTGTGAGTTTGGGGGGGCGGCGTTCCGGCAGGAGGGGTTCGGCACCCTCCTGCCGGCGATCGGACAGGTGGCCGCTATACTTATCAAGTTTCAAGTTTAATAAAATTTGATGGTTCGCCTATTAAATCTAAGCGAATTGCCGCGATAAGTGTAGCGTCTGCATCTAATCTAACCCTATTCTCTAACCGGCGTCTGTAACATGGACGCCGGTTATAGAATCGGGGTTAGTGTAGGCCCGATTCTGTATAGGACACCTCTCCCGGGTGTCCTATACAGAATCAGGGCCTAAGGGTTCACATGCTGATCATTAGCGTGTGGCAATACAGATGCATTAACTAATTAGCGCAGTAATGCTCCCTTCCCCCCCACCCTCAGAAAAACTAAAACATCTTTTTTTAGTGTGTTGTTTGTGAGCGCACAGTTGGAACTTAACATGAGATGCCTCAGTGCGTCTTACGGTAAGCCTTTTATGTTATGGTAAGCATAGGTGAGTGTTTACCGCAGCTTAGTAAAAGAAGGCTTTAGGGAGAAGGACTTTTGATTATTGCTGCTTTTTGATGCACATTGTGCTGTGTAGTCTTGCTTCTTCCATCAGCAAAATCAGCAAAAAGCATCAAGTGAAAGGGCTCAAGAAGTTTCCTCTAGAAACTGCTCAAGAAGTTTCCTCTAGAAACTGCCACCCTCAAAACAGGCAGACTTGTTGGCTTTTCCCGATCACTAAAAGCCCCTTTTTTTCTGGAATAGCCAAGTGATAAAAACATAAAACATAGAATATGATGGCAGAAGAGGGCCGGTGGCCCAACAAATCTGCCCACTTAAGAACCCTCCCTCCCTGGTGTACCCCTCTCATTCATGCATAACTTTGTAGCACCCCCACCTGTTTGTCCCATCGACTTTTGATATCAAGTACGCTACTGGCCTCAACCACCTGGCGTGAAAGTTTATTCCATCGATCAATCACCCGTTCGGTGAAGAAGTATTTCCTGGTGTCACCATGAAATCTTCCCCCCTTAAGTTTTAGCGGATGCCCTCTTGTCGCCGTGGGACCCGTAAGAAAAAAGATTTCTTCCTCCACCTCAATTCGACCCGTGATGTATTTGAATGTTTCTATCATGTCCCCCCTTTCTCTGCGCTCCTTGAGAGAATATAAGCGCAGTCTGGTCAGACGTTCTTCATATGGGATGTCTTTAAGTCCTGAGACCATCCTAGTGGCCATTCTCTGGATCGACTCCATTCTCTTCACATCCTTTTGATAATGTGGCCTCCAAAACTGGACACAGTACTCCAGGTGAGGTCTCACCATAGATCTGTATAATGTTGGTGAATCAATCGCTTGGCTACTCTGCATGGGGTTTTAGCTAATTTGCATGGCCAAATCAGAAATGGGCGATCGAGGGGGAAAAACACACGGTGGGCCGTTTTGTGTACTGTGTCAGTAAAAGCAATCGTTGCTAAAGTTGTGAAAACATGTTTAGTGACTATCGCTGACTTTAGTTTATCTAGCACAGGGGTGTCAAGTCCCTCCTTGAGGGCCACAATCCAGTCGGGTTTTCAGGATTTCTCCAATGAATATGCACGAGATCTATTAGCATACAATGAAAGCACTGCATACAAATAGATCTCTTGCATATTCATTGTGGAAATCCTAAAAACCCAACTGGATTGTGGCCCTCGAGGTGGGACTTTGACACCCCTGATCTAGCTCTAAGTCAGCAACAGACTGTATATCTGCTAGAGACTGAGACACAAAGAGTGATGTCATCAAACTAGTGGTTCAGTCTCCATCTGCTGGCAGGGGAAGGTAAACCCACATACACAGACTAGACTGGAGGGACGAGGAGGAAAACTGTTTAAGTAATATTTAAACATTTGCAACTAAATAGTTAAAATACAGTCCAAAAATACAAAGACAGTGGTGGCAACCAATGTGGAAAACAAAATGGAGAACAGCTGCAGGGTATTCACAGTGCGAGACGTTCTACATATACACAAGTGAATGCTATTAACCTTCACTAGAAAGTTCTGGAAATATATCCCATGATCATTTACTAGTTGAATTACTTGTAAGACAAACTTGCACATGTTGTAGACAAGGAAAAAGAAATGCAAGTGAACAGTTACCTAATGCATAAAACCAGGTGAAAATGAATAAATAAGTTTCTTGGAGGAGCTGTTTCAGCCTCAATAAGTTTATTTGTCCTGACCTCTTATATAGCTAGAAGTTCTATTCCGTATGAGAAAATGGCTGCACTTTTAATTGTCAAGCATGTTTGCAAAACATTTTGTGACCATGAGTAGATGAAGAATGCTATGTAAATATAAAACGAGGTTTACTTACTGACATCAGACCTCCGACAAGGTCACTTGTATGCGGATCTTCATCCTTTGTCCCAAGCTGTGGAGAGTATAGCTCAGTGGTTCTCAGGATCTCCAGCACTCGGTCTAAGGCTTCTGCAACAGGCATCGGGCTGTTTTCTTGTGCAGCATTTATAATATTTATTACCTACATTAAAATAGATAGTTTCAGAAATCATACTGAGTCCTGAAAGTAAGGGAAATAATTTTTTAAAAATCATCATAGACTCAGATGTTTCATTTCTAGGACAGGAATTTACAAAATACATGATAAAAATCATGTCAGTCTTCATATTTAACACTATAAAACCCAAGTAAAAGGCTGGCCTGTTGGCTTTGTAGTAATTGTGAATGAAAGCTTGCCCCCCTTCCCTTTTGTTATTCTTTCCTGAAAGCGGTTTACAATCAGGCACTCATCTGGTCATCTAGTATTCTGTAAAAGAAAGTGGATGCCTACGTTCCTTTTTAGGTGCGACATACTCTGTTATAGAATTACGCCCAATGTGGATTAAGCATACTGTGTATCTCACAGTACCATTTCTCTATTGGTAAAAGTTACTGGGTGGGGTAAGGAGGAGTGATTCATGGGCGAGGAAAGGAGAAGTAATTGCTTCATTGCATCTCTGCTCCTCTATTCTGCTGTTGATACTAAAAAAAGAAATTGACCGAAGAGGTATTGAGACATGAACATTTGAGGACCAGAATCCACTTGGTCAGATGCATCTGATGAGTGAACTCTGGTCCTTGATATTGTAAGAGACTATCCCTTAATTTTGATATCAATAAATTAGTTAGCATATAAGGTGTCAGTTTTGTTACAACAAACTAACACCGCTATCCCTTTCAAAGATTCTAAAAAGGGGAACCCCATAGCTAGATACATTGTGCCAGGAAATTTCACTAAGCTAGTATCAGTTTACATTCCTCAGTTGTCCGATTAGTTCTCTGCACTACAACTGTGTTGAAAGTTTCAAGATTTTGAATCAAACATCACTTGTGACGAGGGAAAAACCTTCATATCTGACTAGACAAGCTGCCTTGAATTCTGAGCAGTATATTTCCAGGCTGCTGTGAAAACTCACTTTTAAACCCTATATTTAGGGCCTGTATACATCATTTTCTAAATTTAACAGTCAGCTTTAAGAATGACACCTTTGAAATAGATAGACAAATATTAACGTAGGACAGTTTTATACAGACATACTGTACGGTAAGTTGCCACATTCATTAGCACTGCTTGATACCAAAGTGTACCATTAGTGTACACACTGACTAGAAAGTAAGGTTACTTTGGCTAAAATGAAAATAATTTTACTAGACCTTGGTTATAGGTGCTTCAATAGTCATAGAATGTATCCTGGCCATTGAGGAGTGTCGTCTTTGTGAGCTACCTGCAGAAAAACCAGAATTGGGTAATATAGTAAGACTTCAAGAAACAGTGCCAGAAACTTCAGTTTAGTACCACACACCTCAAGGGGTCCTTTTATGAAAATGGTTCTACAAGTAAGGCTCACTTACATGCAGAAAAAGCAAAGGTTCTTACCTCTAGCAGATGGGCTCCGAGGACAGCAGGACAATTATTCTCACACATGGGTGATGTCATCCACAGAGAATGATGTCACCCATATGTGAGCCTATGGCTTGCTTGTCCTTGGAGAAGGTCTTTTACAAAATTGCATGACTGCAAGTATACATATAAAGTACACACACGGAAAGCGTGCTCCTCTCTTTACACAATAGGTACATAAGCATTTCCAGGGGTGCGATTTGGGCAGGTGGAAGTAGGATGCGTACATTTTATAAACTAGGTTGACTACATGTACATTTTTTATCCCTGTTTCAGAACAGTTATAAATTTGTGGATCAGCATCTGGACTGGATCTGGATGCCCATTTTATAAAGGCACATATTCACCTGAAGTTCAAGTTCAAGTTCACGTTTATTTGATAAATCGCCTATATAAAAAAATATTCTAAGCGATGCACAATTTAAAACAACTTATGAGGGAACAATCAATCTTAAAACAATCTTAAAACAATTTTAACAAAGTTTAAAAACATTAGATTAAAAGACAAACGAAATCAAAACAAATAAGGTTTCTTCATAAATATAATTTAGGGACAAACAGGATACACAAAGGGGAAGGGGAAAAAGTTACAATTATCTTAGTCTAGTAAAAAACATAAAAGGGGTAAAAACACAAAAGGGGGAGGAGAGAAAAAAAAATTAAAAATAAAAAGTTGGTTTGAAAAAATGATCATAGCCTTGGAAGATTAGTTAGAAAACGCATCATTATATAGAAATGTTTTTAAAAGTTTTTTAAAAGTGATAAGATCTTTTTCTTTTCTAATAAAGAGAGGCAGAGTGTTCCAAGTTTGAGGAGCTAAAACAGAATAGCCTAATGGTTAGAGCAGTGAGCTGACGTAAGGAAACCAGTGTTCAAATCCCACTGAGGCTCCTTGAGATCTTGAGAAAGTCACTAAACTCTCCATTACAAACCTAGACTGTGAGCCCTCTGGGGACAGACAATTAACTTCTGTAGCAAAAGGTAGTTCACCTTGAGATATAACCGGAAAAGGCACATGCTAAATCCCTTTTCCTATATTGCCTTTACAAAATAGTCACAGTTTGGACTTTTTACATAGGCATCCTGTTATAAAATCAATTTTAAGTTTCCAACAGCTGAAACTAGACATGCATACATCCGTACCAAGCTTGACGTCCATATTTTTAAACCAGGTACATATTGTTTGCAAATTCTTCAGCTTAACACATTAACTTCTCCCCTTTTACAAACCGCACAAGAGGTTTTTAGCGCTGGACGGCATGCTGAATGCTCTGCACTCCTCCGCCGCTCATAGGAACTCTATAACTGTTAGAGCAGCGCAGAGCATTAAGTGCGCTGGCCGGCACTGAGCTGATTGGTAAAAGAGGGAGGGGGGTAAGATAAAACTTATTTTAGATCAAGAATATTGTACATTTTGAGAAAATACATAGCAAGAAAATAAACTGCTCTAGTTTTAAAAAGCCTCGGTGCGTATGGTTCATGGATCATGTTTAATGAAGAACACATGAGTTGTGCTACTGATTTAATGTCTCATATCCTATTAACATTGCAAAGATTACTTCAATGACATGCTGTGTTAATCTAAGGATGACATTTCATCAATTTGACTCCACTAAATACATGAGCTGCATGAGTCATGGTGGCAATCAGTCTACAGAATTATGGAGACAAATGTGAAGTGAGCAAACGATGCACAAAATCCAACAGTGATCCACTTAACACTACGGTTTGCTCTGCATTCTGGTTCTGTCACTTGAAAGAGATTTGTATTCTGTTCAACAGAAAAGTACACATGTATTGGTCAAAAAGTAACACCGACTGCAAATCATTCTCTATATCTGTGAATCCAGGATGTTTCCTCTTAAGCACTACAATACAGGCTATATGGCATCTGAACCGAACAGGAACCTGGTAGGCTAAAAGATATGGCAAGTGACAGTAGTCAAAATTTTAAAGAAATACTTTATGAAGGCCCCACCGACTGGCACCACAAAGAAAAAAAAAGCTTCTAATAACAATGAAAGAAATTCAACAAGTCACAGTTATTACTCCCATCTAAGTAAATCTCACTTGGTTTTACTGGATCACTAAGAATAATTGTCCTGCTGTCCTCGGAGAATGCTCATAAGCTTAAGTTAGCACTAGGAAGTGGGTATCGTCAGTACTCATCAATCCAATAACACGGTAGCGGCTGCCACGCAGCAAACGTTCCGATGCCCATTAAATTCCTATGGGCATTAGAGAGATTACCTATAATTTCTGGCCGAATACATATAAGCAATAAAATTACTGATTTTTATAAATATTTAAAACATTTACACCCCCTCCACACACACACACCTCTTTTATCAAGTAGTGCTAGAGGTTTTTAGAATGGGCCAGCGAGGTAAGTGCTCCAATGCTCATAGGAACTTAAGGAGTGTCAGAGCTTGGGCTAAAACTCAAGGAGTGCCAGCTCAGCCTACAACCCTCTAGCACAACTTGATAAAAGGAGACCTTAGAAATGAATTTGTTACTGGACTGATGAGAATTTAGTACTGGGCGACTGCTCTAATAACTAAAGGCAGTTTAACCTGATCATTTTAGTGAATAGACGCCACCGCCAACTGCAGGAAAGTTGTAAAGCTGCTATTTCTGCAGCGTTATTGAATGTTTCTTATTCATCAGGTGCCACCTTTGACTGCAAGGAAGTTGTGAAACCGTTTCTGCCCCTGAAGAAGGATCGAAACGGAGCTCTGTTGGGCAGTTACCTCGATTCACACTAGAGAATGACACGGTGGTTGTTACCCGCGGCTAGCCGCGGGTAACCCGCCAAAACAGTGTCCAAAAAAAAAAGGTCACCGCCGGTACACTATAGGGGGCGGAGACAACAGCAGAATGGCGCGAGTCAGTCAGCGATGAACAGAAGACAACATGGCCGCTGGAACTTGGAAGACGAGTCGATGGTTAATAACGGTAATGAAGGAGGGGTGCTTTTACCCACAGGGACAAAGCTTTTCACCATTCTTGTGGGTGGTGAAAAGTTTTGTTCCCGTGTCTGCAGTGACTCGGGCTGTAGCGTCTTTGTGGCCCGCAAGCAAACCGCGGCCCATTACGGCTTCCCGTGTCATTCTCTAATGTACTGTTCTCATTTATTAGTTAATTCTACTTACCATCGCTCCCTCTTGACGTAGTAGATCTAACATCTAATGAACCTTTCCTCCTGTCTTTATGTCTGCAAGTCTGAATATCTGTGACAGGAATAAAATTACAGCAAATTTTAACAGGAAATTAATTGAATTCTAGTATACATAAAGAAAAGCACTAGTTACAGGGATAATTAAATCTGTATACATGGAATTTTAGGCACTTTCAAAAATCCACACATATCTAATGATGAGCAAACAACTAGTGACAGTATTTAGATACATGGCAACATTTAACTAAAGGTAAAACCAGAAATTGAAAAATCATAATGGCAAAGATAAAAAGAAAATTTCCCACTTTTACTCTGATTAA
The DNA here is from genome assembly GCF_902459505.1 of Geotrypetes seraphini. NCBI lineage: Eukaryota > Metazoa > Chordata > Amphibia > Gymnophiona > Dermophiidae > Geotrypetes > Geotrypetes seraphini. The sequence goes on along the minus strand of NC_047097.1, from coordinate 24,212,494 downwards.
CACCAACAAAAAAGATTATTTATGCAAACACAAAGCCTGAAATTCAAGCAAAATTGGCAAACTCCCTGCTTTGGTGCAAGAACCCTCACCCTGAAAACTGCCATGGTTACAAAGTATGACTGTTCAAGAATAGTCTAACTCTGACCACCTTTTTAACGTTCTCCCTTACTCATTAGATACTCAGACCCTCAGAAATGCTTATTAATCCCTGAAATCAGACCACTTAAGCTAAGGGCTCCTTTTATCAAGCCGCGCTAGCGGGGTTAGCGCGTGCGACTTTTCATCACGCGCTAACCCCTGCGCGGCTGAAAAACTACCGCCTGCTCAAGAGGAGGTGGTAGCGGCTAGCACGGCTTGATAAAAGGAGCCCTAAGTATTAAAGCTTTGAAAATATTGGATAGATTGAATAATAGAATTGCATCTAACTACAAAGATATTTAAATGACCCAGTGAGGACTGAATGCATAAAGCCAGATACTATAAAATAACATTTGAGTATCATGGTGGCATTTCTGAGGGTCTGAGTATCTAATGACTATAAGAGGTGGTCAACGTTAGACAATTCTTGAACAGTCAATGTCTATGATAGACTCTCTCAGAACAATTTATATGTGCTGATCTACTAATGGTTCCAAAGTACACATGATCTTTTGCAACCGCTTCTCGAAGATTTTTACATGCAGAAAAATTATATGCATAGATATGAAAATGCCAGCTGCATGCACCCTCTTCCTCCTCTTAACCTAAACATGCATTTGGGAACAACTCCTCTCAAAGCAGCTAAGTATACATGCATTGTGGAGCAATGTACGGACAGATAGCAACTATGGGTTAATACTTAGGTCTCTAGCGGTTTAACATGTGTAATAGCACAGAATCCTCCTCCAGCACCAGAGTTCAAATGTGTCAATCCTCTTTCTGTCTTGTTTCTGTTATGTCCAGCTTTCAAATCAGTAATTGACCACTGAGAAAATGAGTGCATGGACCAGTTTGAACTTCATTTTGACTGTTATTTCTTGCCTTTAAACAACTTGTCAAGAGCCTTCATTATAGAGCAACTGATTGCTATTCTGTAGAGTATTTCTTCACTGCTAGTTGCATCCTTGTTTACCAAAGAGCCCAAAGGATTAAAACTTTTTACAACTTCTATTCTATCGCCTTCAAACTCATTTTCCCTATTCATAATCTTTATTTTGTTTATATTAAGTTCTAGTCCCATGTTATGACTTTTGGCTTTAATTTTTCTTAACAGATACAACATGACTTCTTTACTACTGGCAATGAGCGTTGTGTGTTTATATTTCGACCACCTACTTTAAAACCAACACACTGTTCTTCCAGATTAAACAAATAGGCAACAAAATGCATCTTTGCCTTACACCACATTTTATTGGGAACCAATCAATGTTACCATATTCAGTTCTCACTGCAGCTTCTTGATTTTCACAGAGGCTCTTTATCAACTGGATTATGTTTTGCTATTCCCATTTGCACTAGAGTTCTTCATAGTAACATAGTTTATCATGATCCACACAGTCAAAAGCTTTGCTATAAATCAATGAAGCAAAAGTATACAGGCTTTTGATATTCTTTACTCTTCTCCAATATCCATCTAATATTGGCAATAATGTCTCTAGTTCCTTGACCTTTTCTGAAACCAGTCTGAACTTCAGGTAGTTCTTGCTCAACGTATGATTGTAACCTTAATTGTATTATTTTCAGCAATATTTTGCAGGCATGCAATCTTTTGCATCACCTTTCTTCGGTATAGGTATAAAAAGTGATCTCCAATCGGTTGGCCAAATTTTTTCCTTCCAAAACTGTTGACACAGTTGAGTGAGAGCCAAGACCAACTACCCCCTGCCTCGAATGTCCCCCTCCTCCTTTTACCGCCACATAGATGACTGACTAGGCAGGGCAGGGGGTTGTTTGTGGCAGGAGAGAATCGGCATCTCTCCCACTGCAGGGGAGGGGGAGGGGTGTTGGTTGGTTGGTTGGCAGCAGGAGAGATTGAACATCTCTCCTGCTGTTGTTGTGGTTCGGGGATTTTTCTGCGTGTGCGCCCATCGCTATCACCAGCAATGGGCACATGCAAATTTAGCAAGTCTTCGCTATTCTCCACCAATCTCATTTACATAAGCGCTTTTTGGAGAATGACTTACTTTTTTAAATTCGCTATCAGAATGGGCTGCAATAGCAGACCGTCGCTTTTTAATGCGTTTTTTTTAGAAGCTAGGCCTGAGTCTTTAATTAATTCAATTGGAATGCCATTGATGCCAGATGACTTGTTTGACAATGCTTCAATTACTACTTTAACCTCCTCTTTTAAAATTTCTGCTTCTTCTTCAGCATCCGTGTCCATTTCAATTTCCCCAATGTTTGCCACATTCCTTTCTTTGTATAATTTTTCCATATATTCTTTCCATCTCTTTTTAATGTTTTCTGGATAGTTCATTATCATTCTATTGACATCTTAAAGCATTCTCAATTGAGATTGGAATGTTTGCCTCAATCTCTTAACATCCTGATAAACCAATCTGGTTTTTAACCGTATACATGCTCCAATTCAATTTTCTGACATATATCCTTAAAATATCGTTCCTTATCTTGCCGAGCTTGATGTTGAAACACTTGATTCAATTGCAATACAGTTTCCCTATCACCAGAAAGCTTTGTTTGTTCTCTTTGTTCTGCTACTTTCCTAGTTTCTTCTGATATCCAAGGCGATTTCTTGGCTTCTTTCCTCTTCTGGATTGTTTTCCAGCTTCGTTACTAATGGTTTTGATGTCATTCTATAATTATTCAGGCTATTTCCGGTATCAAGAATGGCAAATCTGTTTAATTTTATCCAATAATCTTGTGGAATATTTTCAATATCGAATTTTGGTTTACTTCTAATGATCTTCTACTTACGGAGCTTTACCTCGATCTTATATGTTAAAAGCTTGTGGTCACTTCCAAAATCAGCTCCTGGTTTAGTTCATGCTGCCAAAATTGCAGATTTCCATCTCTGTCCTATGTAGATCGATTTGATTTCGATACATGCCGTTCACAGAGGTCTGTGTGTACTGGCGACATTTATGATACAAACTGTTGAGTGGTGACATGAACTTTTAACGGGACTCAGCTAAGTACACTTTATTGATGGACATAATTTTTCAATGAAATCTTTTATGTGAGCACACTGCACTTTCACGGTTTTGATGTATATTTTTGTTTTTGGGAGTTTATTTAGTCTTTATTTCTCCTTCTTTCAGTTGGTTTGAATGTTTGTTCAAGACTTACACAGTATTTTGGATTAATTAATTTCACAAGATTGGACTACATGATGTATGGGGCAATTCTTATTTAGACTTGTTGTCTGGTGCTGGTCATCTATGAGTTACTGCCTGGGCCCACATTTCACTCTCACACAGTGAGTTGTGTCCATACTGGTGTCCATTATATTGACTTTTTCCAATATTAAGTAAAGTCCAAACATTCTCACCAAAGGCAACAAGGGTGTTAGCCAATTACGTTTTGGGTACTGGGTTTGATATTATTAGCAACAAGATTGTCTTTAGGGTTTTAGTTTTATAGCTTTTTCAGATTATCTGCAGCATTTCCTTGTATTCGGTGATTGTTTGTGACTTTGGGTGCAGCCTATGATAGGCTTCCAACATTGGGCAAATGTCATTGTGAAGTCATTAATAAGCTGGTACCCCATTTTTAACCATTCCCTCTAACTGTGTCCATGGCATCTGTTCCTCTGTTTAGATTGTAAGCCCCTTCAAGCAGGGACTGTCTCCTTCGTGACTCTGTACAGTGCTGCATACGTCTGGTAGCACTATAGAAATAATTAATAGTAGTAGTAGTTTTTGGATGGTAATGCTAAAAACTCTGTAACTTTGCCATTGTGGGTGTTTCTTTTTCCCTCCCCTTTTCCCTCCCTCTTCTCCTTCTCTTTTCTGTGGTGCTGATTGTGTTGAGTGCTGGCACTGTATGATTGGTTGGTTCGTGTATGATGTCACCTGTGGATCTGTTTTAGCCGGTGTGCTCTCCCTCCCGGGCACCCCGCCCTCCAGCCTTCCTCTCTGCTTGTGTTCTGTTGGAGGCCAGGTTCCTGAAGAAGGGCTCCTCCCGAAACCAGCGCGGTTTGAACCTCTCCTCCTGGCGCGGTTTTTTCCGTTTGTGTGACAGTTTTGGATAAGTATTGTTTCTTTTGGACATGTTTTTCACTTTTTGGTATGGTTTTTGACTTTGTTTGTGATTTTGCGTGAGTTTTTTGAGGGGGTTTGGCTGGCAGGGTTTGTGTGGGGGTCGCTCAGGTTGCTTGTGTTGAGTTTCATTTACTCACTTTGATTGTTGATTGGTTTGATTTCTGCACACACAGGGCGCTCGATGATGGTGTGCGGGTGGAGGCTTATGGCCTTGGCCCAGAAGTGAAGTGTCGGAGCTGTGCTCCTATCACTGAGGGTTCACACTGAGAGCGCCCTATAACATCATATAATGTGACATGTTCTTTGACATATTACACTATATTTGGTTTGCAAGTTGTGAGCCAAGTTAGGCACTTTGAGCTTCCCCCTCACAGACCTTGATGTGACTTGGTTGCCTTCCTTGTTTTTTCTTGATGAGTTCTCACAAGACTGCAGGAGGAACTCACAGCAGCCATTTTGTATCGTGTTGCACGGAGGAGCATATGAATATCCCTCCTGTTCTGCGCTTCACCGCTAGATCACCAGGCTTTAAAAGTAAGGTGTGACCCCGAGAGGCGGGGTCATTTAGAGACTCGCGAACAACCAAAGTTGCGAATCCTAAACCTGCAAATATGGAGGGGGTACTTCCTCTCCACTTATATTTCAAAACTGCATAGGATACAAACATTTTGTGACAAACACATCAGTATCTCACCTGTTTGAGATTCAGCTTGAACACGTTCACATGTTTTGTCTACCTAAAAATAAATAGAAGAAAAGCAATTAGTCAACTCTCTTATTTACAGGTATAAAGATTTGCATTTAATCTCACCCGGTGGAACGGTCATCCTTTTGCCTACCTTATTATTGTCACTGGATGGCCTACTAACTGACACATAGTGTCTAATCTTTCTGCAAAAGAAAACAGTATCATTACTATATCAAGTTTACAATATACCTCTAGGAAAACATTACAGATACAGATAGACAAGTTAAACTTGCCCATGTAAATAACTTGCAACAAATGACAAATTCTGTTATTAAAATAAGAGATTAGAACCTAGATCCCAGTTCAAGCTTGTGGGACATCTGAAGATCTAAAACTGGGAGCTGTGCAGCATGCCTGAATGCGAGCCTCTAGAGCAGGGGTGTCCAACATGCGGCCCTGTGAAGTATTTTGTGCGACCCCGGTCAAGGGCGATGCAATGTTTTCCTCTGCTGCCCCTGGGTGTTTACCACCTTGCCGGCTCCCTCCTCTGTCTTGCTGCAGCGTTTGCGCGGCCCCAGAAACATTTTTTTCAGCCAATGCGGCCCAGGGAAGCCAAAAGGTTGGACACCCCTGCTCTAGAGGAAGGCTCTGTATCAGCGCTGAAAAGGATATACAGCTTCAGAACAAAGGGGGAGGGGAGGTATTTGGAAACTGCATGAATGGGGAAGGAAAGGGGAGATACACTTCTCCCTCCGTTTTCGCGGTTTCAGCAATCGTGGTATTGATTATTCACGGTTTTTAGCTTGCTGGCTCCTCCTCCCAAATTACATCAGCTTGCATAGAGAAATGGCTGATTCCAAGCGTTTACAGAGAAAAAACAACTGATTCCCAGCATTTTCTTCACCGTGTTTTGCCTCTCCTTCAGGAACAGGCCAGGTCTCCCACCATGTTATTCGCAGTTTCACCATATTCACGATGGTTTTTAATAGAAAACAGCGAATAACATATGAAAAAGTTATTTGTGGTTTTTCTGTATTCGAGGGGCTGTTAATCCCCTATCACAGCGAATACGGAGGGAGAAGTGTATATTCTTGCAGCTGCTGTGGTAGGAGTGGATGGGAGATAGTGGAACCTTCATGAGTGGAAAGGGAGAAGGAATTCTATACCTACAGTAGGAAATGGGGAGACAACCGGGGGGGGGGGGGGGTGGTATGTTGGAATCTGTGCTTATTCAACTGCACAATTTTTAAGAATCATTTTGTATTTGTAAACATACAGGAAAGTGTTATATTTATTAATACTTACCCTCCCTGTCCAAAGATAGGAGTTATCTTCACATTTTGTTGTATACTATCTCCATTTTTGTTTCTGGCATTATAAATTCCTTCCCATTCCTAAAAAATTGAAATTTTCATATAAGAGGTATTTTTAAAATACTGCAAATATATATTCTAATATTCTGAATATGCTTCATAGTGAACAGTTTATTAGTCATATGTAACAGAAAGACAAGGAATTCTAAACCAAGGTTAAGGGAAGTTGCTTACCTGTAACAGGGTTCTCCAAACAGCAGGATATGTCATACATGGATGCCATCATTTCATGAAGTCCAAGTCAGCAAAAAGTAAGCAAAAAAGTCTAAGAATTGTCCTGAGTGGTGCACTATTCATGTGCAGTGATTCCTGTTCACATCATCATGTGAGACCACCTCAGTTCCATACACACCTAGTCTTCCAGGGAAGCTAAGTTCTCAGAGAGGTGGTTGGAATTGAAATAGACTGATTTCCAGGAGTCCTCACATAAGGAATCCCTAGCTACAGAATGCCTTTAACAAAAAGGGGACAATGGGGGTAAAGAATGCCAACAGGCAATAAACAAGATATTTTTCCTGGCAAAAGGCATTTTCAGTTTGTTTGGGTTTTTTTTTTAATTTCTTTATTCATTTTTGCATATTACAACAAGTGTATCAGAAAAAGTCATATGATCTTATAAATACACACTTGATTTTCCTTCATGTAATACTTTAAGTACAACATATCATTCTTATATTCATATTCTATAATATCTTGAATATTATGTAATAATATGTAAAGCAATTATAATTAAAATAGAAAACCCTCCCAATCCCTCCCCACCCGTTTCAGAAAATCCAACCTAATACATCAAAAATACTAATTAATTCATACATATTATGAGATGAATAAAATAATACCCACCCATATCCCCTCTTAACAAATATGGGAAAATGTTATCAGTCATTACAAAAGTCTGTTAATGATCTCCAGATCTTCTGAAATTTACCAAAATAACCTTTCTGTGTTGCTATTGTGCGCTCCATTTTATATATATGGCATACAGAATTCCACCAAAAGTTATAACTTAATCTGTCATAATTTTTCCAATTGTATGTTTCTTTTTTTAATTGAAGGCAATCTGGAAATCATAAAATATGGGTTGTAGATGTGTGGACAAACATCCATGTCATAGCTTTGCAAACCTTCCATGGAAGCTGACCTCAGGTTGGCCAGCAAAATGAGCCTTGACACACACACAAGTGAAAGAAATGCAACATTTTATCCACTTAGACTTCACCTGGCTATGGCCGTCCTGGATTTATTGGAGTCAAAAGAAACAAAAAGCTGATAGAACATTCTAAGGGCTTTAGTGAGCTCCAAATTCAAGGCTGAAATTCAAGGGAAAATTTTGGAAGGATGATTGGTAGGTTAATGTGGAAGACCAATATAGCCTTAAACAGTAGCTTAAGAAATGTGGCAGATCTACCCTATTTTCTTAAAACTGTGTATATAGAGCAGTCACTAAGGCCTTGAACTTACTGACACCAAAACCAAGACCTTCGAGGTCACATTCAGTTTATAATCCAGTGGCTCAAAGGGAGATCTCTTCAGCATTACAGAATTCCTAAGACTCAGTGGAAGGCCTCAATAAAAGTAAGCCTACATCGGAAGGTGCAGAGAGATGGGTCTACTTTTTATAATTGTGACAATATTCATCAACAGAACTTAAATGAACCTGGAATTAGGTTGAAATCTGAGTAATAGATCCAGAAGGTATTCAAGCAGGAATATCTTTTGTGTGTGACAGAAAAAGCAGTCTACTGTCTTTTATTTAAGTGGATTCAGCTTACACCTTTCTCAGAAGTTCAAGGTGAGTTACATTCAGGTACAATATTTTCCAGTCCCCAGAGGTTTTACAATCTAGGTTATACCTGAGGCAATGGAAGGTTACGTGACTTGCTCAAGATCACAGGAAGTTTAAGTGGATAAAATGTTCCTATGGAAAGGGAAACCTCCTAGAATTGCTCTTAAAAAATTGAAACTCCCCAAAAGTAATGGTGGTTTAATCTCCCGAACTTTAAAGATCATCATTGTACATTCAGACTGGCACAAGCTTTACTGTGGTTTAACAAAAATGTTAATTTTGACTCTCCAAGATGGTTAAAACGTGAAGCATCATTAATTTCTCTCAAACAACTATCCTGTTCATCTAAGTTTCGTTTTTTTCATTCTCCTCATGTTATTATAGTTTCCTTTTTTTTTTTTTTAAGTTAAATGCTATTGTATTATATTTCCTATGTGAACTTACTCCAGGGATTATATCAAATCTGATCATGTTATGATCACTGTTATCAAACTACCCTAGAACCATTACCTCCCGCACCAATAACAAGAGGCAGCAATGTTCTAATTTACAGTTGCATTGCTGCTTCCAAAATACTTTGGAAAAAAAAGGCTAATGATACTCAAAGAATGCTGCAGTGCGCCTCATCTACAACCTCAAAAAATCAGATCATGTAAGCCCTTATTACAAAAAAACTACACTGGCTGCCGATGGAGGCAAGGATCACCTTCAAATTTGCTTGCCTCTGCTTCAAAACCTTAACAGGCTCATCTCCAATCTACCTATCGGATCACTTTGAATGTTCAGGCCTCATCCGCACATGGAATGCCCACCTGTTTGCCTTCCCGTCCCTAAAGGGCTATGTCTACAAGAGATTCCTGGACAGATCTCTGACATTCCAAGCAGGCAAATGGTACAAATGTCTTACCACTTTCATCTCTAGCTCACCCTCCAACCAAACTTTCAGGAAATCAATCAAATCCTATCTCTTTGACAAATTCCTCTGACTCCCCCCACCCCCCGCCTTGTAACCTTGCCGACATACCTCCGGATTCCCTGACTACTCCCTACTTGCAATGCTATGCTGATTGACTCATTTGTAACATCACTGTTAACCACTCTGAACTGTTATGGTACTGCGGTATGCAAAAATAAAGTTGTTATTATTATTATTATTAATGATGAGCATGTTCTTCTGTTTGAAAAGTTGAAGACTACCCTGCTTTAGGGGAACCACACAAAAAATCTGCTCCCCAGTCTCTTTTCTTACTGGAATCCTCATCTTTGAGTGGCTAAAATATGTGCATAAATTCAGATTAGCTAACCTGGGGAAAGTAGTTTTACCACCTTGCATAAAGAAATTCTATATTTTGTAAGAAGTGAGGGGTTAAAGAGATTCTATTATTTTTCTTATGCGATATCTTCAGAAACCATTTGGTAAAAACTTTCAATCAGAAGGTGGTTTCAGATATTATGCATTGCGCTGAGATAATATCACATCTCGGAAGACACTTATTTGTTACCCATTTTTCTTTGTGTGGCAGGATATCTCCTAACCCAACCCTTTGTTAAACGTTAACTTACCTTTCCCGTTTTTATGCAGGAATTAATAGTATCTAGAAAATCCGAATTTTTTTCATTTATAGGCACTTCTGTTACATCTTTTCCTATCAATTCGCCTTTTTGATAGCCCATTACTGTTTCAAAAGAAGGATTTACATACTGTGGAAGAAAAGGGGAAAAAAACCTAATAAAGCATCCAAAATTTTTACAAAATTAAAGTTTAACTGTCACATTAGCATACTAGAACAATCTGCCAATTGATAATATGACGACTCAATTGGTTTTCATTCATTTAGTCATGCTATGATATTTAGACAATGAAACAAGCTGAAGATTTTTGGACTAATTTTAGACAAGGGCCTTTAGTTGGCATGTCCAACAGTGGCCTGTTTTACGAAGGCAGCAGTTGCCTATGTGCCTTTATAAAACAGGAACCCAGAACCAGCAGCAGGATTGACCATTTTCTCGCATACAAATGTACACCCATTCTAAAGATACATGTGCGCATGCATTCTATGTATGCACATGCATGTTTTATCAAGTATGAAACTATCATAATTCTGCTTCAACTTGAATGTGTGTATGCCATACTGTCATACTTAACATACCTATTTGGCTGCACAATATAATTTAATAGCCTGTTTCCGTGTGTATAATAGAGGCCGACCAAATTTTGGTTCTTGTGCCAAAATAGGTCTGAAATTAATATTTGGCCTTGCCTTTGTTTTGGCTAAATGCCTACTAGGCCAGTGGTTTCCAACCCTGTCCCTGGAGGACCACCAGGCCAATCAGGTTTTCAGGATAGCCCTAATGAATATGCATAGAGTAGATTTGCATGCCTGTCACTTCCATTATATGAAAATCTCTCTCATGCAAATTCATTAGGGCTAGCCTGAAAACCCGATTGGCCTGGTGGTCCTCCAGGACAGCGTTGGGAACCACTGCACTAAACAACCAAGAGGCAGTAAGTTAGGCCCAGGCAGTGGGCTTCTTCTGTTCATGGGGTGGTAGATAGTAGGGAGAGAAGAAGTATGCTTTGGGAGGCAGGAACTTGGAATCTGCCACTCTACACTCCTCAAAATGCCTATATTTTTCATTCGCACTAAGACCTGAGTAGTTCTTCAGGCCCTGCCTTAATGAGTCTTACTGCTACTTGCTGCTGACTATGCAGAAAATGGTCCAAGAAAGACCCTTTCCTTCCACAATTAGGACCTTAATTAAGCTAAGGAAATCCATCAAGCTGCAACTCTGTGCATATCCCACTTTGGTACTAAAAAAAATTCTAGGCATTTATCCCTTCGTGCTGCTTACAGAGCAATTCTAAGACCCGAGAGGCATAGAAAGAACACCTGGCAGGACACAAAATAAAAACACCTGCCTGGTGTAATAAATAGGTCTGCTTTCTCCAATGTTAAATTGATTGGCATTGCAATAGTTATAATATATTTTGGATTTTTGATGTTAAGCGTCCTATTCCAAGAGGCCTAAAAGGCTTTCTTCAAAGAACAATCTTATCAGGTTTGAAAGTCATACTTTATCTTTGGATTGGACCTTTAAGACCAACATATAGTCATTGGCGTTCTAGAATGTTACACATTTTAACAATGGAAAGTATGCAATTATCAGAATGGGACACTAGACAGGGAAGACAATTTTTTTACTATTTGGCAACCTTATTTAGATACATTAACACAGTCGCATATTATTTAATATGTAATTACAGTTCTAAAATGGGGGAAGGGAAGGGAATTGGGTATATTTGCTTTTAGTGATAATGTTTATTATATATTAACTCTCTAATTTTTTTGTTTTCTTCTTGTATTTGAAATGATTTTTTTGTTTACTATTTTATTTGTATTTGAAACTTAATAATTATGATTTACATTAAATTGGTGATGGTGCAGTGGTGAGATGCATATCGTTCCCCTCCTCACATTCCACAAAGGTAGGAAAAACCATTAATTAAAAATGTTACCCTCAGCCCCTACATCTTTGTTTCAAATTAGCATCCCGCCTCCCAAACATCTACTGGCTACCCCTGGAGGTCAAATGTTGACTGGAATGATTCCCAATCATGCCAGGACAGTTCTAGGTGAAAGCCTCACAATTTTACCACAGCTTGGTAACTAAGCCCCTTAATAGTGTGTAAATAATATATGTACCTCCAGAGCATGCAAATAGTAGAAGATAGCACATTAACCCAAGTATAGTGTAACGTATACGTACAAAAATCTGCACTGCTTGGGGATTGAGTCAGTCCAGATTTGGGGATTTTCCAGATTCTCAAGCAGTACTTTTAAAATTCAGATTTAAGGAATACAGAAGAAATGAAAAAGCCAATTTTGTTGATTTATTTAACAACAAATACAGAATGCTTAATTTATCAAAACGGTACATTTGCAGGAAAACATAAAAAGAAACAGATATAACGGGGCTCATAAAAAATATAAATGTCCAAAAAATTGGCACTTGGACGTCTTAATCGCCGTGCTTTAAGGTGTAACATTTTCCATCAGTTGGATTAATGAACATAGAAATAGTGGCCACAATGTTGCAATTCGAACAGTGTCCACAAGGACTATGACCTTGTATTATAATTTCCTCTTGGTTTTCAAAGAACTCTTTGGACATAGCCAGTGTGACAGTCTTCTAAATTCCTATTTCTTGACTGAGAAAAGATAAATCTTTTATCTGCAAAGCATGGGAGAGTTCTCAAAAGAGGGAGATGCTTTTTATATTTATTGATAATTTTATGCGATGTTTGAGTTTGTTTCACAATGCATGAAATTATCTCCTTTTCTTCTTGAGGTTGTCTATAGTCCAAAAGCGCCTCTCTAGGGTTGCTCAGGGCACGTTTTTATGTAGTTATGATTTTGTGTCTTTTTTCAGTATTGACTTGGATGAATGTGGTTTGCTGCTAGACTGATCCACAAAGTCAGACTTAGACACACTATTGAAAATGCCCCTCTATGCCTCATTGAATTAGACCATATTAGGAGAGTCATAGAAAATATAGGTATTTTACAGTAAGATTTTTTTTTTAATGTTCATTTTTTCCCGTTTGTAACATTTACTGTAAAAGCTTTAGCTTTATTGTCTCTCTCTCTTTTTCCCCCAAGAGACCAGATTTTTGGATGGTTGAGATTGTAATTTTAAAGGATCTGGATTCTCAGGTGATCCAGATTTCTCGCCTTGTACTGAATATAGGCTTCTTGCCTCTGGAAATCTAACCATGCTAACTGACTTAAAGGGCCTGTCAGGATCATGCAACTGCTTCTTTGTCAGACACTGCAGCAAGCACACAGGGCTGCAGAAAAGAGAGTACGGATGATAATGCAAGTGTCTTTAAGAACATAAGAATTGCTGGTGCTGGGTCAGATCAGTGGTCCATCGCGCCCAGGAGTCTGCTCACGCGGCGGCCCCCAGGTCAAAGACTTGTGCCCTAACCGAGACCAGCCCTACCTGCGTTTGTTCTGGTTCAGCAGGAACTTGTCCAACCTTGTCTTGAATCCCTGGAGAGTGTTTTCCCTTATAACAGACTCCGGAAGAGCATTCCAGTTCTCTATCACTCTCTGGGTGAAGAACTTCCTTACGTTTGTACGGAATCTATCCCCTTTTAACTTTAGAGAGTGCCCTCTCGTTCTCCCTACCTTGGAGAGGGGTGAACAACCTGTCCTTATCTACTAAGTCTATCCCCTTCAGTACCTTGAATGTTTCGATCATGTCCCCTCTCAATCTCCTCTGTTCGAGGGAGAAAAGGCCTAGTTTCTCTAATCTTTCACTGTATGGCAACTCCTCTAGCCCCTTAACCATCTTAGTTGCTCTTCTCTGGACCCTTTCGAGTAGTACCGTGTCCTTCTTCATGTACGCCGACCAGTGCTAGACGCAGTATTCCAGGTGAGGGCGTACCATGGCTCAGTACAGCGGCATGATAACCTTCTCCGATCTGTTCGTGATTCCCTTCTTAATCATTCCTAGCATTCTGTTCGCCCTTTTTGCCACCGTCGCACATTGTGCAGATGGCTTCATCAACTTGTCGACCAGTACTCCCAAGTCTCTTTCCTGGGGGGGCTTCTTCTCCAAGTACTGAACCGGACATCTTGTATTCATGTACGGGATTTTTGATACCAACATGCATTACCTTACACTTATCCACATTGAACCTCATTTGCCATGTTGCTGCCAATTTCTTGAGCATGGTTATGTTGCGTTGCAGATCTTTGGGCTAGATTCACTAACCTCACGGATCCGATCCGTTAGCAATCCGATCTGCGAGGTTGCTGGCTGCCCGATTCACGACGCAATCACATGCAAATGGGGGCAATCGGAATCAAGCCCCCAACCAACCGCATAGATCGCTGAACAGTGATCCCGACGCATGCGCAGACCATCTTCTTTGCCTGCAGATGGTCTGTGCATGCTTACAGAGCTTTTGAATTGGTCACTGAAGGGCTGTATTGCAAATGACCTCAGCTAAGAGCTGGAAGTGAAATTGCTCGCACTAATGTATTTCAAACAAAATTAGTAGTAACCTGAATTTTTTGCTTCTGTACACTATAAGTCGTGGACTTGAGGGGGAAGGGGCGAAGGATCTCTTCCCTGGGCAGCAAGGCTTCCTTTGAGTAACGTAAACTAAGCAGTGAAGGAGTTCATAAAGGGTCGATTGTAGATTGCAACAAAATATAGAGTAAACGGCTATAGATGTTCCCAGATGATGCAAATAAGTTGTTGATATGAAGCAGGAAGAAGCGCTCGGCTTAAAAGAGGAGGTGGTCGTGGTGATAAGAAGTTACTTGAGAACTATTTCTAGCCACTAGGGCTTTGATGCCACTGAGACAGGCTTCAGCTGGAAATTACTGAGTTATCTCACTACCTGCCACTTTTTAACTTTGCGAGCCCATGGTTTTAACCCACTTTAAACCTGCGGGTTAAAACCACAGGCTCGCAGTGCGGGGAAGGGCAGGAGAGTCAGGGCAGAGAGCAGGGTGGCAAGAGGAGAGTCGGGGCAGAAAACAGGGTGGCAGAGAGCAGGGCAGTTGCTTATATTTTTGATCAGCCAGCCCAGTCGGTGTCCCTCATTTTTTTTAGTGACTCGCTGCCTGCCTATATTTGCATACTGTTCCCCCTCATTTGCATGTGCAGATCGGATCAGGCGCGGGTCGGGAGTAAGGTTAGTGAATCGGGTCGGGTTCGCTATGTGATCGCAAAGTGGCCGGGACACGATCGGTGTCCATAGTGAATCTAGCCCTTTGTCTGCATTTTTTAAGAGTTAGGCTTTTCTTTCTATACATAATCTTTTTGCCTTTTCTTTGTGTAATATTTTATCAGTGCTTTGAAGAAAGCTTTTCACAGCTGCAGGAGCAATGGTAATAAGGCTTAATTAATGGGAGGAGCTGTAATAAGCTTTTAAGACTCAGGAACAAGCACACACGACTCCACAAAAAAAAGTATTAAGGAGATGCTACTGAAATCTGTATAGTTGCTTTCTGGAAAGGTGGGTCATTTGCTCAGATTTTAAACAATGCCTTTAGAGTTAAAAAAAAAAAGAGCCACAATGGTTTTAGCACAGTGTTTTTCAACCTTTTTACACCTATGGACCAGCAGAAATAAAATAAATTATTCTGTGGACCAGCATCGGTCCGTGGACCAGCAGTTGAAGAACACTGGGCTAAGTTGTGGGCAAGACCCCGCCCATCTCTACCCAATCACCACCCCAGACCCCACCCCCATAATAGTACTAATTGCACCTTGCATGTCCCGTACCTCATCTGGAAACCTTCCCTCTGACGTTGCAACGTCAGAGAGAAGGCTTCCAGATCAGGTGCAGGATGCCCGTGGCTTTGTGCACTGAATCAGTTAGGAAGAGGGAGCTGGCCCGAACATAACGCCGCTTCGATCGCAGCGTGGACCAGCGGTTGAAGAACACTGTTTTGGACCTGATGCACGTGCTGGCCCTGTGGACCGGCAGGAAATTTCTGTGGACCGGCACTGGTCCATGGACCGGTAGTTGAAGAACACTGTTTTAGCAGACGTCCTGCACAAGCCTTTTTATATCATCCATCTTTACTATAGGCATGTCCTCATAATCACCTTTCAATTCAATCCTCACAGAATGCTGCTCAGACCCCACTAAGGTCTCACTTCAAGCAATATCAGAAGACAAGTTGTTATAGGAGTCTTTCATACAGAGGGGCAGGTTTTTCCCTATCTACCTATTAATAAAGCATTGCTTGCAAACTTGAACAGGTCCTTGGTGGCAATGGATACAGAATAATAGCTTCCACAGAGTATCAGCTATCCTCGGGTGGCTTAGCATAAAATGAATGATGCCAATAATTGCTCTGTCCCATAGCATCTGTTTACTATTGCAGTTTCTCAACCTTTTCAAACCAAAGGCACAAATACACCAAAAAATATGCGACACACAAACTTATATGGGACAGACAGTGTGGATATGAAGAGGACTCATAAAGTGAAAGGTAGAGAATGATTCATAGGTGAGAAGGACTCAAGAGGAGACAACTCAGGATGAGGAAGATGAGGCAGTGTGTGCAATTTATGTGCACCCTGTATACTGCCCATTAATTCTCACACTCCAGGAATCATACTGTACCTATGAAAGTGAGATAATGTGTGATTACATATACTAAACATGCAGGAGCTTCCTTCTTAACAGTCACTGCTAGGTCTTCTGTGGTAAGATGTTGAGAGCAGGGCGCAAGTGCTGGTCTGAACCTAAGCGAGGAACTCCAGAGCGACTTGTATCAGTTAGAGAAATGGGCAGAGCAATGGCAGATGAAGTTCAACGTGGAGAAATGCAAAGTAATGCATTTAGGTAGTAAGAATAAGGAACACGAGTATAGAATGTCAGGCGCAACTCTGAGTAAGAGCGAACAAGAAAAGGACCTGGGTGTACTGATAGATAGGACCCTGAAGCCGTCGGCACAATGCGCGGCAGCGGCAAAGAAAGCAAACAGAATGTTAGGCATGATAAAAAAAGGAATCACGAGTAGATCGGAGAAAGTCATAATGCCGCTTTATAGAGCAATGGTCAGACCACACTTGGAATACTGTGTCCAACATTGGTCTCCCAACCTAAAGAAGGATATAAAACTGCTGGAGAGGGTGCAGAGACGAGCAACGAAGCTAATAAGAGGTATGGAGAACTTGGAATATGAGGAACGACTCAAGAAACTGGGACTGTTCTCCCTTGAGAAGAGGAGGCTGGGAGGGGACATGATCGAGACGTTCAAAATGCTGAAAGGCATCGATAAAATAGAGCAGGAAAATAAATTATTTACATTGTCCAACGCGACACGGACAAGAGGACATGGTTTGAAGCTAAGGGGGGACAAGTCCAGGACAAATGCCAGAAAGTTCTGCTTTACACAGCGAGTGGTAGACGCCTGGAATGCTCTCCCAAAGGAGGTTATTAAGAATCCACTGTGCTAGAATTCAAAGGCAAATTAGATGCACATCTCCTTACGAGAGGCATAAAGGGATATGGGTGACTAAAACTACATCAGGTGTATACCTGACTGGGCCTCCGCGTGTGCGGATCGCCGGACTCGATGGACCATGGGTCTGATCCGGAGATGGCAGTTCTTATGTTCCGGCAGTGATGACTTTTCCATGCCAAGCCCCTGATCAGGTCAGAAGGGATACTGATGTGGCATGGCAAAATGGTCAGGGAACACTTCATATTACTGTGTCCTTTAAGAAAACTAGAAACACATGTAAACATTTTTCCTATCTTTAGAGGTAATGAAGACAAGCCATATTGCATTAAACTGTGAATAAACCCTGGGAAATTAATCAACCGTCACTCAATTCATTCCATTCCATCTTCCCCTTTCACTAGCCACAAAGTCACACAACCCCCAACACCTACTACAGTAATTTAGTATTATACCTTATTTATTCAAGGAAATTAAAACACTTAACCTCGTTTTCCTAAATCACAGAAACTTTGTTCTTCCCTAATATCTTTTGGCAACTTATTCTGTTAAGGGTAATGTTTTTCTTAATATTTGCATGCTGCACAAACCATATTGTTAGGTCTTCCATCAAAAATCCGGAGCAGACTGCAGAGAAATATACACCTCAGTACCCCCTTCAGATATGAGGGGCCATTTCCTCTCAAAGCCCTAAATGTTAGCTTCAAGCTTTTCAATCTGTTTCCTGTTTTCACTGGCAACCAATGCAACTTGTGGTTTCCTTAGCACTATTCTTGAGGCAAAAATTTTGTACAAACATCTTATTAGCATTACTAGTAGCCCTATTAAAAGAAGGTCCAAGATGGCCTTAAGGCACGCTGATGCCTAGAAATGGTCTCTATTGTCTTTTATTGGTGTGGCTCATCTTCTTTTTCTACCTGCGTAGTAGTTAGAGCAATGACCTCAGCACCCTGAGGTTGTGGGTTCAAACCCCATGCTGCTCCTTGTGATCCTGGGCAAATCACCTAATTCTCCACTTTCCCAGGTAAATTAGATAGACTGTTAGCTCGCTGGGACAGATAGGGAAAATGCTTAAGTACCTGACAGTAAACCGCTTAATACACCTTGTCCAAGCGGTATATTAAATTCCATCTTTCCCTTTTCTCTGCTGCCCAATGGATCAAAAATTTCTGACTCCACCTCTTATACTTTCTGACCCAACACTGTCAACTGAACTCATCAGCAACCATTTGGATACTGCTGTTAGTCTGATCTGACTGGGCTATGCCTTCCCAATGCAAAAAAACGAGAACACTCTTCATCAACTGATCTAAATAACATTTGTTAAGAGACTCTCGCTAGACCCTACTAGCTCTGCTTTCCTTTTGGTGCTATGGTCAACAGGAAGTAATCCAAAATTCAGACCTACCAAATGCCATTTAAACCCAGAAGAATATGCCTCTAACATACTGAGGAGACAGAAAAAAACATGATGAAATCAGGTGCATTAAGCTCAATTCAAACTCTCAGTTGGTTTATAATCACTATAGAGGAAGAGTTGGAATGCCATGAAGAATTTACAAGCAAAACAAACATATTGAAATAAAGAAGCATCATCAAATGTTAGGGAAGGAAAATGGCTGGAACTCAATCTTAAGAATGTTCATCTTTACTATCAGGCTACTATTTAACTTTTCTGGTTTCTAAATCGCTTTTCAAATGCACCAATCAGATTTTAAGGCCAGATGGGACAGACATGTGGGATCTATCCGCAAAGATAGATAGGGAGGGTCATTGGAGTGGGCAGACTTGATGGGCCGTGGCCCTTATCTGCCGTCTATTTCTATGTTTCTATGTTTCTAATTTGTGTTATAGAAGTTACTTAAGTATTACTGAATTTGCTTTTTATGCTGTTATATATAGCATACCTGAATTATATGATCTTCACTTGTGATTTCTATGGCTTCTTGGCTTTTCTCTAATGCTGTAAATAATGAACTGCAAGCCCTTGAGAAGAAAAATAAAATCAACTTATGAACAGAAATATATTGGGGCAAGGTACAGGGAGTGGGGAGGGACTTGAAGTATATAAATTAGTTCTTAGGACAAAGAGGTTAGTATAGATACTGTCACACAGAGGAAGAGGAACACATACGGTGTTCTAGTGAGAAACAGAGGCAATACATAGAGGAGTTCTCAGGGCAGGGAGGTCAGCAGAATGTTTACACTCATCTATTTTGATAGACAGTTTCATTAGGATGACTATAAAATCTGGAAACCAAAATAAATGGAGTGAAATATGTATGTGTGTGTGTGGGATAGTTGTTTTTGGGTTGTTTGGTTGGTTTTTTTTTGCTTTGATGTTAATGCAAATACTTTATGCACTGGAAAACTGCATGCTAAGTGGCTATGCAATAATGGAAAGTATGCGATTACTATCCATAAGAGAATAGCAACTAAATCTGTATTCCCGCATGACCATTTAGGAGCACCCGCTTATGCCAGCTCAAAGGCTGATGTAAACAAGGGCACCTAAATGTGTCAGATACGCGTGTAAATGCAAGTATCCTGTAACATAAATGGACATATTCTGGGCATGTCCTTTATTTATTCATTCATTCATTCAATTTTCTATACCATTCTCCCGTCCATGCCCTCCCATATTCATGTCCTTTTTGAAGACGCACACTCTAGACTTTACATGCCCGCATTTCAAAATAGCAACTAAGCACAATTGCATGCAACTGCAAACTGGTCTCAGTCAGAGCTCTGAAACATATTTCAAGCAAAGAGAAATCAGCTACTAAACCTGAGAATTAATAAAACGGTGCTACTAGTTCATGTATCTACAAAATCATTTTAATTGTTCTGCTTTTTAATCAACATTCATTTACTAATGTTCAAACACATTCAAAAACATCTGCAAAGTAATTAACACCATAGTTTACATTTTCTTGAAATACAGAAAAATTACCTAAGTTTGAAACGTGCAAGTACCTCTCCAAATTCCAGTTGGATCAGCTCATTGTAACAGGCCATAATATTAGAATTTTCTATGTATCTCTAGAAAGTTAGAAATAGAAACTGAGTCAGCTGTGTAGGTACAAGAATATATGGTTTGTATAAAAAATAAACACAGGCTCTATGCACCTGGTATTTCTCTGAGGATTGTTTGTAAGTCCATTTTATCATGTACTTGTTTATTAAGGGCTCCGTTTACGAAACTGCGTTAGCGATTTAACGCGCGTAATAGCGTGCTCTAATTTGCCAGCCGCTACCGCCTTCTCATGAGCAGGCGGTAGTTTTTCAGCTAGCGCAGGGTCAGCGCGCGCTAAAAAGGTGCGTGCGATAAAGCCGCTAACGCGGCTTCATAAAAGGAGCCCTACGTGTTCATTTTAAATACTGTGTATGTAAATTATGTAAACCGTTTAGTGTTAAACGGTATATAAATTTTTTTAAATAAATCATTTTAAAATAAATAATATGGAAATATGAATTCTATACATACACACTATAGACGTAACATAGGGGCTCTTTTACAAAACTGTGATAGCAATGCTGCTGCGATAAAGGGACTGAAGTGCATTCGATCCATGTGGCCTTCGGTGTATTTACTGCGGCAGCATCACTGTGACTTTGTAAAAGGGGCTCATAACGTGGAAAATGGGTTCCAAACTTTTATACTGCATTGCGAGTCCATGTTAGGTCAGGTCTCTAAGTAACAAAACAACAAAAATGGAGGCACTGGAGAAAAATATTCAAATACATCAAATGATATATCTCCAGTTAAAGTCTGTAAAAATGCTCAATAGCTTAACCCCTTGTCAACATTTTCAAACAAAGATAGCTGGATAGGGGTTAAGCTATTGAGCATTTTTGCTACCAGTGCAGACTTTAACTGGAGATACTGGTATATCATTTGATTTATTCGAGGTCTATGAGTAACTGCATCCCTACCTCTTAAAAACATGCTTTTGCAGGCAAAGCCACACACTCCAGTAGTTCAATAAAATGCTGCATGTCTCATTGATAAATCACCCAAATGTTGTTATTGTAGGACTTACTATACTGCCTTTTCAAAAGTCAGCACAGTTTACAGACAACTCCAATTTATAAAATCAAACGATAGATATCATTCACTCAAACATACTCCACAGGGACCAGTCAAAAATTTAAAACAATGGTGTCTGCACAAACAGCTCTCAATTGGGTGAACCGTATGCTTTTTCAAACAAATATGTCTTCATTCATTGCTGCTTTGAAAGTTGGAAATGATATTAACCCCCTAACTGATGGCAGTAAATTATTCCACAATTGTTTATTGTAAGCTTCTATACCGCTGCTAATGAATGGGGGAGTCAATTCAGAGCAGTTTATAGGAGTTACAGTACAGAGTTTGCATTTCTTGGGATGGTTTCAATACAGACATTATTAAACCATAATCAATACTTGTGCTTTTGTAAAGGTGTTAAAATACAGAGTTAGCGTTTTCTGAGTTGGTTCTCAATACAGCCCTCTTAAGCCATGATCAATCCTCTTTCTTATTTCCACCTATAATATATAATCAATCTACCTATTTATATTTACCTACTTGTACATACCTATATAAAATATATCTCATATTTATTCATATTATACCTTTTTATAAACCACATGTGTCAAACACAAGGCCTGTGGGCCGAATCCAGCCTGCCTGGACATTTTATGCGGCCCACGGTGACTATGTGCCTGATACTACACTGTAGTGAAACCCTCTCCAGGAACCTCCTTCAGTCCGGACTCCCCCCACCTACCACCTCCTCGCTGCTGAAATTTAAAATCTTCAGGCAGCCAACGGTGCAACAAAGCCAGCCTCCCGCCGTCAGCCTGACCCGGAAGAGTTCTTTCTTCAGCGTCCTGCCTATGCAGAAAGATGAAATATTACAGAAAGAACACTTCTGGGACAGGCAAACGGCAGGAAGCTGGCTTTGTTGCACCATCAGCTGCCCAAAGATTTTAAATTTCAGCGGTGGGGAGGTGGGGGAGTCAGGAACTGGGGACAGTCGTACCATAGGATCCAACTGAGAGGGGAGGGCTGGGGTTGGGAATGAGGGAAGGACATGATGCATGGGTTGCAGGGGGAGGGGGGTTGGGAAAGCAAGAAGGGCAGAGGCTGCACGGGCTGGGGCTTAGGAAGGTAGGGAAAGAGATGATACCAGTGGGTGAGGGAGGAGAAAAAGAAAATTCTTGAATATAGGGTGTGGAATGGGAGGGAAAGAGAGATAGTATACATGGGGAAGAGGGAGAATTGTTGGACATGATAATGGTGGAAAGGAGGGAGGGAGAAATGTTACATTGGGAGAGAGAAGATATGACTCAAAGAAGGGAGAAATGTCAGATTCTGGAGAACAGTGATGGAAGAGGGGAAGAGAGAGGTGTCAGACCACTGGAATGGGAAGGAGAGAGAGAGAGATGCCAGACCATGGAATGTAAGGGAAGGAGGAGATAGACAGAGAGAGATGCCAGACTGCAGGAAGTAGATGAGAGAAGGAGAGAGATGTTAGACCTCAGGAAGAGGGGGGAAGGAGAGAGAGATGAAAGACCATGGGAAAGGAGAGAGATTCCAGGCTATGAGAAGGAGCGAAGAAAGATGCCAGACCATATGAGGGGGGAAGGGGGAAGATAGAGTTGCCTGACCATGGGAAAGGAATGAGATGGTGCACAGGGATGGAGGGGAGGGGAGGGGAGGGGAAGGGAAAACAGGGGAAGGAGATGGTGCACAGCAATGGGTGTTGTAGGGAAGAGATAAGAAATGTTTCTTATGGATAGATGGGAATAGGGGATAAGAGGGGGCAGATGGTTTACATGGATAGATGGGAAGGGAAGACATAGAAAAGTAGATAGATTTTGAAAAGAAAGCAGAAAAATGGAAGAAAATTGACTGTTAAAAGTTAATGCTAAAGATGGATGTACAGCAGAAAGTGAAGGAGAGAAAAACAGCAAATGGATAAGGTGGCCCTGGATACACAGTTAAGAGCATAGACAGAAGTGCAGCCAGAGACTGGGAAAAGATAATTTGAAAAAAAAAAATCATTTAAACAACAAAGGTAGAGGAAATGATTTTATTTTCAATTTAATGATTGAATTGTGTCAGTTTTGAGAATTTACATCTACTGTCTATATTTTGCACTGTTCAGGAAGAAATGCATTTGTTTCTATTTCTCTGGGGTTGCACTGCATACAGAGTCTGCATTTAGAATTTTGTTTGTATATATTAGTACTTTCGTTTGTGGTTCCATATTTGCATAGGGGTTATCTGTGTTCTTCATGTATGACCAAGGCAAGGTGTTGTGGTAGGAATGAATGTTGAGAAGCATACAGTGTGCTTTGTGTAGTTTAATTTTGTGGTTAACCATTATGTGTTGTTAATAAGATTATAGTGTGTAACATATGAAAAATGAATGGAAAAAAATGGTATTACAATTAGTACTATTATGGGGGCGGGGTCTGGGGTGGAGCTTCCCCACCACCAAAACAAAAAAGTGTTCCGCTGCCTATGCCTAGAATATCTATTTGAATAAAGTTGGGATTAAGTGTGATAACATCTATGAGGTGAAAATAACCAGGTGAATCACTGGAATGGTGTCTCAGGGTGAGGAAGGATCTATACTTCTACTAAGTATCTTAATAAAAAAAATTGGCCCGCAACTTAGCCTGTGTTTTAGATTTCTGCCTCTTATGTGATTGAGTTTGACACCCCTGTTATAAACACATAAATATATACATCCATAATTAGTATCGTGTACTGTATTCATACTACTCCTATTTAAGTTCACGCTTAGTGTCTGTATCATGATTTATGTTCATCTTGGAAATACTAACTGTGCTATGATTATCTTATCCCCTTGTCCTACTGTGTTTATCCTATAGATATTCCTAGTGGAAAATAGCCAACTATCTCTTCTTTGTTGCATTATTGGCTACAGTATTCTGTGAAGATGGCGGCCTCCATCACTTTCTTGAACTTTCCGGTGTCCTTTTCTAGTTTTAGTTCCTTAGGAAGGGTGTTCAGCTACCTTGGAGCCATCACTGAGAACATTCTTTTCCTGATGCTTTTGTATTTGATATCTCTGAAGGAGGGTTTTTCCAGCAGGAGGTTTTGGCTTGAGTGTAGGGCGCATGCTGATGTAGTTTGTCCACTAGATATTGTGGTTCTGAGAGATGAACAATTTTGTGTCAGCAACAAGATGTTGGGACACAAGAAGAACAATACTCAGGTTCTGGTCAATTCTTTTGAGGAAGGAGGGAGAACTAATCGATGTGCATAAATAGAGAGGAGCAACCTGGTTGGTGTATTTGCAGCTATTAAATCTGAGAGATACGATGGGATACCTAAATGAAGAGCTTTGAGGGAGAAGCACAATAGTTTGAAATGAATGTGATAGAAGACCGGAAGTCACTGAAATGGTCAAAGGAGTTGAGTGCAATGATCAAAACAGCCTGCTCCACAAAGAAATCTAACAACTGTATTGTATAATGTTTGTAGGCACTTCAATTAAGTCTGAGTTATCCCCGTATAGGCCACATTACAGTAATCAAGGTGTAAAGTGAAACTGGTTACAACATAAGAAAACACAGGTTAAATTTAACACTCTAATTTAGTAAATGAGTCTAGAGTCTACTGTTTTGTTTCCTCTCATTTCTTCCATTTTACAAGCTCAATAATGATTTCAAATGAAGAATATGACTCATGTTCACATTTTCTGATTGCACCCATTGAAGAATAGTATCCTTGGCTGCTAAAGCCACTGTTATTTTTGGTGGTGGAAATGGAGAGTCATCTTCATCGTTGCTGTCTTGAGTTAGATTTTCAGCTTGGGACTGAAGGCTTAAAGCAATCATTGCAATTGTCTGTTCAATACAAATCCATTCCATGGTGTCCTCAATACTACACACAAACAGGGAAATTATGATAATATCAGACTGACCAGAATACTCACTAACAATAGAAAAATATGCAAACTGGCACAGTGCACCCTCTCCAAAAACTAAATAGAACTTCAAATTGCCATTTTTAAACAGTGCTCAGAGGTTTAAATCTCAGACCAAACTATGTGTACACACCCGACTTCTTAATTGTCTGTGTCTAGACTCTCAATCATCACACATGTTTTAAAGCATTATTGTCCATTTAATGGATATAGTGACAAAAAAATCACTTATCTGTTGCTGTTGGACTGAAAAACTTCTTTGGGTTCTAACACTAATGAAACTTGTTATGAAACTGGTGTGTAAACAAAACACAACACATGCAAAAAGGATTACAATCTGCTACACTTGTTTGCAACAGTAGCTCAAAACTGAATACAAAATAAAACACTTAGGAGACTTCAGAAGGTACCTGTTTTTAAACACTACCTTCACTCTTGAATGTCACTTAGTGAGCACTCGACGCCATCTGTTTAAATGGAACTGCACCAGAAATGACATCACCCGCATGACGCGGGAGCTTAGAACACATCATGCTTAGTGAACGGGACCACAAACCTTCATCATTTCAAATTTTGTGATGCAAAAAGGCCCACCACTCAACTTCCTTGTTTAACCCTTTGGAAGTAACTATCTCCCATGTATAAATCCATTGCCACTCTTTTCTCCACAATACTCCTGACAGATTGCCCCCCCTCCTCCCCCCCTCCTGGTAGCAGCTTGGGTGCTTCCAAAACAGCGTATTTGAGATCTAAGGTGTATCCTTTCTCCTGCCAATAAACAGTGAGTGGAGCTGTGACATCACCTCTCCGGATTTTGCTGAGATGCTCTACGTCAGTGGTATTCAACCCAATCCTTAGGGACCACCTAGCCAGTTGGGTTTTCAGGATATCAACAATGAATACGAATAACAGAGATTTTGAAAACCCAACTGGCCAGGTGGTCCCTGAGGACTGGGTTGAATACCACTGCTTTACGTGTTTTAATGCTTCTGACAGTATATCTGATGTAAAGCGAACTGAATGGACATTTTATCACGTACACCACCCCTTTCGTGTTGAAAATAATAAATGAGGGTTCACTAACTCTTTCTACAGCAGCTATGTCCTTGTTGTGAAGCTGCTTAGCCATGTCTGGTCATGTATTGAGAGCTTGTTATCAGTTCCTGCAAATTTTTGCCTCTAGCATGGGGGCGGGGGGTGAGGGTGTCACAAACATCTCATGACTCTGTAGTACATGTCAATATTTCTGAACGGCTTTCTTGATTTGGAATGCTCTATAGGAGTAAGGCAAAAACACTATTCTTGTTGATTCTGCGGGGCATGATTCTCCCAAGAGCCAATCCCTCTGTGCATTTAAAGCTCTCTTGTAAGCCTTCTGGATGATGATGGGCAGGTAGCCTTTTTCCTCAAATTTCTGCCACGTCTCGGGCATAGGCTTTGTAGTCAGCAACTGAATTACATAATCTGCACAATCTTAGGAATTGGTTGACAGGTAATCTCTAAGATGACACGGGTGATACTGGTAAATGTCATACTGAAGTAAATTATTTCGGTCAGTTTCTTTCCGGTAGATAATTGTCAAGAAGGAAGACCCATGCAGAGTAATTTTAATGTCTAAGAATGATATTGAAGTAGCACTCATGACGGGAGTAAATTGCAGATTTAACCATTGAACAAAAATCAGAAACTCTTCTGCAGATTGTAACCAAACCAAAAAGATGTCATCGATAAAGCGTTTCCATGAATACACATTTTTAAAGTGATCTGAAGAACACAAAAATGTTTCTTCAAAAGCTGTGACATAGAGACATCAATGGTGGGGGACATCGTGGCCCCCCATTGCCATGCCTTTTATTTGCATGTAAAATCTATCATCAAATAAATTAGTTCTTGTCTAGAGCTATCTTGACGCTTCCCTTACAGTTCCCCACCTCCAAACTCTTTTTTTTTTTTTGCTGGTTTTTAGTTTTGGTTAATGCATTTTGGTGCCAAAATACTGCCACAGTGGCCATCTTGGATTTCCCAATTAAAAAAAAAAAAAAAGTTATCTAGAACCTTCAAATCATCTCGTTTTGCCTCAAAACTGGCAGAGATGGAATCCTCAGGCTCATTTATCTTTAGTTCAAACCAAGTTTGCTCTGGATGGATATCCAAAGAGTGCCCCTGCACTATGTGCTGCGCAGCACGTAAATGGGGTGGGTGGGGGGGAAGCAGCTAGCTTATCCTTCTCTTTGCACTCTAGAGACGAGGTCCTGTGGCTCCGCCCAAAGGTGTAATCAAAGGGAAAGACTCTCAGAATAGCTTTGTGGGTAATTGTGACAACTGATATCAGCCTGTCTGGCTGGAGGCTCACTGTAATGGGCGCCCGATCCAGGGCGAGTCTCATGAGAACTGGCAGCAGCCATTCAGGGTGCGGCTCAGGCCAGGTAGGAGCACAAAAAGCTCGCCCTTGCCCGGTACACCGCTGGACCGCGAGAACTTAGGCAGCCATTCAGGGAGGGAGGGGCTCAGTGCAGGGCAGGAGCATGGAAAGCTCCTCCTGCCTGATACACCATTGGACCGCCAGAGATTCAAAAAGCCAAAAAGGTACGCAGGCAATTGTTAAGAGTCAGCCAGGACAGGAGACGGGATATAGCCCTCCTGTCCTGGCCTACCAGGTCATACAGCAGGCTGGCAGAGGCCTGCAACAAGTCTAGGAAGGGGGAGAGGCAGGGAGGGCAATGACCCGAATATAAGATGAGACCCCCATTTTTGAGCTATTTTTGGGGCTCAAAAATCTCATCTTATATTTAGAGTATATACAGTAAGTTCTATTTGAACCAGTAACCTAAAAGAAAACAAAATCCCTATTAATTCTTGCTAAGCACCAAGTCATCCTGTTCCCCATCACAACTGGTATTTTGTTTATATAGAATTATATATCTCTTTCTATCAGGGTGATGTCTCTAAATGGCATCTGAAAAATAAATCTTTTCTAATAGATACATAAAGATAATCTTTAAAGAATGTCCTGAGAAGGGTCCTCAGATCTACATTCCTAAACAAAGCTTAAAGAGGATTGTCTCAATTTCATTCATAGAGCCTTACAAAAAAACTAACAAACCTCCTCATGTTTATAATCAATTTTCTACTCTGTATATAAATTAATGTTCAAACAACCATAAAGTTATTTCTTTAGTAATCCATATTCAAATACTAATATAATTATTACTTTAACAAAATGTAAACAAGTTTTAGGCTTACCATAATGAACCTCACTCCTAAGCTGTATTTACAGTATGTCACTATTAATTTTTTTTCTATTCACAGACCTAAAGTGACACACAAACACATTATAAGAAATACAGAAATATTAACAAGAAAACTCCTTACAAAGTCACTTATAAGAATTAGCGTATGCCAAGACCATAAATGTTTAGAGCTAAAAGAGGAACAAGCTTAAGAGAAATAGATTATAGAGCTACTATCATAGGCCTCCAGACCTACTTACCACCAACAAAAGACTCAAAGGCACAAAAAGCATGGACGTAAACATCCAAAGTCTATCTTCATTAGTGGATTATGAACAAGCTGCTCACAGCAATAAGTCCCAATGATGCAACATCTGGTTATTCAGCATTTCTAGATGACCTGGTGGTCAGATAATCCAGGGTCACGGCAACCATCCACAGGCCCACTTGGGCCTATCTTAGAAGCCCTGGTAGTCTAATTGCATAGACAGGGCAGGAGCAATCCTGATCACTCCTACCCATGCCAGCTTTGCTTTCAAAATAGCTGTATGAACAGGTATGACCTTCAGTGACTAAAGGATCGAGTACTCCTGCCCTGTCTACCCTATTAAACCACCAGGGCTTGTAAGGTAAGGATGGGGCTGCTGCTGCTCCTCAGGGGGAGGGAATGCACCACATGGCAGTGGAGGGGGGAGGGAGGGAATAACATGCAGTGGAATGTATCTGATAGTTTCAGTTATCTGACTACCCATCAGTCCCATTTATGTTGGAAAATCAAAAAACTAAAGGTATTCTGTAAGAAGGAGCTGTAAATGTTAGTCATCTCAAAGATCACTGCAAAGTACTTATAGCAGAAAATGTCTATATGGAAAGGCATAATAAATTGGCCTGTCTCATCCCCTGAAAACTTTGTAAATACAATAGGTTGTATTCATTTTTTACTATTTTGTATTTCACTGATTGTCCAGTTTTTTCTCTTTTGTGGAAACCGCCTAGAATTCTTTTGATTAAGGCGGTATAGAAAAATAAAGTTATGTTATGTCATCATCATATCAGAAAAGTACCAAGATCATTACCCTCAGATAATTATGAAGAATACAGAAATTATGATCACCTAAGATGTCTCCAACCCAACTGGATGTTGTAAAGTTTACAAAGTTCCCAAAGGAAGAGATGTGCCACTATATTGTGCCATTAGAACTTCACAGCTGGCTATGAGACATTTCTAGCTATTTCTTATAGAATCTATATAAGTCTGTTTTGTCAGGGTTTTTTTTTTCCTATATTGGCTGTGAAATTGTCTTGTCCGTGATCCACCAACCTGACCTTCAACTATCAATTCTCTCAGCCTTAGATTTCAGTCTACCTCATTTTGGGGTCCTTTAACTAAGGCGTCCAGTTTTCACTGACATATAGTTACTGAACATTTTGTACTTTCCACTGTGTACAGTATATTCGCCATTGTTTTCCCTAGTTTGGTGATCTAATTCTTTAAAGATTTTTTTTTTCTCATTTTGAAAATTCTTTGTGCACTGATGGATTCTCATGCATTCCTTCTCATCAAAATGCTTGTCCATTTAATGATGAAGATAGACTCTGGATGTTTACTTTCATACTTCCACCCTTTCTATGCGCTTTAATCTGTTGATGCTATTAACCAGGCTTTTAGGTCTGCAATGGTAGCTCCACAAGTATAATCTAATTCTATTTTCTCTTTGGCCTGTGGGAATGTATAGTCTTGGCATACACTGATGCTTATAAATGATCTTGTGAGTGTGAAGGAGTTTTTGTTTATGCATCCAGTTTTTCAAAATATTTAAGAGGCCATTCTACAATTCTAAGCTGCATTAGTTTTAGGATTGCAAGCTGACTGATAGTTTGCATCTTATTCCAAGATAATAATAATAAATTAATTTATACTTGTATACCGCAATATCTCACACTTCAGTGCGGTTTACAATAAGAACTGTAAAAACACAGCAAATTTACACCACAAAGCACAGTACATTATATATAAAATAAAACATTGGTAAGAAGAAAAACTTAAGATCAAACCACTAAAACTTTTGTTTCAAAGTCCTGACTGAAGGATAGGGTTCTATTAAGAAATCTTTTGTATACACAGCCTTTTATTGAGGGGGGAAAAATAAGGTTGTGTTTCATGAAGAATGTCTGTTTTCTTCTAGTTCAAAATGATCTGAAAGATAACTTGGTATAAGACCATATAATGTTTTATAACAAACTAGTTTTTAATCCTGTTACATTAACTGGTGCTAGAATAGAGATTAGTCTGATCCAGTATGGCTATTCTTCTTATGTCTTACCCCCATATTCAGGCTCCCATTTCCCCTTTTACCTTCCCCATTTCCACCTTTTTTCACCAACTTAAAAATCTGTCCCCTTTCTCTGTCCTTCACCTCCATAGAACTCCCTCTCCATTCCTCCTTTCCCCATCAACCTTTGCTTCTGCATCTTCACTTATTCTTCCAGCTCCTATCTCCTGCCCCTTTCTCTCACATGTCCCCTTTTGTAGATCCCTTCTCCCACCAACCCCTTTTTTCATCCCCAGCTCACTTCTCTCACACATTCCCTTTTTATAGCCCCCAACCTTAACCCCCTTTTCATACCCAGTCTCCTTATCATACCTGTCTTCCTTTTCAGCCCCCAAATCCAGATCCCTTTTCTCACAATTCACCTTTTGCAGTCCCAAGCTCCAGCCCTCTTCTCTGAACTGTCTTCTTTTAACAGCCTCCTACAGCAGGTCTTTTTTCCCAAGAACCCCCCTTTAAAGCCTCCTTCTCTCACATGTCCCCTTTTTTCAGCCCCAGCTCCAACCCCCTTTATAGCCCTCCACAGCCCCCTTCTCCCATCTTTTCACTTTCAGCCTTCAGCCCCAGCCCCCTTTTCTCACATGTCCCTTTTGCAGCCTCCTTCTCACACATATCCCCATTGTCAGCTTCTAGCTGCTTTCTTTAACATGTTCCCTTTTTACAATACCGACCCCAGCTCCAGCCCCCTTCTCCCACCTACCCTTTTTTTCCACCTCCTAGTTCCTGTTGGCACTGTGGAGGCTTTTTAGGTACACTGACTTCTGGCACTGTGGAGTGGATTAGATGAATTCTGACAAAATAATGTGAGGCGTTGAGGTTTTGAGTTTTCAGCGTTTTTTATGTTGCTATTCCCTGCCCGGCGGTTTTGTAGCAGAGCAAATACGGTCGATTGTTGTAGGGAGGCATGGACGCAGCGATTACGTTTTTACATTGATATTATCGTGTGCTCAGATGCTTCTCTGCTCGGTGGTTCTATTGTACTGCGCATGCGTGGCACGGAGTTTCAATCGTAGTGCGCGAACTAAGGTTTTATTATTATAGATACAGGCAAATTTAAAAATTATTCTAGCCTCTACCAGAAGCCAACGCAACTTTCGATAGTATGGTGTTATATGTTCTGATTTTTTTAGATTGAAAATTAGATGCATGACTAGCTGTATTTTGGATGATTCACACCCTTTTAATGATTTTTTGATAAGAACCTAGATAAATGATGTTACAATAGTCTAAAATACTGAGAACCAAGGACTGTACAATCAAACTAAAAGGCAAAAAATCAAAATAAGATTTAATTGTGTGAAGCACTTTTCAATATCAGTTTTAATCTTCTCTAATATTTTTATTACAGATTTTATTACAGATTTTCTTTTAATTTATGCTAGATTTCTGCTCTTTCCTCAGCCCTAGATATTTATATTCACATTCCTGTTAAAGTTCCTTTATGTCAGAGTCATCAGCTGGAGAAATATTTTCAGCTTTGCTAAATTTTCCTCTGAGGAAGGTTGCCTTAACATACACTTCTAGGCCAAAAATCACCCTGGTATCATCAGAAAGGCTTTTTAATAAGCAGAATTTCACTACGCGCTGATAACTAGGACTATGGAGCTTCAAGTTATCTATAAACAGTAAATTTGGCATTACCGCTGAATCTTTACTAAGTTTTAGAATTAGGACTAAACCCACAACTCAAATTTTTTTTATAAAGAGTACTCACAAGATTAAGTGCTATACATAATAAAGTAGCAACAGAGCCTCCCTGAAGCATTCCTCCTCATTGGATCTTGATGTTAGACATCACAAACTTCAGATGGAGTGTGGTTTGCCACACTTTCACAGTAAACGTGATGTACTCAAACAGTCCACAGTTTGTTTTGTACATTTCAAGGCAACTGATAATCCAGGAGTGTGGGAAAGGGTCACTAGATCTCAATCAATCCATAACATACTAAGGCTTCAGCTTTTATTTTTTTTTTTTTTTGCATCAACTCTGATATCTTTATCCAGCATTAACCGGTATTTGGTTCCATGTATTCCTCTTATTGTTTTTTTTGTTCTATCATCATAATGTTACTGGAATATTCCGCAGCTACCTTAGGTAGATAAGTTATTGGTTTGTAATTTTGGGGATTATTATTAGTATTCCCATGACCCTGCTACTCCTTCATGCCACATGGCTGGCAAAAATTTTGAGGGAGACTACTGCTTTTGCATTAGTTTTTATGGATGTGAACTCATTTGAAATATAAATAACATGTTCCTTGTCATTTCATGTTTGTAACTTGAAGTGATCGGAATAAACCCTGAAATGATAAATGTCTTTCCAGTGTTAAGTTTCAACATCCCCCCCCCCCCCCCCCCCCAATGTTAATAGCTATCAGGCACAAGCCAGCCTTAAACCTCTTTAAATTTTGGGTTGGAAGGCAGCCATCTTTGAGAAGAGATGTTTTGCCTCTTGAGAGTCTGGTATAACCAGTCCTGCCTAGCTGCACATTGTTGCTGATTGGCTCTTTTGCTTTCAGTGCCCTTTTGTGGTGGATGCACTTCATGGAGGTACAATAACATTAAGACTTATCCTAGCTCTTGTCTTGTTCAAGCTTCAGAAGTCCCTGCTCTAAACTCCGTGACAAAAAGAACCAGCCAAAGTAAAGATGCTAAAAGATTGACTCTTATCACTTGAATAAGAAAGCTGATACAAGAACGTAGCTAGACTGGAGACTAACTTGAAAGGATGGGGGAAAAAATTCCCCAAAGGACAGGTTTCTTTCCAGTGTCTTTAAATTTCAACATTTTTTTTCTCCTGTGTTAATAGTTATTATGCACAAGCCAACCTGGAAATCAGCTACCTTCCCGGAGGAGCTATTCTGCCTCTTGAAAATCTGTCATAACCAGCCCATCCCTAGCAGTGTCTTATATTTCTGGTATTTTTGGACCAGCAGGAACCAGCTCAGGGAAGGCTCGAGCATTTCTGCCCCACCTCTGGACTTGTTTTTGGTTACTTTAGTTTTGTTTCGGTCCAGTTGTGTCCTTAAAAAAAAATCCCCAAAATAGGCTGCAAATGACACAAGAAACTAAACATAATGAAATATTTGCCAGCACATCTCCATTAGTTTCTGTAGTTTATATCTTGCTGCAGTGGGCCCAGGCAGTACTAGGCGCCATCTCCAGCTGGCCCACTCTTTTGATGCTGCTTTTAACTCCTTACTCCTACTCACCAGAGCATTACTGTACCTATGAACATCCTACCATTCTCTGTAAGAAACTCCCCAATCACTATATGTCCTATTTGTCCAAATTAGATTGTAAGCTCTTCTGAGCAAGGACCAACTGTTGCATGCTTTTCAGCACTATAGAATTGATAAGAACATAAGAATTGCCGCTGCTGGGACAGACCAGAGGTCCATCATGCCCAGCAGTCCACTCACACGGCGGCCCTTAGGTCAAAGACCAGTTCCCTTTTGAGTCTAGCCTCACCTGCGTATGTTCTGGTCCAGCAGGAACTTATCTAACCTTTCTTGAATCCCTATGCCCTATTACTGTATCAGGGATGTTATCTTCTCCTAATGATTTTAGACTACTACTACTACTATTTTTAAACCTAGTGTGTAAGATATGGGTGGGTACCATCTTATCCTGGGTGATGTGTGGCTAGCATGTGTTCTTTTCCTTGTCTTATCACACTTTTACTATAGTGTTGCCTTGCTGAAATTTGGTATCTTCTACCATAGTATTATAAGATGAAGGTACTCAGCAACACTTGGGAAGAAAGTATTATTCTCTCTCCTTCATTGGTACACAGCAATTCACAGTTTGCGGATGAATTCTACGTTGCATTACCTGTTTTACTGACTATACTATATACACATACATATACTGTTAATCAAAACAAAAAAAACCCTCACCAAAATGTTTTTTTTGTTGTATCTCCCTCAGAACTCAGCAAAAGCTAGAAGGATGCTAGGGTGCAAAGGAAGAGGTATAGCCAGTAGGAAAAAGGAGGTATTGATGCCCCTGTATAAGACTCTGGTGAGACCTCATTTAGAATATTGTGTACAATTCTGGAGGCCGCACCTTCAAAAAGATACAAAAAGGATGCAGTCGGTCCAGAGGAAGGCTACTAAAATGGTGTGTGGTCTTCATCATAAGGTGTATGGGGACAGACTTAAAGATCTCAATCTGTATACTTTGGAGGAAAGGTGGGAGAGGGGAGATATGATAGAGAGGTAGTTGAGGCCAATAACGTGACTGACTTGAAGAACAAATGGGATCAACATGTGGGTTCACTTTAAAGAAGAACTTAGGGGGGAGGGTTTTTTGAGTGGGCAGACTTGTTGGGCCAAAGGCCCTTTTTCTGCCATCATATTCTATGTTTATATGTCCTGAATGACGTTGTAAATATTTCCCACCACAACACTATCCTGTGACAATTAATTGTGAACTGAATAACACAACAAAAAGTTCTATGGCATATCTTACAGAAAAACGTAAAGTCAAAAAGTAATGTTTTCATTAATCAGATGTTCAAAGTAATTTGGTATAATATTGGTAGCCAATGAGCTGATTTGAGTAGAGGTGTAACATAATCGGATTTTTAATGACCTCTTTAAAATTTTATAGCTGTATTTTGGATCAGTTGAAGCCTTTTGAGCTCTTTTACTTATATACTCTTATACAGTATCGGTCCATAGATCCAGTAGTCAACTGGGTTTAGGTCTGGTGAATTCGCAGGCCAGGAGGTCTGGATCAATTAAGTCTAGGGTTTCCTAATATAGAAATTCTATGGTGTTCTTTGCCCGATGTGATGGGACATTGTCTTGTTGGAAGATAACGTAGTCTCCCGACATGCGATGGATTGCTAGCAACAGCTTCTATGTCAAGAGGATGTCCTGGTAGTAGCGCCATTGGATCTTGACCCTAGGATCGATAAAGAACAGATCTGTGAATCCGAGTTTCAAGATTGCAACAGAGACCATGACTTGATTGGCTGAAAGTTGGGTGGGTCCATGGTAGGCATTTGGCATTAACCTTATGCTTCAGTGTTGTTGAAAGCATGTACAGGTGATCATTCTGTTTGCTATTGGTGGAGCTATTGTAAATATCTTTTCATTTATAAACCAGATAAAGGTGACGCTGTGCTTTAGGAACTTGGTAAAAAGCTGCTTGCACCATTTCAGGTGTGTGTTTTTGTTTATTCATGTATATCCCACCCTTACCTAGGACAGATTACAAACTTACATACTAAATTATAAGATTACATCAAAAATACATACACTATCTACAATAAATACTCCCACAAAACAAAGCAAGACATGCAAACCATAAAATCTATAGGCGACCAGGACATTATTATAATCTTCTCCTTTTCATTAATAACAGTCTCAAACCCTATATTTCATCTGGCATAAAAGATGCCGCTTCAGCAATTTTTTTTAAAGTTCGGTATATTCTGCTGCCGTTGAATATACTCAGGAAGATTATTCCATTCCCTAAGTCCTACACAATTGAATATATTATCTCTAGACACTGTCAGTTTCAACTGCTTCACTGATGGAATTTGTAGCTCCAATTGTTCTGCAGATCGAAGTGGGCAAGGAAGAACACATGGCAGAATACTCTCAACAAGACGTTTAGGAGCCAGATTGTGCAAGCACATATAAACGTTTAGCACTAGCTTGAAGCAAATCCTATCAATCAGTCTCAACAAATATAAACTCACATAGCATTCTGTCACATGCTCACGTCTTCCCAACCTAAACAAAGTTCTGATTACTGAATTTTGGGCAACCTGGAGAGCACACAATGCCGACATCAGTACCCCCAGGAATACCAAATTGCAGTAATCAAGAACCGAATGAACTGTTGCCTCCAGAACTAATTTAAATAAATGGGCTGATAGATAGGGTCTAAGTCCATTCACCAGACGAAGTTGAAAGAACACTTTCCATACTACTGCCTGTACCTGCCCCTTAAATGTAAGCCCTGAATCGACATGAACACCCAAGTATTTCACCAAGTATTGTTGTGTAAAGTTAACTCTTGGGCATGACGCTTTTAACAGCTGGATCTGGAAAGGCCCATCGGTCTCCTCCCCAACCCCCACATGTATCCCTCCCTCCCAAGTCCCCTACTTTAAATTACCACTAATAAAATCACACATCATCTTGGAAAAATAGAGTCACAGCTCTGTTTATTATAACAATGAATAACATAGTATTATAAACAACCATCAAGCTACCATACAACTACACTTAAACAACTTTTTGGCCCCCGTGACCCCACCCCTGTCAGCAAGGATCTGGGGGAGGGGGGGTGGCAGGTGCTGCTCTGCCCCTTCGGTCGGGTCACCAGCCCACCTGGGACCCGGTTCCAAACCAGCTGCCCTCCTGCCGCTCATCTCCAGATAAGCGCCGGCTTTTGATAGCTTGAACCCCGCCTGCGACTCCTGAGCTCCCAACCCGGAAACCAGCCACCCCTCTAAGGGAGGAAGGGTAGGAAAGCCGCTGCCGAGGACCAGAGACTCGGCAGCTACCCTCTTTATATAGTCCTGCCCCCGCATCCTGCCACTAACCAATTCCCAACACTCACTACTACAGGACACGATCTAACCTATCCTAACACCCCCTTCGTCCTTTAACCCTCCTCCCTGAGAGCCAATCCTGATGGGTCAACATGAGGACCTTCCAGCCCTGTGTTATATATGCTCTTGGGCTAACTTCTAAGACACTTTAATTTCAGATTATCATGAATTATCCTAACCACAGTTGTTTGGCTTATTCCTGCTTCTCTTGCTGTTTGGCGTGTTTTTTGGTGTGTTTGTGGTGTATCTTCCTGGTTCAGTACAAGATTGCATACAACATCAATGTGCTCTTGTATGCAAATCGATTGTGGTCATCCACTGCCTGTTTTATGATCCACAGTGCCCATTGCTCAGATCTTGCAAAGCAGCACATCAAGGCCATTTTTGTTCCATCACTTCTGTGGGAAGTCTTTCAACAATTGTCAACTGCTGTAACCTCTGAGCAATACCAAATTCTTTATCAGAATTTGGTGTTCTGCAGTGAAAACCATTTTGATACAGAGACTATTTGCAAACAATCGTCTGTTTCTCTGCATATCCCATAGCAACAATTCATTTTCACAAGGTAGTGTTGCTATGCATATCCCACAGCAAAAATTAACTTTTACGAGGTAGTGTTGTGGTACAGTGGGAAATATTTACATTTTACATCAACTTCATTCAAGACACAACAATAAATTTTATAAGAATTGGCCGAGTTCTGTGGAAGATACATCAAAAACCATTTTGTTGTGGGGTTTTTTCGGTTCACAGTGTAGATATAAAAAAGAGAATGTGCACATCTAAGAAAGGGAAATGGAGAGACAAACTATATATAGTAACCATAGTCACCCATGAAAATCTTTCTTCAATTTACCTCTCTGACGTTCATCAACTTTTAACAACCAATATACAAGACTAATGAGATGCAGAATATGGCTTCATTAGTATAGCTGTGTTAAAGACAGTGCACCCAAAAAAAGGCCAAATATGACGGGCAGACAGGTCCAAAATAAAAGATATGGAATTTGTTAGTTAGTTGGGTTGGGAGAGTAATGGTGAGTACTGGTGGGGCAGGGTGGAGAGTATCATTGGGGGGGGGGGAGGAGAAGGGGTTTGAGGAGGGGAAATGGTGTGAACATAGGATAAGTGGTTCAGGTGGGGGGGAAGGGGTGGTGTGACATTTTTGGGGTTCATAAGAGTATAGGGCTTTGGAGTACCTTTCCACCCTCATTAATCTCACTTGCTCGATGTAGAGAAGAAAGGGGAGGGAGTTTGGTTGATGTTTCTCTTTTATTGTATATGCTTGTTCTATTATTGTATATGATGCATTATTATTTGTACTCTGCACCTTTGGGGTGCGCTGGTGTTTTATTTGCTATGTTTGCATCAATAAAATTGTTTGAATCTAAAAGATATGGATGGTGCAGGAAACCTCCCTATAACACAATGCGCTTTCAGACTGTGCGACTCCCTGCCCCAAAAGAAATCCAACTGCATGAACAAAGTAGAACTTATAGTTTGTAGGGCCACCACTCCTACCCTTCTCCCCTTAAAAATTCTGTTTTGGGCTTGCTCCCAAACCTCCCAACTCAAAGCCCTCAAGGACCACTATCATCTGATTCTTCTTTGATAGATTAGTTTCCTTCCTGCTAGCTGTCACATTCAAAATCAAACATATACTTTCCTGTTAGTGCCATAGTTAACAGGAAGAATACCAAATCCATTCTGACAATAATTTGAGCAACAGGTAGCTGCTGGTGGTGGACCAGATTGGAGGCTTTTTTTGTGGCAGGGACAGTGCACATAATCTGGAAGGTTTACTGTAATGCCCTATTCAATGGTCTCACAGTGAAGAACATACAATGTCTCCAGCATGTTCAAAATGTGGCGATCAGGCTTCTAAAAAACCTCCGTGCCCATGATTCTATCTCCCAAGCTCTAGCGTCAGCTCACTGGCTGCTTATAGCCAAACGTTGGGCCTTTCAAGGACCTGATGCTAGCGTTCAAATCCTTGCATGACATGGTACCTGCCTATGTGATGACTAAGCTTCCTCTTTATATGCTGAACCGGTCCTTCCGCTCCCAGGACAAAATACGGCTCAAAACGCCCCCCTGGTTGTGCCCTTCAACTGCAAACCGCAGAGCGACAGTCCTACTCCTACTTCATACCGAGTCACTGGAATCGACTGCAGATCAGATCCCTTGAAGGACTCCTCAGCTTTAAAAAAGCAATAAAAACATACCTTTTCACCTAAACTCCTACCCTTGACCGATAGACTACAAAGAGATGTACATTGATACCAGAACTAGTATGTGTCACATAAGGATAATTTGTATCATACACTGTAACTTTCTGTGTGTCAAATTAGATATAACTTGTACTGGAAACCTTGCATCATAAGGACAACCATAACAAATTGTAACCAG
The DNA here is from genome assembly GCF_902459505.1 of Geotrypetes seraphini. NCBI lineage: Eukaryota > Metazoa > Chordata > Amphibia > Gymnophiona > Dermophiidae > Geotrypetes > Geotrypetes seraphini. The sequence continues at coordinate 24,172,957 of NC_047097.1, read as the reverse complement.
TAAACTGTATATTATTATTAGCCCCTAGCATGTATCAAGTTAGGATAAAAACTTGTATCATAAACTTATACAAAAATTATGTTTGTTAAACCTGTAACTCATGAGCTTTTGGGGGACAATGGGCTAGAAAACAAATTAAATAAATAAAATTAAGGTTCTGTTGGACATACATCCAACATTAATATCAAACCTGCTCCTCAGAAAAATGTCCTCATGTGATTACATGCTAATGATACCATTGACCTGCATTCAGCAATTAGTGCACATGACTGTGCTTCTTATATGGATCACCTGCATTAATGCTATTTATTAATATAAAGCCCCTTAGTACTTTGATATATGTACCCTGACATGAAGAAATCAAAAACAAGCAATAGCTTTCGAACCTGGCTCCCCCATTACCCAAAGCAGTTCAAATTTCCTGCCTCAAGAAACATACTGTATATTGAAGATGCATGGGATTTTGGAATACTAAAAAGAATTTATCAAAGTGTGGGGAATGTTTCTGAACTAAAGAGATATTGAACTAGAGAAACATCTCCAAATGTTAGGGAAAAGAAGATGGCTGAAACAATTACACATCCTAAGAATGGTCACTCCACACACTTGTCCTCAATTCAGTAAAGAGAGTGGTTGCAGGGACTCTAACACAGATCATATTAAGAAAGGAGGGACTGAGGAAGAGTAATTCCCATTCTAATTTGTCAGGAAATTTGAAGGTTGACATGCTGTGTTCATTATTGGTTCAATGATTTGGAAATGGTTGAAGCGTGTGGTGTTACTTAAAACAATTTAACACAATAAATGTAGATTAAAAATTTTAAATATTGTACACAGCGTTGGTTTTCTTTTTTTTTTATTATAGACAATAGGCAACAAAACAACTTTAGAAACAGCTAAACACTAAGCATATTTTTCACATGTCTTTATTAATATTTATTTCTAGGTTCCCAAATACAAATGTAACAAAGAATCCCTGCAACCAATCCAATAACTGGGTTGAGGGCCCAGTGAAGTCGAGGTTTCACACAGTGACTTCCATCTTCTAAACCTGTCTTGGAAAACGCACTCTAATTCATATTGTCTTCAGTGGACAGGAAGAACTTCACACCCTGCATGTTCTCTTCAGGCTTCACAGGCATGCTCTACAAACAGACAATATGTAAAATACTTGTAACAAATTTTGCACATCTGTAAAATATAAGGCAGTGAAGCTTTAGTATTAAGCACAAGTGCAGTCTGCAAATTTTATGAAATTTACTAACAGATCTGCTGAGTTTTGGAGAACAAGTATCTTCCTCTTTTTACAATCATCAAATAAGAAAAACAGATATTCATAGGATCTAGAGGGGAACCATTATGGTCACTTCTAAGGAAAGTTGAATCAGAAGATGGATTGGCAATACACAAAGTTAGAAAAAGCTTCCAAAACGGCAAAAAGCACAAAAAAAAAGCAAGAGACTTGCACTTGTACAGTTTCTATCTGTCAGAATCTAATTTCATTTCTCCTCTATTTCTACTTGCTGTCCCTAGTTCACATTTAATTCTTGGCTGGCACTCTTGAAACCATGACCATCCAAGACTGATTTAATAAACAGCAACACAACTATATCTCCATGTATCTATACGACAGAATTCATGTAAATAGAAAAATGTGACTAGTTAATTAACTGGAAAATACACTATTCAATGAGCAATTTCCAGTCTCAAATCTAATTCTGTATTTCCTCTACAGTCCTTCCTGCTCATCAGCAAAGCTCATGGGTCATGAGAAGATACTGCAGTTATTCAGTCATTTCTGTTCTCCTCTGTACTAGAACTTAGATTTGGGAGCATTGTGTATATACATTGTGTAAATAAATCTGCAATTTTCTTGGTTGCCTATGACACTTTGGAAAAGACAGGAACATGTCAACCATACTTGCTGAAGGTTAAGAGGGAATTTTCCACATTAGTTTTCTTTTTTGTGCATATTGAGCACATTATAGACTTCCCATAGTCTAGGTCAGTGGTCTCAAACTCACAGCCCGGGGGCCACATGCGGCCCGCCAGGTACTATTTTGAGGCCCTCAGTATGTTTATCATAATCACAAAAGTAAAATAAAACAGTTTCTTGATCATATGTGTCTTTAGCTATAAATGACAATATTATTATTAAGACTTAGCCAAAAGGAAAGATTTATAAACTATAAAGAGTTTTACCTCATGCAAAATTGTCATTTCTTTAATAAGACATTAAGTATTTTTTCTGAGGCCCTCCAAGGACCTACAAATCCAAAATGTGGCCCTGCAAAGGGTTTGAGTTTGAGACCACTGGTCTAGATAGTTTTTTGGGAGTCATAAAAACAATGATCTAAGTCTCAGCACAAGTGAGACAGATAGGGTTCTTTTCTACTAACGCATCCATTAGGGAATAATGGATGTCTTCTTTTCTCTCTATTCCAGATCTAACAGTAGGACACGGGAATCTATCTATAAACAATCAGGCCTTGTGGTATCTGTTAAAAAGTGACTAACAGTGTGTGCATGTGTTCCCTTTTGTGGAGGCTGTTGGCTTTATAACACACACTTGCTGCCCTAGTAGTGGATCCATTGTCTGAATGACACTAAAAAAGCTGCACAGAAATCAAAAAGCCACAGGACTAGAGGAAGTCAGAGAACTAGATAAGGAAATAAAAGGAAAAGACTGGTCAGGCAAAGTTTCAATGGTAGGGTGGTAAGAGATGAGTACTGAGTGAGTTGAGTATGGAGGGCCAGAGACTGGGGAGGGTCAAACTGGGGAGGGAAACATGTAGTAGGATTAAGAAGAGTGATAAGAATCCTCCTGTGAATTTCACTGTGTGAGCCAGTGACAAAATATCACAAATGAGATTTTTACAGATTCTTTTGATCTTTAAGAAGCAAATTAAATGAATTTTGTTTCTAAATATTATAAATGCCTCTGGAAGTATATTGAGAAAGATGTTGCTTAAAACATGCTTACCTACAAACTTCTTTCTATATTGTCCTGGTCTTGAATTACAAACTTCTTCTGTTTCCACAACAATGTCCTCTTCCTACTGAATTTTTCTTCTTGTGCTGAAAGTCATATTGGCTGGTGAAAGCTTCTTTGATCTATGTTGTGTGTTATTTCAGTTGAAAATGCTTGAAGATCTTCTCTTGTGCAACACAAACTGCACCATTGGTGTAATAAATCTAGATATCCATATTTCTTTTTTCATTCTTTGCTACCCAAATATTCTTCTTTGATCAATTACTTCCTGTGTTTTTTTTCTGCCGTGTGACTCAGTAATGAGTATTCACTGTTCCTTGAAACAAAAAAAAAAATGTGACACTTAATAAAACACCGTGAGCCAAAATGGGAACTGCTAATTATATTTCATGTCAAAAATCCCAACTTACCAAAAAAGAGTTCATTTGTTGAACTAATTGTTGAACATCTGATTAAACAGGTCAGGTGTGGGCACAGAATAGGTATATAAACAGCAATGAATGTAATTCTTGTTTCACATGGAGAATAATGTTAGAATCTGGTGCCTAGGTTGGTACAGTTACACCAGGGCCTGTTTGCTAGACGGTGGTAAGGTGGTTCTGCTGTTACAAGTGCCCTAACTTGTGAAAGGCAATTCTATAACAGGGCGCTTAGTTATGTACAAAAACTGGCAGTAAATTAACCGAGTGCTATTCTGTAGAGGCGTGTACAGAGAAGCAGAGTGCGTAAATGCAAGGGGGCGTCCACATGAGCAGAGATGCCACTTATGTGCACAAGTTAGAGAGTACAGTAAGTTTTGCACCCTTTGCTGCAATTAGATGCCCGTTATATGCCAGTTCTATGGCTTCCATAACAGCGGGAGCCTAAATACGAAGGATCTTCCAAAGGTTTTTGCACTATTTATTAAATAGTTCAAAAGCAAATTACAACACTCACTGCAAAGGGGAGCCAGCTTGCCTGACTGACTAGTCGCACATATACTGCATAAAGTTAGCAGGCACTATCTCCCCCCCCCTAATTCTCTAATCTCAGTACATAAAAGGTGCTAAGATCATAGAATACTAGCACTTGTGTGTGACCGTAATATTCGCTGGTTGGGGGCTAAGTGGTATTCTACAAGCTTAGCACAAAGCCTGCATAGCATGCAATTGGATGGAAGTGTACACATGGGCGGGGTACAGGCAACTTATAGAATGCACTATAGCAAGTTACGCTCTAAAGTGCAACATTTATGCACTAATAAGTATCTGCCATTTGCATAATGTACACGTTAGTGCTTATGTGTTGACATGCAAATGCTGACTCGCACTATTCCATAACGAATTTGGGTGTCCTGATGCTGTTAAAGAATTTGCACTCAGTGCTCTGCATTCAGTGCCCAAATCTGTGTGACTTTTATTGAATTGCCCCTTGTATGTTCTAAGCACCCTTTAGGTGAGGATACCCCTGAACAATTTTATAAGAGCCTATTTGAGTACATTAAACACTCTTCTACATTCTCAAGTCACTGTTTCAGAAATACCTTCAATCCCCATATTTTCATATCTAAACAGATGCCACTATAGAGATGACAGAATACTACTGAAGTCATCGATAAGATAAAAAGTTCTTTTTTCATATCTACTGTCTTAAAAACGTATTCAGTTTCTGATTTTATTATATCAACAAAGAAACGTATTTGCAGTCACTTGCTAAAAATGAGATTCTTGTGCCCATCTTCTGACTTTCGTATCATCATGTGTGCCTCTGGTAATAAAAACACAGGGTAAAAATGATATTTCCGAGTACCTTGTGTGTGACTGTTTTGTGCCTTAGGAGAACATGGGAAAAAGGTGATGGATGCACGGAACCACAGGAGTCAGCTCTGTGGTTGAGCACCCCTATTATTGACATCTCCTTGACTGTGTCAAACCCCAATTATTTTTAAAAGTTGGCTCCAATGCTTGGAACAGCCTTCCCAACAGAAGTGGTGAGACAAAGAAAGAATACCAGAAATCAAGAAAAACATTTCTGAAATTTTAAATTGAAAGCACGACATCATCAGATTTATGCCTGAATTGACTAAAATATGTATATGTTCTCTTCTTGAAATGCTAGGAACAGGTATACTAATGTACATAATAAATATTAACTTGTGTTAATGCAATTTATTGTAACGGAAGATTAGGTTTTCACCTTCGATAATCTTTCTGTTAGTCCCTAGAGGATCAGTACGCTAGGTGTTCAATCCATTCCTGCAATCTGGGAGTTGCAGATATCCAAACACTTTTCTGAGCACATGATCCTCCCACCTTAGAGAGTTAGAGCCTCCTATAGTTCAGTCCCAAAGCCAAGCAACATCCATGACAAGAACGGGGGTACTGGGAAAGCTCCCCAGCAACATAAACAATTTGTGAACTGGTCTGTTCTACAAAACATGAAAACAAGTAATAAACAATAAAATGGGTTCATAGGGAGAGACTTAGGGCAGCGATCAGCAACACTGGCCATGAGGTCATCCAGACCTTTCCCAAAAAGAAGCTGACCCTTGAAAGAAAGTCTGCTTAAAGTGGCCTTGGAGGCAGCGTTCCCAGCCCAAGGACGGATCCAAAGAGGCTGGCGTGCAGACACCACATAAGTGGTAAGAACTCGAATGAGATCATCCACCACAAGATCCACACCATCCAGCATTAGCTAGGGATAGACATCCAGTTTTTTAAAATATAATATCCACTCTGTGATCCTGGGAGTCCTTAAACACTACTACTCAATCACTAGTGAGATCCATGTGCCAGGTATCCTGCACTATGGTGGAATCCACCTTAGGTTGCTCAAAACTGCTGAAAAGCAGGAATTAGCACATAAAGCTTAGATATAGTTTGAGAGAGCCAGAAAGAGCATCCTGTAACCAGACCAAGAAGCTGTGGATGGGATGGAAAAAAAAAAAAAAAAAAAGAGGACAGCACATTGGAACGGTCCATGACTAAACACTGACATGGAAAGAGGAGATTTTTTGCTCTTCCAGAATCTCAGCAATAAAATGGTGGACAAAGCAGTGCTTAAAAGGTCTGCTGATGGAGGGGTCCTCACCCAAATCTGGACTCTCAGGGCGACCGTGTTGACTAGTCACAGCAAGGGTATCAGCCAGATTAAAAATAAAAGCAGAATCAGGAGACAAAAGCGGCATAATATCCATATGGCATAATGCAATTGAGCTCTGCCATAGCTGGACGAAAGGGCTCCTGAAAAGGGATCTCTGCCACTGGCACAACTAGTTCAGAAGAAGCAGACATGCTCGCCAGCTGCCTCCAACAAGCTGGGTCCAAAAATAAACTTTTCAGAGGAGAGAAAAAAAAAAAAAAAAGGTCTGATGAAAATTCACATCTTGTCCACTGTAGGGCCGGCTGAGGTGCTTGCACCGTGCCAAAAGAGTCCTCAGACTCAGAATATAAGCATTTGGCGCCAAACTCCAGAACGGCTTCTGGGCGAGATATTATTCTGAAATCAGGGACACAGGCTGACTCCCCAGCCTTAGAGGACCTGAAGGAGGTGAAGCCGGAAGCTTCTGCCCTCTCCCCCAGTGCATACTATACGTTTGCAGATCCGACGCCAATCTAGCACAATCAATGCACACATTTGACAGATATGGGGTTGGGGAGTCCATCCCAAATGAGTCAGAAATAAAACTTTGAAAAAAGATCGATAAAAAAAATCCAAGATGGCCGCCAGCAAATTCATGCCAAAACCGGCAAAAATAAAGAAAAATCAGAAAATTAAAAAAATAGTGATTTGGGTTTTTACTGAGTCCCACAGACCATCCCTGAATCTCCCATTGGAAATAATGGAGGTATACTTACAGTCTGTGAAGTGCCTGTCTGCCAGCTCTGTTACACTGCAGCTGAATGGAGGAAAATGATTTTCTGCCTCAGAAACTGCTACAAATGACCAAACTGGAAGATCTTCGGACTGTCAGTCGGACGGACACTGACCGTAACCTTCCCACCGAAACTCTCCACGCAACCGAGGGCGGGAAATGCTGAAACCCAGAGGAAAATTTTATGAAAATTTTACTCAGGATGCATACAGCCTGCACTTAACCCCTGAAAGGGTAAGAAGGCAAGCGAACTCCCAGGGAAATGGACCCCGAGTCTGAGAAGGATGGCACAAGCAGGCTGGCTCTAGAGATCCACCAAAGCTTCTCTTTGAAGTAGCAGTCCGGCTCTGTGAGACTGCATCCTTTTCTCCAGCAGAGGACACCACACAGAGTCTCAAGGCACTTAAGCCACTAAAAATAAGAACTTTAAGCAAAAAAAAAATAAGAAAAGGATGCAGAGCATACCCAAAAGACTTCTGCATGGATTGCTTGCAAAAATTGAAACTCTAGGGGGCTCTAACTCTCTAAGGTGGGAGGAGCATGTTCTCAGAAAAGTGTTTGGATTTTTGCAACTCCTGGTTTGCGGGAAGGGATTGAACACCTAGCATACTGAATCTGGAAGGGATGTAACAGAAGCCTCATTAGTATCAAGAGGACCTATGGAATGGGATGATTTATCACCGTTGTTTCATCGTGGCTATGATGAATCATTTATTCATTTAAAAGATTTCTTAACCGCCTATAGCTAGGCGGTTTTACAAAAAACAATCATTAGTATCAAGGGGACAATTAGTATTAGTATTAGTATTAGTATTAGTATTGATACAATTAGAATTAGTATCAAGGGGACAATGGAATGGGATGATTTAGTATCAAGGGGACAATTAGTATTAGTATTAGTATTAGTATTAGTATTGATACAATTAGAATTAGTATCAAGGGGACAATGGAATGGGATGATTTATCACCGTTGTTTCATCGTGGCTATGATGAATCATTTATTCATTTAAAAGATTTCTTAACCGCCTATAGCTAGGCGGTTTTACAAAAAACAATCATATAAAATAAAAAAAACATACAACACATATAAATACAAATCATCCTCTCCACAATGGTTGTGATGAACCGCAATAAATCGTGCCTCCCCTTCTCCCCCCTCCCCCCAATCTCTGCTGGTGCCTCTCTTCTTCTCTGCCCTCTCCAAACAATGCCTCAACTTCTCTCCACCCCCGCCCACTGGTGACTCTTTTCCTCCCCCTACACCCCCCTCCCCAATACCTCTTGAAAAGTTCACTAGCGCAAGCTGCATTTTCCACCCCCTGCTTGGCCAGTCTTGGCTGCCTTCTGACATCACTTCCTAGTTGCGGGACCAGGACATGACATCAGAGGGGAGCAGAGGACACGATGCTGCTCGTGCTTGCAAACCTTTGAAGAGGTATGTGGGGTGGGGGGCCCCACCACAAGAGGTCAGTTGCTGCCATGGACAATTCATCGTGACCAATTCAACAATGAAATGGCTGTGTTGAAACGGCCTAGAACCGGAGTCAATATTTAAAGGGGTTTAACTGGGCATGAGAGGCTAAACACCACTGAGCTGGTGCTGCCAATATTCTATGGCACTTAACCAGGTAGTGTCGCTAAATATGGGCTCTAATCAACCATTCCCTAACCAACTAGGTTGAGGGCAGTCTGGGGGTGGTTTGGATGGAGCCAATTGTATAGTAAAGAGGGATGGGGGAAGCAGTCTGCCCCAGGTGGCATCTTGGTGGCATGCATCCTCCTCTCTTCCCCCACTACCGTGCACATGCACTCATGCCCATTCCCTTCCCTAGTACCACTTTAACATTCGTGGCATAAGCAACAACCCCAACCTGTTGCTCACGCCGTTGGCTCTTCCTCTGACTTCACTTCCTCTGCCTAGGAAATGACTGAGGAAGAGCTGAATATTAAAGAGGTAAGGGGGAAGAGAAGGGGCATGTGGCAGTAGGTGGCAGGGAAGGAGAAGTTGGGGTGGGGGTATGGAGAAGAGAGCGCCACCGCCCCAGGTACCTCTCACCCTCACTACACCATTGGGTGGAGCTGCTACTTAGCGGCTATATGCAGTCTGCTAATTACCTAAGTGGATAACATTAAGACACCAAAACACTGTCCCAGCTAGATTGAGTATCTGAGGTTGAGATCAGAGACAGCAATGAGAGCTCATCTGAGGTTAAGTCAGCTCTCAACTGAGTGACTTTCAAGCTGTTTATTGCTGTGAGCTGAATATCAGGCCCTAAGTGTATAAACTGAAATTTTTTTAAAAATAACTCTTATTACATACACTAATATATATGTTAATACAAGTAAGTAAATCAAACCTTATACCTAGCTTAAGTTTCCAGTTTGATAAACAACATATCAATAAATAACTTTATATTTTGTTAACTGTGTAGTTAACAAAATGATTATACAACATACACATAAAAGTAACTCAAAATTAAAAGCATAAACTTACATCAACAAACAATAGACATAAGATGGGAAACCAACTTTTAAGCCTGCGTCATAAATGCAGTCTGAGCTTCCTAGTCTGGAAGGCCAATCAAACAGTTTAAATAGGGGGTAGCTGGTCATGGCAATTAAACAGAAAATGGCAAGTCCCCAGAATGTGGAAATTTAGAAAAAAAAAAAAAAAAAATCTAGCAGGTCCATGCTAATCCTTAGAAAATCAGTGTTATTTTTGCTTATAGCATACACACCAACGGCAAGAAGAAAACGGACTGGAATCTATGGGCATTTTTCTTTCTGTATTTAGAGGTGTAGTTATCAAACCATGTTATAGCTATAACACACATTATTCGCCCTTTAACATGACCTAAAGGGCACTAACACCTTTAATGTGCCATGAATTTCTAGCAAAACATACAAATATATGAAAAACACTTCAGGGTCAATACTCAAAGTGATTCAACTGGGCAGGGGAGGCTCCTAACTGGTTAAATTGCTGAATATCAGCTCTAACCACCTAAGTTGAACACGGCGATTTAGTGAGTGGTTAAGTGCTGGTTGTCCACGCATACCCGGATATTCAATGCTTGTGCCCAGACATTGAATACCAGGACATAACTGGAAGCAGTGAAAAAATTTGCTGACCACTGTCAGCTGAATATTCACTCCCTCATTACTATGTAAAATCTATAGTGTGGCTTGCAGCATGAGCAAAACAAATGAGTGTCACAATTACATGGGACCGATTAGACTCCAAGGAATATGAAGGTAGACCGGTGGGGGGGGGGGGGGGGGGGGAGGTGCTTTCTTTTCCTCCTGGCACCCAGAAATACCCCAAAATGGTAGCTACTTCTGAGGGAGCTTTTATAGCAGAAATCTTGGGATAAAGTTTTGTGTTTGGGGAGCTTCTGTTATGAGGGGGGAAGGGACATTGTGAATGGGCACAACTTAGGGGGGACCACTGGGACGGAGTTTTTGATTGGAGAGGCTTGGGGGCACCTTGGTTGAACAGTGGCTGGTCCCTTTAATCTGTGCTCAGCAGAATTGGCCTATGGCTTTGTGGTCTGATGCTCCCAGGATGGTTGGATTATGCTGCTTGCAAGGTAGCTCAAAAACAGGATTATATATTTACCACAGGAGCTGGTACTGAGCTACCACCAGTTACTGACTCCCATGGTAAATTAAAGTGCAGTAAAAGCCCACTTTACCACAACTTGATAACCACCCTTCTTGGTATTACAGAACAAGATGTGTGCCAGAGAAGAGTTCAACCACCATGCTTCATTCAAGACAAGTGCACTAAGTATTTTGAAGGAGTGACATCAATAATTACTATATGGAAGATAAATTTTACAACAATAGATAAGGCACAAGGGCAAATATGTTGAGCCCATTTCACAAAGGTAATGTATAAAACTGCCACCCTAAAAGCAAACTACTTAGAGCTGCAGTTACAAATGAACCATCTTACTGGACAGACTGGAGAAGCCATTTTGCTTTTATCTGTTGCCACTTACTATGTCTCTAGGTTATGCCTGCTCTAAGGCAGGTGTAACTTTTCTGTCAATTCTTGAGTACATATGTGTGTATTTTATGACATATCTTGTACAATGCCACTCCAGCTCAGTCCAACCTTCATCTTTAGGAATGCCTGTACCTATTTCCAACATAAGCGAGGCTTCCACAATTACCCCCTAAATGTGTCAGGAACCCTACCCATTTCTAGTTCCAAACACTGTTTCTGAATAATAAAATATACCTAATAGGCTGAAGTATATGACAACAGAATAATGGATATGCGAGTATAATAGCCTTACTGAAAAATCATTTCAGATGCTATATTCAGATTTCTATATAAACTTAGCCATTACTTGAGAAACATATATATCCACTTCTGAATCTGGCCCAATATGTTAAACTGATATTGTTGGTATCCACGTTTAACATGATCATGACTGCACTCAAAAGGTTGATATATGATAAGATGTGAAAAAGTAAATCATTGTTTAGAATAATTTGGGGGGAGGCGGTACAAAAAGAGTATTCATTTTTTAATGATCTTAATAAGCATGCCTTCAAGGGCAAAATACGCATAACTTGCTTGTAACATTTTTGCTTCATTTCATACAACAGTTGTTGAATGAACAATTCCAAATGAAAGAGAGAAGTTGAAAAGTAAAAATCTGATCTTCACTGTAGAAAACATTCACTGAAGTCTTTTTGCTTTACAGGTAAATCACAAAAGCAGTATATTAAACATATGACCTTTTCCCTTTAACATATAAGGAGGACAAATTTCAAAGGAATTACCCAAGTAAATTTCCTGCCTTTTCTCAGCAGCTAAATTTATGCTTATCTACAGCTGAAAGCGGTTCTCTTTAAAAAGTAGTTTTCAAGCCCACAGTACAGCTTCCAATGTTTCCCCATATCGTGCATTTTACTTAATTTCTCTTACATACCCTTGTGAAGCCAGCAGAAATAAGGGGCATTATAGATGCTTCATCTCGATCACCATGTCTTTAGAAAAAAAAGAACAAAATCAGTCAAATATGCTATTTTCTTACAATAGCAATAAGTATTGTATTCTCTTGTTTAGAAAATCTCCAATGAAGCTATTGCTCATGTTCCTGTGTGTGTGTGTGTATAGATATATAAAGAATGTATACATTATCATTTTCAAGTCTGTCATAGCACAATCTTCTTATTCTTCTAGAGCACAGTATCAGCATATCAAATTTCCTTGAACTCCGTCAGCAATAAAATTTTCTAGATCAAACTCCTTTTGCCCTATAAGAAGGATTGAAGCCTTTATAAAGCGGAGGCTGCTTACCTTTAACAGGTATTTTCTGATAAAAGGAGAATCACTGCTCGTATGGATGGCCACTATATCAGCCAGTGTTTACACAAAACAGCTGCAAGTCCCTCTGGGTGTGTCCAGCAATTCCCTTATCTTGGTAGCTATACCGTCCACCTCAGTTGTCCACAAAAGGAGAACACCTGTTACAGACCAGCACTTCACTTTTCTTTCCCAAACGGTGGATAGGGACTCCAAATGGAGTCCGAAAACTTGCCTTTGGTGTCCTGACTTAGGTGGGCTCTCCATCGGTTCAACAACATTCTGCACCTAGGGGGGCACTCAATTTTATTTGGCCACAAATAGATTGGAAAACTGCCACAAATAGATTGGAAAACTGCCTTAAGACAAGGGTAATTCTAGAACTGGGCACCACATCTTAGGCACCTTGATGCAGCATTCTGGGCACTAATTCTGGGTGCCAAAATTCAAAAGGTAGGTATACCCACTTACTCAATGTCAATGGCAGGCATGAATATGAACACCTAAATACGACACTGTTACACGTGTAACTTACAATTGAGAGCTAATGCTGGTCCCACCCATGTTTCTCCTCTGAGACTGCCCCCTACACATTTACACACTAAGCAAGTTGTATGCGTCATTTATAGAACAGGATTGAGTGTTCAGCTAGCACTTACATGATCAAAGTGCTTGTATTCTATAAATGTAAACAGGAAAAACAGTACTTACACTTAGGTAATGGGGTGAAACAACTTCTTTTCATAGGGCAAAACTCCCATTTTTAAAAGTTATGTAAGTTTGGTTTTCCTAAAACAAACTCATTGGCTCTGTGACAGGGGAAGAGGGCTGAAGCTGGACTCTTACCAATCAAAGTGACCCATCAAGTGGACCAACCAAACTTGCTGTCATATGTGAACAGAAGCTCTCAACATAGCTCTGCATATCTCTTCAAATAAAGCAGCGCAGATACAGTTACAGGCTGACCATGGGTCTTGCCAACCTTGCCAAATGCAGTCTGCTAACTAATTTGACTTGCTCAGTAGCAGGTTCGATATGGCTATCTTTTTACTTGAGTCTGGGAATCTTCTCTGGTATCATCTGAAGAATACATAATGCCAAATCAAAAGGCAGAAGAAATTCTTCTTAAAGACAGAAGAGCCAAGAAAAAAATGAGTTCCTAGCTGACGCAGCTTGTCAAACTGCAGCAAAAATAAGGCCTCCAGACAAGAGCACTTAAAGAAAAGGGAGAGACAATGAAATGCCTAAAAAACTACAAAGAAAAGGAAAATGCTATTAAGCTTCACTTTTGACTGAAATAAAAGAAAATTCTGCAAAGGAATACAGCAGATTCCAGTGGTAACATAGTAACATAGTAACATAACATAGTAGATGACGGCAGATAAAGACCCGAATGGTCCATCCAGTCTGCCCAACCTGATTCAATTTAAATTTTTTTTTTTTTTTTTTTAAATTTTTTTTATTTTTTCTTCTTAGCTATTTCTGGGCGAGAATCCAAAGCTTTACCTGGTACTATGCTTGGGTTCCAATTGCCGAAATCTCTGTTAAGACTTACTCCAGCCCATCTATACCCTCCCAGCCATTGAAGCCCTCCCCTGCCCATCCTCCACCAAACGGCCATACACAGACACAGACCGTACAAGTCTGCCCAGTAACTGGCCTAGTTCAATATTTAATATTATTTTCTGATTCTAAATCTTCTGTGTTCATCCCACGCTTCTTTGAATTCAGTCACAGTTTTACTCTCCACTACCTCTCTCGGGAGCGCATTCCAGGCATCCACCACCCTCTCCTTAAAGTAAAATTTCCTAACATTGCCCCTGAATCTACCACCCCTCAACCTCAAATTATGCCCTCTGGTTTTACCATTTTCCTTTCTCTGGAAAAGATTTTGTTCTACATTTAAGTATTTAAACGTCTGAATCATATCTCCCCTGTCTCTCCTTTCCTCTAGGGTATACATATTCAGGGCTTCCAGTCTCTCCTCATACGTCTTCTGGCACAAGCCTCCTATCATTTTCGTCGCCCTCCTCTGGACCGCCTCAAGTCTTCTTACGTCTTTCGCCAGATACGGTCTCCAAAACTGAACACAATACTCCAAGTGGGGCCTCACCAATGACCTGTACAGGGGCATCAACACCTTCTTCCTTCTACTGACTACGCCTCTCTTTATACAGCCCAGAATCCTTCTGGCAGCAGCCACTGCCTTGTCACACTGTTTTTTCGCCTTTAGATCTTCAGACACTATCACCCCAAGGTCCCTCTCCCCGTCCGTGCATATCAGCTTCTCTCCTCCCAGCATATACGGTTCCTTCCTATTATTAATCCCCAAATGCATTACTCTGCATTTCTTTGCATTGAATTTTAGTTGCCAGGCATTAGACCATTCCTCTAACTTTTGCAGATCCTTTTTCATATTTTCCACTCCCTCTTCGGTGTTTACTCTGTTACAAATCTTGGTATCATCTGCAAAAAGGCACACTTTTCCTTCTAACCCTTCAGCAATGTCACTTACATACATATTGAACAGGATTGGCCCCAGCACCGAACCCTGAGGGACTCCACTAGTCACCTTTCCTTCCTTCGAGCGACTTCCATTAACCACCACCCTCTGGCGTCTGTCCGACAGCCAGTTTCTGACCCAGTTCACCACTTTGGGTCCTAACTTCAGCCCTTCAAGTTTGTTCAACAGCCTCCTATGAGGAACTGTATCAAAGGCTTTGCTGAAATCCAAGTAAATTACATCTAGCATATGTCCTCGATCCAGCTCTCTGGTCACCCAATCAAAAAATTCAATCAGGTTCGTTTGGCACGATTTACCTTTTGTAAAGCCATGTTGCCTCGGATCCTGTAACCCATTAGATTCAAGGAAATACACTATCCTTTCTTTCAGCAACACTTCCATTATTTTTCCAACAACTGAAGTGAGGCTCACCGGCCTGTAGTTTCCTGCTTCATCCCTGTGACCACTTTTATGAATAGGGACCACATCCGCTCTCCTCCAATCCCCAGGAATCACTCCCGTCTCCAGAGATTTGTTGAACAAGTCTTTAATAGGACTCGCCAGAACCTCTCTGAGCTCCCTTAGTATCCTGGGATGGATCCCGTCTGGTCCCATCGCTTTGTCCACCTTCAGTTTTTCAAGTTGCTCATAAACACCCTCCTCCGTGAACGGCGCAGAATCTACTCCATTTTCTCGTTTAACTTTGCCAGACAATCTCGGTCCTTCTCCAGGATTTTCTTCTGTGAACACAGAACAGAAGTATTTGTTTAGCACATTTGCTTTCTCCTCATCACTCTCCACATATTTGTTCCCAGCATCTTTTAGCCTAGCAATTCCATTTTTTATCTTCCTCCTTTCACTAATATATCTGAAAAAAATTTTATCTCCCTTTTTTACATTTTTAGCCATTTGTTCTTCCGCCTGTGCCTTCGCCAAAGGTATCTCTCTCTTGGCTTCTTTCAGTTTCACCCTGTAGTCCTTTCTGCTCTCCTCTTCTTAGGTTTTTTTATATTTCATGAACGCCAACTCTTTCGCCTTTATTTTCTCAGCCACTAGGTTGGAGAACCATATCGGCTTCCTTTTTCTCTTGTTTTTATTGATTTTCTTCACATAAAGGTCCGTAGCCATTTTTATCGCTCCTTTCAGCTTAGACCACTGTCTTTCCACTTCTCTTATGTCCTCCCATACTAACAGCTCTTTCTTCAGGTACTTTCCCATTGCATTAAAGTCCGTACGTTTGAAATCTAGGACTTTAAGTATCGTGCGGCCGCTCTCCACTTTAGCCGTTATATCAAACCAAACCGTTTGATGATCGCTACTACCCAGGTGAGCACCCACTCGAACATTAGAGATACTCTCTCCATTTGTGAGGACCAGATCCAATATTGCTTTTTCCCTTGTGGGTTCCGTCACCATTTGTCTGAGCAGAGCCTCTTGAAAGGCATCCACAATCTCCCTACTTCTTTCCGATTCCGCAGACGGAACATTCCAGTCCGCATCCGGCAGGTTGAAATCTCCCAACAGCAGAACCTCCTCTTTCCTTCCAAACTTTTGGATATCCACAATCAGATCCTTATCAATTTGCTGCGATTGAGTCGGAGGTCTGTAGACCTCTGTAGACAATGGTAAGCAATGAACTGAGGCACACGTGCCCAGCAGGACTTTCAGGCTTTTCCTAAAAAGCTTTAATTATTTATCTTTGAAATTTCTAGCCTGCCTATAGCCTAGGGAGGTTACAGCATAAAACACACAAAGACACCCCATTGCATTAATGTTACACTATTACCCATAATATTAAATTAGACACGCTCTTATACTGCTGACAACAAAGCAACATTCATTAACCGTCTACCATACTGCTGCATACTACTTTACTCATCAGACATTAACGAAGGCCTGGAAAACTGATGAGTTTTGAACACCCTCTTAAACTGCGTTATATTCCTATAGAAATGCAGAGTTCTTGGCAAGGCATTCCATAGTAATGGACCAACTACAAAAAAACACAGCCGATCTAGTATTTGCATAATGCATTCTTTCTAAAGGTAAACTCATTGCTGTCTCTGATCTCAACCGTCTCCTTGGCTTGTAGACTGACACAGTCTGGACAAAATAACAGGGCGCTCCAGCTCTAGAAACATGTCCTGTTTTGGCATTGTCTCATGACATCACCAGGAAGTATGTCCAGATCCACTTTACCTTCACAAAATATCTGCCTTAATTTTGGTCTGATAAAGAAAAGTAACATCAATTTAGGGATACTGAGCTTCCTACAGGCCTTGGTACTTCTTAATTATATCATGTTTAAGCATTATGAATTCATTCAAATAGAATTCTTGCACAAACTCTACAGTGGGGCCTATCAGAGCGTGGCTCTAAGAATGCTATACTTGAATGGATTCTACTTGAGCATGAAGAGCTTTAGAACCGGTGTTATGTGGTAATATTTGTTGAGTGCACAAGTTAAGCTACAGTATTTTATAATTTGTGTGTACACCCGCATTCTCTGCCAGAACTCCATCCTTGTACAAGCCCACTGGTAATGTACACATGCCATCATTCCAAAGCATGTACTCCTGGGCTAGTCACCATTTGATAAGAGGTTATTTACAAGCATATGTGGCCATAACTACATGTAAGTCACTAAAATGATGCCAAAGTGGGTTGGTATTTTACCACTTAACTTACTTTCCCCTTATGGGGCAACGCTATACAGTGGGCACCAGCATTTATACATCCAATAGAACGTTAATGATTAGAATACTGGTATATACCCATAAATATGTGCACATACACTTGTAAATGCCAAAATTCCACCTGTGCTATACTGTAAATATGCACATATCTTAGCTACCATGGATTTGACAAGTAGATGTACATATAGGCAGAGTCTATATGGGTTAAGTGTGGGTGGAGCTCATTACATAACCTCAGAAAATACTTTTACATGGAAAGGGTAGTGAATGCTTGGAACAGCCTCCTGGTGGAGACAAAAAGTGAATTTAAGAAAGTTTAATACAAGTATGTTAGATCTCTAAAGGACAGGAAGGGATATCAGAGTGCTGATAGACAGATGCTGCACTATGCAGACTCAAATCAACAAAACTACCCAAAAAGCATTCTTCACAATGCGCAACCTAAGAAAAATAAGGAAATTCTTTGACAAAGAACACTACAGGATCATTGTACAATCCCTGGTACTAGGTCTTGTGGACTACTGCAATATCCTATATCTACCATGCCCTACAAACATGATCAAAAAACTACAGACCGTTCAGAACACAGCTCTCAGACTAATCTACTCCCTCGGAAAATATGACCACATCACCAACGCCTACCTAGACTCACATTGGCTACCGATTAAAGCCAGAATTCAATTCAAACTGTACTGTCTAATCTTCAAAGTTTTCAACGGTACTGCACCTGCCTATCTAAACGATCGCCTAAACCGTAACCTTCCACCCAGAATAAGAAGAACACTGACACCATTCTCATATCCACCACTCAATGGCACTCATCGTAAAAAGCTTTATGATAACCTCATAGCAACGCATGCAGCAAAACTCGAACCCTCCATCACTAGATTGTTAACCTCAACATCTGACTTCAAAGCATTCCGTAAAGAAATCAAAACGCTGCTCTTCAAAAAGTATTTACAATCTACCTAATCTCCCTCTCCTCTTCCACCAACCAGGTCTGCTCACTCCCTGGCACCATACCATCAATCGACAAAAAATACATATAAAAAATAATAAATAAATAAAAAAATACCTGGAACCTAATTCACCCTACCGAAACCGATTACCTACCAAAGTATGGAAACAGAATATTTGATATGTATAGTAATGTAACCTGATTTATCTTCCATTGTTATTATGTCTACACCCTCACTCTGTCATTAAGTCTATACCCTCAATCTGTATTCTCCAATGTCATGTACCCTCCTGGAAATGTCCAGCTCTCTTCTTATGTAATCCGCTTTGAACCGCAAGGCACAAGCGGAATAAAAATCACTAATGTAATGTAATGTAATGTAATGTATTATAAGTTAGGCGTGTATCTCTACACTAGCTCTATGACTGGTTTACATGCTCATGCCTATATATCTAATTATGCTAGTATCTATAAAGAAAGTAGGCACCTCCTTTTCTTTACAGAATTGTCCTCTATATGCAAAACAGGCTTTAGTGGGCACAATGGAAATACCTTAGCCAGCACAGAGAAAATAGTATGTGTGGGAGAGTGTACCATTTCTTGCATACCCACTAAAGCCTAAAATTAACAGTTACTTTGGAACAATTGTTACAGGCTTCAGTTTATAACATGATGTCTAGGTAAGATGCCACAAAGCTACCTACTTTAAGGTTATTTTAGAAAGGAACCTTTTTAAAAACAAGCACTCAGTACCTGGTTCAATTTTGATGCCGAAATTTACACTTGTGCCAAACAGCGTGTGCCTGTACATGTAAGGGCTGGATGCAGTAAATGGCACTCAAAAACTGGCACCCATTGGAGAATAGCACTGAGTGCCAATTCCGGTGCCCATATTTAGGCACCAGGTGTAATTCCCATCCCCAGTATAGGAATGGCATGGCTGCGCCCTTTTTGGTTTGCATACTATGGGATTTGGGCACACATAGTTATAGAATATGATGTAACAAAGTGTATGCTCAAATTAAAATTAGTGCCACTAGTGCCTATGAGCACCCAGTGATTGGCACCAATTGGTTCGTTAGCCAATTTAGTTGAACGCACATCTGTGATAAGAGCTCCCAATTTTGGGCACTATACAGTATATAGAACTTGTGGGCATGTGTATACTCATTATTATAGAACGTACGGATGCAGATGGCAACTTTACTTCTGCTCTGCCCAAACTATGCCCTTGGAAATGCGTACACACAGACTGATCAAAGAACTCAAGATACAGTACCATCCAATCACACAATATCAAAATGAGATAGGACAGAATATATTCATTCTATATTCATGGGTTTAGGACTTGCGATTTTGGTTATTTGCGAGTTTCTAAACCCTGACCCACCCCTGCCTCCTTCCCACCTCCCTGACCTACTCGCACCTTATCTGGTGGTCTAGCGGTGAAGCGGGACAGGAGCGATCTTTCTACGCTCCTGCCATGTGCAGAGCTGTCAGCAAAAATGGCTGCGATGAGTTTCTGTGGTCTCACGAGACTAAAATTATTTTTGTCGACGGCTCTGCACTGGACAGGAGCGTGGGAAGATCGCTCCTGCCCCGCTTCACCGCTAGACCACCAGGTAAGATGTGGAGAGATCCGGGAGACAAGAGGGAGGTGGGGGATGGGTTAGAGTCAGCCCTAAAGTTATTTGTGATTTTTCCATATTTGCAAACCGGCTCTGCCCCTAACCCCCCCAAATTTGGAGGGGGAAGTGTACTATTATGCAGAGGACCTTCAGAAGGTAAAGTTTTAGAGAATGATCTCTTCAAAAAAATGACCGGTGCACAAAGTCCAGGTCATCAAATAATAATCATCATCAATCCCCCCATTTATTAAAAAAATATATATCTGTGCACATATGATCTGTACGATAGCGGTGAAAATATAATAAATTTCCATACTCAAGAGTGATTATAATCAAGATCTTCAAATTTTCAATTAAAGACACCCCAATTTTCTCAATAGCAAGAAAAGCAGACTGTGTCAAGAGTGTGCATACACTTTCCTTGGGTGTACTGTGCAAAAAGCTTGTATGTCTTCATCAAATCCTTTTGCGTGTGTAAAGCAGGTCTTCCATGTGAAAATAGCTCTATAAAGTTAATCGCTAAATGGCCTCAGTCTCAAGTGCCAAAGCAGTTAAGACTATGGGCTCCTTTTACAAAGCCACGCTAGCGGTTTTATCGCACGCACCGGATTAACGCGCACTAGCCGGAAATCTACCGCCTGCTCAAAAGGAGGCGGTAGCAGCCAGCACGTGCGGCAATTTAGCGCACGCTATGCCACGTGTTAAGGCTTTGTAAAATGAGCCCTATGGCTCTGCTACGTGTGGCTGAGGTTCCAGAGGAGACATCGGAAGTACAGAATTGAAAAGCCAATTATACGCCGATTATGTCCGTCACCATACCCAACCGTGCTTCAAGGAATACCTAGCTTAACAGTGGCTAAATATGACCTTGCTTTGGAACAACACAGCTGTATTTACCCCAGAAGAAATGTCAAATCCAGGTATCTACGCACCTAATTCTGTGGTTAAGTACTTAGATTCCTTTGAAAACTGTCCTCCTCATAAAGGAGAAATGCAATGTCTCAAATCTGTGGAGAAGCAACTCAGCAAAATCAAATGTCTGTCTTAAAATAGCTTAATTATAAATTCAGAACCTGCAGAAATATTGGATCTATAGCTGTATACATAAAACATTTCTAATTTACCTCCGTGATACAGCAATAATAACTGTGTTTTCTGAGGGCTTGGTTGCTCTGATGGACCTAAGGGGAAAAAAACAACAACAGTACAAGCAACATTATACCTAAATACAGTATTGCAAAAAGGATGATTAATTTTGTATTTGAATGTAAAGCACTGATATTTTAGTTCAGTATTGTAACTTTTGCATTACTCCCCAAGACATTTGGATGGTATAAGTAGGTATGCCAGTTACGGGCACAAGCTAAGCTATTACACTTCCCCCTCCGAATCCGCAGTTTCAGCATCTGCGGATTAGATTATTCGTGATTTTTTTTAGGGGGGGAAAAAAAAAGCTGCATTTCAGACCTTCCCTGCCTCCCTCCTGCCTTCCCCCCAGCATCCCGGCCTTACCTGGTGGTCTAGTGGGCTTTCGGGGCAGGAGCGATCTTCCTACGCTCCTGCCCCGTGCAGATCGCCAATAGGAAATGGCTGCCGTAAGCTCCCGTCGTAGTCTCGAGAGACTACAGGAGCTCATGGCAGCCATTTCCTATTGGTGACCTGCACGGGGCAGGAGCATAAGAAGATCGCTCCTGCCCTGAAAGCCCGCTAGACCACCAGGTAAGGCCAGCACAGGCTGCCCAGCCCAGAGAGGAACGATCTTCACTCTGCCTGGCCCGACACCGAAGCGGGGAAAGAAGAGACCGAAGCACCCGCACTGGCCACTGCAAACATGCACAGAAGGAGGCGATCGGAGGCGGAGACCACCAGGTTAGGTCTGGGGGTGGGTCAGAGCCGGCACAAAGTTATCCGCGATTTTTCACACTTCGCAGTCCGGCTCTGCCCCTAATCCCCACAAATACTGAGGGACAAATGTATTCAGTTGGCTTCTTTCCCACTTGTCAACTGTTATTCTGCAGCATCAATTAAAAACTTAATTATCTACAAATTACTAAATATTGTTTCCAGCCCATTTTCAGGTACATTTGCCACACACACAAAAAAAAAAAATCATACAACACACTTTGAACATAAATAACACATTAATTGAAAACTGTCATGCCATATTTCAAAAATATATACAACAAACTGGGAAAGATATTTTGACACTGTACACTAAAACAGTTTTACAGGGGACTTGAATGTGAAAAAACGCAGGTTTACAAAACTGCTCCAGCCTACACACACATAAAAGCAGGCCCTCTATGTGATGTACACAAAGGTGCAATTGGAGAACTTGTTGCTAAGATGCAGACCCAATTCTAACATGCACGCCAAAGCCATTAAAGAATACAAGCGCAAAGCTGATGTGCCCATATGTTCCATGCAATGCTTGATAGTACAGTATTTTATTAAGTACACATGCTTCTTGGCGACGCATTCGTAGCCTACCTATGCTCTGCCCTTGTGTACACCCCTTTGCAGTTACGAACTAAGCAACTTTAGCATGTACTTTATAGAACTGCACGAAGCACCTACCACATCAGTGTTAATTATTGACACCTTTGATGTACATAGCTACTCGCTTCTGTAAACTGCAAAAGCATTTGGCACCTAAACGTAGGCACCAAGTTATGGAATAATGGGAATAGAGACTGAACAGGAAACTAGGGCAGAATCAGCACATATGTATTTATGTGATAAAATTCATGCATGTGTGCAGTTATTTCTGCCTTGCATCAGGTACAGCTTTTCTAGATAAGACTATTTTATAAAAGATACATTGGCCCATATATTGCCTTTTTTAAAATAGGTGCAACATGTTCACCTGCGTAAGCAACCTCTGATAAAATTACCTTCCTTTCCAGGGCACTGAGCTTAAGTGATCACATAACAAGGATTTGAAGAGCTTACTCCCCTCTTCTACACAGCCCAACTGAACTGATTTGCTCAATTCTCCTTCCTCCTTTCCTGGGCACTGTGCTTAAGTGATCACATAGAAAGATGACAGCAGATAAAGGCCAAATAGCCCATCCAGTCTGCCCACCCACAGTAACCATTATCTCTTCTTCTCTCTAAGATATCCCACATGCCTGTACCATGCTTTCTTGAACTCAGTCTTTGTCTCCATCACCTCTACCGAGAGACAATCCCACACATCTACCACCTTTTCTGTATAAAAGTATATCCTTAAACTACTCCTGAGCATTTCACCTTTTAACGTCATCCTATGCCCTCTCATGCCCGAGCTTCCTTTCATATGACAGACTCACTTCATACGCATACGAGTCCTCCATGTGTCCATAATGCTTTTCTGTGGAGACTGATATGCCGTTCATTTTATTTAATGTATTTGTGCCTTGGACAGGGAAAGAGTAGCTCATCATACAAAAAAGTATGCCAAAAGGCATCTTGTGCTACAGACTCAACTGCGAAACACAGCCCAAAGACTAATGCTTAAGAAAACAAACAACTCATTCTCAGTTATTGTGTCTAATAGTTAATCTCTTTCACAGCTACCCAAGATAAGAATCACAAGTTCAGTCTTCAAAGAACACAGGTCAAGTTTTCAGTATATTGAATATGTAGGAAAAAAGTTTACATGCTTACTACCTCCATTGCAAGCAAATTTTTCATATATATTTATTGGGGCATTCTGAAAACCTGCTCTGATTTATATTTTAAAGTCATCTGCCTTGACCTCTTTAAAAAACACAAATAGAAATTATAATTTAACATTTTCTCTGTGCACAGTGTGCTTTGTGTTTTTCTTAATTTTGCGGTTACCATTATGTATTAATAAGATTATATTGTGTGTATATATGAAAAATGGATGGAAGAAATTTAATTACAATTAGTATCATTATTATGGGGGTGGCGTCAGGGGCGAAGTTTGGGGAGGAGTACTCGGTTGGTATTTGTCAGGCTTAAGGGTAATTGGCTTGAAAAAGTTAAGGAACACTGCTGTAGAGCACCTGGGACATAAGTGGAAGCAATTGGGAATATCTAACTCCTCATCACAGCTATAAATTTCTAGATCAGAGGTCTTCGATGTAAGGTCTGCAAGCCAAAGGCAGCCCCGGAGACCTTCTGGGTGGCCCATGCACCTATCTGGAGTTCCTTTCCCTTCCCCCCCATCCCCGGTGAGATCAGATGCTCTTACAGGGAAATCCCTGTGAGTTTTTTTCAAGTTTTTTTCAAGTTTTTATTAGGATTTTATATACCGCCTATCAAGGTTATCTAAGCGGTTTTTACAATCAGGTACTCAAGCATTTTCCCTATCTGTCCCGGTGGGCTCACAATCTATCTAACGTACCTGGGGCTATGGAGGATTAAGTGACTTGCCCAGGGTCACAAGGAGCAGCACGGGGTTTGAACCCACAACCCCAGGGTGCTGAGGCTGTAGATCCAACCACTGCGCCACACACTCCTCAGTGAGCCCCAGCATAAACCCAGAAGTGGTAGATGCTGACAACAATAAACTCGCACATAAACCCAGACACTGGCCAGGAAAGAAGCAGGACCCTGCTAATACCCATTTATCTTTTTCTAAGAAGGCATTTGATAAGGCAAATACAGTACAGCAAGATTCAGTCATGACCAAGAAAGCCAAGTAGGAAGTTTCTGATCTTAACGCTAACCCAGAAAGCAGGATCTAACAGGTTTCGTAATCCCCAGAAGTCTCCACCAATCAGAGCAAGTTTCTCACTTGAAGCTAATCTTGATTACCTCAGTAGAGTAAGCCAGAGAGAGACCGAGGAAGGCAGGAGCAGCTAAACCTCACTGGACTTATGCCAAGAATAAAGTTGAGGAAGACAAGCATAAGATAGTCTGTCCTGAACCAGAATACCAGGATGATCACGTGTCTGTTTCCTCAGAGAAGGATACGATTAAAGATGAGGTTGAATCAATGGAATGGAATGGAAGTTACTCTGAACGTATTCCTGTGGAAAGCTAATTCAAATTAAGAAAGGCTAAAGTTTTAAAATAAAAAATGCTCTGCCAGAAGATATGCATGAAGAACAAAGCACAGCTTTTAGGAGAAAAGTTATGAACTGTTTGTGAAGTTACAGCCTCTGAAGTGAAGAGTAGGCAGCCAACTCCACATTTAAAGTAGCTCTCAAAGCAAAAGCCTAGAAATAGGACTGGCTGTTTGTTTCATGGAGGGAAAAGGCTTATTCCCTTAATAGCAGCAAATTAGGACTTTGCAAGCTGACAGCCATAGTGTGAAGATAAGGAAGAGGAAATGTTTCTGTGAACAAAAGCTGCATAATAATGATGTAGTAACAAGAAGGGTTTTTTTTTTCTCACATTATAAACTGAATGGGTTTCACTACATCAAATCATTTAGGTGGAAAAATCCTGTGCCCTTGGGCTTACTTGTAAAAAGCTCAGGGGTGTTTCAGGTTGCTTAGTAAAGCAGTTGAGAAGAGAGCGAAAGTGGCAGATGACTGTTGTGATGGATTTGCCTGCCACTCCTGGAAAGAGTATACTGGTGATAGGCTGGGGAAAGGAAAACGTTCTGAACTTTAAAAAGGGGTAATGGCAGAAGTATAAATGAGCAGGTGACTTCCCTGTAGGAAGCCATGAACTGATTCGAGACAGGGGTACAGGCTCCCAAAGCCTAACTGA
This sequence comes from Geotrypetes seraphini, assembly GCF_902459505.1. Classification (NCBI taxonomy): domain Eukaryota; kingdom Metazoa; phylum Chordata; class Amphibia; order Gymnophiona; family Dermophiidae; genus Geotrypetes; species Geotrypetes seraphini. The sequence goes on along the minus strand of NC_047097.1, from coordinate 24,147,334 downwards.
ACTGAAAAGGTGTCAGAATAAAAGAAAGTGTTTTGAGGTTTTGGTTTTTTTTAGGGGGGGGGGGTTTGGATTAATGACAATAAGAATGCAGGAGGAAAATAAAAGGGCTGATTGAAGCTGAGAGATTTTGGGGTACAATTATTTGAAGAGAAACTTCTTTGAGTACTGGTTTTGAACTGTACACGAGTATGTTTTGTTTTACCTTTATAAAACTTTGTCAGCAGAAGCAGCATTATTAGTATTGGACTCTCTGCCTGTGCTTTACCCTTCTCTCTATTTATCTGCTCAGTCTGGTGCATCTACCTGGTGGACCCTAGGTTGAGCTTACAACCTGAGTGACCCTCCCTTTGGATCGGAGCAGAACACTACATTTGATACACTCAGATTTCATCAAGGCCTTCAACACAATTTCTCATAAGTGATTTCATGGAAAAGCTATAAAAGGGCCTTCCCAGATAGAAACATAGAAACATGACGACAGATGAAGGCCAAATGGCCCATCCAGAGTAACTATTATCTCTTCCTCTCTCTAAGAGATCCCATGTGCCTATCCCAGGCTTTCTTAAATTCATACACCATCTTTGTCTCCACCACCTCTTCTGGGAGACTGTTCCACACATATACCACCCTTTCTGTAAAAAAGTATTTCCTTTGATTACTCCAGAGCCTATCACCTCTTAACTTCATCCTATGCCCTCTCATTTTAGAGCTTTCTTTCAAATGAAAGAGACTCGACTCATGCTCATTTATACTGCGTAATTATTTAAAATCTCTATCATATCTCCCATCTCCTGACTTTCCTGTAAAGTATACATATTGAGATCTTTAAGTCTGTCCCCATACGCCTTATGACGAAGACCACGCACCATTTTAGTAGTCTTCCTCTGGACTGACTCCATCCTTTGTATATCTTTTTGAAGGTGTGGCCTCCAGAATTGTACACAATATTCTAAATGAGGTCTTACCAAAGTCTTATACAGGGGCATCAATACCTCCTTTTTCTTACTGGCCAAACCTCTTTCTATACACCGTAGAATCCTTCTAGCTTTTGTCGTCACCTTTTCAACCTGTTAGGCCACCTTAAGATTATCACATACAATCACACCCAAGTCTCGCTCTTCTGTCACACCAAGTTCTTCACCCCTTAAACTGTACTGTTCCTTTGGGTTTTTGCAGCCCAAATGCATGACCTTGCATTTCTTACCATTAAATTTTAGCTGCCAAATTTAAGACCATTCTTCAAGCTTTGCTAGGTCTTGCTTCATGTTATTCACACCATCGGAGTGTCTACTCTATTGCAGATTTTGGTATCATCCATAAAGAAGCAAATCTTACCTGACAGCCCTTCAGCAATATCGCTTATAAAAATGTTAAACAGACCAAAGAACAGAACCTTGAGGCACACCATTAACCATTAACCACTATCACTTGAGAACGTTCAGTCTTTTGTTTTAAGAAGTTATGAGATCTAGGAGGGAGTACTGCTAGCTGCAGTGTAAGAAGAGCCAGCTCAGAAAGATGGTAAATGGATTGATAGATCTCTCCTATAACTGTGGTCTGGGCAGGAGGGAGGGTAAGGGGTAAAAATGATGTTTGAAAGAAAAAGTTGCCTGCTCAGTGACATTCTCAGATAGGTAGGACATGAAGCCGAGCAGAGGCAGAGCAAAGCATTGGCACTATTGAGTAGGAGTGAGGTGAAAGCAGAGGGATACATTGGAGGAGCAAGAGGTGACAGAATTGGGGGGGGGGGGGGGGTTGGAAAGAGAAATGTTATAGCTTCAGTCACAGGGCACTGTGGAGAGAATAAGGTGCTGGTTCTAGAAAAAACGTGAAGGCATTAGAGTACAACTTTCCAGATTTATATATCTGGCCCACACTTGGGGATCCTTTTACTAAGGTGCCTTAATGGATTTAGCACACTTTAACAATCAATGCACACTAAATGCCACACCTCATTATATACTTAACAAACACTAATTTGTTAGCGCACCTTAGTTAAAGGGCCTCATAGTATATCTTAATTTATGCCATATAACCGTCACCAAATTTGAAAATATGCTTACCTGCATAGTGCTTCTGCATCCAAATACCTGGAATGCCGTTGATCGATAATGATGATTTCATGATGTTTATCCAAAAAGCTTTCTAGTGCAGATTCTGGTGTCCTGGCAATATTACACCTAAATCCTGCTTTTTCACATGCCCAACAGAATCCATTACTCTGGCTGTCTTCTTTGGCAAACACTAAAAGTACCTGGTTCAAAAGTACATTACAATAATTTTTTTTATCTCGTCATCCATCTTGACTAATTAATATATCAGTGTTAAGCCATGGCATAAAAAGAGATTATGTTCTTACCTTGCTAATATCTTTTCTAGTAGATAGCAGTGTCTTTCTGGACAGACATGTAATATCCCCTTGCTTGCCAGCCGTGTAGAAGGAATCCACTCCAGCTTTTGAATCCCTCTTCCTTCACCAGAGGGCTCTGCTGCCCTCTTCAGTTTGTACCAAAACATGCAATAGCCCCATATAGAAACACATGTGAAGGAGGGGTATGGGGAACTCCCCGAACTACAACTTTTCTGAAATTATAACAAACATGTTAAACATTGCCATTGAACAATCAAAATAGCGAAACAAACATGCCAAACAGAAACATTTATGGAGCTCAAATAATATCCCAAAGTGAAATGGGCAGCAGAGCCTTCTGGTGAAGGAGGAGAGATTCAAAAGCTGGAGTGGATTCCTTCTGCACAGCTTGTGCGCATGGGTATATTACCCGTCCATCCAAAATGGCACACCTATTACACTAGAATAATAGTTCTTTAAATATACCATCAAGTTTATACTACTACACATTCACGGAATACTAGTATAATATATAGACAAATGGAAAAGACAATTGTTACTTCAAGTGTTTTCAGGAATGTATATTTCCTTTCATTGGTGAATATGTTTCAGCGGCAACGGGTAGACCAAAACATTTTCCATGGGTTATCTTTCACTACAATCACAGGTCTCAAGTCTGGTAGAATGCCTCCGTTTTGTCTTGTCTGCTCTTGATCTGTCAGCCCGAGCAGGGAAGCAATAGACTGCCTAAGTTTATCTGACCAGGGTTGAAAATTGGTGCTAAGTTGTGAGCCTGTCCTGTGAAGACCTCTAGAATCACCCATTGTTACAGTAGCTAAACATAATTCCAGAGAGGGAGGAGTATCATGAAGAGGGAGATTTTCAAAAATAGCAATTCAATTGGTACAAAATCATAAATAGTTTCATAGTTTATTTAAAATTTGATCACACACCTATCAAAATTCTAAGCGAATGTACAATATTGATAAAAACAGGGATACAATAGTTTAAAACACAAATATCTTCAAAGACAAACCATACAGATTATACATGGAAAGCAGGAAGAACTACAATAAAGTTAAGAAAAGAAACATACAAGGAACAAACAAAAGGGAGGGGAAGACACATTTTGTGCTGCTAAGATTCTGTTAAAAGAAAGAAAAGAAACAGGATAAGGCGAGTAGGAGACATGTAAAGAGTACTTGGCATCACTAGATATCTTTAAGTGGAAAGAGTATCTAGAGTTCAAAGGCATCTTTGAATAAAACATTTTAGGGTGCCTTTAAATTTCTCTAAGTTAGTTTCGGATCTAATGTGTAAAGGCAGAGAATTCCAGATTGTGGGCGCTGTTACAGAAAATATTGTTGTACGGCGAGTGCCGATTATTTTCAACAAGGGTACGAAAAGAAGGTGTTGATTTGAGGATCTAAGTGTCCTAGATGGTTCATGATGAATAATCAATTTATCTAGAAATGCTGGTTCATTCACTATTCTGCAATATTGGAAAAATAAATTTTATTTTGCTTATCTGCAGTGTATATTATAATAAAAAGGAAATAATTATAATCGTGGCTTTACTCACAGTATTTAAAAATAAAACTTCTTCCAAACACTGCTCTGACAAAACATTTAATGTCATGCAAATTAATGAATGTTTACAAGATTCCTGCTTAACCTCCCTCTCCCCCAAACCTTTGTACCAATAATCGACAGGGAGTGACAAATCAGAAGCTGCCCTACAAATCTCTTTGGATGGAACTGCCCAGGACTCCACCCATGAAGAAGCTACACTCCTCACAGAGTATGCTTTCAAAGAAATTAGTAGTTGCTTACTACACCCCATGTATGCTGCAGAAATAGTCATGTAAATCCATCTTGAAATGGAAGATTTAGATGCTAACTTTCCCATGCGGCTAGAATTCGTTAGTACAAAAAGATGACCTGAGAAATGAAAATCATTTGTCACCTCAAGGTAATAGAGAAGAACTCTCCTAACACCAAAATTTTGTTCTTTTCTTCAAACGGTTCGAGAGAGCTAAATAAAAGCACAAAAATTTCAGGAAAGGAGATTTTGGAGGTAGGGGACCTAAATTCCAGCCCCAGAAACCTCCCAAAGCCTCCTATAGACCACAATGGTCTGTACTCACAATTATGATAGTGCTGTGCCTGCTTCAGCTAAAACAGCTGGAATATGGAGAAGATTACTGCCTCAGACAAGCATGTAAAATGACTCCATATGCTTGTTTCTTTGGGCTGCCAGTCATACATAGTAAGGTATAACCGGAGACTCTAAATCCTCACGCGTCATCGGAGGGGGGGGGAAGAGGAGAAATGTATTTGGCACCCAATACAGCCCTCAGGACCAATAAAGGCCCACATAGCCTGCGCTCAAGCTCTGGTAATAATTATGAGCAAGCCTTGTCACTACAATGGTCCCTGAGCCTTCTGAAAGTGATAAAACATAACCCTTCCTCCCACTATCCTGTATGGGTCCTCTGTTTTCTCTTCAATATTCTATATTGTAATATAATCTAGGCAAACTACTTTCATTTTTCAGGGAGATGGTCTAATAATAACAACCACCCTAAAAAGCCAGGCAGTGTTTTGAACCCTGTATAAAATGGAACTGTGAGCATCATAGACTGCAAAATAGGTTGGCCACAAGGGCCATGGCCCTACCAATTATTTGCCCTATAGAGCATCAGAAACTAGGGAGATGGGTATAGAGCCAGAATTTAGTGTGTTTGGCCTTCCTGAGCTACAAGATATTCCACTGCCCCTGGTGGATCTCAAATTAAGATTAATACCCTAGCAACAACAAATGAAAATGAATATGCTTTAAAGCAAACACTTTTGTGATTTTTTTTGAAGTGCCAACCAGTGCAAAAAAAAAAAAAAAAAGTTGACATTTTTAAAGAAAATCTAAGTTCTTATCAAGTGCAATATTCATTTTGATTTTCACTCATTATGAAGTTGTACCTGAAGTTGATCTTGGTGAAGTCTCATGGAGCCAAATTGTACTTCTCTTACTGATCCCTACGAAAGAGAAAAATAGCATACTGTAAAATCCAGAGGTGAATGTACACATTATTCATATATGATGATACAAAGCATACCATTCCACCACACTGAAAAACAGTTCACATAGCTCAGTCTCTCTAGTAAAGAGCAGATGAATTTCTTTTCATTCCAAGTTCCTTCACAAAGTATAAAATGTAAGATTTATGTCATTAATTAAGTGACAAGCATGCTCAATAGTTCTGTTGCAAGTGCAAATATGTGGTCTTTTACTCAAGACTGGAAACCAATTGATGTCTTATACATTAAGGGCTCCTTTTACGAAGGCGCGTTAACGGTTTAACGCGCGTAATAGTGCATGCTAAACCGCCAGCTACCGTCTCCTCTTGAGCAGGTGGTAGTTTTCCGGCTAGCGCATGATGAAAAGCCACTACTCCGGCTTCGTAAAAGGAGCCCTAAGAGTTGGTGGCCATCAAACTGCTGCCCCAGTAGGCTAGTGTATTTTAATCAGAAAAGGAAGGCATTCAAAATGTTTCTTTGATTAGAAAAGGGAAGGGGTAAAACGCGGACCTCAGACCTGACAGACCTCGCGGATCTAAAACCGCACATCCTTAAAAATCTGAGGTCCGTGCTACTTGTAGTCAGTTTCTGGCTCCGACAGACCTCGATGACAATTTAGCTTGATGGATCCGTCTCAGCATAGGGAGGGAAAAGTATTAGGATCCGTCAGCGCTAAACTGTCATCGAGATCTGTCAGAGCCAGAAACTAACCACAAGTGGCACAGACCTCAGATTTTTAAGGACATGCGGTTTTAGATCCGCTAGGTCTGTCAGGTCTGTGAAGTCTGCGATTTACCCCTACCCATTAGAAAACAAACTCAAGAATTCATTTTATTACAAGAGAAAAGAGCACACATATGCTGTGTACATAAGCAGCCTCTCTTACCAGCTCAAATGCAGTAAATTGCCTAAGGTACAGAACTGAAAGTCACACAAAACTATCGAGGAAAACACACTGCATCTGAAGTCTTAAGCAATTTAGATCATCAAAATGTTAAGACAGAAAAACAGGAAATGGAATTAAAACCAGCTTATGACATGCTTTCCCTCTCGAGAAAAGCAGAGTACTATGAAATGGTATTGGTATTTTGTCAATGTCACATCAATGACTAAGCCCAGAAATACAGGATTTTAATTAAGTTTTGACTAAAGATGTGCATTTATTTCTGTACCCTCTGAAGCCTTGAATAGCTGAAGGCTTTAAATATAAAGTTGATGTGTTATCTCTCCCTTCCTATTGTTTTTCCCCCATAAGTGTCTTATTTACTATCAACAACTTGTTTTTCTCTTCCCATTCTTTCCTTTTGTTTTAATATGTTCATAAAGTTAGTCTTTAATATGTTTTGTAAGATTTAGTCAGTCGTTTATTTTGTGGTCCCCTAAAAATTTGTAATTTTTTTGATGTGTACAGTACATCGCTTATAATTTTGAATAAGCGATCAATCAAATCTATAATAAACTTGAAACTTATGATTTTACTAACCAAGCAGTGCAAGACTACAACTTTCCACAGGAAATACAGCCTTCTAGTGGTCCTCATCAATCCCTCCAGATTTTCCTCATCATGAAACAAAATTGTTATACGTGTAAAATTCTACTGCAAGTTTTCACAAAGAAAAGTTTACAGCTAAAATTTATATAATTTTATTTTCTACTTTAAGAACAGTAAACCCATCCTACATATGAACTCCCAGGTCTAAGGCCTGAATTCGCGGGAGCCAGTAAGGAAGCTGCTCAGCGCTGAGAAGCAGTGCCAAGTCACGCTGCTGCTCATGCCGCTAAAATGGACTAAGTGGGTCCTGTGCAGTCAGTTAGCAGCGGGGCAGGAGTTCAGAAAGCTTGCTCCTGCCTGCTGCACCTCCACCAACCATCGGCAGAGGACCCGCTGCACCTCCTCCAGATTGGCAGAGGTAGGAAGATAGGGCAGGGAGGAGGAGGGGTGCGGAGCCTGGCCGCAGCAGCCTTAAAAATTTCTGGAGGGGGCATTGACCCGAATATAAACCGGGACCCCCATTTTTGGGCCAAAATCCCGGTTTATATTTGAGTATATATGGGAATCCCCTTGAGCCCACCAGAACAGAAGAGAAATATGATAAAGTAGCCAAATATAAATAATTAAAAGATAAATATATAAAATATAATAGTGGTGCTTCTATAAAATTGGGCTGCCTTCTGCAAGCCATTTTACTGCATACAATTTTAATGTAAAAACCAGCATAAAAACGCCATTTTAATAATGTCATAAGGCTAAAATGCGATAATGTTACAGACATTGTGAAGATGTCTATGCGATGCCTAAAAAGCAATTCTTTAAAGCACGCCTAACTATATAGATGTGCTTAAATTCGCTGAACGCCATTCTCTATTGTGCATCTATGTTTAATAGAATTGCGCTCAGCGTTGTGCTGCTGGACGTCTAAATGATGCCTAACTTTTAGATGTCCTTTACAGCATTTGCCCCTAAGGGCCTGATTCTGTATAGGACGCCAGTATCAGCGGCCACCTAAGAAGCAGCTGCTGATTGTGTGTCAATCATGCACTGGCGCCCTATGGAGAATCGACGCCCAGACAGATGCCTGAAATGTAGGCCAGCATTTGGCAGGCCTACATTTCAGGAGTCCATCTCCCATCTACGGAAAAGTGTATTGACATTTAAGTCTAACCAAGGCCACGCGCACTGGAGGCCTACAATGTGGGTGGTCCTGCCTTGGGGAGGTTTGGGATTTTTTAAAATGTGCATCCAGATTTTTATTTATTTATTTATTCCATTGTGCATCGCACATACCTATACAAGCTCTAGGCGACATTACAGAGGAAGGAGTTAGAAGAGGGTAGGGAGGACTATGGAGGGCAGGAAGGAGTGGAGAGGAAAGAGGCATGTAGAATATTTCATAGATAGGAGTACCATCTATGTAAATGATATCTAAATGAATTAAAGTAATATGTAAAAAGGAATAGAAGGGAGGAACCGTTAAACAATAGAATTCAGTTAATTAAATAAAAACAATGGAATAAAATTTAAAATTAATCATAAACTGGAAGAAAAAATTGAAAACCAAAATCAAATAAGTCTGGCAGAAGTCCAATTTCCTGAAGCAGCTCTGTTGCCTCAGTATATTTTAAATAATCCCAACTGCCAAAGTCCAGACAAGACAGATATCCACTCAGGCTTTCCAGCTGCTGCAGCCCTGACTCATCACTTCCAGGCAGAAGATGCAGAGAGATAGAACAATCCAGTGCTGGGCCGCACTGCTCTTGATGTGCAGCGGATGCTCATGGGCAGCTCCCGAAGAATAAAGCGCTCTGCCTCCATCGGACAACCGGGAGGAGGAGTCCATGGCACGGTCCCACTCCAAGGATCTGGAGACACCACAAGCCCTCCCCATGAGAGAGCAGACTCTGCCCCATCCTATGCAACCACCAGCGATCAACCATGCCTCCAATGGTCCCGCCTCCTGCAACGATCTCCCCGCAGCGATCTCCAGTCACCACACGCAGGTAGGAAGGGCCTCTGCTGAAAATGAACCGTTCCAGGCCTTTAGGTTAGTAGACAGTTAGGCTCTGATTCTATAACTGTCCAAGATGTTTTCTGACTCGCCCGAGTAAAAATTAAGAAAAAAGTACAGAACCCTTTAAAACTATGAATAAGGTAGATGAAAGGAACAAAATAAAATAGAAAACAACATAAAACTAACTAGAACTAAAATCTTAAAAATATAAGAGACACTGAAGGCAACATTCTAGATTGTTTGCCCAACAGAGGTAGGACATCTACTGTTGCCTGCCATCAGAACATGTGTTTTCAACAATCAAGCCTTAACTGCATGTCAGCATGGGATGATCCACATTTGTTTAGAAAACACTCAAAGTTGACACGCAGCTTCTTTAAATGTCACCTTAATTGTGGCGGTTGTCATCTTGTTTGTCCTCAGAGAAACAGACCAAACTTGTGTGCCTATGTAGCCTAATGGTTAGAGCACTTGCCTGCTATGAACCAAGGCCAAGAACCAAAGGTTGCAGGTTCAAGTCCCTCCCTGTGTATGAACATACAGGTAAGCATGTTAACCAATCATAGCACTTATCCCATTTGAGATTTGTTTTTTTTTACTTCAGTGTATAGAATATACATTATATAATTCATCGGTTAGCTTAGCAGGGTTTAAAAAAGGTTTAGATAATTTCCTAAAAGAGAAAAGTCCATAGGCCATTTTTGAGAGGGCTTGGAGAAATCCACTGCTTATTCCTGGCATGAAATCTGTTTACTACTTGGGATCTTGGTAGTACTTGGGACTTGGGTTGGCCATTGCAGGAAACTGGACAATGGGTTTGATGGGCCTTTGGTCTAGCCCAGTATGACAATTCTTATGTTATATTCTTATTTTAGTAAACGTAACTGCATACTGTACAGACTTGAAGAAACATCGCAGAAGGACTAGTGTCTATAGAAACAAAACTCTCTGCAGGCTTAAACATCCCAAAAGATTGCTCTCGCTTAATAAACAAGTCATAAATAAGGAAACATTTACAACTGAATATCTGATATTAACTTATACATTGAGCTCATACTGTAGAATAAGGCTGTGGTCAATAATGCATTAATGTCAGTGCCAAAACTGTTTTATTCTGAACTTCTGTGTTTTTGTTCAGTAACTGAAACAGTTTATTATTTCTGATGTCAGTGTCCTCATGCGACAGATATTTATTTTTATTTATTTAAAAACACATCTATATACTATAGCACTTGTTAATACCATTCTATGCTCTTATGCTTGCTGTAAGACTGTAAGATAAGGAAGGGTTGAGATGTAACAATATCCTCAGTTCTTTCTTTCAAAAGACTGCTTTCAGCAGCCAGACTAGACATAACAGAACTCAGCACAGGCTGCATCATTTGTATTACATATACTTTTCTATACCCTACTACAGAAAAAGCCTCAAGAAATTCTCCTGACACACTGGCACAGTCTACCAGTGGCAGGTTCTTCTTCAAAATGGATATACTTCAGAAAGACCAGAAAGCTTTGAGCATGCGCAAATGCTCAAAGCCTAGTCCAGCCCGGCACAGGAAGAAGGAGGATCTCTCTCGCACCACCCAGCCCAACCCAATGAGGGAGGATCTTCGGGCACCTGCACTGGCATATCCTGTGCATTGGTGCTGGTGCCAGTGCCCAATCGGGTAAGAGTTGTCTTTGCGGTGCTGGGGGGGGGGATGTAGGATCACGGGGGAGGGGGGATGACGCGAGCGGGGTGGGGGGGGGGGAGGATGCCGGTTCGCAGGGGGAATGCCGGAGCCCAGCCCAGCCCAACGAGGGAGGATCTTCGGGCACTGGCACATCCTGTGCATTGGTGCCGGTGCCCAATTGGGTAAGAGTTGTCTTTGGGTGCTGGGGGGGGGATGTAGAATCGCGGGGGAGGGGGGTGACGCGAGCGGGGGGGGGGGGGAGGATGCCGGTTTGGAGTAGGCGGGAGGAGGTTTTAGCATGCGTGGTATACGTGTGTGCGCGCTATATTAAAATTTTTACATAAATTTCTGTTCCCCGTGCGCTATACCCGTGTGCGCGTTTTACACGGGTGCGTGGTATGAGTGAAAATACGGTAATCATTAAGTTCTGCTCTTTGCTTCTTTTTAACCAGCCACTATCTGCAGTTTATTACCTCATATCCCATGATTTTTTCATTTCCAAAAGGAGGCCTTCGTGAGGGCCTTTGTCAAATGCCTTCTAATAATCCCAGCACACTACATTGAACGGTTCACCTTTATACAAATGCTTATTCATGCATTCAAAGAATTCTAATAAATTAGTAAGGCATAACCTTCCTTTGCTAAATCAATGCTGGCTCTGCTATGACCTTATCCTCCCTCACAATAAAAAAAAGAATCCTTTTTTATAGATTCGTTAACCCTTTAAAGTGAAGTTCCTATGTGTCAACACCAAACTATATAGCAACAAAAAGATAATCCAATAAAGACTGTAGTATATCAAACTACGAGGAAAAACCAAACAAAAACTGCAGGCTATGTACAGGATGCAGGCAATGTTTATTTTACCAATGATAAAATGCAGTGAATATACGACCTTATTACCAACCCAAGAACCCGACACGGTCCGTGTTTCGGACAACACGCCTTCCTCAGGGATCCATGGTACATAAGGTATGAAATAGACTGCAAAAAGTACCAAACAAATGTGTTGATCAATCTACAAACAGAAACTTCAATATGAAAATCCTTTGCAATGGCAAACCATATGACAAAACCATATTTTCTATCACTCTCTGCAAAGCAGACACTAAAAGGATTCCTTTAACCAAAGTTATATTAATGATTGTTATTATAGCAGCCTTCTCACCAACATTCTGCCACTTTTTCCCCATAGTATCTTCATTCTTAAACTAGTGAACAAAAAAGTTTTTTTGGGTGGAACTCATTATGCCATATTTATAAGATGGAAAGAGCTATTGCTACGCAGAAAGGGACTTACAATAAGTTGGGAACCAATGGAAAAGTATTGTAATGAGTAGACATCATTTTCTTTTTTTTGTGGGAGATTATATTTATACACTGGGGGGTGGGGGTGGTATATTTGATATTGGAAGTTTGTTTTAATTACTTTAAGAAGGGTGGGAGGGAGGGAATTACTATTATTTGTTTCAGATGACTTGGTAAAGATTTTCAAATGTTGTATTGAAATTATAATGGATCTATTTCTGTACATTTGTTATCTGTTTTAAAATGATTCAAGAATTTTGGTTAATTTAAGTAGGGTGGGGGTGGGGATATATATTTTTGTTTTAGATGATATGTTCAAGAATTTCTAGTGTTATATTGAAATTTTAATGGATTTATTATTGTACACTTGTTTATGATTTAAAATGAATAAAGAATTTTTTTTAAAAAAAAGTTTTGTCATTTATTTTTTTAATGCACTTGAGCCCCCCATCACATCCCATTCTGCATACTTTAAATAAGACACCTACACCACCTTATGTTATTAAATATGGGTTTATAATAATGGTTTTATGTGCTCTTAACTCAAAATCAAGTTGAGAAGCTGAATTGAATCATTTCTACTTTTCTCTCAACACAATCCTTGGAATAACTGAAGCAGCTGGCATCCTGAGCTCAGTGCCACCAATCTCCTAATCTGCTGGGGCCTCCATTTCTTGCCATGTTGCTAGCAGAGGTCCAAAGGGACACAGAAATATCCTCCACTTTGGATACCATCAACTGATACTGCTAAAGGTACCACAGTGGGTTTCCACTAGTTTCCTCTGCACAACTGATTCAGGTTACTTCTCACAGTTAAGTAACTTTGATTTTTTTCCTAATTAACAAAATAATGGGGCCACAATACCAATGGGACAGTGATGAGGGGACAGGAGCTGGCATGTGAGGTCTAAGCTGACTCCTGCTGCAATGGAGATGGTGCTATTTTGATACTGCCCAGTTCTAAGGAGCATCGCTTGATAATCAAATTGTGATTCCATAGCATGAGCCCCTTGTTTTGGGTGCGTAGGATGCTTATTTCAGTGGGAATTGTGGCCATCTTGCCACTATATTGTGTGGAACCCAGGACAGATAGCCTCCTCAGCAGTAGAGGACCTGCTTTTGTTCACTATAGAGTTGGAAGCAGGGCAGGATTAATTCGTTGAAGGCCTCTAGGCACACAAGTACACTGGGCCCCCTGCCCCGCCCCACCATGCGCCCAGGCGGAAACAGGAAGCTGCGTCAGAGGGAAGCTTTGGGCAAGCAGCAACGCTTGCAAAATTACAGTTCCCATTGCCTTTCTTACCCGTGTTGCTTGCTTGTCTTACTTTCCATCAATGGGGGGAGGGAACCGCATTGCCGATCGGGGGGGGGGGGGCCCGCATTGCCAATCAATGCTGGAGGGGCCCATCACCGTTTGGAAAAAACAATATTGATGTCCTCCATCGGGGCCCCCTGACCATTTCGGGCCCTAGGCATGTGCCTATTGACCTATTGGTTAATCCTGCCCTGGTTGGAAGCCTGGGGGGTGGGGGGAAATCCTATTGTGCTTCCAGGCAAATTCAGACCTTCCTTCATACAAATCCTTTCTTAGGGCATTTGTGTAACCTTAGAGGGTTTTTAAGGATCCTGGCGAGACCAGGACCCTTTTCTGGTCCAGAGTCCTAATGAGAAAAAGTAAAGCTTCCCTGGCCTTGGAACCACAGGCCATAAGTGGGACTGGGACTGGAACTTTGATGCCAGTTTGCCAGACGGTAGTGGCCTGATTTGTCCAGCTTCGCTTGGGAGGGACCTGGGGTGCCCATCATGAAGAGATGGGACACTTGCTGCAGTTTGAAGCTTTGTAATCAATCAGCTAGTTGGAGGCAGGAGTCATTTGCTTGTTCTTTCTTACCCTGTTGGAAGGGAAAGCAATTCATGTGATATCAGTCATCATGGTGGTATCTAATCTGCCATATTTCATTTTTGTTAAAAGTTGCATGGAAGTTTAATTATGCAATAACATTTGCAGAAAAATGGGTTTCTTTGTACCATGTGGTTTGCCGGTTACTATTCAATTAGGGATTCACTTGACCAGGGGTATCTAAACTTTTGTACACAACTGTATGAAATAGACATAGGTGCCATCTTTGTGGATTCTATGGGTGCCTGAGCACCCCCAATAGTTTTCCCTGTAAATCTTTAGACTTGGGACTGCAAGCTTCATGAGTCAAAGCTACAGGAAAGGAGTGGAAGGAAGTGCTTCTGTATCCAAGACCTCAGGGAAGGAGGGGGTTGCTATAGCCTAGCTACCACCAATGGAGAAAGCGAGTGCAGCAGACTCTGACAAAAGGAAGAGACAGATTTAGAAAACTTTATTGGCATGACAGTTACCTATGTTGCTAACTATAGCAATTAAGATAAAGAGAGAGAGATACTGGGAGAGGAATAAAGGAGGCAAAAGGAGAGACAATGCTGCTCTGAAATTCTGGAAGAGACAAAGGAGATTTTGAAGCTGTGGGGAAAAAAGGAACAGGATGTGAGAGGAATTCAGGAAGAAAGCATGGACTATGTGGGGGAAGGTTACTGAGAAAGGAGACATGATCTAGAAGAGTGGAAGAGCAAGCAGAGGGGACACACATTATAGGCAGAAAAAGGGCTGAATGCATCTGGTAGCACTAAAGAAATAATAAATAGTAGTAGTAAAGAGAGAGAGTAGGTGTGTGGGACTTGGAAAAGAGTGGCTGACGGAAAGGGAGTCAAAGAGAGAAAGACGTGAAGATGAGAAAAGGGGAAGGGAAATTAGTAAAGCTGAGAGAAAATTATGGAGACACAAATGTATATGGAAGAAAGACTGGAAGGAACGTGAGAATAGATAGAAAGCCAAGAATAAGTAGAGACAGATGACTGTTTTAGGAAAGATTTCTGTGCAAGCTGGGCTGGATCAAGGTAATGGCTATATTTTGACCTTCTCCTCTGGCCCTGTAGTCACCAGAATTAACATGTTACTTAACTGGCAGGAGATGGGGGAAGCAGGAGGGGATTGTACTAGTATTCGATTGCATAATCTAAAAATATCTTTAAAGTAGCTTCTCTTTTTCAGCTCTGAAATGTAGAGGCCTATGACCGAGAATAGAGAGTAACACTTGTCTCTTTTTTTAAACAAAAAAAGTCATTCTCTTGTTAAATCAGATGAGAGACAGTGGTGTTAGACTACGTGGGCTTATTATGCTGTATCGTCCCAAAGAAATACGACAGCAGCAGGAAAAGGTTAGAGGAGATAGGTGGAGTTTGGAAGGGGGTAAGGTGTTCACTGCTCTCCAACTATGTGTGTTGGTTTGGTTTTCTTCTTGGTCAACCAGTAAGCCTTGGCTTTCCATTCTCCCTCTCGGCATAGCCCTGCTACAAGTTAGCTTTTGGAGTGTGTGACCTGAATGGACATACAAGGAACTATTAATGAGGAGGTACTGCTGTGGTGGTATGTTACTCCCATATCCTACTACATCACGTGGGCCAAGAAAAGAGGGGAGACTGGGGAGATAATGGGGCTGGGCAGAAAATAGAGAAGGGGATGCTTGATAAAAGGAGAGAGTAAGAGGGATGTTGTGCTGGAGTTGCCACTAATAAAGAAGAAGCCGTTGTGTCAAAGCTGTTACCACCAAATGAAGTGCCAATTTCCTTTTTTACAGAAAGTACAGGAGTTGGTGCCAACTCAGCTCCCCAACCAACCACTTACTCTGGCTGTAACTGCTAGAGCAGGTGGGCTGGCACACAGTGGGTTGATATGAATGCACACCTTTGTGTTCACTGGTTTCCTGCTCAGCATGTGATCTTTGGGTTTTTCAATCTGAGGGCAGGAAGCAGAACATGCAAATGTGGTCCTAGGCGCTGTGGAGCAAGCTTCCAAGATTTGTGCATAGAGCCTTTCTAGATGTGGAACTGCTATTATATTTCATTCTGTGAGTTCTAGATGTGAATAGTATCTGTGGCTCTAGGAAGGGGGAGTAGGAATATATGATCCTTGCTAGGAAGGGCGAGGATAAAACATTTGAAATGTGCGATGAATCTGCTTAGAAGGTATGAGGGATGGGTGATCCTAGTCTGCTGAAGAATTAGTAGGGGGCAATTCAGGTCAGGAGGAAGTATAGAATAGGGGAGTGGATTGGGTATACAGTGTTCCCCCGTGAATTCGCAGTCCACAGTTCGTGGTCCCGGTCATTCGCGGTATTTTCCGACTGTGAAGAGGAAACAGGAGAGGGCAGCTGGAGCGCTGGCAAGTGAGGGAAATCACTCGTGGTATGCTCCGACTGCCTCTTCCTGTACTAAATTCGGGCCTCACCAATCAGGAGCTGCGTGTCAAAGCAGCTCCTGATTGGTGAGGCCCGACTTTAGTACAGGAAGAGGTGGTTGGATCATACTGCAAGTGATTTCCTTCACTCGCTGGCGCTCCAGCTGCCCTCTTCTGCCTTCCCAGATGAAAAACTGTATTTGTGGGGATTCCTGGAAAGGAACCCCCCGTGAATATCGGGGGGAGGGGGGGAGTATTGTAGTGTAGTATTAAACATCCTATCCCCAAAACAAAAGTCAAATTGCATTTGGAGAAAGAAGTGAGGGAAAACCAGAACAAAGAGATGAGGGGAGGAAGAAGGCATTAAGTCATGGTGGGATTGAGAAAGAAGTCCTCCCTATGTGTGCACCATCTGCCGTGCTCAACCTGACCATGGTGTTCACAACCCACTATGCTTTAATTTCCTTTATATGGATTTGGTCATTTGTGTCAAGTTGAGCACTTCCAATCATTTTGAAAAGTTGTCTCCTATGAATACAGATGGAAGAATACGATACCATAATAGATGGCTTTACCTTCTGTCATATTTTTCAAAAGTGTAGAACTCCTAGTGTATTTCACCTCATCTTCACTTGATTTATTTTAAAGAAGCAGTTTTCCATTTAAAATTAATTTTAATGACAGGGTAGGGTGCCATCTTCCTTTAGGGAGGGGGAAAAAAAAAGAACAGTGTAATGCTATAAAGCTTCCAAATTTATTGGCTTGTTTTATGAGCACAGTGGAGACAATATGAAACCCAAGGCAGAAATTTCCTTTGTATTATAATTTGGCAGTGTATAGGAAATCAGTGTTATTCCATAGAAATAGTAACCACAAAGCACTGCCATACAGCTAGTACTATTATGTGGAGCTAATTTCAATTTTTGATACATGTGAAATTAAAATTCTTACTGCCTAATCTTGTTGGACGACATCTGAATACATTATTTATAAATCAGTTGCACTGGTGATATGAGTAGCTAAGTGGAGCTCTGTATTTGAGGAAGCTTTATTTGCTATCAGTTTATCCAAAAAGCTCTTAGTTTAGACCAGTGTCTTTCAAACTGTGTGCCACAGCACAGTGGTGTGCCCCAAAAAGATTCCGGGTGTTGCCAGAGAAGATTCCAGAATTTTACTTTATTTTTAAAAATTCCCTTCATAAGTATTCACTAGAATAGATGACATGTATGTCACGTACACAAAGAGTGTCATTGTTATGAGAGACTGCATGCGTAAGTATACAGCCACCTAGGCAAGCATCATTCTTATTTTATATTTTATTGTAATTCGCTTAGTAAATTATGAATAAGCGATTCATCAAATTTATAATAAACTTGGTTTAACGCGATTGGTCCATGAAAACTAACGGCAAGTAATTTTAGTGGACAAATTAAATTTAAAAAAAAAAAGAGAACATCTGTAGACGGTGGATGATGAAATGTTTTGGTTTTTTGTCAACTATCGAGCTGCATTTTGAGTTAATTTGCACTCAAAAACAAACACATCCATCATATTGATTAGCAATTCTATTCTATCTACTTCAGTTTCACCATTGTTACAATTACCCCTGCATACCTTAAAGAACTTTAAATAAATAATAGTTTTTTGGTTGGTTTTGTAATTTTATAATTTCAGTTATAATGTGCCACGAAAAACATTTGCTTCGATTAGTGTTTCGGAACTAAAAAAAAGTTTGACAGACCTCTGATTAGAATTTTCCTCTTTGATTTTGGCACTGGACTAAAATCACTCTGGGTATAAAGTTTGTCTCTCCGACGCAGGAGTTCTCAACCCAGCCCTTGGATATACCAGAACAGTCTGGTTTTAAAGATACCAACAATAAATATACAGGAGATAAATTTCATTTGCATGCTTTTCCATTGTTTAAAAATCCGTCTGGCTAGGTGTGTCTTGAGGACTGAGTTGAGAACTTCTGCTGGTCAAGTGATTCAGTAAGCAACATACTTGTTTTTGAAAATGAAGTCCTCTGTTAAGGTCATCCAAGGTTTTTATCATAGGAACAGAGTGAGAAACTACCTTTGAATCACTTTCCCCTATCATATTTCCTCAGCATTTGCTCTTCTGTATCATAAGATATAGAGCCCTATTAAGTTTTGTAGTTACTGTGCACCAATTGACAAAAATAACATATACCTGCAAAGCCTCTGCATTATCCAGTGTACCATTCAGTTAATGCAGAGGACTTTATCTGCCATTTGTTAACATTATGGTAAAAAAAAGTGATGCACTTCGCTATACCTTGAGTCGGTATTAACTAGGCCACATTATCTGCCTTGTTAACAGATGATGTGTGATAACTTATTTTGTGCTGTCTTGTGCTGTCTTCTGTTTTAAGAAGATAATTCTAAGTAACAGGACTTTTACTAAAAAAAATCATTCCATGTTAAGTGGTCCAGAGCTCACTACTTGGTCATCTTAGAAGTTGATGAAATTTTTTCAAGGGATATGTTGGGACCAGTGTTCCCTCTAAGCGGGCGGGTGTTGTGAGCAAACTTTTTTCACTGTGAGCTAAAAATATCGGGCGCCAGCAAGTTATGAGCCAAATAAATATGTTGCTTTCTACCACAGAACTTCCTTACGTTTGTATGGAATCTATCCCCCTTTCAACTTTAGAGAGTGCCCTCTCGTTCTCCCTGCCTTAGCTACTAAGTCTATTCCCTTCAGTACCTTGAATGTTTCTATCATGTCCCCTCTCAATCTCCTCTGCTCAAGGGAGAAGAGGCCCAGTTTCTCTAATCTTTCGCTGTACGGCAACTCCTCCAGCCCCTTAACCATTTTAGTTGCTCTTCTCTGGATCCTTTCGAGTAGTACCGTGTCCTTCTTAAAGTACCAGTGCTGGACGCAGTACTCCAGGTGAGGGCGTACCATGGCCCGGTACAGCAGCATGATAACCTTCTCTGTCTCTTCAGTCCAGCATCTGCCCCTTCCATTCACTGTCTGTCTTTCCCTGCCATCTCTCCTCCTGCCCCCCCCCCCACCCCCCAATTTGGTCTAGCATCCATCATCTTCCTTCTGTTCCCCTCATGGTCTGGCATCTCTATCCTTCCCTCCCCCCTGTGGTTTTTAGCATATCTCTCTTCTCATTTCCTCCACTCAGATCTGATCATTCTCTGCTCTCTCTTCCCTTTTCTTCTCTGGTCTTCCTTCTCTATTTTCTGCCTCCATCTAAATTAAATTCTTTCTTACTATTTAGTCCCGTTTCCCTCTTTTCACTGTGTCTACACACAGCTTGTCACCCCTTTCCCTCACCCCTCCATTATCTTACTATTTTCTTCCCCCTTTATTTATCTCCTCCTTCCATCCAGTATGTGTTCTTTCCCCACTTCCATTCAGCATCTGCTCTCCCTTCTCAACTGACATCCATCTGCCTTCTGCTCTCTCTCCCTTCTTCTCACTTCCATCATCTGTCCCCTTCTCTCTCTCTCTCATCTCCTCCATTCCATCATCTGCCCCTTCTCTCTCTCTCTCTCTCCCCCCCCCCCCAACTTCCATCATCTGCCCCCCTTCCCCTCACCTTTGTGGGTCACTTTCTTTCCCCTGAGGGTGGCTCATGTCACAGGGGAAGCTTTGGCCGAGCAGAACCGCTTGATTGTCAGTGGAACTTACTTGATTGATGTCGATGCTGGGGCCCGTTGCCGTTTGAAGGAAAAAAAAAAAGGTGGAAAAAAGGAACCTGTAAAGGCGAGAGGAAGGGAAACCTCCAGGACAGCTGCTTTTTGCCCTCCTTCAGCGGCCCAAGAGTTCAGACCAGCAGCGGCAGCTCTGTATGCTTTTAACTTCGGCACAGAGCTGCCCCTAATCAATAGTTTAGCGCGGTTTCATGAGGCAGCCTCGGGGCCTTTGATAGCCGGCCCGCTTCGATGATGCGATGTGGGCCGGCCTAGCAAAGGCCCCGAGGCTGCCTTATGAAACCGCGCTAAACTATTGATTAGGGGCAGCTCTGTGCCGAAGTTAAAAGCATACACAGCTGCCGCTGCTGGTCTGGAGGTGCGGAGACAAGGCAGGAGGCAAACGCGGTGGAAGGCAGGAGTCCCGGCGAAGGCAGGAGTCCCGGCACAGCGACTGCAACAGGAAGTTGCAAGTCAGCTGACGCCGGCCTTTCGTTGCGGCGGGGACCGAATCCTTCGCGGACCGGCAAGATTTTGTTTGCAGACCGGCGGTTGAAGAACTGTGCTCTACACTGTGTGCGCTGTGACGAGAAACATGTGCGCTGCGAGGTAATATTTTGTGCGCCAGCGCACCCCAGCGCAGCTTAGCGGGAAGGGACCTCCAATGAAGATATCCAAAGTTTTGGGGCATAATCTCAACCAGGTCCAAAGTTAGGGGTCCTTTTATTTGGGCCACTTTTTTGTATCTGTGGAAGATGTTGAGTGGGGACCCTCCTTGAAACTAGACCAGTTGGCATGGAAGGATTATGTCACCTATTTCAAACTTACTCTTATAAACAGCCTGGCCAATCAGAGCCTCAGGATGTACAGTCATCGGAGGCACAGGGAGGGGGTTGCATGGCGGCAGGAGAGCGTGGTCAATTGCTGCCAAAGGGGGCTATAATGCAGTCAAAATACATGCCACAAGATGCACTTTTTAACAGTGCTGTTACTGTATCAGCACCCCTGGACCAGTCACTGATTTTTGACCACAAAAGCCGAAGCTGCTCTTGAATAACAGCTCGGTGATTTTGAAGAATCCACACAAGTGCTCATGTCAATGTTGAAGAGCTCATTTACATGGCAGTGACAGAGACTACTAGAAAGGTCACTAAAGGCTAAATTAAGCTGTTTTGATAATCTGCCACTAAACTGTGTGCAGGCTAAATTGTCGGAAACCAGTTTAGCGACCGCATTAAAGTTTTGAGAATCTGGACCTTAGTGGTTTACTTAAGCTAAACATCAAAGCCAGAACCCCTTAACATGGTGCACTATTCAGAAACATAGCTAGGTGGAGTGCAAGGTAGAGAGCTGCACGGGGACAGAAATCCCGCCCGTCCCTGCCAGAAACCCCTCCAACCCTCATAATAGTTACCTGTCCCCCCAAAAAAGCAGCAATTACTTCTGACAGTTTTGTTATTTTGCCCGCTTGATTAGATTGTAAGCTCTATGGAGCAGAAACTCTCTGGTTTCATGAACCATGTTCTCATAGCGCTCTAGAAATAAGTAGTAGTAGTAGTATTTTAAAATTCTGTATAATGAATGCAAATTCTTTATTTGTTTTATGTGCAGAATTACCCCATGAGAAACTATCATTCTTTGATCCTTTTCTCATCCTAAGTCTTGCATCATAAAAAATTAATAAAGATATTATAAAGACTGATTTAGTGAATATTATTGGAAAGAGACCCCCGAGGCTCGAAGGTCAGCACTCTAGAACCTTCCGTTCATTATTTTTTCTTTGATTTGTTTCAGAGCATTTAAAAAGAATTGGGCAATATTTATAAGGGCCTCCATAGGTAGCATCAATCTATTTGTTTTAAATTTCTCACATGAGGAACACAAAGGCCCTCTTTTACAAAGGCGCGCTAAGCATTTTAGCGCGGATTTAGCGTGCGCTAACTGCTAATGCGTCCATAGGATAACGTGCACACATTAAGCACGTATTTAGCAAGCGCTAAAAATCTTAGCGCACTTTGTAAAAGAACCCTTAGTGTACAATTCACTGTAAAGTCAAAATTAGGGTTGGTTTAGAGGCATTCCAGAGATGAACCTTAAAATTATACATAAAGCAGAAAAATTCAGCCACTATTTGTATAACTTTAAATATTAACTGTCAAAGGAAATGTCAAAGAGGTTTTTTATTTCTTATCTTTTCTCACTGCTCAGTGAAGAAAGTTTATGAAGCAGAACCTTAACAGATGAAAATACATCCCAGAATTCTTTCCAACTTCTCTGCAAATGTGTGGGGAGGAGACTGTGCAATCTGAATGGTTCAGTACCCATACATTGTAAGAACAATGAAATTAAATCAGCATATGAAAACATTAGATGAGCAGATCTCAAAGTATGGATTTTATAGTTTAACCACAGGGTGCCACTATTCCACAGCCAGAGCCCAACACTTTGTCGAGCCCTAGGGAAACCTACATTTGTAGGCACTTACCGCAGGCTTCCATTTATTTCCTTTCTCTCTTTTCCTCTCCAGTCTCATGCTTTCTTTCCATGCCCCCCATCCCCACCCCTCTCACCAGGATCTTTGTTCATGGCTTTCCCCTAAAGATTCACTTCTCTAAGTGGCACAGAGAAATCGGAAGTGTCCAGTTCCACATGTGGCAGCAGCAGTAGTAGATTGGGCGGGAGCATGGGGACTGTGCAAATATATACTTTAAATGGCTTGGCCCAGTGTTCTTAACCCATTGCTCTAACCAAAGGAAGCTGAGCAAATCATTTTAATCCTCCCTTGCTTTTGGTACAAAGCGGAGATATTGAGGTAGGACTGCCCCAAACAGTGAGATTACTGGTACAAAGTCAAGTCTCATGCAGAAACAGACTGTTCATGGCATGCACTGGTGCATCTGCCCCAAAAGGCCACCTCAATGACTGTGTTCCTAAGATGATAACACAGATTACAGAAACTATGAATCTGTGCAGCCATATCTCACATTGTTAGGAGAAGCTCCATGCAAGACATCAGCTCTGAGGTGTCTGCATTTTTCGGGTGCTTTGGAAAGAACCTTACGAGATGCACAGGCCTGAGATGAAGCAAATATTCTGAATATTAACAAACTTTAGGTCTGGAAACACCAAAGGAATTCTATGAAAACTCAGTTTCAATGCCAAAAAATGCAAGTCATGCACCTGGGGAGCCGAAATCCATGCAAGGTTTACACCCTAAATGGCGAGATCCTGACATGAACTGAAGCAGAAAGAGACTTAGGGGTGATTGTCAGGGAAGACATGAAATCTGCAAACCAAGTGGAGCAAGCTTCATCCAAAGCAAGGCAAATCATAGGTTGCATACGCAGGAGTTTCATCAGCCGTAAACCGGAAGTCATTATGCCACTGTATAGATCCATGGTGAGATGCACCTGGAGTACTGTGTGCAATTCTGGAGGCCGCATTACTGCAAGGATGTGCTGAGACTGGAATCGGTCCAGAGAATGGCCACCAGGATGGTCTCGGGACTCAAGGAGCTCCCATACGAGGAGCGGTTAGGGAAGTTGCAGCTCTACTCACTCGAGGAATGTAGAGAGAGGGGAGATATGATCGAGACATTCAAGTATCTCACGAGCCGCATCGAGGTGGAGGAAGATATCTTCTTTTTCAAGGGTCCCGCGGCAACAAGGGGGCATCCGTGGAAAATCAGGGGCGGGAAACACTAGGAAGTTCTTCTTCACTGAAAGGGTGGTAGATCGCTGGAATAGTTTTCCACTCCATGTTATTGAGGCCAGCAGCGTGCCAGATTTTAAGGCCAGATAGGATAGACATGTGGGATCTATCCGCAAAGATAAATAGGGAGGGTCATTAGAGTAGGCAGACTTGATGGGCCGTGGCCCTTATCTGCCGTCTATTTCTATGTTTCTATGTTTCATAGCACAGGAATTTCCACCAAAGAGTATCTGCTTGAATATAAAGAACCACCTGATCTCTACATAGATGTTGTTCTCTCTTTGTTATGGACAAGCAGAAGTCTTCTCGGTTTAATAAAGTTCAGGCAGTTTTTTCAAATGTGGTGCTTTACAGATTGGTAGGGTTAAGACTTAAATGTCTCCCCTTCAGGTTGAGCCGCCTGGTGTTGATGGTCAGCAATCTAAGCTGGACAAGGCTCAAGGCCCAAGGAGCAGCAGCTCCATTTCAGCCAACGTCAGAGGCGAAAAACAAAATGCAGTAACCACAATACTACTTGCAACCTTTTGCAGCAGAACAAGTCTTTTTGATTCAGACAAAAGCACTCTCAGCTATCTGAAGCTCCCACTTCCAGAGAAGAACACAACAGCAAAACCGCTAACCCTTATCTTTAGGCCGTAGCAGAATAACTGCTCTTCTCCAATTTTTATTTTTTTGCTGTGAGGAAGGAGAAGATAGCAGCAGCAGCTGAGAGATGGGGAAGGGGAGGGATCTGGCACCACCAGATATACCCCTAGAAGAGACATGGGCAAACTACGGCTCGCGGGCCATATCCAGCCCTTTTAGTTTTTTAATACGGCCCGCCGACCATGAGCCCTACATACCTCCTCCACAGCAGCGTCAAGCCAACAGCACTCTAAACATGTTGCTTCGCGGCCTTCTCTCATCAGGGAATTCCCTCTGCCGCATCACTGATGATGTCATCAGTAACTCGGCACACGGAAGGCCCCGACGATGCTCTGGATGGAGGTATGTAGGGCTCACGGTCGGCAGGGTTCGGATGGGAGGGAAGGATGGAGGGTCAACGGGGGTTCGGCTGCACGGCAGGGGTAGGGGCTCAAGGGTTCTGCAGCACAAGGGATGGGAGGGAGAGAGGGAAGGATGGAAGCTGGGCACGGGGTCTGCTGCACGAGGGATGGGAGGGAGGAAAGAAAGGATAGAAGCTGGGCAAGGGTTCTGCTGAACAGGGGGATGGGAGGGATAGAAAGATGCTCTTGGTCCGGCCCCTCTATCAAATTTAAGAACCCATTGTGGCCCACGAGTCAAAACGTTTGTCCACCCTTGCCCTAGAATATGTAGGTACAGAGCCTAAATGCCTCTAAGCTCAAATGAACTGGGAAACCCAGAACCAGAGCCATTCAGAAGATGAAGCTAGGAGTCTATGAGAATACTGGCTGACCAGGAAACACACCATCCTATAAGACAGAGTTCAATTTGATTCTCTCTAACTTCACCTGCTGGTGGATGGTCATAACCCACACATCTCTGGATTGATCTGCTGCTGATAAGATAAGAGCCTTGCTAAGTTTAAATAATCTTTCAAGCACTACCATACAATTGTCTTTGTACTTTAAGAACAGTTCTGAAACAGAAAAACAATGCTGAAACTTATCTGGCCAAAAGATTTTTACAGTAGTAAATGACATTTAAAAATATCTTTAAGAAGATAAGAATTGCCACTGCAGGGCCAGACCAGCAGTCCACAGTGTCCAGCAGTCCGCTCATGCGGTGGCCCCCAGGTCAAAGACCAGTGTTCTAAATGAGTCCAGCCTCACCTGCTTACGTTCCAGTATAGCAGGAACTTGTCCAACTTTGTCTTGAATACCTGGAGGGTGTTTCCCCTATAACAGACTCTGGAAGAGCGTTCCAGTTTTCTACCACTCTCTGGGTGAAGAACTTCCTTACGTTTGTACGGAATCTATCCCCTTTCAACTTTAGAGATTGTCCTCTCGTTCTCCCTTCCTTGGAGAACATGAGTAAAAGTGACAGAGAACACACATCTAGGTACAACCTATTACAACAGCTTTTTAGCAGGCGTAAATGACCATGCCTAGATATGCATTAACATAAGCACATTATAATAATCTACAATTTACACATGTACATATGCGCTCTATCCAAACTCACTGTGTGTACACCCATTGGCAAAGTATGCACCACCAAAGCCTGGCGCATTTTTCTCCTCTAGTTGGCATTTATGTATATAAATACTAAGTTTTAGGTGGCAAGAATGCACGTCAGTTACAGCATTCTAGTCAGCTCCTTATGTATAGAATTACCCTTAAAATGGGTACTGCTCCTCCAAAAACTCATGATATGATTAGGACAGTAAGTTAAAAGGAGAAGAAACAAAAAGAAACAGGAAGGGTAAAGAGAAGGTGACAAAGTGGAGAAGGAAAAGATATGACAGTTCCTTAATTTCATGATGATCTCTACCAAAGACTTACATAAAGCCTCTGAGATGGCTCAAAAGTCCAAACCAAGAAACCACAAACTTGCCAACATGTACTACAGTCATTTCCACATGACATAACTGCCTGCTGGGTGGCGGTTTCTTTCCCTTTTCTTTCTTCCGCTCTTCAGTTTTGAGGGCAAGATATTTTCCCTCAGAGTACACCGATGACGAATGAAAAACAATGTGTCACTCAAAAGTCAGTTGTTGGTTTATTCTTCTTAAATTGAGAAATCCTCTCAATGTAATCTTTTTATACATAGATACAAGAGAAAGTGGTGAAAGAATAACAGAAAAGGAAAGAGTAGTACGTGGAAGGGGTATTGTTGAGTACTTAAAAGAGAAAAGATCTTCAAGAGATTTTGGATGAAGCGGGAGATGTCTGAGGGAAAGAGAAACAGAAAAAAACGGAGAGAATGGTTGAGAAAGATAAAGAGATGAGATGGAAGCGATTGTAAATTAGGGGCATATTGGAGGAAACAGTAAAAAGAAAAAAGTTTCAACAGAAAATAAAAAAGAATATACAACAGATGTACAAAGAAAAGCAGAAGCTAGCAAATCTTTCCTGTCATATGTCCATAATTTACTATCCCATCCTACTCTCCTCCACTTTCTTGAACCATTGCTTTCCCTTTCTCCGATAAAGTTGAGTGCAAGGACTGCTTATATTTTGTTTGCAAATTCATATCTAGTTGCAATCCCAAATTAGAGGAGCCATGCACTAAATCCAATCACCAGGTGAAATCCTTAGCAAAAAGACCAGAAAGAGAGCAAGAGAAGGTTGTGAAAAAATGGGAGGCAGAGAAAACTGGAGGATGTGTACAAGGGTTGTTGAGTAAGGAGGAGAAAAGAGAAGAAAGGAAGAGGAAAGAGGTAAGGGATAAATTAAGAACATAAGCAATGCCTCCGCTGGGTCAGACCTGAGGCATCGTGCCCAGCAGTCTGCTCACGCGGCGGCCCAACAGGTCCAGGATCTGTGCAGTGATCCTCTATTTATACCCTTCTATCCCCCTTTCCAGCAGGAAATTGTCCAATCCTTTCTTAAACCCCAAAACCGTACTCTGCCCTATTACATCCTCTTTTTATCCCTCTATCTCTTTCTCTTCCCTCGTCCCTGCCAGGTCAAAGAAAGAAAGAAAGGAAAAGCACAGTGACTGTCTAGTCAATGACAAACACAGCTCCTCTAATTTGGGATTACAACTAGATATGAATTTGCAAACAAAATATAAGCAGTCCTTGCACTCAACTTTATCTCCCACAGAGCAGACTAGTAAGATGATGTCCTTGACATACCATTATATATCACTCAACATTTAACATTTCTCTACTTTACCTTCTTATCTTCATTTTAGAGCACTGCTAAACCAAAATAATCAACAAAATATCTTTATACTTCCATAACTCGAAAGCTCCTATGTGTGAAACCCCCTCCCCTTGACTTTCAAAGTTATATTATTGCATTTTTGGAGGATTTAAACACATGCAGCTGCTAAAGGAGTTGTACACATTTCTCATAATTGAATAAAAGTATTAGTTCTCAATCTTTATCCATATAGTCTATGAAGGCCAGTTTTTAAAACAATCTAGCTAGCTTGATTAGGGGTTGTGAAAGCTGTCCCCCAATAAACTGTTAAACAGAGATTAATGAGGTGGCTATATTTCACCACTTAAAATTGGTTGTTTTGAGGTTGAGGGTGAAGGTGAGAACACAAGCATACTTGTATATTAAAAACATAGAAACATGACAGCAGATAAAGGCCAAATGGCCCATCTAGTCTGCCATTCCAACAGTAACCATTATCTTTCTCCTTCTGCAAGATCCCACATGCCTATCCCAGGCCCTCTTGAATTCAGACAGTCTCTGTTTCCACCACCTCTTCTGGGAGATTATTCCACGCATCTAGCACCCTTTCCATAAAAAAGTATTTCCTCAGATTACTCCAGAGCCTATCACCTCTTAACTTCATCCTATGCTCTCTCATTGCAGAGTTTTCCTTTCAAATGAAAGACTCGACTCGTGCGCATTTTCATTACGTAGGTATTTAACGTCTCTCCCTTCTCCCACCTTTCCTCCAAAGTATACAGATAGAGACCTTTAAGTCTGTCCCCATACGCCTTATCACGAAGACCACACACCACTTTAGTAGCCTTCCTCTGGACTGACTCCATTCTTTTTATATCTTTTTGAAGGTGCGGTCTCCAGAATTGTACACAATATTCTAAATGAGGACTCACCAATACCTCCTTTTTCCTACTGGCCATACCTCTCTCTATGCAACCTAGCATCTTTCTAGCTTTCGCTGTCACCTTTTCAACCTGTTTACCCACCTTAAGATCATTACATACAATCACACCCAAGTCCTGCTCTTCCGTCGTGCACATAAGTTCTTCACCCCCTAAACTGTACTGTTCCCTCTGGTTTTTGCAGCCCAAATGCATGACCCTGCATTTCTTAGCATTAAAATTTTAGCTGCAAAATTTCAGACTATTCTTCAAGCTTCGCCAAGTCTTTCTTCATGTTATTCATAAGAACATAACATAAGAACATAAGAAATGCCTCTGCTGGGTCAGACCCGAGGTCCATCGTGCCCAGCAGTCCGCTCACGCGGCGGCCCAACAGGTCCAGGACCTGTGCAGTAATCTTCTATCTATACCCCTCTATCCCCATTTCCAGTAGAAATTTGTCCAATCCTTTCTTGAACCCCAGTACCGTACTCTGCCTTATAACGTCCTCTGGAAGCGCATTCCAGGTGTCCACCACACGTTGGGTAAAGAAGAACTTCCTAGCATTTGTTTTGAATCTGTCCCCTTTCAACTTTTCCGAATGCCCTCTTGTTCTCTTATTTTTCGAAAGTTCGAAGAATCTGTCCCTCTCTACTCTCTCTATGCCCTTCATGATCTTATAAGTCTCTATCATATCCCCTCTAAGTCTCCTCTTCTCCAGGGAAAAGAGACCCAGCTTCTCCAATCTCTCAGAATATGACAGGTTTTCCATACCTATTATCAGACGTGTTGCTCTCCTTTGAACCCTCTCGACTAATGCCATATCCTTCTTAAGATACGGCGACCAATATTGGACGCAGTACTCCAAATGCGGGCGCACCATCGCCCGATACAACGGCAGGATAACTTCTTTCGTTCTGGCTGTAATACCCTTTTTGATTATACCAAGCATTCTATTCGCTCTCTTAGCAGCCGCTGCACACTGTACCGACGGCTTCATTGTCATGTCCACCATTACCCCCAAGTCCCTTTCCTGGGTACTCTTATTCAATAACATCCCTCCCATTGTATAGTTGTACCTCGAGTTTCTGCTCCCCACATGTAATACTTTACATTTTTCAATGTTGAACTTCATCTGCCATTTCGCCGCCCATTCTTCTAATTTGTTCAAGTCCCTTTGCAACTTTTCGCAGTCCTCTGTAGTCCGAGCTCCATTAAATAGTTTGGTGTCGTCCGCAAATTTTATTATCTCGCACTTCGTTCCTGTTTCTAGATCATTTATGAAGATATTAAATAGCAGCGGCCCGAGCACCGAGCCCTGCGGGACACCACTCGTGACCCTCCTCCAGTCGGAGTAGTGACCCTTCACTCCTACCCTTTGTTTTCTACCCTCCAACCAGTTTCTGATCCATCTATGAACGTCTCCTTCCACCCCATGGTTCTTCAGTTTCCGGAGTAGACGTTCATGGGGCACCTTGTCAAAGGCTTTTTGGAAATCTAGATATATGATGTCTATGGGGTCTCCTTTGTCCATCCGTTTGTTGATCCCTTCGAAGAAGTGCAATAAATTCGTTAGGCACGATCTTCCCTTGCAGAAACCATGCTGGCTGGTTATCAGAAGTTCATTTTTTTCAAAATGTTGATCGATGTTTTCTTTTATCAGTGCTTCTGCCATTTTCCCTGGAACCGAAGTCAGGCTCACCGGCCTGTAGTTTCCCGGGTCACCTCTTGATCCCTTTTTAAAGATGGGCGTAACGTTGGCTATCTTCCAATCTTCCGGGATCTCGCCTGTTTTCAGGGATAAGTTGCAAATTTGCTGCAGTAGTTCCGCTATCTCCTCCTTTAATTCCTTCAGAACCCTTGGATGTATGCCATCCGGACCCGGGGATTTGTCATACCATCCTAAGTGTCTACTCTATTGCAGATTTCAGTATCCTCTGCAAAGAGGTAAATCTTACCCAACAACCCTTCAGCAATATCATTTATAAAAATGTTAAAAAGAACAGGCCCAAGAACAGAACCTTGAGGCACACCACTGGTAACATCCCTTTCCTCGGAGCGATCTCCATTGATCATTACCCTCTGTTGCCTTCCACTCAACCAGTTCCTGACCCACCCCATCACTTTGGGACCCATCCTAAGGGCACTCAGTTTATTTATTAGATGTCTGTGTGGAACACTGTCAAAGGCTTTGCTAAAATCTAAATTGTATTTGCACATGTTTTGACAGATATAACAGAGAAAGAAACATAGCACTCTTCTTTCCAAAGAATAAAACTCTTCAACTTCCCACTAAGCAGATTCATGAAAATTGTTTCCAATATGTTTTATTGTGTCACTCTAAAGACTGAATCTACGTAACACACAAAATACTTGCTTGCAATTCAAACTTCATTTTTTAAGAACAAAAAAGAAATTGATCGACAGAAATTGGCATGGCTAAGTGTTTTGGTAGTTTGCTCAGAGAAGAAGGGTTGGATTTTGGTAATATTATAGAGGAAGAAGCAGCAGGTAAGACCTAAATTGGTCTTGCAGGATTCAAACAAAAGTGGGTAAAAACAAATTTCATCTTCCTCTTCAACCTGCTAGTAGACTGACAGGATGTACTAACCCCGTGGGCAAAAGGGAGCCAAGGCTCCCTCCCAAACTGTCCTGCCATCTTTTTTGGACCCAATATCAATTCTGTAGTCCCAGGAGGTCACCTGAGACCTCACAGAATATACCTGAATACCCCCTAGAGCCACCAGTTCAGAAGATATGGCAAATCAATCACCCCTTTAATCTACCCTGCCATGAATGAATTTCAAAGCCTCCTCCCCTTGCTGAAGTCTATTGAAGAACATAAATAGTTGATTAGACTTCTGAAAGAAAGATCAGGTTCTTACCTCAATAATTTTCTCTCTTGTAGAGGCCAATGACAAAACCAATAATTAAAGCAAGATTCTAACTGACTATAGGACACAATTGTTAGCTGTTATTTCTGCCAAGCATGATATTATAATGTACGTTTTTCAAGGGTTATGCCTTGAAAAAGCTTGTAACGAAACATGTCGGCTAAATAATCCCAGCTTGCATGACCACAAATATTTAACAAAGTTAAATGATAAAGTAAAAGTTTAAATTTATAAAAGTTTAGATTCTTAAAATAGTTATGTTATTTATTATATACCTTAAAGGAAAGAACTGATGATGAAGACACGTCAAGCTTAAGGCTATGAACTGCTTGAGCGTGGAGTGGTGTCACAGGTTCTTTTGAGAGTACCGTATTTTCACGCAAATAACGCGCACCCGTATAAAACGCGCACACGGGTATAGCGCGCAGAAATCACGTTGATATGTACAAAAACTTTGGTATACCGCGCTCACGGGTATACCGCGCATGCTGCCCGACACTCCTTTCGCCCGCTCTGACTTTCCGTGCGCTGTCCCGACTCTCCGTTCACCCCCCCTGACTTCCGTGCACTGTCCCCCCTTGAAGGTCTGTCCCCATCCTGAAAGCCTGATGCCCCCCCCCCCCGACGTCCGATACATCCCTCCCCCCGAAGGACCGCCGACTCCCCAACAATATCGGGCCAGGAGGGAGCCCAAATCCTCCTGGCCACGGCGACCCCCTAACCCCACCCCGCACTACATTACGGGCAGGAGGGATCCCAGGCCCTCCTGCCCTCGACGCAAACCCCCCTCCCCCCCAAGAACCTCCGACCGCCCCCCAGCCGACCCGCGATCCCCCTGGCGACCCCCACGACCCCCCCACCCCCCTTCCCCGTACCTTTGGTAGTTGGGCCAGAAGGGAGCCCAAACCCTCCTGGCCACGGCGACCCCCTAACCCCACCCCGCACTACATTACGGGCAGGAGGGATCCCAAGCCCTCCTGCCCTCGACGCAAACCCCCCTCCCCCCCATGAACCTCCGACCGCCCCCCAGCCGACCCGCGATCCCCCTGGCGACCCCCACGACCCCCCCACCCCCCTTCCCCGTACCTTTAGTAGTTGGCCGGACAGACGGGAGCCAAACCCGCCTGTCCGGCAGGCAGCCAACGAAGGAATGAGGCCGGATTGGCCCATCCATCCTAAAGCTCCGCCTACTGGTGGGGCCTAAGGCGCGTGGGCCAATCAGAATAGGCCCTGGAGCCTTAGGTCCCACCTGGGGGCGCGGCCTGAGGCACATGGTCGGGTTGGGCCCATGTGCCTCAGGCCGCGCCCCCAGGTGGGACCTAAGGCTCCAGGGCCTATTCTGATTGGCCCACGCGCCTTAGGCCCCACCAGTAGGCGGAGCTTTAGGATGGATGGGCCAATCCGGCCTCATTCCTTCGTTGGCTGCCTGCCGGACAGGCGGGTTTGGCTCCCGTCTGTCCGGCCAACTACTAAAGGTACGGGGAAGGGGGGTGGGGGGGGTCGTGGGGGTCGCCAGGGGGATCGCGGGTCGGCTGGGGGGCGGTCGGAGGTTCTTGGGGGGGAGGGGGGTTTGCGTCGAGGGCAGGAGGGCCTGGGATCCCTCCTGCCCGTAATGTAGTGCGGGGTGGGGTTAGGGGGTCGCCGTGGCCAGGAGGGTTTGGGCTCCCTTCTGGCCCAACTACCAAAGGTACGGGGAAGGGGGGTGGGGGGTCGTGGGGGTCGCCAGGGGGATCGCGGGTCGGCTGGGGGGCGGTCGGAGGTTCTTGGGGGGGAGGGGGGTTTGCGTCGAGGGCAGGAGGGCCTGGGATCCCTCCTGCCTGTAATGTAGTGCGGGGTGGGGTTAGGGGGTCGCCGTGGCCAGGAGGGTTTGGGCTCCCTTCTGGCCCGATATTGTCGGGAAGTCGGCGGTCCTTCGGGGTGGGGGTGCGAGCGGTCCTGCTGGGGGGGGGGGATGTATCGGACGTCGGGGAGTCGGCCGGGCAAGAGGGCTTGGGCTCCCTTTTGCTCCGATCGTGGATGCGGGTGTGGGTGGGAGCGCGTGCGAGCGGTCGTTCGGGGTGGGGGTGGGAGCGGTCCTGCTGGGGGGGGGGGATGTATCGGACGTCGGGGAGTCGGCTTGGGCTCCCTCTTGCTCCGATCGTGGATGCGGGTGTGGGTGGGAGCGCGTGCGAGCGGTCCTGCTGGGGGGGGTGAATCGGGCGTCGGGCGGGGTGGGAACTATGTTTTAAAACTTTTGTATACCGCGCTCACGCATATAACGCGCGAGGGGTATGCGCGGTACGTAAAAACGCGTATAACGCGCGCGTTATATGCGTGAAAATACGGTACATAATGCTTGTGGTGGTTGATATGTGGTAAGTTTACATACACATATCTAAGGAGATACACTATTGAGAGATCAAGCTAATAAAATGTATGAAACTTTTGCATCTGCCATATTCACCATTTTCATATCCTTTCTTTTCACTTAGAACACATTAACTTGGCACAGGTCCTAGTATATTCAGTAAACCTTATTTACTACCTGTAACCCATTCTGAGCTCTGGGGAGAATGGGATAGAAAACAAATGAAATAAATCAAGTCACAACACCACCATAGCACAGTTTAGTATATGAAGCCTTTAGGGATTCATTGACATACAGACTGACCAGAGATTTCAAAAATTTTGCACATTAAATTGTTGTTTGAATCTGTTTGAACTCATACATATGTTAAACACTACAATGGCAGTCTCCTTCTTTTTCAGCATTTCCTCTCATCCTGGCCACGTATACCAATTCTTTCCATCCAGCATGTTTTAGTTTTGTTTAGTTTTTTCCTTATGAAGCATTCATCTCTCCATCATAAATTTCAGGTATTGGTAACTAGCAGGTTTTCTTCTCTCTTACCAGACTTGGTTCCCTGGTTCCTCCTCTTGTCAGTCTCTTTCCCAAGCTTCACTTCCCTTCCCTTTTATGCCCTGCCAGGATGAATGTGGCAAATTCTAGCCCCTTTCCTGCGGCTTGAGTTGCTTCAGTATTGCAATATACAACTAACTACGGTATGAGCCACAATGCTTGAGCGAGGCTGTTACCTACCTCTGGTTTCTAAGTCACAGCACAGAAGACACTGCATTTACTTTCAGGTAGCTTAATTTTATCTGCCAAAGCTTAATCCCTTATATAATATGCTGTTATTTCCCAATCAATAAGTAGTTTGAAAGCCCAAGACGAAATAATCACGATGAGCCTGATTTACAAAGCACTCTCTTCTGATGCTCATGGGAACATTTTAAAAATCCAATCCAATAATTTTTATTATATCCTTTAAACGTTTCTAATGCACTGCACCATACTGGTTCCATATTCATTTACATTAGGTTTGACTTCACAGAAAAGCTATGTATCACTGCCTTGTACATGAGTGCTGTAATGACTATTTTACTCGAGAAAGCAATCAGCAGGATATCTCTAAAACATGACATATGATTAGATTTCAAACATGATGACCACTAGACAAAAATGTTGCAATTTAATACCATATGCTGTGAAGTGACTCAAGCTCCGGACAGAAAAATAAACAAAAAAAGCAATTGCTCTATTCTAGAAGCACAAGAAGAAATACAGTCAAACAGTTTCGCCCAAGTAGAATGGAGGAGTAGCCTAATGGTTAGTGCAGTGAGCCGAGAACCAGGGGAATCGGCAGGGGATATCTACGCTTGAGCGAGCCCAGCAAAACACCCAATGGTAGAGGCAGCCTGAAATTGCACTCTCCCTCTCTCTCCATGTCTGGCATCTGTCTGTCTTCTCCCCCTCCCCCTAACCAGTCCTCCAAACGTTACACCACAGCCTCTGCCAACAACACACTGCAGCATTTGGAGGACTGGGAAGGGGATAGGGATCTTGAGCAAAGCAAATGGGGAAGAGATATACGGTAAACCTTTGGAGAGGGGGATGACTAAACTGGTCCAAGGAAAGGGGCAGATGCTAGACTGAGGAAGGGGGTGTGGAGGGAAGAGAGAGTGTATGAGACCCTGGACCAAACAGAGGGAGAGAAAGAAAGACGTCAGACTAGGAAAATAGGAGGGGTTAGGAGTAGGGGGTGCAGGAAGAAAGGAAGATAAGAGAAAATCTAAACATATGGAGAGACATGAACACAGAAGAGAGTGGCAGTGGAAGGGACAGGGACACAAAAGAAGAAATACTGGACACAAAAGGAGAGATAGGGACACAATATGTTGGACTGAGTAAGATAGGGACATAATAGGAGAAATGTTGAACATATGGGAGGATAGGGACAGAGACAAGGAAGACAGGGACATAAAGGAAAGATGGATGGTTGACAGAAGAAATGTCAGAAGGACAGAAGACCCTGGAGAAAGCCAAGAAAAGCAGAAGACACACACTAAGACCAAAACAATGCTCAGACAATAAAAGTAGGAAAAAAGTATTTTTTTTCTAACTGTAATATGTCAGCTTTGGGAAATGTGCTTCCCCCCTCCCCATTATCCTGGGAAAGATAGTATCAAAACAGACCCTATCTACATTTTTCTACCCAGGTTTTATTCTGTTCTAGATATGCTATTGTGGCTCCTTGTAACCCTAAACAAGTCACTTAACCATCCATCGCCCTAGGTACAAGGAAACAGATTGTGAGCCCACTAGGGACAGAGAAAGTATCCGTTTATAATGCTTTGGTTGTATAACAGAAAGGCAGTATAACAAATGCACGAGCCCATACCTATACTAAGTGTGTGGCGCAGTGGTTAAAGCTACAGCCTCAGCACCCTGGGGTTGCAGGTTCAAACCCACACAGCTCCTTGTGACCCTAGGCAAGTCACTTAATCCCACCATTGCCCCAGGTACATTAGGTAGATTGTGAGCCCGCCGGGACACAGGGAAAAATGCTTGAGTACCTGAATAAATTCATGTAAACCGTTCTGAGCTCCCTTGGGAGAATGGTATAGAAAATTAAATAAATTAACATACAAACTTGTCACTTCCAATTGCAGTCAAAGGTAAGGGAAAGTGCCTGATCCCTAACAAGACTATAGAACAGAACCAATGGAGATGTAGAGTTGAATATAAGCAATGCTACTCCAATAGTGAAGGAGCTGAAAAGATCACTAAGGTGAGAGGGGTAAGGGAAAGAGTCACACGAAATTGGAAAGAGGTCAGAAGTCACTAAGAACCACAGGCAGTTTGTGTTTAGGTTTGAGTCATTTACTATACCACCTTTTACTTGGTCAAAATCAAGAGCCCCAGTTTCTCTAATCTTTCAGCATATGAAAGGTTTTCCATACCCTTTATCAATCGTGTCGTTCTTTCCTGAACCCTCTCGAGTATCGCCATATCCTTCTTAAGGTACCGCGACCAATATTGGATGCAGTACTCCAGATGCGGACGCACCATCGCCCTATACAACGGCAGGATAACTTCTTTCGTTCTGGTTGTAATACCTTTCTTGATAATACCTAGCCTTCTTACAGGCCGCTGCGCACTGTGCCCACTATTACCCCCAAGTCCTTTTCTAGGCTACTTTCGCCCATTACCAGTTTATGGATCAATGAGGAATACAGTGTGGGGGTAAATGAATTCAGTGCATCCAAATGGCTTTCTGAAGATCCTAACAATAAGGAATACACAAAAAAGTATAAATATGAGTGATGAAAGGATATTTTACTATAGGGTTTCTACTAATGGTGTTTTATCATGATATGTCTTATTAATTGTACTTTTTTTATTTTTTGATTCTTATGTATATGTATATGTATATATATATATATATATATATATATATATATATATATATATATATATATATATATATATATATATATATATATCACATCACCTATGGATGATAAAATAGGTGAAGCATATATTTAAATAAAAGAAAAGGAAAAAACATTCGTTAGCATGATATTAGCCCCGTTTGGTTCTGAGATCAAATGTGTAAAAAGCTTTAAAACCTTGGCTGAAGTTGAACCAACAAACTATTAAGAGCAGGCAAACTAAAGTGTGAAAACTGTCAAATATTCCATCTGGTTGGAGTGAAAAAAAAAGGGAGGTTCTATAGCAAGAAAAGCAGCGTACCCAAAAATGCTCAAGGCTCTTTTACTAAATGCTAAGAAGCCCGTTCTATATCTATGGCCTTCTTAGCGCACACTAAGCTTTAGTAAAAGGATCCCTTTATTAATAAAAATATACAGTATATAAATATACATCATTTTTATATTAGCTGCTACCTGTTAAACATCCCCCCCCCCCCCGACACACACAGGATATGTGACCCTCACCTCCTCAGCCAATGCAAGCACTGTGCCTCCCCCCCCCCCCTCCATTTCCCCAGCATGCTTTTCCTTTCCAGCCTCCTCTTGTTTCTACTGGGACTGTCCTCTTCCTTCCTGTCGGCTGGTCCCATTGCCTGTCTCTGACCCCAAATAGCACATGCTGTCTTTGCACAGTGCACCTCCCACTGAGCAGCTCTCTCCCTGGCAGTCAACACAGGAAGAGCACCGACAGAGGTATACCACAGCTTCCAAGCACTATGATATTATACACAGAGATTTAATTCCGAGGCTGATGTCATAAGACATGCCTTAGAACTGTGTGTAAAGTTTCCTAATGCTCTTGCAGGATAAATGTTTTATTCCTGAAGCAGCAACCTAAAGGCACGTTGCCTCTGCACCCGGAGGTTGAGAGATCAAATCCTGGTGCTGCTCCTAGCAACTCTGGGCAAGTCACTCAATCCTCCAGTGACCACCGCTTTGAATGTCAGTTTTGAAATGGCAAAGCGACAAAAAAGGTGGTATATAAATCCCCATTCCCTTTCCCAAATTCTTGTACACCAACAGTAAGAACCCCCCCCCCAAAAAAAAAAAAAAACTAAACCAAAAAAAACCCCAACAAAACTGCACATGCTACCATGGATATCTGTAAATACTGAATGGGGACTGGCTCATGCATTAATACACACACACACAAAAACAAACAAACAAAAAAACTGACTTCCTCCTTAATCTCTGGTAACCCAAGTTGGCCCTGCAGCCTCTCACTGCCACATAAAAAGCAATCCCTAGTGGATCAAGTGAGCCTCAAAATCCACCATCACTCCTAAAACAATTGACTTGAGCAAGCTTCAAAACTTTCTCTCCCAACCCACCCTGATCACCGTCACCTCCAGTACCACCACCTTGCAAACCAGCAGCACAACATACCACTATGCAAGTAAGGGGAGCAGCAAAATCTTGGCTTTATATTGGAATGTGCAGTTAGGAGTCAGGTGCTGGGCCTACTTGAGCCATCAATGATCTTTGCCCATCAGAATCATCTGAAGTGAAGTGCTATACTTCAGCCCTGACAATTACGGTAAGTTCACAAACTCATCCTAGAAAAAGCGCTACATACCTCATTTTTTAAATATTACTACGATCACCTTCGAAGTACTCCCCTTGAGAAGCTACGCATCGATGTCAGCACCTAGTCCACCCTTCAAAGCACTTTGGACCTTTTTTTTCTGGAATTGCCGTCAGAGCTGTCGTCGTATTACCCTTGATGTCCCGAATGTCATCAAAATGTCTTCTTTTCAATATTTCCTTTATCTTCAGGTACAGAAAAGTCATTGGAGGCCAGATCAGGTAAGTAGGGAGGGTGTTCCAATACAGTTAATTGTTTTCTGGCTAAAAACTCCCTCACAGACAGTCCCATGTGCATTGTTGTGTCATAAGAGCCACGAGTTGTTAGCAAAAAGTTCAGGTCGTATTTGTCTAACCTTTCATGCAGCCTTTTCAGCACTTCCAAATAGTAAACTTACGGCATCTTTTACAAAGCCGCATGGAAACAGCCCTTTAATTCTCTATGGGCTTTGGGGCCGCTAGCGCAGCTTTGTAAAAGAGGCCGTTAGTTAACTGTTTGTCCATTTGGTACAAATTCATAATAAACAACCCCTCTGATATCAAAAAAAGGTTATGAACATCGTTTTGACTCTTGATTTGGACTGGTGGAACTTTTTTGGTCATGGAGAACTGGCTGACTTCCATTGTGCACTTTGGCACTTTTTTTAAGGGTCGTATTGGTATACCCATGTTTCATCACTAGTGATAACATGGCCCAAAACATTGTCTTGCCTCTCCAAAAGTTCTTGGCAAACTTACTCTCCTTTGGGATCATTTTGCACACATCTTTCTCAATCCAAGATTTTGAGTTGAGATTTTACTATTTCTCTATCAATGTTTACTTAGTCTTCTATGCTTCTCACAGTCAGCCAATGATTTTGACACACAAGTCAATTAATTTTTGCAATGTTTGTCCGTTCTGTTCATTACTGGCCACCCTGGCCAGTACATAAGGGGGTTGTATGAGTGACTTTCTTCATCAGTGACATTCTCTCTCCCCTCAGAAAAACATTATCCCCATAATTTCCTGATTTCACTTCCACTCTTGCCAAGTTTAACAAGAAATTTAATGTTTGTTCATTGCTCTAATTCAAGCTCCGACATTCTCGCAACAGAACACAAAAACCTTTAACAATAATGAACGCCCCTCAGCAAGATACCGTCACATATCACATAACTGAGACAATACCAAGGTTATGAAACCTTACTGATTTGTTTGTATAGTGCTGCCAACGTAAGCGCACAGAGGCAAGTTCGTGAACTTAATTGTCAAACCTCGTATAGTACAGATTCAGCACAAAAAAAAGGAATTTTTAAGAATGCATCAACATTTAATGCTACTTTTTTTCCCATTCAGAAATCGAAAACAATTTCTGATTCAACCATTTTGCATGTCAACTGCATTGTTTTAATGCAGTGGTTTTACTGCAGAATTTCCATGCTAAAAAGCTTAAAGAATAAAATTACCCCCATTTTATCAAACCGCGCTGCTGAGCTTCAGCTAAATGTTGAGCCAACCATTCTAATCCTATGGGTGATTCGACATTTAGCTCACGCTTGCTAAAAGGGGTGATGGGGTGGTTAGTGCAGGAAATAGGAGTCAATTATTGTGCTAAAGGACAGGAACCAACCGAGTTGGATTTGTACCCTTTGTGACATGTTCCCTAAACCACAACCACCAGACAATGGACAGGGAGTGAATTTTGTACCCGTTTCCCTTGTGCTCTGTATGGCCCTAAGAAAAGCCTGCTAAAAGATAGAACAGCTTACTGCCTAAGCTTCTGAAAGTATCAGGTTGGGAGCAAGGCATGTCCTCATTTATTCACAGGCACAAAAACATTAATTCAAGCTTTCCTATAGTGTACCAGCAAATGCATAGCATTTGAAAATATTTCAACTTGTAGCTATAGTCTGTTCTCATTATTCGTATGTTCCCGATTTATGATTTTGCGTACCT
This sequence comes from Geotrypetes seraphini, assembly GCF_902459505.1. Lineage (NCBI taxonomy): Eukaryota > Metazoa > Chordata > Amphibia > Gymnophiona > Dermophiidae > Geotrypetes > Geotrypetes seraphini. The sequence continues at coordinate 24,106,852 of NC_047097.1, read as the reverse complement.
GCAATTGCATCTATATTCTCAAGTCATGCCACTGTGTTTACCTATTCATGGACCTGCTCTAAGAACTACAGCTTTCTTTGCTTTCATTTTCACTTTGCGTCTGGCATTCGCTTCCAGATATGGCCCCCAAGTATCCAGAGAGTGAATTACAAGTATCTATAGTGTTGTCCCATGCAGGAACAGCACAGTTACTTACCGTAACAGGTGTTATCCAGGGACAGCAGGCAGATATTCTCACATGTGGGTGACGTCATCCACGGAGCCCCAGCGCGGACAGCTTTTCAAGCAAACTTGATTGAAGTTTCAAGTTTGCACACTGCACCACGCATGTGTGTGCCTTCCTGATCCACTAGAGGGCGCATACCCTCCTCATGGTCCTCAGTTCAGATAGCTAGCAAAGAAGCCAACCTCGGGGAGGCGGGCGGGTTGTGAGAATATCTGCCTGCTGTCCCTGGATAACACCTGTTACGGTAAGTAACTGTGCTTTATCCCAGGACAAGCAGGCAGCATATTCTCACATGTGGGTGACCTCCAAGCTAACCAAAAAGGGACGGAGGGAAGTTGGCAATACAAGAAAACAGATTACGCAAAACCGACTGGCCAAACCGGCCGTCGCTCCTGGACAGAGTATCCAGGCAGTAGTGGGAGGTGAAAGTATGAACCGAAGACCAAGTGGCAGCCTTGCAAATCTCCTCGATAGGCGTCGACCTGAGGAAAGCTACAGAAGCCGCCATCGCTCGGACTTTATGTCCCGTGACTCGACATTGCAGCGCGAGACCAGCCTGAGCGTAGCAAAAGGAAAAACAAGCAGCCAACCAGTTGGACAAGGTGCGCTTGGAAACTGGGCGTCCCAACCAATTAGGGTCGAAGGACAAAAAGAATTGAGGAACCGTCCAAGGAGACTGAGTGCGTTGAAGACAAAAAGCCAACGCCCTCTGACAGTCAATTGTGTGAAGCGCCACCTCGCTAGGAGGCGAGTGGGGCTTCGGAAAAAAGACCGGAAGAACAATGGAAAGATCGAAAGAAAAGTCCGAAACCACCCTGGACAAGAACTGGGGTTGAGTACGCAGGACCACCGTGTCATGATGAAATACAGGAAAAGACGGGTCCGCAACCAGAGCTTGCAGCTCACTGACTCTGCGAGCAGACGTGAGAGCAACCAGGAAACCCACCTGCCAGGTGAAGTAATTCAAAAGAGCTTCATCAATGGAATCAAATGGAGGTATCACCAATTGAGCCAGGAACACACAAAGATCCCAAACCACCGGAGGGATGTACAATGAAGAAATCCCTCATAAAACGGGAAACCATCTGGTGGACGGAGAGCAGCGTCCCATTTAGCGGCCGAAGAAAGGCAGCAAAAGCACAGAGGTGGACTCGAATAGATGTAGATTTGAGACCAGACCGAGACAAGTGCAACAGAAAATCCAGCACTGAAGGCAAGGAGGCAGAGAGCGAATCCATGCGGTGCTCAGCACACCACTCAGCAAATCAGGACCATATCTGGGAAAAGCATTGCCGAGTGGAGATCTTTCGAGAGGCCTCGAGAACACCCCCACCGACTGAGAGAAACAGAAGGAGGGAGGCACGTTGCGAGAAACCAAGCTGATAAGTGTAGAGACTGCAGATTGGAATGCAACAGAAACCGCAACACTGAGACAGCGGAGACGGGAACATAGGTAGAAGCTGAGTCTCCCTGACACGCTGGAGGAGCAGGGAGAACCATGGCCGCCAGGGCCACAGAGGAGCCATCAAGATCCTGGTGGCGCAGACCGACAGGAGGTGTATCAAAGACCCGAGAATCAGAGTAAAGGGGGGGAACGCATAGAGGAACCTGCCCATTCCATCGAGAAGGCAAGCATCCTCCTCGATGCGAACCCAGGAGAACATCCTCGAGCAATATCGAGGCAACCAGTGAGTGAGGGGCGAAGCGAACAGAACTACCTGTTGGGTTCCCCACCGAACAACCACATGCCGCAGAGTCCGAGAATGGAGCAACCATTCATGCGGCCGAAAAGGGCGACTCAACGTGTCCAACAGACAATGCTGCACGCCCTGGAAATACACCGCCCGAAGAAAGAAGCAGTGGTGTAACGTCCCCTGCCAATGACGAAGGGCTTCCCTGCAAAGTAACAGGGAACCTGTACACCCTGGCTTGGTCACAGAAATAACGCCACCGAGATGTCGGGACGCACCAGGACCCCGCAATCTTGCAACCCATAACGAAAATCCACCACGGCATTGTAAATGGCCCGGAGCTCCATCAGATTGATGCGGCTGCGACAGTCTGCACCCGACCAAGGACCCTGAGTCCGAAGGCCGTCGAGGTGCACCCCTAAGCCCATGCCGAGGAGTCCATCGGCAGAACCTTCTGATGCGGGGATACGAAGTGGTGGCCCACCAACGAAACGAGCGTGTCCAGGAGGGAGGCACCACAATGTGCTGGGAAGCGGGATCCCGATCCTGCCATCACTGAGATGCTCGGGTCCAGCGGGGAACACGAAGATGAAACCAGACGAACAGCGGGACATCACCGTGGAGACCCCTGATCCCAAAAGGATCAGCAACAGCTCAGCCGAGGCCGAAGACCGCTGAGACACCAGCTGACTCAAGCGCCGACAGGCAGCCTGCCGAGGCAGAAAAGACCGGAGGCGGACCGAGGACAGAGGGGCCACCTTCCGGCATAAACAAACAAGGGCCTCCCCCTGAGGCCGAGACAAGAAGGAGCGCAGACAAACTGGGTCCAGGTCCGCCCCGACAGACTCCCGAGACCGGGGTGGGCAGAGTCTGACCCACTCCCGTACTAGAAACTAGTGCAGGTCACGAAGGGCCAGGACTAGACGCAGAAGGGAGGATGGGAATGCCCACCGACAGAAGAGAGGCAATACTCCCGGTGCGTAGACACAGATACACCCCTCCCGAAGGGAGGGGAGGAATCCCCAGAAGGGGAGCAACCCAGAGGCTATGCGAGAAGTCAAAAGGACGGCCAGGAGTCGCCGAAGCCGGCGGCTGAACCCTAACCCGGCGCTGCTGCAGCTATTGCGGCTGCTGCGAAGGAGGCCGAGATAACACAAGAAAGGTATCCAGAGGGCCCCTTCGGAGAAGGAGACCAACCCACCAAGGCAGACGGGATTTAGCTGGAGGCGTCCCGAGGGGCGAAGGACCGGTCGCGGTCTGAGAGGCGGTTAGTGGCCACCGCAAGAGAGGCCTGAAGAAGCGCAGAGCTCACGCAAGTAAAAGCGGCGAGACGACCCTGGAGGTTCGGATCCTCAGCCACACTCTGCGCCAAGCGAGATGACGCATGGCGGGAGCAATAGAGCCGGAGCAGGGAGAGAGTCTCCTCCAGGAAACCAAACTCCGCACTACAAGATTCCGTCACGGCTGCCCGGAATGAACCGAAGAGAAAGCGGGGAAGCCTCTCAAACCGGAGCTGGAGACGCCGAGGCGCAAACCCGCAGTCGACGCCGAGGCCCAATACCTCAGCCGCTGCCGAGGTAAAACGGCCCAAGTCAAGGCACAAAGCTTCCCTCGACGGCACGAAGCCTCGGCAACGACGAGGCACCGAGCTCCAGCCGACGATGAGGCCCTCAGCCTCAGTCGACGTCGAGGCACAAGCATCAGGCGACGTCAAAGCACCAGCGTCAAATGACGCGGAGCACACGGCCGCAGCCGACGTTGAAGGTACAAAGACACACAGCCTCAGTCGACATCGAGACCCCAAGCCCCAGTCGACATTGAGTCAGAAAATCAAAGCACAAAGCCTTAGACGACGTCGAGGCACCCAGCCGCATACTACGTCGAGGCACAAGGCCTCAGGCGGTGGTGAGGCACCAAGCCGCAGTCGACGTCGAGGCACAAAGCCTCAGTCGAGGCACCAGGCCCCAGTCGACGTCGAGGCACCAAGCCCCCAGTCGACGTCGAGGCACGAAACCTTCGTCGACGTCGAGGTACGAAGCCTCCGTTGAGGCACGAAGCCTCAGTCGACGTCGAGGCACGAAACCTCCGTCGACGTCGAGGTACGAAGCCTCCGTTGAGGCACGAAGCCTCCGTCGACGTCGAGGCACGAAACCTCCGTCGACGTACGAAGCCTCCGTCGAGGTCGAGGCACGAAGCCTCCGTCGAGGCACGAAGCCTTCGTCGACGTCGAGGTACGAAGCCTCCGTTGAGGCACGAATCCTCAGTCGACGTCGAGGCACGAAACCTCCGTCGACGTCGAGGCACGAAACCTCCGTCGACGTACGAAGCCTCCGTCGAGGTCGAGGCACGAAGCCTCCGTCGAGGCACGAAGCCTCCGTCGAGGCACGAAACCTTCGTCGACGTCGAGGTACGAAGCCTCCGTTGAGGCACGAAGCCTCCGTCGACGTCGAGGCACGAAACCTCCGTCGACGTCGAGGCACGAAGCCTCCGTCGACGTCGAGGCACGAAGCCTCCGTCGACGTCGAGGCACGAAGCCTCCGTCGACGTCGAGGCACGAAGCCTCCGGCGGGGCACGAAGCCTCCGTCGGGGCACGAAGCCTCCGTCGGGGCACCAAGCCTCCGTCGGGGCACCAAGCCTCCGTCGGGGCACCAAGCCTCCGTCGGGGCACCAAGCCTCCGTCGGGGCACGAAGCCTCCGTCGGGGCACCAAGCCTCCGTCGGGGCACCAAGCCTCCGTCGGGGCACCAAGCCTCCGTCGAGGCACCAAGCCTCTGTCGAGGCCCCAAGCCTCCGTCGAGGCACGCAGCCTCCGTCGAGGCACGCAGCCTCCGTCGAGGCACGCAGCCTCAGTCGACGCCGAGGCACGAAGCCTCAGTCGACGTCGAGGCACGAAACCCCCGTCGACGTCGAGGCACACAGCCTCCGTCGAGGCACGAAGCCTCCATCGAGGCACCAAACCTCCGTCGAGGCACCAAGCCTCCGTCGAGGCACCAAGCCTCCGTCGACGGCGAGGCACGAAGCCTCCGTCGAGGCACGAAGCCTCCGTCGAGGCACGAAACCCCCGTCGACGTCGAGGCACACAGTCCCCGTCGAGGCACGAAGCCTCCGTCGAGGCACCAAACCTCCGTCGAGGCACCAAGCCTCAGTCGACGTCGAGGCACGAAGCCTCCGTCGAGGCACGAAGCCTCAGTCGACGTCGAGGGACGAAGCTCCAGTCGACGTCGAGGCACGAAGCTCCAGTCGACGTCGAGGCACATCGAGGTTCAGAAGTCGGCACCGTACCAATGAAACTGGTAATAAAGGTGCAGCAGTGCACTCCATAAGGGCAACCTCGATATGAGTATTCCCATGAAAGGAGGCACGCTTTGAAGGTCTCGTAGAGGCGGGCACGATCGCACTCGATGCCTGGAATGCCTGAGACTCAGCCGGTGGCGTTACCGAGGTAACGCACCTAGAAGAAAGAAAGAAAGAAAAACTTACCGGGGATCGAAGCTGCACAGTCCGATTCCAACGAAGGAAAGAGGGTCCCGGCCATTCTGCTCACACGAGGTGAGCCCAGAGAGAGGCCAGGGAAGAAGAAAATACAGCTGCAGGCAAATGAGGCCTGGCCGCATGGCTGAGGCCCAAGAAGGGCCTGCCGGAGGAAAAACACAATAAAAAGTCCTTTTTTTTTTTTTTTTTTTGAAACAAAGAAATACACGATCAATTAACAAACGCACAGCGACTCCCTACAAAATAAAGAAGCCGCGGTGCCAGAAAGGCACTTAGAAGAACGCAGAGAAGAGAGACAAGGTCTTTCTGGCTCAGCGGAAAACTAAGAACTGAGGACCATGAGGAGGGTATGCGCCCTCTAGTGGATCAGGAAGGCACACACATGCGTGGTGCAGTGTGCAAACTTGAAACTTCAATCAAGTTTGCTTGAAAAGCTGTCCGCGCTGGGGCTCCGTGGATGACGTCACCCACATGTGAGAATATGCTGCCTGCTTGTCCTGGGATAACCAACCCTATTTTCTCAATAAGATCCACTGTTCACTTCCCACAATTTTGAGGCACAATGAATACTGCTGGAACCTAACTTCTATTTTCCCATAGAATTAACATTTTCGTTATTTGCGAATTTGCGGTTCAAACATTTTGGGGGAACTGTACTACCATGAATAATGAGAATGGACTGTAAATGGAATTAGTCTGAATATTGGATTCTGTAGAAAGAATAGCTCTTGGTCTATACCTCTGTCTTTTGAGTAGCTATGTACACAAATTGTTAACATGATAAAGGTCAATGGGACATGCTGAGGTAAGCCAAGGACATCAGTGTTATGACCAAGCACTTAACATATCTGAAGTATAAATTGTTTTGCAGCACAACAAAGAAAAATGAGGAGACCCAATGATCCACAATGAAAACAATCCACTGATGAAAACAAAAACAAAAACTGTGGATACAGATGTTCTGGAGATAATTTATTAAATACTGACATATAAAACCATGAAAATTCAATTTAAAAAGTACAATGATAAAAAATACTGTGATAAAATCCAACCGGACCCTAAACGGTCCGTGTTTTGGCAAACACGCCTTCCTCAGGGGTCCAATGGTTTGCAACCTCACATATAAAGAATTGGACTGAAAACAGTCTATTGTCTTTAAACATGTGAGCAAAGAACACCGCAGACAAGCTGAAGCAGCAAAAAAAATGCTAAGCATGTTTAAAGACAATAGACTGTTTTCAGTCCAATTCTTTATATGTGAGGTTGAAAACCATTGGACTCCTGAGGAAGGCGTGTTCGCCGAAACACGGACCGGTTGGATTTTTATCACTGTATTTTTTATCATTGTACTTTTTTAAATTTTATTTTCATGGTTTTATATGTCAGTGTTTAATAAATTATCTCCAGAACATCTGCATCCAGTTTTTTGTTTTCATCAGTATAAATTTGTTTTACCAGTTTCAGAAGGATCTTAGCACGATCCCTCATCTTAACAACTTTACTATTCAAATGACAAACCATATAGCACAATAAAAGAAAGAACATTTAGGTCTGTAGAGTTGTAAACAAATTGGCAAGTGCCATCTAGCTTGAACTAATGGAAAAAAAACCAAACACAGTATTTTGTATCATATCCAATAAAGATTTTTCCATAGGTTACAGGATAGGAAAATGTTTCTGAATAGGGTTCATTGTGTAAACATTTTAATTCCCTAAAATCACCACTGTGAAGTTATAGCAGTTATTGCCCTTCTCCGCACTATTCTTTTCCCAGATAATATGGAAAAAAAAAAGTCTGACTTAAGACAGTGTCTTCACTTAACTAATGCAAATACTACTAATTAGAGAAAATATATTTCATTTGCCTTGCCTCTCTCATTATTCCCCCTCCATTTCGCCAGCTGGCCTAAGAAATACATTTCCATCCATCATAAGGCCCGATGATTCACTGCATGCTGGAAGATTTGAAAGGTCAGCTAGGGACACTCGGAAACCTCCGCTGCCCTCCCCACCCCACCCCAGGTCATATATTACAAATTATACATGCCCTACATTCTCTTTTAAGTCAAGACGAAGGGCACTAATAGCTCATTTTAGAGCCGAGGGAGAGCAGGAAAAAAAATAAAAATCAGTTTTTAACAGCTAGTGCATGGTAATGCCATTAATGTGTGTTATTTGAGATAAATAACTCACATTAGCAAAATTAGTATGCACTGTTAGAAAGTGGCACTCAATACATTGTCAAGTGTTTTTTTGAATATAAACTCATACTTTTAAAAAGATACTGAAAACTGCTCAAAACCATTTTTAAATGTACATTATGATGAATAAAATTACATAAAGAATGTCTTTGGAACACCTTTACTAGTGATATTTTTTCTGCAGTCCCAGGTAGGGTGTGTTAAAATGGGGTACTGGTACTTTCAACGCAGCAGAAAAGTTCTTGGGCCTTCAGCGTAACTGCAACACAATCGGAGCACAATGATTATCCTAGGACAGGGGTAGGCAATTCCGGTCCTCAAGAGCCGGAGCCAGGTCAGGTTTTCAGGATATCCACAATAAATATGCATGAGATACATTTGCATTTCAAGGAGGCAGTGCATGCAAATCCATCTCGTACATATTTTAACACAGAAAAATATTAAATTGGAGAGAGAAAGTAGGGAAATACAATGAAGGAGAACAGAACAAAGTGAGCGAGTATTAGAGGGAGACAGAAAATTACAGAACAATGAGACTTGCCTTACTTTGTTCTTGGTAATCCTTCAGAATGCTCTAATTATTTAGAAAAATTGAAATTTATTTAATGGTCCCATTAACTAAGAGGCCATTTTACTAAAGGGCAGTAAACTAAGTTTTAACATGGTGCTTTCCTATGTGCTAAGCCTTTTTTTAGAACTGCTCATTTTATTTGAACATAAAAGCACTCACTACTACTGTTTTATTTATTTATTTATTTTTCTATACCATTCTCCCAGGGGAGCTCAGAACAGTTTACATGAATTTATTCTGGTACTCAAGCATTTTTCTCTTTCTGTCCTGGTAGACTCACAATCTATCTAATGTACCTGGGGCAATGGGGGGATTAAGTGACTTGCCCAGGGTCACAAGAAGCAGCGTGGGTTTGAACCCACATCCTCAGGGTACCGAGACTGTAGCTTTAACTACTGCGCCACACTCTCTCCTCCTCCTACTATTAATTATTTCTATAGTGCTATCAGATGTATGCAGCGCTATACAGAGTCACAAAGAATAAGAAAACAGTCCCTGCTCGAAAGAGCTTATAATCTAAACAGCCAAGACAGACAAACAGGATGTCACGGATACAGTTAAGGGGAACTGTTAATGCATAAGTGGAACAACTTCCCTTAGTTCCCGAAGAACTACAAGAACTGCCCTGAGGACCAGTAACACTTAAAAGGGAAACACAAAACAGAGACTCCAAGAATGAACTGGAAACCTGAGGAGGATGCAAAGTTGCAAGCATCCTGAAAAATGTTCACAGCCCCCTGACCTGACATTATAGTGTCTTCTCCCTCATGAGAAAGCCTGAAGAGTCATTGGAATAAGTCAAGATCCCCTCAGAATGAAGTGCAGAAGGTCAGGGAATGGCAGGAATAGAACTGTAGGATCTGTAAGAAGAAAGAAATTCTCCTAGGAAAAATCAAGTTTCGCAATGTAAAGAGGAGTATACTGGAACCATGAAAACAGTACGAACGCCAGGCAACGTGAGCGAAATACGTATGTCCGTAAAAGTGAATATATACTAGACGCAATCAAGATGCTGTATTTATCACCCCTTGGAAAACAACAGCATCCTAATAGGTATCAGACAAAGCTCACATCGCTAATGAGAGCTTCAGGGATGAGGCTAACAGCCACATAGCGCACGCTCCTCCGCGGGTTTGATAGAATACGTAACTGGCTACTGATTAGAAGGAGCTGCACAGCCCTTCCGTCTGGTCGGGAGGGTCTGTCTAGCATGTGCCATGAGAAGATGGCGACAGGAGAAACCAGCGTGATAAGAATGGAAATCTGAAGTCCAGGCCCTCTCAGAAATAGAGAAAGAGTCCTGGCCACAGGAAGATGTGAAGTGTCATTATGCCCATAGAGACAGCCCGAACTTGGAAACTGTTAGTACTACCTTTAGGCATATATATCCTATGCCACTACTAGACACATGCAGCGCAGCACAAAGGCCCAAATAAGAAGGACAGTTACCAACAGACAAAGGCTCAATCTGCAGGGATCCCAAGAGAGACAATGAGATACCCGTATGAAATACAGGGCACTATCTTACTGCTGATCTCTGCCTGCTGGAGATAAAGAATACTGGCTGACCAGTGAGCTTACCATCCTATATAAGACAGAGCTCAATTTTGGTGTTCTCTGTCTCTGCCTGCTGGTGGATGGTCACAACCCACTTGTCTCTAGATTCATCTGCTGCTGATGAAAAGGAATGTGCTATTTTCATGTTGATTTTTGGAAATGGAGACTAAAAATGTAAATAAATAACAAAGCTGCTCTGATTTTAGAAGAATTTCAGAAGAAATGCTTAAATAGTAAAATAATGACTAAACATCCATGCCTTAGCATTGAGCTACACTGTTCTGCACAAGTAGGTGTTATTCCTCCCTACCAGCAGATGGCAGTAAAGAAAAAAAAAAAATCCCTGAGTTTTACCAGTGATCTCACTGCTATTAGCTGATGGTTTTCCCTGAACAGATCCAGTATTTTCTTTAATTCAGCAAATGGTAGGTTGTGCTATCTGGTGCTCCTATGCACTGGCTGCAGCTGCACAGATTGGTTGAACCTGAAGGCTGTTTATTCAGTCCCTGGCCTGGACCTAGTTGAGTGCAAAACTTAATTCTACTGCTCCCTTCCCTCCAGTCACACTTCTTAGCTTCCACTGGGTGAGACTTGTGTCTCAATCCTACAGGATCCTGCTCAAGGAGCATGGGTCCCTATCCACTCATCCCTGTTTGAGTATAATCACCCTGAATCCTCTTCCCTTCCTTCCTGCAGCTCCCAGATATAGTGTAAAAAAAAATTCCTAATTGGCTTTGCCTGGCTTAACTTTATTCCCTGGTGCAGGGCATAAAGCTGTTACTGAAAAAAGAAACCCAAGCTCAAATACCTGTGTCCAAAAACAAACAAAATATTAATAGGAACCAAAACCAAAATCAAAGTCAGTATTAGCAAGAGAGGCACACATGACCTCATATTCACCGATTGTTTGCTTAGCACCATTATCCACTGCATGGACCTTTCTGATTTAAGACGCTTCCAAATATGGTATCACTCAGAACTTTAAAATGGATTATTGTTTTAGTAGAAATTTGATTTCATCCCAGTTATTGCCATCACACAGAAAGCATGTTCCATTTTTTTTCTGTACACAGAAACAGCACCTTTCACTCACTGCACACAAGCTCAAACAGTAGGAGGATTGAGGTGATCAACAATTACAAAATATTTCATCAGATTTGTTCTTCAAAGCAAACCCTTTAATGTTATAAAAAGCATTTCAGGGAAGTAGCAAGTAGAATCCAAGAAAACAAAGTAAAATTATTGCTTTTCCTGGTCACTTTTGACATGTTGTACACCAAATCAACAGGGTGCGGCTTCAAAATGTACCAGAATGTATTTCATTAAATATTTATCAAATTTTCAGATGAAATGGAATTTTATGATGCTATCTGACTATCCTTCTCACTGTACAATCCTTTCCATCAGGATAACATACTTTGCCTTTGCTTATTTGTACTAAACTCTTGACTTGTCAATGCAATGCTGGGGGGGTTTCTAACAGGATGCTAAAATTATTTGTCTAAGCATCCATTTTCAGTCTATTTTATGTGAAATGGTGTGGTAGTCATGTTAGTCCACTTTTTAAAGTTCTATATAGAAATAAAACAAAAGGAATAATATCACATTTATTCCTTTTGTTTCTCTATTTATTTATTTATATTAGTATTTATCCACCGCTTATAACATTCAGATACTCAAGTACTTCTCTCCACCTGTCCTGGTGGGCTGATAATCTAACATATCTGGGGCAATGGTGTGTTAAGTGACTTGCCCAGGGTCACAAGGAGCAGTGCTGGACTTGAACCTGCTAACCTCAGGGTGCTGAAGCTGCAGCCCTAATCACTAGACCACTCCTCCAGTATGCCTTTATTTAAAAAAAAAAAAAATAGACTGCCAATCCAGCCTCAATAATGCACGAATGTCACTACACAAATTTGCACAGGCTGCAAACATGGTGTAAATTTGTGTGTGTACCTGGGTATATTATAAAACATGTGTACAAAATGCAACTCTCTCATTGTTCATAAGAACATAAACATCACTATTCTGGGTCAGTCCAAAAGTCTTTAAGCCCAGTATCTTGTTTCCAACAGTCGGGTCAATCCAGTTCACAAGTACCTGGTGAAACAGATTTTATACTGCTTATCCTAGAAATAGCACATTTTCTCAAGTCCATTTGTGTTCCCCCTCCCTTTTGTTTTGATCCTTCTCCCTCTCTTTTACATTATACAAATGTATTTCCACCCTTTTTCATTTTGTTTCGGTAAGTTAATGTTTGCCTGTGTGTGATTGTCTGTTTTATTAATTATAATTTTATTCTCCATTTTTATATATTATGTTAAACCGCTTTGAATTTTGATAAGGCGGTTTATCAAATTTTTAAATAAACCTGAAACCATCTTAATAATGGTGCTCCTCGTGACCTCGTTGGCTCTCCCTCTGGAAGTGGCGTCAGTGGGAGAGACGACGTGGTCGTGAGGAGCATGTTGAAGTTGTTGCTTGTGGCGGTGAACAACTAGAGGTATGGTGGAAGGGGAAGGAAGGAGTGGGAAGAGGCGGGGCAGAGAGGAGAACGGGTGCTGGAACCCCCCCCAAACATAGCGCATAGGGTGACCTACCCTCCCCCTCCCCCGGAATGGGTGTCGGAAGCAGAGATGGTCCAATTGCATCAGGCATAATGTTTGAAGCCACTATGTACTTTCAATGTCATGGAAGGAAAATGACTGTGGCTTAATCAAACAACTCAACGGTGAGAAAAAAGGGGTACTCACCGTACAAAAAAGAAAAAAGAAAGAACATTGGAAAGATACTGACTGATGCTCAGGCCTAAAGCCATGATAAAAACCCCAAACCTTTAAAAAGTTGGACAAAAAACTAAAAACTATATTGGGGGGGGGGGGGGGGGAGCACACAGGAACTGAACCCAGAGGCTAAATTGAGGAAAATATTCACCAGGAAGGCACCATGTGACAAAACCAGTCAAAATTTGAAAACGAGGCTAAGAGGAGCTGTGAACACCACATCTTCATCTCACGTAGATTGAAAAAAAAAAAGAAAAAAGACTGCTGGTCCCATGCTCTCGCAGCTGGCGGGAAGACACCTGTCTTCAAGTTTTAAAAGGCATATAAATGCTTTTTAAGCATCGGCACGTCAGGCTCCGTGGATAGGTCACCCACGTGAGATTATCGTGGCCTGTTTATCCTCAGAGAATGGCATTTATGTGCTCATTTGTTTAGTGCCCCATCCAAAGCATTCACATATAGCCCTAGAGATGACAGAGTAAATGGTATGAAATGTGTTTGTTTGACATATTGTGAGGCAAGTTTTCTTCCCTTGTCTGTATAAAATGTGTGAGGTCATGAACTGGGGAAGGAAGGAACACAGCCTAATTGTGCCATGCAAAAGGAGGCAAAGGAAAGTTTCCAGTTCTCCGAGACCTAGGAACAATCTCACAACGAATTCTCAATAAAAGAGAAATAAGCTGGATGTGCATTATATATCAGAGGTACTAGATACCATTAAATAGAAGCAGCAATAAATAAGGAGACCTGCGACCACGAAGATGTATCTTGAAGGGAAATCCTTTCTCTCCACTGAAAATCAACATCAGAAGAGGATTTTCCCCTCATTCAGATGCTTACAAGTACCTTTGTATCCAATCTTGCTCAACATGGCACGGCATTCGATATCTTTGTGATAAGTACTAAAAGTAATAGCAGAATGGCCACCAGATAAGGCAGGATTTAACAATATTTCATGGTGTAGTACAAAATCAGTTGCTTCCCTTGTCCCTTCCCACCTTATCCCCCTCCCCTAGTATTTTCAATCTTCCCTTTCATTGGTAAGAGGAAGGCACTCTACGTAACATCTGCCTCCTGTCACTGGATCACAGGGGACCATACATAGGAGGTGCTCTGCACAGTTCAAACAAATTATAAGTAACTCAGAAGGAAAAGAGATTATCCATTCTTGCACTCTCCTGCTCTTTCCTCCCCAACGCCCCTCTTGATTGTTTTTCCCTTCCAGCTGATCCAACCTCCCTCTGTCAAATGTGTGTTGGGGGGGGGGGAGAGAGTTTCATGCCATGTCTGTGTCCTCATATTACCTGGATCAGGCTTGTAGCCATTAAAAACACAACTATCCACTGTAGCAATTGGTTCTTGGTGCCCAGGGTTTCCTTTAACCAATAGGAAATCTTTCACAGCATTAGACAGACACTGGTTTTTATTATATAAAATCACTATAAGACATCTAAATAAACATATGTACAATACTTACTGTAGCCGCCTTGGCTCAGATGCACAAAGCTCCAAACACCATGCTAAAAAAATACTGTGGTAGGAGCAATTTTTCTTTTACTAGCGATGCTCAACACAATTCAATGCAAATTACTGTATATGGATGCTATTCGTGCAGAGAATCTTTGGTAAAAGGGGAAAAACTGTACCCGACACTTGCTCTGAAGAGCATTCGCTAGCACAGCTCCTCCTCCTGCTTGCCCTGTCAAAATAAATGCAGCCCCTGGTTTCCCTGCCTACTGGTTCAGCTGAGCGGGGATTCCAGGCAGGGAGACCAGGGGCTGCTTTTCTTATTTTAATGGGCACAGCTGTTGTGTATGTGTGTTACACACATACACATACAATACATCTGTGTCCATTAAAAAAAATAATAATAAGTTACAGGACACCCCTCCACGCCAGGGTCCTGCTTCACCGACACCTTTACTTAAAAAAAAAAAAATCTAGAAGGACAGATACCCACTCCCTCTTGCCAGGAAGGTCAATGCCCTCTCCCAATGCCAGGAGTCCCCCAGCCACCCCACTACCTTATAATTGAAGGGCTGATGGGCCACCACCACCCCACTTCCATACCTTAAAATTGAAGACCAGCATGAGGGATGATGCCCACTCTCTCTTGCTGGCAGACCCGCCTCTTCAATATGGCAGGCCATCCCCTTCTTGGTGCATCTTGGGATTTACTGGGAGGGTTCTAAGGCCCTGATTGGCTCAGGCACCTAAAGTCCCACCCAGGAGAGGGGATTTATAGAACTGAAAAATGAACTTGCAAAGCTATTGCTAATAATTTGTAATCCAGCATAAGTGAGTTTTAAAATTGAATTAAAATATTTAATGGTGCACAGGGAACAGAGGATGAAGGAGGTTGTCACCCAATGAGTGGTTTCCCTTTTCAGTCAGCCTGCAAGATAAGTTCTGGCGGCAGATGGGGATCTGAGGCTTTTTCCTCCTTTAAATCTGTTACATTAAATTCTCTTCCCTTTTAATGGTATGGACACTCAATAATTGAAGATAAGTACATATATTTTAAGAGATTTATAGTGGATATATAAATAGTGGGGTTCCCCAGGGGTCTGTGCTGGGACTGCTGCTTTTTAACATATTTATCAATGACCTAGAGATGGAAATAACTAGCGAAATAATTAAATCTGTTCAAAGTAGTTAAATCACAAGAGGATTGTGAAAAATTGCAAGAGGACCTTGTAAGACTGGGCGTCAAAATGGCAAATAACGCTTAATGTCAGAAAGTGCAAAGTGATGCATGTGGGAAAGAAGAACCTGAACTATAGCTACATGATGCAAGGTTCCACATTTAGGAGTCACTGCCCAGGAAAGGAATCTGGTTGTCATCGTTGAGAATGCATTGAAAACATCGGCATTTCCTCCAAATTATATAGACCTCATACGTCTTATAACATTTTAGTAGCCTTCCTCTGGACCAACTCCATGCTTTTCATATATTTTTTAAGGTGCAGTCTCAGGAATTGCACACAGTATTCTAAATGAGGCCTCACCAGAGTCTTATAGAGGAGCTTCAATACCTCCTTTTTCCTTTCTACTGGTCGATCGCAATTGACCTTTTGGGCACCCTTGCTTTAGAAGAAAGGCAGCAGAGAGCGCTATGATAGAGGTAAAGCAGTACAAAGGAACGATAACCGAGGCTAAAAAATAATATTATGAAAGCCTGATCAATCTAGGATTCTCTTCAAGATTTTCAATTCATTAATATCTGCTAAGGAGGTTCTTGACAACTCTACCGTACAACAACAAGATACAGATAGTTTGGCAAACTATTTTCAATACATGATTAGGTTAGTAAGGGAGAAATTTATGCATACATTAGAGGACTGCATTGAATTACATGTTTCAAATAACACAGAAACAGGAATTCCAGCTGATAAATGTTAAAAAGAATTCTCCATTGTCATGCCTGGTATCTCAGGCTTGCTAAAAAGACTTTCAAATGAATGTTGCTGTCTAGATCAAAGTTTTTCAACTTCTTCGAGCTAAGACTAATAAATATCAACAGAGTACCCCCACCCAAGCTCCACCCCACTCCCCATAATAATAGTACTAATTGTAATGCAATTTCTTCCATCCATTTTTCATATACATACAGTACAATATAATCTTAATACATAATGGCAACCACAAAAAAGCACACTGTATGCAGAGAAAAGGGAGTGGGGGAGGAGAGAGAGATCCAGGGTGCATATTTCACACTCCCCCTACTGCCACATCCAATATTTCTCCCTCCTTTCCTCCATGAGTCCAACTTTTCTTTCTTTCGCCCCATTTGCAACATCTCCTTTTCTCTCTCATTCTCTCCCCTGCTGCAAAGGGAGTGGGGAAAGAGAGAGAGAGAGATCCAGGGTGCATATCTCCCACTCCCTTCACATCCAACATTTCTCCCTCCTTTCCATCAGTCCAACATCTTTCTCCCTGCCTCCTGCATGTTTCCTCTCCTCCAGTCCTCATTCCCTCCCCAAACCAACAACATCTCTCTCTGTCCCTGCATAAGCAATTTTTCTTCCTCTCTCCTCCACCCCTATTGGCAACAAGTCTCCCTCTCTCTCTCACTGTCCATCTGTATTGAGAAATCTAGGCATCTCTCCCACACCCTCTACTGTCACATCCAACATTTCTCCATCTCTCATCCCCCGGATCATGTGCATTTTTCATCACTGCCCGCCAGCCCCATGCCCATTTCTCCTTCTATCACTCCTCTCCAGCACAATGCCACATCTCTCCCCCTTGCAATCCCCTTCAAACTGTCCCTCTGTTCCCTCTCCATCACCTATCCAACATTCTCCATCTCATCCTTCTCTCCCCATGCATCTCCCTCACCTCTCTCTATGATCAATTTAATTTTTCTTCCTTTCCCCATGTGCCACCATCTTTTCCTCTCAGTCACACACTCCTACTCAACAATTCTCCCTTTCTATTCCCTCTCTCCTATGTCCCAAATTAGTGCCCCCTTCTTCCCTCTCTTCTGTGTCCCATGTTCATGCCCCTTCCCTTCCATCTCTGTTGAGTTTGTGCCCCCTCCCCTTTACTGCATGTAAGTAGTTGCCGTCCATAAATCCCACCTTCCTGCCACCCATTGCCACGGATCCCTCCCTCCCTGCTCCCACCGCCCGAAGCCAACCCAGTTCTTGTTCGAACCGCACTCACTCCTTCTGTCTGCAGTGGGGACAATGAAAGCAGTGATTCACATGTATCTATGTCTACATGAGGCTGTTCACTGTACATGATGTACATGCACTAAACAAGTTGCAAAGAGCCAAGGGCACAATAGCAATGGGCAAGGAGGGAAGGTGAGTGCAGCTGAGAGTAGGAAAGGTGAATCAAGCTGTTGGATTCTAAGGAGAGCTGGCAGAGGCAAGTCGGCATGGAGATAAATCATCAATTTAAATTGTAAAAGTAGTATAAACTGTTGCAAGTGCAATGGAGGTGGGACAAATCTGATAAAAATAAATAAATGCCCTCGCCCAGTTGTAAAGCAGGGTCATGAGTTTGCCAAGAAAATGCCAACACCTGGCCCATTTGCAACTTGTTGCACACCTCTGAATTTTGCAGAATATAAACTTAAGAGTCATATCTAGAAATATTGATATTGCTAGAAGCTTCTCCATATTCTTTCAAAAATACATGTACCTATTTGAACACTCAAAATATAAGCAGAACACAATTTGGGGTGCAAAATACAACCATATTTTACAATTAGGACCACACTTTGCCACTTTTCTTTAAAGAGAGGAGGAGGAGGAGGGACTCGCAGCATAAAGAATGACCAGAAAAGGCAATTTCCAATTCCAACATGGCTCGTTTTGGGGTTTGTTTGTTTGTTTTTACAAGCCTCTAGGCTTTTCCTGCTCCCTGCCAGCAGTTTGTTTACAGAGTATGGAAAGGGGAGAGATCTAGGAGCAAGGGACACTTCCACAGAACTGGAGATTTCCCTGTAGGCTTCTTTGAGTTGCAAAGCAAAAGTAGGAACATGGAAAAGAAGAAAAAACAAACAAACAAAAAATCAACCCAGTGACTGCAGCTGTTATGTGGAACTAGAAATTGGTGAAAAGCACTCTCAATCCTCCAAAGCACAAACAAACACCTGAGAAACTAAAAGGCAAATATTTAAAAAGCAAAAAATACTCAGAATGAAAAGTTCAAAAGAAAGCTCAGGATTTGCTAATAGTCCTTGCAACCAACTGAAAATACTGCATATACAGAGGTCCGATTATGTATTTGCATGGATTATTTTAACATAAAAACATAAGAATAGCCTTACTGGGTCAGACCGGTGGTCCATCAAGCCCAATAGCCCGTTCTCACAGTGGCCAATCCAGGTCACCGATACCTGGCCAAAACCCAAGGAGTAGCAATATCCCATGCTACCGATTCAGGGCAAGCAGCAGCTTCCCCCCTGTCTTTCTCAATAACAAACTATGGACTTTTCCTCCAGGAAAATGTCCTAACCTTTCTTAAAACCAGCTACGCTATCTGCTCTTACTACAACCTCTGGCAACAGTTTCTTAAGGTGATGCATCAAATGCTAGTTATATTCTATGCAAGTTTCCTTTAGAACTCTTTCCACCATGTTTACTATGGAATGGCTTAGATGTTTGACCTTGTCCATTCATGTCCTGGAGCAATGGGACTGGTTCCTTGAATGCTGCCTAGCAAAGAGGGAAGGCAGAATGAGCAGATGCAGGGCTTGGGGGCGTGAAGTCCAAAGAGAATAGATAAGCTGGCAAGTGAAGGAGGGAAAGAGGAAAGCAAGGGTGTGCTCCAGCCACCTTCATCCTTAAATCAAATATGGGGTTTGGGAGGAAAATGTGATGGGGAAGGGGAGAGGGCAGGGTTTGCCCCCGTCAACTTAGAGAAATTTTGAAATCCCTGAAAAGCACCAACATATTGAGATGCCAGCAAGGAGGAGAGGTGCAGGCTGAGTCATGTCCTGTAGTCAGTCAGCATGTGCCTCTGCTCCTTCTCCTCACCTCTCCTTCTGCAGCATCACCCCATTGGAAGTAATAGGAGGCTCAGGGCAGCGGCTGGAGGACATCCACGCATGTGCAGACATCAACATGACGACATCACACGAGTGATGTCATTGCGTCAACAATCACGCATTTCCGGGTGCCTTCCAGCTGCAGCCCCAAGATTAGTGTGCCACAACTTTAAAAGTTTGCAACACACTGTTATAGATTCTTACTGTAGGCGCTGTACCAGGCTCTCATATTGGAACTCTGAGGGGGGAGGGAAGAGGGGCAAGAAAAGAGTAGTAATATTCTAGAGCAGTAATTCTTAACTTTTTTTGAGTCATGGACCCCTTTAAAAATCTAATAAAACCTATGGACCCCCTTTCCCAGAAATATTCACATAAACACAACTTTGCATGCAATGAATAATATAATCTACTTTAGTCCGTGAGATATTGCACTCTAGCTCAGCACCAGGTACTGCAACCCCCTTTTTTTTTGGGGGGGGGAGGGGGGAATCCAGGGGCTACAAGATTCCAGACCCCTGGGGTGTTTGAGACCTTTGGGTCACCTTCTCTACTGTTCTTTATGTGTGTGTGGAGGGGGGGGGGGAGAGGCTATGCTTTGTTGGGGCAGGATTGGATGGGTTATGTTTCCTTGCACTATTATGCCTTGTTGACGCTTTGTATATTTTGGATTCTGATGGTTCTCTTTTTATATTAATAAAACAGATTTGACCATAATGTACTTTATCAAGATTTGATTCTCATACACATGACATACAAAGTATTATTAAACTTTAAAGTAAACAATCTAAAAAAAAAAGCCCTACTCCTTTTTTAATGCAAAAAGTAATGTCCACTCATTAAAATTATGAAATTCAATCCTCTTGTGCAAATTAAAACAGATCTACTACCCTTACGTTTTCTACTACCATTACTATTACTATTGCATCTACTCTCTCGTTATCTGCGAGAAAGATCAACAATACCAGGCTATATAGTGAATGTTTATTATTTATTCAAAATATTTGACTAAACGCTTATCCAACAGTACAAAGCGTTGTACAAAGTATTTAAAAATTACAGGAAGACAAACATGTCAGCATTGTAGACATACATGTACTAAATTATAGGACAAACAAGGGCTAAACAGAAACTCAGGCCATAAAAACAATAGGATAAGGGGCAGAATTATAATTTTTTATAGAAAGAATACATAAAAGGAAAATACAATAGGAAATGGGAAAAAAAATTAAGAATTGGTGGAGTGGGAATGAGAAACAGTTAAAATTGCCAAAGTAGATAGATAACTAATTATCAGTTATAGGCATCCTTAAAGAGCAAACACTTTAAACTGCTTTTGAACTTCTGCATGTTCCGTTCGGCTCTTAAATATAGAGGAAGAGAGTTCCAGATCAAAGGAGCGGTTACTGAAAAAATAAAGGGTGCGACGAGTGCCGATTATCTTCAGGGATGGGACATTAAGGGTATGCTGGGAGGCTGATCTTAAGGCTCTAGGGGGATCGTAAGGAATCAAGAGTCTATGAATGCCGGAGCATTGGTTTGTAAAGTTTTAAAAGTTTATTTTTATCTGACCCTCATGGACCCCCGTTAAGAACCCCTGTTCTAGAGAGACTACTTGTCCAATCTTGTCAACTTCAGTTGAGCTTAGTTTTACCCCAGAAATATATTATATATATTTGTATAAATAATGTACAAATATATTATATATATTTGTATAACAGGACAAGATAACAAAGCGTTAGTAAAAGTGTTAAGTGTATTTGTTCTAACAACACTGAAGTGTCTAAGCAACTACAGTACAACTATATTCCCACCTGAGATAGAAAAGAGAAACACCTGATACTGCCTGACCAGTGTCGGCAACACTCTACCCAAGCTGAATAGTTTCAAGTTTATTATGACTTGATATACCTCATGAGAATCTCGGAGAGGGTGAGATCCAGAAGGCCTTGAGCATGTGCAGATGCTCAAAGCTCAGCAGCAGACCGGCAGCAGACACTTTTATCACCGGCGGTGCAGGGGTAAGGACAGGGCCAGTCGGGGAGGGGGGGGGAGAAGAGGCGATAGCAGCGGTGGCCTCGGGGGGAGCAATACTGTTGGTTCCCGCGGTCGGGTCGGGTGGAGGCTCACAAATCGAGTCAATGCTCGGTTTACGAGTTAAAAGTTTGCTGAGTATTTTGCTCGTCTTGCAAAACACTCGCAAACCGGGTTACTCGTAAACCGCAGGCTCTGCACCCTGTCCCCCTCCCCTATTAATTGTAATGCAATTTTTCCTTTTATTTTTCATAAACACACAGCAGATATAAATTCTCAAAACTAACACATTTCGATCACTAAATTGAAAATAAAATAATTTTTCCTACCTTTGTTGTATGGTTATTTAATTAGTTTCTGGTTGGACTTGCTTCTGACTGTGCATCCAACATTTCTTTCATAATCCAGCCCCATCCCCTTTGGGTCCAGATCTCTATCTCTTTTATCTCTGCTTACCCTCACCAGATCCAGTGTCAGTTCTCCTTTGTACCTACCACCACCTTTGTTCCAGGTCTCCCTCCTCTGTTATGATCTTCCATCTCTCTGTTCTTCCTCAGGATCTCTCTTCTGTCTGCACCTCCCATAGTCCAGCATCTGCCTCCTGTCTTTCCCCTTTGGTCCAGGCCTCTCTCTCTATCTTTCTTCTGTTTACAACCCCCTCCCCCCCCATCCCATCCCCATGTCCAGCATTTGCTCTCTTTTCTTCCAGGTCTTTCTCTGCTTCTCTCTCTTTCCTTCCTTCCTGTTCCAGAATCTTTCTACCTCTCTGCAGTCTCTCTCTCTCTTCCCTCTATACACCCCCTCTAAGTCCAACATCTGCCCCTCTCTACCTCCTCTAGTCCAAAATCTACCTTGTCTTCAAGTCTGTTTTCCCGCCCCTCCTCAAGGTCCTTTTCTGTCCCATCCCCCCACCCAATGTCCAGATCCAGCGTCCCATCAGGGCCCTCGCAACAGGCGGGACCTTACCTCCAAGCTGCTTCCCACATCCAGTGATAGGTCTTCTTCCGCGCTGTGACCACCACTACGCTAATTACAACAGTCTGCAGAGCGAACCTAGCAGGCTGGCCTCTGAAGCACATTCCCTCTGCCATGGTCCCGCCCCTCCTCTGACATCAGGGGCAGGACCGTGGCAGAGGAATCATGCTTCGGAGACTGACTGCAGCCTGCTAGGTTCACTCTGCAGGCTGCCGCAATTAGCTCAGCGGCGGTCACAGCGCGGAATACGACCTCTCTCACTGGGTACGAGAAGCAGCTTGGAAGTAAGGCCCCCGCACGTCGCCCACTTTTGGGTGGAAAAAAAGTGTGTCTTATGGAGCAAAAAATACAGTAACCTACAGAAAAAGAAGCTACTGAGCCGCTGTACAGCTTGTTGGTAGAGAATGATACGGAGACAATTTTTCCCCGCTCTGCAGGAACTCATTTTCTTGTTCCATCCCCACGAGTTCTTTTCCTGCCCCGCCCCATTCCTGCAAACTCCATCCTCATCTGCACAAGCCTAAAACACTTTAAAATCATAAGTGTTCGAGGCTTGTGCAGTTAAGGCAGAGCTTACAGGAATGGGGCAGGGACAAGGACAGCGACAAAACTTGCGGGGACAGGATGGGGAAACTGAGTTCCGATGGGGACAAATTTGTCCCCGTGTCATTCTCTACTTGTTGGCAAGGCTCACCTGGAATACTGTTCAGTTTTGGAGGCTTATCTCAGGAAGGATAAAAAGTGGCCGAGGTGGTCCAGAGGAAAGCATCCGAGTGGTGTGTTGTTTGCACCATAGATGACATGAGACGAGACCCGAAGACCTAAATATATTTACCCCAGAGAGGAGGCTCAGGGGAGGTATGATATACTTGAAATGAACGAGAAACACACCCTTCCTAAAGGAAAGAAACCTAAAGAACTAGGGGACATGATACAAAACTGCAGGAAGGTAGAGTCAGGAGCAACGGGAAATACTTTTTCACAGAAAAGGCAGCAGATGCCTGGAATGCCCTCCAAAAGGAAGTGATGGAGACACAAAGGCTGATGGAGTTCAAAAGAGACCAGGATAGACAAAAGATCCGTAACTGAAGATGATGGAAAACAAGCATTTGTCCCTTCATTCTATAACTTGGAGCCGACATTTAAGCACCATTGTCACTCTCAAATTTATAGCAGCAGCACTTAGGTGGGTAATTGCTAAATGAGCATTCAGTGCTGTTATACAAATGACTTGCAGCACTCGCCCCCAAATTCTGTATATAGCGCCATAAGTTGTAAATCAGTGCACACAGCTTGTTTAACAAGATCAGCAATTAATACCTCATAATTGACGCTAAAAGGCCCTAATTAGAAGTTATATACACAACTTGGTAGGCATATTCTATAAAGTGATGTGCTTCAGTTCTAGTACACAAATTTCAAAATGGGGTGGGCCCAGGGAGAAGCATAGGTAGATCTCGGGTACTCCTATAGAATATGTCCAATCCACGCACAATTTAAGCGCTGTTATTTAGGCCTAATTTTCCTTGTTCTAAATGGGTGCACTTAAATATTATGCTGCCTATGGCTGCTAAGCACAATTCTATATACGATATGTGCCTTTTATAGAATTCCGCTAAGCACCACTCTAGTCAGCACCTATGTTTTTGGCATTATATGTAGAATCAGGCCCTTAAGGGCTGATTCTATAAAAGGTGCCTAATTTAATTGGCAAAATACCCTTAATAGCTTCAATAATTGGGCAAAAAATTAATTGGGCGATAGGCATTAGACACTGCTAAGCACAATGAAATAGGCGCCTAAGTGGGAGTTTCTATGGGCGGAGTGTGACTTAGGCACTGCTAAGCATGATTCTCTAAAAAAATAAAATAAAAAAAAACTTAGGCGCCTGAAATGTAGGCTTTTAAAATCCTGGCCTACATTCCAGGCCCAAGTTTTAACATAGATGCAGCTAACCACAATTCAATAAGCAGCACCTATGCGTGACTGACTCACGGCTGGCATCATTTTTCTAGGCACCATCCAATTTAGGCACTGTAGTACATAAATACAAGGGACGTTCACAGGAGAGAAGCACGTATCTTACAGAATACTATAAGTTATGTGCTACAATGCTGCATTCATATGCTGTTAAATAGACACACTATCTTGGCACCCAGAAATTAGACCCTCAGATACATCGTACTAGGCGCTAGCTTGCATGCCCAAATATAAACTGCCCCCTTAACTCCCAAGTAACCCCCCAAAAATAAATGTTTAACCCATAACAATGGGTGAGAAAAGAAACTACGGCATGTTCTCATTTGCCACCCCTTTCAGGAGTGTGGGACCCTCATTGCTTCTCTTAGGGCCTGGCCTCCAGGTGACGACTGCTAAATATCGTGAGAAGGCAAAACCTGTGGCAGAGCGATGAGTCAATTAAGGCAGAGAACAGATGCTGGAGTTTCAAAAATGACAACTGGTCGGGTACTCTAAATTTCTAAGCCACTGTTTAATCCTGCACTGCTCCTTGTGACCCTGGGCAAGTCGCTTAATCCTCTACTTCCCCAGGTGCATTAGATAGATTGTGAGCCCACTGGGACTGAGAAGGAAAATGCTTGAAGTACCTGTATATAAACCGCTTTGAGTGTGGTTGTAAAACTACAAAAAGGCGGTATATAGGTCCCAATCCTGCCCCGTCCCCTTCCCCAGTTCCCAAGTTTATTTAAAATTTTCTATCCCATCCTAGGGAAAACCTTCAAAGTGGCTGACAATCTGAAACATATTTAAAGTGCACAATATACAAAAAAAACAAACACTACTACTACTGGTTTTCTGTCCGCCCCATAGACACACTTACACGCTTCCCCTGGAGACAAACTGTTCATGTATTTGAGAGGATATTATAAGCAAACTGTAGGCAAGCAGATTTTGGCTTTCTGCCCTAACTTTATGCTCATGGTGTGACGTCGGTATATTCTGTACGCTTCCTCTGCCCGATTCCAAATGTGGCTGCTGTCAGCAGCCCAACTTTGCATGTCTAAAAAGTAATAATGAGTTTCTGGTACACACTGACGCAAGTTAACAGAATATGCAACAGAGAACAAGGGCAGATCTAAAAACCCCAAGGATGTAAAAATACATTTATTATTCACCTTCAGTGGAAACAATTTCTGAAAAACATTTAGGGCGGTTAGATATATGAAAAAGTCAAAGTTACAGGGGACACCTTTACATTAAGCTTCTATATTTGTTAACTTGTTTCTCAAAGCTATGCTCCCTACATTGAGTCAGTATACAGCAATGGTTCCCAAACTGTGGTAAGGTCACAGAAACAGGGTTACTCCCCCTTTCTCTGGGCCTCCACTGTGATCTATTTGCTACTAGAGGTCTGCACGGGAACGGGGATTGCAGGAATCCCATGAGTCCCACAGGGTTCCCGTGGGAATCCCCCCTAACCCACGGGATTCCCTTCTGGCCCACAGGATTCCCACGGGGACCCCCCTCTGGCCCACGGGACTCCCACAGGGATGGAAGGCTTTGGAAGCAGGGTTCGTCCATGTAATATAATGGACAAGTCAGCCTTAGTAAAAGAGGGGGGTTTATAAGTTAATTACCTGAACAGAAAACAAAAAAAGGGTTCCAAAGAGATTCCACAAGGAAAATAGCAGCACAAACACAAAAGAAACTGTGGAATTGATGATCCTGTCAGAAGTAATTGCTTCTTTTTACGGGACGGGCGGGGATGGAGGTAATTCCTTGTGGGGATGGGTGGGGACGGAGAGGATCCTGTTGGAGACGGGTGGGGAAGGAGAGGATCCTGGCGGGGACGGGCGGGGATGGGTGGGATTTCTGTCCCCGTGCAACTCTCTATTTGCTACGCAAAGGCAGTCAGTACAGGGTCTGTGAATCAGTGAACGCTATCAGGCCATGCTCCTTCCCCCATCTGGGCTTCATATTAGGCTAGAACCCAATACAGAGCACAGAAATCTGCGAGTGCATGCTGATACACAGGCCCTTGTACCACCTACCGCTACTACTGCCATCAGGTATTGGATGTGGATGAGATAGGGGGAAGGAGGAGGGAGTACAGGTGGTCTGCTATTTTAATCATCATCTGCTCAGGGGTTATGTACATTATTAAGAGTTGAAATGGGGTCGATGGATAAAAGTTTGGGAAACACTGGTGCAGAGTACTCATAAGCTGATGCAAGAGCAAAAAAAAAAATATCAGGAAAGCTAGTCACATATCCGCTCAGCCCAGAACAGACAGCTTGAATATGAACAAAAAGTCTGATCGTCATTTTTCTATGTTCAGTTTCTACAGACAGAGTGGGGAGGGTCTCAAAAATGAGACTGTTGCAAGCAAACAATGTGGCAAGATTTGAAAATAAAATAATTTGCCTGCTTGCTTAGACCAAGAGGACTTTTTGGACAGGTGAAATAGTGCCACTCTCAATCCTAATCAGAGCAGCAGACTGCTTCAGTTGGAACCTGTAAAGATAGATTGGGGGGGGGGGGGAGAGAGATTTCGAATGAGAGTACAGCACCTTGGTGAGATAGAGTAGAAGAAAGAGACAGCTACAGAAAGAAGAATGGATAGTGTTTGCAATGGTCAGGAGGAAAAATACCGTCTATTCACAGTGTATTCCTGATGCCTGTCCTCTCTCCTTCAAAATAAACCACAGGGAGGTAGGCCAGCAGCAGGAGTAAGTCACGGCTGAATTTTTCCAACTCTGGAATGTGATATAAAAATGAAACAAACAAAAAAAAACCCAAACCCTTAAGGCCTGCCAGGCTGAAGATAAAATCTCCATGACCTTCTTGGTAAATGAAACGGTCCTTTCCTTAAAGCAAGGGAGAGGGAGCAGGGAAGCCCAAAGAGAACAGAAAAGGAAACAGATTGCAGATCTTCGATGAATGCCTTCCAGCACTGTACTAAGCTTTCATTCATTAACAGCTATTGACGGCTAAAAATGTGGCAATGCCACGCACATTTGTAGATATACTAGACACTGTCTTGCTATTCATTGGGTCTCTATAGCTTGTACTTACAAATAGAATGTTTTATTTTTTTGTTTCCTATATATTTTAAACAGTTTACATAAACAGCCAAAAGAGGAATACATAGTTTTGTCACTAGTTGATTGCTAGCAGCTGTTAGTGGCAATCTGTATTAGTCCTCCAGAAGCAAAAGTAGCAATCTAGGGATTTTGCTTTTTTGGTGTGCCATGCCAAAAGGTTCTGCTTATAGTTTCTTTGAAAGCTGGAACATCCCTCTCGAGACACATCCAAGCCCTCAGCCTTATTTTGTATTAAAATAACAAATACAAGAAGAAAACAGCTAAGCATCTACTAACTCTCCGAGAGCATGTAAGACCACCAAGCCAGGTACCCTTACAGTGTCACACAGAAACAGGGGAACACTGGGTTTAAGATTTGATAGGGAAAAGGTTAAATATCAAAAGTTCAACTTCCAGAAATGGTTCCCACAAGTAGTAAACTCAAAAAAATATTTGACATTTTCCTACCAAACTAGTCCTCCTAATGCCCCATTTAATAAAAACAAAACCAGCCTGACAAAACTTCCTACTAGCTATTCTTCCTGTAGTATTTTTTTAAAACTAATTTGCAATTTTCATTCACAAAATTAAATGACTCTTCTTTCCAAGCAATCTTCCAGCTAAGAAAGTACATGGTTGTGTCAGTGGATTTGTAATAGACAGTTTCAATTCATATTTATGAAATGTACAATACTTAAATTTTATACATCTTTTGTTCAGCTTTAGGCAGCCAACCTAATTGGATGATTTCTTATTACTATACTTTGAAAAGTAGAAGGTGCTCAATACATACAATTTTTTAAAGTACCACCTTTCTCAAATTTATTTTCCAGTTATTCTGACACCAACCAGATTATGTGTTTCTCACCAGTAAACAAACTTAAACTCAAGACTATATTATTCTTACTGTATACTCTTCATTCTTTCATGTAAACTACAGAATCTTTCCAGAAGAGTGTAAAAGCTACATCTTAACAGATAGAGGTCATTTAAGAAAAGAGCAAAATTACATAGCTGGGGACTTTTAAAATATGTTTTTTTTCTGCAAATTTTAAAACTATTAAATCTTTTAGACTTTTGAGTATCAGACCTTATTTTCTTCACAAGGACTGAATCACAATAAAAGTTAACATACTGGAATTTATCTCTCTGTGCAGTGTTGACTTCCTGACTC
Source organism: Geotrypetes seraphini (assembly GCF_902459505.1). NCBI lineage: Eukaryota > Metazoa > Chordata > Amphibia > Gymnophiona > Dermophiidae > Geotrypetes > Geotrypetes seraphini. The sequence continues at coordinate 24,078,607 of NC_047097.1, read as the reverse complement.
AAGGACATAACCACAAATACCTTCCTCAAAAAAAAAAAAATAAGAGAACTTGTCACATCCAATTTCATCACATCAAACATACACACATCAGCATCTTATTGAGAGTGAACTGAAATGTAGAATATAACTGCCTAAAAAAAACCCCAAAACAACTATTCCTTCAGCTTTCATAGATGCACTTTTAAATATATCTTAAGTATTTCTACGTAGACGCTGCACAAATAAATGTCAAGGGCCTCTTCATCTTTCAAAACCTATCAAGTCTACAATGTGGTCATAGCAAGGTAAATCATTATCCTCCTCCAATGCCTTTTTCTCTGTCCGATTTGACAGCTCGGATGAGAAATGTGTTTTGCAAATTCCCAGCCTTAAGTGCATTTCAATTTCCACAATCAACTGGACTCGGTAAAACCCCCAAACCCGAGCCCCTGACCCCGGCTTCCCTTTACCTTCACGCTGCATCGGCCCGTTTGCGTTTCCGCCTCCACGTTCTGGCTGTTCTCCTTCTTCTCCCTCTTGGAGGAGTTCGCCCTCACCTTGTAAGAGGCTGCGCTGGCCGACTTCAGGAGCAAGCCCGAGACCGGGAGCCCCTGCGGCGGCGGCGCCAGGGCTGCGGCGCTGGGCGGCCGAGGGGAGCTCGAGTCGTCCGACTCTTTGCCGCTGTGATAGACCACCCTGCTGTCGGAGATGTGGATGCTCGGAGCGCAGCCCATGCTTCCGGCGGCCCACACGTCAGTCGCTGGCGGATCCTCTCTCCGGAGGGGCCGCCAGACCCGACAGTGTCATCGGGGGAGAAAAAAAAAAAAAAAAAAAGAGAGCGGACTCGGTTTCAGGAAACGGGGAGGGTCTCTCGCACACGCGTGAAAAATGGAAGAGGAGCCGGACGGGTACTAGAGGGGCTTCGCCGTCCTCGGCGACCTGCCCACGGGCGGCGGCGGGTCGGGCATCCCGCCCAGCGCTCGGAAGAAAAAGTCCGAGAAGTTCACGCGGCCTCGAGCGGGCTTTTCAGGCAGTGCCTGCGGCAAACGGCGACCCAACTAGAAAGGGCCGCTCGCGCTCAGTATCCGCTTCATCCTCCTCCTCCCTTTTTTTTTTATTATTATTTTCGGCTCTCGGGTTACACCGGCGACCTGGCTTCAGGCGCTGCTCTTCGTCCCCTTCCGAGCGGGTGACGCATTCCACGCCGTTGCACCCGTCGGGCTTTCCGCGCCGCCGACAGGACCCCCGGCTCCGTTAGCGCCTCGGCGTTTGAATGTGTTTCGGCCGGCCGGGGGGGGGGGGTGTTACATCCAAAGCCCTTCACGTTCCTTGTCACGGGGAGGGACGTAAAAAAAAAAAAAGTTGAACCCGATGCTAGAGTTGCATCTGCACGAAATGAATTAAAAATGGCGAGGCTTACTTCCGAAGCGTTGCAGGCGATGCTCGCGTTGCCAAGGGTGGGGGGGGGACGGGAGTCCTGGGCGTCTTACGCAGCGCTCGGGTTGCTTTTCTTTCTTTTGGGATTGAAAAGTGTCTCAAACAGCGGCACCGCAGGAAGAAGGGAAGAAGAAAAAAAAAAAAAAGCTTGTGGTTTTTAAATTTTCCTCCCCCACCCCGAGAGCTTCTCCAGCGTTTACCCTTCCAATTCCTCTCCACCGCTTGACAGCGGCAGATCCAATAAGAGCCCCCGCAAGGCTCGACCTACAGCCTTTACTGACGTAAATGCAAATGAGCGGGCCGGAGCCAATCAAAGGCTAGGCAGGCGCTGAGGGGCGTACGCGCCGACTGGAGCGAACTTTAAATTTCGGCGCCGCGTCGCGCCTCACGGATCCTTTGCAGGCTTTTCAGGGAGGAGGAGGAAGAGGGGGACTCACGACTGTCCGGGTTTTCAGCTTTACTTTAAAAAAAATATATATTTTTTCCCTCTACTGCTGGTCGGTTTTTACGGTTTGCATTTGGAGGCGGGGGCTGCAGGCTCATTACGACCGAGTGCGCGAAACTGGAAGAACCCACTGATCCCGCAGGGCAGTCTGGCTACGTCTGCAGATCTGTTTCTGCAGGACATTGCTTTCGCTTTGTGCTGTATAACCAATCAAAAAGTGGAGAGGCGGGAGGCGGAAGCTCGCAACTGCAATTAAGTAACTGCTGCTGGCACATGGAAAAGGAGGAAGAGGGTGCCTTAGAGCAGTGGTTCCCAACTCTGTCCTGGAGGACCATTAGGCCAATCGTGTTTTTGGGATAGCTCTAATGAATATGCATGCTGCAAATTTGCATGCCTGTCACCTCCATTATATGCAAATCTCTCATGCATATTCATCAGGGCTATCCCAAAACCCCAACTGGCCTGGTAGTCCTCCAGGACAGGGTTAGGAACTACTGCATTAGAGCAGGGGTAAGGAACTCCAGTCCTCGAGAGCCATATTCCAGTCGGGTTTTCAGGATTTCACCAATGAATATGCATGAGATTTATTTCCATACACTGCTTTCAATGCATATTCATTGGGGAAATCCTGAAAACCTGACTGGAATAGGGCTCTCGAGGACTTGAGTTCCCTACCCCTGTCGTAGAGGAATAAAGCAGGTCTAAGAAATAGAGGGGGAGGGATTGCAGCAGTTTAGATTAAGATCCTTTGGGGCAGGGCTGCCCAAGTCCGGTCCTCGAGATCTACTGGAAGGCCAGGTTTTCAGGATATCCACAATGAATATGCATGAGAGAGAGATTTGCATACCAAGAAGGCAGTGCAGGCCAGCCTCTCTCATGCATATTCATTGTGGATATCCTGAAAACCTAGCCTGCCAGTAGATCCCGAGGACCAGACTTGGGCAGCCCTGCTTTGGGGACTCTGGGCACCTATGCTTTAAGAACTTTTATTTGTAGGATGAAAGACTTGCAGTTGATGTGGTTGCAAATCATAAGGACCAATTTTTGATCTGGCCACCAAAAATATGTGAATACTACTATTGGTGCTTATTTTATATAAGCACAAGTCTGATGCTTCCACTAGGTGTCACCTAGAGTGCTGAGATTCAGGAGTGGCAAAGGGCAACCTAGGCATTTCTCCCTTCCAATTAGCAATGAGTATAATAGGAAGAGCTAGCAGTCAGACTGCTAGCTAATTAAGAAAGTGGGGCTTTCACTTTAGTATATGTCCCTACTTACTTCATGACTTCCTGTTACAGTCTTGAGCACATACAAGGCCCTGCACTTCAATTTTCAGCTGCAGACCTGTCAGCTCAGATTTGGCTAAACAGCAAGGAACAGGTCAAGGAGAAAGGGGAAATACTGGACCACAAAGTAGAGGAGACGCAAGATGCTCGTCTGCCAGGGAAGGGGAATGAGAAGAGAGGGGAACAAGGAGATACTGAACTATGAGAAGAGGGAAAGCACCAAGATGTTGGACTGCCAGAGGCAGAGGAAACGGGCAAAGGTCCAAGACCAAGAGGACACTTAGAGAGTCTAAACGCCTTGCACTTACCCTGCATAGGTACTTCTGGCTAAATCTAGTATAATAAGACGCAAAGTGCACATGCGCACTCTTACCGCATGTTCCCTGATCCGTATGTCTGTGGCCGGCAAGAGTGCATATGCACGCTTAAAATTACCCCACGCTCGCGGCAGAACTCAAAGTGGATCCAAACAGCCCTGGCAGCTGAACTAAATAGCGGCCCGGGAAGAGAAGCGCTGACAAAAAGACTCCAGCTGCTTTGCTGGCTCCCCACTCACTCATCAAGTAAGTTCTTCATGCTCTGACCCTCCCATCCCTTCCCGACATCTGACCGGCTCACGTAGTCCCTTGCCCCCCCCCCCTTTTTCTTGGTCCCAACTCCAAACCTGCCAACTCCAGCAGCGTCTGTCGGGACCGCAGGAAGAGAAGAGGGGGGCAGGAAGGGAAAGGGTGGTAGGGGAAACGCTGCTGCTGCACAGGGAAGTGGTGTGGGGGAAGGGAAATGGAGGAAGAGGGAATGCTGCTGCACAGGGAAGTGGGGGTATCAAAATGCTGCTGCTGCACAGGGAAGTAGGTGGGGGAAATGCTGCTGCACAGGGAAATGGAGAGGGAGGGGATGCTACTGTGGCTGCTGCACAGGGAAGTGGGGGGAGAGAAATGCTGCCGCATAGGAGGCAGGGAGAGAGAGACAGACAGATAGATAGAAAGAAAGACAGACAGCGGGAGGAAGGGAGACAGAAAGTAAAGAAGAAAGACACAGGGGCAGGGAGAGACACAGAAAGACAGACAGACATTCTAGCACCCGTTAATTTAACGGGCTAAAATACTAGTATTTTATAAAGGCACATAAGTGGCTCTAGAAGCAGATAATAATAATAATAATTTTTCTTATATACCGCCAAAGCCGTAATAGTTCTAGGCGGTTTACAATAAAGAAGGGCTGGACAATCAGCAAATGGTAGATGCTCATGCATAACTTTATACCTGTTCTGAGGTATATGTAAACGTATAAATTACGCGATTTGTCTGTCGAGCCCCTTCCCTTGTTTAAAAGCAGACTGAAAACCCACCTTTTTGATATAGCTTTCAATCCTTAACCCTACTCCTCTTCCCTCCAACCTAGCCTGCTGATTAACCGTTCTCCTTAACTGTATTCATGACATCCTGTTTGTCTATCTTGCCTGTTTAGATTGTAAGCTCTTTCGAGCAGGGACTGTTTTCTTACTCTTGACTATGCAGCGTTGTGTACGTCTGGTAGCGCTATAGAAATAATTAATAGTAGTGGTATGTATGTATGTATGTATGTATGTATGTGTGTGTGTGTTTCAGAAAATGTTTGTATGTCACAGCTTTGCCCCGGAAACACTGTTTCACTTATAAGAAGCTAGTTATTGTCAACATTTATAAATGTGTATAGAACCTTGCTCAACAAGGCTACAATCGTACATTGAGCAAGAACTACCCAAAGTTCAGGCTGGTTTCAGAAAAGGTCAAGGAACAAGAGACTTTATTGCTAATGTTAGATGGATATTGGAAAAGAACAAAGAATACCAAAAGCCCTTATACTTTTGCTTCATCATCTACAGCAAAGCTTTTGACTATAATAATAACTTTATTCTTATATACCGCCCAACAATCTTGCAACTTCTAGGCGGTTTACAATATAGAGAAACTGTATAGACAGCGAATTACAGAGTATAGCATTGAACATCTAGTGATAGTAACAGGAGAGTTACAGGGTCTGTGTATTACACGGTTTCATAATGAGTAGCATTATACAGTCGACGATATTCAGAGCATAAATAGGAGAAGAGAAAGGAGATTGCGCTTTGAGTTACAAAGGTGCAAGACTGCGAAGGTGAAAAAGATAACATAAGATGTTGATGAGAAGTAAGTTGTTAACTTGGTACATTTGAACGAAGGATGGGCACCAGTGGGAAAAACTGGTAACAATTAAAGATAGAAATTTTGGCAGAAGAGGGTAGACGGACTCCTTGGGATGGGAGGAGGCTCCGATTTTAGGGGAGAAGTCTGGTTAGGTTATAAATTTCTTAAACAATGTGGTTTTTAGTTCTTTCCTAAAGATACTATATGATTCTCTGGCGGCATAAGTGAAGTAGCCTGTCCAAGTTTGCAGTCTACCTGCTTGGAATTTGAATGTTCTATCAAAGAAGGTGCGATATCTACAGCCTATGATATTTGGGTAGGTAAAGAGGTTACGTTTCTGGTAGGCCTAATAGAGGAGTGGAATTCGAAGTGAGGTAGTAGGTAGCTGGGGGCCAGTCCCCAGATTAGTTTATAGCAGAGGCAGGAGAATTTGAATAGAATTCGTGCTTCAATTGGTAACCAATGAAGGAGTTTGTAGAATGGACTAACATGATCGCTCTTCTTTAGTCCGAATATTAGACGGATGGCCGTATTTTGAACTATTCTCAGTTTTCTCACATTTTTTTTAGATATTCCCAAGTAGACAATGTTACAGTAGTCCAGGGTGGATAAAATCAGTGATTGTACCAATATTCTGAAGGATAGCGGGTCGAAGTATTTTTTTATGGTTTTCAGTTTCCAAAGAATGAAGAAGCATTTTTTAGTCACCGAGTTTATGTGCTCAGTCAGGGTCAGGTGGGTATCCAGGGTGACTCCCAGTATTTTTATGGTTTTTAGTATTGGGTGATCATGGCCGTTTACATATATTGTAGTTGCGGAGATTTTCTCGTTTGGGCTAGCAAGGAAAATCTGTCTTTTCTGAGTTTAATTTCAGTTTGAAGTTTAAAGTCCATTTTTCTATTTTGAGCATGATGGAGGAGATATGTTTTGAGTTGGTTGAGGTCACATTTGTTATTGGTATTAGTATGGAGATGTCGTCTGCGTATATATAATAAATTAGGTTAAGCTTTTGTAAAAGGTGGCCTAGAGAAGAGATGTATATATTGAACAAGGTGGGAGATAGGGGGGATCCTTGTGGGACTCCGAGGGGCTTTTCCAGGGTTCAGAGTAATTTCCTTCATGGACCACTTGATAAGATCGTTTGGTTAGGAAACCTTGGAACCAGGTCCACACTCTTACTGATATTCCCATTTCGTCGAGGCACCTAAGCATAGTTTCGTGGTCCACGAGATCGAAGGCACTGCTGAAGTCTAATTGTAGGATCAAGGCGCTGGAACCTTGATTGAAAAGGTCGTATAGGTGGTTAAGGAGAGAGCCTAGGACTGTCTCTGTGCTGAATCCTTTTCTGAATCCAGATTGGTCATTTAGGAGAGAGTACTTATCTAAGTGATTTACTAATTCCAAGTTGACCAGCCCTTCCAGCATTTTGGTGAAAAAGGGGGTGCTCGCTATGGGTCTGTAGTTGGATGCCAGTGTGAGCGAGATCTTCTGGTCTTTGGGTATGGGTGTGATTAGGATGTGTCCCATATTTTCCAGGTAGGTTCCGTTTTTGAGAGAGTAAGTTGCCCAGTTAAATAGGTCCCTCTTAAATTCTGGTATTGCATCTTGCATAATCTTAGACGGACATTCATCTAGTAGACAATTTGATTTGGAGTATTTGTTGAAGAGTGCAAGGAAGTTATTCCAATCTGGGGGCTCGAAGTGGTTCCAGCTCATATTGCCTTTGGATTCACTACTCTGCGTTTTGAGGTTGAATTCAAGATTGGGTGGAGGAGGGGGTATTGAGGCTCTGAGGTCGGTGATTTTTTTTCCTAAAGTGGTTGGCTAGGGTGGAGACCTCTGGGATTTGATCGTGATGGTTCTGTAGTATCTGTGTGGTGTCTGTTATTTTGCTTACTAGTTTGAATAGTTCTCTGTTTGTATTGGTTGTTCCTATTTTCTGTGCATAACAATAATAACTGGATCTGGATGAGCTCCTTTGTTCCTTCTCCAAAAGCCCAACCTTACCACAAGTACCCATCCTAACTAATCAGTAAAACACAACAACTCTGTTTATGGGTAATTAGCCGCAGCTCAGTTTATTAATACAAAACAACATGTTTACATATTTTACAACTTCAATTAATATAAATCCAAGAGCTCCCCCCGAGCTACCCAAACAAAACATTCTGTGCCCTCGACCCTGCCACTTCAACAAGGGTCTGAGGGGTGGCATGTCCCTCATGCCCCTTTTTCCCGGGTCACCTGACCCACCAGGCACGGCACCCCGCCGGCCCACCGCTCATCACCCGATGAGCCCCAATGACCGAGTAGCTCGGGGGATCCGCCCCCGAGCTTCTCCCAAAACAAGCAAAACAAAGGGAGGGTGGGAGGGAAATAACCGCCCTGGAGGACCCGAACCGTTAAGGTCCTCCAAGCCCTCCCCTTTTATCCCTTCCGCTCCCCCTTGCGCGCCCCAGCCCACCAATGAATTTTAAAATCGGCTCTTAGCCTTTTTCAGGCCAATCAGCCGCAACGCTGACTCGACCGCCCCCCGACCACCCCCACCGATTGCCGACACGGAGGCTCACCAGCCCCGTATTACATTACGCCCTTCGACATTTAAAGTCTCGGGCTCGCATTAATAACTGGATCTGGATGAGCTCCTTTGTTCCTTCTCCAAAAGCCCAACCTTACCACAAGTACCCATCCTAACTAATCAGTAAAACACAACAACTCTGTTTATGGGTAATTAGCCGCAGCTCAGTTTATTAATACAAAACAACATGTTTACATATTTTACAACTTCAATTAATATAAATCCAAGAGCTCCCCCCGAGCTACCCAAACAAAACATTCTGTGCCCTCGACCCTGCCACTTCAACAAGGGTCTGAGGGGTGGCATGTCCCTCATGCCCCTTTTTCCCGGGTCACCTGACCCACCAGGCACGGCACCCCGCCGGCCCACCGCTCATCACCCGATGAGCCCCAATGACCGAGTAGCTCGGGGGATCCGCCACAGGCCTGAGATCCCACAGGCCCCCCCCCCCCCGACAACAAAGCTGCGGCTAACCCAAACCCAAAACGCGCTCACAACCCACAGCGAAATCGTCCAAGAGCAAATCACACCCAATATCGGACAAATGCACCCTATCCGCGTGGTAAAGCCCACCGCAACCAACATCAACCCACCCATGCAACAACTGCGTACCGCCCTGTGACTCTACCCACTTCCCAATCTGGCGGTTAAACTTAGCCAACCCCCTAGTCCACCGACGAGACGAAAGACACCGCGGGCGCGGAATAACGTCGGACCACAGCACACGCGTGCCGGGGAACCAAGCAAAAAGAACCCGCAAGTCGTCCTTAATAACATTAACTAACTGCCGAGCCGACAAAGAATCAACGTCGTTGCCCCCCAAATGAATGATGAGCATGTCCGGACGCCGAGGGGAATCCCGCACATGAGCCAAGAACGGCAAGAGTTGATACCATCTCATGCCGCGCTGACCCCACCAAGATACTCGAACACCTAGATGACCAAGTCCCAGGTGACGACCTCCAGGCCGCAACCGTGACCTCTCTCCAGCCCAATGCACAAAAGAATGGCCGATTATCCACACCGACTTGCACCGACCAGCACCTGAAAAACAAAGAACATATGTGCCACAGACAGAAACGAAAACCTCCCAAATACCTGCAATACCACTACCGACCCTCCGGACACCCCCCAGGACCAGAAACCGCATCCGACGGTCTAATGTAACTGCGGAAAGCCCCGGACACCCATCTACCCAACCGACGGATACCCTCCTCCGACATACCAGCGGCACGAGCGCTGGTGGCAGCACCGATCCGAAACGAGTGAGTGCCATATCGGCTAGGCTCCTCACCACAGCGCACCAAAGCCAAACGAAGCACTGCCAGTAACTGGTATCTGGAAAGAGGGGACCCATTCGCATGAACAAACAATACAGGGGAAACCGCAACACGCACCGACAAAAAATTGCTCAGGCAATGAACCGGACAAGAGACACAACCCACCACCCGATGAAGAACCAACCGCCGCCCACGGCCGGCCTGATCTGTCTTGGAACTAGCCACACATATATGCACCTCGCCCACCCCCAGCCGCACATGGTGCACCAACAGCCCACGCCCCCTAGCCCTATCCGCTGCACTCACCAACAACTCCCCCACACGCAACGCCCCAAAAAAGGCCACCCGGAAAAGGGACGTCTCGTACGACGAATGGGCCAAGTCAGGTAAGACCAACAAAAGCCGGACGAGTAAGCCATGCTGAATCGGCAATCGCGAATCGGGCCTGGGAAGAACAACTCTACCCAGTGCACGAAGCAAACGCTGAACCACGAAACCCGAGGAAGGACACCTCCAACCCAACGCCCGACAGAAAAAGGCAAACCCCGCCAACCGCCCCCGTACTACCCTTTGGGAGACCCCAGCTCTTCCTGAATCCAGCACGAAATCCTCAAGAAAGGACTCGGCCACATGCCCAGGGACCCAACCCCGACTGAACAAAAAGGTAGAGACCAAGCGAAAACCAGATGAGTAATGCGACCAAGTCGCAGGTGCTACCGACAGACGGAGCATTTCCCACACTCCTTCTCGACCAGGCTCCACAAATGCTCCGGCATCGCCAAGCCGTCCACGTGAGCCTCCGGCGCGAGTCGACGAAACTGTGAAAAATGGAAACGGGAAAGAGCGTCAGCAATGCCATTCTGCAAGCCAGGCACATGCCGAGCCCTAATAAAGACATTAAGACGCAAACAGCGCAGAACCAGAGCCCTGACCAGCACAGCAACTGACAAGCAGTGAGCCGTCTGCCTGTTGACAACCTCAACAACCCCGAGGTTATCACACCAAAAAAGAACACGCCTATCCCTTAGTTTGTCAGGCCACAGTTCACATGCCACAATGAAGGGAAACAATTCCAAAAGTGTGATGTTACGCGTAATACCCCTATCTATCCAATCCTGAGGCCACCGCTCAGCACACCAAGCCCCCTGACAGTAAAGGCCAAAACCAACCCCACCCGCCGCGTCGGAAAACAACTCCAAGTCCCCGTTAGCCACCTCCGGAGCCTGCATAGGCAAGCAGCCATTAAAGTCCCGTAAAAAACAAGCCCACATGCGGAGGTCCGCCCGGACCCCAGCCGACAGCCGCAGAAAATGCCGCTTATCCCTTACTCCAGCAGTGGAAGCAGACAGCCGACGGGAAAAAACGCGACCCATTGGCAACACCCGACAAGCAAAGTTAAGGGATCCAATAAGCGACTGCACCACATGCAAAGTAGACTTACGGGCAGATAAGACGCTCTCAATGAGATCGAGCAGCTGCCGCACCTTACCCACCGGCAAACGAGTCACCATAGCCTCAGAATCCAACTCAATCCCCAGAAAGACCAGGGACGTAGCCGGACCCTCAGACTTGTCAATCGCCAAAGGAATCCCAAATTCAGCGGCCATAGCCTCAAAAACCCTCTTTAGTCGCTCGCAGTCGTCCGTGTCCCGAGGGCCGATAAACAAAAAATCATCTAGATAGTGCACCACGGCATCCAACCCTGCACGCTGCACCACCACCCAATGAAGAAACGTGCTGAACATCTCGAAATAGGCACACGAGATAGAACACCCCATGGGCAGACAACGATCATAAAAGTATGCACCCTCGAAACGAAACCCCAACAAATGGTAAGACTGAGGATTAACGGGCAATAACCGGAAAGCAGATTGAATATCCACCTTCGCCAACAGGGACCCACGGCCAGCCCTCAGGATAAAACGAACGGCACAATCCACAGAAGAATACCGAACCGTGCACAGGTCACGCGGAATACCATCATTAACAGAACACCCAGCAGGACGAGATAAATTGTGAATAAGGCGGAACTTGCCCTGGTCCTTTTTAGGAACAACCGCCAGCGGAGAAACCATCATGACCGGAAACGGCCGCTCACGGAAAGGACCAGCAATCCGCCCTAAACGCAATTCCTCCCCCAATTTACGACGCACTACCGAACGCAACTGAGTAACCGACGACGCATTGCGCGACCGCGCCGCCGACACTATGCCCCGAAAAGGGATCTCAAAGCCAACTGAGAACCCACGCTCCAATAAGGTACCAACGCGCTCCGGCCGGTAAATACGCAGCCAGGGACTCATCGCATGAACCGAAACCGGCGTGGGAACGGCGCTGCTACTTGCCAACGCTCCCAGGCCCAGAAGTCGGTTTCTTGGGGCATTTAAGCAAGGGGTGAGGCTGCCCGCACTGGGAGCAGGCGTGACGAAATCTACAATCCGTGAATGAGCAACTCGATCTGTTGAACTTCCAACAAACGTCACTGCCCGCTCCCCCTCCAGACCCCACCCCCGTCCCGGACCGAAAGGGCCGCCCGCCACCCGGAACGCCCCCTGGAACGCGTCCCCCGCTCCCCGGGACCGCCCCAGACTTGGAGGACATATGAGTTAGCCATAGGTTAACATCTTGCGTACCCCAGGACATATGAGAATTCTCCTCCATTTTATCTCTAAACGCCTCATCGTAGTTCAACCACGTCCAGCCCCCAAAACGCTGATACGCGTCAAGCACAGAATCGGCGTAAGCAAGTAACAGTCCATAATCACTAGGATGCGCACGCCCCCAAACACTAGCCAGCCGCATAAAAGAACGGATCCAATTAAGGATGGACCTCCCGACTGGAAAAGGCTTGGAAGAACCCGCCTCCCGCTTTGACTTTTTACGGTGCCGCCGATGCACCCTACCCTCCATAAGACGAAAAACGTCGATACAGGAACGCCGCCGAATCTTACGCCTCAAGGTCCGTGGCACCCGCTCCCACAGTTCAGTCAGGGCCACCAAAGCGGGCACACCCCGACCGTCACCCTGCGGAGCAACGGAGCCACCCTCTGCAGGAACAGCCACCCCCCCAGGCCCAAGAGCCGAAGCGGAGGAGGCCGAGGAAGAAGAGGAGGACGAAGAGGAGGACTGACTAGAGGAAGACGAATCTCGCCTGCGCCGCCGTTTCCCTCTACCCCTTTTACCCCCAGATTTACCCCCAGCAACCAAAGCAGGTGCCACCTTACCCGTTGTAGCAGAGTCTGACACAGGAACGGAGATGCCGCCGGAAACAACCTCCGCCGAGGACCCAGATGGGCGCTCCACCACAGTGCCGCCACGGTCAGCAACCACCACATCCTCCGAGGGACCAGCAGCGCCACCGCCAACAGCCACCGTCACCGCCGCCGAAGTAACCGGAGCTCCCTCGCTGCGTCGTTGATCAGATGCCGTCCCAACGCCGACGGACGCTGGACCAGGAACACCGCCAGCGGCACTCCACGGAGTCTCCGGAACGACCAATGGACTCTGCAAAGAAAAACCACAGCCAGGAACAGAGCCCGGGAAACCACCCCCAGGCGCCCCCCAAACAGCACCCCCGGCCCCACTCGGTAGGGGCCCGCCCGACCACCCAGGAACAAAACCCCCTCCCCAGTAAGGGGGAAACATGCCGGGGCCCCAACCCTGTTGTCCAGACCACCACCCTTGCTGCCCCGGCCCCCACGGGAAAGCCCCATAATGCGCACCAGAAGGCCCCCCAGGCCCGGTACCCCAGGAGCCAGCACCCCAGCTGGTCGAAGGCTGGGGGGACTCACGAGATACTCTCTCCTCAAAAGGTGGAAACACCCGCCCCACAGCACCCTCACCACCAGAAATGGGAAGCTGAAGCACTACCGGCTCAGCCCTGTCACTGTAAGCCGGCTGCACAACAGGCTCCACACTCCCCACCCCTGGCAGCAGACCAGACGCCCCAGAGCTGCTGCTTTCTGGCCGGACAGACTGCCTCCCGCCCGACTTGCCCCGCCCGCCGTGTTTGGACTTGCCCGCAGCCTTCCGCGGCACAACCCCGTCCGCGGACACCCCCGGCTCAAGACTCCGCCCCGCCACGCGGCCCACAGAGGCAGCGATGGCAATGGCCGAGAGAGCATCCCGCTTCGATCTGCGGGACGGCCTGCCCCGCCCCGCTGCACTCCCAGCACCCACCTGGTCTTCGGAGTCCTCCAGTAAGGAATCCCCCGCACGGAACGAAATCTCCGCCACGTCCTCACCAGCCCTCGCCGCCATGCCGCCGCCGACAACAAGCACAGAAGCCCCACAGCGCACCAAAAACCGCCTCAAATAACCGCCCTGGAGGACCCGAACCGTTAAGGTCCTCCAAGCCCTCCCCTTTTATCCCTTCCGCTCCCCCTTGCGCGCCCCAGCCCACCAATGAATTTTAAAATCGGCTCTTAGCCTTTTTCAGGCCAATCAGCCGCAACGCTGACTCGACCGCCCCCCGACCACCCCCACCGATTGCCGACACGGAGGCTCACCAGCCCCGTATTACATTACGCCCTTCGACATTTAAAGTCTCGGGCTCGCATTTATAACGCTTTTCTTTGATCCGATTCTTGTAATTTCATTTTTTGTTTCCATTTAATTTTATCTTCCACTTTGTCTGTTTTTTGCCATACTCTTTCCAGTTTTCTGAGATCTTGTTTGAGGGCTAATAATTCGGCGTCATACCATTCTTTTGATGCCCTTGTGTTCTTTTTGTATGATTGAACAGGAGCTATTTGATTTAGTGTGTCTTGTGAATTTGTCCCATCTAGTGGGGAAGTCTTGCTCTTCCTCTGTTTTGGAGTGTAGTTCATAATGGGTCCAGAATTCTGTTGGATTGGTGATGTTTCTGCAGGTGACTTTTTCAAACTGGTTTTGTTTATGTTTTGCTGTTGAGTGTTTCTTTTGCCAACATAATTCAAAATTGAAAGTATAGTGATCTGACCATATGTTCTTAACCCATTTTCCTGCATGGTATTGTATTTTTTTGCGTCGGGGTCTTTGTGGGAAAAAGTGACGATGTCCAGTTGGTGTCCCTTTTCATGTGTTTCCTCTTTGTCAGGAATTTCAACGCCCAGGGTATTTAGGAACAAGTCGATTTCTGTCACTTCCGGTTTTTCCTTTTTCTCTAGGTTAACATTTATGTCTCCCAGAAGTAAGTTGTATGGGCCTTTTATGGTATTGGATGAAAGGTATTCAAAGAATTCTTCTTTTGCACTTGACCATTTATTGGGGGGATGTAGAATACTGTGGCTATTAGAGATTCTTCCAGTTCAGGGTTGGTGATCTTGCAGGTGATGATTTCCAGATCTGTGATTTTTGAGTCCATTCTGGTGAAGTCAAAGTAGCATTTAAGGATTATCGCTAGGCCCCCTCCTCTTTTCCAGCTTCTAGCTATTGGGACGATTTTATAGCCCTGCGGTAACATTTCCTTCATAATGACATCTGTGTCTGAGATCATCCATGTTTCGGTTAGGAATATGATGTCCGGGTTTTTGTGTTCAATCCAGTCATGTATGATGTGTGCCTTATTTCTCACCGACCGGGCATTGAGATAGTATCCTTTGAAGTTCCTGTATTGTTTGGGGGTGGGGGTTTCAATATGTTTCAGTTTTAAGTTTTTTTTGTTTTTGGTCTTGTTTTTGTGTTGTTTGGATGCTTTATATTTAAGGTTTACTGCGGGTATTTGAAAAGGACCGAGTTCTGAGCAGTTAAAAAGGGTTTGAGGAGAGGGAGTTGGTTTTGTATGTTTGAGTGGCCTTTGCCAGGAGATGTGGATTGGGATTTGTTCAGGGGGTCTTTTGTCGTTACACTGGCATCTATAGTAAGTTAGGTAGATGATGCATAATACTATCTGTGTGGTATTTGATGCCCTCATTTTGGCTATGGGTGAAACAGATATGGCCTTGGTGATAGTAGAGATGCAGTACAAATATGAATATGAGGCTGATTATAAAACTTTACAATAATAATAATAAAACTTCACAATATTCATGCAACTTCACGGTATTCATGCCGTGACAAGCAGGATCGCAATATCGTGTATGTTCGTGTAGTCTTGCGCTCTCACCTAGTCAGGCTGTACAGTTATAGACTTCACAGTATTTAGGCAATTATTAAACTTCACAATATTCAGGCAAAAATCATACAGGTTTGCAGTAGCATGGAGGTTCGTGTAGTCATGCAGTTAAACCTAGCCAAGCAGTGTCATGTATGGTCATGTTAAGTCAGTATAAATTGAGGTTAATAGTTATTTGGTTATACTTATCGCTAGGAGACTTAAGGCTGTTGGGAGTCCTGCTGAGACTGGTTACTGTGGTGGCTGGTTACTGTGGTGGAGATTCACTAGTCACCCTGTGCTGCGTTGGGGCGCTTCCCGTGTCGGCGCTTCAAAGGCGCTCACTATGGCGCATGCGCCTTTGTCGGCACACCAAACGGCTGCACTTCGTTGGGGAGTCCTTATTCAAGGCTCCCGAAGACTGGTTTCGGTCCGGGGATCTTGATAAACTCTATCACAAATGGGAATACCCAAACAGATAACTCAGCTGGTAAAGAACCTCTACAAAAATCAAGAAGCTGCAGTGAGAACAGAATATGGCAACATCCATTGGTTTCCATTGGTATCAGGCAAGGATACATCTTGTCACCTTACCTCTATGGTGAAGGCATCTTCAGAAAAGCAAATTTGGAAGAAGAGTGCTGGTTTCAAAGTTGGTGGCTAAAATATAAACAACCTGCACTATGTAGAAGATACAACACTCATCACCAGCAGCAAAGACATGCTGTATCTACTGAGAAAAGTCATAAGTAAATATAAACAAGACGAAGATTGTGAAATGATGAAAATTTTGAGCTTGAATAGAAGTTGTAAAGGATTTTAATCTCCTGAGCTCTTTTGTAAACAGACACAACTAGCAGGGAATAAATACTCTGTGGAATAGCACTTGGGTGCTCTTCAATGAAGGCTCTTGACAAAGTATTCAAAGGCAAGGAGATAACATTCCAAACCAAGATCAGACTTGTCCATGCACCCAATTTCTCAATGGTCAATTACAGATCTGAAAGCTGGATACTACCGAAACAAGACAGAAGATTGACTCATTTGAGCTTTGATGTTGGAAAAGGATTTTATGCGTGCCGTAGACCGCCAGAAGAACTAACAAATCGATTCTGGAAGAGATCAAAACGGCTATGTCACTAGAAGCCCAAATGATAAAGTTACGACTCTTATTTTGGTCACACCATCAGAAGAGAGAGATCACTGGAGAAGGGCATCATGTTTGGAAAGATCAAGAGGGCAACCTGTAGTCAGATGACTGGACATGTTGAAAACAACCATGGGGATGACGCTGGAGGACCTTACAGGACTATCACAAAACTGATTTATTTTTAGATCTGTAATTCATCAAGTTGCTAGGACTCGAGCACAAGTCACCTAAGAGAGAGATGGAACCTTATGTTTTTAGAAAAGCATGTGAGCAAAACTGCTACTTGCATTGGTTGCGCATGTCAGGGCTTCTATAAGTAGAAGCCAAACACATGATTAATGTATGGCTCAAATTAATAGCACCAGTCCCCCTCCCTATATGGCAGTCAATTAAGTGCAGTGAAGGGCGGTCTGCCAATGTAGAATCTCCTCTTCTGTACTTCCCCCCCCCCCAAATGTCTATCATCTCCTCTTTATTACCTCATCCCCCCCCCCCCCCCGCTGGCCTATCTCACCCCTCCTTCCACGCTGTTGTTGTTGCTGCTGCTGCTTGGGCCTACAGCACTAAAATAAGTCAGCTTGATCAACACATGCTCAAGGCCTGCTATGTCCTGCTGTTTCCAAGAGAAAAGCTAGATGTGTGAAAATAGGCAAAATACTTATAGAAAATGAGGTCCATACATAGAAGAACCTCATACAAATAGTATAGCTTGTACAATGACAGCACTTAGAATAAAATTTTGCCCCTCCCTTACCATATAGCTCAGTGACACTGCTGCACAAAGCCACATGGAGAACCTGGGTAATAGCCACTGTGTCATTCTCTAGTATCGCCCAAGAAAAGTGTTAAGATCAGAAAATGCCATGAGATGATCTACTGAGAAGGAGAGGATTACAATGCATGCAAGAGTTAGAAATTCTATGTTTTCAGTTGCTGGTGTGAAATTTTGGAACACATGGCCAGGTCAGTTTCGTTTGTGTAGTCCTAGAGATACTTTTAAGATGGCTTTTAAAGACACAGCTTTTTGTTGATGTGTTTATGTGAAAAGAGCAAATATGATTGATGGCTGAATGGGATTTGTGGTATTTCTTATAAAGCAGAAGATATAGGGCTCCTTTTACTAAGCTACAATAGTGGTTTTAGCGCGTACATAGCACACGCTGAATTGCCACATGCAGTAGACCTTAACGCTGGCATTAGTTCTAGCCACGTAGCGTGAGTTTAGCGCGCGTTAAATCCTGCGTGCGCTAAAAACGCTATCGCAGGTTAGTAAAAGGAGCCCATAGCATTTTTTCTATGAGATTTTGTGAATAAGTAGGAATGTGGTCAGCAGAAGCTTTTATTAAATATAAGATGTATTGTTTTACATACTTTGTATGTTGAATGTAAACTGGTTAGAAATGTAGGCAGTATATACATTTTTTAAATAAAATAAATTGAAAATGCAGAAATAGTGTGACAAAATAGCATGTTTCTCTTCCCAAATACTAACAAAAGAAGGTAGTGGAAATAATAAATGCAGTAATAAATTTGATGAAAGTATCACTTCAGGCCTGAGAGTTCCTTGGATAGATGGGACAAAACACTGACCACTACTGGACCTAGGCAACCATGAATAGTTCTAGATTTTGATTAATTTAAGACGACTCGGAGGTCCTTTTACTATGGCAGAATGATTGCATATAGATTCCACGTTGGTGGCAGAATGATTGCATATAGATTCCACGTTGGTGGCGGAATGATTGCATATAGATTCCACGTTGGTGGCGGAATGATTGCATATAGATTCCACGTTGGTGGCGGAATGATTGCATATAGATTCCACGTTGGTGGCGGAATGATTGCATATAGATTCCACGTTGGTGGCGGAATGATTGCATATAGATTCCACGTTGGTGGCGGAATGATTGCATATAGATTCCACGTTGGTGGCGGAATGATTGCATATAGATTCCACGTTGGTGGCGGAATGATTGCATATAGATTCCACGTTGGTGGCGGAATGATTGCATATAGATTCCACGTTGGTGGCGGAATGATTGCATATAGATTCCACGTTGGTGGCGGAATGATTGCATATAGATTCCACGTTGGTGGCGGAATGATTGCATATAGATTCCACGTTGGTGGCGGAATGATTGCATATAGATTCCCCTTCCTCCAATTTGCAATCTCATGTTTTTTTAGTTTCTTTGTTTTTGATATACTGTTTATCAAATAGGTATCTAAACAGTTTAGAATAAAATAGAGATTAAAAAAAATAAAGGATATAACTAATCTAGAGTTTAAAAAAAAAATAAGGGAGTTTGAACTGACCAATGCACATGAATCAAAAGGGGAAGGGTGAGGGGAAATTTAGTAAATACATCGAAATAAAAATAAAAGGGAGGAGAGAAAAAGGAGGGAAAATACGTTATGGTAGGGCTCGCTTCAAAAGAAACTTTTGTGTTATTTCAAGATATTTCGAAAAGCTTCATGAGAATGATTGAAAGAGCTGAGATTACAGATTATAAGCATCTATGAAAAGAGAAGTCTTGAGTTTAGATTTGAATTTTTTGAGAGTTTTCTAAACTGAGATCCAATGGGAGGGTATTCCACAGAGAAGACGCTGTGACTGAGAAGATAGATTTGCAAGTGGTATTATGCATGTGTCTTTGGAGACTAACCCCCCCCCCCTTTTTTTTTTTTTTTTACAAAACCGTAAATGTGGATTTTAGCGCAGGTCAGCACACTGAATACTCTGCCTTGCTCCTGACACTCAGTGTTCCTATGAGCGTTGGAAGCAGCGCAGTGCATTCAGTGCGCTGGCCTGCGCTACAAACTGCTTCTGTGGTTTTGTAAAAGGTGGGGTGTGAAAAAGCATGCTCAAATGTGTTAAAGTTACAGGAGCTCTGTGAAGCATGTGTGTGTATATATATATCTCTGTGCGGGTATGGTTTCTATGTCTATCTGACTGCCTTTGTTCCTGAGCATTTCCTCGTACAAATGAACAGACAAATGGAACCTCCCTAATACGTGGTATTACTTGGGTGAAACATGCCTAAAAAGAGTAATTTTCAAAGCTACTTAACTAGGTAAAATGATCTGTCTGAAAAGATGTAAAAGTTTCTATGGCTTCCACAGCGCAGACACCTTTAGCTGCACTGATCCTGTTGGTATGTTTAGGTCAGGGGATGAAGACTATGCAGGGTTTTTATTTTTAATTTTGGAAGAACTTTATTTTTAAATATATAGGCATGACTGTTTTCCCACTTCCTGTTACCTGCACAATAGTGGCTGCTTTCTAAAAATGTACTTTGTACCTCCAATGCAGATAAGAACATAATAATTACCCTACTGGGACAGACCGAAGGTCCATCAAGCCCAGTATCCTGTTTCCAACAGTGGCCAACCCAGGTCCCAAGAACCTGGCAGAAACCTAAAGAGTAGCAACATTGCAGAGCTGAGATTGTGATGTCATAATGTCTCATTCCATCAATGCCTAAGAGCCAACCTCATCAGTGATGCCACAATGGCTTTATTGTCCTACTAGTATTTTAGCCCGTTACATTAACGGGTGCTAGAATATATGTCTGTCTGTCTTTATTTCCGTCTCTTTCTCTCTCTCTGTCCTGCTGTCTTTCTTTCTGTCTGTCTCTGTCCCTGGCCCCCTTTGTCTGTCTGTCTTTGTTTCTTTCCCTGTCCCTTTCTTCTTTTCTTTCTGTCTCCCTTCCTGCCCCTGGTGGTAGAATATATGTCTGTCTTTCTGTTTCTCTCCATACCCGTCTTTTTCTTTCTGTCTCTCTTCCTCCCGCTGTCTTTCTTTCTGTCTCTCCCTCCCTGGCCCCCTTTGTCTGTCTGTCTTTGTCTCTCTCCCTGCCCCTGTCTTCCTATCTCCTTCCCTATTTCCCTGTCCAGCAGCCACAGCATTCCTTCTTCCTCTATTTACCGCGAGAGGAGCCTGCACGGACCTAACAGCCCGAGCCCCCAGCAGTGTAACTTCCCTGCGGCTCCTCTCACGATCGCCGCCTTCTCTGACACAGGAGCGGCTCTTTGAGGAGCCACTGCAGCGTCTTTGAGAAGTTGGAAAAAACTTCGGCCCGTCTCCATGTCCGGCCGCGGCAGGCTACAGTTGCCGCGGCCTGCAGCCGCCGACAGCCGCCGCGGTCGACATCCGCCTTGGCGTATTTTTTTTTTTAGTTGAAAGACGTGGCGGTGGCTCCTCTCATGATCCCCACCTGCATCGAAAGTCCGACTCAGGCGGGGATCGTGAGAGTAGCCACCGCTGCGTCTTTCAAAGAACTGTAAGCCGCGCATGCGCACTTCCTATGGGTCGCTACAGCTCACGGAAAATGGACCCACGTGATGGGAGTGCGCATGCGCGGCCTAGTGTTTTATTATATTAGATACCTGGCTCACATAAGAATTGCCATACTGGGACAGACCAAAGGTCCATCAAGCTCAGTATCCTGTTTCCAAAAGTGGCCACCCAGGTCCCAAGTACCTAGCTAGCTCCCAAGTAGCAAAACAAATTCTATGCTGCTTATCCTAGGAATAAGCAGTGGATTTTCCCAAGCCATCTCAATAATGGCCTATGGACTTCTCTTTTAGGCTATTATCCAAATGTTTTTTAAACCCTACTAAGTTAACCAATTTCAGTTTTCTCTGAACTTCCTAAAATGTGACTTGCTGAGCAAAAAGGTACCAATGTTGCAGTAAGTGACTTATTTATAGAACAAGCTAGAGGGATAAAAACTGCATAATCTTGACAAAATTTCAGCCTCAGGTGTGGAACAGATTAGGTCTCTAAAAAATAATAAATGTTTGTCGATTTAAAAAAAAAAATTTTTTTCATATACCACCAAACTTTCAGTTCGAGGCGGTTTACAATAAGAAAAAGCTGGACATAAAGCAAATTACAATGATTGTCAAATGGTTTCTCGGAAAAATACAGATTACAATTAATTCAAAATCAGAATCAAAATTAATTAATTTATCTCAAAGGCGGTTCCAAATAAGTAGAAAAGTAAGAGTACAATAAATAAGAATCATGCTCAGTTTTTAGACTATAGAACATGGAAAACATCAAAGTTGTGAAACATAATTGCATAGTCCCATTCTATTGGCCCTATACAAAGGGGTGCTGAAAAATTCTCAGCCCAACCAACTTCCTAAATCTGACTATTTTGCCCCTGTAGCTGAAAAGAATGTCATTTTAGTTTTACAAAGTGCCAATGTGCAGACTCTAATGAAATAAACTAAAATAACACTCTTTTCAGCTACAGGGGCAAAATAGTCAGATTTAGGAAGTTGGTTGGGCTCAGAACCCCCTTGTAGTATACAAAACTTTCAAAAATTTTACCCCTCCAAACTTTTATAGCCTTTATCTCTTATTTTTTAACCCA
Source organism: Geotrypetes seraphini (assembly GCF_902459505.1). Classification (NCBI taxonomy): domain Eukaryota; kingdom Metazoa; phylum Chordata; class Amphibia; order Gymnophiona; family Dermophiidae; genus Geotrypetes; species Geotrypetes seraphini. The sequence continues at coordinate 24,056,830 of NC_047097.1, read as the reverse complement.
CTCTTGGTACCTTTTTTTTTTTTGTCAGAAATGCATCTATTAAAAGCACCCACATATACTGTATATGCCTCACCACTACATACTTAACTCTGCTGTATATGTACTGTCCCCTGTATGATAAATCTACTCTGTTTCTTTACTGTATAAAATACCTATACTGAATATGTACAGTTCGCATTGTATCATCGCTGTAAATGTACAGTCTCTTACTCTGTAAACCGCTCTGAACTGTTTGTGGTACTGCGGTATATAAAAATAAAGTTTATTATTATTATTTATTATTATATTCATTCTTCTACAATGCGAAAGATGGGTCTACCTTCAGAAGGGACCTGTCTGAAGTGTGGAACTAGTGATGCAACATATCGCCATTGTATTCGAGACTGTCTGGGTGCATGTTCATTTTGGAGTGACTTATGGCAACATCTGGGACATCTGTATCATTATTGGGAAGGCAGTCCGCAGATAAGTTTATTGGATAATATAATTTAAGTGATCGAGGGAACTCTGTTTCAGCACTTTCTTGCACAAAGCCTACTTGATTGCTAAGGGATGTCTCCTTTTACAGTGAATAAGAGATAACACCTACACACACACACTATAAAGCAGTGGCACAACTAGTCATCTCACTATGGAACAAATGACAGTGGATTCTCATAGTTGTAAAGAGAAAAAAAAACACAATTTCTTGAAAATTTGGACATCATACTTGGATAATTTGGTTAAATGAGTGCAATCAGCTATTTGAAATACTCTTGAAATTTAACAGTATATAAGTCCTTGATAACCCTATAAGTACTACTAGACCAGTGTTCTTCAACCTTTTTACACTTATGGACCGGCAGAAATAAAAGAATTATTTTGTGGACCTGCATCGGTCTGCAGACCGGCAGTTGAAGAACACTGAGCTAAGTCGTAGGCCATCTGGAAGCCTTGCCTCTGATGTTGCGACAGAGAGAAGGCTTCCAGTTCAGGCGCAGGACGTGCGTAGGAGCCGCTGCCCCTGGCTTTGTGCACTGAGTCAGTGAGGAAGAGGAAGAGGGAGCTGGCCAGAAGATAACGCCGCATCAATCGCACTGCGAACCGGCGGTTGGATAACACTGTTTTGGGCCTGATGCACATGCCGGCCCTGTGGACCGGCAGGAAATTTCTATGGACTGGCGCTAGTCTATGGACCGGTAGTTGAACACTGTACTAGACTATTACTGCTGATTTTGAAGTTTCATGGATATCGACATGAGGAGCTGGGGTGGGAGTTGGGGGTTGAAGGTTTTTAGAAATGAAGTGGTTAGAGCTGCTGCCTCAGTACCCTGAGGTTGTGGGTTTGATTCCAGCATTGTCCCTTGCGACTCTGGGCAAGTCACTTAACCCTTCATTGCCCCAGGTACCATAGTTAGATTGGGAGCCCACCAGGGTAGATAGGGAAATTGCTTATAGTACCTGACGACTATTCTGTGTAAACTGCCAGGTGAATCTCATCATAAAGATGGTTAATAAATCCCAATAAATAAATAAAAAAAATTCTGCTGTAAGTGAATTTTGATGAGGGCATGGTTTTCATTATAACTGTTCAATAAAGATAACATAAAAGCACCCACATAGTTCACAGCTAGAAAGCTAACTGGAGATTGTCCCCCAACTAATCAAACACTTTGGAAATGTGCACAAAAAAGCTTATTAATGACGATCGATTCTCTCCCAGTTACCATAGTCCTCTTCCAGTTGTTTTCGTCTGTAAACAAATCACCTGCCCTTCTCCCATCTCGTTTTACTTTACAGCTTTGAAAACAACCACTCCACAATCAATTTTAACTAAGGTCTAACTGTTGTCCGATTAATGTCTAACTAATTAACTTATCTTACAAAAGAAATATGCCATGGCTAAAATGGATAAAAGAAGGAAACCAAGGGGGATGGAGGCATAAGCCTGGCAAGCGGGCTAAGGGGATTGCTCCCACATACAAAAGTATACCTAACCTCATGGTTCATAGAGAGTAGAGGTTTCGCTTCATCCCCTACAAATCCATCAGATCAGCCCACTACCCAAAAGAAACAGCAAACTAGATATAGAAATGCCAAGTATATGGGCATAAGGGGTGCAAGCATGCCATTCAGTACCCAGCAATCTGGGAATTCACCTGTAGACCCTCTAGGCATCACTCGTCTGTGCTTTAATCAGAATTGAGAACATACCATGCTATAAGCCTGTCCTTACAAATAAACAAGCTTTCTACAGCAAGTCTATTTGCTTCTTGATCTGATCTACAGGAGATTTTGCTGGAGCCGGGAGACTGACGGGACAGTCCTGAGACTTTGCACGGGGAGAGAATGTCACGGGGACAAAGTTTTCCCCGTCCCGATGAGTTTTTGTCGTGGTCCTGTCATGCGCGTTAACCCCATTAGCGTGGCTTTGTAAAAGGAGTCCTAAGTAAAATTTTGTAGGTAATGCGATGGTTAAGTGGAAGCCAGTGAAATTTAATCAGAAAAGGTGTTACATGATCATATTTTTTACTGTTGTGGATGAGTTTAACGGCAGTATTCTGAATTATCTGAAGGCGCTTTTTTCTTTCTATAATACTTATTAATAAAGAGTTACAGTAGTTGAGTTTTGCAATAATTAAAGAATGGATTAATATATTTAACGATTTTGGCTCCAGAAACTTGGAAATTGAGCAAATCATTCGCAGCCTATAAAAACAAACTCATCCATCATATTGATTAGAAATTCTGTTCTATCTACTTTCGTTTCACCGTTGTTACAATTACCTTAAATAAATATTTAAAGAACCTTAAATAAATATTTCTCATATGTTGGTTTTATAATTTTATAATTTCAATTATAGTGTGCCACGAAAAAGCTTTTGCTCCATTTGGTGTGCCAAAGCTAAAAAAGTTTGAGACACTGCTCTAAGCTCTGTCTTAACCGCACAAGCCTCGAGCACTTATGACTTTAAAGTGTTTGAGGCTTGTGCAGATGAGGATGAAGATTGTAGGAATAGGGCAGGGACAGGAAAAGAATGTGTGGGGACGGGATGGGAAAAAATGTGTCCCCTATGTCATTCTCTATTTTACATTTAAAATAAAGTTCCACTAGTGCTTTTTTCAGCCTAAGAATCAGAAGTTAGGCTCCGGGATCAAAGCCAGGATTTTCCTGTCTGTAGCAATATTTCTTTCATCTTTCTTTTATGAACAGTATATAATTTGCTATATTTACTGACCAGTCATGAGACTACTCCCACCAAGAGTCAGTGATTCCAATACTGTCACTCCATCTCATTTTAACTCAGCAGTTATACTCCTTTGAGATCACTATAATCAGCTTCACAACATCTTTTATGTGTTCCATCCATAAATCATATCAATATAATGCGCACATTTATATTCTCAGTAACGGCACCTTCGTTATGGAATGCTGCGCCTCTGTATCTAAGAGAAGAATCATCCTTAACATGATTTAAATCAAAATTAAAGGCCTTTCTGTTTAAAGATGCCTTCAACATATAATTGTCCTTTTAAGGGCGCTTAGAAAGCTTCTTTCATCTTTTAGGAACACTTTGAAAGCTTGTTTTTTTACCATATTTTTGAACCCACCCCTTTTGTTTTTGCCTTCTTTATATTTTCCTATTATATAATGTACTTCTTGCCCTCTACCTATTGTGTCAGTTTGTATGTCTGTTTGTGTTTACAGTGTATTGTATGTGTTTATAAAAACACAATTTTTTAACTGTACACTGACTTGAAACTTTGTTTAGGAGGTTTAAAAATATTTTAAATTAACTTGGAAACTTTTATTTGTCTTAAATCTGGGGTTTGTATAGAAACCTTTTATCACTTGAGTAAAATGACAGGTTTTTAATTATTCCATATATTTGTCTGTCCTGAATGTAACCTTAGCTGTTTTAACTCTGCCTGGGTCACTGTTTCTGCACCTTTTCAAATTTTACTATGGGGCTCATCAGTGGCATAGTAAAGTGGGGGTGGACACCCCCCGGTGCACAGTTTTGGTGGAGGCACCAGCACCTCTCTGTCCTCCATGCCACACTCGCTCCTTCCCTTCCTCCTCCCCCCCCCCCACACTTCTTTAATCCCTTCTTTTACAAAGCCGCGCTAGCGTTTCTAGCAGCGGCCCTGGCGGTATCAGTTCTGACGCTCATAGGAATTCTAATTATAGATACATAGTACTAGGTTCCATATTAGGAATCACCGGCCAGGAAAATCATCTTTATTTATTCAGATTTCTATCCCGTTCTTCCGGGAGCTCAGAATGAGTTAGTTAACATTCACAATAAAATTACAGGACAATAACATTACAGGCAGTCATAGAAGAGGAGAGAAGATGTATAGGGAGAAGGGGAGGGGGCAAGGGGAGAAGGGGAAGGGAGGAGGAAAGAGGAGGGTGGAGAAAGGGGGAGTGGGAGTTTAAGGAAGGGGAGCAAGAAGGAAGTTGTCTGTTAGAACTGTTCAATTGAAGAGATGGGTCTTCAGTGTTTTCCAGAAGGTTATCAGTGAGTCTTGAGTCTTTGACAATGTCAAAATCCTCAGCTCAGCATGCGTTGGCGATTTAAAAAACAGATATGATCTAAGAAATTGTTTGAAAAGGAATTGTGAAAAAAACAGAATATCAAAATACTTCTGCTTTGATCCATAAGTGACCACACCTTAGGGACTGCACTCTGATAGCGCCATATCAAAAAAAGATATGGAGGGGCAGTTTCAATATGACGTCTAAATACGAGTTTGGACGTTTTGCGGAACACACAAAATTCCAGTAGCAAACATGGCCGTTTTTGAAACAGAAAGGCATCTCACTCTCTAATTTGAAAATGGTCATTTATTTTTCCTTGTGTGCATCATTTTGCAAGTATCTGCATTAAATTTCATCAATTATTTAGATATCTAATTCCCTAGTCCCAGAAGCTCCTGCCGCGACTCCTCACAATTCACTCATATTTTAACAACTTTGAATAATTTGGTGTCATCTACATATTTGATATCTTATTCACATGTCTGTTAACTACTACTACTATTAATTATTTCTAGAGCTCTACCAGACACACAGTGCTGAACAGAATCATGAAGGAGACAGTCCCTGCTCAAAAGAGCTTACAATCTAAACAGACAAGACAAACACCTCAAAAAGTCTGCTAGATTGGTAAGGCAAAACTACTTTATGTTAAATTCATGTTGGCTCTTCCCTGTTAAGTCATCTGCTCATAAGGCTGGTAATTTTGGAGTCAGTTGAACAATGTACAGTTTTTCAGACTAGCTTCTATTTTGCCTGACACCATCAGGTTCGCTAACCTAAAGTTTTCTGTATCACCTCTGGGCTAGATGGATCTTTAGTCTGACCCATGGACGCTTAAGTGATGAATATTGACACTATGAAGAAATCTTCTGCCCAGTGTGCAGCTGTGGCAAAAATGCAAACAGGATACTAGGAATTAAGAAAGGGATAGAGGTGAAGGGGAAAAATATGTAGAAGCTGATAAAGATAAGGCTGAATTGCTTAACAAATATTTCTGTTCTGTGTTCACAGCTAGAGCACCAGGAGCGGGACCGCAGAAGACAAACACAAATAGGGATGAAGGTGTGGCAGACCCTGATTGATTTTCAGAGGATTGTGTTTGTGAGGCGCTAACTAAACTAAAGTTAGATAAAGAGATGGGGCCAGATGGTATATATCTGAGGGCGCTGAAGGAACTTAGGGAAGTTCTGGTAGCTCCACTGGCTGACCTTTTCAATGCTGCTCTAGAGTCAGGAGTGGTATTGGAAGACTGGAGAAGTGTGCATGTAGTCCCTCTCCACAAAAGTAGAAGTAAGGAGGAAGTCGAGAACTTACAGGCACATAAGTCTGACTTCTGTGGTAAGTAAATTAATAGAAATGCTTTTAAAACAGAGAATAGTGAAGTTTCTAGAATCCAGTGGATTACAGGACCTGAGGCAACATGGATTCACTAGAAGCCGACAAATCTGATCCATTTCTTTGACTGAGTGACCAGAGAATTGGACAGAGGGAGTGCATTAGATGGTGTGTTTAGATTTTAGATGTTCCACACAAGCATCTAATAAATAAAAGCCCCAAAATGATGCACTGGGTCAGGAACTGATTGAGTGCAAGACAAGAGGGTAATGGTCAATGGAGATTGATCTGAGGAAAGGGTGTGGTACCTCAAGGTTCCTGATGGGTAGATCAGGATAGTGGGCTGAGTGTAACTGTGGATAGAGTGACTTAACATCCTTGATGTTATTACATATTAGATAGATTAGTAGAATCAGTAGGAGATGCATGCTTGTGGAATAAACTGACTCCTATTTGTCCTAATGGCTATTTGGTGTTTCTGTTACTTCCAGTTTCTAGGGTAATTAATTAGCAGTGAATCAGCTGGCACTAGATCAGATTCAATAACAGTTAAATTAGTTAAACAGTAAATTGGATATCCCTAAGTCAGATTCGATAGCCACAGTTGATTTAATAATTAAATTAATAGTTAAATTAGCAATAAATCAGGTAGTACTGAATCTGATTCAGTAGTAACAGTTTTAAAGTTATGTGCACCATAGGTTGTCTTGTATTGCGAGTGCAGGCTGGAATAAAAGAACCAAAGTCGGCAAACTGAGGAGGGTAAGCTTGGTTCTGAGGTGATTCAGCCGTGCGCTCAAGCAGTGGCGGCGAGTGCAGGCTGGAATAGATATTACAGACTTAGGTTATCTAGACATGCAAATACTTATTGGTTTGATTAGTGGAAGGAAGCTTCTTTTGCTCCGCACAGATGCTTCACAAAGGCACGTGCTAAGGCGCAGGCGCCTTTGCCGTGCGCCTTAGCTGTCGCGCCAAACGTTGGAGCAGCATCGGAGCATTTAGCGCTCTGGGCTGTGGTAGAAACCTCTACCATGGCTTAGTATAGAGGGGAGGGGGTAAATCATCTCACTTGTCATTCAAGTTTCCAGGTCATTTATAAGAATGTTAAGTAGCACTGGTCCCAGTACAGATCCCTGCAGCACGCCACAATCCATTCTCCTGTCAGGACCTACTGTTTTGCTTTGACTGCAGCTGCTCTTTATTGTCTTTAAGAAGTTGCAGCCCTAGGCAACCAGGGTAGGGGTAGGGAAAGACTGTAGTTAAGCCGGTTCAGTTTAAATATGGCGCTTGGGCTGCTAGAGCTTAAAGTACAGGAAAGCTATGCCCTACAGCTTGAGTGGAAGTAGATCACTCACTTTCCCAGTGGTCCCAGCGCTTAAGCTGCTGTGTGAAGCCTAGCCATTCCCAGTCAGAACGTGATTGCATGTAACCGGAGTGAATGTAACGTGAAAGAATAGAGGTTGGACGTATGACATCAGTGTGCATAAGCAGATTGTGTGCTTCTCCGAATTGCAAATATCTGGAGTTTACGTCCATTGACTTTAATGTAAAAAAAAACAAAACCCCAAAACAGGACTGTGGTGGTAGGCTGCGGATAACCAAAGCGTGCGCTTAACCGACATGCACTTAGGTGGAGTCTACTGTATTTATCTTTTCACTGACACAATCAGAACTCACAATACAGGGAGCACTCTGAATTCTAATGTCCAAGTGTGTTTAAAATTTATTTTTTTTTTTTTGTACAGGCGATATAAAAAGTAAATCTATGTATCCAGACTGCCTGTTTTCAAGAGCTGCAGGGTCACAGGGGTTGCCGGGTTCATCAGTCAATGCAGACCTGACATGAAGAGGAGAAAAAGCAAGACAACGAGATCTTTAACAAACCTATTTTTTCTCTCCCCCTCCCCAAACACCATGAGTCACAAGAAGACAAGCTATTCCCTTTCCTTCCTGTCACCCCTCTTTCCTTCCTTTATATCTACCCCATTGGCCCATCCCTTTTCAAGTCACAAGCATGGAAAATATAGCAAATGCAACCAGATGCTCCAACATATCAATTTGCCTGATCTTTGGGTCTATTGTTTCCCCTTTGGGTCTCACTCCTTGGATTCCAAGTTTATTTAAAAAATTTGATTAAATGCCTATCAAATACTAAGCATTTTACAACAATAAAAATAAGGGTAAAAACAAATATTATTGTATGCTTTTGCAGATAAAGGGAATATATATCTTTTATCACACTTAGGGCCTCTTTTTTTTTTAATGTCTTTAAATCAATTCTTCAGTTTATTGAGGTATATATCATAGTTTACACATGTCACTGCAATGTCTGCATGAGCTTATAATTAGGACCAGTCCAGCAACATTGCAATGTATTTATTTTCATAAAGATGAGAAAGATGAGTTAGGATTCTCAAAGATTTGATTTTAAACATTGACATCTTATAAGAATAGAAACAGAAAAGGAGATCTTAATGGCAACTGAGCTGGTGAGGAGTTAAATTCATGCTTCATGTTGCTGCTTTGACATCATAACATCCACTTACCCGGCCTCCGCCCCCTCCACCCGCCCTTAATAAAGATTCTATTCATTTCGACATATTGTTCATACGTCCCATAGCTTACTATTTGTTCCTAGTCTAACTTTCACATACATAACATGCTATTTGCTTTTGTATCACAGGTGATCTCTGAAGGTCACAGGTGAAGTCACTGGTGAAGCAGCAAGGGGAAACTTAATACACAGCTGCCGGCTTATGCCTGGCAGGTGATAAGAGATTTTATTATTGTTCCCACTGCAGCCCTTTAACCTTTGCAAACATGGGGATTCAGTTATACAGAAAACCATTATATTTAGAAAAAAAAATAAATGTTATGAGTTACAGTACATATAACAGATATTAGCAGAGGTTTTCAATATGGTAAAATCATTATGCAAATCCGCAGCTATAAAACATTGGAGGACAAAAGCTGAAGTCACTGCACTTGGTTATTCCAGAAACTAGCGAAAAGAGGCAGCAGTAATCGAAATAACTCATTAAACATGATTAAAATAATTTCATATCAAATGAGTTAATTCCCCCCTCGTAGCAGAGCCCTGGAATATTATGTGGAGAGCTTCTCTTTCACTAACTCAGTAAAGCAAACAGTGATGAAAAAACTCAGAAAACCAGAAGGATGATCTGTTTTCCAAAACTTTCATGTGTAAGCTGAAATGAATGTTTCATTTATTCCTTAGCATTTTTTTGCTACTTCAGCTTGTCTACAGTGTTCTTTGCTGACATGTTTAAAGACAGTAGACTGTTTTCAATCCAATTCTTTATATGCGAGTTTGCAAACCATTGGACCCCTGAGGAAGGCATATTCGCCAAAACACAGACCGTGTAGGGTCCGGTTGAATTTTTATCACTATTTTTTATCATTGTACTTTAATTGAATTTTCATGGTTTTATATGTCAGTGTTTAATAAATTATCTCTAGAACATCTGTATCCACAGTTTGTTTTTATCGGTGGATCATTTTATTAAATCTCTCATTTCTTCATATATCCCACTAAAAGAGAAGTCTATAGGCCATAACAGATGATTTGGGGAAATCTACTGCTTATTCCTAGGATAAGCAGCATAAAATCTGTTTTATTATTTAGGACCTGGGTTGGCCACTGTTGAACTTCTGGTTACGTGGTCAATAAGCACAATGTTATGTTATGTTATGGAAAGAGGATGCTGGGGTTTATGGACCTTCAGTCTGTCTCAATATGGCAATTCTTATGTGAGCCAGGTATAGAACAATCAAGCTATTGTGACATCACTGATGAGGTTGGCTCTTAGGCATTGGTGGAATGAGACATTATGACACCACAATCTCAGCTCTGGAATGTTGCTACTCTCTAGGTTTCTGCCAGGTACTTGGAACCTAGGTTGGCCACTGTTGGAAACAGGATACTGGGCTTGATGGTCCTTTGGTCTGTCCCAGTATGGCAATTCTTATGTTCTTATGCTCACTAGGATTTGTCCAATAAAAATATAGGACTCAGTTCTATGAATGAGGCCCGAATTTGAGTGCTGATAAAAATGAGCACTAAGGGGCTGATTCTGTAAGGGGCGCCTGCCGTGTGTCAATCACCGACAAGCACCGCTTCCAGAATCGTGGGTCAATGGGACTCCAGGCACTGGAAATGTAGACCAGGGTTTCACAGGCCTACATTTCCGATGCCTAGGGTCCCATTAGAATCACAGCCAGCAGCGCACAGTGATGCCAAAGTCCAGTGCCGCCCCTAAACATGCCCACTTCTGGGTTTTAGCATCACTATGTGCCGATCTCAGAAGCCGCATGGTAGCACCTATTTAATTTGGTGAATCTGTATTCGAGTATGTAAATGCTACTTGTTTGATTAATTAAAACATGATAAATAATTTTTAGAAAATGATGAGAATTACCATGTCATTTAGCACCAATTAAAACAGTTAAGTTACTGCCTCCTAACTTTCAGCGTCCCAGCGAGAATCCAGGCCTAAGTGCTATCCTATAAACTGTACTCAGAAAATAGTATTTACCTGTAAATTTTTGTGCCCATATTATACACGCAGATGTACCTTATTCTATAAAACTGTATGCCTCTGATTTGCCCATGCCCCTCCCATGGCCGTATCCTCTTTTTGAATCCACGTGTAAAATGTACACACAGATCCTGGAGTCTAAAGGTGTGCATGCAAATTTCAATTGTGCCAATTAGTACTGATAATTGATTAATGTTCAATTATTGGCTCTAATCGGCTCATTAATTAATGAAATTGTTGAAGAGCCCATTTGCATGTCAGTGTCTGAGACTGCTAGAAACTTCACTAAAGACAGATAATCCATTTTGATAATCCGCTGCTAAACTGCATACAGGTTAAACTGCCAAAAAACAGTTTAGTGACTGCGTTAAAGTTTTGAGAATCTGGGCTCTAATCCACCCCCCCATTGCCCCAGGTACATGAGATAGATTGTGACCCCATAGGGACAGACAGGGAAAAATGCTTGAGTACCTGAATAAATTCATGTAAAGTGTTCTGAGCTCCCCTGGGAGAACGGTATAGAAAACTGAATAAACAAATCATTTTTTATGGTTTATTCCATTTGTCCTAGACTGTTACCTATGATACAAACCAAAGTAGTTTACATTACAAAATTAAAAGTAAAGGAACTCTAAAAAAAACAAGGAAAGTAATCAGACATACTAGGGTCACATTTTAAAAAACAAGACAAAAAACAAAAAAACCTCTGATGACCAGAATTTTTCTGCCCAAGAATAATCTTTTGATGGCAAAAAAATTAGAGCTATAAACTCAGCCACACATAGGCCTCCCACGACCCCCAAAAAGTGACACTAAAGGTGTCTTCAAAGATGTTCTATCATTTTAATTGGAATATTATAAACATATACACAGGAGTAGGGCATTCCACAAAGAAAGTGGCATTTAAAAAGTTGTGATTTCATGTGGATTCCCACATTGCACAGATGGAGGGACTTGAAAATAACACATAGGAGCATAAGGAATGGGGAGAGAAACCAGAAAGCCCTCATAAAATGCTCTATATACTACTACTACCACTTTGAGTATGAAAGAGTAGGTGTTAGCTGTGATCAAATCTGCTTTCTTTCAAACGCGAGTGTTTAGTAGGTTAAAACCAATGCTACCGAATTATGATTTTCTGAATGTAGTACAGACAGCTATTATTCAGAAATTGGACTACTGCAATGCACTGTATTTGGGCATGATATCTGTAAGATGTAAAGCAGTGGTCTCAACCTCGCGGCCCGGGGACCACATGCGGTCCCGCCAGGTACTATTTTTAGGCCCTCGGTATTTTTATCATATCACAAAAGTAAAATAAAACAGTTTCTTGATCATATGTCTCTAGCTATAAATTACATTATTATTATTAAGACTTGGGCAAAAGGAAAGATTTATAAACTATAAAGAGTTTTACCTCATGCAAAATTGTAATTTCTTTAATAAGATATTAACTATTTTTTCTGAGGCCCTCCAAGTACCGACAAATCCAAAATGTGGCCCTGCAAAGGGTTTGAGTTTAAGACCACTGACAAAGCTTTGCAGACTGTTTGAAATGCAGCTGCACGCTTAATCTATGAAGGGAGCATATTTGACTATATGGCACCACTGCTGAAACAGCTTCATTGGTTGCCAGTCAAGTATCAGACTGTATATAAAGTCTGAGAATAAAGGGGGATCTGTGCCTAGTTTAGGTGTGAGGATTTATACTAGAGTTTAATTGGTGTAAATCCTTGCGCATTGAGAGCCAAATTTTATTGGTGTCGAGGTTTGTCATTTCTAGAAACTGGCCCTAGCTGCTCTTACCACTTGCTCCAGCACAGAATTCCAGCAGGATCTGAATCCTGGCTTCCCTGATTCTCACTCTGCTGCCAATGCAGTATAAATTTATATTAAAATACAGTAGGACAAGAATGTTTTCTAAGGGTTACACAAGAACAGTGCAGTCGCTCAAGTCTCCAAGCGACTGGAAGCCACAGGTTTGTTTGTTACACTGCTTCCTGTGAATTCCCAGTGACGAAGTCACTGGTAGCTCATGAGAAAAGAAAGAAAAGAAAACAGCTGTTTTCGAATCTCCTTCTTGGTTTCTGGGTGCTTCTGACTTTAGCAATGAGCTTCAGGAGACAGGCATTCAAAATGAACTTTATGACCAGTATCTGCGCCAAAATCCTGCCTTCCCATTTTTTCCAACTCCAACCCCAGATTTTCTTTAGTCAGCAGTGCAAAAGCCCCTCCTGTGGTGAACACGGTGGAATTACAAGGGATAAAAGACCAGGAGGCAAACACCCCTTGAGAAATGTTCAACATTAAAACAGATCTGCATATTCCCTCATATTTAGACAAACGGATCACAAGCATCTATTTTTATCTCCCCTCTTTTTAACCTTTCAAATTCCTTTAGATCATTGTAATCTTATTAGTATGTTTATTTTCTTATTTTTCTCCTCTCTCTATTTTCTTTCTTTCTCTTCTAATTGTCATTTTTCCTGGTACTTTAGTTAGATTGTGAGCCTTCGGGACAGTAAGGGAATTTCTAAGTACCTATCTTACTTATAATTTTAATGCACCAATATATTCTTTGTAACCTGTTCTGGGCTCTTTTGGGAGGACGGGCTAAAAAAAAAAAAATCAAATAAATAAAATTCAGCAATCGCATCTCAGTTCTGTTTGCAGACATGTATATGAAGGTCAAATTTTCATATTATGGTAGGTTTTTGTTCCTTTTAAAAATAATTTGCTCTTACATCTGTGTAGATATCAGCATTAGAAAATGACACAGGGACAAATTTGTCCCCATCCCCGTAGGAACTCAATTTCCCCGTCTTGTACCCATGAGTTTTGTCATTCTCCCTGTCCCATTCCTGTAAGCTCTGCCTTAAGCGCATAAGCCTTTAACACTTGTGCAGATGAGGACAGAGCTTGCAGGAATAGGGCAGGGATAGGAAAAACCCAGCAGAGATGGGGAAAAATTTGGCCTGTGTCATTCTCTAATAAGTATTTAGAGAGCTATAAGGAATAATTCACATTTACCAAATAATCCACCTTGGAGCCAAACTGCCAAATTCTATAAATGGAAGTGAAAGTTAGCCATGTAATTGTGCACCCAGTTATAGGATAGAGTCAGTTAGGCATATAATATAATATAATATAATATAATTAGCTAATTGGTGCTCAGGTGGCATTTAATTGGACATAAATACCAATGATTGGCATTAAACAATAAGGGGCTGAATCTATATGTGGCACATAGCAAATGGGCACCTGCCATGTGTTAAACACCGATAGTTGCCACGTATAGAATCGGGCATACTGGCGCCTAGCAAGGACCCTAGCCGCCAGAAATATAGGCCAGAGTTTCACAAGCCTACATTTCTGGCACTTAGGGTCAGGGTCCTTTGTGAATCACGGTCAGCATCACCTAGTAACATCGAAGGCCGGCACCGCCGCAAACCACACCCACTGCCGACCTTCGGCATCGCTAGGCGCTGGTAGGAGCCATGGACCAAGGCGCATAGTGGGGACTTTCAACAAGTTTCTAATTGGGTTTTAATGGTGTGACCCATTATTGCACCACTTAAACCCAATTAAACCAATTAAGTTAGGCGGAGGTAGAGTGGCTACTGCTGCCTAACTTAAAGTGCCACGTTGAAAATCTATCACTAATTGATACTAATTAGCAATTGTATGTAATTGACTTATGCCCCTATTCTGTATATTGAGCACCTAACCTCTCGAATGCAAGTGCAAGGGGGGCATTAGTATGGGAGGGGCTTTCTGACCAGTAGTGTAGTAAGGGGGGCAGGAGGGCGGACCACCTGGGTGCCACCTCTCCTCCTCTCTGCCCTCCCACTCCTCCTCCACAGCACACGCACCTTCAGTTCCCCACCACGTTCATCCACCGTGTTTCCCCCTAAATAAGACAGTCATTAATTTGGGGCCCAAAAAGGCACCAGGTCTTATTTTTGGGGATGTCTTATTTTTTTCATGTACAATGATCATCTCTCCCTTCCTCTCCTCCACCCCAATTTTTCCTATTTCCTTTTTGTCCCCCACAAGTGCAGCATCTTTACTCCCCTCTCACCTATCCCCTTGTGCAGTATCTTTCTATCCCTCCCTCCCATCCCTTGCAGCTCTATCCCTCCCTTCCTCTCATCCCCCATGTAGCATCTTTCTATCCCCCCGCCACCGCACCGCATCTCCCCCCTCTGCACACTGACCCATCTCTCCCTCTCATCTGAACCACAAGACAGGAATATCTAATAAGAAACTGGCAGCGTCGGCACTTGACATGCTGATGACATCATCAGCAGAGGAATGCCCAGGAGATAGGCCACGAAGCAGCCTGTGTAGATTGCTGCCGAGTGCCAACGCTGCCAGTTTGTTATAAGGTATTCCTGTCTTGCGGTTCAGATGGGAGGGAGAAATGGGTCAGCAGGGGGAGGTGTGAGCAGTGGCGGGGGAGGCCCCGAGGCAGGCCCCACTGTGACCGAAAGAAAAAACAGTCAGTCTTTTTTTTTTTTTTTTTAAATAAAATGCACAAGAAAAACACAGCTACCCAGAAAAGAAATAAAACACGAGCCGCAATGAGAGAAGGCACGAATTAGAACTGAGTCTAGCGCAGAACGTCAAAATAGGACTTTTCAGCTCCACAGAAAACTGAGAACTGATAAGCGTGCCCTGCACTGGGCAGGAAGGCACTCACGCATGCGCGGTGCAGCAGTTGCGAACTTTCTAAAGTTCTACAAGCAAGTCTGCTTAAGGAGGGGGTAAGTTTGTTTTATCCACAGAGTTGCACAGTCTGCTTAAGGAGGGGGTAAGTTTGTTTTATCCACAGAGTTGCAGTCTGGTTTTCTGTGCTGAGCTGAACTCCCGGGTACCTGCAGGAAAGTTAGTCCCATAAACTGCTGTTTGTCTTCACAGTACTCGATTGTTCCACGAAGAATCAGAGAGGCAATAGAAATTGCAAGACACCCCAATAACTTCAAAGCAGATAAACAAAATATGGCAACCTCTCATTCAAAAGAAACAGTGCAAAAAGGACTGGGGCCAAGGACAAATACCTTTTCCCTTCTTCTCACAAGTCCCTGCCTCTTTCCTGACAATCCTCCTGGATTTCCCACCAAAATTACCTAAGGCAGTAGAAAACACAGTAATACAGTAAATGATAGCAGATAGACTTGCACGGTTCACCCAGTCTGCCCAACAAGATGGCAAACAGAGTAGGGTTACCAGATGTCTGGATTTCTCTGGACATGTCCTCCTTCTGTGCCTGGAAGGAATCGGCGCATGCACAGATGCCCTCCAGATGCAGACCCGAAGAGATGGGGTTTGTGTGGAGACGGGGTTGGGACGGAACAGGGCAGGGCCACGCGTCCTCTTTTTGAGCACAAAATCAGGCAAACCCTAACCATGCTTAAACAGTGACTGTCAAGTCTCCACCATGCCAACCATAAAGTTAGCCAAATATGATAGAATAAAGTGGTGCAAATATAGAAACAGAGTATGATGGCAGAGGAGACTTAGAGGAGATATGATAGAAACCTTCAAGATCCTGAAGGGCATAGAAAAAGTAGACAGGGACAGATTTTTCAAATTATGGGGCACCACAAGTACAAGGGGGCACTCGGAGAAATTGAAAGGGGACAGGTTTAGAACAACGCCAGGAAGTTCTTTTTCACTCAGAGGGTGGTGGATACATGGAACGCGCTTCCAGAGGCTGTGGTAGACAAGAAAACATTAAATGGTTTCAAAGAAGGTTTGGATAGATTCCTAGAAGAAAAAGGGATTGAAGGGTATAGATAGGTATAGACCACTACTCAGGCAATGGGCCTGATGGACTGCCACGGGAGCGGACCGCTGGGCAGGATAGACCTATGGTCTGCCTCAGCAGAGGCAACTTCTTTTGTTCTTAAAAGGGCCGTCGGCCCAACATGTCTGCCCACTTGAATAACCCACCCCCTTAAGTACTTCCTTGAAGTGAACCCACATGTTTATCCCATTTATTCTTAAAATCGAGCACGTTGTTGGCCTCTACTACCTGAAGTGGAAGATCATTCCATTGATCAACCTTTCAGTGAAGAAATACTTCCTACTGTCACCATGAAATCTCCCACCACCATGGCTTTATTCACTTTACACCTTGTCAATTCTTGGTAGATGCTGCTGGTGGAAAATTCAAAATTCCTGAACCGGTCTTCTGAGCTCTCCCTTGTTTGCAGCTGTGGATCAGATCCCGGCATCTCACAGGTAAATACTGAGCAGAAGTATTTGTTCAGTAGTTCGGCTTTATCGGAGTCCGATTCTGCAAAGTTGCCGTCGGGTTTTCTCAGGCGCACTATCCCGTCAGTATTCCTCTTTCTATCACTAACATACCTGAAAAATGATTTATCCCCTTTAATATTCCTAGCTAAATTTTCTTCCATCCGGAGTTTGGCGTTTCTGAACTCTGTGGGACAAATCACACAGATACAACTATAGCACAGTCTTGAACTGAATGTCTTTATTTTAGATGTTCTCATTTCTTAATGTTCCTCATTTAACATGGGACTTCCATGTTTACGTAGCATCTTTGAATATGCATACTGGATATATTCATAAATGGGTTTTTTTTAATGTGTGACGTGTAATTTGCAGTTACTCGAACCTGTTGAACCAGATTTTCAGTCCTGAATAAACTAACTACCTGTTTCACAGCAATGTGTTAAAAACAACAAACTTTGCTTGAACTCAAGTAAAACTGTGCCCCAGTGTGTCTCCAACACAAGTGGTGATTATTTCAAATTTGAAAGTATCGGAATACCACTTGCTCAAAAATAAAACTCAGAGGTAGAATACTGAGGCAAGTTCAAAGATACCCAATAACCTGATATCTCTTGTATTCTGACAGTGAGTTTCAAACACCTTCCACCTTTTGATGTTTACTGGGGTATGAATCTCATCAGCAATTCACCGCCAATCCTATTTCATCTTAATAATTATTTGTTGATTTAAATAACATAAAGACGGCTTGAAAAAACTATACTTAGCAGTCTGTTATTTAAATCAACAAATAATTAAGATGAAATAGGAATGGCAGTGAGTTGGTGATGAGATTCATACCCCAGTAAACACTGAAAGGTGGTTTGGGTGTTTGAAACTCAGGGGTCCTTTTATCAAGCAGCGCTAGCGGGGTTAGCGCGTCGGCTGGCTAAAAAACTAACGCCTGCTCAATGCAGGCGTTAGTGGCTAGCACGGCAGGCGGTTTAATGCGCAGCTTGATAAAAGGATCCCTCACTGTCAGAATGCAAGAGATATTAGGTTATTGTGTATCTTTGAACTTGTCTCAGTATTGTTCTACCTGCAACACAAGTGGTCACATATCTTGACATCAAAATCTCTTTTGGAATTTACAAACTTAGGGTTACCAGACATCCAGGCGTCTGGACGGCTTTTCAAAACCCGGCACTTTGTCCGGGTTTTGAAAAGCTGTTAAGATCGGGGCGGAGACTGGAGTTCATCACGTCGCAGATGCACTCCAGACTCAGCCCAAAGAGATAAGGATTAGGGGGGCTGGGATTGGGGGGTGACGGAACGAGGCGGAACCAGGGACGGAACGGAGAGGGCCTGGGGCCAAACTGGGCGGGGCCACATGTCCTTTTTCCAGATGCAAAATCTGGTAACCCTATACAAACTTCCCTTTAAATCACAGGTCAGTAATCCTGGAGTATAGTTGGATACAATACTTATGCTGATCTGTTAAAATTAATCTAAAAAAACCTTCAGGAGTTGCTTCTATCATTTACAAGAACTACGCTGTATCTTTTCAGATATTGAGAAAGGAAATCTTGTCACAGTGGTTCATGCCATGATATTAGCAAGACCAGATCACTGTAATGCTTAAGAATACTGGATTACTATTAGGTATTTTTAAAACCGCTTTGGGTAAATCTCTTCATGGAAAAGACAGTTAATAAATCCCAATAAATGATAATGCACTTTACACTGGTCTGACTTCAAAGGGTTTGTACCTGCTTCCATTGATCAGAGGATGCCACAGCCTGACTGATAGAGGGTTGTGAGCACATGATCACAACACTCCATTTCTACAAAAACTTCACTGGCTACCAGTACAATACAAGGCTAAATTTTAAAAAAACTCTAGGCCTACTCTTCAAGGCCCTGAAAGAAAATGGGCTAAAGTTACTGAAGGAAGGATCTCCCTCTATGCACCACCTATATCAGTAAGGTTCTACCAAAGAGTACCCCTAACTAGGGATATGAGATGTCCTCTTTTAAGAGGACTGACCGGGCTCCTGGACGTACTTTCCAAAATCTGGCAATTGTCTGGGTTTTGAAAAGCCCCAACCAGTTCTGGTCGCATCTAGAGGGCCTCTGAGCATGCGTGGATGACATCATATACATCTGCATATGCTACAGGCTCTCCAGACACGGCCGGAGCTGGTTGTAGAACAGAAGAAGCTTGCCGGGGGCAGAGCTGGAGACAGAATGGGGCGGGGCTAGAGGTGAAATGAGGCGGGGTTATGTGTCCGGGGCTTTCTTTTTCAAAATAACCCTACCCCTAACCCCATCCTCACCAAAGGAAATCACATGATGCAACAGCCACCAATGGATCTTCTCTGGAGTAGCCCCCACACTCGAAAATGCACTCCCAGAAAGACTGCTTAATGAAAGACTACCTTTACTTCATGATGCAGGTGAAAGCTTGACTTCTGCCAAGTCTTTAATGGGAGAAGCAACAAACTAGCTAGCCACACACACAAGGTCGAATACCAGCTGCACATATAGTAGGACTTGTTTATCCAGTCTTACCTCTAGCTGAGATTATTTTCCTGCACCTTTTCTAACTTCATAATGAGATACATTCAAGTACTATAGATATTTTCCTATCCCTGCAGGGCTTACAGTCTAAGATGGGAAATGACAGGGTTGACGGTCAGTCTAGAAGAGGTATGCAAGCAGACTGATAGGCTTAAAAATGATAAATCCCCGGGACCGGATGGCATCCATCCGAGGGTCATCAAGGAACTGAAAGGGGCTATAGCTGAACTGCTTCAACTAATAGCCAATCTGTCAACCAAATCAGGAAGGATTCCGGAAGAATGGAAGGTTGTAAATGTTACACCAATCTTCAAGAAAGGCTCGAGGGGTTATCCAGGAAACTACAGACCGGTGATTCTGACCTTGGTACTGGGAAATATGGTAGAGGCGCTGATAAAGGACCGTATCATTGAGCACCATTCATAGAATCAGACCCAAAATATCTATAAATTAAATAGTGAATATTTATGTCTTAAAATAAAAAAATTAACAAAGCTAATGGGTGGTGTAAGACTAAATCTGGAATATAAAATCTCCCAAAACAATACGTGGTGGAATTGTCTGCCTCATCCTTGCAGCTGACAACCTACCCTAAGGAGCAGTATTCAACTCTGAAGTCTTGCACCTGATAGTACATATCCCTATTGGTATACTTTGGTACATAAGCAATGTTGTACCGGGACAGAGCAAAGATTCATCAAGCCCAGTACCCTGTTTCCAACAGTGGCTAATTCAGGTCATAAGTACCTAGTGATGCCAAAAGTATAAATTAAATTTCATGCTGCTTATCACAGGAATAAGCAGGGGATTTTCCCAGATCCGCCGTAATAATGGCTTCTGGATTTTTCTTCTAGGAACTTGTCAAACCCATTTTAATACCTTGCTATACTAACAGCTTTTATCACATTTTCTTGAAAAGATTCCAGAGCTTTGTTATATGTTAAGTAAAGAAACATTTTGTTTGTTTGTTTTAGTAACTTCATTGCGTGCCTTCGTAGTCTTTGTATGTCTGGAAAGAGTAAACAAGTGATTCACTTCTATCAGTTCCACTCTACTCATTGTTTTGTAGTCCTCTATACTCTCTCTCTTTATCTGTCTCTTCCACATTGAGTGGCCCTAACCTCTTTCCTCATAGGGGTATCATTTGTCCCCTTTACCATTTTGCTCACCATTCTCTCTACCTTCTGAGAAAGGACACCATGGTTCACTTTTTAAAGCTGTTAGCAATGCACATTCCCTGACTAGAGGCCTTAGCCTTGTGGAGGCAGCGCCGCAAAAAAACACCCTTTACAAAAAAGGTATATTCCAAAATGCTCCCTACTGTGCGCAGTTCTGAGATCAGCAAATTCTTTCAATTGGCATGACTCTGGAGAACAATGAACCTTGTGTATGTGCTTCTCAGCAGTGCCCTGCCACGCTACAAAGTACGCTATGTTCTTATATAAGATCAGAATTCTACATGATCTGCAAACATTCCTTAACGTTTTCATATTCCGCATGCCTTAGCCACTCAATTACTTATGCATGAAAATATGTTTTTTAAAAATATGTATTCATTATACTGATATTTAGCCAACACCTTTTCACTGGTAACTTGGAAAAGAGACTACTGAGAGGCTCCCCATTTTATACAGAATTCAGTTTCACCCTTTAATAGGCAGATGGTGAAACGGCAGCTTTACGCAACTTGATGTTAAACGAGAGCAACAGTGCCAAGTAACAGGCATTAGGAGATGCAGATCTCCCATAAGAGCCATCGAAGACATTGTTGCTTCAGAGCAACAATGTCAAATAAAGGGTTAAAATATTATCATTAACACATAATGGATGTGGTGCTCTATTGAACTGGACTGAATCTTGAACTCCTCTATAGACTGGAATTTTATTTAATTTTTGTTTTATATTTTAGTATGCTTTGGGGTCCTTTTACTAAAGTGATCTAGTCATGTTGGCGCATGCTATACGCTAACACGTCCATAGTGGATGCGTTAGCATTTAGCGTGTGCTAAAATGACTAGAGCGCCTTAGTAAAAGGGCCCCTTTATTTGCTGGGTTACATTTTTTGCCTTTATGTTTTGTTTCATTATTTTTACTTCTTTTCTTTATTTTTTTCCATCTTTGTTATTGTATTTATACATAATGTAGTATATATGTAATGCTTCTACTTTTTAGGTACTTCTGGACAAGAGGGGAGTTTATTGTGCCTTCAAGAAGAACATAACATAAGAATTGCCGCTGCTGGGTCAAACCAGTGGTCCATCGTGCCCATCAGTCCGCTCCCATAGCGGCCCCTAGGTCAAAGACCAGCACCCTAACTGAGACTAGCCCTACCTGAATACATTCTGGTTCAGCAGGAACTTGTCTAACTTTGTCTTGAATCCCTGGAGGGTGTTTTCCCCTATTAACAGCCTCAATTCAATTTGATTTACAATGTTATAAAACAAATAAAGACTGAACAAAAATCAGCGAATATGCAAAACAATTAAGAATCCTTCATATATTAAATTGACAGCTCTTATGCATAATCGCCTCTCCCAGTTTTTGAAGGTTTGGGATCCATACATCAAATGGTCATCGGCCTCCTAGTGGTCTCACCCAGCTACTTTGGTGGTTTCTCATTGGTTTTCTGCACACAAATGGGTTGGGGTGGGAGGGGTTGGTCAGCTTTGGATTGTTTTGTCTCATATTGAAGAATCCCAGTATGACCTTTGATGGGGTGGGGGGCTGTGAGTGTTTGGGTGGTTGTTTGCATTGTTTGATTCTGTATCTTTCTGCATTTTTTCAATAAACTTTGGGGGGGAAAAAAGAATCCTTCATATATTTTGTGTATAAAAACGTTTTTAAATTTTGTCTAAAATTCATATAAGAAGCTGAAGATCTAATAATTGGGAACAGTTCTCTATCAAAACATGATGCATGGAACGATAATTTTTTTTACATAAAGAGGGAAAAGAAAAATATTATGTAATGACCGATTTGAATACGTAGAATTAAATAATTCCAACATACAGTATAACGTGGAGTTTGCCCATTTAAAAATTTATATATCAAACAGTCCAATTTAAACACGTGAGCGAACTTCTATAGGATGCCAGTGCAATTGCCTAAAATATGTTGTAATATGATCATTTTTTAAAACCAAATATACAAGTAAGATAAACTGATGCATTTTGAATTGTACTCCAAGTTTCCAGGTTTAATGGTGTTTGATATACCGTTTATCTAAAATTGGCTAAACAATTTACAGTAAGTTTCATAAAATATCACTTAGAATAAGCATAAAATTAAGGGGTCCTTTTATTAAGGTGCGCTAACCAATTTAGCACACTCTAAAGATTAGTGCACGCTAAATGCTAAGATGCTCATAGGAATATAATGGATGTCTTAGCATTTAGTGCATGCTAAATCGGTTAGCGCACCTTAATAAAAAGACTCCTAAATGCATTGTAAAAAGAAAAAAAAAGGGTTATAAGACAGACATAACACACATGAGTAACAGGGAAGAACAATAAGGATTGTTACAGAATAGTGGACTACAAAGATGTTACAGGAAAAACTGGTAAAACAGACAAATACAGATTTTGTAACGCTGAACTGGCAACAGTTACACACACATCTCATCGCTGGGTGTGATGTGCTGATGTCAGAAGGCCGGTATAGAGTGAGGCACAGTAAGGCAGCACACCTCTTCCTTTGGAAACTGTGTAAACATTGCCAGGCCAGAAACACTGGGATCACGACCCTGACAGACTAATGGAGAATGAAGAAGTTGTGATTTCCTGGAACATTCCTATTCCTGCAGATAGAAAGCTTGGCGAAAGAAAAGCAGGCATTGTGGAAAAGGGAAAAAAGCACAAGAACAGCAGTACGGATAGCAGAGTCAGTGGCAAGTGATGTTTCTTATAGCGTGTGGAGAAAGAGAAACCCCTCAAGTACCAAGAAGTGCAATTACAGACCAAGAAAATGTGGGGAAAAGATGCAGAAGTTACCCCAGTTCTGGGGGGAAGTTACTAAGTAGTGGCTAAATATCACATTTTACACTTAGGGTTACCAGACATCTGGGAAAACCCAGACATGTATTCTTTTTAGAGGACAGTCCAGGGTCCCGGACGGACTTTCCAAAACTAAGCATTTGTTCAGGTTTTGGAAAGCCCTGAGTTCCAGACACATCTGGAGAACTTCTAAGCATAGAAACATAGAAAGATGACGGCAGAAAAGGGCTACAGCCCATCAAGTCTGCCCACTCTTCTGACCCACCCCATGAAGTCTGAGTGCTAATGACCCAGATCCTTAGCTTGACCCCCATAGGGATCCCACGTGGATGTCCCATTTATTCTTTAAGTCGAGCACGCTGGTGGCCTTGACCACCTGCACCGGAAGTTTGTTCCAGTGATCTACAACCCTTTCTGTGAAGAAATACTTCCTGGTGTCACCATTAAACTTCCCTCCTCTGAGTTTGAGCGGGTGCCCCCTTGTGACAGAGGGTCCCCTGGGGAAGAATATAGCGCTTTCCGCCTTGACACGACCTGTGATGTACTTAAGTCTCAATCATGTCTCCCCTTTCTCTAAGCTCCTCAAGAGTGTATAGCTGTAGTTTGCCCAGTCTTTCTTCTTATGAGAGACTCTTGAGTCTGGAGACCATTCTAGTGGCCATTCGCTGGACAGATTCAGCTCGAATCACGTCTTTTTGGTAGTGTGGTCTCCAAAATTGCACACAGTATTCCAGGTGAGGTCTCACCATGGTTCTGTAAAGCGGCATTATGACTTCAGGTTTGCGGCTGATGAAGCCTCTATTGATACGTCCCAACATTTGCCTTGCCTTGGATGAGGCCTGCTCCACTTGTTTGGCAGCCTTCATATCTGCACTGACAATTACTCCCAAGTCCCATCCTTCTGAAGTCCTAGCTAGTGTTTCCCCGTTTAAGGTGTAAGTTTTGCATGGATTTCCGCAGCCGAGATGCATGACCTTACATTTCTTAGCATTGAAGCCCAGCTGTCATGTCGAGGACCAGTTTTCCAACGTGATCAGATCCTGCGTCATACTATCCTTGAGACTGCTTTCACTTACTATATTACACAGTTTGGTGTCGTCGGCAAACAGTGTTACTTTACCCTGAAGCCCTCGGGTCAAGCATGCGTGGATGACATCATACACATCCGCACATGCTCCAGGCCCTCCAGACATGGCAGAATCTTGTCTGGAAGAAGAGAGAATTTAGGGGCAAATGGCTTGGGGAAGAATGTGGCAGGGCTGGAAGCAAAACTGGGGCAGAACGGGGCGGGTTGGAGGTGAAACGGGGTGGGGTCATGTGTTCAGGGTTTCCTGAAGAAAAATATGGTAACTCTAATTTTACTCCATCTTAATGTACCTCAGGACTCACTCGTATTGCCTTATTTGGCATCTTGACACCTTAGAGGTAGTACCAAGAGATACCTCTAGGGGTAAGAAAGCACTATTTTGAATCCAGCAGCCTAGTACAGTGTTTCTCAACATCTTCAAGCCAAGTACCCCCTAAGCCCATCAAATACTAACCAAGTACCCCTGTCCAAGCTCCACCCCAGACCTGCCCAAGCTCTGCCCCTGACCCCACCCCCATAATAGTACTAATTGTAACGCAATTTCTTCCATCCATTTTTCATATACAGTACATACAACATAATCTTATGAATATATAATGGTAACCACAAAATTAAAAAACCACAAAACACACTGTAAGCAGAGAAAATATTAATTATCATTTATATTCTCTCTTTTGTTTTTCCAAAGAGGTTAAGACAGATGACTTTAAAATATGCAATCAGTTTTGCATGCCTTTCACTTCCATTATATGCAAATCTCTCTCATGCATATTTATTAGGGCTATCCTGAAAACCCCATTGGCCTGGTGGTCCTCCAGGACAGGGTTGTAAACCACTTGCATAGATGACTTTGGTATAGCCCAGCTTTCCGATTGGTTTGCTGAAGATCATGTGATTCTGTTTGAGAGTGATTGAAAAAAAAGATGTGGCCATCTTGGAATGGTTTTGCTCTGTATAGCTGTTGGGCAAGTTATTTAATTGTATGACTTCATATTCTTTTTCTATTTTTAACATGATTTTTGTTTTCATAGGAGACCAGCCTATGAAACAGCCTTATGACAAAACGAACCCATGTTGGCATTAAATATCTCCTGCTATTGACTTCTGCTTATAAAGATAAGCTCTTTTATTATATTGAATAAGAAGTGATAAAAATGCTTAATATAGAAGATTGAGAGAATGAATAAATAACTGGATCAATGATGAATAAGAATTTACCCAATTGCTGAATATACAGAATGGGTTAGATATTGAAATATTCTGATGAATCCGACACAAATTATATGAATATCACACTGCTGGTTAAGCTTGCCCTGTATCGGTAGCATGAAATACTGCTACATCTTGGGTTTTGGCCAGGTACTGGTGACCTTGATTGGCCACCGTGATAACGGGCTACTGGGCTTGATGAACCATTGGTCTGACCCAATAAGGCAGTAAGCCTTTATGATGGGAAGGCAGTAAGTTCTTTATGATGGGAAGCTCCTTGAAATGCCAAAGTATGGTCCAGAAATTTCTTGCTTTTACAGCCTTGTACAGAGGGAAAATTAAACAACTATGTTTGTATGATGCTATAGAAAATCTATTAACCAGACAGAGCAGAGAACAACAATCCTGGCTGGGAAACTATATAAATAAAACCAGACAGACCTACAATGCATTCCGAAAATCTATCAAAACCACTGTTTGACAAATTCATCACCTAAACAGACTATTACGCACTTACTACACTTTTCCCCCTACAACTCGAAGCATTGCTCAGGCAATTCCTTCTCCTCTCACTTTCCCTCCTTCTTTCATCCCCCTCTTACACTTCCCTCCTCTACAACCCTTCTCATGTAACTCCCCCTCATGCATTGGTAATTCGCTGAATGTCTAGCCTTCTTTTGATGTTGAACCGCCTAGAAGTCGTCCGACTATGGCGGTATAGAAAAATAAGGTTATTATTATTCTTATGTTCTTATAAGTGTGGAAACTTTTTTTTTTTAAATTCTTTATTCATTTTCAAATTGAACAGCAAGTGCACAAAAGAACATACTATACAAGTTAAACAATTCAACTGGCACTGTCATGCCCCTAGAGGAGCTCGCTGGGTAGAAACATTTTCCTCAGTTCAGGTTTCTTTTCAGAGCTCTTATGAAGCTGACTCAAAGGAAAAAGTACACCCTAATCAGAACATGGAAATTAGTTAAGCAAAGCTTCATATTTAATGCTGGAGAGGATGCAAATAATACTAACCCATGGCAAGAAGCCAATTTTCTAAATGCTATAGTTTATGAACTTTATAAGCCTTCTTATTTAAATGTAACCCATGAGCATCAGAACTGAAGAGAGGACCTGTGAGAGTCTTCAAAGCTCGTGTACTATATCTGCTTGGCAATTTTTATACTGGTACAGTGAAAGGTGTCTCATCTGCACAAAAAATCCAGTTCTCTAGGACCAAGGCAGCAACTGCAAATTTGACCCCCTCCCTCCCCCCAGATCTTACAAAACTTTCTTTCATCTGTTCTAAGTAGCAATAAATTTCAGGTATACAGACATGAAAGGAAAACAAGGTGATACCTTTTTATTGGACTGGCAATACCGTTTTACATGATTGGAAGTCAGAACCTTCTTCTTCAGTGCATACTACTTTATCCAATTAATTTCAAACACAACATCGCAACTAATTTCACACATATGAGCTGTGGCAACAAGATAAACAAAGGGCCAGATTCACTAAGCCCACCAATCGTTTTTCTGATTATGTACCAACCTGATTTTCCTCCGACCCGATTCACTAACCTCTGTGCCGATCATCCGCTGATCTGATCCACGCTTGCAAATGAGGGGGAACGGCATGCAAAGTGGGAAGGACACAATTCACAAAACAATTTCAGGAACACCGACTGGGCTGCCCGATCAAAAAACAAGCGACTAGTAAGGACCAGTCACTTGTGTAAAAACCCTGCTCTCTGCCCCAATTCTCCTGCTCTGCCCCGATTCTGCTTCTCCTGCAGATTCTCCTTATCTCTGCCCCGATTCTCCTTCTCCTGCTCTCTGCCCCGACTGTGGTTTTAACCTGTGGTGCAGCCCCGCTTTCAACCCACGGGTTAAAACCACAGGCTCGCGAAAGTTTCCAGCTCTAAAAAACAAAAAAAACAAAAAGGTTTCCAGCTCCTCCTTCACGGTGAGCATGCGCAGACCATCTACAGGCAAAGAAGATAGTCTAAGCATGCTCAAGGATCGCTCTCCAGCAATCTGTGCTGTCAGTGGGGGGCATGTCTCCGATTGCCTTCATTTTCATCACCCCCATTTGTGAATCAGTCGGCCTGCCTCGGATTGGCCACGGATCGAACAGAATCAGGCAGGTTAGTGAATCTAGGCCAAAATGTCCCAGATGTACTGTCTTGTTAGCTATGGCCTCTGTGGCTACTAACAGAGTTGGTCCAAGTACTTAAGTAAAAATAAAAATATGATTTTTTTTAAATACTTAAGTTATTGTTTAACATAATAGTTTGAGTAAAAAGTAAAAGCATTGTAACTATAATGAATGCAACTATTAATGTTTTTATCCCAACAATTTTATTGCTCTATAATTCATCCACTTTGCTTTAGTAAAATTAAATTTTGGAAAATGACTATCACTCATGCAGGTGTGCTTGCGAGTTGTTATTAAGCCAGCACAGCTACACCAGTGTTTTGACAACTGCACTGACAGAAAGCGGATTGCTCAGCTTGAATAAAAAGTTCCTTCAAATCAGGCCAGGCTGCAAAATTACTGAAGTCTTTTGACGGGATTGGAGATAAGAACATAACATAAGAACATAAGAATTGCCGCTGCTGGGTCAGACCAGTGGTCCATCGTGACCAGCAGTCCGTTCACACAACGGCCCCCAGGTCACCGACCAGTGCTCTAAATGAGTCCAGCCTCACCTGCGTATGTTCCAGTTTAGCAGGAACTTGTCCAACTTTGTCTTGAACAAGGGAATCTCTAAACACTATCATTTCTATAAAAAGAGGTGTACTTTATCATCATCACTGTCATTATCATCTATGTTAGAAGCAGCGTGGTCTAATTTATCACTTGCATCTTCATCTTCATTATCATCATGCTGGCCAATTTCAGAGAAGGCTTTTGCAAAGTTAGAATCATTTTCTGTTCTACCAATTTTTCATTTGATAGGAAATGGAATATTTTCGAGAACATCAAATGTGTGGGAACCCTTCAGTCTTGGGGTCAGACAAGCAGGCTTCCTCTCTAAAAACTATCAAGCCAGTAGAGGGTCACCCTAATGTGAATTTTTCCCTGGGATGACCAGCAGTCTGTCATGGTAGAGACATGTCTGTTCACCAAAAAGTTCAATTATTAACTTCAGCTCCATCTCCACTTCAGTGACCCAACTCGTCTCTATTCTGTTTGGCTGGAGACCAGAAACCAATTCAACATATTCACAGTTTTTAGACCATATTCACTGAACAGCAACATTGTTTGCATGATGAGGTTTTTTGCACTAGCAAAATTCTGTTCCAGATTTTACTGTTTGATTTGGTTTTCTAAGGAATGGTCATTAATATCTTGCTTCTGCTTTTACTTTTAACTATGAGAATCAGATGTAATTAAGGGCTCCTTTTACAAAGATGCGCTAGCGTTTTTAGCGCACGCACAAGATTAGCATGCGCTATAGCACGCGCACTAGCTGAAAAATTACCACCTGCTTATAAGGAGGCGGTAGTGGCTAGCATGCGTGGCAATTTAGTGCGCACTATTCCACGCGTTAAGGCCCTAACGCACCTTTGTAAAAGGAGCCCTAAGTAAAACTAGTGAAAATTGATGAAATTATTATTTTAATAAAAGTAACAAATGTTATCCTGTACTTCTTTACAAGTAAAAGTATCAAAATTGTACTTAAGTACAGTAACTTACTTACTCCTCCTTTTACAAAACCATAGCGCTCTCATAATTCCTTTGTGCGTCAGAGCTGTTACTGCCGCAGTTGGTGCTAAAAACTGCGTTATGGTTTTGTAAAAAGGGGGGGAGGGGTTAGTTACCGTACTACTCAACACTGCTGCTTTATGCATATACGTTTTTACTTCAGCATAGCCATATCATTTCTTTTCAGTTGTCCACACCTCAAAATCAGCGCTGTCTCTTTCTCAAAAGGCTAGTTAAGGTTGAAATGCACCATCATGCTAGTATGTTCTGAGACTATGGCAAAAGTAATGTCTTTAGCAAGATATTTTGCCTCAAGATTGTGACAGTAGTGTATTTCAAGGTGAACAGTTTTGTAGACCTGCTTTTGGGTGTTCTGTTTCTTTTATGCATAGCCCTTATAACCACTAGTCACTATACGAGGGTGGTTTGAAAAGTTTGGTAAAAAAGCAAGTTAAACATCATAGGGCTAGATTCACTAAGCCCACGGATCGGATCCATGAGCGATCCGATCCGTGGGTAGAAGGCTGATTCATGAAGTGTCCTCATGCAAATGAGGATGCTCAGAATCACGCCCCCAACCAACTGCATGGATTGCTGAATAGCGATCCCGAAGCATGCGCAGACCATTTGTAGATGGTCTGCGCATGCTTACAAAGCAGCAACTTTTTTTTTTACTTTTTATAGCGAGTCTGTTTTTAACCTGCTTCAAACCTGCGGGTTAAAACCACACTGCGGGGGAAGGTCAGGATTGGCAGGGCAGCGATCGGGGCAGGAGAGCTGGGGGCAGAGAGCTGGAAAATCAGGGCAGAGAGAGCAGGAGAGTAGGGGCAGAAGCAGGGCGGCGATCGGGGAAGAGAGAAGGAGATGCAGTTGGAAACTACTTGAGTGATTGGTCCCCAGCAGTCGCTTGTTTGTTGATCGGCCGGCCCAGTCGGTGTTCCAGTTTTTAGTTAGTGAATTGCTGCCTGCCTACTTTACATTTGTATGCACAGATAAGATCAGATTGAAGGATGATCGGCCACGAGGTTAGTGAATCAGGTCGGAGGAAAATTGGGTCGTTAAGTGGTTGCAAAGTGGTTGGGACTTGATCAGTGGGCTTAGTGAATCTAGCCCATAGTCTCTCTATTGAGGGCTAAATAGGACTGATGCTCTAAACTCATTGTTTTTTAACAGTCAATATTTATGTTTATTGGAAGCTTCTTCCAGATCTTACTGGTTTAGTGTCAAAGTATTTTAGCTACCAATGCACACAATGGCTCACCATGGTCTTTTTCATGCTTCATAGAAGCCTCTGACTCTGCTATGTAAATGTAATACAATGTCATTAATATTAAAATGAGCACTCCAGGCGATGCAAAAACTGAACGGGAATTTTTGCTGCAGTGTCCTAAGTTTTGTCAAACAGACCAGCCCTAAAAATGCATTTGTGGCTTTTGAGTGACAGACAGAGCCAATCAGGGTTGCCATATATGTATGAGTGTGTGTTAAAACCACATCTCGAGCGCGTGTATTAAAGGCATGTCTTATGCGCGTTGGTTTGCTGGTAGTTTCTCTGCCCCCTGCTCCCCTCCTTTCCCCTTCATCCAATAGCATCAATAAGGCACACCTATGACTGACGCTGCGACATAGCGTTTCCTACTGCATGCGCACATTTATACCTCTTTCTGTGGACTATTCTGCACATTTGTCTGTGCCATCTGTAAGGGAATTGAAACTGAATACCTCACGCGTAACTATGTTTTCCTGTAGAATGGAATCTATCCCTGTACATTAGAAAGCAATGTAATCTTAAAGGGTTACATTACATTACATTAGGGATTTCTATTCCGCCATTACCTTGCGGTTGAAGGCGGCTTACAAAAGATTAATAAAATGAGGGTTACAATGGGAGAACTATTGATTAACTAGAGAGGTAAGTAGTAGATCTTTTAACATTTCTCAGGTTGTTAAAGGTAAGGCGGCTTACAAAAGAATTAAAAGGGGGTAACAATGGAAGCACAATTATTGTTACTAGTGAAGTAAAGCGTAGATCAATTGTCAATTCTAGAGTTTAGAGTACGTGATGTTATGGCTGCTTCAGGAATTTCTTGAACAGTATTGTTTTTATGTCTTTTCTGAATGTCTTGTAGTCTGGGGTGGTCATCAGAAGGATGGAGATCTGGTTGTCCAGTCTTGCGGCTTGAGTGGCTAGGAGGCAGTCGTGTAGTTTTGATAGTTTTACTTCTTTGAACGGGGGAGGTATGAATGGTGAGTGCGATTTTCTGTGTCTGGTAGTGAATACTTGGATGAGGCGGTTGTTCAGGTAGGATGGGCTGTCTCCGTTTAGGGTTTTAAATAACATGCAGTAGAATTTAAATTGTATTCTTTCTTGGATTGGTAGCCAGTGTGAGTTGATGCATGCTTCTATAATATCGTCGTGTTTCCTCAATGAGTAGATGAGTCTCAAAGCTGTATTTTGGATTGTTTGAAGTTGTCTAGTCATAGTAGCTGGGCATGGAAGGAAGAGGATGTTGCAGTAGTCCAGCAGTCCTAGAATTAGGGATTGTACTATAAGCTGGAATCGTGTTCTTTCAAAGAATTTCCGGACTAGTCTCAGATTTCTCATGATTGCGAAGGATTTCTGTATTGTTTTATTTATTTGCGGTTGCATGGTGCAGCATCTGTCTATAGTCATTCCAAGTAGTTTTATGGTGGTTTGGATGGGATAGTTGATCGAGTTGAGTTCTAAATTGGTTATGGTTTGGACTGTCATTTTCAAGGAGGATGAATTTGGTTTTGTCTGGGTTGAGTTTAAGTTCGTGATCTTTCATCCAGGTCGTGACTGTTTCTAGTGTTCAATGTAGTGTGTTTGTCATGGTGGGCTTAGGCTGATCATATGGGATGAGGATGGTAATGTCATCTGCATAACTATAGGTGGTTATGCCTAGATTGTCCAGATGTGTTCCTAGAGAAGCAGTGTAAAGGTTGAAGAGGGTAGGGGATAGTGGGGATCCTTGTGGTACGCCGCAGGGGTTTGACCAAGGTTCTGATTTTTCTTTGTTTGATTTTACACTGTAGGTTCTGGATTTTAGGAAGCCTTCAAACCAAGAGTATACTTTATCTGAGATACCTATTGCATCCAAGATCTGTAAAAGGATGTTATGATCAACTAGGTCGAATGCTGCAGTTAGGTCCAGTTGTATGAGAAGCATTTTTTTCCCTGTGCTAAGGTGTTGTCTGATTGTGTCCATTAGGGAGCCTAGGGTTCAAGAAATTATTGAAAAGACATTTATTTTGTAATATGAAATATGGGTATTAAGGCGTCTGCTTTTGTGTAAGCGCCGGTTGCTTATTTTGTTTGTGTTTTTACATGCATTTTTTAATTATGTATAGCTGCTTTGGGAAAAACAGGTTATAAATAAAATAAAACAAAACAAGAAACAAACATATGTCAGTTGCTTTCTCCAATGACCGATTGAATGCGATTCGCATGGACTTCAGCGAATCTTATATGCATGTGAGGTGCTTTGGGCATCGCTCATCATTTTGAAATTGTTAAATTTATCTGCACTATAGTGACTGATGGGATTTTAAAGATGATTTTAGAGCATCTGGGCCTTAGTCCAGCGAGTTTCCAGTTTTTTCATAAGCTAGTTTTCCTACGTTATGAAAACACTAGAAACTTGCTGGATTAAGTGTATAGCCCTCAACAGAGACTACGTTGTTTAATTTGCTTTTTTACCAAACTTTTCAAATCACCCTCATACACTATATTATACAATATGTAGATGTTTTGCTATATATCAAGCAGAAACTAGCCTATATGGTACTAAGTCCAGCAATTTCCACTTTTTCTGTTCTGTATTTTTCCGACTGAAGGAAAAAAGTGGAAAATCACTAGACTAAGTGGCTGGGCTGAGAACTTTTCAGCAGTCCCTGGTAGGTTCTGAAATATCAACTGGAGTAACTTTACCAACCAAGAACAAATGTCCTTATGTAACAAGATCTTTCAGTTTCTTAATAGCTTATAACAGGATGAGAGGAGTACAAACATGTTGATCAGCCCAAACTGGAAACATGTCAGATTTCAAACACAGGAAATCTGAAGATCTTCACAGGATCTGGACCTTACATCTAGTTACCAATGATCTGAAACATTCGCCCTATAAACTGCACTAGACCTCTTTTAATGATTGAAGGGTAGTGAATAGACAAGACCAGAAACATTTCAAGTGAATTATCAATAAAAGAGTTCTGCACATAACTTTCCATTTTAAAACATGATTGTACAATGCAGGGCGTTTTAGCCATTCAGCTCTGCCGATGGCACTTAACTATAAAGACAATTGTTCTCCATAGTCTGTAAACCCTTCAGTATTGGTAAGGCATAACTTTCTAACTAATCAGATTTCCCCAAAACTCATACTTGTGCAGCAAACACACATAGTTTAAAACTCTGAAATAGCAGCATTGGTTTTCAAATTCTGTGCCATCAGGACAAGACAAGCATGTTCATCATCCAAGCACTTTGCATCCTGTCTAATGCAATGGTGTCAAACTCAAACCCTTTGCAGGGCCACATTTTGGATTTGTAGGTCCTTGGAGGGCCTCAGAAACAAATAGCTAATGTCTTATTAAAGAAATGACAATGATGCATGAGGTAAAACTCTCTATAGTTTATAAATCTTTCTTTTTGGCTAAGTCTTATTAATAATTTTGTCATTTATAGCTAAAGAGACATGATCAAGAAACGGTTTTATTTTACTTTTGTGATTATGATAAACATACCGAGGGCTTCAAAATAGGACCTGGCGGCCGCGAGATTGAGACCACTGCTCTAAAGTAAAACGCATTGTCGCGTTTTCAATAGCTATTAAGGGCTCCTTTTACGAAGCCGCGTTAGCGGTAGAACGAGTGTAATAATGCGGTAGTTTTTCAGCTAGCGCAGGGATTAGCGCACACTAAAAACGCGCGTGCGATAAAGCCACTAACGTGACTTCGTAAAAGGAGCAAAGAGCAAATGCAAATCTAAACGAGAACCATTCCATTCCATTTCTAGACGCAAAAACCTCTCGGATCGAACGCGGTTCACAAAAAAGTAAAAATCGCAGGAGAATCCCAGCGATTTACAGACTAGACGTTAACCTTTCTTTAATTTTCTAGACTTAACAGGACCTACGTTTTAAATGTACCATAAGACGTACTTGTCTCACCTTACACCAAGGGCCATTGCTCGTTTCCAACAGTTTAGCTCTTTTCCCTTCCATTTTCTCTCACAAATGGTGCCGCTCTTACCACTTGCGCCTTCAAAAGTTCTGATTTTCAAAGAGCCAAGCAGTAAACGGCGCGCAAGAGCGGACCATCCAAGCTCACAGGGCTTCAGAAAGCTGCCTCATTGCGGCAGGGGCAAAGCGGCTTTCATCCTCGCTTGCCGCGCTCCAAGAGCCCGGGCTTTTTTTCTTCACAGCGTCGGCTCCACAGCCCTCGCGTGCGCCGCTCAGCCTCTGAGCCTCAGAGCGCGCGGCTCGCGCACAACCACTTGGGGAAGAGGGGGGGGGGGGGAGCCTCGCGCCGCTCCGGAGAAACCTGACGAGCCGGTGCCAGTTGACTAGTCCAGGCCACGCCCCTCCGCCCGGGGAGCTCGTCTCGAGCCCGGGACCCAGAAGAAGGTCACCCAGCAACCGAAGCTCTCGCGTCACTGCAGGCAATTAAGTCGAGCTCCTTTCAACTTATTACCTGGGTGGGTAAATAGTTTTGTTAGACGAGAGCAAACCGCAATTCTTATCTGTCCGATCGCTTTCGTGGTAGGTTCATTGAAAGCATGCTGAACATCATCTTCATGATGCAGACTATATGTTTTACGTTACTTACATTTTGCATGAAAGGAAGCGTTAAATTAACGCACATAGCTATTCATCATTTCTAATTTTTCATATATGCTCAAAATATGCCAATAGTTTCTTAAAGTTTGTTCCAGAAATTAAAGTTCACTTTCCAAGTCCGTTTCCATTGTGGTGCTGTTGCAGACCTCTCCCTCGTCTGCCTTATGCCTTTCTATCAGATATTATGAAAGGTTGGTCAATGTTGAGACCTCCTTGTAATTTTCCCAACTATTCTTATTTATATATAGTATCTTTTAACAGACCCTCAGAAATGCCACCAGCAACTCAAATGCATATCATAGTGGTTGGATTTATACATTAATTCCTCACCAGGTCAATCCAACTATTTTTAAATTTTTTTATATTGATGATTTTCAAAAAGTGCATCAGTGTATAGATAAAACTTTTTATAAATATAAAGCTAATACTTAGCTTAGCTTAGGTGGTCCATTCTAAGGGATCCTGTCACCGACATGTTTCGCCCTGTTCGGGTTTCATCAGGGTTGTAATCCCTAGAAAATTAAAACCCATATTAAACACTAAATCTGTGTAAGGACTAAACTCATTCAAATTATAAAAACCATTTACATCAAGTTTAGTAAAAATATTACCTCAGTTAGAGTTGGTTTCCCACAATGCGACCACTCCCAAGATTTCAAAATGGCCACAGTGTGTTACAGCCAAGATTTAAATACCTCCCCTCCAGGAAGTCAGGTGACGTCCGGACCGCCTCCAAGCTGGGTCAGCAGAGTCTATGCTGACATCAGCAAGAAGGCGGGCTGACAGTTTTAGTTTCCCTTCCTAGTAGGGCTGTCAGCCCGCCCTCTTGCTGATGTCAGCATAGACTCTGCTGACCCAGCTTGGAGGCGGTCCGGACATCACCTGACTTCCTGGAGGGGAGGTATTTAAATCCTGGCTGTAACACACTGGGGCCATTTTGAAATCTTGGGAGTGGTCGCGTTGTGGGAAGCCAACTCTAACTGAGGTAATATTTTTACTAAACTTGAAGTAAATGGTTTTCATAATTTGAATAAGTTTAGTCCTTACACAGATTTAGTGTTTAATATGGGTTTTAATGTTCTAGGGATTACAACCCTGATGAAACATGGGGGTGAAACATGTCGGTGACAGGATCCCTTAGAATGAACCACCTAAGCTAAGCTAAGTATTAGCTTTATATTTATAAAAAGTTTTATCTATGCACTGATGCACTTTTTGAAAATCATCAATATAAAAAATTTAAAAAATAGTTGGATTGACCCGGTGAGGAATTAATGTATAAATCCAACCACTATGATATGCATTTGAGTGGCTGGTGGCATTTCCGAGGGTCTGTTAAAAGATACTATATATAAATAAGAATAGTTGGGAAAATTACAAGGAGGTCTCAACATTGACCAACCTTTCATAATTTCTGTTGATACGAATTTCCCATCTAAATAGACTTTCTTGACTAAATAATTTACATCAATTTCTATCAGATATGACATTATTTATGGCAATGTGCACAGACTGAGAAGTATAATCCTAGAGTAAAGGGAGGAAATAAAGCATTGTAAACACTGGGTGATGTTTCCTTTATGTGGCTCTATGTACAAATAAATACAGCGCAATAACAAGTAAGGTTTACATGTCATTATAAGATGTTATCCTTCTGTGCAACTATAGTTCTATTCCAGATGAGGACAAAGACACAGAGCATGTTATATCTATAGCTAAAAAAACCCAACAATAAGCATAGCAAAAATTAAAAATAATACAACATAAAATGTTGCATCCCAACAAATGCAATAAATCAAGAATACAAAAGAAATTAAGTTCCATTTCAATTATTAAGGGAATAATACAATATAAATAAATGCAGGACAAGAATTCAAGACTCTTAAGAACATAAGAAGTTGCTTCCGCTGGGTCAGACCAGGGGTCCATCGCGCCCAGCAGTCTGCTCCCGCAACGGCCCATTAGGTCCATGACCTGTAAGTGATCCTTTGTCTAAAACCTACAATCCCCATTTTTCTTCTATCTATACCCTTCCATAATCATATCTCTACCTCTATCTATATCCCTCAATCCCCGTATCCTTCAGTAACTTGTCCAATCCCTCTTTGAATCCCCTTAATGTACTCTGACCTATCACATCCTCCGGAAGCGCATTCCAGGTGTTTACCATCCTCTGAGCGAAGAAAAATTCCCTAGCATTGGTTCTAAACCTGTCCCCTTTCAATTTCTCTGAGTGCCCCCTTGTTCTTGTGGTTCCCAATAGACTGAAGAACCTGTCCCTTTCCACCTTCTCTATGCCCTTCATGATCTTGTAAGTCTCTATCATGTCTCCTCTGAGTCTTCGATTCTCCAGGGTGAAGAGCCCCAGCCTTTCTAGCCTGTCTGCGTATGAAAGGTTTTCCATACCTTTTGTCATTTTTAGTCGCTCTTCTCTTAAGATTGGGATATAAAAATACAAACACACAAAAGTCCAATATCAGCCATTTTGTAATATTTTCAGGCTAAGCATGCTTTTGTGGTCACTGTATTAAAGTACACTTTTCAGTGATAAACTTTCTTGTGAAATCTGGGCTTGAGGTCGGGGGGGAGGCCTAGGGGTTTGTAGGGACTACTGGCCATCAAGGAGTGGATGTCCCCTAGAAAAGGCTGGGAAGTCTCTGATCCAGGCCATAAAGACTTTTAAATTGCAGCAGCCACCTTAAAAAGTAGAGATTTAATTCAGAAATTTTGGAATGCTGTTTGTGTTTTTCGTGGATCAATTATTTCTAGTATTGTGGTTCCTTCCCCCCAGATGGTATTATTTCTTCGGTGACGGGATTAAATCGTGTGAGACAACGGTGCGCTGACAACTGAGCGCAAGGTTGACGGCGCGCCGAAGAAAAGCACTATTTTAAAGGGCTCCGATGGGGTGTGTGGGGGACCCCCCCCCCACTTTACTTAACAGACATCGTGCTGGCGTTGTGGGGGGTTTGGGGGGCTGTAACCCCCCACATTATACTTAAAACTGAACTTTTTCCCTAAAAAACAGGCAAAAAGTTTGGTTTCAAGTATGAGGGGGGTTACAATCCCCCAAACCCCCCATAACGCCAGCACGATGTCTGTTAAGTAAAATAGGGGGGTTCCCCACCAACACCCCCCGTCAGAACCCTTTAAAATAGTGCTTTTCTTTGGCGCGTTAACCTTGCACTCAGTTGTTGGCACTCAGTTGTCGGCGTGCCGTTGTCTCGCGCGATTTTGTCAATGAACCATTTTTTCAATGGGACAGGATTTTTAAGAAAGGGGTTAGGGAATTATTTTGCAAATCGTTTATTGTAGGTCAAAAATGTATTTTACAACATTGGTTGGAAGAAAGTCCAGCCTCATTTTGGTATTGGAGGGCAGCATTTCATGCTGTTATGATTATGGCAGCCAGGGCGACCTCCCCATCTTATAAAAAACAGAGTAAATTTTGGATGACCTGGGAACCTTATATACAGCAATTACCAGTCAGAGCACGCAGTTTTGGAGTGAACTCATTACATTTGTAATCAGAAAGTGAAGCACTATTTATTAGTAATATTTGGGAATGGGATGGGGGAGTGGGGGATGGTAAAAGGGTGTTGGAAGGTACTTTATCGTGTTTGTATTGTAGTGATAACTGATTGTTGATTTCTTTGAATTTATATATCTACAATGTATTAAACTGAGTTGAGATAATATTCTTCGTAAGTTTTTTGTTAAGTATATTTTATTCTTAAAACTCAATAAAAAAATTATTGAACATAAAAATAAAAAAGTAGAGCTTTTTCCTCCTCAGTTTTAAAATAAGTATGCTTCAAAAAGTGTAGGACTTTTTTTTTTTAATGTATCCATAAAGTCTTAAGCACCCTCATTTTTGTGATTATGAGCATTAATGAACTGCTATGATGTGATATAAATATTCCAAAACAGCCTGCAAATCCTTAGCCCCAATACAGGGCAAATAGTAAGTTTAAAACATTTCTCCCAGATCCCCGGGGGACATCAGCCCTGGTGAATTAATGTTCCCCATCTTCATCTGATATGGACCATAAATGGGGGAAAAAAAAAATACTGCCAAAGCCCCACCCAGAGTTTCACTTTTAACCTAACTGACCCCAGTTCATCCATTAGGGGTCAGGCTGCTAAATATGTAGCTCTCCCTTATTTGCAGCCTGCCACTTAGTGTTAGGACTGATGGCATCTCCTGACCTGTCACTAATTTTCGATCATTAAAGGCCAGCGCTTCATTTTGGGCATCATCTGCACATTGGTTGGAGTGTTCATTTTAATATTGATGAGCTCATTGCAATCCATTTACATGTGATTATTGGAGGCTGCGGAAAAGACCACGATTAGCCATTTCGGGCATCGAGAGCTGGAATGCTTTGACGCTAAACCAGTTAAAACTGATTCAGCATCGATCGTTAAAGGCACAGTTAGTTTTGAGCATGTGGGCCTCAGTAATTTGATTTGTGCATGTTATTGTACTCAGCAGTAACCAGAAAATCCTGAGTAAAATGACCTTTCCACTGCATCTACTGTAGTTTGGTTTAGCAGCCTTGGGGCAGTGTGTGTAATCTATTTTTAACATCTCGTACTGGGCTTGACCATGGGCATGGCAGAAGATTGAAGTGTTACTGAAGAAAAAAATTTGCCTTTGTGATCCCAGAGCAAGAACGGGATGGCTACATGCAACATTTTGTCTGTCACTGGCTTTTAAATTAAACTGCCTTGGGCCAATGGGTGTGGAAAGCTTAAGCGCTTTGCTCTTTGGAATGTGGTTTTCATACTCTCACAGATGTACTAGGTAAAGAAACAATCCTCCAACTCAGTCCTGTCTTAAGGTCACACCCTAACTTTAAGCTAAACTCCTTAAGCCTTTTATAACCTGCTTCAGTAGAGGTTAATATTCAAAATCTGTTTGCCTGTCTAATGGCCAGAGGTATGGGTAAAAGGCTTATTTGAAAATTGTCCAGCCTTGGCATGGATAAAGATAGGTGTGTAGTCAGCGGAGCTATTCCTAGTGGTAGGATTAGGGCAAGTTTTACATTTTCGAAGTCCATATGTTGTATTAGAATCAATACCCCAGAAAAGTAGGCCCAGGCTTCTGTAGGTACTTTCCTGAAGGAAACATTCATAGTCTTTTAAGACATGTGGGAAGCCTCTGCTTACCCTGGATCGGTAGCATGCAATGTTGCTACTCTTTGGGTTTTGGCCAAAGAGTAGCAACATTGGCCAATGTAAGAATGGCCTACTGGGCTCGATGGACCATTGGTCTGACCCAATAAGCTGTTCTTATGTTCTTATGTTAATATTCAAAGCAAAAACATGCACTTACTCTCACTTTCAAATATAGTGCAAAGACCAGAGATCAAAAATATCCCTGAATTCTACAGCATCATGGGCAGCTTGAAAATT
Organism: Geotrypetes seraphini; assembly: GCF_902459505.1. NCBI lineage: Eukaryota > Metazoa > Chordata > Amphibia > Gymnophiona > Dermophiidae > Geotrypetes > Geotrypetes seraphini. The sequence goes on along the minus strand of NC_047097.1, from coordinate 24,016,321 downwards.
GGATGAGATTTTGGGGCAGGGAGTCGGTGTGGTGGAGGTGTGGGGTATATGTGTGTGTGGTGTGGTGCCTCTTGGCATATAGCAGGGGTGCCCAACACGTCGATCGCGATCAACCGGTAGTTCAGGAAGGCAACGTGAGTCGATCACAGAGCCCATCCCGGGCTCCGTGATAGACTTGTGTTGCCGTCCCGATCTACCGGGCCTATCACCCTTCCTCTCCCCGACGTCGAAGACGCAGACGCGGGCATTAGGCTGTTTTTTGTCATTTCGGGTGGGGGGTGGCAGCGGCAGCAGCAGCCTGAAAAAGAAATCATCCTGGCCGGGGTCGGTGTCATGCTCCGGAGCTTCTACAGCCTTCCTATCTCCCTCTCCCTTCTACCTGCTTCCGGCCACACCCCCTGCTCCGCGGCTCTCTTCGGCAACTCAGCAGCAGCGATCGACACAAGCTTCTGACGTCGGGGCCTACCTTCTGCGAGTCCCGCTTGTTTCAACTTCCTTTTTCCCCAAAGGCGGGGCTCGTAGAGGGAAGGCCTCGGTGTCGGCAGCTTGTCTTGATCACCGCTGCTGACGAGTTGCTGAAGAGAGCCGCGAAGCAGGGGGGTGTTGCCAGGTGCAGGTAGAAGGGAGAGGGCCAGATGCAGGACTCGTGGGTGAGGGAGGAGAAGAGAGAGAGAAAGAGAGAGGGGAGGGAAACAAAAGGAAATATTTCATGCTGGGCTGGAGTGGAGGGAGGGTGGAAAGATTCTGGCTACCGGGTGCAGTAACAAAGGAAAAGGGGGGAAAGCTGAAAATGGAGATAGTGACACAAAGAAGAGAAAGGGTAAGCAGGACCTACTGAATAAGGATAGAGATACAGAGGGGACATGAAGAGGAGGTGAAATAGAGACATAGAAGTAATGCTGAAAAAGTGTGTGGGGGGGAAAATAAAGACATTGAAAGGGCAAATGGTGAACATGGGGTAAAGACAAGGACAGAGACAAATGAAGATTCTGAAAAAGTGGTGAGATAGGGATATAGGTGAGATGGACACAAAGAAGGGTGATGCTGGAAAATAGGTGGAATGGTAATTCTGACAAACACAGAAGGGAAATGCTGGATCAAGGAGAGATGGGGCTCAGGCTGGATGGAATGAGGAGAAATGCCTTGTTGGCCCGGAACTTCCTCTCCTACGTCAGAATTGACGTCAGGGAGCGGAATGCTGGTCAGCGTGACGCTTCTGCAGGGAAAGCTTGGGACAGCGGTGGCTTGGGGGCTATTCCCCGATGGCGGTGGCAGCAAACCGAGTGGCTTGGGGGAGGGCACGGAGAAAGAAAGAAAGGGGGTAGACAGGGAGACAGAAAGAAGGGGGAACAGGGAGACAGAAAGAAAAAGTTGGGGGAGAGAATGAGGTCTGGAGGAGAGGAAACATACAGGAGGCTGAAAGAAAGGAAGAAAGATTGGATGCACAGTCAGAAGAAGAAAGTGCAACCAGAGACTCATGAAATCACCAAACAGCAAAGGTAGGAAAAATGATTTTATTTTCATTTTAGTGATCAAAATGTGTCTGTTTTGAGAATTTATATCTGCTGTCTATATTTTGCACTATGGCTCCCTTTTACTAAACCGCAATATCGTTTTTTAGCGCAGGGAGCCTATGAGCATTGAGAACAGCGCGAGGCATTCAGCGTAACTCCCTGTGCTAAAACCTACTATTGTGGTTTAGTAAAAAGGGAGGGGGTGCATTTGTCTATTTCTGTATTTTGTTACCGAGGTGACATTGCATAGAGTCATCTGCCGTGACCTCTTTGAAAAAACCCAGAATATGAATAATTAACATTTTCTCTGCCTTTCATTGTGCTTTGTGTTTTTTTTTAAATTTTATTGTTGGTAGATCATTTTGACTTAGTCATTATAAAAGTAGCTCGCAAGCCCATAAAGTGTGGGCACCCCTGGCATATAGGATTGTTCTCCCCTCCCACATGAACTCTTCTCCACCTCCTCTCATTCATTTCTTCAATCTCCCCCTGCCTTACCCTCTTCCCCCCTCCTCTTCCATTCCCCCATTCACATTCTATTTCCCTGTTCTTCCATTTCTTTCCCCTTTATACCCTCTCTCTTTCCCCTCTCCTCTGTTTTTATCACCTCTCCCCCTCTCCCTTGCATTCTCTCTTTTCCTCTCTTGAGTCCTGCCCCATCCCCCTTTCACTCTCCCTCCTTTTTTCTTCCCTCAGATTCAATCTTTCTTTTCTCTCCCTAGCTGTCCCCGTCCCCCTCTTGCCTCCCTCTATCTTTCAGTCCTCCTCCATCCCCCTCGATCTTCACCAAATCAATTCTCCTTCATCTGCTGACAGACTTACCATCTTCTTTTGCCAGCAGAGATTGGGGATCCTCTCAGTACCACTCCATTGCTACCAGGCTTCTGTATTTTTTATTTATTTAAAATATTTATAGCCCACTTATCCAACAATTCTAGGCTGGTAACAACATAATAATAATAAGTAAAATGGACACTCAAATATACAAAATGAAGACAAATTTAATAAGATCATCAAAATAAAATCTTTGTGCCACATGGATTTGATTCTCACAACATTGACTTCAGTACCCTGCCATTTCTTTTCTAATGCTAGGCCTAAGGTTACCAGATTTTACATTTGTAAAATCCAGACCCCTAGACCTGCCCCCCAGGCCCACCATTCTTGCCCCATTACACCCCAGTCCTGCTCCTAATCCTGCCCTAGCCACGCCCCTGCTTCTTGCTCTAGTCGGGAAAGAGGGCATCCACGCAAGTGCGCATATGATGTGATGATATCTCTCGCACGTGGGCGTGACGTCATTGTGTCGCATGTGAGTACGGATTCCCTCTTGCTCGACACAATTTCAGAGGAAGCTTTACCCCGAACAAAGTGCCGGGTTTTAAAAAGCCGTCCGGACCCCCGGACATGTTCTCAAAAGGAGGACATCCGGATGTCTGGTAACCCTAGTTAGTCCTGTCTTCCTACCTTGCTGATCTTTGCGTCTAGCATCTGCCTTTTATTATAAGCCATAGGTTTGGGTGTGCAGTTGCAAACTCCCCCCCAAAAAAAAACAAACCAACAACAAAAAAACCAAACCCGCAACTATATGTATGGAAAGACAGATGAACAAATGAATGGATAGACAGGCAGTTTGATCAGCCCTCCTCAAGTGTGCCTATCGCAGGAAGAAAATGTAATTAAAAAACAGAAAGGTGTGCGTAACTCTCTCCTTCTGTGTGGAATAATCTGGGTAACAAAAATACCTTCTCCAGATATTGCATGTGCTTCAAGCGAGTAACAGAAAGATGTTTTTCTGACTTGATGAACTGGTTACACAACTGGTTATGCAAATGAGCGTGCCTTTAATGAAGCACAATAGCTACAGAAAGAACCATGCTGTATGAGAATATTAATTGTATTGAGCTGATAGAATGTGTTTGGCTGTACCGGATAAACCATGTGGTTGAAAGGATCTAAACAGCATCCACTTTAAGAATGCAGATAGGGGAGGCGACGATTTGAGATCCACTTTAAGGCCAGGTACATTAAGTTAGGCTGAACTTTGAGCATAAGCAGGTGCTAGAAGTCACCTAGAGAGTGGTAAATAGGGGAAATGAACCAGGTTTTCATAGAAAGCAACTGTTTTATTTAATAAAGATTTGTAGCCCCTGAAGCAGGCTTGGGACATATGTTCTGGACTTGCCCCAGTATTCGATCCTTTTGGAATGCCATTTTTCTTTTTGTAAAGCGTATTTGGACCATTACAATTCAACGCTCTCCTTTGTTTTTATTTGGAGCTGTTCCCTATTATTACCCTCGTCAAAGGGGGGCTGCTGCTTTCCTCAAGTGGACTGTCCTTATTGCCCTAAAATGTATCTTGCTGAAATGGCTTGAGGGTGAAACGCCGGATTGCTCTATCTGGCAGTGCCGGATGATTACCCTCCTTGAGTAATATGTTGTACTTTCACTATTTGCATTTTGTAAATCACTCATTGTCCAGCTCTCTTCAGTGTGAACCGCCTAGAAGTCGTCTGATTATGGTGATACAGAAGAATAAAGTTATGTTATATGTTATGCTACTACCGTGAAAACAATACAAACTTCAAATGGTATTATATACACAAAATATGAAACTATTGAAAACCATTTGCACAATATCAAAAATGGACACTACTTCTATATTCCAACTTGTTAATTAGATTTACTACTTAACTAATTGGATTTAATAGTATGACTGTTGACTTTTAATTACATTAATTAACTTAGAGGAGACATGATAGAAACTTTCAAGATCCTGAAAGGCATAGATAAGGTAGACAGGGATAGATTCTTCAGACTGTGGGGAACAACAAGTACAAGGGGGCACTCGGAGAAACTGAAAGGGGATAGGTTTAGAACCAATGCCAGGAAGTTCTTCTTCACCCAAAGAGTGGTGGACACATGGAACGCACTCCCGGAGGTTGTGATAGGGCAGAAGACACTACAGGGATTCAAAGAAGGTTCAGATAAATTCCTGAAGGATAAGGGGATTGAGGGATACGGATAGAAATAGTGATAGGTTTTAGGATGAGGCAGGGACCACTTGACAGGTCATGGACCTGATGGGCCGCCGCGGGTGCGTACTGCTGGGCGCGATGGACCTCTGGTCTGACCCAGTGGAAGCAACTTAAGTTCTTAACTTCTAATGGGGACAAGCCTCAGACTTAGGAGAACATGTTTCCCAAAATGGGATTACTTAAAGAGAGAAACACGTTACTCTCTTATCTCCTTATAACATCACCGGCTATTACCCCACCTCCCTACCAATATAGATAAATTAACTATTTTATTCTAATTCTCTATTTTTTAAAAATACATTACATTAATTTTTATAAATAAAAAATTCTAAATACTATGTCTCCTCTTATTAATTTGAATCCTTAAACTTATTAAATTTAAACTACAAAAACTATTTTGGTATGGGATATATATTACTTGAAATAGATCAGCATGTCATTTTTGAAACTCAGGACCAACTCATATCCAAACATATATATATTACCTAATCAAATTTAATCAAGATATCTCACCTCAAATTCTTATTCCATTTCACTGCAATTCATTTCCTCTTATTGTTAATTATAGTTCATCCCATTATTTTCATCAATTCATGTATCTTACATATTTCACTAATTACCACAAAATTTTAACAATGTTACTAATACTTAAAGTGCATAGTATAAAGTGCTTCAGTATTATAAATACAATAAATACACTAAAAAATGCTCTGAGACAATCTTGAATTCACTAAATCAATGACTTTGCTACTACCGTGGTCATAAGAAAATGCCATCTACCCTTTTTCTTTTCCATTTTCTATCTCATTCCCTAAAGGAAACAAATGAAGTTTGTCCTACTTAGTCATTCACTTACTGAAATAGCCACAAGGAACCTAGGTGTAACCATTTGTGCCAGCCATTGAACTGCTGTAAATGTTTGCACGTAAAGGCCAGAAATAGATATGTAACTTATAAATTACACATGTAAGTGGAGGCCCGCTCTAGCTCTGCCCCTGGATACACCTCTCTTGCAAATACAGTATAATCCCGTTATAACGGACTTCAAGGGACCTGGAAAAACAGTCTGTTATATCCAGAGTTGCATTTTTTTAGAACTTTATTTAGGGCAACTTGAAACAACGTAAATCGATGAACAGTCACTGCACAAGCATATCAGCAACATCAATAACAAACTCAGCTAGGTTAGGTTTAAGAATTACATTCCAGTTACTTATTTTAATTCTTTATTTTTGTCAACTTTCATCCGGGTTGAGGGATTTCATTTAGGGGGAAAGGTAGAGGGGTAGGAGGTGAATTAGGGGGGTGTAGATAAAATTGGATTAGTTCACATGGAAATTTAATTTGAAAGAATGAAATAAATTTGTATGAAATATTATCATGATTCTTATTTGTATTGATTATATTTTTGTATTATCCTATTGTATTGATTATTTGATTCTTTCAATAAAAATTGTTATAAAGTAAAAGTCAGCAAAATAATGGTATGGCACGAAATGATTGCAAACCAGAACATTGTACTGGAAAGAAAAATACTCTTGTCATTTTTGGGGGGGGCTGCATTTTGATACTATATCACCGGCATGCCACATGCCTTGTAGGCGGAGCCTGCATGTCCGTTATAGCCGAATGAAACTATAGCTAAAAGTGGCTCTGGGGACCAAAATAGTTGTCCGGTATATCCGAAAGTCCTTTATATGCGAGTCCGCTATATCCGATGATTTTCTGTATGTTGATAATGGTGCTCGGCCGGGACCAGCGGACCTCGTCCGCTATACGCAAGGTTCTGTTATAAGCGAGTCCGGTATAACGGGATTATACTGTAAATGCTATCCAAGACAGGCGAGTGTTATAGAAGAGTGCTTCAAGGGTAGGGTTACCAGACTTCTGCATTAAAAAAGACATGTGGTCCTGCCCTGTTACGCCCCCCCCCAACCACACCCATTCTGCCCCAGCCCTGCTCCCACACAAACCTCTGTTCTTCTTTCCCGAGCGGGCCGCGTCTAGAGGGCCTCTGAGCATGCGCGGATATAATGAGATGATGTTACACGCACGGATGTAACGTCATTGTGTCGCATCCGCATATGCTCAGAGGCCCTCCAGATGTGCAGACGTGGCCCCGAGCTTGGGTCCTTTGAAAATCTGGACAGGCACCCAGACAGTCCTTAAAAAAAGAGGACGTGTGTTTTCCCGGCCATCTGGTAACTCTATTCAAGGGAATACTTACACGCACAAATGTATGTGCACCCATACTCGAAACAAAGCGTTCTGCTTTGAAGTTCCAAATTTATGGAACCATATGCTATGAGAGTTGAGATTAGAGGCCAATTTAAAATCTTTCAAAATTATGTTAACAGGGTTTTTTAAATGAAGCATTCTGGCAAGATTTAAATCAAACCCCCCAATTAAGGAGGTCAAACGGAAAAAACTATATGATGGCCCCCTGGCCACTCAAGCAGCCAAACTAGCCAACCAAATTGCCAATCTACTGACGGCATCCCTCGACTACAAGACTTTTAGAAAAGAAATAAAGACCATACTCTTCAAGAAAGCCCTGAAAAAAGAAATAACACCGCAAGTTTCAATCACCACCACTCACTAAAGCCACCCAAACAAATAACCATACACATTTCTTACTCTTTGAAAATGTCCAAACTTCTTTATTTTTTCTCTAATAAGTTGTTGTTGTAATACATCCTTGATAATTCTTTTGTGATCCGCCTTGAACTGCAAGGTAATGGCGGAATAGAAATCCCTAATGTAATGTAACATAATATTACTCACATATTTCTTAATGTTCTAGATCAGGGGTCTCAAAGTCCCTCCTTGAGGGCCATAATCCAGTTGGGTTTTCAGGATTTCCCCAATAAATATGCATGAGATCTATGTGCATGCACTGCTTTCAATGCCTATTCATTGGGGAAATCCTGAAAACCCGACTGGATTCCGGTCCTCGAGGACCAGAGTTGCCCACCCCTGTTCTAGATCTTCAGTCAGCAGTCTAGTGAAATTTTAAAGCTCAATGGTATTTATATGATTTTATTTAGGAGTGAATGCTTTTTGGTATGGTTGATGTTTGTATGGGTCAGGTCTATCCTATCTAATAACGGAGTTCTTTTTTTAATATTTTATTTTTACTTTTATTGTATTCTGTATACCGCTTGGACCAGTAAAATGAACGAGCAGTATATATGACTAATAAACCATATGCTATTATAAACATGTATGTTCTTAAAACATGTGTACAGTAAATGCTGCTTCTCCCTGTGGTGTGCTTTGTGACCTTGGGCAAGTCACTTCACTTGTTCATTGTCTCAGGTCGAAATTAGTGCTATATTTTAATGCAGCTCTTTGGTGTAGGGTCCTGATTTGCTGAAATTAGTGATGACGTCAGGTAGGGGGAGGTACTTATAGGAGCAAAAAAGACGCCACGGCCATCTTATCTTAGCAGAAACTACATAGATTGGGATGGCTTGGATAAGTTTATAAAGGGTAAGCGTTTGATACTATATGCATTAGATGATTTTCCCTTAATTAGATATGAGTTAAAATTGTAATTATAAGAAGCGGGTGGGTATAACATTGCCTTTTTCTGATTTTATAGGGGACTTTTTCTTGAAGCAGCCTAACGGCGAAACATGTCGATGTGACAGGTCCCTTACCCGACTGGATAAGAGAGAGTAAAACGAGCAGTGCAAAATATTTAAGATAAGTTTTTAGTTACAAAGATTAAGTTATTGATATTTATATTAGCACTAAGCACTTTAAAACACAAGAAAATACAAAGAAAAATAATTAAAAATATGAAAATAGAGAAAATCAATACATTGAGGGGGCAAATGAAGAAGCCATAACTATTAAGAAACACTTGGTTACCAGAAAAACATGTGGTGACCAAATGGCATATCTGAAGCCCTAAAAATTATGGTAAAAAATATCTAAGAAAGTATGGGACACTGATCTTGTGGATAGTTCTATGAATGATTGGTCAATGCCATATGAATGACTGAGACATTTACTAGTGGAGTATTTTAATGCACGTCATTGCAATTTCATAGAAGCCTCATTATTTCCTCTGAGTAGGGTTACCAGATTCTCCATCCGCCTTGTTTCGCCCTAGGACCACCCCATTCCACCCCCTGGGTCCGCCCCATTCTACCCCCAGCCCACCCCCATTTTACCCTCCCAACCCAGCCCCACACAAACCTCATTTCTTAGGGCAGGGGCTGGAGTGGTTCAGACCAGATAAGTTATTCGGTTATTTGGTTTTTCATAAAGTCAATTTTCTTTAATGCATTAAATTAGTCAAGATTAATCCATGGGGGGGGGGGGGGGGTTTCAGCCTATGAAGTAGCGTCCCTTTTTAGCACCACCACAAGATTTGCTCTGGTAGAGTGCGGGGCTTTTCCCCTTGACATGGTACAGTCCATAACCAAAAGTACTTTTTTCATTAAAGTTGTTTAATGAATAATGTGAACTAGAAGAGGTATTAAATAAGTTTCTCTTCCATCAGGACCTATTTAATTTGCAATTGTGTCACTTAATCCCCCATTGCCCCAGGTACATTAGATAAAGTGTAATCCCACCAAGACAGACAGGGAAAAATGCTTTGAGTGCTTGAATGTTTCTAAACCACTTAGGTTATAAGTGGTATATTAATACTAAAACATAAAATAAATAAAACATGGAATTTCCACTACATTGCCTAGCAGTAAGGTATGCAACTATCATTGTGTCCACTTGAGTTTAAGCAGCTTTTCAAATAGAGATGACCTAGTAGTTTCTTTTCAAAACATCACTGAAATCTCCAGACCTTTCAGCTTACTCACCCTAACCCTTCCTCTGGGTTCACACCTTTCTGATGCAAGCAAAAAATGTGCACGCTGTGCGAAGTAGGTACATCCTGGGGGCCTCCACGCCCCTCTTTCCCCGCCCCCCAATGCCACACTCGCACCCTTCCTTCCCCTTCCCATACCTCTTTAAATCTTCACCAGTGCAAGCAAATTCTCCAGCCTGCTGCTCATTCCGGCAATGGCTTTCTCTCTGTCATTTCCTGGCCCCATGACCGGAAGTGATTTCAGAGGGAAGCCAAGCTGGCGCAAGCAGCAGGCTTGAAGACTAAAGAGGTGGAGGATCGGGGGGAGGGAAAGCACAAGCGTGGTGTGGGAGGTGGCACCCCTGCTAAGATGGGGCCCAGGGCAGTTGGCCCCCGTCACCCATCCCCCCTTATTACGCCACTTATGGTGAGCTGGGGTTTGTCTTGTAGATAAATATGAAGAAGTGACTGCTGTTAAAGAAATGTTGGGCTAAGCAAATTGGGAAGATTTGGACTCCTTTGATGCTTACTGCTCATTGGCTGATTTGCAACGTTTAATCTGGACTCCTAAATTGTGAGTTATATCTTGTGGATTGTTTTGTGGGGGATGGGTAGGGGTGTCTTCTGTAATGTTTAAAAATTAATAGATACTTCTAGAAGGAGAATATTTTCCCCTGTGCACATTCCTACAATTCAATTACATGTGCTTAGCTTTCTTCCCTGGCAACACTTACTGAGAAAGAGGTTTTGTGTCTATGTACTTGGTGGGGTGCGGTTTTCATCAAGCTTGGCTAGATCTTATTGGGGGGGGGTCACTTTCTTTTTTTATTTATTAGATTTTAAACTTTTTATCAAGCATTTAAACATCTTGTACAGAAAAGACTGAATTTAGGCACAGACGGGGAGAGGGACCTTGGGGTGATAGTGTCCGAAGATCTAAAGGTGAAAAAACAGTGTGACAAGGCAGTGGCTGCTGCCAGAAGGATTCTGGGCTGTATAAAGAGAGGCGTAGTCAGTAGAAGGAAGAAGGTGTTGATGCCCCTGTACAGGTCATTGGTGAGGCCCCACTTGGAGTATTGTGTTCAGTTTTGGAGACCGTATCTGGCGAAAGACGTAAGAAGACTTGAGGCAGTCCAGAGGAGGGCGACGAAAATGATAGGAGGCTTGTGCCAGAAGACGTATGAGGAGAGACTGGAAGCCCTGAATATGTATACCCTAGAGGAAAGGAGAGACAGGGGAGATATGATTCAGACGTTCAAATACTTAAAGGGTATTAACGTAGAACAAAATCTTTTCCACAGAAAGGAAAATGGTAAAACCAGAGGACATAATTTGAGGTTGAGGGGTGGTAGATTCAGGGGCAATGTTAGGAAATTCTACTTTACGGAGAAGGTGGTGGATGCCTGGAATGCGCTCCCGAGAGAGGTGGTAGACAGTAAAACTGTGACTGAGTTCAAAGAAGCGTGGGATGAACACAGAAGATTTAGAATCAGAAAATATTAAAGATTGAACTAGGCCAGTTACTGGGCAGACTTGTACGGTCTGTGTCTGTGCATGGCCGTTTGGAGGAGGATGGGCAGGGGAGGGCTTCAATGGCTGGGAGGGTGTAGATGGGCTGGAGTAAGTCTTAACAGAGATTTCGGCAGTTGGAACCCAAGCACAGTACCGGGTAAAGCTTTGGATTCTCGCCCAGAAATAGCTAAGAAGAAAAAAAAAAAAATTTAAATTGAATCAGGTTGGGCAGACTGGATGGACCATTCGGGTCTATCTGCCATCATCTACTATGTTACTATGTTACTATGTAACTTAGGAAACTCTGAATGGATTCAAATAAAGACGGACTGTAAATGTAGTACGACATGAGAATCAGCAACACCTGGGAAATGAGGGACGTTTAATCAAATACTGATATAATGGTCACTTTATAGTTAATTGAATTTTGAAGGGGGTTTCCATAAGAAGTTTTCACATTTATTGGAGATTTTAAGCATTAAATTATGTAAAAGTAATTCATTTGGAATTAGAATAGAACGAGACAACACAAATTGCTTCTTTTAGTTAATGTTGTAAATGTGAATGGAAGCTACAAATTCATTAATATTCCCATTGATGTTAATTTTTCGGAGTATACCAATGAATATGCATGAGATTGATTTGCATACATTGTCTCCATTGTATGCAAATCTCTCTCATGCATATTCATTGTGGATATCCTGAAAACCTGACTAGCATGAGGGAGACCAACTTGGAAAACGGTGGACTAAGGGACACTGACAGACAAAAGACCTGAAGGAATAGTCTGACTTAAATAAACCTTTCACTACCTTATTTGTTTCCTGTTTGGTGACCAACTAGAAGCTTGCCAAGTGTTTGCCAATTACACATTCCATTTATTTCCTAATTCCTTTCCTCAGCTATTACTCACAGTTTTAATTTGAGATATAGTTGCAACCCTTCAGTAATCAGCAATGTGGATACAGCAAATACCAACTGGATAACGTCAGTGACTCTGTAAGGGAAGAACATATTGCTCGAATTTATTCCACTTATTGCCAGAAATGAAGTGCAAAATGCAAATCTAGATAACCAAAAGAAGCAAGTAATGTAATAACATTTTGGTGGAAAGTAGATCTGCTTTGTTAATTAGCCTGTGAATTAAAACAGGAGAAGCAAAGCTTGGATCAGTCTGTCAAGGATATTTATACAGTACACTGGGGCCCTACCTGCTCTCAGATCTTCCACACCCTTTGCTGATGTCAGGCTGATTCAGGCTCTGCCTCTTGAACTAAATGAAAGCCTGCTAAAACAGCAAAGGGTGTGGCAGAGTACAAAATTGCCAGTAGTTAATAAAGTAGCTAAGTATAAAAGTTTTAGCAGATCAGCTTTATAGATGCTACTGTGCATGTACCCTCTCTCCAAAAAAATGGCTTGCCGCTTCTTTGCTAACCCAGTTTCAAAGCCCTTGGATCAGGAGTTCAGTTCTGGCTTCTTGAGCTGGCAGTAGGTACAGTGGTTAATTGCACTCCATTTCCTGCTGCTTCAGGCCAGTCTCATGGTATGAGCTGTGATATCCACTGTGAGAATGCCCCGTGACAGCAAGAAATGATGTGCGATCCGATGCTTTCTGCTTCCAGGCCAGGTATTAAGGCAAGAAACTGAAGAACTGGCCACACGACACCAAAGGAGAAGGTACTCTTCTTGTGCCAGGATGAGGAGAGTAGGAGACAGAAAAGAGGGAAGGGGTGAAAAAGGAAGATCATTTGGAAGGAGAAGGGGAAAAAGAAGAGTGGAAAGTGGGGTTGAAAGAGGGAAGAGCATATGGAGGAAGGAATAAAGAAGAGGAGAAGAACACAGGAAGATAGAGAAGGAGGAAGAGTGAGGACGAAGGTACAAAGGCTGGGAGAAGAACACGGGGAGACAGAATGAGAAAGGGGATGAGTACGGAGGAAAGAATAAAGAAGGGGAGAACACAAGAGGAAGAAAGGCCAAAGACTGGGGAAGAACACAGGGATATTGAGAATGAGAAGGGAAGAGAGTGTCTGGAGAGAGAGAGGTGAAAGGGGGACAGGGAAGAACAGTAGAAAACAGGGGGATGAGTAGAATGATGGCTGAAAAAGGGAAAAGTGCATCTGAAAAAGAGAGGATGAGAATGGATGGAGGGATAAGGTGGAATGAAAGTCTGGAGAAAGAGGGAATGAGAAAGGGGATAACTTCTGGAAGAAGGGGGAATAGAAAATAGAATTTGGTTAGGAAGGGGAAAATGGAGGAACGGTGTCTGGAAGGAGGGCTGGAAAAAGCATTCATTTCTTTGTGTCTCACACATGGTCATTGGTAACTCGTGGCAAGTTATATTTACCTGTAGTTGTGCATATGAGCCATGGGGGAGGGGGCTGCTCATTTCACTCATGAACTGAGCATGCATGATGAGTAGTGATGTCGGTGGCAGGAAGGGAGGCTGCTGACTTCTTCTCTGCAGAGGCAGCGCTAGAACAGTTCTACCCGTGAATCTTATCAGCTGGTGGGGATTGTGGATCACTGCCAGCAAGGGCAAGAAATGCGGTAGTGGCTGCTGCAGCAGCTGGGGTGGGGTGGGTGAGGAAATGCATTCACCCCTGGACCCCCAAGTCGATGAAGCCATCCGCGCAATGTGCAGCAGCAGCGAAAAGGGCAAACAGAATGCTTGGAATGATTAAGAAGAGGATCACAAACAGATTGGAGAAGGTTATCATGCCACTGTACCAGGCCATGGTACGCCCCCACCTGAAATACTGCATCCAACACTGGTCTCCATACTTGAAGAAGGACACAGTACTACTCGAAAGGGTCCAGAGAAGAGTGACTAAAATGGTTAAGGGGCTGGAGGAGTTGTCATACAGTGAGCGATTAGAGCAACTAGGCCTCTTCTCCCTTGAAAAGAGGAGCTGAGAGGGGACGTGATTGAAACCTTCAAGATAATGAAGGGAATAGACTTAGTAGATAAAGACAAGTTGTTCACCATCTCCAAGGTAGGGAGAACGAGAGGGCACTCTCTAAAGTAAAAAGGGGATAGATTCCGTACAAACGTAAGGAAGTTCTTTTTCACCCATAGTGGTGGAAAACTGGAACGCTCTTCCGGAGGCTGTCATAGGGGAAAACACCATCCAGGAATTCAAGACAAAGTTAGACAAGTTCCTGTGGAACTAGAACATATGCAGGTAGGGCTGGTTTTGGTTAGGGTGCTGGTCTTTGACCTGGGGGTCACCTCGGGAGCGGACTGCTGGGCACGATGGACCCACTGGTCTGACCCAGCAGCGGCAATTCTCATGTTATGTTCCCAGAAATCCAATGCTGGTTACGCCCCTGGTTATTAGCAAATAATATTGGTGCAATTACTACAATAAGAACATAAGAATTAAAGCATATATATGGAAAGCTATGTTGAATCAGACTAAAGTCTCTGACGGCAGGCACAGTTTCTATAGGTTACGCATGATCAGTTCTATTTCTAGTCTTCTAGAACCTTCATCATTAAACATTTTGATTCATTTGCTAGTAATCTCTCACTTAGATTACTGCAACGCCCTTTATCAAGGAATCAATCAGAAAGAACTAAGACAACTTCAGATTATTCAAAATACATCCATTAAATTCATATTTAGAGCAAACAAATTCAACCAAGTGACTCCTCTTTTGATAAAAGCTCATTGGTTACCACTGTCTCACAGAATTATCTATAAAATTTTACTTCTCACATTTAAAACAAAAGCTTTCCATACTCCAGGATTCATAGATAGATTAATCATTCTATATAGCTCCTCAAGAATACTACGATCAAATAATCAACATTTTTAAACTATTCCCTCCTTACGCTATTTATTTTATGACACTACACGCAAGACGATTTTCTCTGTAACAGCACCCACCCTATGGAACTCGTTACCATAAATCCTTCGAGAAGCATCTTCTTTAGACAAATTTAAATCCAATCTAAACTTTTTTGTTTAAAGATACATACAACTTAAAACATTAAAATTCAGACTTTTTCCATTATCTACAATTTCACAAAAGCACATCTCCCTTCTAATGTACTTTCCCTTTGTATAAATCTATCCTATTAATTACTGTCCTAGTCTATGAATTAGCATATGATATTCCTGATTTTTAACTTTTTATTTTTCATAGCACACCACTTAGACATTAAGTGGCATATCAAATTTTAAATAAACTTGAATCTTCATAATACCTGGTGGATCCCAAAATGAAGATCTGTTTCTCCTAGCTCATTTTTTAAGGATGAACAATAGTTCTCGTAAGCTTACCTAGCTTAAGTCTCCTGCAGGAACTTGAACAAGTCTCTTTTCAATCCCCCTCTGTTAGTCATCTTGACCACATTCTGTGAAACAGATCCCAAGCTTGATGATACACTTCATGATAAAGACTTTCTATGATTTATTTTCAGTTTGCTGGTTGTTAGTTTTTTGAAACTTGCAAAAGAGGCAAAAACTCATAACAATTTATATAGGTACATCAGAAGCAGAAAACCTTTGAGGGAATCCTTGGGACCATTGGATGATCAAGGAGCAAAAGGGGCGCACAGGGAGGATAAGGCCATAGCAGAGAGACTGAATGAATTATTTGCTTTGATCTTTATGGAAGAAGATGTAAGAGATCTGCCTGAACTGGAAATGGTTTTCAAGGGTAATGATGCCGAGGAACTGAAAGAAATCTGGGTGAATCTGGAAGATGTACTAAGCCAAATTGACAAGTTAAAAAGTGATAAATTGCCTGGACTGGATGGCATACATCACAGGGTACTAAAACAACTCAAACATGAAATTGCTGACCTACTGTAGTACCTGAAGACTGGAAGGTGGCCAATGTTACACCAATTTTTTTAAAGGGTTCCAGGGAAGATCAGGCAAAATGGTGGAAACAATTATAACAAATAAAATTATGGAAGATGTAGACAAATATGATTTAATGAAACAGAGTCAGCATGGGTTCAGCCGAGGGAGATCTTGCCTCACAAATTTGCTTGACTTCTTTGAAGGTGTGAATAAATGAAGATAAAGGTGAGCCAGTTCATGTAGATCTAGATTTTCAGAAAGCTTTTGAGAAAGTTCCTCATGAGAGGCTCCTGAGAAAATTAAAAAGTCATGGGATAGGTAGCAAAGTTCAGTTGTGGATTAGGAATTGGTTATCGGATAGAAAACAGAGGGTAGGGTTAAATGGTAATTTTTCTCAATGGAGGAGAGTAAACAGTGGAGTGCCGCAGGGATCTGTACTGGGACCAGTGCTATTTAACTTGTTAATAAATGATCTAGAAATTGGGATGAGTGAGGTGATTAAATTTGCAGATGACATTAAACTGTTCAAAGTTGTTAAAACACATGCGGTAGTGAAAAATTGCAGGTGGACCTTAGGAAATTGGAAAACTGGGCGCCAAGCGGCAGATGAAATTTAATGTGGACAAATGCTAAGTGATGTACATTGGGAAGAATAACCCAAATCACTGGATGCTGGGGTCCACCTTGGGGGTTAGTGCCCAAGAAAAGGATCTGGATGTCAACGTAGACAATATGATGAAATCTTCCACCCAATGTATGGCGGCGGCCAAAAAAGCAAACAGGATGCTAGGAATGATTATAAAAGGAATGGTTAACAGGACTAAGAATGTTATAATGCCCCTATATCGCTCCATGTTTAACCTCATCTGGAGTATTGCGTTTGATTCTGGTCTCTAGAAAAGCTTCAAAGAACAACCAAGATGATAAAGGGAATGAAACTCCTTTCATATGAGGAAAGACTAAAGTTTAGGGCTCTTCAGCTTGGAAAAGAGACAGCTGAGGGGAAATATGATTGAAGTCTACAAAATCCTGAGTGGAGTAGAATGGGTACAAGTGGATTGATTATTCACTCTGTCATAAATTACAAAGACTAGGGGACACTCAATGTAGATAAAGGAAAATGCTTTAAAAACCAATAGGAGGATATTTTTTTCACTCAGAGAATAGGTAAGCTCTGGAACACGTTGTCAGATTGTGGTAAGAGCGGATAGTGTAGCTAGTTTTAAGAAGGGTTTGGACAATTTCCTGGAGGAAAAGTCCATAGTCTGTTATTGAGAAAGACATTGGGGAAGCCATTGCTTGCCCTGGATCGGTAGCATGGAATATTGCTACTACTTGGGTTTTGGCCAGGTACTAGTGACCCATATTGGCCAACGTGAGAACGGGTTACTGAGCTTGATGGACCATTGGTCAGACTCAGTAAGGCTATTATGTTTGGAAGGTGAAACAGCAGTTCCTTATTTATCTCAGCCATCTTTTCTCCAAGCTGAAAAGCTCTAAGCTGTTTCGCTCATCTTTATAATGGAGGTGCTCCATTCCTTTATCATTTTTGTTGCCCTTCTCTGAAACATTTTTAGTTCCTCTTTATCCTTTTGAGATGGGGGTGACCAGAACTACACACAATATCTGAGGTGTGGATGCAATAGAGGCCTATACAGAGGCATAATGATATTCTTCAGTTTTGCTCACCATTCCTTTTGCAATAATCCCTAACATTCTATTTGCTTTTTAAGGATGAGTTTGAAACAGCAAGTACTGTAATTAAATCAAAAAATCACCTCTTCATTCTCCCTCCTCTGCAGGTGTTGCAGGTGCACAGTAATAATAATAATAATAACTTTATTTTTCTATACCGACACAATCTTGCGACTTCTAGGCGGTTCACAAAGAAGAAGAGCTGTACAATCAGCGCATTACAGTAGATGAATACAAGGTGGTTAAAAGGAAAATTATACATAGGTTGAATTATAAGAAGTTAACTACATACATAAGTACATACAGCAAAGTAAAGTTGGGCATTTCTAAACCAAATCTCTTTGCATAGGTTGCTTCTCTGACTTTCCTCTGCCCTGTTCCTTTCCCTCGCATCTAAAAAGTACATGTACAAATGGCTGCTGAAAAGTTCTCAGCCCAGCTAAGAAAAGAATGATGTGGAGCCAGGAAACTTACAAGTTATTCTACACATTTCTTGACACTTTTCATTTCAATGGAGCAAATGGGCACAAGTATAGGGAAACCAAGCAATTGTGACATCAGCGATGAGGTTGGCTCTAAGGCATTGATGAAATGAGGCATTATAACATCACAATACGAGGGGCCAATGAAAAGTTCTGAGACCAACCAAGAAGAGAAAGACCTGTGCTGGACTCTGCATAGAATTGCAGGATATGCGGAATATAAAATTTTTATATAAATTAATAACGCAAGCTACTTTTTAGCCATAATGTGGCACAGTTAGATACATCTCCAGAGTTACCATGCAATCATGAATTTCGTTCTGCATTAACTACACATCAGCCCTTCCAAAAGTGTTGGCAATGCCCTCAATAATTTTACCAAAACCTTTGCTGTGAATAGACTCCTAAATGTACATTTTCATACTCCTGAATCTAGCCTATTTTTTTTTTAGTTCAAAAAATTTTATTGAGTTTGGTATATTAAGTACAATAAATGTTAACAAGGCAAGAAACATGCGCGCTGCACCAATGCAATGAGTCACAAGAAATTGTATATAGGGCCTGATTTAATAAAGATTTTTTCCCCATAGATTCAGAATGGGGAAAAATTTCTTTTGAATAAGGCTTTTAGTATTCCCTTGTTGGTCCAGTAGATGGCACTGTGGGTACTGGATTACTTTTTTCTACTTGGATATTCAGCTGTGCCTTGTTGCATCTATAAGAACATAAGAAGTTGCCTCCACTGGGTCAGACCAGAGGTCCATCCTGCCCAGCGGTCCGCGACCTGTGAAGTGGTTTCTGACCACTTCTATAACCTACCTCAAGTTCTATCTGTACCCCTCTATCCCCTTTTCCTCCAGGAACCTATCCAAACCTTCCTTGAAACCCTGTACAGAGTTCTGGCTTATCACCTCCTCCGGAAGCTTGTTCCATGTGTCCACCACCCTCTGGGTAAAAGAACTTCCTAGCATTTGTTCTAAACCTGTCCCCTTTCAATTTCTCCGAGTGACCCCTAGTGCTTGTGGCTCCCCACAGTTTGAAGAATCTGTCCTTATTCACTTTCTCTATGCCCTTAAGGATTTTGAAGGTTTCTATCATGTCCCCTCTAAGTCTCCTCTTTAATGTACCTTGATAATTTTGTCATTGCTTTTAATCTTTCCATATGCAAACAGATATCCACTGGAGATTGACTCTAATCTTTGCTTAACAAAAGCTCAAATTTAGGAGCCTTTCATGTCAAATTAGGGTGCAGATTTACTGGAATTTCGAGTCTAGGAAAGGCATGTCCAAAATCCAGAATACGGTAATTTGAATGAATTGATTTCCTTGTTGCATTTCAGTTACATGACTTGGGAGCATCGAGGAAATCATTTGATCACATTATTTAGGTGTTCTAAAGGGTTATATCAAAGTATTATCCAGGTGTAGTTCTAAGGCCTATAAGCAAGAAATTGTGTTACCTAAATAGGTTTATTATGCTAAACAAACTGTTAGATAAGAATATAATTACTGGGTCAGATCAATGGTCCATCTAGCCCAGTATCCTGTTTCCAACAGTGGCCAATCCAGGCCACAAATACCTGGCAGAATCCCCAAAAGTAGCAACATTCCATACTACCGATCCCAATACAAGCAGTGGCTTCCACCATGTCTGTCTCTATAGCAGACTACGGACTTTTCCTCTGGGAACATGTCCAAACCTTTTTTTAAATCCTTCTGCATTAACCTCTGTCCTCTGGCAACATCCTCTAGCAACAAATTATAGAGATTAATTATCCATTCAGTGAAAAAATATTTCCTCCCATTTGTTTTAAAGTGATTTCCATATAACTTCGTTGAGGCCTGGATTCTCTAAATGGTGCGTTTTTTTAGGCACCTGACCTACCGGAGCCTAAGCTCAGTGAAAAACACCGTTTAAACATCAGTTTTCACTAATTTTAAAGGCGCCTACCAATGCCTAAAAAATGAGTGCCAGAATCACACCTCCGAAGTTGCTTTATGTCGCCTAGTGCCACTATGGGCAGGCTAACACTGGAAGTGGCGTTAGGTAGTGTAAAGCACCTTTGGAAGTGCAATTCACATTAAAGATAGGCCTGGAAAACCCTGGTCTACATTTCCTGCGCCTACCTATGCCAGAAGCGTGATTGACTTGCAATTGGTGGCCACTTTTAAGGCGGCCGACAACGGCACTGGTTAGAGTCTGGGCCTCAGTGTCCCCTAGTTGCAAAAAACACACACAAAAAAAGAAAACACTATACACCAGAGAATCACCCAGACTAAACTATGAGATAAAATGAAAATCAGACTTCATAATCACAGGAGTAATGCAATAAACATTACTGGGCTTAGCAAAAATGTTTATTGTATATTGTGAGCTTCTATGACTGGGGAGTCAATTCAGAGGGGTTTGCATGAGCTTCTGTAAAAGGTGTTACAATACATGAGCTTTTGTAAAGGTGTTACAATACACAGGCTCTATACAGAGTTATAGGGGCTTCTGGAGCGGTGTTACAGTACAGAGTTACTAAGACCAACATAATTATGGCATCAATCATCCTACTTATATTACCGGCACATCGATCGTCCTTATTTGCATACGTTCATACCAAATCAATCGTCCTACCTATATTCACATGTAATATTAGGTCCATTACTCTGATCATGGGAATCAAAATTGTATAAATCCAAAAAGTGAAGTCAATAATTTGCTCAAATGACATTTATATATAAACGATAAGCTTCTACTCTTCCGAAGTATGATACCAAAAACTCAAAACTGTTGACAGCTATCAGCCAAATCAAAGCCCAGTCCTTCACTGTCCCATTATTGAACTGTTTACAGCTTCTAGTCATTCAGCTGAGGCCATTGTGATTCAGAGCTCTTTAGTTTTCTCTGGTGTACAGAATCATTTCTAGAAAGCGCACTCTCCTGAGCGAGGGTCATGGGAGGATGGAAGTTATAATCTCATTGTCACCTAACAAGACAGTGTGCATTTAGATTGGCAAGACTTTGGCTTGGATGCACTAAAGAAACTGACTGGATTGCTGTTGGCCGATTCACTGGCCAATTCTGGCTGAGCGATCAATGCACTACCAAGTTTGTAGGAAGCTTGCTGGGGGCAGGGCTGGGAGTAGAATGGGGCAGAGCTGAAGGCAGAATGGGGTGGGGCTGGAGGTGGAACACAACAGGGTTATATGTCCAGGGTTTTCAAAATATGGAAGGTAACCCTACTCTATTGCCTATGTTGGAGTCACAGGCTTCCCTCTGCTGAATCTAGGAAACAGGAAATGACATCAGCAAGGGCAGAACTCAGAGCAGAGGGAAGCCTGTGAAGCCAACATAGATAGAAGAGGTGTATCACAGCTGCATCAATGAAGACACCGAGGTAGATCAGAGAGGGAGAGGAAAGCGTTCAGGTCACAGGAAGGAAATATAAAAACAACCATTCTGTGCTTTTATATAAAAAAATTTATCTTGACGTTGTTAAAAGTGCTCAGAACCAATCAGATGGTAATAGAAGATCACAACGAGGTGAAACCCCCCAAAAAAGTGTCCTCAGTGTTCAATCATTGTACTTCAACCGTTATGCTGGTGATAACTCAAACTACTTAAAAGTACAGTGGTGCCTCACACAACGAACTTAATCCGTTCCAGGAGCAAGTTTGTTATGTGAAACGTTCGTTGTGTGAAACGCGTTTTCCCATAAGAATACATGTAAAACAAAATAATTCGTTCTGCAGCCCTGTTTTCCCATAAGAATACATGTAAAACAAAATAATTCGTTCTGCAGCCCTACATTTCCCTCCCTCCACCTCACCTTATATGCAGAGTTTGCCAGCTTTCTTTTTCACCCAGCCGCACGCTTTCAAAAAGCTGTGCACGCGCAGCTGCTGAAGTTGATCAATGTTCTCCTCTCCTGCAACTTCCGGTTTCCGGTTGCGTCAGAGGAGAAGATTGAACAACAGAGCATGCGCGCATGTGCTGCTCTTTGAAAGTGTGTGGCTGGCCGAAAAAGAAAGCCGGAAAACTCGGCATCTAAGGTAAGGTGGAGGGAGATGATGGAACACTGCATTCAGACAGGAGGGTGCTGCTGTTCCCGGCTCACATTAGGAAGCGGCGAGAGTAGTTCCGCCCCCCCCCCCGGGCCCCTCGGGCGACTTCGTTGTGTGAAACGAAGTTCGTTATAGGGAGCAAGACAAAAAGTTCGTTATGCGCAGCGTTCGCTGTGCGAGGCGTCCGTTATGCGAGGCACCACGAGTACACAAGTTTTTTTGAATCGTTTAATACTTTTAAGTAGTTGGAGTTATCACCAGCATAACGGTTGAAGTGCAATGATTGAACATTGAGGACACTTTTTTGGAGAGGTTTCACCTCGTTATCTTCTATTACCATCTGATTGGTTCTGAGCACTTTTAACAACGTTAAGCTAAGTTGTTTATATAAAAGCACAGAGTGGGTGGTTTTATATTTGTATCATTCCACGTATCACCCACGTGGTTATCTTCTATCCCAGTTTTGTATTTGGGCCCAGGAAGGGAATGCCACATCTAGGTGCCTACCCAGGACCATCTATAGCTATGCCACCAATATTGATAACCTGAACATACATTCCATATATTTTCTTAGGCAGAGTGGATGCAATATTAAGCAAGCTCCATTGTGTCCGGGAGGGGCAATTTGTATTGTTTGGCTTGTTGATAATTTTGAAATGCTGGTCTTTATGTTCTTAAAGATAATAAGACTGAATAAAGGCTCAAATATGTTTTAAATGCAAAAAGAACACGTTTATTAGCAAAAAAAAAAAGTTTCCCCTATCTAACTATAAGTAGCATGTGGCCTTCAAATGTAATAGTAATAATAAAAAAAGCAAATCAAGAATTTCCAGCTTAGTTGAGTCTTGAAAAGTTGCAAAAACTTTCAAAGGCTCAAGAAACAAGGGTTTCACATGAGCTTTTGGAATCTCCCAGGCCCTTCTTTCTATGAAACCTCAGAAGCTCCTACAGTCCCACATCTTTTTGGTTGGTCCTTCTAACATGTTTCACAACCAACAAAGACTCTTCTCCAGGACCTACGAGGAGCCGCTGAAAAGTTTTCAGCCCAACCAACAAAGTTGGGGCAGTCTCCATTTAGGGCTATACACTTAGTCCAGTATTTTTCATTCTGTACTTTTCCAAAGGAATGGAAAAAGTGGGAAACCACCAGACTAAAGCACAGATGCATTAAACTCATCGTGTGTTTAGCGTTGGAAGTAATTTACCGACTGATGCACACAATGGCTCACCGCGGCCTTTTCTGTGCATTCATTGGAGCCTCCGACTCTTCTATGCAAACAAGCTCATTAATATTAAAACGAGCACGCCGACCGATGCTCTAACATCACTTAGAGATGCACAAAATTTAGTACCGACTTCTAATGACCCGAAATTACTGACAGTTACTCTACTCCTATAAAGCATACCATTTTGTTCATCAGATTCAATAAACTTAAATTCCAAAACCCATGCTCATTGTGATCTGTGAAAAGTATTCGGTGTCCTTGTCTCCTGCAACAGAGCCGCTTAGAGAACAAATTTGGGACCATCATACCATTTTTCTGTCCCTAATAGATCTTATTTCCTTAATTGCTCAAAACCTTTAGTGATACAAATGTGCACAACAATGTAACTATCTCATTTTTGAAACATTTTCCATGTTTGCGGCTCAGCAGGATAACAGGTGATTCAAGTGTTCTAGGTGCTCCATTGATTATTTTTGATAATGCAGTAAGTTTTGCAGAATAATGCAATGAGTTTTAGAATTTAAGTTTATTGAATTTGATAAACAAAATGGTATGCTTTATATGAGTAGAGTAACTGTTTTACTGACAGGTCTGCCCTATACGTACTTGAAACTTGAAACTTTTAAGGGCATGTTTTATGCATACCCCTCTTGCCTCAGCCACAGACCCCTGGACCAACCCTTTCCCATGAAGATCAGCATGAGGAATGTCCACTCCCTCCTGTTTTGTAAAAACAGAGCCCCCCCACACACACACATTCTTCCCCCCCCCCCCCAAAGATTGTCAGCAGGAGAGATGCCCACTTCCTCATGCCTTGGCCACTCATACTCCACTATACTCCCAACTCCCCCCACGAAGATTGTGACTACTTGAACCGTCCCTTGCTCCTGACCCCACCCCATGAAGATCACAGCCACCTTAACACCCCCATACTTTGGACCACTCTGGAAAGATTGTCGGCAGGAGGGATGCCCACTCCCCAGGAGGGACCCACCCACATCCCCCAACCTGCCCCCTGTACCTTATACAGAAGACAGCAGGAGAGATGCCCAGTCCCTCCTGCCAACAGGCCTACCTCATCAAAATGGCAGGCCTCCTCTTTCCTGGTGCATCCTGGGATGCACTGGGCAGAGGCCTAAAGTATGTGAGCCAATCAAGGCTTTAGGCCCCTCCAGTTGCATCCCAGGATGCACCAGACAGGGGTCTAAGGGGAGGGGCCTAAGGCCCTGATTGGTTGGGGATCCCCCTGCTGTCTTCTGTATAAGGTACAGGGGCAGGGTGTGGTGCATGGGGGGGGTCCAGGTGGCTGAGGCAAGAGGGAGTGGACATCCCTCCTGCTGATGCTCTTCACTGGGGGGGGGGGGGAAGGGAGTGTGTGTGGTGTCTGGGGGACTGGGTTTCTGAGGTAGGAGGGAGTGGACATCCCTCCTGCCTATCTTTTTTTTTTTTTTTCAGGGGCTGTTGTTGTGGCACTTTTTTTAAAAATGGGGACACACATCTTTGTCCATTAAAAAAAAGAAAGTAAAAAGTCTTCTTGCCCAGAACAGCAGAGTGGCAGGACACTACTTCGGGGCTTCCCCTGCTGGTTCTGTGCATGTGTCAAAAGTTGCTTTTCAAATGACTGATCATTGGATGGGATTACAGCAGACCTCTGTGAATCTTATGTGCTTGCGAAGTCATTTGAACATCGATTGCCACCTTCAAATCGTGTAATTTATCGGCCTTACAACGACTCACAGGAGTTTAATGATGATTTTTGTGCATCCGGGCCTAAGTGTACAGCCCTTGATGGAGACTGCCCCTACTTTGTTGGTTGGGCTGAGAATTTCTCAACTGCCCCTCATATACAGTTACTAGAATCCCACATTAATATATCTGAATTATGCATCGTATACAAAAAAAGGGTAAGCAGATCTCAGTTTCACAAAGTGTAAGGTCAAGCTCTGAAAAGCCATAGGTATTAGAAGACAGTTTCACAAAGAAACCCTCAGTGAGGCAAACTGTACAGGCAATTGTGTAAATGTTCCTTTTAATACAAAGCAATCTGTCATTTAGAGTGCTCTTTACAACAAGTAAAAAAATAATATTCTAACCTTGAAGGGAGAGAATATTATGAAATGATTGCGATGCCGAATCCCCACTTACAACTTTCAGCAAGCACAAAGCATGTGGCATACAGAATTGGAGAACCTTGTTGCAACACTCAGGTTTGTTTTGTTTTATAAAATATATAGATAAATGAAAAGTACATTAGACCCGATTATAAAAAAAATGTTAAATAAACAAGGGTTTAACAGTCTGAGCTGCCTTTTTGATAGAATATTAGATAGAGGTAGATGGAGAATGTTAAGTAATTAAGCTCTGGTCTTTCAACCACAAGCAGCCCTGAAATACTGTATGATGTCAACTGAACATAAGCTGAAAATAAAGGAACGCTTTCAAAAAGTCAGCCACTGGACTCGCCAGCGATGTCTGAGCACTTAAACTTGATTGCATAGCCCTGCCAGAGATGATTAAAAGGGAAAGAACCGAACGCTGAAAATCACGACAAGAGATCATTGTTGAGGCAACGGCTTCTGTGAGCATTTCACCGAGAGGCACGGGTTCTCCTTCCAGCCGATCCACACGTTGAATCGTCCAGGCTCAGCCAGCTACGCCTAGTCAAAGTAGGACTGCAGGGTACCGCGGCGACGCACATCGCAGGTCCAGCAGTGGAAGCCTCCCCCCAAAGAATTAGCATGGCGAATATTCACTTTAACGGTCGAAATACCTGTAGGCAATGAAAAGGGTTGCATAGTTTGAAATGGCATGCAGGCTGAAGCGAAAAGAAGTCCATTCCCACCACACAAAAAAAGGAAAACATACATAAAATAAACAGAACAATCAAATCTTTGATTTTCCCTTAATGTCTTCTCTTTACTTTAATGAAGTGTATTTCATCCCTCCTCACCTAATGTTAAGAATATGTTAAACTGAGTGTAATTTTGTCCTCTTAAGTATTTTTATGTATTGTATTGTCACCTAACAAATGTAAATTTTAATATGTACATCGCTTAGAAGTTTGATTAAGCGATTAATCAAGAAACCTAATGAACTTGAAACTTAAATGTTTTTAATCTGTGCTTTTTTTTTTTGGATTACGCAAGACTTTTATGAATTAATCTTTCTACAGTATAAACATAATGATGGCTGAAACTTCCCTTGCGCAATTTAGGTTTAGGTTTATTTTAAATTTGGTTATATTGCTTAATACTTCTAAGCGATATACACTTTAAAATGGTGTACATTATTATAAAATAAGAATACATCACAAATCATACAACAGCCAACATGATACAAGAGGGAAAGGGGTTTAACTACAATAGTTATAGTAAAGAAAGGAGTCTAGAGAAGCACATAAAGGGTTGACAGGAATCTCTGATGTCTCCTAAGTTGTATACTTCTGTAAAAAGAAGTATCATGCATTTGATACAGTGTGAAAAGCATCTTTAAATAAAAAATAGACTTTAAGCTGCTTTTAAAGTGATTGAGTTTTTTTTGTTCTCTAAGATGAGAGGGTAAAGTGTCCATAGCTGCAGAGCATAAATTGTGAATATTTCGTTTCTTCGAGTATTAATGACTTTTAGGGAGGGAATTACAAGTAAATTGTGATCTGCAGATCGTAATGTTCTCAATGGTGTATATGGTATTAAGAGTTTATTTTAGGAATGTTAGTAAATTTAATTGTCGTATTTTAAAACATAGCAAGATTATTTTATAAGTAATCCGATGGGATGTTGGCAACCAGTGGACATTCTGTAGAAGGGGCGTCAACATGATCAAATTTTTTGGAATTAGTGATGAGTTTTATTGATGCATTCTGGATTAACTGCAAGCGTCTTAGTTAGATCTGGGTGACGTTTTTATATAGTGAGTTACAGTAGTCCAGTCTAGAGATGACGAGGAAGTGGACTAGGGCGTTTAATATGGCTGGTTCTAGAACTTTTGCGATTGATCTTATAACAAGCCAAAATAGCACCAATTGGACCTTATAAAGCAATTATTAGTGCTAATTGCCTTAGAGTAAAATTGATGCGCACATAGGGGTCCTTTTACTAAGACGTGGTAGCCGTTTTAATGTACGATAAATGCTAACGCGAACATTATAGTCTATGGACGGTGTTAGCGTTTAGCACATGCTAATACGGCTAACATGCCTTAGTAAAAGGACCCCATAGTTAGCTGCTTGAATCCATGTGCAAATTTTGTCTGTAGGTCCAAAAGAGGGGATATGGCCATGTGAAGGTCATAGATGGATCAGGGACATGCCTACATTTTCTGTGTGTTTTTATAGAATAAGAGGGATCCACCCCTAAATTAGGCGCAAGGGTTTAGACCAGGACTGTGGGTATAAATCCTCACAACTAAAGTTATTCACAGATCCCAGCGTAAATGCTATGGGGGGAACACTGCTAGGGGTGAGTAACCTGGAAAGGGACCTGGGGGTGATGGTCCACACATCACTGAAACCATCGGCGCAATGTGCGACAGCCTCAAAGAAAGCAAACAGAATGCTGGGCATCATCAAAAAGGGTATTGCAACCCGGACAAAGGAAGTCATCATGCCGCTGTATCGCGCAATGGTGCGCCCACACCTGGAGTACTGTGTTCAATACTGGTCGCCGTACCTCAAGAAGGACATGGCGGTACTCGAGGGAGTGCAGAGGAGGGCGACTATGCTGATAAAAGGTATGGAAAATTTTCCATACGCTGACAGGTTAAAAATGCTGGGGCTGTTCTCCCTGGAGAAGAGGAGACTTAGAGGGGACATGATAGAAACCTTCAAAATCCTTAAGAGCATAGAGAAAGTGAATAAGGACAGATTCTTCAAACTGTGGGGAGCCACAAGCACTAGGGGTCACTCGGAGAAATTGAAAGGGGACAGGTTTAGAACAAATGCTAGAAAATTCTTTTTTACCCAGAGGGTGGTGGACACATGGAACGCGCTTCCGGAGGATGTGATAGGCCAGAACTCTGTACAGGGGTTCAAGAAGGGTTTGGATAGGTTCCTGGAGGATAAAGGGATAGAGGGGTACAGATAGAACTTGAGGTAGGTTATAGAAGTGGTCAGAAACCACTTCACAGGTCGCAGACCTGATGGGCCGCCACGGGAGCTGACCGCTGGGCGAGATGGACCTCGGTCTGACCCAGTGGAGGCAACTTCTTATGTTCTTATAAATCAGGGGTCCCCAAAGTTCCTCCTTGAGGGCTGAATCCAGTCGGGTTTTAAGGATTTCCCCAATGAATATGCATTGAAAGCAGTGCATGCACGTAGATCTCATGCATATTCATTGGGGAAATCCTGAAAACCTGAATGGATTCGGCCCTCAAGGAGGGACTTTGAGGACCCCTGCTCTAAATGGTGCTTAACTTTGGGCGTGGTTTATAGAATAGTGCTAAGTGCTAGTCCTTTGTGGAACAAGACCTATGTTTTTAGCTGCTATGGTGAAGGGAAAACACTTGTTTTTTTTATCCTGGCTTTGAAGAGTTCAAATTCAACTATAAAAATTAACATAGTCAAACATTACGTTCTTCATCTGAAACAGACTGTACGTTTCATCCCTGAGCCAGCTGCTTGTTGGCAGCATTTTCACCGTATGCAATACATACCTAATTTCTCAAACATTTTCTGAATTGAAGACTCATTGGCATCCACCATCACACGTTTTTCATCCAGCATTAGAACGTTCATGGACAGCCATTTTGATGACATCCACAGTGGATGATCTAGACAGAAGAGGTGGAATGATTGTACTTAAGAGGTGGAATGATTAAGACTCACAATTACTGTACTAGGGTACAGAGGTATTCAAGGACACATGGAAGTGTCGGAAAGTATACAAACATAGAAACATGATGGCAGATAAAGGCCAAATGGCCCATCCAGTCTGCCCATCCGCAGTAACCATTATCTCTTTCTCTTTCCAAGAGATCGTACGTGCCTATCCCAGGCCCTCTTGGAATTCAGACACAGTCTCTGTCTCCACCACCTCTTCCGGGAGACTGTTCCACATATCTACCACTCTTTCTGTAAAAAAGTATTTCCTCAGATTACTCTGGAGCCTATCACCTCTTAACTTCATCCTATGCCCTCTCATTTCAGTTTCCTTTCAAAATAAAAAAAATTGACTCGTGCGCATTTACATTACGTAGGTATTTAAACATCTCTATCATATCTCCCCTCTCCCGCCTTTCCTCCAAAGTATATAGATTGAGATCTTTAAGTCTGTCCCCATATGCCCATATAGGAAGATGTTAGGAAGCATAAGAAAGCATAGAGAGGCATACAGACATGAATGAAGGGGTTTGGGGATATAAAGATGCATACCATCTGGGATCAGTGGTGTTGGAGGAGTAACTACAGTCCATCCTGCCTTCTTGAACAGGTCAATCTGGAAGACATTTGATGTCAAACACAATTATGACCTTATTAAAAAAACATTGCACAAAAACAAAGAAACAGAAAAATGACAGCAGATGAAGACCATATAGCTTAACCACTCTGTCCATCCATACCATCTACTATCCCTTCCTCTCTCCCTTACAGATACTATGTACTTGTCACAGGCTTGCTTGAATTCAAATGCAGTCTGCATCTCCACCGCCTACACTGTGAAGCTGTTCCACCTATTCACAACTCTTTCCTTAGGTTATTCTTGAGACTATCCCCTTTCACCTTCATCCTATGCCCCCTCGTTCCAGAGATTTAAGTAATTCCAATCTAAAACCAAGATTTTCATGAGGTTTATAGCCCAGCACAGAAAACACTCTGAATGGAGGCCAAGTCCAGGGAAGACCTTCTATGCTTATATCAATGCTGCAGAGAGAAGGAACTCCAAGCAGTTCAGTCCCTGCTTTTAGATTACTGAACATCTCTATTCCAGCACATACTTTTAATAAGACTGTCCATGGCACAGAGAACGTATAGGAACAGATGGCAAAAGCAAGGCAATGCATCAGAAAACACAGAGAAAGGCTGCACAATTTCTTTCAATGTCTTATAAGCTTCCCTTGTAACCTCCAAGGCTCTTCTCTCCAGCTCAGTCACACTGAAGTGTTGTTATGCCCTTCCTGCACAGGAAGGATTTCCACAGGAAAGTGCTAAATCTTTCTCAGATTCAACAAAGTAAGACCTTAGGGATTTATCAGCTGTCTACTGTTTGGGGGAAGCAAGTACCTCTGTACTGGATAAGATGCCATCCTCAAAAATAATTTAATAACCAGTTAAGAACTAAGAAAGCTTCCTGCAAGAAGTATGGATGAAATTGGAGAATTTTATCAAAGAGTTTAGAGAATAGGACAGAATGGAAATCTTGTATTAAAATATACAAATAAGATTTGACTTTTGTGAGAAAGGACTATTTTGCTAAACAAACTGCAGAAGAGAAAAATGAATCCGGAGGACTATTTAATATCAATGATGGATTGTTGAGATCTTCCAAGGTTAGAATTAGGCCTCTAGAAGGGACCCCTGATGCTGATGCTTTCTTCACTAATTTGATTCCAAATGGAAAAATCTTAAGAGTTACACTTCTAGCTACTGGTATTTTCATTTTGGTGAGAGATAGTGTCATTGGTACAACTTATGCTTTTTGGGAAGTCTGAAACTGATTTAGGAAAGGGGATAGTTGGATACCTTCCACCTGATAAAAACATATTAATATATTATCTAAGCCACTGCACTGTTGAGTTTGACATTTCTATATAGGGAAGAAGAACAGGAGTCTAAAACACAGAAACCTCTTCTCATTTTGATCATTTGTTCCTTATCAGGGACTAATTTTAAACCAAAACTTTTTTGGAAGTTATGAAACTGGTAGTTGGATTCATAGGCAGGGAACACTTTTTGTTTGGGGGGGCCGAAAGCTCTGCCCCAGACTCCGCCCCCATAATAGTATTTGCAATATCATTTTTTCCATTCATTTTTCATATATACACACACAATAAAACCTTATTAACAACACATAATGGTTAACTACAAAATTAAACTTCACAAAGCACACTGTATGCTTCTCAACATTCATTCCTACCAGAACACCTGGCCTTGGTCACACATGCAGAACACAGATAATAACCCCTATGCAAATATAGAACCACAAACTAAAAGTACTACTATATTCAAACCAAACCCTAAGATACAAGACTCTGCATGCAGTACAACCCCCAGATAAATAGAAACAAATGCATTTCTTCCTGAACAGTGTAAAATATAGATAGCACATAGCAGATGTAAACTCTCAAAACTGACATTTCAATTACTAAATTGAAAATAAAATCATTCTCCCTCCCTTTGTTGTCTGGTGATTTTATTTTTCTAACCATCTTTTCACAGGCTCTTGCTGAATGTGCTTTTAACTGTCCAGGGCCTTATCTATTTTGCTGTTTTTCCCTCCTTCACTTGCTGCCCTACATTTATCTTTACCATTAAACTTTTAACATTTAACTTTCTTCCATTTTTCTACTTTCTTCTCAAAACCTATCTACTTTTCCATATCTTCCCTTCCCATCTATCCATGTGTTCCATCTCCTCCCTCTTTCTTTTCCTCTATTCCCATCTATTCATAAGAAACATGTCTTATTATCTCTTCCCTGCCACACCCATCATTGTGTACCATCTCATCTCTCTCCCATGGTCACACAACTTTGTCTTCCCCCTTCCCCCCTCATATGGTCTGGCATCTCTCTCCTCTCCTTTCTGCAGTCTTTCATCTCTCTTCTCTTCTTCCTGCAGTCTGACATATCTCTCTCCCCTCCTTCCCTTCCATTCCGTGGTCTGACATCTTTCTTTTCCCTCCTTCCATCACCCTTCTCTGGAATCTGACATCTCTCCCTCCCAGTGTAACATTTCTCCCTCCCTCCTCTACCACTATCATGTCCAACAATTCTCCCTCTTTCTTCCTTTCCCCATGTATACCATCTTTCTTTCCCTCCCACTCCACACACCTATGTTCCAACAATTCTCTTTTTCTTTTCCCTCACCCACTGGCACCGTCTCTTTTCCTCCCTTCCCACCACCCCACTCGTGTATCTCTTTCCCTCCCTTCTTAATCCCCAGCCCGTGCAGAATCTGTCCTTCCCAACCCATGCAGCATCTGTCCATCCTTGCCTTCCCAAACCTTCCGCCCTCCCAGTCCGTGCAATATCTGTCCTCCTTGCTTTCCCAACTCCTCTCTGCAGCTCGTGCAGCATCTGTCCTTCCCAAGCCCAATCCCCCCTCTCCCTCAGCTGAATCCTGTGGTACGCCCTCTTCCCAGTTCCTGACTCCCCCACCTACCACCTCCCCGCCGCTGTAATTTAAAATTTTTGGGTATCTGACGGTGCAATGAAGCCAGCCTCCTGCCATCGGTCTGCCCTGGAAGTGTTCTTTCTGCAGCACTTCCTCTTCCTGTGTAGGCAGAACACTGCAGAAAGAACACTTTTAGGGCCGGCCGACGGCAGGAGGCTGGCTTTGTTGTGTCGCTGCCTACCCGAAGATTTTAAATTACAGAGGCACTGAGGTGTTAGATGGGGTAGTCAGACAAGCCATAATTCTAATTGCCAATTTTGGGGGTAACCATGGTCCCTGTGGCCTCCCCCATTCTGACACTTATGGTTGGATTCTTTTCACTCCTAGCCCCCACTGGCCACCTATGCCTAAGAAACCCTCTAGCTCCCTACTCATCTGTTAATTAGACTTTAAGCTTTACTTAGCAGGGACTATCTCTTGTATGTCTTAATGTACAGCAAGTTTGGAAGCACAAGATTACATTTTATGATCTGGCATTTCTTTTATAAATACTGTTTATCTGGTTTGTCATTTACAAAGACTCCTGATGCAGGCTCTTTAGCTGAAACACAGCCCTTGTCAAGTCACATGCTGTGCCAGATGATTCTCTGTATGTGTGTTACTATTGGTTGCTATTAAAGTGTGATTTCTTTGAAGACTTAGGTGCTCTCTACTTTTGATTTTGGATTTGTTAATGTACAGTGCGACATATGTGTAGCAGCACTATAGAAATGATAAGTAATTGTTATTTTTACCCCTACAAGGCCCCTCTGATCTCAAATGAGATGCAGATTGCCTCAATGAGGGAATGGATCCTTTACGGAAGGGCTCTGTCCCTGTGCAATTAGCTTCTAGAATCTGTGAAAAGAGAATCCTAGTTACGGTATTTCCAAATATTGACAAAAATTGGCTTTTATTGAATTTTAAGAATTTGCAGATTGTGTTCGTAGGACTTTCTTTGGAATTTCTGTTTAGGTATTTCTTAGATTTCGTTATATTTTATTGCTCTCCTCCTGGAACCCTTTTGAAAGGACTACTTGACGATAAGAAGAAATGGAGAAAAATATTTTATTAATATAAGGATAAGAGCCATGCATTTGACATACCATCTTTCTGTTATACAACCAAAGCTTTTTACATATTACATACAGCGTTACCAGAAGTCCAGATTTACTTGGACATGTCTTCTTTTTAGAGGACTGTCTGGGTATCCGTCCGGGTGTTGAAAAGCGTTGAGCTCGGGGACGTGTCTGGAAGGCCTTTGTGCATGCATTGATGTGAAGCGATGATGTTACACGTAAGCATACATGAGTGACATCATTGTGTTGCATCGGCGCAGAGACCTTCCAGACGCGATCCCAAAGACATGAGGATTATATGGGGCCAGGATTGGGGGGAAGAACGGGACAGAGCTATGGACAGAACAGGGCGAGGCCATGCATCCTTTTTTTTTTTGGCAGAACAAATTTGATAGTCCTAGATCAGGGGTGGGCAATTCCAGTCCTCGAGGGCCGGAATCCAGTCAGGTTTTTAGGATTTCCCCAATGAATATGCATTGAAAGCAGTGCATGCAAATAGATCTCATGCATATTCATTAGGGAAATCCAGAAAACATGACTGGATTCCGGTCCTTGAGGACCAGAGTTGCCCCCCCCCCCTCTGACCTAGACCCTAGTGGACTCACAATCTAAGTTTTTTGTAGCTGGGGCAAATGGAAAGGCTGTGAAAGAGGATACAGCTGAGCTTCTGTGAGTTGTGATACCTGCTGGTTCTCATGATTTGCTGAGATTTGCTAAGTGACTGACTTGCTCAGGGTCACAAGGAGCTGCAGTGGGAATTGAACCTGAATCCTCTGGTTCTCAGGCCACTGCATTAACCATGAAGAAAAAGGGAGTTTTTATGCTAAACAGATCATAAAAAGTGGTAATGAATGCCATGCATTATTTAACATAGTGAAAACCCTGACAAAAATGAAAGCTAAATAAGAAAAAAAGCCATATGCCCCTATCTCAGTTATAGCTAATTAAGATGTAACAGGAAGAAAAAAATAACACATTTAAAGCACTTATAGGGGAGAGGCTGGAAGGAAGTGCTGAGAGCTGCTCAGAGGTTGGGCCATGCACAGAGCCTGGGAGCCAGAGAGTGTGAGCAGGAAGCTTGGGTAGGGTTACCAGATGTCTGGGGAAAACCCAGACATGTCCTCATTTTAGAGGACTATCCAGGTGCCTGAATGGACTTTCCATAAACCGGCAGTTTGTCCGGGTTTTGGAAAGCCCCCAACCAGCTCTGGCCACATTTGGAGGACCTCTTGAGCATGCACGAATGACATCACACACAAGGCCCTCCAGATGCGACCAGAGGTGCTGTGGGGGCAGGGCTGGGGCAGAACACAGTGTCCGGGTTTTTGCTTCTGGAAATATGGTAACCCTAAGCTTGGGGAAGCTGCACTTAATAGCAGCTGTCTCATTAAGAGCCTCAGGATATTTTGAGCAGGACAGCAGAGAGTTTAAGGCAGTACAAGGAATTGGTGAGGAAATGGTGTGTGACTGCTGTGAAAATTTCTCTGTCAGCTCTGGAGTTTGTGCATGTGTGGAAGGAGTGAATATTTTTCTGAAATATTTCCAGTAAATGTTTGATTTCACGAGACATACACTTCCCCCTCCAAATTCGCAGGAGTTAGGGGCAGAGCCGGCCTACGAATATGGAAAAATCATGAATAACTTTAGGGCCGACTGACCCATCCCCAACTCCTTCCCGCCTCCCGGAACTCTCTACACCTTATCTGGTGGTCTAGTGGTGAAGCGGGGCAGGAGCAATCATCCTATACTCCTGCCCCGTACAGAGCTGTGAACAAAAATGGCTGCTGCAAGTTCCTGCTGTAGTCTCGGGAGACCACGGGAACTCACGGCAGGCATTTTTGTTCACGGCTCTGGACGGAGCAGGAGCGTAGGAAGATTGCTCTTGCCCCGCTTCACTGCTAGACCACCAGATAAGGTGTGGAGAGGTCTGGGAGGCAGGAGGAAGGCAGGGGTGGTTCAGGGTTTAGAAACTCATGAATAACTGAAGTCGCAAATCCTAAACTCACAAATTTGGAGGGAGAGGTATACTGTAAATTAAACCTGCCTATGGGCTGTTGAGTTGAGGTGGTTAATGAGAAGGCTGTGAAAGAGGATACAGCTGAGTTTCTGTGAGTTGTGATACCTGCTGGTTCTCATGATTTGCTGAGATTTCTAAATTAAGTTTGGAGTTATATTTCAAAGGAAAATTCATAAGAACTTTCAATTGGATTCATAAGAATTTAAACTAGATTTTTGTGACTCTTGTTACTAAAAAAGTGTTAAGTAGAGAATAGAAAATTTTAATCCCTGCACTGTATGACCATTGATTCAACTCAGATTGCCTAATATTACGGGTGTTTAAAGCAAATGAGTTGTATTTAATTTAGTATTCCGCTAGGGGTTTTTCTGCTGTAGTGCATTCCTGCAGTCTTTTCAGATTTCTAACCTGCTAAGACCTTAACCAGTATACACAGTATACCATAAATAGATTGTAACCTACCCTCTCTAACTGCATTCCATATGTATTTTTATACAGTTCTTCACTGTCAGTTTAATTTCCATCCTATAAATTCATATAGAATTTTTCTTTTTTCAACCATCTTTATTTTCTCTTCTTTATTAATTTCCAGGTACTTTAGTTAGATTGTGAGCCTTCGGGACAGTAAGGGAATTTTTTAAGTACCTTCTTACTTCTCATTTATAATCTTAATGTATATTTTCTTCAAACCGCTTAGAACCTAACGGATGTAGCGGTATATAAGAAATAAATTACATTACGTTACAGTTGTGTGAAGCTTGGAGAATCAAACTATTTTTGAAAGTTAAATGTTCTTTTGAGAACTGAAGGTCAAAGAATGATCTCTTGTCTTAGAATTCTAAGAAGTTCTGTGGTGCAGAGCTGTGTCCAGTCAGTATTCCTATACTGACAGGTTCTATATGAGGAAGCTGTGAGACTGAGGTAATTACTAAGGAGTTCCATTATTTCTGAATCAAAAATACTTGGATATACAGATAAAAGCTCAGGTGTTTCAGATATTTGTGTGAATGTGCGTGTTAACTCTGAGCTGATTTCATATCGGAAGCATTTTGGTTTTTGTTTTCATGGAATGATCTTTTGTACATTTAGTTAGAAATATATGGCCTTAGCCTAAGAAGACACTGACTTTAGCCTGCATTCATTCAGGGAGGTTAGGATTTTGTTTCCTTTTGTTTGTTTACAGATAGGATAGTAGCAACCATCCAGATCTTCAGAGGAGCTGCTGGTTCCAGACAGATGACAAGACAACTCAGCAGTTCTCAACACAAGAAAGTGGCAATACCAATAAAAACAGGTTTTTAAAAATATTTTATTTTTGTGTGCACACATATATACACTTTATGTATTTTATTGAACTTTGGGACTGATTGATTTAATCCTTAATATAACTATATACCACCCCCTTCCCCTAATTATAAATGTACTTTCAGTGTAAAAAGTATGAATGTAATGTTTATATTTTATTATTTAATTACAATATCTGTGGGAAGGGTGCGTGGAGGGAGTAAATTTATGTTTTTAAGATGATAGGAAAAATTCAAGTGATGTGTATAAGTTAAATTGATGTAATATTGTTTACTTGATGTAAGATGAAAAAATTAATAAAGAATTTGGAAAAAAAAAGAACTTTGGGACTGAAAAACACCCCCTGGTTTAAAAAAAAAAGTCACCTAGTCAAATACTTACCTATGGTTCTAGAAATCCTGGAACAAAGTTGGTATTAAGTTGAAAGGCATGACAAGTTTGTTTGAGGTCTGAATATTATTACTAACTACTAGTGTTTTAGCCCGTTACATTTGTTACAGTAACGGGTGCTAGAATAGCCTCACCTATATCCTGACCCTGACCCCACCCGTGGCCCTCCATCTGGCCTCCTGGACCTCCATTACTTACCCGAGGCGGTCCTCAGTGCCTCAAAGCAGCAGCGGTACACCCTCTCTGACCCTTTTGTATCCCTTTTGCCATCTTTCCCTTTCCTGTCCTCTCCGTCCTTCCCTAAGGCCATCTCTCTCTCTCCTGCTCCTGCTGTATAGACAGGCAGCCTTGAATGCTTGCAGGAGTATATTAGGGGGGGGATAGATTCTGTAAAAGTACAGAATTACCAGCGCTTTTTCTTTTTTTTTTTTTTTTTTTTTTGTGAGCTACCTAGTCTCCAGGGTGACAATTCTTCATTCAGGGCACGCACCCACCGGCCATTCTTCTGGCCGCGTGCCCACTTCCCCCAAACCGGAAACAGGAACTGCAGTCTGAGACGGGAAGGCGCCAACGTGGGCTGACAAAATGAAATCCAAATCCTGCGCTGACCATTCTTCCGGCCATGCACCTGCTTCCCCCAAACCAGAACCAGAAACCGCAGTCGGAGGGGGAAGGCACCGACGTGGGCTGACAAAACAAAATTCAAATCCTGCGCCGGCTCCAGTCCTGACAGGCCATTTTGCTCGGGCCGCTTTGGTGGACTGGATAGAGGACCTATAGAGCAGGGAGGCCGGCACTTTGCAATTTCTCTTCTGGCTGCTGGCACTGGTAAGCGCGCATATGCACTCATGCCGCCACGGACCTACTGATCATGGATCAGAGATCACGGAAGCATGCAGGTAAGAGTGCGCATGCGCGCTTAGGGTTTTATTATATTAGATAATAGTGTAACCAACGTAAATTTGATCACACATGAATGGTAAATTAGCTTTGCTATTCATTTATACTTAAATTTAGTTTACCTTGTTTAAACTACATCTGATAACAACATATGTTGGGACATACCTATTTAGTTTTCTTTCAGTTGCAACAAAAAATTATAAATATTTAAATGTTTAACCTCTGTGTTGGTATGAATTGAAGAGGAAACCTACTGAAACATCTGACCATGATTATAACACCTTTTTACAAAAACATAGTGTGGTTTTTAGCGCCAGCTGTGGTGGTAACAGTTCCTATGCTTTTGTAGAAAGTGGGGACATTTTGTTATAATTAAATTGTAATGTAATTGCATCACATCACCACTAGGGGGAGTGGTTTTACAAGGAGATATAATAAAATCATGATTAACTAGTACTCAAGCAATTGTCACTCTCACCCACCCCTCATTTTCCCCAGCCCCAAAGCAGCAGCGGTCCTGAGCCACAACCCCCCTTCCTTCCCCCCAGCAGCAGCAGTCCTGAGTAATGAACCCCACTCCCTCGAGCCTCAAAGAAGTGGAAGCGGTCCTGAGCCACGACCCCCTCTCCGTTCCTCCATTCCTTATCTGAAGCAACAGTGGCAGCCAGTCAGCAGAGGCAGTGCTGAAAACAGGCTGCTTATGACCAGCCCCGGCAGGGCCTTTCCTCCGTCATGTCACTTCCAACACTGCAAAAGAAAGGCCTTGCTGGGGCTGGTTGTGAGCAACCTGGTTTCTGTGCTGCCTCTGCTGACCCACTGCTGCTGCTTCAGTAAGTGATAAGGGGGGTCCAGGAGGCCAGACCCATGTGGAGGGAGGGAGGCAGATGGAGGGAGGTGCACCAGAAATGGGGGGGGAGAGGGACCAGCAAGGTGCTGGGGAGGGGAGAAGGATGAATGCTGGACCCATAAGTGCTGAAAGAAGGGGGAGAAAAGGGGGGAGGGAAAATGGTATAGAAGGGGGGGGAAGTGACCCAGAAAGAAGGGAAGAACAGATGATGGACCTACAAGTGGGGGTGGGGGATGATAGAATGAGGTGGAAAGGGAGAGAAAACTATTTTTACAGTAACACTACAATTATCTGGCATCCACCAATCCCCATGAGTACTGGATAACTGAGAGTCTACTGTATCTATGGCAAGGAGAAATATCTTGCTTCTACCAGTAGATAGTAGAGCTGTCTGTTTCAGGAAACAAAATTTCGACTTCATTTTGCCAGTTGAATTGATTTTTCAGTTCAATACAATTTGCTTTATATGTTATAGTTTTAAAATTAGCTGGTGAGTTTATTTTGTAGTCTCTTCACCCACCCCACCCCACTTTGCCCTCTCCAACACCAGGTCAGCACTGTCAAGTATAAGCAAAACAAACACTGTTAGGTCCTAGCTTGCGCTTGCTGTCTAACACCAGCTATGGCATTTCAAATCTGATGTATTATAATCACAAAATAAAAAATA
Source organism: Geotrypetes seraphini (assembly GCF_902459505.1). Taxonomy (NCBI): domain Eukaryota; kingdom Metazoa; phylum Chordata; class Amphibia; order Gymnophiona; family Dermophiidae; genus Geotrypetes; species Geotrypetes seraphini. Next base: position 23,976,662 of record NC_047097.1, on the reverse strand, counting down.
AAATTATTTTTTCTACCTTTTCTTGTCTGGTCATTTTATTATTCAAATCATATTGGTTTGTCTTCAGTTAACTTGCTCACCAGGGTCTCCTGCCCATTTGACATTTTCTTCTTTCATGTTCACTATCCATCTTCCATCTCTGTACCTTTCCTTCTCTTCTTTCTTCTCCTCCCTGCAGGTACAGCACCATCTCTCCCTTCCCCTCCAGCTCCGAGTCTTGTCTCTCTCCCTTCCCTCCAGCCCCCCACCCCCACCTTACATGGCCAGTATCCTATTTCTCGTCCCTTTCCTCCAGCCCCCTCACTCCATATGGCTAGCATTCTCTCTCTTCCTATCCCTCCAGCCCCCATACCCACCCCTTGTGGCCAGTACCCTCTCTCTCTTCCCTTCTCACCAGCTCCAGCCTCAGCTAGTCAAATAGTTCCCCGTAGTTCCAGCATCGTCTATCCCTTCCCTCCAACTTACTGTTCCTCCCAGGTCCATCAGTGGTTAAGGTGGAATTCAGCAACCCCCTCTCCCCGCATGGATCCAATAGCAGAACTCCCCCCCCCCCAGATGGCAGTGGCGGCAGAGAAAGCAGTGCAGCATAGCACCTCCCCCACTATCTTCTCAGTTCTCACCGCTGATCCTCACAGGCCTGCTCTTGGGCTTTCCCTCTGCTGGAGTCCTTCCTTCTGATGTTTATGTTACCAGACATACGCAGTGCTGTACATAGTAATGAAGGACACAGTCCCTGCTCAAATGAGCTCACAATCTAATCAATCAAGACAGACAAAAAGGATGCCAGGATAGGGGTTACTGTTAGCAGGGATGGTTAAACTATAGGGTTATGCATCGAAAGCAAACTCTATAAGAGTTTAAGTGGTTTGATTATGTCTTCCCTTTCTTATCAGGATTTTAGAAAATTACTGAAAACCTACTTGTTTGGTAAATTTGTATAATTGATTTCCTAAGTTATCAAACTTGTGATTTTATTATAATGTAATTTGTTGTGTCATCGCTGTGTTTTCACAGTGTTTTCTTGTTGTAGTAAACTGCATTGAAATGCGAGGTATTGCAGTCTAAAAATAGTTATTATTTTTGAACAAAGCAAGGGAAAGGGCATGATGCAGAGACTCAGGTAGTCTATTCCAGGCATATGGGGCAGCAAGGCGAAAGGAACAGAGTCTGGAATTGGCAGTGGGGGAGAAGGGTTCAGATAAAAGTAATTTAGCTGAGGAACAGAGTTCTCAAGGATGTGCATAAGGAGAGAGGAGAGATGCTGAAGGGTTGCAGAATGAACACACTTGTACATTAGTAATAGGAGTATAAACTGTATGTGAAGGCGGATAGAGAGGCAATTAAGTAATTGGAGGAGAGGGGTAACATGAGTGTAGCAAGGTTGGCAGAAAATGAGTCACGCAGCAGAGTTTTGCATAGATTGCAGGGGGGAGAGGTGGTTCAGCAGGTGACCTGTGACATTACAGTAGTCTAAGTGTGAGGTTTTGAGGGTGTGGACAAGGGTCCAGGTAGTGTGCTCAGAGAGGAAGGGGAAAATTTAGGGTGATGTTGTAGAGACAGAAGCGACAGGCTTTAGCAGTCTGTTGCATGTATGTATAAAATGAGAGGTTGGAGTCAAAGATGACTCCAAGGTTACGAGCAGAGGAGACAGGAATGTTAATAGTATTATTTACAGAGACAGAGAATAGAGGTAGAGGAGTGGAGGGTTTATGGGGAAAGAAGAACAGCTCAGTCTTGGGCATGTTTAGTTTTAGGTGGCAGATGGACATCCAAACAAACAGGTGGAGACTTTTTCTTGGATTTTTGGTGACATCTCAGGTGTGGAGAGGTAATAATAATAATAATTTATTTCTTATATACCGCAGATCTGGGAATTATCAGCATATACTGTAGGTGATATTGGAAGGCATGGGAGAAAATCAGAGCACCAAGGGAAGAGGCATAGATGGAGAAGAGAAGAGGACCTAAGACAGAACCCTAGATAGTGGTTGAGAAGGATCTACCAGCGCCTAACAGTTGGACTTTATACAAAGTTTAATATTTGCCTGCGAGTTGGACAATAAAGAATGTGAAGTTGAAACCATGCATACTGTGGACAGGATTGATTACGAACTATTTTGTGTCCCTGGGAGACCCCAACTGAGAAGTCTATTCCCTCAGGGAGAACCTTGTGTGAAAGTGTTGTGTGTGGCTGTGTGGTCAGGGAGCTACATACAGATTTTTGTGTTTTATCTACATGCAATCATGTTAATAATAAAGTCCACATGGAAATGAAAATCCAAATTATCACACAAAATGCACTAAATCAAGGGTCAGCAAACTTCTTGCACAAGTGCCAGCTTAAGACACATGAAAACATTTGGGCTCAGCTGGTCATGGTAAGACAGTAGTACCTTACGGAAGCTTCAGCTTGGATCTGGCTCTACCTTGTGTCAGCACAGTCACCCCCACTTCCAGCGAGAGCGATACAACAGGGTACCAGGATGGGCAGGAGGTGCATTTCCAGAGCTTGTACACCAGCCTCTCTCAGTGCTTCCATTATGTAGGCCTTTAGCCCATACACAGCAAGGAGAAAGGTGACTAGGGAGCAACAAAGAGAGAGAGAGGGAGTGCTAAGAGACACCCCACAGCCTGAGGGAGAGACACAATGACAGGGACAGAGCAAGATCTTAATTCCCTCCACCTACAGCTTTTCTTTGGTCTGGCATATCAATATCTTACAAATAGATGATGTGAGGTTTTTAGGCATTCAATGTAAAATGTTGCTTTTTTTTCTGCATTTACAGTCATTGAAGTATAAGCAGAAGTGATTTTTGCAACTGGCTTATCCAGTAGAAAATTTATAAAAAGTCTGACAGGTCATTTTTTTTGTTGAAATATATATATAGCTGTGCCTTTAATATGGATTTATGATTCATAATCAACATACCTGATGACAAGGACGATCTGGATTGGACAGCACAAGACCAGGTCCAATAATATTAAAGGTGGCGTCAATGTGCATTGGGTTGGGGTCTTTAAAGGAAATGATGTGTATTCTATAATCTGGAGCTAAATGTCTGCGCATCCATTCAATGCCCAGGTAGTTGGTAACCTGAAACACCAAAGATATCGCTGAAGAGTTAATTTTCATAAAAAGCAACATCACATGTTAATTACTTGTGAAAGACTTTTAGAGAGTTGTTATGTTTTCTATTCCACCAATGGCGTAGCAAGAGAGACGCTCGAGGTGATAGTACCCCTCCCCTGCCCTCGTCTCCCACCCTGCTCCTTCCCCGATCCCGCCTGCTGCATGCCACCCACCCTTCCCTTCCTCTGTACCTCTAGTTGAAGTTGTTGCTCTCGGTGGTCAACATGTTCCTCGTGACCCCGTTGGCTCTCCCTCTGCTGTCACTTCCCATGTGCGGTGCATGGAAGTGATGTCAGTGGGAGAGCAGATGGGGACATCAAGAGCAGGTTGTTGACTGCCGCGAGCAACAACTTCAACTAGAGGTATGGGGGAAGGGAAGGAGGGTGCATGCATGGAGGAGAGGAATGGGAAGAGGTGAGGGGTCAGAGAGGAGGAGAGGTGCTGGTGCCCCTACCAACATGGCCCTGTCGCCCCCCCCCCTCCCTTACTATGCCACTGTATTCTGCCTTTACCTATTCATTTCAAGGTCAGGTTACATTACAAGAGAGATTGGGTCAGTTACCCAGGAAGTTAAAATACACAGTTTGTCACGGACATTTAATAGAGTTGCTAGTACAGGTACCGTATTTCCCTACATATAGTCCACCCCCCTGTATAGGCTGTAAAAAATGCCTATATGAGTTTTAAAATAAGCCTCCCCATTGTATTAGCTGTGGCTTATCTACCAGTAACTGGGGCAGCCTATTCAGTTTTTGAAAATCATCCCCCCACCTTACTTCCCTTGCTGGATGGCCTGAATCGTTGCCGCCTCGAATCGTGGTCAGCTGTGTAGGGCAGGAGAGATCTTTTCGATCTCCATCCCAGCCCCGTGCTGCTTCCTTTGTGCCTTTGCCATCAGTCCTCGCAGGACTTGAGTCTCGAGAGTCCTGCGAGAACTGAACTGATGGTATCAGCACATAGGAAGCAGCGCACGGTCAGGATGGAGATTGAAAAGATTTCTCCTGCCCTGCAACACTGGCCGCGATTCAGGCCATCCAGCAAGGGAGGTAAGGTTGGGGGGGGGAGGGATGTATAGGTCGCCCCAGTTTTGCAAGCCGCACCTACTGGGCCGGATTGCAAAACCCATATATAGGCTGTGGCCTATATAGGGGGAAACACAGTAGATCGATACAACTATTAATACAATTAAAGTCATAGTTAGAAATACATAGTTACAAGTAGGTCATCGTTGGTTCATCATTATGTCCCAGGAGTTGCATTAAAATGAACAAATAACTTCCACATCACAGAGTTTAATGCAGTGTCTTAAGATTTTGTCAACAGACAACTTAAATGCAGTGTAACAGCTGTATTAAGTCAGGTTCTAACAGTATTCCCTCCAATTAATTTGTGAAACGTTTGGCTTTGTTAGAAGTAGCACTTTTGCCAAAATAAAACCAAAACAAAAGTGGGAAAACTACTTGAGAATAGAGGTGAATGTGCTTCTCAGGAGGCACCTTTGCCAATTGCATTTCCACAGTGACTATGCATGAGATCAAACAGACCTTATGTACATTCAATGAATGAATCCTGAAAACCCCACTGGCAGGACATGTCCCAAGGCTGGGCAAGAGCCCATGAGAGAGAAGCATACATTTTCCTACCTGGCTTCTCTGTGCAAAGATGTCTCTCCCGGCTCTCATAAAGTCAGCAGCATCAAAGCAGGGCTCAAATTCAGTGGTGACGAATTTCCCTTGGGCAGCCAGTTTATGTCTGTCTTCCACAGTACGGATGGGGTAGTCCTAGAGAGAAAAAGGGTGATGGGAGAGGTATGTAAAACACAATCAAGCAAAGTGGCCGATATAGTTACTGGAGTGGCGGTTCAAGGCTTTCGAGTGTGTTTTCATGCATGCTCAGAGGCCTTCCAAAACCTGGATAAATGCCGGGTTTTGAAAATCTGTCCAGACAACCAGACAGTCCTCTAAAAAGAGGACATGTCCAGGTTTTCCCAGACATCTGGTAACCTTATTGCAACACGATTATCATGACCACAAAAGTACATGATCCCTCAGACCTACCTTTCCATGCAATTGCTCCTGAACCCTCTTGCATCATCACAGCCGTTGCTGCCAACATTCCCTGCCTTCCATGGAGCCCACACAGACGTAATCAAAGGGTTACCATATTTCTCTCCAGGAAACCCTGGACACATGACCCTGCTCTGCTCCAGTCCCACCCGGTTCTGCCTCCAAGGGATTATTTTTGTGTCTCACACTGCACACATAGGTCACGTAAAAGTATGTTCCAGTATAAGACTCTGGTGAGACATCATTTAGAAAATTGTGTGCAATTCTGGAGATCACGCCTTCAAAAAGATATAAAAAGGATGGAGTTGGTCCAGAGGAAGGCTACTAAAATGGTGCGTGGTCTTCATCATAAGGCGTATGGGGGACAGACTTAAAGATCTCAATCTGTATACTTTGGAGGAAAGGTGGGAGATATTCACCAGAGGTGGGCAGCTTCCCAGAGATCAACATTTAATTCTAACAAGTGGAGAAAAAGCCTCAATAAATAATTCAAAAATGCAGCAATCGGAAAAGATTTCATTCTTCTCATTTGGCATAAAAAACTCCATTCAGAAAATGTAACATCAACAGGGTAATACACCCACCACTGTGCACAGGTTTATATATTTGCAACAGAAATTTTTTTTTACTTAGCTTAGATGCATGGTAACAAATGCTACAGCTTCTCTGCTGGCATTGTCTTTTACTCTTCAGTGGCATATAAAAAACAAAAATGCCACATTCAGGAAGACCACGCTTTACCGCTCCAACAAGGCCTTCTTTCACCATGTGTCAGCTGCTACAGGGATTCTCAAAAGCAATTCATTTCCATACACCACCATGCACCAACGGCACAAGACGTTTCCTGGAGTCTTATCGGGTTACAACGATTCACTGCTGGTTCAGAATGAAAACTGATAATCTCTCAGTTGTTCATTCAATGAAAGGCTCACCATTCAATGCATTGATTAAGGCTATTTGGCCATAATGTATAAAAAAAAATAGATCCATCTTTGTTCATGCTGGTGGAGTTGACGCTTGGTATGCCACTGCCTGGATTGGCCACTGCTAAAAACAGGATAGTGGTGCTTGATGGCCCTTCGGTGTCTTCCAGTATGGTGATGCCTATGCACCTATGTAAGGTATCGTAGAACATGAGATTTTAAGACATCACAGACCTCATCTTTACATCTCAAGTTTTCTCCCAAACTTGAACTAATCTAACTACATAGCAACATAGTAAATGACAGCAGATAAAGACCCAAATAGTCTACCCAGTCTACCCAAACATACACTCTCTATAATTTAATGATTTAATTTAAATTGTTCTTTTTCTTAGATATTTCTGGGCTAGAAACCCAGAGCTCTACCTGGTATTGTGCATTTACTGGAGTCTCTGTTGAAACTCACTCCAGCTCATCTAAACCATCCCAGCCCATCCTCAACTGAATGGCCATATATGGGACACTGACCGTGCAAGTCTGCCCAGTACTGGCCTTATTTCTTCAATATATACCATTATTTTCTGATTAAAGATCCTGTGTTCATCCCATGCTTTTTTGAACTCTGTCACCGTTTTCCTCTCCACTACCTCTCTCAGGAGTGTAATCCAGGCATCAACCACCCTCTCCGTAAAGAAGAACTTCCTAACATTACTCTTTGAGTTTACCACCTCTCAACCTCAGATTATGCTCTCTGGTTTTACCATTTTCCTTTCTCTGGAAAAGATTTTCTTTTACGTTAATACTTTTCAAGTATTTGAACGTTTGAATCATATCTTCCCTCTCCCTCCTTTCAGTCTAGGGTATACATATTCAGGGCTTCCAGTCTCTCCTCATACGTCTTTTGATGCAAACCTCCTACCATTTTCATTGCCTTTCTCTGGATCGCTTCAAGTCTTCTTGTGTCCTTTGCCAGATATAGTCTCCAAAATTGAACACAATATTCTCAAGTGGGTCCTCAACAATAATCTGTATAGGTATATCAACACCTTCTTTCTTCTACTAGTTATGCCTCTTTCTATACAGCCTAGCATCCTTCTGGCAATAGCCACCGCCTTGTCACACTGCTTCTTTGCCTTTAGATCTTCGGACACTATCACCCCAAGATACCTCTCGCCATCCAGGCATATCATTCTCTCACCTCCCAGCATATACGGCTCCTTCCAATTTCTAATCCCTAAATGCATTACTCTGCACTTCTTTGCATTGAATTTTTGTTGCCAGGTTCCCAGATATTAGACTATTTCTCTAACTTTTGCAGATAAGAACATAAAAAATCTCTCTGCTGGATCAGACCTGAGGTCCATCATGCCCAGCAGTCCGCTCAAGCGGCAGCCCACCAGGTCCAAGACCTGTATAGTAACTTCTATCTATACCCTCCTATCCCCTTTTCCTTCAGAAAATTGTCCAATCCCTTCTTGAACTCCAATACCGTACCTTGTCCTATCACGCCCTCTGGAAGCGCATTCTAGGTGTCCACCACCCGTTGGGTGAAGAAGAACTTCCTGGCGTTGGTTCTGAATCTGTCCCCTTTTAATTTTGCCGAATTCCTTCTCGTTCTTTCAGATTTCAAAAGTTTGAAGAATCTGTCACTCTCCACTTTCTCTATGCCCTTCTAAGTCTCCGGTATCATCTGCAAAGAGACAAACCTTTCCTTCTAACCCTTCAGCAATGTCGCTCACAAACATATTAGAAACACAGAAACATGACGGCAGATAAAGGCCAAATGGCCCATCTAGTCCGCCCATCTGCAGTAACCATTATCTCTTTCTCTCTCTGAGAAATCCCATAGTTCTATCCCAGGACCTCTTCAATTCAGACACAGTCTCTGTTTTCACCACCTCTTCTGGGAGACTGCTCCACGCATCTACCACCCTTTCAGTAAAAAAGTATTTCCTCAGATTACTCCAGAGCTTATCACCTCTTCACTTCATCCTATGCCCTATCATTGCATAGTTTCCTTTCAAAGAGACTCGACTCTTGCACATTTATATTACATAGATATTTAAACGTCTCCATCGTCTCTCACCTGTCCCACATTTCCTCCAAAGTATACAGATTGAGATCTTTAAGTCTGTCCCTATACGCCTTATCACGAAGACCACACACCATTTTAGTAGCCTTCCACTGGACCAACTCCATCCTTTTTATATATTTTTGAGATCTCACCAGAGTTTTATACAGAGGGATCAATACCTCCTTTTTCCTACTGGCCATACCTCTCTCTATGCAAACTAGCATCCTTCTAGTGTTCGCAGTCACCTTTTCAACCTGTTTGGCCACCTTAAGATCATCACATACAATCACAACCAAATCTCGATCTCCCTAAACTGTACCGTTCCTTCTGGTTTTTGCAGCCCAACAGCACCGATCCTTGAGGGACTCCACTACTCACCTTTCCTTCCTGCGAGTGAATTCCATTAACCACCACCCACAGGTGCCTGTCAATCAACCAGTTTCTAATCCAGTTCATCACTTTGGGTCCTAATTTAAGATCATCAAGTTTATTCAAGAGCCTTTTCTAAAATATAGTTTTGTCATTTGGAACTTGGCAACTATTTTGATTAAAAAAAAAAAAATCTCTAAATCTGGGAGGTATACAATATTTTGAATCTGCTCAAAAATTGTAAAACATTCTCCCACTGGTAGGCTTATCCCTATGATAAACCAAGTGAAGCAAGGAAGTTTGGTCTGTGGCTGAAGTCATGAAATAAGAGGCAGAGAAGCACAAGTTCAGATAGTGATCTACCACCAGGGCAGGGTGATTTATTAAAGTTTGGGCCAGTACAAAATTTAGCATAGAAAGTAGTCCTTTATTTCCTGTATGAAAACACTGGCACAAAAACTAGAATAACTGACCTCAGGGCTATCACAGGGAGGAAGCAAGCAAGCAGGGTAAATCATAACAAATGGGTACGGGTGCTGGGAGCTTCCATGCTGCCCATTTCAGTCTGGCTGGATCTGGAAGCACATAATCCTGACAGGAGGGAGTGCCCAAAACAACCTTTGCTCCGGGTGCCGTTTCATCATACAAGTGTATCCTCAATGAACCCTTGCTTTTCTGTGAGATTAGGTGATACTGTAGTTGCGCCACATGGAGAGCAATTGCATACCAGGCTAACTCGTGTACAATGCTTGCAAAAATTACTTTCTCTTTGAAACCCTGTGAAAATTACTCTGCAGAAGGCATGTTCACATCTGATATTAAAAATGCACAAATTTATATAAAACATGCTGATGTAAACCAGGGCAAATTAAAAGTTTTGTTAGTTGTGTGTCCAAAAATGATGGGGTTTTTTAATGTACCCAGCTAGAGTTACCATATTTTGCTGTGTAAAACCCCAGGCTCATGGCCACGCCTCATTTTGCCCCCAGTCTTACCTTGTTCCTCCACAGCCCCACCTTGCCTGCTCATTCCACCTCGAGCCCCGACCCCCAGAAAGCTCATCTTTTCATTTCTGACTTCCGGGCCAAGTCTGAGGACCTTCAGGCATGTGCAGAAGCATGTGACATCATCCATGCATGCTCAGAGGCTCTCCAGATTCGGCTAGAGCTTTCCAAAATCCGGACAAACTGGGGGGTCGGAGAGAGCATGACAGCAGCAATTTAATAGTAACATAAGAATGTAGCTGGAGCAGTTATAGACCATCCTTAAGGTGACCATACAACCCGTTTTCAACGGGATAGTCCCGTTTTTGGACCGACTGTCCCGTTATCCTTCCCACGCTTCGGGACACCAAAATTTCCCGTTTTCAGGGACGGCGTCCCAAAGCTATGCGCAGTTGTTTTTAAAATGAATAAAGAATTATAAAAAAAGAAACACTCCAGAAATAAGCTTGTTGCAAAGGGGAAAGAGAGGAGGAGAGAGAGAATATAGCTACAAGAGCTGCTGAAACCACCATGATCTTCCTGACATCCAGAAGAGGGGGATGGAAACAGCTGCAGTCATGGAGATAGCTGTGGCAAGGGCAGGAAGCCAGTCGAGCTACACCTGAGAGAAGCCCAACATCTTTAAAGAGGCTTTGGCCCTGGCAGCAGGGAGAACACCTGGACCTCCCCCCTCTAGCTACATAACTAGACTAACCAGGAGAGGAGGAAACTCAGGAGCAGATTCTCTAACACCCGCACTAAAATCAGATGGGCCGCTAATGCGGCCATAAATGTAATAATTTGAAAAAGACAAGTTATAGTCTAAAAAAATGCACATGCAAATGAGGTTCACGAAGGGTCACTAAATTTGCATGGGATGAGTCGCTGGTGATAGCAATCGGCACATGTGCAGAATACACCCTCTAATAAAAAAAGAGACCCCCCAAATTGAAGTTCGGCAGGAAGGATGCCATTCCCTGCTGTTACCTCCCCCTCCCAGCAGCAGGAGGGATGCCCATTCCTTCCCATCGCCATCATCGCACAACACCCCCCCCCCCCCCCGATTCTCCTGACGTAGGCAGGAGGGAATGCCCACTCCATCCCGCCACTGCCGTAACACAATTCCCTGACATCGCCCCGGCAGCGGGAGGGATGCCCACTCCCTCCTGCTTCCGTCATCACCCAACCCCCACGAACACCCCCTGCCACACTCCACCCTCTTCACGAAGTAGGCAGGAGGTATGCCTACTCCCTCTGGTTGGCAGGCCCACCTCTTCAAAATGGTAGGCCTTCCCTGTCCCGGTACATCCTGGGATGTGCCAGGGAGGGGGCCTAAGGCTCTTATTGGCCCAGCCGCCTAAGGCTCCTCCCAGCTGGGAAGAAAAGTAGGTGCCAGAAGATCAAAGGGTCCTTTTGCTGAAGAGAGAAAAGGTCTGACCTAGAAGCATCAGTTGGACTGAAGGGAGATAAGGAGCTCTTCACTCTCCCTCCTCAAGACAGAGGAAGACAGGCTAAAAAGACAGAGTGAGACAGAGGAAAACAGAAACGCAAAAACTCTAGTCCAGTGCTGACCTGAAAAGCAGGAGAGTCCAGCGTGAGCAGAAAATGGAAAAAGAGCACAGATTGAGAAGAATAAGAAAGAGCTGCAGGAGATCAGATAGCCCAACAACAAACTGTAGCTGGGACCTGAACTCCTGCAGAAAACAGGAAAGAGCTGTGAGAAAGGAGTGTGTGGCGCAGTGGTTGAAGCTACAGCCTCGGCACCCTGGGGTTGTGGGTTCAAACCCCGCGCTGCTCCTTGTGACCTTGGGCAAGTCACTCAGTCCTCCATAGCCTCAGGTACGCTAGATAGATTGTGAGCCCACCGGGACAGGTAGGAAAAAATACTTGAGTACCTGATTGTAAAAACCACTTAGATAATCTTGATAGGTGGTATATAAAAAAAAAACTAATAAACTTGGAAACTTGGAAAAAGAGTGAGGGAGAGGCAAACTGAAGAGTTGCACCAGTGAGTGACAAGAGTTTGTTGGCAAAGCAGGAGTACATACTACCACAGAAAGTCAAGAGAAGACAGCGGCTGTGTCAGACTATCCAGCTGTGATGGGATGCAGAGCCCTGAGAACCTCTGACCCTGTTAAGAACAATGCTACAAGGACTTAAGTCTGCTTACTAGGCACCTAAGTAACAGAAACTTTCGCTAGATGGAAATCTCAAGTTCTGCTTCCTTTAGACCAGAGGTGGTGCACACACTCAAGCCAGGCCTACTATTTGCTAGGGCCTAGAGATATTTTTCTGGTAAACTTTGTGGATAATCAAGTTACATTAGGGGACCAGAGGTCTTGCAGCTTGCACCTAGGACTGTACCATGTGAAACTGCTATTTATACACAAATACATATACACTAACCAATGTTCACCATAACTGTGCTTGGACAAAAGAGTTGCAGGATACAGAAAAAAAATATCATTGATGGACACACAGTAGAACTCCAACAACGAGAAGCCACACAAATAAGGGGCTCTTTTGGGCCTTTCAAAATCAGAGGTTAGTATGCTTTATGGCAGGGGTGTCAAATGTCGGTCCTCGAAGGCCGCAATCCAGTCGGGTTTTCAGGATTTCCCCAATGAACATAAGAATTGACACTGCTGGAGCAGACCAGTGGTCCATCATGCCCAGCGGTCCGCTCACACGGCGGCCCTCTGGTCAAAGACCAGCGCTCTGACTGAGATAATCCCTATCAGCGTACGTCTGGTTCATCAGGAACTTGTCTAACTTTGTCTTGAATCCCTGGAGGATGTTTTCCCCTATGACAGACTCTGGAAGAGCGTTCCAGTTTTCCACCACTCTCTGGGTGAAGAAGAACTTCCTTACATTTGTACAGAATCTATCCCCTTTCAACTTTAGAGAGTGCCCTCTCGTTCTCCCTACCTTGGAGAGGGTGAACAACGTGTCCTTATCTATTAAGTCTATCCCCTTCAGTACCTTGAATGTTTTGATCATGTCCCCTCTCAATCTCCTCTGTTCGAGGGAGAAGAGGCCCAGTTTCTGCTTTCATTGTATGCTAATAGATCTCATGCCTATTCATTGGGGAAATCCTGAAAACCCGACTGGATTGTGGCCCTCGAGGACCGAGATTTGACACCCCTGCTTTATGGTATTCATTGAGACTACTGTGAGTAGGGTGACCAAATTTTACTTGCATCTTTTCAGTAACATTCATGAGACTATTCCTCTGTGATATACTGCTCTCTTTTTTTAGCCTGTTCTAATTGTTCTTGCTATCTGCTGTCAGTCCAGAGTTTTTGTTTGCACTTAGAGAGCTTCAGATTACTCTCCCTCTAGTGCACCATACTGTGAATTAGGGACATCCATTAGAAAGCTTTCAGATTGCTAAAGAAAATTCTTGCTTTTATTTTACTTGTATAAGTATCCTTCACCCTCTCTTGTAATTTGTGGTGATATGGCAGTTGTGATACAAATATTTGCCTTCTAAAATCTTGCTTGCTTGTGTATTTTTTATATATATATCTTCTCTTTTTGTGTGTATGTGAGATGTGTGTTGTACTTCCGGAAAAGAATATTTTTGGAGAGAAAAGGTATAGCTTGGGTACTGTGAGAAAGTTGTAATGGTTGTGGGGGTGAGTTTATCTGTGTGGCCCCTGGGGGCCACAGGGCCCTTACATTGGCCCCTACACTACATAGAAAAAATGGTTATTTATCAGTTAGCTGGGATACTGGTTGGATGACAGAAGCTATGAAAACGCAAGTACCTGATCATAGAGTTCACTGGACATTGTTGGCTTGGGGGCAGTTGTCCACTTTGCACCTCGTCGAAAATACTCCTTTATGAGAGGCCGGTAAGCTCTATACTCAAAGAATCGAGCACGCCAGGCCATCGGAGCCTCAATTATTTCATTCCCAACAACCAGCAAAATATCCCTAGGCATGGCAGCGTATAAACCTGGTTGTAAAGAAAGCAAGACTTGATTAGGATTTGCAAGACACATTTCAACCCACAATCCTTGCAACCAACCCAATTTACTGGAGACAACGTCTTCTAAGTAATAAACATTTATACATAACTGCATATTCAAGACATAGTTGGTGGTAAAATCAGGGTTGATTAATGTGCAACGATTCATGAATTTAACATATGGGAGGCAGAACAGATGGAGGACGGCTGTCAGATTGTTGGCGGGTTTAATTTTCTTCCTGTCCCACCAGCTGTAGCTCTAGGGCCTTCATGTGTTGAGTGATCAGACACTCCTCCAAGAAAGATTCTTTTCCTCTTCCAATTGCCCTAGATTTAAACTAATGCATTTGCTCCACTTAGCCCACTGGTATTCTCTCCTACTTCAAAAGGTCACAAATGAGTCTGATTTTCAGGAGATCCCTAATGAATATGCACAATATTGATTTGCATGCATATCACCTTTACTGTATGCAAATCTGTCTTATGCATATTTGTTAGGGATATCCCGAAAACCTGACTTCTTTGTACCCTGAAGAACTGGGAGTAGATGGCACTGATTTAACCAGTTTACTATATCATTTGATAGATCGCCCTTCTGTGGCACAAGCAAAGCGGTTTGCATATTCAAGTACGTTCTCTGTCCTTAGTGGGCTCGCAATTTAAATCTTGTAGGAAAAGATATGAGGGAGGGAAATGTATTAAAAGCCATTTCCTGGAATTTTAGACCCTAGCCAGAAGACCTGTGAAGGAAATGTAACATGAATACCATTATGTCCTATTCTCATTCCAGTGAGTTCAGTTAATGCTATCACCTTTTTTACTCTTAACTAGGGATACCAGATGTCCAGTTTTCACTGGACATGGACTGCATGGGAACAGGAATTTCAGGAATCACTTGGGTCCCATGCGGGGATCCCCCCCCCCCCAGGCTCACGGGACTCCTACAAGGATGGAACCGGGGTTCCCGAGGCCTGGCAAGAGAATTAGTAGAACATAGACAAAAGCAGAAACAGGGACCAAGATGATGGAAAAACAAAATGTCCCACCAACTACAGCAAGGGAGATGGTCATTTTGAGGGGGGCTAAGCTCAAAGTGGGAGGCTCAGCCCCCTCTCGTGGTTATGCCACCAATTGTGTTAAGTACAAAATGAAGTACTTGCTGAGTTTGTTGTGGGGTTTCCAGTTCAGTTTTGGCATATTTTTCTTATGCAACCATTGTCCTGAAAATTGCTTCTCTCAATTCTGCTTAAAATGATTTTGATGCTGTATTGTTTGATTCTTTACTCATTGCTGCATTAAAAACCATTTGTGGATCCTAGAAGGACCTCTCACAAGTTACCTATGCCAGATGGTGGAACCAGATTTGTTTGCTCTACAGATATGAGTGCTATATTGCAAAAAAAAAAAAAAAAAAAAAAAAATACAACTATAGTCACATGACCTAATGTCTATTCTAATTCATTCCGGTGATGTATGCATCTCTTATGTCTGTTCATTGTTATTTGTTTATATTGTATTTTATTGTTAGTTTAAATAAACTAAGACTTTAAAAAAAAAATCAAAACTGTCAGAATTGCTGCTTTTTATGGGGACAGAGGGGATTCCTCGCGGGGATGGGCAGGATACTGGTGGGGATGGGTGTGATTTCTATCCCCGCGCAACTCTCTAGTCCAGACGGCTTTTCAAAACCCGGCTCTTTGTCCAGGTTAAGGTGGCTAAGGTTTGCAGTTACCATTCTTTAGTTGCAAAAATTAATGTGCAGTAGCTGCAAAGCCTCTGTGGTAACTGTTGCGGACATGCCCAGCATTTTCCATAGAGATAACGCAAAGAAAAAAATATTTACTGTGTGTTAAGTGCATGACAGATAAATGCAGCTGGCATTCAAGGATCAGTGTTTTCTGCTGCAGTAACAGTTAGCATGTGGTTAGTTATCCTGCGTCATTTGCAAGAAGCAGTTCATGCCCATCCCTCACCCATTTCACACTACTTTCCACACAGGAGTGCCAAGCCACTGCATTAACTGTTAGCGTAACCATGCGCTAAATCCCAGGTAGACAGAGTAATTCTGTGAAGCAGTTGCTAACAGTTACTATAAGCACCGTTTAGAATACTAGCATTCATACATGCTTGCAGGTCATATATGCACATAAGCCTTATTTTATAAATAAGCACATATCTGCAATAGCTTATATTTTACAGGAGTGGACTCTGGGCACAAGAAAATAAGAATAGTCTTACTGGGTCAGACCAATGATCCATCAAGGCCAGTAGCCCATTCTCACGGTGCAAGCAGTAGCATTCTCACGGTGGCCAATTCAGGTCCCTACCGATCCAGGGCAAGCAGTGGCTTCCCCCATGTCTCTCTCAATAACAAGACTATGGACTTTTCCTCCAGGAAATTGTCCAAACCTTTCTTAAAACTAGCTACGCTATCCACAACCTCTGGCAACGCATTCCAGGGCTTAACTATTCTTTGAGTGAAAAACTATTTCCATAGATGCTCTGGAACACATTGTAAGAGGATGTGGTGACAGTGGTTGTGGACAAGTTCCTGGAGGAAGAGTCCATAGACTGCTATTGAGACAGATATGTAGGAAACCACTTGCCCTGGGATCAGTAGCATGTTGACTATTTGGGTTTCTGCCAGGTACTTGTGACCTGGATTGGCCACTGTTGGAACCAGGATACTGGGCTAGATGGAACATTGTTCTGACCCAGTATGGCTATTTTTATGTTCTTATGTTGTGTCTAAGTGAGATCGAGCATAGATACCCACTTACACTAGTATCCTATAAAGGAAAACAGACACCTACTTTTTTTTTTAAGAATGTGGGTGATTTGTTATTGAATGACAAACACAAACAAAAAAAAATCCAACAGAACTACAGTGATATGTTGAACAAGGCACAACAAAAAAAAAACCCCTGCAGGAATGGTGTACAAGATGCCAAGTCTTTAATAAACAAGCACTGATATGAACATAAAACCATTTGTATCCAAACAGGTTGGTGAACCTGGACCCGACACAGTCTGTGTTTCTAAGAAACACTCCTTCCTCAGGGGTCCTAAAAGAGTATCATATACTGGGGATCCTTATGGATAACAACTGGAAACAGCGAAGTTGTGAACAACTAGGCAGACTCAGAAAGCTCCTTCGCAGTGCGATTATTTTTTTTATTCTCTGTCCCTATATTGCATTATAATTTCATGGAATGAGGCATTATGACAACACAATCTGAGCTCTAGAATGTTGCTACTTATGATTTTTAAATGTTTGAGGCTTGTGCAGATGAGGACGGAGCTTAGACATTGGTGGAATGAGGCATTATGACATCAGTCTGAGCTCTAGAATGTCGCTACTTATGATTTTAAAGTGTTTGAGGCTTGTGCAGATGAGGACGGAGCTTAGGCATTGGTGGAATGAGGCATTATGACATCAGTCTGAGCTCTAGAATGTCGCTACTTATGATTTTAAAGTGTTTGAGGCTTGTGCAGATGAGGACGGAGCTTAGGCATTGGTGGAATGAGGCATTATGACATCACAGTCCGAGCTCTAGAATGTCGCTACTTAGGATTTTAAAGTGTTTGAGGCTTGTGCAGATTGGGCCGGAGCTTAGGCATTGGTGGAATGAGGCATTATGACATCAAAGTCTGAGCTCTAGAATGTCGCTACTTAGGATTTTAAAGTGTTTGAGGCTTGTGCGGATGAGGACGGAGCTTAGGCATTGGTGGAATGAGGCATTATGACATCACAGTCTGAGCTCTAGAATGTCGCTACTTAGGATTTTAAAGTGTTTGAGGCTTGTGCGGATGAGGACGGAGCTTAGGCATTGGTGGAATGAGGCATTATGACATCACAGTCTGAGCTCTAGAATGTCGCTACTTAGGATTTTAAAGTGTTTTAGGCTTGTGCGGATGAGGACGGAGCTTAGGCATTGGTGGAATGAGGCATTATGACATCACAGTCTGAGCTCTAGAATGTTGCTACTTATGATTTTTAAATGTTTGAGGCTTGTGCAGATGAGGACGGAGCTTAGACATTGGTGGAATGAGGCATTATGACATCAGTCTGAGCTCTAGAATGTCGCTACTTATGATTTTAAAGTGTTTGAGGCTTGTGCAGATGAGGACGGAGCTTAGGCATTGGTGGAATGAGGCATTATGACATCAGTCTGAGCTCTAGAATGTCGCTACTTATGATTTTAAAGTGTTTGAGGCTTGTGCAGATGAGGACGGAGCTTAGGCATTGGTGGAATGAGGCATTATGACATCACAGTCCGAGCTCTAGAATGTCGCTACTTAGGATTTTAAAGTGTTTGAGGCTTGTGCAGATTGGGCCGGAGCTTAGGCATTGGTGGAATGAGGCATTATGACATCACAGTCTGAGCTCTAGAATGTCGCTACTTAGGATTTTAAAGTGTTTGAGGCTTGTGCGGATGAGGACGGAGCTTAGGCATTGGTGGAATGAGGCATTATGACATCACAGTCTGAGCTCTAGAATGTCGCTACTTAGGATTTTAAAGTGTTTGAGGCTTGTGCGGATGAGGACGGAGCTTAGGCATTGGTGGAATGAGGCATTATGACATCACAGTCTGAGCTCTAGAATGTCGCTACTTAGGATTTTAAAGTGTTTGAGGCTTGTGCGGATGAGAACGGAGCTTAGGCATTGGTGGAATGAGGCATTATGATATCACAATCTGAGCTCTAGAATGTCGCTACTTAGGATTTTAAAGTATTTGAGGCTTGTGCAGAGGAGGACGGAGCTTGCAGGAATGGGGCAGGGACCTGCTACAGATACAGCAGCCATGCTGGTTTTTTGTAATGTACACCCTGGTTTCTTTCCTCAATCAACTTCATCGTCAATTCTGATCATAAATTTAACTCAAATGTCAGAGTATGTTGTGCCATCACACCCAAGGCTAAGCTGACCAAGGATCATGCATTTAAGAGGAAACGATTACATTTACTAAAATATGCAAATGTCTTACTGTGTGCTTGCAAGCATTGATGTACATTATTTATTTTACGCAATGAGATCTATTTACTAACAGCACACTTTAATGACATTGGCGTATGCTAATGAGGTAGTGCACTTTAGTAAACCGAGCCCCAAGAAATCACTTGAAGATTCAGCATAACCTTGACTAAAAGATCAGAAGTCAATGTCAAAAGAAACACATCATCACTTGTGTCGCTTACCTGAAGACTCAAAATCAGGCGTTGTATATTTCACCGACCAGTCGATCAGTTCAGGTCTCCTAACATTTACGCCCTCCATTTTCAAAATATTGCACATTTCTTCAATTTCATTAACTGCCTTCTGTACATGTTCCTTGGGGAAACTTTGACCTCCGTATTTCAGATAAAATGGCCAATACTTTTCATATGTGTTGGCCTGGAAGAAAAGCGGATGCATCAGTGGTACACAGCATATATATGCAGGGCAGGTCTGTAAAGAGACATCTAAAGTTGCCTGTAATACACTCCTCCCTCCGTATTCACGGTGGTTAGGGGCGCAACATGACTGCGAATATGGAAAAACCACAAATAACTTTTTATATGCTATTCACGTTTTTTTGTAAAAGCCATCCTGTAATATATCAAAATCGCAAATAATAGCAGCGATTGTGAAAGCTGGTAAGCGCCAAACTTTTTATTGGTACACTACTTTATTCATGATGTAATTTTGGGGGGAGGAGTCAGCAAGTGAAAAATCGCGAATAAGCAAAACCGCGAGTGCTGAAACCGTGAATATGGAGGGAAAAGTATATACTTACTGGTAGCCTATTCTGTAGAAAGGGTTCCAGTGGCGTAGCGAGGCTGAGAGGTGTCTGGGGTAGTGGTGCCCATCCCCACCCCCATCAGCTCCTTCTCCGCCCCTCCTGCTATGCACACAGGCTCCTCCCCTTCTCCCGTACCTCTTTATTGTTCATGGCACGAGCAGCAACCCCAACCTGCTGCTCATGCCAGGGTTGGCCCTTCCTCAGATGTCACTTCCTAGGCACGGGTCCAGGAAGTGGCGTCAAGAAGAGCCAACACTGGCGCAAACAACAGCTTGGAGTTTGCTGCTTGCACCGCGAATGTTAAAGAGGAACGAGGGAAGGGGCATGGGGAAGGAGCAGGGGGGATGGCGCCCAGGGCGGACTGCCCCCCCTTTAATACACCACTTAGGGGGGTCATGGATTCGATATACAGTATTCCCCCACAAATTTGTGGTTCGCAAATCATGGACTCGCTCATTCACGGTCTGCTCTGACCACCTCTTCCTATAGTAAAGTTGGGCTACACCAATCAGGAGCTGCATGTCAAAGCAGCTCCTGATTGGTGTAGCCCGACTTTACTACAGGAAGAGGTGGCTGGAGGAGAACGCAAGTGATTTTCTTCACCTGCCGGCGCTCCAACAGCCCTCTCCTGTCTCCCCCATTTGTGGTTTTTCAAAATTCTTGGGGGTTCCTGTAATGGAACCCCCACAAATTTCAGGGGAGTAATGTACTGCCTTGTCTGTGGTACAACCAAACAGTTTACATAGGTTGTATGCATGTACTTTCTCTTTCCCTAGTGGACTCACAATTTAAGTTTTGTATCTGGAACAATGGAGGGCTAAGTGACTTGCCCAAGGTCACAAGGAGATTCAATACACAGAGTACAAGCATAGCACTTCAGACACATCTACAGCGGATAGCGTAGTTGGTTTTAAGAAAGGTTTGGACAAATTCCTGGAGGAAAAGTTTATAGTCTGTTATTAAGACGTGGGGGAAGCCTCTGCTTGCCCTGGATCGGTAGCATGGAATGTTGCTACTCTTTGGGTTTTGGCCAGGTACTAGGAACCTGGATTGGACACAATCTTTTTTGTCCACTGTCATTCATCATGTTTACGCATTATTCTGTAGAACAGCAAGTATCCAGATTATTGGCATTTACTCATGTTTGTGCACAAATACTTCTAGATTTGACATACGACACCTAACGCTAGGGGCTACTTCCATGACAATAACTCGGCACAAAAAAGCATATTAATGGATACAAAGTGCCAAAATGGGGCAGAAATGGCAGACCTGTGTCAAAACACACTTACATGCCCATTTATAGAATAGCGCCTATCTGTTTCCGTGCAGATCTGCATATGGCGCATAATGATGGTACGGATGTGGGCGGGTCAGGGGCGCTTTCTTAAGATGTGTGCAGTATGGACCCATACCCAACTTGCACACTGGAATTTACACCTGGTTTCACTTGGTGTAGTTGAATACGGATCCTAGTGCTACACACTGATCTCTTAAGGGGACCCATCCCAGATGCCCTTCATAGAATACCTTTCAGCACTAATTTATTATTATTATTTTTTTAACCCTTCAGGGATTCAAGACAAGGTTGGATAAGTTCCTACTGGAACAGAACATACACAGGTAAGGCTAGTCTCAGTTAGGGCACTGATCTTTGACCTAAGGGCCGCTGCGTGAGCGGACTGCTGGGCACGGTAGATCACTGGTCTGACCCAGCAGTGGCAATTCTTATGTAATTTTGAGCACCATTTACTGCAGTGAATCGCAAACTGTGTGCCGTCGTACACTAGTGTGCTGTGATGCTGATGAGGAGAAGAGGCACCGGCGCTGGCTGACTGCTTATAGGACGAGCCTCTCATGGTGAGATTCTATAAGCAGTCAGTCAACAACGGCATCTCTCCTCCTCTACACACCTCTCCTTTCACAACCCCCCTTCCCCATTGGCGGCTCAAGGCCCCATCTGGAGGGCCGTCACGCATGTGTGTGACATCATCATGTCGACAGCTGGGCATTTCCGGAAGCCCTCCAGCTGCGGCACAGGGTTTAGTGTGCCGCAGCTTCCAGAAGTTTGCGAGACACTGATTTATCAAATTCAGCTCAGAATACAATATGGTGGCATTCTGGTTATTTCCACGCATTCTTGGCTCTTTATAAAATCACCCCCTTAGCACATAGAAAGCACGGACTCCAATCCTTAGAGCATCATTTGAAAGTCACAACTTTGCATTATCTTACATTTTAAATCAGGGGCCTCAAATCTAGTTCTCAAGGTCCACAATGATATAGGCTTACCATATGGCTCCAGAAAAACGAGAACGGATTGAGACATCCGGGTTTTACTTCCATTGCTTTCAATGGAAGTCAAACCCAGATGTCTCTATCCATCCTCCTTACTTCCATTGTGTTCAATTGAAGTAAAACCCGGATATCTCAATCTTTCCTCCTTTTTCTGGAGCCATATGGTAACCCTAAAACAGTGGTCTCAAACTCAAACCCTTTGCAGGGCCACATTTTGGTTTTGTAGGTACTTGGAGGGCCTCAGAAGAAATAGTTAATGTAAAACCAGAGGACATAATTTGAGGTTGAGGGGTAGTAGATTCAAAGGCAATGTTAGGAAATTCTACTTTACCGAGAGGGTGGTGGATGCCTGGAATGCACTCCCGAGAGAGGTGGTGGAGAGTAAAATTGTGACTGAGTTCAAAGAAGCATGGGATGAACACAGAGGATCTAGAATCAGAAAATAATATTAAATATTGAACTAAGGCTAGTACTGGGCAGACTTGCACAGTCTGTATCTGTATATGGCCGTTTGGTGGAGGATGGGCTGGGGAGGGCTTCAATGGCTGGGAGGGTGTAGATGGGCTGGAGTAGGTTTTATCGGAGATTTCGGCAGTTGGAACCCAAGCACAGTACCGGTTAGAACTTTGGATTCTTGCCCAGAAATAGCTAAGATGAAAAAATTTAAATTGAATCAGGTTGGGCAGACTGGATGGACCATTCGGGTCTTTATCTGCCGTCATCTACTATGTATGTTATTATGTATGTTACTATGTAAGTCTCAATAATAATATTGTAATGTATAGCTAAAGAGACATATGATCAAGAAACTTTTATTTTACTTTTGTGATTATGATAAACATACCGAGGGCCTCACAATAGTACCTGGCGGCCACATGTGACCCCCGGGCCACGAGTTTGAGACCACTGCTCTAAAAGATATGAGATCTCTTTGCATTCACTGCATGCAAATGGCACTCATACCTATTCAATGTTTTAAATTGTCACTATAGTTGTGCCCCTGCCTTTGCCAATCAGCTGGTAGCCTTCTATGGAAGAAAAGTCTACCAAAAGGACACCAAAATAATTCATCATATCTTCTTGAATGAAATTAGCAGCAAGTATAGTACTTCAGCTTAAAACATTTATAACATCAAATTTCTGGGTGCCAAAAAAAGGCACACAAAATCATCTGTGACTTGTCAATCTCTTAATTACATTCCTCTTTCCCTCTGCCTCAAAGAAGTTGTTTAAAGCAAACATCGTATGGACTTGTCAGCTTTTCCCCATTTCATCAGCTGTTAAATATCATATGTCATGCACATGAAACTCTGGTTTAGTCGGTGACATAGTTCAGCTTTCTAAATATATTTCGCTTATGTCCTAGGCATATTCCATAATTTGGCCCCGAGTTTCTTCTTTCCTTTTTTCTTAGAAAGCCTGCAGAGCACATATTAAGAAAAGGTAACTGAGAAGAAGTGTGAGGCCGCTTACACGCTTCCTGGAATTCACGTGTCCTGGTTTAACACCCAGTGTACAGTACGCTGTAATCTACTGTCATCTCCCGAGAAATGTGCATGGCAGCTGTTTCATGCCATTGTCCTGCTCAGCAAACAGATAACCACTGAGGCCAGGCATCTAATTTTTCTTCCCTTTGAAAGGATCATATTACCGAGTCAAAAGCCCGCACTTTGTTCCTGAAAGAGGTTCTTTACATTGTATTATAGTAATTCTACTCCTTTTTTGCTGTGTGAGGAAGGAGTGGCCTAGAGGTCAGAGCTATAGCCTCAGTGCCCTAAGGTTGCGAGTTCAAATCCCACGCTGCTCCTTGTGACCCTGGGCAAGCCACTCAATCCTCCATTGCCCCAGGCGCCTTAGACAGATTGTGAGCCCACCTGGACAGATAGGGAAAATGCTTGAAGTACCTGTATGTAAACCACTTAGATAACCTCAATGGGTGGTATATAAATCCCTAAAATAAATAAATCATGTAATTATTCAAGTTAAAGAGTTTTGTGCATTTTATAATACCAGAATGACTGAGCATGACAATTAAAAAGATTGCACAGCTCTAATCTTTCCTGGGATTTCAAGGTAACCAAAACACATACCAATATTTGTTATTGTGAATGTGATTTATTTACCACTTATACAATATATCTACGGTAATATTGTTTCCCATCTGAAATACATGGATGGTGCAAAGGTTATCAGATGAATCTTCAGTTTCTCCCTCCCCCACTAATTAACTTTCAAGAACTTAGCCCTTCTCCCCCCAAAAAAGATTTTGATAATTAAACTCAGAATCTTGATTATCCAAATATCATCATTTTCCAAACAGAAAATAAATATCATATCTTACTTTGCATATATTTAAATAATGAAGACAATTTGCAGAATGAGACTTGCATCCTAGAGGGCCCTTTAACTAAGCTGTGGTCTCCTCAAGCCACTTCATCGGTTCCCCATCCATTTCCAAATAGAATTCAAGCTCCTCTTACTGACCTACACGTGCATTCACTCGGCAGCCCCTCAATATCTCTCTTCACTTATCTCCCCCCCCCAGTCAAGTCCCTCCTAGCCATACTCTTCTCCACTGCTAACTCCATACTCCTTTCTTCTATCTTGCTGCCCCGTATGCATGAAACAGACTTCCTGAGTCATTATGTCAGGCTCAGTCTCTAGCAGTATTCAAACCCAAGCTAAAAGCCCACTTTTTCAAGGCTGCTTTCAACTTCCTCCCACTCACCATGAAATTAGCTATTTAAGAACATAAGAATAGCCTTATTGGGTCAGTCAAGTCCAGTAGCCTATTCTCACGGTGGCCAAACCAGGTCACTAGTACCTGGCTAAAACCCAGGAGTAGCAATATTCCATACTACCGATACAGGGCAAGCAGAGGCTTTTCCCCATGTCTTTCTCAATAACAGACTATGGACTTTTTCTCCAGGAACTTGTTCAAAACCAGCTAAGCTATCCGCTCTTACCACATCCTCTGGCAACGCGTTCCAGAGCTTAACTATTCTCTGAGTGGAAAACACATTTCCTCCTATTGGTTTTAAAAGTATTTCCCTGTAACTTCATCGAGTGTCCCCTAGTCTTTGTAATTTTTGACAGAGTGAAAAATCGATCCACTTGGACCCGTTCTACTCCACTCAGGATTTTGTAGACTTCAATCATATCTCCCCTCAGCCGTCTCTTTTCCAAGCTGAAGAGCCCTAACCTTTTTCGTCTTTCTTCATACGCAAGGAGTTGAATCCCCTTTACCATCTTGATCGCTCTTTGAACCTTTTCTAGCACCACTATATCGTTCTTGAGAAACTCCCCAGCCCCTGTATATCCTGTCTGTCCAAATTAGGTTCTAAGCTCTTCAGAGCAGGGACAGTCTATTGCATGTCAAATGTACAGCACTGTGGATACCTTTCAGTGCTATAGAAATGATAAATAGTAGTAGTAGAAGGGGCGTGCCCACTGCAGGTTAAAAACCTCTACAGTGAGGCACGCTTAGGCATTTCATGGTAATTTTGGGCTAAGTGTATGATTCCCACACACTATAAAACAGATTTTATTTTAAGTGCTGGGATGTGTCTGAGGGGTGGAGAGTAGACATGTATTGCGCTAATCAGTAAGAGGTATGGAAAACTTTTCTAAATTGATAAGAGGTATGGAAAACTTTTCATACGCTGACAGGTTGGAAAAGCTGGGGCTATTCTCCCTGGAAAAGCGGAGACTTAGAGGGGACTTGATAGAAACCTTAAAAATCCTGAATGGCATAGAGAAGGTAGACAGGGACAAATTCTTCAGACTGTGGGGAACCACAAGTACAAGGGGGCACTCGGAGAAATTGAAAGGGGACAGGTTTAGAACAAATGCTAGGAAGTTCTTCTTTACTCAGAGGGTGGTGGACACATGGAACGTGCTTCCGGAGGTTGTGATAGGCCAGAGCACGCTACAGGAGTTCAAGGAAGGTTTAGATAGGTTCCTAAAGGATAAGGGGATTGAGGGGTACAGATAGAAGTAGAGATAGGTTATAGAAATAGTCAGGGACCACTTCACAGGTCACAGACCTGATGGGCCGCCGCAGGAGCGGACCGCTGGGCGCGATGGACCTCTGGTCTGACCCAGTGGAGGCAACTTCTTATGTTCTTATGTTCACAGCTGCATCACCACGTACTAACCAATTAGCTTAGGATCAGTATGTCAGCCCTTACCACTTAGAAAACAGATGTTGGTTAAGTGCTCATGCGCTAATGGCCATGTGCTATCTGGGGAAATTAGCACATGGCCATTAACAGGAATAATGGGAAATGGGGCCATTTTACCGCTGCACTAAAAGTAGATAGCATTGGCCACTTTTTAGCACAGCTTAGTAAAAGGGCCCTGAAGTTTGTACATGTGGTAGTCACTTGCCCAAGGTCACACAGAGAGAGCATCAGTGGGATTTGAACTCTGGTTCTCAGCTTACACCTCTAGCCACCAGAGTACTGCTCCAAAATATGTAAACAGATGCTGATGGCATCCCAGCAGCATCTGTGTTCTTCCCCATGTCAGTGCTTTACTGTCAGACCACTAACAAGATGCTGATTTCTTGGCATAACTCAAGTGGCTGAGGGCATTAGAGAACCCTATTCACATGGGGGGCATTCGCAGATAGACCACAAAAATCTGCAGTTGTTAAGTTTGAACAGTATGACATTGCAATATAAATAAAAAGTTATCATGAGTGTTTAAAATTTTAACAGTCTGCCAAGTTCATCAGTTAGCAACAACAGTCAACTTTGGGAAACTAATTTCCAAGACTTTTCATGTGCAGCAGTTTCCCTTTCAAAGCAGGCAGAGAAAAAAAAGAGAGGGGGGAGAGAGAAAGTAAGAGAGAGGGGGGAAGAGAGAGAGAGGGGGAGAGAGGAAGAGAGGGGAGGGGGGAGAGAGGAAGAGGGGAGAGAGAGAGATTATCAGCGAGGATCAAGCAGAAGGCACAGTTCACCTGTGGAAAGTTT
The DNA here is from genome assembly GCF_902459505.1 of Geotrypetes seraphini. NCBI lineage: Eukaryota > Metazoa > Chordata > Amphibia > Gymnophiona > Dermophiidae > Geotrypetes > Geotrypetes seraphini. The sequence continues at coordinate 23,950,087 of NC_047097.1, read as the reverse complement.
CTGAGAAGACCACACCGTCCAAGGCTCATTACTGCCTTAGATGCATAGATTTTACCGCAGGTTAGCATCAGTGTGCACAAAGGTGCTAGAATGAGCCCTGAAGATATTTCTGAAGAAGATGCATTACACCTGTATGCAGCATTGAGAAATTTTTAAAAAAAAGTTGGGTTCAATGTCAACATATAAATAGCATCTTAGCTATTGGCCGTAGTCATGAAGATATAGACTTTATTGGACCAAAAGAAAAATCTGGCAACCCTGCCCAAAGCAGTAATAAGCATTCACATAACACTACACACTCTAGCATGGCAATACAAAGAAAGATGAATATATGATACACAGAAGCTGTTATAATAGATGGTGTAAATAGGTAACATATACATATTTAACTCATGCATTGTAATACTTGCTGAAGCTCGTGTATTGTAATACCATTACTCAGTGGTGTAGCAAGGTTGAGTGGTGCCCGGGGCAGTAGCTCCCTGCCCCCCAGCTCCTTCCTGACCCCCATCATGCGTGTGCCCCCTTTCCTTCCCCTGTACCTCTTTAATTTTCCCAGTGTGAGCAGCATCACAAACTTGCTGCTTGCATCGTGTCAGCTCTCCCTCTGATGCCACTTTCTAGGCGCAAGACCTGGAAGTGACATCAGAGAGAGTCGATACTGATGGGGGCAGCAGGTTCGTGATACTGCTCGCACCAGGAAAATTAAAGAGGTATGAGAGAAGGGAAGGAGTGCATGCGCGTACCTAGGGGGGTGGATGGTCAGGAAGGAGCAGGATGGGAGAGGAGGAAGGGTGTCAGCGCCTCCACCAAGATGGCACCCAGGGCGGACCATCCCCCCACCCCACCTTACTACAACATTACCTTTACTGAAGCTCATGTATTGTAACACCATTACTGAAGCTCATGCAAACCACTCTGAATTGACTCCCCAGTCATTAGTAGCGGTATAGAACAGGGTTGGGCAACAAGGCCGGAATCCAGTCAGGTTTTTAGGATTTTCCCAATGAATATGCATGAGATCCATTTGCATACAATGGGAGGCAGTGCATGCAAATAGATTTCATGCATATTCACTGGGGAAATCCTGAAAACCTGACTGGATTCTGGCCCTCATTGCCCACCCCACAATAAACAATAAACATAATTGCAGTCCTCTCCCCATGACATCAGAGGAAAAAAGCAATATAATTTTACCTTAACCTCCACAGAGAAAGGTGGAACATAGGCATTTTCAGCTCTCCCTACAATCACTTCCTCCAGTGGGTCCCATTCGTTGTATGAGCAGACAGGGTGGTCCTTAGTAACAGGATCAGTAACTTTATCATCAGCAAAACAGACTTTTTTAGGAGCTGCTGCTGCCTGGGTGCTTTGGAAAGTTCGCTGCACCCATCCTGTGAACCCTTTGGCCAACTAATGGAGAGAAACGAAATGCATCATCTACTACAGAAAACTGACAGTGTCGCTTGCTTAAAATGCAGATATTCACAGCATATTTCACAAAAGGGTTTGAGAAAAGAATTGGGCTTAACGAAACATAGTGTGTACTAAGAAGTATTTATTTTTCTATATCATATTTATTAGGCAATCAAAACCATGTACAGGTTGCAGAACAGCGGAAAACCATCTCATTGAAATGAACAAATAGAATTCGCAGAACAATAGCAATAATGATGGTACAAAAAAGAACATGGTTCACACTTGCCCAGTTTTTACTTAACAAAGAAATAGAGAGAAACCTGGGAATCCCCAAACGATTCCCCAATGCAATCTCACAGATCAACATACGAACTCACAGACATTCCTCTACTCACACACATACTCCCATTCAAACCCAAAGCAGGCATTGCACACATTAACCGAGGCTCAACAGAGCTGCCAAAAAATAAACATAACTCAAAAGAGGAAAGCAAATTACAGTAGGTCAAATGTGAAATGTGAAAACGAGAACCCAAGCCTTCCATTTCAAAGTCTGCCTCAGGAAAACACAAAAGTCAGGAAGGTGTAGTTGCAGGTGGGTGCAAAGCCAAAAAACGGTCCCATAGTGCGCAATAAGTAATCCACACAGCTTGAGTTCTGGAGGAATAAGTATCGAGTTCAAATCTGGCCTGCATCCTCATTCTGGCAAGCCAGAGACTGAAGGCAGGGGCCTCTGCAGTAGACCATTGTTGCAAAACAAGTTTTTTGCCCAGAAGAACAGCATGCAAGACGAATTTCTGGGCTGGAAGGTCTACACCTTGTTATATCAAATCTTGGACATCCCCTAGCAGAAGCGCCACACAGTTCCATTCAAAAGTATATTGAAGGACCGATTCAAGGCAGTGATGAACCCGGCCCCACATCGTGAGAGTTGGACAGTCAAAAAAGGTATGGAGAAAGGTACCAGGGCTTTGTGAACAGCGAGTGCAGAGAGCATCGGTCCATAAGTGCATGAGCACCCCACAAGTTCTTGTTATATATGTTCTATGGAGGATTTTAAACTGTGTCTCCTGAAGAAAGACTGCTTTAACCAAGGTATAAATGTTCTGAAAGAACATATGCAAATCCTGAACAGTGACAGTCCTTCCCAGCTCGGAGGACCAGTCCCTAGCTAGTGTCACCAAACCCAACTCAGGTTGGTGGTCTCTACACGCAGAATACCAGCGGGAAATAGTATTCCTGGACGACGGGGTTTCCAGAAAAATATTATCAAGAGACCCACTCTCCCATCGGCCCGCATGGCGAGCTAGTTGAGGAGTAATATAGTGCTGTATCTGTAAATATGTATGAATGAGTTGGGAGGGGAGACCCCAATGCGCCCGCACCTGAGAGAAAGAGGGAAAGAGCCCCCCTCCCATGTCCAGAACCGCCCCCACAGTGGTATCTCGCTCTCCTCGATCTAACAGACCCCCATAAACGTTTCATGCCTGGGGGGAAATCAGGATTGCGAAGGAGAGAAAGAAAAGGGGAAAAATCGGGTAGCAGATTCTGCTTCTTGCGCCACCATGCCCAAGCCTTCCGAAAAGAGAAAAGAAAAGGAAGGAAGGAAGAGGAAGAGAAAGTAGAAGAAGAAGAGGGAAGGCTGAAACCCCCCCCAGAACAGCCATGGAGAAAAGAGGAAAAGGAGATAGGGGCACAGCAGGATTCCAAAAGGGTCGAGGGAGAACAGGAATCAGGTGCCAAATGTGGGTGTATCCAGTGAAACAAAGCTGCCACATTGTACATGCGTAAGTCAGCGATGTTCAGGCCACCGTGCTGTTTAGCCCGAGAGAGTTTAGAAAAACTGATTCTAGGTGCCCCAGCTCGCCAAATAAAAGATCTGATAGTGGCAAGATAAGAACGCTCATCAGAAGAAGACACCCAAACGGGGATAGTCTGAATAGGGTACAGTAATTTGGGAAAAAGTACCATCTTGACTAATGCAACCCTTCCCATAAGGGACAGTGGTAAGGTTTGCCACCGATGGCACAAGGTTTTGATCTTACCAAGCGCGGCGGAAATATTGGCTGTATATAAACGCTTAGGGTCGCAATAAACATTATTCCCAAGTATTTAAGCTTCCCAGGCGCCACTCCCACGCCCAGGGTCTCAGTCCATCGAGGCACACCCGACGTCCCAAGTAAAAGAGCCTCCGTCTTTTCAAAATTGATCTTAAGGCATGAAAAACGCCCGTAAATTTGTATCAGTGTCATAAGACGGGGCATAATGGTGTCAGCATGATTTACGTAAAGAAGCATGTCATCCGCAAATAAACTAATGCGGAATTCATGGGTCCCTACACGGAGACCTTCAAGACAGGAGTCTTGTCGGATACGTTGTGCCAAAGGCTCCAAGGAGAGCAGAAAGAGGAGAGGGGACAGCGGACATCCTTGACGGGTGCCACGTCCTAAAGGAAAAGAATCAGACAATGCCCCATTCACCAAAAGCTGCGAAGATGGTCGGGTATAGAGAGCCGTCACCCACCGAACAAAATCACCAGTGATGCCAAAACAGCCCAGGACCCAAAAAAGATGTTCCCAGGAGACCATATCGAACACCTTCTCAATGTCAAGACTGGCGATAAGGGCCCTGTCCCCCGGCGCATGGGATGACTGCAAAACCGACAAAACCTTTAAAAGATTCAGAGATGCATGTTGGCCGGGAACAAAGCCGACCTGATCCTCGTGGATCAGCTCCGGCAGAAAGGTATTAAGACGGGCCGCCAGTATACTACCTAAAATCTTGACGTCTTGGTTGAGAAGGGAAATTGGTCGATATGAGCCCAATTGGTCCTGGGGTCGGCCTGGTTTGGGGAGAAGGATAACGTGTGCTCGATTATGAGTGTCCCCAGGTGGAAGGTCGGTCATTAGTCCGGTGTAGTAGGATTGCAATGTCGTCAAAACAGCAGGGGGCAACAATTTGTAAAATTCCGGCCCCATACCGTCCGGGCCCGGTGTTTTTGCGAGTGTAAGTTTACCAATAGCTATTTGTAGTTCCTGCCCCGTGATGGGGGAGTTCAATATCTGCCCCTGTTCCTCCAAGAGATGGCAGAGGGAGGTCCCTGAAAAAATCATCTCGGGCCTGGGAGTCAACCGGGGAGGCCGTGTAAAGGTCTCGATAGAAACTGACAAAATGAGCCACGATATCCGTAGGGTTAGTGTGTAGGTGGCCCGTCCTGTCCTTAATACCGGTGATGACGTGCTTGGCCTTGGGTGGTCTGACCAAATTTGCTAACATATGTCCTGTTTTGTTACCCCAGGCATGCAGTCTATATTTGTAAAAATATATGCTACGTTGGGCTCGCGCGTCAAGGAGATGATTGATCTTATCTTTCAATAGTTTCAGTGAGGCCCTGATCGATGGGGTAAGTTGGGAGATGTGTACCCGTCGAAGCTCTTGCAGTTCCCGAGTGAGGGCGAGGAGTTCACCTTCCCGTCGCCTCTTCAGAGCAGAAGAATATGCCAAAATGTGACCACGCATGACAGATTTTGCAGCCTCCCAGAAGACAACAGGCCCCACATCCAAGACAGAATTAGTGTGAAGAAATTCCTCCCATTTTTTGGAAAAATATTCATGAAATACCTTATCGGTATAAAGCTGTGGTGACATACGCCATGTGCGTTCACCGGAGGACTGCAAAAACTGAAGAGAGATAGAGAGCAAAGAGTGGTCAGATAGAGTCGGAGCGAGCATGGAGGCCGAGGCAAATTTAGGGAACCAGAGTTCAGAAACAAGGAAATAATCAAGACGAGAATAAGACAGGTGGGGGTGGGAGTAAAAGGAAAAATCACACTCTTCGGGGTGTAGAGTTCTCCAAACATCCAACAAGCCCAATTCTCCCATGAGGTAGTTCACACCCCTGTTGAAATGTTCCCTAGGGGCGTCTCTCACTGGCTGGCAATCTAAGGCTGGGTTAGCAGGCACATTGAAGTCTCCCCCCAACACAAGCAAACTAGAAACATGGGGGGCCAAGAGAGTTACAAGGTGAGAGAAAAAAGCGTGCGAATAAGTGTTAGGGGCATATATATTGCAAAAAATGATGGACTGGCCCCATAATTCACCCACTAGCAAGACATATCTCCCATCAAGGTCCGAGACCTGTTGTAGAACAGTAAACGGTATGCGTTTATGTATGAGGATAGCCACCCTACGCTGTCTAGAGCTGTAAGAAGCAAAACCAATCTGACCCACCCAATCCCGCTTTAGTTTACGATGTTCCTCGTCTGTGAAGTGTGTTTCCTGGAGAAAAGCTACATCCGTGCGTTCTCGTCGGAGGTATGCAAGGAGTTTGGCACGTTTGATGGGAGAGTGGATCCCATCCACATTGAGGGATGTCACTGTCAGAGAAGACATAGCATTACATGTATGGTAACAGTTACATAGCAAAGCATATACTTACAGAAACACGGAGCGGGGGACGTCCCAGCCGAATCCCCCCTCCACACATGAGTGACAGCAGTACAAAAATGCACAAGAGAATAATCTACGTGAGCCAGAGACAGCCATAAGCACAGAACCCAAACAAAACCCATACATACACATTCATACAAAAACCCCATGCACTCCCCTCCCCACATTCAATCCAGTCCCCCCTCCCCCCAGAACCATACAAGCGTCCCAGAACAACAAACAGTAAGTGAGGATGAAATACAAATAACAGCTCCAGGCCATGCCCCACACATAGGGTAAAGGCATAACCGACAATACCATAGAACAATATAACATAAAAGCAGCTTTATGTCAGCATCTAATAAAAGAAAAGGCAACTAATGATAAAAGAAAAGGCAACTAATGATAAACCGGCATCAAAGCCTCATCCAAGAGAAAAATGCATGAATAAATAAAAGAAACAAATCTCCTGGTGCACTGCTGGCAAATAAGGTATAAAAGTCAAGGTACAGCCACCAGGACAATACTGCCGCTGGCTAAGGAGCGAAAATCAAGGCCATCTGCCGCCAACCGCTAGGCTCACATCGATGGCGCTTCATAGAAGAGCACATGCGGCCATGCCGCAATGCAAAAATCCAAGTCCCCGGCATATGAGGTCAGGTAGGTACCGATTCAGGATGCACAGGAGCTGGCAGTTGAAGAACGAATTGCTCCAGCTCTCTTGGTGTCTCCAGATAATGAACTTTATTGTTATAGAAAACCCGAGCCCGGGCTGGATAAAGGAGGGATACTCGGATGTTACAGCAATACAAGGTGTTGCAGTGTGGTGCCATCGCTTTGCGCTGGAGGAAACTTGGGGGGAAAAATCTTGGAAAATTAAGATTTTGAGTTCATCATAGATAAATCCGCCCCCTTGCGATAGTGAGCCAGGATCCTTTCCTTAACCGCAAAGTTAAGGAACCGGGCGAGCACAGGGCGCGGCCGCGTTTCATCGTCCTGCCTTTGGCCCACGCGGTGCGCCCGCTCGATTTGAATAGACATGCCCGGATCCGTAGGGTCCAAAATCTTTAGCAGCCAGCTCTCTAGGCACTTGCGGAGATCCACGTCTCGGATAGAAGCGGGAAAACCGATGAAACGCAAATTCTTTCTCCTCCCTCGGTTTTCGTGGTCATCTACGCGGTCCATCAGGGTTTTGTTAGTGGACTCCAGGGCGCGCAGCCGTTCTTCAAAGTTAGCAGCCTGATCCTCCTGGCGTGCCACGCGATCTTCTGCACGCTGCAAACGACCCGCATGAGAATCAAGGCTTTCTTTGATATCCTCCATAAATGTATGTATTTTGGCAAGCTTGTCCTCCATCACCAAGGTTAAAGATCGGGTGAGTTCCTGCACTGCGGCCTCTTGTAGTGTAAACATTGGAACCTCGTGGCCTTCCGCCATCTTCGGCTCCTGCTGTTTCACTTTGTCCCGTACACCCCGCTGTGTTTTTGCGGTCATCGCACGTACAAGCGCTCCAAAGAATCGTGCCACCAAGTCAGCCAAGCAAAGGGCACAAAGATATAGCGTAAAAAGCAGAAAAAATCTAAATTTACGGAGGGTATTGTGCAGGTTTATATCGGCATGGCCCGGAGCTGTAGAGAGACACGTCCGTTCAAGCGCCCGGCATCACGTGACCCCTATTTTTCTTTTAAAGACATATGACATGCTGGATTTGATCCTATTACTCTTTCAGTTTTGAGAATTTATATCTGCTGTGTATATCGTGTGTATATGAAAAATGAATGGAAAAAATTGCATTACAATTAGTAAAGGGCATGGGATCTGAAGCAGAGCTTGGGTGGGCCTAGTTGACATTTGTTAGACTTAGGGGGTACTTAGCTTGAAGTACTTGAGAAACACTGCTGTAGGCAATCAGCTGGCGCCAGGGCCTCTCCTTCTCTCCGGCCCTCTTCCCTGCTGGCACCCCGTACTGGCGTATCAGGGCCCATCTGGAGGGCCTCTACACATGCGCGGACGTCGTCGTGATGATGTCATCACGGCGATGTCCACACGCTTCTGGGTGCCACAAGCCATGGCCACTACCTTTAGTGTGCCCCGGCTCGAGAAAGTTTCAGAGACACTGGTGTAGAGGCTATGGCTTTGAACACCGTGCTGCACCCTCCCCCTTTAAAAAGTCAATACACTGCACCTTTGCAAAGAGGGGATGCTGCTCTTTGGCATGGGCCAAATGACTCATGCTGGGCCGCAGTATCCAAGATAAGATGAGGAAACTGAGCTGAGCTCCTCTTTCATTCCTTTGGGACAGCCAGCAACTGGGAGCCTGGAGGACAGACTGATTACTGTGGTTGAGAGCAATGCTTTGAGGAGCTGAGTTTAGTGCACGGTGGGGGGTCATCTTTTGCCCTTGTAAATCCCAGACCTATTGTTTTAGACATTAAAGTGTACTTCTCGAGATTGCTGCTATCAGTGAGCCACATTCTTATGCTTTTACACTGTAAACAAACGAGATGGATTCCTCAGACTTCCGGTGGTCAAACATGGCAAGGAACTGCTTTCTTACTGTGGGCAGTTTTTCAGGAGGCTAGTAAGCCCCGAGCCAAGCCTAGTTGCCTATAAAATGGTCTGGGGTCCAGACACAGATAAAGGTGCTCTGCTCTAACCCAGGAGGAAGAAGCTGGTCTCAGAATTAGAGGACTTAGGTCTGGGGCACTGCAGCAAGCAGGAGCCGAGGGCTTCTCCAAACAGTGGCCAAGAGACTCTGCTAATCCAACTGAGGCACTGGTGGAAATACCAGGAGGAAGGGTGCAAGTTCCACCGTTTGACATAACGTAGTTTTTAATTTCCTCTAGCCATCTTCTATTTACCATGAGGTGAGCAGATGAGGACATAGTAATCCAGGTGCTTATTTTTTTATTTATTTTTTTTTAACATGCTGATATGTTTGCACGGCCATGGTGAATCCCTAAAACATATTTCTTAGCTATTTCAAAGGAGTGTGTGGTGCAGTGGTTGGAGCTACAGCCTTGGCTTCCTGAGGTTGTGGGTTCAAATCCTGCACTGCTCCTTGTGACCTTGGGCAAGTCACTTAACCCCATTGCCCCAGGTACATCAGATAGAGTGGGAGCCCGCCTTGACAGTTAGAGAAAAATGCTTGAGTACCTGAAGAATTTGTAATCCGCATAGAATTGTAGGATATGCAGAATATAAATGATTAAATAAAAAAGGAAAACAGCAAGGAGTGGGAGTTCTGGCAAATGCATTTCTTTCCTAAATTCAGTGACGTCTGCTGCCTCCACAACTGCACAGCAGCGACAACCAAAATATCAGTCAACAAGGAAGAGCGCAGCAGCTAGTCCCACCGGGGTCAAAAATGTATTTATTTATTTAAACATTTATACAAGTGATGTCAAAGTTCCTCCTCGAAGGCTGCAATCCAGTCGGGTTTTCAGGATTTCCCCAATGAATATGCATGAGATCTATTTGCATGCACTGCTTTCGTTGCATGCTAATAGATCTCATACATATTCATTGGGGAAATCCTGAAAACCCGACTGGATTGTGGCCCTCGAGGAGGGACTTTAACACCCCTGATTTATACCCTGCATAGCCATATTCTATGCAGGTTCCATGCTCACATTCATAATTCAGATTAAACAAACACTTTATAGTACCCTGTCTACGAAAGAGCTAAGAGAAAAAGCAGAGATACAAACCATGGATCCAATGTAATGAACCGCTTCAGCTCCCCGGCTACCTCCTCTCACACACCTCACCCGCAGCATGTTGCTCAGCTGTGCTTAGGGAAGGAATGTTTCCCTCTAGCTACTTTGCAGAGCCTGCAGCTCTTGTCACTGACTAGACGAGAAAGTGGTAAACCAGTCCATGGGAGGAAGGAGTTTTATATAGGTTCTCCAGGCTTTGTCATTGGTTGCTGTGATGAACAGGTGGCAGTAGAGGCAGAGCTAAAGGTCACACATTCCCAGATTAGAAAGTATCCCCTCCAAGAAATACAACACTTTTTTGCCTTTTTAGACACAGCCTCTCTGTCAGTGGGCACCCAGTCTGCATGATAGGCTACAGAATGAATGTGCGAGGCACTAGTATTTGAACATAATTAACTACATAAATAAATTATAATAAATAAAAACCAAACTAAGGGGTCCTTTTAAGGTGCGTTAACCGATTTAGCGCACGCGCTCAATGCTAAGATGACCCCAGGAACATAATGGATGTCTTAGAATTTAGCGTGTGCTAAATCAGTTAGTGCACCTTAATATAAGGACCCCCCTAAATAAAAACACTCCTTACAGCAGGTTAACGCAGTGGGCTGAGAACCAGGAAAACTGGGTTCAATTCCCACTGCAGCTCCATGTCCCACTTATAGGGAAATACTTTTAAAACCAATAGGAGGACTTATTTTTTTTCACTCAGACAATAGTTAAGCTCTGGAACGCGTTGCCGGAGGATGTGGTAAGAGCGGATAGCGTAGCTGGTTTTAAGGAAGGTTTGGACAAGTTCCTGGAGGAAAAGTCCATTGTCTGTTATTGAGAAAGACATGGGGGAAGCCACTGCTTGCCCTGGATCGGTAGCATAGAATATTGCTACTCCTTGGGTTTGGCCAGGTACTAGTGACCTGGATTGGACACCGTGAGAACGGGCTACTTGTCTTGATGGATCATTGGTCTGACCCAGTAAGGCTATTCTTATGTTCACTGCAGCTCCCAGTCAGTTAACCCTCCATTGTCCCAGGTACATAATGAATACCTATATATAAATATGTAAACCACTTTGATTGTAATCACAGAAAGGCAGTATATCAAATCCCATCACTTTTCCTTGCTTTTTTTTTCTATCTATTCCTTGCCTTTAAATTTTCTTGGCCCTTTTTCCTATTACACAGTTTTACTCTTGAGTCTGCCAACTGCCCCCGCTATCCACTTTTTGATCGCTGGATCTTCCATTGCACTGTGAGAGCTGAGAGTCTAAAGGGTGTGGATTACCTTGTACTATGACCACATCATCACTGGTTCATAATGCTAAGGCAGTATCTCAAACTGTGGGCCCCACAGAGATTCCAGAATTTTACTTTATTTTTAAAAATTCCCTTCATAAGTATAGACTAGAATAGATGACAAGTACGTGGTAAACCTTGCTGATTAAAGCCAATTATAGCAATTAAGTTAAGCACTGGTAGGCACAATCAAGGCGCCTTACAACGCCTAACTTACGGTACTGTTTACAGAATATGGGCCTTAGCCCAACCAATAAAAAAAAAGTGCCACCTACAACATTCCATTTCACCTGATATGCAAGAGTCTGTCAATGTTACGAGTCTGTGTGTGTCAGGATACAACCGCCCAGGCAAGCATCATTTTTTAATACGATTGGTCCGTGAAAACTAATGGCAAATGATTGTAATTTTATTGTTTATGCAGTAGTTAACTTGCGCAACAAAGCAATCAAGGCTTTGTTACCGTTTGGATCTTCTCATTTTTGAAAACTTGGATTTTCAGCTCGAAAAAAAAAAAAAGAGAATGACTCCAGATGGTGGTTGATGAAATGTGTGTCTGCTTGTTGACTATCGAGCCACGTTTTGAGTTAATTTGCACTCAAAAACAAGCACATCCATTGCATTGATTAGCTGTTCTTTTCCATCTACTTTAGTTTCACCATTGTTGCAGTTACCCGTACCTAGCTTAGGGGTCCTTTTACTAAGGCATACTAGCAAATTTAACGCAGGCTAAATGCTAATTCATCAGTTATATTCTATGGACGCATTAGCATTTAACACACGCTAATATTTAGCACGCGTTAAATCAGCCAGCGCGCCTTAGTAAAAGAAGGAGTTAAAGAACTTTAATGCTCAAATTTAATTTTTTATTGGTTATGCAATTTTATAATTTCAATTATAATGTGCCGCAAAAAACATTTGCTCTATTTTTGTGTGCCAGAGCTAAAAAAAGTTTGAGACACAGTGCTAAAGAAAGAAAGTGAACATGCTTGTGTTTTAATAATCATCCTCCAAATGGAATAATCATCCCCCAAATATCCCTGCAGTGATTAGGTCTCAGATAGGTTGTTGTTTTTTTTTAACCTTTCTTTAATGTGCTCACTTTGCTGACAAAGTTCCAATATGCCAGTCAGGAATGCATCTAGGCCCAGAACAACTCGAGGGCAATACCTATTTGTTTTTCTGATTATTAAGCCTTGTCGTTACAAGAGATTCTTTGACAAATTGCTTGGTTTTCAGGCAGGTAAAATGGATTCATGGCTAAGTTCTATTATTTCTCAGGCCCATTCATACATGTCCTTTAGGAAACTATTGAAAACTGATTTATTTGAAAAGTTTGTAAATTGATGTTTCAGAATATTGATTGAAAATTTGCACACTGATTCTACACTTGTACTTTTTAAGGAATATCTATCTATTTTCACAAATGCATTTTATTCAATTATTGTATAATTCTAGTCATTTTTAGATTTCGTACTTTTATACTGTTTGTATATTTTTAGTACTGTATGTGAACCGCCTAGGTGGTAGGGCGGTATATAAAAATAATTATTATTATTACATTGGCTGGAGCCTTGAAAAGCAGTGCTGGCCGTCTGTCAATCACAGAATTGTGATTGGTGGCGCCTAAGAAAAAAAACGTAGGCACTGGTAACGTAGGCCAGGGTTTTAAAGTCCTACATTAGCACCATCTAACCCCCTTTTACTAAGGTGCGCTAATTGAATGAGCACGCGCTAAATGCTAACGCGTCCATAGACTAACATGCACGCATTAGCATTTAGCGTGAGCTAAATCGGTTAGCGCACCTTAGTAAAAGAGGACCTAAGCTTTTTGAAGAATCAGGCCTAGCAGTGTCCAACATCATCTCAGCCCCTAACCACACCTATGTTTCCAAGTTTAATAATTTCTTGTTATACTGTCTAACTCAATTATCTAGACGGTTTACAATTGGTAAATATAATTAAAGTTAAAAGGAGAAAGAAATAATCTAAAATTTTAGAAGGGGAGAAAACAGACTTGACAAACAGAAACATATAGGGAAGCTGGGGAAAGGAAATAAAGTTACAACAGAATAAAATAGAAAGAGGAAAGGGGAGAGTAAGTATAGTAGGTGGGATGGAGTCTCTTTGAATTTTTCATCATAAAGTGTTAACCCAGATTGAATGGATCTTGAAATAGGAAGGTTTTGAGTTTGGATTTGAATGACGCTAAGGATGATTCTAGTCTGAGTTCGGTAGGCATTGCGTTCCACAGTGTCAGGGCCATAATGGGGAATATAGATTTGCGTGTAATGGTGTAGAAAGATTTCACGAACGGAGGGGATTGCGAGAAGATTTTGAGAGCTGGATCTGAAAGTTCTAGAAGAAGAATTGTGAGTTTGTCGATGAGAGATGGAGAATTTGTGAGTCTAGTTTTAAAGGCGATGAGAAGCAGCTTGTTTATTTCTCACCCATCATCCAGGGCGAATTACATATTAACATACAAAACAAAAGATTTACATTTATCGTACAACACACTTCAGAGACACACTATAACAAGTTACATACTTACATATCAAATCAAATTGCATATAACATACACGTCGCATCAACAACAAATTTCATTTAAGGCCAAAACTGATCAACCCCACACATACATCAAAATATAAAATGCCATAAGTCATACAAGACGCCTCAATAACAGACATCGATAAACCAAATAAAACAAACCAGACCATCGGACACCTCCGTGACCAGTACTCAAGAGTCATCACTCCTCCCTCAGCCAAACTCAGACCATATATTTCATTTTACAGCAGTTTCTTAAAGTTCTGAATATTTTGCTGCTGGCAAATGTATCCTGGAAGATTGTTCCACTCCCAGGGGCCGTTGCAGTGAAAGACAGTTTCTGGAAGAGGAGGTTTGTAAGTTGGGAGATGGGAGATGGAAAGCCATGCTGTAGGCGCGATTCTGGCGCTCACCCCATCAGGCGCTTACTTTTTTATAAAAAGTTTCTAATTGTTTTTAAATGACATGGTTGATTAAAGCCAATTATAGCAATTAAGTTACGCACAGTAGGCACGATCAAGATGCCTTACAGCGCCTAACTTACAGTGCTGTTTACAGAATATGGGCCTTAGCCCAGCCAATAAAAATTGTGCCACCTACCACATTTCATTTCCAGACCAGTGGGCAATCGTGCCCAGCAGTCCGCTCACACGGCGGCCCTTAGGTCAAAGACTAGTGCCCTATTTGGGTATAGCCTTACTTGCGTATGTTCTGTTTCAATAGGAACTTATCCAACCTTGTCTTGAATCCCTGTTTTCCCCTATAACAGCCTCCGGAAGAGCATTTCAGATTTCTACCACTTTCTGGGTGAAGAAGAACTTCCTTACATTTGTACGGAATCTTTTCCCTTCCAACTTTAGCAAGTGCCCTCTTGTTCTCTTCACCTTGGAGAGGGTGAACAATCTCTCTTTCTCTACTAAGTCAATTCCCTTCAATATCTTGAATGTTTCGATCATGTCCCCTCTCAGTCTTCTCTTTTCAAGGGAGAAGAGGCCCAGTTTCTTTAGCCTCTCGTTGTACGGTAACTCCCAGAGTCCCTTAACCATTTTTGTCATTCTTCTCTGGACCCCTGCTTTTATTTGTAAATTGCTTTGAAATAATGATATTGCAATTGAATCAAAATTTTAATAAAACTTGAAATGCAACCATTCTTTGATCTTTTTCTCTGTGAAGACTTCACAATACATGACTTGTAAAAGATAAACAAATCCCTTATAGATATCTTAGTGTTGCTACTGCCACAGCTGCTGGGACAGACTCGTTGTGGAACTACTCAAATTTGGAACACTCTGTGCCCAGGAATAATGAAGAAGCTCTGCCATCTGGTAACTGGAGATCAGCATAATTCGTCAAGCAGGTCCGAGGACTCGGAAAACAAATACAGGACCATAACCAGTCTCAATCAGCAAGGCCGGCAGGGTGCTCCTCATTGCGATCTGGTGCGTTTATTTCCAGGAACCGCTACGCCGCTGCCTTATCCTCAAGCGTATGGACCTTGCCCTCCCCTCCATATGCGAAGGCTCACCTGGTACACCAGCGCGAACCACACTCCTTTCTTATGGAGGGACGTACAGATGGGTGCCATCTCCTGCCACTGAGAGGCCACTCAGACTGATTAATCGTTAAATAAGAGCAGCCTTTCCCCCTCATATTCCAATCTATTTGTTTTTCCAATAACTTTCAAAATGAGTTCTTTCTCCCACCAGTTAACATACCTGGCTATCGCTGCTCTAGGCTTAGTGTTAGTCCCTGACCTTAGTCCCAGCCAGTATTCTCATTCACAGACAAACTTGGGGTCTGGTGTTTCCAAGCCTAAAGAAATGATACAGCTTGACCTCATTCTGAAACTCCGGAGACCCACCACCCAAAGATTATGCCGGCGCTGGCAGTTCTCCTGTTCTTCCAGGCGATCCATTAGCATGGCCACCTGTGTTTGTAGGCTTTCCACCTGGGCATGGGCTCATCGCACCTCATCCTCCCTTTCTGAGATTCTTCGTTCTGCCTCTGAGATTCGCTGGGAATGAGTGTCAAAGTTTTCATTTATACCGTCTACCGCTGATTGCAATTTATTTAGATGGTCCTCTAGAGCTGTAGTGACCATTCTCGATATCTCTTGGGCCCATTCTCCCAGATTTGGAGACATGAGGGCCGGTACCGCTGCCATTTTGAAGTCAGGCTTGCTGGGTTTACACTTAGGTTCTTTGGCAGGTTTAGTAGGCATGCCGAGCCCTGCAGAACCAATAAAATGGCCTCACCACTCGCGGCTCTGCCTGATCTCCCCAACTGCCACTTTGTGCTCTCCGGTGGGCTGCCAAGAAGGATATTTTGCCGGTTTTGAGTTCTGTGGACTGCGGAGCCCAGCAATGCAGATCTACTCAGGATGAGCACATCACATGACCTCCGCATGTAACGATATTATGATGGCCAAACAGGTAGAAAAGGCAATGGTGAAAGCTAGAAGGATGTTTGGGTACATAGGGAGAGGAACGGCCAGTAGGAAAAAGGAGATAATAATGCCCCTGTATAAGACTCTGCTGAGACCTCATTTAGCTATATTGTTCACCTGCTGAAAGTTTATTCCAAAATAACTGTTTTTCTTTTTCTGGTGTCAACACTATCTAAAATTAATAGACAGTCATCATACAGTGTGTGCTATGCCCTAGCAGGGATATGATACATGGGGGTATGTGGCACACTGGTTAAAGCCTCAGCACCCTGAGGTTGGGGGTTCAAACCCACAGTTCTCCCTGTGCCCCTGGGCAAGTCACTCAATCCTCCCATTGCCCCAGGTACATTCAATAGATTTGGAGTTCACCAGGACAGACAGGGAAAAATGCTTGAGTACCTGAATAAATTCATGTAAACCATTCTGAGCTCCCCTGGGAGAACAGTATAGGAAATCAAATAAATAAAAATCTTCAGCTTGAGAGAACCCATTTGTATAGCTGATTTACCCTGCTTTTTGATAGAGAAAAACAAAATTGCTTACTTGAAGCATGTTATCCATAAACAGAAGGATAAATGAGACACACAATCCCTCCCTCTTTCCCAACAGCTGATGCTAAGATACTATGTTTATGTTTATTTGTATTTATATACTGCTCTTTGATTATAACATCAGTGCAGTGTACATCAATTAAAAAGGAAAAGAACCCCAAATAATCATGATACAAAGATAAGAAGGAAAAGAATCATTAAGTTGCTGTGTTAAAGAGATACCTAATTGAAAATTAAAACCAAATCATAAAAGAAATTAAAACATACTTAGGGGTCCTTTTATCAAGCCGCGCTAGCGGGGTTAGCGCGTCGGACATTTCATCACACGCTACCTCCCGCGGCCGGCTAAAAAACTAACGCTTGCTCAATGCAGGCGTTAGCAGCTAGCGCAGCAGGTGGTTTAATGCGCGGTATTACGCGCATTAACCCCCCTACCGCAGCTTGATAAAAGGACCCCTTAAACTAAAACCAAAATCAAACCAAACTAAGAAGGAAATGTCAATACAAATAAGCAAGTTTTTAGCTTGACTCTAAATGTAATATAAGTAAGTTCACCATGAAGTTCATTAGGAAGTGAGTTCCACAAGAAAGGTACTGAGGCACAAAAATGCTGAATTTTGAGTTGGCTTAAGTTTAACCAGGTGAATTGGTGGCACGGTCAATCTACAATATATAGTATATTAACTGAAGTATCTCTGTAGGAGTGTGCGTTGCTCAGAATATTTTCAAGCAGTGTTGCAGCTTTAAGATCGCTACACTACTCCCGTGATGTTAGGAGACAACATCTACTTGCGTGTCTGAATTATCCTACTGTCTATGAAGAACGCATGATTCAGATAAGCAATTTTGCGAAATCAGAAGTGTAAACACTGATCGACCATATTTAAGAAAAGTAACTGCATATTACTGAAGGAAGTTAGACACATGTTAAACCACTTAGGCCTCCTTTTACGAAATTGCAATAGCAGTTTCTAGAGCGGGGAGCCGCGCTGAATGGCTGCGTTGCTCCCAACGCTCATTGAGTTCCTATGAGCGTCAGGAGCAGCGCAGCTCCCCGCGCTAGAAACTGCCATTGCAGTTTCGTAAAAGAGGGGGTTAATCTGTAACATCTGATCTGGAGTTGGAGCAAGCAGAAGTAAGGTCAAACATTCCTCTTTTATCTAAAATTATCTCCAATAATTAACTTTATAATCCCTTTTTAAACCTTGAAACCAAGCATTCTTGCTTAGTGAATATAACCTCACTACTGACCTTAGCACAAAGATGAGGGAAGCCTGGTCTTTCTGCCTCTTCAACTTTTCACTTTGACAAATGTCTAACTTGAACTGTAAAGAGAAACATCAGGTACTGTTTATAAATGTCATCTAATTCTTCATCCATTAAATCAGAGGATCTCAAAATAACACATGATCCAATTTATCAGATCAAACACTTCTCTAAAGGATATACTGTATATCAGAATGATTTAAAAACAAAAAATGCATTCACTGTATTCTTTTTTACTATTGGTATTTGTGTTGTATTGGGGGTGGGGGGCATTGCTTGTTTTCTTCTTTCTCTGCTCACCATCTATCTTGCATTTCTGGACCTTCCCTTCCACTGTTAGAGCCAACATTTATTTCATACTGTCTACCATTTCTCTTTTCTCTCTCAGTGCCTTGTGCCCTGGGTCAAACCTCTCTATTCCCCCTCCATGCAGCATCTCTCTCCTCCATTATCATGTGCAACATTTCTTTCTCTCTCCCCATGCACCATCTCTCCCTGTCCTCCACCCTATGTCCAACATCTCTTCTTCTCTCTTCTCCATGCATGACTCCCTACCCTCCATCATATTCAGGATTTCTCCCTCTCACCCCTTTCTACATCTTTGTTGAACTCCTCTCTTCTCCTCCACTCCATGTCCAACAATTCTTCCTCTCTCTTCTCTCCCCACTGTGCAGCAGTTTTCCATCCCTCCCTCCCATCCCCCTGTGCACATCCGGACCTGACCAACCCCCACCATGAGATATTTTGCAGCCTACTCCACCAGGGCTTTTCTCTGCTGCGTCATCAGTGATGTCATAAGTGATGTGGCAGAAGGAAGGCCCCAGTGGGCCACAAGAAGCCTGTTCAGAGCATTCTTTCATTGTCGGCAGCCTTAACTCGTTGATCTGCTGGCGTTGGGTCTTACTCCTGCTTCCGCAAAGGCAGGACCCAGCATAGAGGAAGGCCCGATGCTGGCAGAGCAGTGAAGTTCCTGGACCATGATCCTGACTCCAGGAGCACCCCACCCCCCAACACACACACTTTGGTACACCACTGGAATGAACATAAGAACATAAGATTTGCCGCTGATGGGTCAAACCAGTGGTCCATCGTGCCCAACAGTCCGCTCACACGGTGGCCCTTAGGTCAAAGACCAGTGCCCTATTTGAGTCTAGCCTTACCTGTGTATGTTCTGTTCCAGCAGGAACTTAGCCAACTTTTTCTTGAATCCCTGAAGGGTGCTTTCCCCTATAACAGCCTCTGGAAGAGCGTTTCAGATTTCTACCACTCTTTGGGTGAAGAACTTCTTCCTTACATTTGTACGGAATCTATCCCTTTTAACTTTAGAGAGTGCCCTCTTGTTCTCTCCACCTTGGAGAGGGTGAACAATCTCTCTTTTTCTACTAAATCAATTCCCTTCAATATCTTGAATGTTTCGATCATGTCCCCTCTCAGTCTCCTGCAGCATATATATATAAATAAAATATATGGTTGAATATATATATATATATATATATATATATATATATTGAAAATTGAAAAATATATATATTGAAATATATGGTTGAAAAAAAATATATATATATAGCCATATATTCATTTATATATATATATATATATGCACACATACATATATATATATATATATATATATATATATATACATACACACACACACACAAAATAACAGATGAATATATGGTTATATCTTGTCTGGATTACGGTAATGCCTTACACCATGGTATTACCAAAAAAAGAGTTAAGACGTCTACAAATACTCCGAAAAACCGCAGAAAAAGTTATTTACAAGGCCAAAAAATTTGACCATGTAACTCCTCTCCTGATAAAAGCCCATTCGCTTCCCATCCAACACCGTGTCACTTATAAAACACTATTATTGATTTTTTAAAACAAGAAACACTTGACAGCCAGAATTTATTGATACCGTACGCTTCATCATGTCTTCTTTGTTCCTTGGACCAAAATCTATTAGCAATCCCATCCTTGAACCATATAAACACTAGAAGAAACACTATCTTTTCAGTAGTTGCCCCCAATCCCTCTATTAAGAGAGATAACTAACCTCGAGATATTTAATGGTCTCTTTTACAAAGCCACGCTAGTGGCTGCCGTGCAGCAACAACCCCGAAGCCCTTTAAATCTCTATGGGCTTCGAGGCCATTAGCGCAATGCAGCCACTAACATGGCTTTGTAAAAGAGCCCGTAAGTCTTTTCTTAAGACATTCCTTTTTAAAGATGCTTTTCAAGTTTAAGGACTTTAAAACTTTTATCTTTTATTAGTCCACTTGTATTGGACTTACTTGTTTTTAACCCCGTCCTTTTGTTTCTCCCTTTGTACCTCACTTTCCTTTAACCATTGTAGTTCTTCTCTTCTTTCCATTCTTACCTATTTGTCCAGTCGTGTATTTCATTTTTTTGTTAAGTTATGTTAATTGTATTACTTGTTTTTACCCTATTTTAAATGAATAACCACCTTGAAATAAATGATAAGGTGCTATATCAAATCATTAATAAACTTGAAACTTGAATATAAATACAAGAGTAATGAAATGAATTATATTTCAGATACAATTATAATAAAAAAAAGACTATTCAACTAATTACCCTCTCCTACTCCCCTTCTCAAGACTGCATTAAAAAAAAAAAAAAAAAAAATTAAGGTCTACCTAATAAAACACAACTTTGAGTAGTGTTTGCCAGTGTATTTAAAAAAGGTTGCCAAGTTATGAGAAATAATCTACCCTGCTTCATATCCCAATCAGAAACAGACATAGTCTCCAGGAACACAAGATGTATCATTCGAGCTCTCCATTGACCATAAGTCAGACCTGAAGATCTTATCCATAAATAAAGAATAGCTTTCAAACCCATAAGATTCACTCTTTTCAAAAAACCTTTATAGCCTTTAGGTATTGGATGTTGAATATCAAAAATCCAAAATAGATTATTTATTTCAAAAATTTCTATACCGTTTACAACTAAACGGTTAACAGAATATACATACATAATTTTAAGAACATAATAAAATAGACATACAAGCAAACCTTTAAAATTCATAGCTATAAAATGATAACATAACTTTGTATAAGAATAAAACTTAGAAATCATGGCTAAAAATTAATAGCATATCATAGCTAAAATTAATAATGTAGGACCAAAGGTATGTCTAAAAGAATCAACAAATAACTATCAAATTATAACTATTACAATGCCATTTTACCTGCCACATATTACTTACTTTAGAAAAAAACTCTAACCAAAAACTGTGAATCAAAGGGCGTTTCCAAAACATATGGGATAATGTCGCTTTGGGGGTCATTGCATTTCAGACATGAACCCATAGATATGATAGTTGCTCTATAAGCTCTCCAAGGTGCCATATATAAGCAACAAAGAAATTTATACCCCATCTCAAAAAAAGAAATGTCAGGTAATAATTTGTGCAATAATTGCAAAAAAATATTTAATACGAGTTCCTAGTAAATTTATTTGTAATTCAACATTCCAAGCATAGGCCACTTTATCATAATCTATAAGAGGAGAAAATTCCAACAACGAATGTCTAAAAATATTTTAAAGGTACTATTAACTGAGCCTCCAACCAAAATACCTCTGACAGAGTCTCATAAATTTTTGAACATAGAAATTTGGAGTTCAGTTAGGATACATAATATTTTAATTGCAGATATGAAAAAATGTCCACATGAAACCACCCATAATCAGAACGCAGCTGAGAGTAAGTTGGCAGAGTACCATCATCTCTAAGAATTTGATTCAGGTAAGTAAAGGTCCATCCTCTTCTCTGATCTGAAACCAGCTGATAACATACCAGGCTTAAAGGATCCATTACCTTTTATGGGTAACAAGGGAGTGATATGAAAATTAATTGACAACTTACCCCAAATTTGACATCAAGTGGATCTTAAAGGAGCCAGCAAAAAGTAATAAGGTTTCCTTAGAACAGCAGATTCTAATCTAGAGGAATTTAAAATGATAAGGCTTCCAAAAACTAAGTTCCTCTGGAGTCCATGAAAAATAAGATGTAACAAGAAACCAATCATGTATATGTCTCGTATGACAAAGACTCCACAAATTGACATAAAGGTAGTAAACTAAGACCACCTTTGTCTATTGGTAAAGCCACCATATTCAATGGAAGACGAGGCCGACCCCCTGGCCAAAGAAATCCCCAAGGTCGTCAGAGGGCGTGGGGCAGCGGTCCGGGAGTGACAGAAAAGGAGAAGCGAGAGTTGGTGTCACTCGGCGACGGCCGCCGCAGCCCCTGTCACCGCCTAGGCCTCCCGGCTACTCACACGCACCCTCCGAAGGGCTGGGGCACAAAGAGTGCCTCCTGCCCTCCCCCTCCTGGGGACAAACCAAGGAACGGAGCCGGCCCAGTCTCTGCGACAGACCCAAGGAGCCCAGCAACTTTCCGCCCCGGCTCTTGCGCTGACCCCGCCGCCTGGAACCCGAGTCCTTTGCCGCCCCCCACTTCCGACTATGAACCTGGCGATTCCAGCAGCGTGTGCAACAGTCTTCACACGCTGCTTCGGGCCCTTCTACTGCCCTGATTTGCTCTGCCGCGTCTCTGATGATGTCATCAGGGACGTGCCAGAGTAAATCAGGGCAGTAGAAGGGCCCGAAGCAGCGTGTGAAGACTGCTGCACACGCTGCTGGAATCGCCAGGTTCGTAGTCGGGACCGCGGGAAGGGAAGGGGGGGCGATAAGGGACTAAGGGAGCTGGACAGACCACGGGAAGGGAAAGGGGGGTAGAGGAAACGCTACTCCTGTTGCACAGGGAAGTGGTATGGGGGGAGGGAAATGGAGGGGGAAGGAATGCTGCTTTGGCTGCTGCACAGGGAAATGGTGGGAGAGAAATGCTGCTGCATAGGAGACAGGGAGAGAGACAGATAGATAGAAAGACAGACAGACAACGGGAGGAAGGGAAACAGAAAGAAATGAAGAAAGACACAAGGGCAGGGAGATACACAGAAAGACAGAGACAGACAGAAAGAAAGACAGCGGGAGGGAGAGACAGACAGAAATAAAGATAGACAGACATATATTCTAGCACCCATTAATGTAATGGGCTAAAATACTAGTGTGTGTATATATATATATATATATATATATATATATATATATATATATATATATATATATATATATATACAGTGGTACCTTGGATTACGAGCATAATCCGTTCCAGGAGCATGCTCGTAATCCAAAATGCTCGTATATCAAAGCAAGTTTCCCCATAGGAAGTAAGGGAAACTCCCCCCCCCCCCCCCCCCGAGGCCAGCAGCGCTGCTCCCCCCCCCCCACGAGAACCGGCATTGCTCACCCGAAGGCCCCCCCGTGAACCGGCACCCTCCCCCCCCGCCGCCATCGGGCACCCCCCCCCGCCGCGACCTGAGGTCCCCCCAACCCACCCGAACCCTCTTCTTACTTTTCTGTAGCCTCTGCAGCGGTACCTACATCAGCATGTCCTGTGCATGCCGGTGCCTGAAGATCTGCTTCCTGTGCTGGGCCTGAGAGTTCACGTTCAACGTGATCTCTCAGGCCCAGCACAGGAAGCAGATCTTCAGGCACTGGCACCACGCACAGGACATGCTGGTGCCAGTGCCGCTGCGGAGGCTACAGAAAAGTAAGAAGAGGGTTCGGGTGGGTTGGGGGGACCTCAGGTCGCGGCGGGGGGGTGCCCGAAGGCGGCCGGGGGGGTGCCGGATCGCGGGGGGGGGGGGGGGGGGGGGGGTGCTGGTTCGCAGGGGGGGCGCTCGCAAATCGAAGCGCGCTCGGTTTCCGAGGCGCCGATTTTGCTCGTCTTGCAAAACACTCGCAAACCGGTGCACTCGTAAACCGAGGTACCACTGTATATATATATATATATATATATATATATATATATATATATATATATATATATATATATATATATATATATATATATATATATATACATACATACATACATATATACATACACAATCATTGAGGCAACATAATCATATTACAGAAAGCAATACGCCCCATCAATGAAATTGGAAAGTGACACCACAACAGAAGATGAGATTTAGAGTTCCTTTTACAAAGCCACGCTAGTGGTTTTAACGCATGCACCGGATTAGTGCGCGCTAGTCGGATATCTAACGCCTGTTCAAAAGGAGGCGATAGCAGCTAGTGCGTGCAGCAATTTAGCGCGCGCTATTCCGCGCATTAAGGCCCTAGCGTGGCCCTTAGTCTTATCCAACAAAGGTTGGATATTTACCTCATGAAGCCGAGTAAGATCTTGCGGGATTATTATTCCAAGATATGTCACTTTACCAGGTGCCCAGGTTGAAGGAAAAGTACCAGTCCATTGAGAAGGTAATGACGAATGAAAAAGGGAAGATCCATGGATTTCTGGTAATTTAATTGAAAACCCAAATGAAAACTGAACTCAGCTAATGCATCAAGTAAGCGTGATAAAGAACGCTCCGGATTAGTCAATATAACCATAAGATTGTCCACAAATGCCAGATATTTTGCCAGTGTTAAAACAACTACACTGGTTACCGATGGAGTTCAGGATTGAATATAAAGTTTAGACAATTGTGCACCAAACAATCTACGGCACAACACCTTGGGATTTAATACATGTACTGAGGAAGTACCTGCCAACACGTTCTTTATGATCTGCAACAGCGATGCGATTGTTGATTGAGTCAGTTGGGAAGACTCATTATAACAGGACACAGATAACAACAATTTTAATTGAAGATCCACAATTGTGGAACCAGTTGCCATGTCATTTGAGATTATGTAGGGAGTTAAAATCTTTTTAAAAGGAATTAATGTACTTATTTGTAAGAGCTTTTTTCTAGAGCAAAATGTTGTGAAATATTCCTTTTTGATTGAAATGTTGAGATTTTATATTTGAAATTTTAGAAGAGGGAATGATGTAGTAGAGTTACTTGCTGCCATTTGTTTTGTTGTGAAGATTATATGAAATATTCTGTATTTGTTTTATTGCAATCCGCCTAGGTTGTAGGCAGAAATTTTAAAAATAAATAAATACATGAAAAGTTCCACATTTGGAGTCACCACCAATGAATAGGAAAAGAATGGATAATTCATAATGCTTCTGTATTGCAACATGGGACAATCGCATCTTAAGCATCGTCTACAATTCTGATCACTGAATCTCAGAAAAGACATAGTGGAAGTTGAAAAAGTACAGAGAAGGGCAACCAAAAATGATAAAGAAAAGCACAATGTGTAGGCATCACCATTTAGGTTTGGCAGTTTGGGTGCTAAGACAATCCAGCGATAAGACATTTAGGTGCCAAATGACAGTGTCTTAAGATCACATACTCTCTGACTCCCCTATCTCAGAGGTCAAACCTTTTTTAAAACCAGCCACATTAACTGCTCTCACCACATCCACATAGTTAAGCTGTGGAATTCGTTGCCAGAGGGTAAAGCAGTTGTGTAGTATGTTTGGACAAATTCCTAGAGTAAAGTCCATAAGTTATTATTAAGGTAGGACTGGGGAAAGCCAAAGCTTATTCCGCGTTGTGAGCAGCACAGAATCTTACTATTGGGGGGGGGGGGGGGAATCTTGCCAGGTACTTGTGACCTAGATTGGCCACTGTTGGAAACAGGATACTGAAACTGATGGACCTTTGGCCTGAATGGTAGGGTTACCATATGGCTCCAGAAAGAGGAGGATGGATAGAGTCATCTGGGTTTTACTTCCACTGAAAGCAATGGAAATCTTTCTTCTTATGGTTCTTATTTGTTTAAGTTAACTATTGTAAACCAAGTTGAGCTTTCTTAGAATGAAGACTCGGTATAAAAAGCCAAGCATTAGATTAGATTAGGACAGACTGAGACATCTAGGCTTTACTTCCATTGAAAGCAATGGAAGTAAAACCTGGAGGTCTCAATCTGTCCTCCTTTTCCTGGAGCCATATTGTAACCCTAGTCTGACCCAGTCTGGAATGCTCAATTTCTTATGTCACTACCATGACAGTCAGCATGAGTTTACACTAGAAGTCACTATAAATACACTCTTCTCTGATGTAATGGAGAATAAAATCATTCAGAGAAAGACAGAGAGCAATCAGTGTCAGCACAAATTTATATGTTGTAATCTTATTCCATCCATATCTCATGGTTCCACTGTAATTTCATACCAGGTCTTGTGATAGCTATTTAAAGACAAAACAATTTCTTAGACTTCTTGATATCCATTTTAGATGCCGATAGAGTTACAGTCAAATAGGATTAGATTTTGTATGGTGAATGTAGTCCACTGAAGTTCAGTGTCTTTCTCCCTAAGCCTGCTAAAAAGCTGATTGTACTACAATTATCTGATTATGCAACTGAACTCCATTCATTGTTTTGTATTTCCTAGTTGTATATGAATTTGGCTGGATATTCTGCAACAAATAAAAAGTGTGTCAACAAAATGTAGGTGCAGCTGTGATTCAGGAGGACAATACCAATCATTCATTGATCCCATCTCTGCTAGAATTAAAGAGAGATTAGGTTCTTACCTTGCTAATATCTTTTTTGGTAGACTAGAGAATGGCCACAAGGATGGTCTCAGGACTTTAAAACATCCCATATGAAGAACGTCTGACCAGACTGTGCTTATATTCTCTCGAGGAGCGCAGAGAAAGGGGGGACATGATAGAAACATTCAAATACATCACGGGTTGCATTGAAGTGGAGGAAGAAATATTTTTTCTTACGGGTCCCACGGCAACAAGAGGGCATCCGCTAAAACTTAAGGGGGGAAGATTTCATGGTGACACCAGGAAATACTTCTTCACCGAACGGGTGATTGATCGATGGAATAAACTTCCACGCCAGGTGGGCGAGGCTAGTAGCGTGCTCTACTTCAGAAGTCGATGGGACAAACAGGTGGGGGTGCTACAGAGTTATGCATAAAAGCTGGATACTCCAGGGAGGGAGGATTCTTGAGTGGGCAGACTTGTTGGGCCGCCGTCATACTCTATGTTTCTATGAACAGCAAATAAGTATCAGTGTATATTTTATACTACAGTAATTAACAACTATATAAATAACAGTCTGCCAGAGGCAGTGATCACCTTTCCTAATCCTTCCAAAGAAAGCAGATTATATTTGGCATTCCTCCAGGTTAGAGTACATTTTAGGGGGTGTCACATTAGCATGTAATTTACCGCCAATCTTTACACTGAGTGGGATCATGTTTGAACTTGCACAGCATTCAGTCATAGTAAATCACAGACGATACTGTCAGTTCTTAAAATAACTGAGCCATCTAATATCTACAAATCATTCCCCCCCCCAACCTCTTACAAAACTGGGCAAAAGGATTTTAGCGCTGGCCGACGCGTTGAATACTCCGAGGTGCTCCAACGGTCATAGAGTTCCTATGAGTGTTGGAGCAGTGCACGGCATTCAGTGTTCCAGCCGGCGCCAAAAACCTCTTGCTTGGTTTTGTTAAGGGGGGGGACATGTTATTTTTAAAATGAAATTGGGAAAATACCTTAATGAGCTTTTAAAATTGATAGTCTAGAAAAAAAGCTTTACCAGGAACAGGCTGGCTTTTGTGCAGCTTTCAAAAACACAGTTGAGAACCATAGTTTAATCCCCTGCTCACTTCCAGAGGTACATGTATTGCAAAGTAACCTCTGCTTTCCATGATCAATGGCTGCTTCAAACTGATGATGTGACTTTCAGAAACTAGAAGACATTAATAGACAGGTTTTTATACCCCTAAATCTTGTCTGTATTAGTGCAGAATCATGATTTTTTCCCCCTTAGGCAAGAAAAGAAAAGAAAAAAAAAAAAAGAGGGGTGGTGGAGAAGTCTTTTTGATAAATTCCATAGTATCTCATCATTCCAGCAGATGGCACTGGGAGCTAGTTTAATACCCTCATCACTTCTGAATGCACAGTGTCTCAAATGTTTTTAGCTACGGCACTCTAAATCAGGGCTGCCCAAGTCCGGTCCTCGAGATCTACTGGCAGGCCAGGTTTTCAGGATATCCACAATGAATATGCATGAAAGCGATTTGCCTGCACTGCCTTCTTGGTATGCAAATCTCTCTCATGCATATTCATTGTGGATATCCTGAAAACCTGGCCTGCCAGTAGATCTCGAGGACCGGACTTGGGAAGCCCTGCTTTAAATAGTAACAAAGCCTTGATTGCTTTGTTGCTCATTAGGATAATTATTGCATAAAAATGGAACTAAAATTACTTGCTGTTAGTTTTCAAGGACCAATCACGTCAAAGAATGATGCTTGTCTGGGCGGCTGTACAGTATACTTACGCACTCAGACATTCATAACATTTGACTCTTGCGTATACGACGTAAATGTCATCTATTCTAGTGTATACTTATGAAGGGAATTTTTAAAAATAAAGTACAATTCTGGAAACTCTCTTGGAACACACCACTGTGCCGTGGCACACAGTTTGAGAGACACTTTGAATGGAGATATATACACTGGTGCACCTTATTCCTGAAAAGGCCAGGGACCATGGTGGCTTTGCACAGTGAATGAAAATTATTTATACCCAAAAGAAAACAGACAATGATTATTTACTAAAGGCTCCTTTTACTAAGGCGTGCTAGCTGTTTTAGTGCACGCTAAATGCTAACGTGTCCATTATATCATACGCTGAAAGACTGGAGAAACTGGGGCTCTTTTGCCTGGAAAAGTGGAGGCTTAGAGGGGACAAGATAGAGACTTACAAGATCATGAAGGGCATAGAGAGAGTGGAGAGGGACAGATTCTTCAAACTTTCAAGAACTACAAGAACGAGAGGGCATTCGGAAAAATTGAGAGCGGAAAGATTCAGAACTAATGCTAGGAAATTCTTCTTCACCCAAAGGGTGGTGGACACCTGGAATGCGCTTCCAGAGGATGTCATAGGACAGAGTACGATATTGGGGTTCAAGAAGGGATTGGATAATTTCTTAAAGGAAAAGGGGATAGAAGGGTATAGAGGATTACTATACAAGTCCTGGGCCTGATGGGCCGCCGCGTGAGCGGGCTGCTGGGCGTGATGGACCTCTGGTCTGACCCAGCAGAGGCACTGCTTATGTTCTTATATCCTATGGATGCATTAGTGCGCGTTAACATTTATTGCGTGCTAAAACGGCTACCGCACCTTAGTAAAAGGACTACTAAGTACACTATTATCAAATAAACAATGGCTCAGTTCATTCATAAGTAAAGGACAGTATGATTAATTATGGATTGGGCCTCAGAGATTAACATAGTCTCTGTAAGCATTCGGAGGACTACGGGAGCCTTGGAAGAGGAATATAGTGGAATCAGTCATGTTCCTTTAAGGATGGACCTGGGATTTGTTTCTGGAGATTTGGGATACTGCAATGACCCCCCCCCCCTTTTACAAAAGTGAGAACTCATGGTAGCCATTCACAAGCAACAAGCAGCTCTCCAGCGGGGCAGTAGCGTTCACTGCTGGACCACTGGGGATTTTAAAGGTACGTTGAAAATTTGAGAAAAAAAAAAAAATACAGAGCGTATCAGAAAGACTCCTTCTGGTTTGCGTGCAGAAGGAAAAACTGAAGGGGGCAGCAGAGCTCTCTAATGAAGGAGGAGGGATTCAAAAGCTTACGCCTAGTGGAATTCTGTGTAATGCAGAATTTGCACAGAATTACCTGAGGTCTGCACAGATTTTGGCGTCTGGTAGGCACTCCATTGCTGTGGCCCGAATCACTGCCAGCAACATCTTTGGGCAGCCTGTGTGAGCTCTGCAGGCTTCCCTCTACTACAATCCCACATTCAATGATGTCACTTCCTCTTTTTCGCGGTAGAGGGAAGCCCGCAGAGCTGGCAGCAGGCTGCCATTAACTGGAATTGCTATTGCAGAGGTAGTGGACAGGAATACTGGATTGGGGACAATGGGGAGAGTGTGAAAGATGCTGGCTGGAGTAAATACCTGAGGTCTATGGTGATTTTGGTGTTGGGTCAACAAGCCCTCACTGTGGCCCAAATTGCTGCTGGCAACATCTTCGGATGATGTCACTTCCTCTTTTTTGGGTGGGACCACAGTAGAGGGAAGCTCGCAGAGACGGCAGCAGGTTGCTGTTAACTGGAATCAGTGTTGCCGAGGTAGTGGACAGGAATGCTGGATTGGGGACAATAGGGAGAGTATGAAAGATGCTGGATGGAGGGTTACATGGGTGATAGATGCTCGATAAGGGGGGACAGGGGTGAGAATAAAAATTAGATTTACCCCCTCTTTTACAAAGGTGCGTTAGCCATTTTAGCCCACGCTAAATATACATGCGTTAGCGTGTCTATGGACTAACTTGCAAGTGTTAGCGTTTAGTGCATGGTTAGCGCACGCTAATATTTAGCATGCGCTAAACCGCTTAGCACACCTTTGTAAAAGGACCCCTTAGTGGTAAAGCTTGATTTCTAAATCTGTTTCTCTTCACATGATTAGGGCTTTAGCCCACCAGCTGAAGACTGTGGGGCTCATAATCGAAACTTAAATATGTCTAAAAACCTGCCCAAGTCAGCACTTAGATGACCTAAAAATAAGGTCGTCCAAGTACTGATAATCAAACCGACTTTCTGGACGTATCCAGGGACTTTTTAGGCTGAATGCTGCTGTGTGCCAAGAGCTAAACATGGCGTAACTGTAGGAGTGGTTAGGGCAGTATTTAGGCGGCATGTGGGACGACCTAGACTTAGTCATTCTGCAGGGATAATCGAATGTTTCACGAGATTTCCTGGATAAAACTTCTATGTTGTGAGTTAGATGATGTACAAGCAGCTAGTGACTAAAAGGTATCCAAAGTGCCAAGAAAATCACTGCAGAGAAAATGTAAAGACTCACACACACTCCCCCAGTGATTGCTGACCTCCTCACCCTGCCACAAATATCAGAATAAAAACGTACATGCCTGTCTCCGGAGCATCAGTGTTTTAAGTAGTCTGGGGGGGGTGGGCTAGTGAGCCATAGAGAGCAGGACCCAGGTCCATAAGCCACTCTAACCACTACATTCATGGCGGAAAATGTGAGCCTACTAAAAAACCCCAAAACCCTACTCTACTGCCATATAGGTGCTACCTGCAGCCATAAGAGCTATTGGGGTTATAGATAGGTGGTTATAGTATGTTTTGGGAGGCTCACCATATCCTATAAGGGGGTTCTGATGAGATATTTACGTGGCACCCTTTTTGTGACATTCACATTCCTTTCCATTTCTCTGTTGCCATGTCTGGGTGGCCAGTCCATCACAATGCCAGCCTTTCCCACGTCCAAATGGTCTTGTTCTGAGCATTTGGGACTTAGACATATTTTTGGTCAAAAATGTGGTATAAAGATAGATGTACTAGTAGTCTGGACAATCAATGACCTGGACGTCCAGATAGACAATTAAAAAAAAAAAAAATTCTAGATATATTTTTCGAGAATGGACATTTTTTCACTGCTGACTTTGGACGTCTAGCACCATATGTCCAAATCAGACTTGGACGTTTCATTTGATTATACCCCTCCACGAGAATAAAGTAGTCAGCTTTTTCTATTTTGCCTTAAAAATTTAAATTCTCTTCTAGCAGCCACCTAACTCTAGCAAGGTAAACAATATCAGGCTTCTTAAAATATTAAAGGAACTCCTATGTTCTGCAAAACATAGGAATTCTATGAGCATTGGAGCTTTTACTGAAATGGACTGCGAAAAAATCCTTACACAGCTTGATAAAAGGGGACCTAATAAATGTAACTAATTACTGTAACAGTTTTTTACATCTACTTGCAAAGAAGTACAAGACAATTTTTACTACTTTTACCTAGTAACATATGGAAAAGAAATGTAAAGGGCAGTTTTTACATATTTCACAACAGCTGAAAAATCTTTTCACTGTAGACACAGATTTACACACTCCATTGCAAAGACAAAAATAAGAAAAATTTGTGAGACATAAGAACATACGAATTGCCATACTGGGACAGACCAAAGGTCCATCAAGACCAGTATCCAGTATTCAACCCAGGTCCCAAGTACCTAATTAGATCCCAAGTAGTAAAACAGATTTTATGCTGCTTATCCTAGGAATAAGCAATGGATTTCCCCAAATCATCTCAATAATCTAATCAAATTTTTTTTATTTTTTTATACCGATTCATCCCAACAGGAGGGCTCGACTCGGTTAACAAAATATTAATAAAATTATACAGGAGATTAGAACAGAAACTATATCTTTTAGACCAGAATTCTATCTTATCATTGATTACTGCATTTTTCCCCCCAAAAGTAGGTGGAAATAAGGGTGCGTCTAATGCAGCGAATACACAAAGGGCCCCCCCCCCCCGTTAACTTATTTTAATGTTGCCACCCTCCCTTTCTTGCCGGCTCTCTTCCTCCTCACCCCCCCCCCCCCCCCGTGTACCTTTTTTTAAAAAAACTTCTGAGCCTCACTCGCTGAGAGTGGCGCACAAGGGTTGCTGGCTGCCTGGTCCCCGCCACTTCTACCGAAAATGGCAGCCGTGGCTGCCTCCTCTTCTGTTCTCTGGCAGCATAGCGGCGCACCAGGTTGCTTGCCTGGTCCCGCACTGCTTCCCTTGAGAACTATGGGGCGTGGGCTGAAGTATGTTTTTCCCCTGTCTCGTGCCTTTGGCTAGGTCCTGTGGGAATAGCTGCTGCCGCTTTGCAGGTGTCGTGTTGCTGTGGGCGTGCTTGCGCGCGGGAGAAGGGTCTGCTCCAGTCCGCCTCCCCACGGTTCCCGAAGCCTTGCCACCGAGAAGAAAAGACGGGGCGCAGCGGTGGCAGGTAAAAAGCTCTCTGGGGGGAGAGGGTTCGGTGCATAATGTTCTACTGTGAGGTGTCAGTGGGCAGGGCGAGAGGGGCAAAGGCTGAGCTCCATCCCTGGCGGTAGGGAGTTTGAAGCAGCCCGGTGCCTGCGGACACGCTGCTCGAGAGCTCGGCCACAGGAATTTGCAGGGCTTTGGCATCCCGTTAGGAGCTGAGCGGTGCAGGGCTCCGGGACGTTTGGGGACTTGTGCTTAAGGACATTGTCTAAAGCCTTTTTTTCCTCCCCAGAAACAGTGTTAGATGGCATTCGGATCCAGAGTTAAATATACTGCTTTTTGATGCCAGACAGTTTTGAATTTGGGTTTTGTATGTGGCTCGTGACATAGGCGCCAAGCACTTCCAAATGACAGAGGTGCCACTATACATAATACAAATCACCCTTCCCTGGTCACGGTGAAGGAACTTGCTCGATATGGGAAAAGGGGTTCAGCAACCACGGAGCTGGTCTCTGTGACAAGTGATCCTCTCTACAAAGTCTATATTATAAATATGCATTTTCTTGTCTGCTGACACGTCTTGAGTTGAGCTGGCTGTTATGTGTGTAAATAGTTTCAGAAACGTTTAGAGTTGTGCTTTATCTTGTCCTGACACCACCTAGGTTTCCACTTTCCCTTATGCAGACGAGGCATTTTAAATGGGGCATGCAATACAGATCTCTCTTTCCGTACCTTTCCCTCGATTGTTGGCTTGTATACAAGTGGACAATACATAAAGGAAGGCATGTTATATGCAAAGGATTCTGAAACTCTTAAAAGACAGGTATAAACTTATTCTTGGAAGACAGTACAATGCAATTATATTTGCACTATGGTGGATGCAGCTTGTATCTTTTTTTTTCTGATGGAATGGTATACAAATCAACCCTAGATTACCACCACCTTAAACCTATTTTCTTTAAATCCTATTTTCTATCATATATCCTATTCACTAGATTTACTCTTGAACTTTCCTGGGCCAGGGGTGGAGAATTCCGTTCATGTCCCTATTTTAGGGCTGTTAAGAAAGACTTCAGTGGGCAGCTGATAATGGATCTGCAAAAGTTCCTGTATTTGTTCTATAGCATTAACCTAAATGCATATCATGAGGTTTGTTAAAATATTTTTTTTGGCAATAAGTACAGCTGAAGTCATGCAGAAGAACGCTCTTCTGGAGGCTGTTATAGGGGAAAACACCCTCCAGGGATTCAAGACAAAGTTAGACAAATTCCTGCTGAGCCAGAATGTACGCATGTAAGGCTAGTATCAGTTAGGGCACTGGTTTTTTACCTAAGGGCCACCGCGGGAGTAGACTGCTGGGCACAATGGACCACCGGTCAGATCCAGCAGCGGCAATTCTTATGTTCTTATATCCTGGCCTATCACTAGACCACCAGAGGGGGGACAGAGTATAGAACCTGGCAGGGAGGGGGTGGACAGGGTGCAGAGCTTGGCAAGGAGTGTGGGGTTGGGTGCAGAGCCTGGCAGGGAGAATTTGGTTCAGAATGTTTTTTTTCTTGTTTTCCTCCTCTAAATTTAGGGTGCATCTTATGGTCAGGTGCGTCTAATGGAGCGAAAAATACGGTATTTGAAAAAGAAGGATTATTAGTACATTTCTGAAATAAATATGTTTTCAGTACTTTACGAAAAGTGGGTAGATGAGAGAGAACTCCAAACTTATGAATTCCAAACTTATGAATCAAAACTTAAGGTCATTCCAAACTTATGAATAAAAAAGAAAAATGATTGACAAAAATTGGACATGGACTTCTTTTAGGAAATTATCCAAACCTTTTTTAAACTCTGCTAAATAACTGATTTCACCACATTCTCCAGCAAGGAATTCCAGGGTTTAATTACACATTGTGTGACAAAATATTTTCTCCAGTTTGTTTTAAATCTACTACTTACCGTATTTTTCGCTCCATAAGACAAACCTGACTATAAGACACACCCTAAATTTAGAGGAGAAAAACAAGAAAAAAACCATTCTGAACCAAATTCTCCCTGCCAGGCTCTGCACCCAACTCCACACTCATTGCCAGGTTCTGCACCCTATCCCCCCTCTGGTGGTCTAGTGGTAGGCTGGGACAGGGCGGGCAGTGACACAACACAGAAGTCAAGATAGATGACTTTTTAAAATATGCAATGTCACCTTAGTAACAACTATAGAAAAATAGACAAATATAGGGCAAAATATAGACAAATTTCTAATATAATGTAATGTAAAAATTTCTTTCTTTCTTTCTTTCTTGTGATTAAATAAAATGTATTAATTCTAATTCACCATTTGGACTCACTGTATCCGCTTAACACTTGGACTAAAGAAAAGCGAGCATGTTAGTCCCTATTACAAACTGCTACACTGGTTGCCAATGGAGGCACGAATAATGTTCAAGTTCTCGTGCTTTTGCTTTAAACTGGTGTGGAGAATGGCCCCTACCTATCTCTTACCACATTTTGAGCTACACATTCCCACTATGACAACCAGAAATTGCAATCTTTTTGCCTATCCAAGGATCACTGATTGCAAATACAGGTCCTTTCTGGACAGAACTTTTAAGTTTCAAGCTAGTAAACAGCAGACCTGGCTAGGCAATTACATCAACAGAGCCAGGGTGACCTATGGCGCATTTTGGAAAGAAATTAAGACAGCACTGTTCGACAGATTTATCTCCTAATCAGATACCATTTTAAAACTAATAACACCGTACTGATAACTTTGAGAAATATGTGTATTTTTACTATTTGTATTCTGTAATTCGCTGACTGTCCAGTGATAGTCTCGCTATTTGTATTCTGTAATTCGCCGATTGTCCAGCTCTCTTCAGTATAAATCACCTAGAAGTCGTAAGATTGTGGCGGTATAGAAAAAATAAAGTTATTATATCAAGCTTTGTTCTTCACGTAAAAGCCTCTAATCTAGATTACCACCTCACCAGCCTTGTTTGATTACTTTGATAATAAAAAAACTTCAAATCCATCGTAGTATGATTATTCTGTATCCAATGCTTAACGAAAGGTGCTGTTTCATTATGTCTACTAATGCAGCTTCTGTGCTCTATCATTCTCGTCTTGATCATTTTTTTTGTCTTGCCTATGTACCTTAGGTTGAATGGGCAAATTATAGCATAGTGCACAGAAGATGTATTACAATTTGTTCTTTCTTGTAAAACAATTTTGTTTCTTACTAACCGGATGTATATACTCTTTGGTTTCAATGCAATGTTTGCATACAGTGCAAATGCCACAGGATAAGCGGCCTTTATGAGAATTCAATCCTATCATTGTTGTTTTTCTTGAAGGGAGAGTGGATGGAACCAACTGTTCTTTCAGATTTTTGGACCTAGAATAAGCAATGACTGGTGATATATCCTTAAAGCAGGAATGATTCTGGACGATGTGCCAATGTTTTCTAATAATTTTACAAATGTCTTTGGAAAGATATGAAAAACAAAGTACAAACAATCTTTGGATTGATCTTCTCACACTTCTTTTGTAGAAGTGTTTTCCTGTTTTGTTGCTTGGCTTTGAGATATCCTTTTCGTAAACATGTAGATGGATATCCTCTTTCGGAGAAGTTCTTCATCATACTAGGTGCCTGGTCGTCATATTCATGGAGATCTGTACATAATCGTCTAAGTTGTAAAAACTGAGAATATGGCAAATTATCTTTCAAACTACAATTAAGATAGCTGGTGTAATGTAAGTATTTCTATCTGTCTCTTTCCTGTAAATTGTGGTATTTAAATTGTGGTATTGTGACCTTTTTATCTTAATATCTAAATATATTTCTTTAAGAATATATTGAATTTTGAAAATTAAGTTGGAATCGCGCCCATTGAGCCATGAGTGGAACGTATGTAGATTTTCAACAGTTCCTCGCCCCAAGAGGAAGATGTCATCGATATATTTTTTGTACAGAAGAATTTCTTCAGAAAACGGATGATTTGTTTAATGAATATCCTCAAATTGTGCAACATACAGATTGGCAAGGTCTGGTGCCATAGATGATCCCATTGCCATGCCACGAATTTGTTAAAAAAATACTTCTTCAAAACAAAAATAATTCTTAGTTAATGCAATAGTGGCTAATGTAAAAATAAAGTGATTCTGGAACAGAACCCCCGCAAATATCAGGGGAGTACTGTATGCGCAATACATGTTATAAATATTGAATGGGGGATTAGATGGGTGGGAGGAGTGGGTTGATAGGGTGGGAATGACGATTGTTATTGAAAATTGATTGAGCTTAATATTTGATATTTATAATGCTATTCTTTTTGTATTGTTAGTTCTTAAGTATGCTCAATAAAAATGATTTAAATAAAATATTTAATAAAAAGCTTTATTTAGTTAATTTTTTATTGATATGATGTGGAACTTTTTATGAATCTAGTTATTCTTATTTGTGTGCTCTTCAGAGGTTGATTTGGGTGTTGGGGGGAATTTTATGAATGGGAGACCAAACATTTCTTCTCAGCTCCCCTCCAGTGGCGTTGGTGCCATGCCCCCTCCGCGGTTAGGGAGTGTTGTCAGAAGAACATTTAAAGAGGTACGCGGGGGCGGCACACCAAGTGAAAATGGTATTGGGGGTGCACCACCCCCACTGCATAGAAATTTAATGTAAGAAATGTATAAGTGGTTAAGGCTTAAAACAAACAGAAATGCCATCAGCGATGGCCTCCGAGCGTGCTGCGGGTAACATGGCGGCTGCCCAGAGGGAGCACAGCCTTCGCTCCACCTCTCTTCTCCCACTCTCCCCTGTCCCCTCCGACGTCATCTCTGACATCGGAGGAGTTGGCCGCTTCTCATTGGCTATGTCGGGAGAGAGGGGGGCGGAATTTTCCTGCAGCAGGAAGAATTCAAATGTTGAATGCTGGGGAGCATTGGCCCTTTTTTCCGTGCTCCCAGCGTCCAGAGACCTGCTTCATCCTGCTCCAACTTCTTCCCTGCGCCGTCGGTTTTGGCGTGTTGACTGGCCCTGTGCAGGCATCGGCGGTTTCTTCTTTGTAATCTCCACATCGGCAATCCTGCCTGCTCTCCTCCTTCAGCAGCGGCTCCTAAGCAGGACGCCATTTAAGTGGCTGCTCCCCCCAAGACGGCATCTTAACATCGGCTTCCTCTTCGCAGCCTTTTTGGGTTTTACATTTTTAACTTTCAAGTTGAGCAGATGGCTCAGTTCCTGAGAAGCCCAGCCACATTTTCTTCTGCCTCAGGAGCAGAGACATTAGACCACGTGCACCATGCCTAGGCTACAAAGAAGGATGCTTCAACCCTACCACAAGATGATGCCTTGCTTCAGCGATCACCTGTATGACCAATGACCAAGACAACGGCCGGAAAGGTATATTGGTTCTGTGGACCTACCATTGCCAAGGTCTTTCCTGCATGCCCACACATGCCCACCCACTGCCTCCATACAGGTCCAAGGCGAATGTGTGTCTCTACCATACAATATACCCTCAACCTCTGACGAAGAGCGCTCAACGTGCAAAGCGCAGATTTGCCGGAGGAAGGACATAATAAGCCGGAGGAAAGGTGTGGTACGACAGCCCACGAAGCTGCCCCCCAGGCTGGGCAGGTCACTATTACTCATCTGCAAGGAGCACAACCTGAGGTAGAACATCCCATGACCAGCAATACTACAGATCGGAGAATCACTGAGATGCAGACGTCGATCATCCCCACTGATCTCTGCTCTAGCCACACAAACCACCATGTCTGCATGTCATGCTGCCGCCAAGCGAATCCACCAGTAGATCAACCCGCAGCAGGTCCGGATTGTGAAATAGGTGGCGTCAGTGGCGTATCTAGCATATGTAAAGATAAACACTTTCAATAATGATTAATATGATGTCCTATACTAAAGATACAAGAACAGCAAAGGCTAAGAACTAGCTTAAAAAATGAAGGAAAAAGCCTCCACCAAAGTGGTTTGTTAAAGGTGTTTGAGTGGTCACCTCATTGGCAAAAAACTTTCAAAGTGCATTAAAGCCTTATGCTGTGCTTCGCTAATGAAAATAAAAGATAGAAGAAAACTTTCAACTTATCTTCAGCTGATCGGTACACCAATGATCAGCGTTTCACAATAAGTTGCCTCAGGGTGTATCCCGACCGATCAGGCTTCTCTTCAAATGGGACGCCAAATCGTCTCAACACCTTTAACAAACCACTTCAGTGGAGGTGGAAGGGCCCTTTCTGAGACTTTTTCCTTCATTTTTTAAGCTAGTTCTTAGCCTTTGCTGTTCTTATATCTTTAGTATAGGACATCATATTAATAATTATTGAAAGTGTTTATCTTTGCATACATTGTGTTTTCATGTTATCTGGGTCATTTGTACCTAGCATATGTGACATCCGGGGCTCATCATTTTTTGACCCCCCCCCCCCCAATCTGTATGAAAAACATGATTTTTAGTAACAATCCAAATGTCACACAAGAATATTCCTAGGAAAAAGCAGCATCTTACATAATGCAGTACATCAATACACCCATTGTAAAACTTAACAAGCCTGATTAGTACAGATCAATCCTGCAATCAATCCTAACAGAAAACCATGTCTTTTGAACACACCTTCACCTAGTATGGAATATGTAATCACAAATTAACCCCTCCCCTTTTACAATAGGGTGGTTTTTAGCCATGGTGGTAACAACTCTGACGCTCATAGAATTCTGAGCCTCACAGCTGCTACCACCACAGCTGGCGCTAAAAAAACGCTCCAGTTTTGTAAAAGAGGGGATAAAATCGAAATACATAGACAGAGATTAAATTGAACCACCAAGAAGCTGGACTCTGCATACAATGTAACACCACAGAAACAATGACACATGTGTCCTAAAGCAATAAATAAATAAATATAAATTTTTTTTTCTACCTTTGTCTTCTCTGGTTTCTGCTTTCCTCATCTTCTTGTTACTCTCTTCCTTTCATCCACTGTCTGCCATCTCTCTGCCCCTATATGGCATCTTCTCTCCTTCTATGCTCCTTCCATCTCTCCTTTCACCCCCATTGGTCTGGCATCGCTCTCCTCTCCTTCCCTCTCCCATACCTCTCCTCTGCAATCCCTTTTCCCCCCTCATTTTCTACATCTGTCTAGATTACATTCTTACTACCCTGTCATCAATTTCCTTTTTTATTGTCTACCTACAGCTTGTGACATTTTTCCCTCACCTCCTCCAGTATTTCAGTAACTCAATCCTTTTCCCCCACCATGTGCCCTCCTTTTATTTATCCCCTCCTTCCATCATGTGCCCTCTTTCTCTACCCCTTCCATCTAGTACCTTCTCCTCTCTGTCCACTTCCATCCAGCGCTTGTCCCCTCTTTCTCTCCTCACCATTTTCTTCCTGCATCTGTTCCCTTATTTCTCCCATCCGCTTTTCCATCCAGCATAGGCACCCCCCTCTACCCTCCCCACTACTATCCAATGTCTGCCCTTTCTCTCTCCATCCACCCCTTGTCTCTCCCTTCCCCCTACTTCCTTCAGCATCTGCCCCTTTCTTTCCCTTCAATCCAATTCCATTTAGTATCCTTCTCCCTTATGTCTCTCTCCCCTTTCCCTGCACACCAATTCCCTCAGCACCACCCTGCCCCCTTTCACTACCTCCACTACTCTTCCATACCAGCAGTCCTGCTCCCTTCATGCAGCTAGGCCCCGCGGTGACTGTAGCTTCCGGTCCACCCCACATACTTGCTCTGGAGCAGAGTCGACAGTTAACCTAAGGTGCAGGAAGGTCCCGCCATGACTATGTCTGTCGGCTCCGCTGCAGAAGAAGTAAGTTACGTCGGAAGGGGTGGAAAGGTCCCGCGAGCAATGACTGCGTCTTCCGGGTCCACCCCCTCTGACGTAACTTACTTCTTCCGGAGCAGAAACGGCAGGCGTAATTATCTCGGGACCTGAGTACGGCTGCCGACTCTGCTCCAG
This sequence comes from Geotrypetes seraphini, assembly GCF_902459505.1. Lineage (NCBI taxonomy): Eukaryota > Metazoa > Chordata > Amphibia > Gymnophiona > Dermophiidae > Geotrypetes > Geotrypetes seraphini. Next base: position 23,909,679 of record NC_047097.1, on the reverse strand, counting down.
AGCAAGTAAGTCGGATGGGGTCGGCTGTGCTTTGGGTGGCGTAATTGTGCCAAATGTTGATACTAGCCCAGATTGCAAACGCCTTGCATTAAAGGAGCAACTGGCAAGCTCTCGTCCAGTTCCCAAAAAAAGTCCTCTTTTCACCTGTTGCACTGGACGAGGCGCAGTAACTCTGCGGCGCTTCCTTACGTGCTGGAGCCCCGCCCCCGCTGCGCCTCCCCGCGCGGCCAGTGTGAACTCGGCGCCCGGCGCGAGCGCTTCAGTCCTTTTTTTGTTTTCCCGCCAACCATGTACGCGCTCCTCTCCACCGCCCTGGCCGGGCTGCTCTTCTTGCCGCTGCTGCTGAGCTCCCTGTACCCCTATGCGCTCCAGGACCTGGGCGCCTTCGTCTCCATCTTCTTCCAGGCGAGGAAACTGAGGAGGCGCGAGCGCAAGGTGCCTTACTTCACCGTCCTCGACCGCTTCCTGGAGCAAGCGCGGAAGGTGCCCGACAAGCCTTTCCTGCTCTTTAAAGACCAGGTGCTCTCGTACGCCGAGGTCGACCGCCGGAGCAGCAGAGCGGCGCGCGCCTTGCAGACCAACGGCCGGCTGAAGCAGGGGGACTGCGTGGCGCTCTTCTTGGGCAACGAGCCGGCTTTCGTGTGGCTTTGGCTGGCCTTGGCCAAACTGGGGTGCTCCGTTGCCTGCCTCAATATTAACATTAGGTCCAAGTCCTTGTTTCACATTTTCAAATGCAGCGGCGCTACAGTTCTTATCGCAGATCCAGGTGAGCCGCTGCGAAACGAAGGGAGGTTAAGTTCTGAGCTCTCTAATGAAGGGGGGGGAGGGCGGCTTTTGCTAAAATATCAGGATTCCAAACTCCTGGAGTTGTGAAAATGACCTGGAGGAAAGACTTTTGCAATGTTTTTCTGAAAACTTGTTTAATTTCAATAGCTTAATGCCATGCTGTAGTGTAGTAAGGGGCAAGGTCTCGGTAGGGGCACTGGCACACGTCCTCCTCTGCCCCCCCCCCCCCCGGGCTCTTTCCCAACCCCCCCTTGCCGTCCGCCCCTTCTCTTGTACCTCTTTAACGTTCCCTGCGCGTGCAACATTACGAACTTGACGCCCCTGTCGCCTCTCTCTGACATCACTTCTGGGCCCCGCGCCTAGGAAGTGACATCAGAGGGATAGCTGATATGATGCGGGCAACAAGTTCGTAATGTTTTTTGTGCAGAGAAAATTTAAAAAGTACAAGGGAAGGGGGGCTGGGAAAGGAGGGGTGCCACCGCCCCGGGCACCACTCATCCCTACTATGCCACTGACTATGCCATGTTCCTCTTTTTGGTGTGAGGTTTCCGAGTATCTCTGTGTATTTCGGATTTATTAGTGTTTTAGCCCCCCTGTGCTTCTAGTTATTAAACTAATTTTCCATACCATTTTCCCAGGGAGCTCAGAATGGTTTACAATTCATGGGTGTCCAACCTGCGGCCCCGAGAAGTATTTTGTGTGGCCCTGGTCGAGGGGATATAGTATTTTCCTCTGCTGCCCCTGGGTGTTTACCGTCTTGCCGGCTCTCTCCTCGGTCTTGCTGCAGTGTTTGTACGGCTCCAGAAAAACATTTTTCAGTCAATGCGGCCCAAGAAAGCCAACAGGTTGGATACCTCTGGTTTACATGAATTTATTCAGGTATGCAAGCATTTTTCCCTGTCTGTCCTTTTGGGCTCACAATCTATCTAATGTACCTGGGGCAATGGGAGATCAGGTTACCCATCCAGGGTCACAAGGAGTAGCATGGGCTTGAACCCACAACCTCAGGGTGCCAAGGCTGCAACTCTAACCACTGTGCCACACTCAGTCATAGTGTGATAAAAGATAGCATGGTATTCTACTCATACACTTGGAGATTTAACCCTAGACTTCTTAATGCATCTAACTTTCAGGAAACTTCTAAAATATATAACAGGTTATTGTTCCTTTAATAAAATAAAAGATACTTCCCACTTCATCTGGTGGAATGCATTTAAAGCCTATTTGAGAGGTATCATCATTGGGTTTTCTATTAAATGGCATAAGAAACAATCCATTTTTCTCAATATATTAGAAGAATAAATAAGGGTACGCTACAAATTCTAAATATATCTTCCAAAATCTTTGTAAACTCAGACTTGAGTATAGCAATATTTGTACTGAAATATCACAGGATCAATTAATAACTCTTGGCGTGAGATGCTTCTCTGAACAAAACAAAGCTGGTCGCCTTCTTGCTAAGTATTTAAAAAGGAAAAGACTCTGCTCAAAAATTTCACTGATAATACCCTGATTGCCAAAGATCAAGAACTCCTTTAATATATTTCAGGATTTTTTAAAATTATACTTTATATTCTAGTGACTCTCTACATCTGATACTGAAATTGACTATTTCTTATCTAAATTGAATATTCCTCAATTGGTTAGAGACAAATTAGAGCTGTTAGGCTTACCTATTTCTATCACTAAACGGAGCAAATGTTTTTCTTGGCACCTTATAAATGAAATTATAAAATTACACCAACAAAAATTAAATTTGAAAGTTATTTATTTAAAGTTCTTTAAGCAATGTATGGGTAATTGTAACAACAATGAAGCTAAAGTAGATAGAATAGAATGCGATGGATGTGCTTGTTTTTGAGTGCAAATTAACTCAAAACTTGGCTCAATAGTTGATAAGCAAGCATAAATTTCATCATCCACCATCTGCAGTCATTCTCTTTTTTTCAATTTAATTTCTGTCGGAGCTGAAAATCCAAGTTTGCAAAAATAAGAAGATCCAAACGGTGGTAAAGCCTTGATTGCTTTGTTTCTGCATAAAAAATTAATAAAACTAAAATTACTTGCCCTTAGTTTTCAAGGACCAATCACATTTAAAAAAAATGATGCTTGTCTTGGCGGTTGTATCCTTACACATGCAAGCGCGCATAACATTTGACAGACTCTTGCGTACATATCATCTCTTCTAGTGTATACTTATGAATGGAATTTTTTAAAATAAAGCAAAATTCTGGAATGTCTCATGGCACATCCGGAATCTCTTCGGGGCACACAGTTTGAGAGGCACTGCTATAGATGGAATTAATTAAGCAATTAAATCTTTCCCTCTGAATAAGTCTCCTGGACCTGATGGTTTTTCAGCTGAATTTTTAAAATCATTTACCACCCCCACCCTATGATCTTGCCAGTTTACCTGTAGTATTTCATGAAGATGCTTGGGGTGCCATCGTACAAACTCTACTGCAGCTCGGGCTGAAGTAAAAATCCAATGTGAAGAGGGCTAAGGTACACTGAAACTAATCAACAGGGACTAGTCTTTGACCCAACATGAGCCGTGTTTTGGCATACAATGGACATCGGGGGTCTTGCCATTCTCATTGTAGTTTGCAGATTATAAATACACCATCCCCTCTAGACCATCTGAATGAGCATGAATTTTGTCAACTCATTCCAAATTGGATGGTCTTGAGAAGACGCTGTATTTATAATCTGCAAACTGCAATGAGAACAGCAAGACCCCTGATATAGGCGTTGTATGCTAAAACACGGCTTGTGTTTAGTCAATAAAGATTAGTCTCTTGTTCGGTGAAGCCCTTTGTGCTTTTTTTGCCTGAAGTAAAGTCTTACAAGAGAGCAGCAGGGTCACTCGAGATGAAGAGCAACTTTTTACTCATGGTCCAGATGTTCTTGGTAGATATGTCACCTTTGAGATTATCTGTCCCAGAGAATCCCTGGACTGGGCTGCTGAACCTCCCTAAACCAATAATATTTACTTGATCCAGAATTCAACTACCAGTGTCCGTCTCTTCTTTCCACTATCTTCAAAGATGGCAGTGCCTGAGCAGTATCATTGTCAAGATGCAACACTAGAGGTCAGCCTACCAAACAAGGCAGCGCTTCCCAATAAGCAATCCCTTATTTGGTAGACTGATCTCTGGTGGTGCAACCAAGACATTACCAGGAAGTGAGGGACCGTATTAGATGCTTTGCTAGATTAAGTAAGTAGTAGTGGACTAAGCGGATAGGTCAAGTCCAATAGCACGGAGGCTCACTGGTTATGGGCATTACTGTGCTTAGTGCAAGGGATGCCTTGGCTCGTTGCTCTGAATCAGATAGCTGTAGGGGTAGGTGGCTACCAAACCTCACTGGACCACCCTAGAATTTTTGCAGGGAGGCGGTCAGGTGATCCAAGGAATTTCTGAATGTAGGGGTAGGTGTTGGGGATTGGTGAGTCCATCCTTCCCCCCCCCCCAATGTCTCTCTTCCTCTCACTCATTGAAAAGAAGAGGCACATATACACCTGATGCAGCACTGGGAGTGTAATATTTTTTAGAATGCTATTCACTACAGTTAAACACACCATCCCCCAGATTCTATAAAGGTCGTACAAAGTTGGGTGTCTAAATTTGGCTATGTAGGTCAGATGCACATACAAATTAATGAATTAACGACGTGTCAATAGTCAATAATTGGAATGAATTGGCATCAAATTTGGATTTGCGCATGCATCTGGCCTAGTCACTATTTTATAACATTGACACCTAACTTCACGGGGCTTGCCGGTATCAACAGCCTTCACAGCAGGCTACCTTTTGGCCAGTTGTGGATCTTCCCTTTGCTGCATCCTGCCTGCTATTTCCTGTCAGTGGGATGCGGCAGAGAGAAGATCCAGGACTGGCCGAAAGCAGCCTGCTTGTGCATGCTGTTTACTCCTGGCAAGCAAGGTAATGCTTAGAAGGCTGGAGGGAAGGAGGGAGCAATGCTGGACTAGGAGCTTGAGAGATAAGGGGAGAAGGCGTACACTTTGGGGATGGCAGTGCCACTTGAGGGGGGGGGGTTTGGGGGCACCGCCATTGAAGTTGGCTCAGGGTACCATAATTCTTTGAGCCAGCCCTGGCCTACAGGCGGGATCTCTTAGGGAGAGGAGGAGATAGTGGGTGCAGCGGATGAGCAGACTTGATGTGCCATTTGACCTTCATCTGCCATCATGTTTCTGTGTTTCTAAGGTTTTATTTTTAAAGATCGAAATGGTGCTTTATGTACAATCCAGGACACTTTGCTTCATTAGACAGAATGTTCTTTCTCTGAGACAAGTTTTTAAATTCTTTTTTGTAACATAGTATAAGAATTTCACGGTGTTCTGAATTCATTGCAGGCCCTTGATTTCTGGTGTCCTTGTAGCTAAAAAATGTACTGTGCTCTTAGAATGATTTTGAAATAATAATAAACAAGTCAATTCACTTGCATAAAAGATTAGATACAAATTAAACAGTTACAAAGGAAATTGTTTACTTATTTAGTCCACAAACTTGTGATCCAAGAACAAGGAAAAATAAACAAGGTATAATAAAAAATCAATAGGACAGAATAGAAGACATTTTAAATCCCAAACAGCTGGTTGGTTAGATAATGGTATAGCCATTGGTCCAATAACTACTCCCCCCCCCCCCCCCCCGAAGGGCGGTTCTTTAGCCACAATAAATTCAAGTAATTGTTTTGGCTCAAAAAAAACAACCATCTAACCCCCTGAGGTTCAAATAACGTGATATAAGGATTTATATTCCACTATTATCTTCACAGTTCTAAGCAGATTACAATCTAAAAAGCTAGTACAATACCTGGGATTTGCATTAGGAAATACAGTGATTTTCTATATAGAATACAATAGTGCTTTTAATGCATTCTCTGTTTAACATATATCTGTGAAAGAGGATAGCTTTAATTCTCCTTCTCCTGAAATCTAAATAGCTATGAGAATTCCATAACAATCCGACAGAATCTTGTAGTACTCGGAGCTGAACCCGGGCGCTTTAGTTAACTTAAGCTTCTTTATGCCTAGCTGCACCTCTGCGGGACTAATAGGCGCATTCAGTCGCTCCAATTGAACAGCTGTCAGCTTGGATAGTGTCAGCCCCTGAAAGAAAGCATCCTGATTGTTGTGACTTGAGGCTGGGTGTTAGGGTTTGATTGTGTTTGCTTGGGGGTTTTCTAATACTTCAAATGTGTTGGGCATTCAATCAAGAGGTTTTTGTACTATGATTCATATGCTGTCATGCTCTTTCGCTTGTTGATTTCCCTAGATGTTGTGCTTTTATCTGCGTTCCCTTTGCAATTGCTAATAAAGATTAAAAAAAAAAAGAATTCAATTAAACCTTACATATAATCTTTTCCCATAAGAACATAATAGCGATACTAGGTCAGACCAATGGTCCATCTAGCCCAGTACCCTGTTTCCACAATGTTTAATCCAGGTCACAAATACCTAGCAAAAATCCAAACAGTAGGCAGTATTCCATGCTACCAGTCCCAGGGCAAACATTGGCTTCCTTCATGTCTGTCTCAATAGCAGACTATGGACTTTTCCTCCGGGAACCTGTCCAAAGCTGTTACCATATCCTCTGGTAATGCAATCCAGACAGAGCTTAACTATTTTCCAAGCAAAAAATATTTCCTCCTATTGGTTTCAAAAGTATTTCCCTGTAACTTTTATTGAGTGTCCCTTAGTCTTTGTAATTGTTGATAGAGTAAAGAAAAAAAAATGATTTGCTTGTACCCATTCTAAACTGTTCATGATTAAATTCTATCTCCCCTCAAGACGTTTTTTCAAGCTGAAGAAGTCTAGCCTCTTCAATCTTTCCTCAGACAAGAGGAGTTCCATCCATTTATTAGAATCTATTAACGTGGACAAATGGAAAGTGATGCAGTTTGGGCAGAATAACCCAAATCATAGTTGACCAGATGCTAGGTTCCACCTTTGATCAGTACCCAAGAAAAAGATCTAGATGTTGTTATCTTAGATATGCTGAAACCTACCGCCCAATGTGCAGTGGCGGTCAAAAAAGCAAAATGCTAGGAATTACTAGAAAAGGTATGGTAAACAAGACGAAAAATGTTATAATGTCTTTGCATCGCTCCATGGTGCGCCCTCATTTTGAGTATTCTGGTCGACATATCTCAAAAAAGATATAGCAGAATTAGAAAAGGTTCAAGATTTAGAGTGGAACAATTACAACAGACTATATAACAAATACTCTAAATCCTATTGCGTTCTGGACTCATGCCCCCCAGAAATCATGAAAGCGGCACCTTTAGTATTTAAACTATCGTTGATGCAATATTTGGCTCATAACCTAAAAACTGGGAAGTTCCTCTCTAATAATGGTCACATAATAATAACCACAATTCTAAAAAATCGAAAAGAATCTTCAGCTATAATATCCAACTACAGACCAGTAGCATCCATTCCGTATATTTTAAAAATTATGGAGGGATTGGTACACACCCAACTGATGGATTATCTGGATCAGTTCTCTCTCCTACATAAAACTCAATCCGGTTTTAGACCGTTATTCAGTACTGAGACAGTAATTGCGGCTATTTTAGACAATCTGCGCCTACTGTTTAGTAAGGGCCTTAATGCCCTGGTTATGCAATTCGATATGAGTTCTGCCTTTGATCTAGTAGACCACGGGAAACTGCTGCAATGCCTAGACACCATTGATATCAGGGACGAGGTGCTGAATTGGTTCTGTGGCTTCCTTATGTCCCGCACTTATCAAGTACGTTTTAATTATGAACTTTCAGATACCTGGAGCAATCCATCCGGTGTGCCACAAGGGTCTCCGCTATCTCCATTGCTCTTCAACGTCTACATGTCCTCACTAGGCATGCAGCTAACCCAGTTGGGGATAAAACTATTTAGTTATGCAGATGATTTTACGATCATCATCCCATTTGTTAATTCTATCTCTGAAACTATTCCTAAAGCTTCAGAAGCCATAAACGTGATGGAGCACTGGATGACAACCTTTAGGCTCAAACTTAATTCAGAAAAGACAACTTTCTTCGTTGCTTCGCCACATCCTCTTGACACCAAATCACCACTATGTATCAATAATCTTAATTACCCTATCCAACCTACCATAAAGATACTAGGTGTAACTTTGGATCAGTGCCTAACCATGAAAGACCAGGTGGACTCCTTGATAAGAAAGGGATTTTTCACTCTCCGGAAACTCAGATCCATTAAAGCTTATTTCGATACAGCGGCATTCAGAACCCTAGTCCAATCCCTCGTACTGAGTCTACTTGACTACTGTAACATTGCCTATTTAGCAATTTCCCAAAAGAACATGCAGCGTTTACAATTGATGCAAAATGCAGCGGTCAAACTGATCTTTGGGCTGAGGAATTTTGACCACGTGACACCCTACTACCGGCAGCTGCATTGGCTGCCAATGGAGGTGCGCGTAAAGTTTAAATTCACCTGCTTCTGCTTCAAAGCACTACACGGACTTGCCCCTAAATATATAACTGACCTTTTCGTCTTCTCAGCCAACAGACACAAGAGAAGCTCACATTCCAACTTCGTTTCCCCCCCAGTGAGAGGTTGTAAACTGAAAAAACACCATGACCATCTTCTCTCGCACCAAGCAGCATCATGGGGTAAAGACCTAGAACAATTGCTTTCGCCCACTACTTATGAGGAATTTAGGAAACGTCTGAAAACACACCTGTTCCTAAAGTATCTAGACAACTGATCCTCTCTTCTCTCTCCCCTCTATAGCGATTAACTTGTTCTATTGATCACTCTCTTCTCAAAAATGAATTTCCTGTCCTATTAACCCTCTTTCTTCCTCCCCTCTTAAAGTCAATCAATTTGTACCTTTGCTTAATCTTTGTAAACCGCATAGAACTTCAGGGTATTGCGGTATATAAGCTGTTATTATTATTATAAAGGCCAAATGGCCCATCCAGTTTGCCCATCCAAAGTAGCCATTATCTCTTCCTTTCTCTGAGATCCCACGTGACTATCCCAGACTTTCTTGAAATCAGACAGTCTCTGTCTACATCACCTCTACCAGGAGATTGTTCCACACATCTACCACCCTTTCTGTAAAAAAGTATTTCCTTGTAGATTATTCCTGAGCCTATTAACTCTTATCTTCATCCTATGCCCTCTCATTCCAGAACTTCCTTTGAAATGAAAGAGACTCGATTCATGCACAGTTATGCCACGTAGGTATTTAAACATCTCTATCCTATCTCTCCTCTCCTGCCTTTCCTCCAAAGTATACAGATTGGGATCGGTCAATGGGCTTCCCTCAGTAATGATCTAACATGATCATATTTTCTGAGCCAAGTGATAAGTTTGATGGCTGTATTCTGTATTGTTTGAAGATGTTTTAAGTTCCTTGTCCTTGATTTCTTTGTAGAGAACATTGCAGTAGTCAAATTGGTTGATCACTAAGGACAAGAATATTCATTGCAGAGGGTTGTAGTCATGATCTTATTAAATCATTCTGAGTTTATGAAATGGACATTTTGATGACCTCTGAGATTTGTGAAGAAAATGTTAAGGAGTTCTCTCTGATTACACCTAAGATCTTGGATGCAGTACAGGAAAGACCCTGATGGGGCCGGGCAGAGTCAACCTGTCTCAATTGCTATCTCTGCTGGCCACCATGCATGTTTTCAGGACTCGCTGGTCCAGTGCAGGGAGGGAAAGAGACCTGGAGAAAAAGGGACTGAGGAGATGTGGGATCTATAAGGGGAGCAAAGGAAAGGCAGAAAGAATGACTGATTCAAGGGGAAGTGGGGAAGAGATGCTGTACCAGGGGTTGGGGGTGCAGGAGGAAGGCAAGAGAGGGAGGAGAAACTGGACATGGGGAGGGACAGGGAGGAAATGCAGACCATGGAGGAAGCACCATGAAAGGCACACGGAGGAGAGATGATGGATATAGAGGGAGGCTATAGATACACAGATGACGGTTGCTGAGCATAGGGTGAGGATAGGGACGGACCCACAGGAGCGATGCTGTACAGGATGGCTAGGGACCCAGAAAAAAAAAGGGCAGTGGACATAGAGAAAAAAATGTTAAATGCATAGGGGACCCTGGAAAGAAAGTTTAACAAAAGCAGAGGAAAGTGTAGACACTGGGACCAAAGCAATGACCAGATAACAAAAGTAGGAAAGAGTTTCATTTCCTTTTCTGAATTTATTAATTGTAAATATGTCAACTTTGGAAAAGTGCATTGCTGGTATCTTGCATTTCAGGTTCTGTTTCTATTACTGTGACAGGTTTTCTTTGTTTAGGTCTGGAATGTATGTGCTTTCTTCAGGATATGTTCACTGGAGCTCTTAAAGGATTCTTTTTCTTTCTCTTCCAGTCCCCCCACCCCCCACTGTCTCCACTGCCTTGGGAGAGATAGCATTATAGAGGGCCCATCTTAATTTTTCTACCTGGGGCCCATTAAATCCTAGCTACATCACTGTTGTAGAGATGTATCTGAAGAATGAAAACATTTTCTTCCTGGGTTATGCCATCTGCTGGCACTGCCCAGAAGTCTGTGGGATTGCCAGTGGCTACTACATCCAGTTTTTCTCTTGTTGCAGATGTTTGGGTTTTATGCTCAGATCACACCGTCTGTTTCACCCCTTTGTACAGTGTTGCAGGAAAAGAGGGAGCTCTGCACTCCTCTGGGCTAGATGACAATTTCAAGGCCAAGGGAGATTTTAGCTTTCTGTTTCCAAAAAGAGCTCTTGGTAACCTAGCAAAAGGAGCTTGCAGGGTGAGTTGGGAGGGAATTGTTGGGCTGGGGAGACTGCTGCATGCCCGTGTACTAAAAATCTGCCCTGCATAGTAATTGCAGGAAAGATGCTTGGCATGGCTTCTCTTTTACCGTACAGGCTTTGCACTTACTGTGCATTAATTCTTGAAACTAATACACAGGATATATAAAATATTGCTGTACTTTGGTAAAAAGGCCACCAAGTTTGTATTTATTTATTTAAAACATTTATAATCCGCTTTAAACCAAAGCGATACACAATATGAAATGCATCACATTTCCGCAATCATCTTAAGTGCTGGCCGCTGATTTGTTTTCGTTTTAAATACGTATTGTGTATCTGTCTACATTGTGAACGGCTCTGTAAAAAGTGGGTTATAACTAAAATAAAACAAAACCAAACAATAAAAACTGAACGAATAAAAACATAGAAGTCAAAGAAGAATACTACTCATCATAATGTCTTTACAAAGAGGAGGATGTTGACAAGATATATCACCTGCAGTTAGTCTAATCTTCTCATTTAAGGAAAAAAGCTTGTGCAAAAAATGAGTTTTTAGTAATTTTCTGAACTGCAATAAATTTCCACAGAATCTCAAAATTCCAGAAAGGGCATTTGGAGTTCGATTGATTGTCCTTCCCAAAATTTAATATTTTCACTGACCAGAATGTCACCTTTAGCTATCTTTTTGTAGTTTACTGTATATAAAAGAATCTTTTTTTGGTTATCACGCTAGCACCTGAAGTCATCTAATTTTAAAACACCTCGCTTTATTTAACCATCGCATAGAGTTCAAGTTCCTATTGCTGACCTACAAGTGTGTTCATTCTGCTGCCCCTCAATATTTCTCCTTTCCATAGCAAAGCAGCAGATGAATCCAGACTAGTGGGTATAGCTCACATCGACCAGCAGGTGGAGATAGAGAACTGATTAACAGTTGGCCTTAAAGCCTGGTGTTCCTCTTGTTACTTCAGTTTTGCTCTATCTCCCAGCAGGAATGGAGCTTACTCTACTAGCTCCTGGATTCTGGCTGGGGCCGGTTTAGGTGGTGTTCCTGTGGCTTCCTCTGTTGAGACTCTGTCTCTTCAGTAGGACAGGGGTGCCTGGCTGATCGGTGCCGGCTTTGGGAGCTACACCTGGGCCCTCCCAGGTCCCTTCTCCACCCTCCCCTCCGTTTGTTTGAGCGGGTTCTTGGGCCACTGCAGGAGGTTTGTGCTTAGGTTTCTTCATTCCAGTTAAAAAAAAAAAAAAAAAAAAAAAAAACCAACGACTTCCTGCTTGTGCTGAGCCATGCTGTGTTCGTGTGGCTTTCAGTGCGATTACCAGCTGTTACCCGACTGCAGTTAGAGCGGGGGACCGGTTGGTGAGTAACGTTGTTTGCTGTCTGCCTCCTCTTGCGTTCGTTGGTCGTTCGGGTCGTTCCGGCGGTAGCGGGGGGTGGGCGGAGTCGGCGCGGCGGCGTGTTGCCGCGTTTGTGAAAAAAAAAAAAAAAAAAGTTTTTTGTATCGCCGTTTTTTGCGATGGCAGCAGAGGCTACTCAGCGGTGCTCGCGCTGTGGGAAGCGCCGAGCACTGTCGGGCTTCTGCTCTGCAGGGTGTGGGGATACACCGGCAGAAGATGCCTTCCTGCAAGCGTGTGAGTTAGCCATCTCCCGTGTCAGTGGGGCACGGTCTACTTCCCCGGGCCTCGAGGGTGACTCGGGGGGACTGCAAGGCTCTGCCGCGGCTGAGGGGAGGTCAGCGGCGGTCGGGGAGCCAGGGTCGCTAGGGGACGGCGCGGCTGCGCGCCCTAGCATTGATCAGGCAGGTTCTTCTTTAATGGGGGTGAGTTCCTTCTCCCCGGAGTTTGTTATGCTATTGCACCGAGCTTTTCTGCTACAGGGCTCGCAGCCGGCCCAGTCGGTACCGGCGACCTGGCCGTCCCTCCCTGGGCCTTCTACCTCCACGGGCTTATCCGGTGCTAATGCCGGCCCGACTACGGGTCCTGTACTGTCGCCTGGGCGGTCGCAGGGGGCGAAGAAACGCAGACTCGCGACCGTGGACGCGGAGGGTAATCTTCCCTTAGCACCTTTCTCCCTTCCTGAATCATTAGAGGAAGGGGAGGTCTTAGATTGGGAGGCAGAGGATCCCCCGGGCAGGGAAGTTGATGATCCTTCCGCGCTCCGGCTGTTTCATAGAGAGGAGCTGGCGTCCTTGATTTCCAAGGCTTTGCAGGGTTTAAATATCTCTCAGGAGGATGCTAAGGTGTCGGGTAACCCCCTGATGGCAGGTACGCGTAAGCCACCTAGGTCCTTTCCGGTGCATGAAGCCATGCAGGAGCTGATCTCGGCGCAATGGGATACGCCGGAGGCCAGTTTACGAGTGGCAAAGGCCATGCGGCTCCTGTATCCGGTTGACCCGACCGAACTTGAAAAGTTTCGGTTACCTAGGGTGGACGCTTTGGTGGCAGCGGTAACGAAAAAGACTACCTTGCCGGTGGAAGGGGGGGTGGCACTAAAGGATGCGCAGGATAGGAAGATTGAATCTTCACTAAAAATGTCCTTTGAAGTAGCTGCGGTTACCTTACAGGCCGCTATTTGCAGCTCGTATGCGGCGAGGGCATGTTTGCAGTGGTCACAAGGGATGACCGATAATTTAATGGTGTCCGGGGGTTCTGTCCCTTCGGAACTGGCTGATTTGGAGTCAGGCTTGGCCTATTTGGCAGACTCCTTATATGACATTATTCGAGCATCTGCGAAACAGATATCTCTGTCAGTGGTATCGCGCAGATCCTTATGGCTCCGACATTGGGCAGCAGATGCTGCATCCAAGCTTAGGCTGGTGAGACTCCCTTTTAAGGGAGGTTTATTATTTGGAGAGGACTTAGAGAAATTGGTGAAAGATTTTGGGGATACCAAAACACAGCGTCTACCGGAGGATAGGGCTAGGCCCCCGGTGAGGTCCTCCTCGTCTAGACCGCGCTTCAGAGATGTGAGGCGGTCCAGGCCTGGTAAACCATTCTTCAGATCAGCATATGGTTCTTTCTCTGCGGCGAGGCCTAGGTTTCAGCAGAGGAGTTCCTTTCGTACAACGAAACCCTCTTCAGGTCAGCCAACACGTACCCCACCAAGTCGCACTCCGCAATGACGGTGGCTTGGCTCCCTCCGCCCTGCCCTTAGGGGGCCGGCTTTCGGCGTTCCGGGCGGAGTGGGCCACAATCACGTCAGATCAGTGGGTGTTGGACATTGTTCGGGAAGGGTACAAGTTGGAGTTCGCCTCTCCCGTCGAAGATTCTTTCTTGGTGTCCCCGTGCCATGGGGCGGCCAAGGGAGAGGCGGTCCGCATGACTCTTCAGGGGCTGCTCGATCTGGGGGCGGTGGTACCGGTACCCCCGGAAGAGGTAGGCCGCGGGATATATTCCCTGTACTTCATTGTTCCAAAGAAGGGGGGGTCGTTCAGACCGGTGCTGGACCTCAAAGTGGTCAACAGATTTCTCAATGTTCGCCATTTCCGGATGGAGACGGTACGCTCGGTCATTGCGGCAGTTCGACCGGGAGAGTTCCTCACGTCCCTAGATCTCAAGGAGGCGTACCTACATATCCCGATCTGGCCTCCGCATCAGCGGTATCTAAGGTTTGCGATTCTTGGCCAGCACTATCAGTTTCGGGCAATGCCCTTTGGCCTGGCGACGGCTCCCCGCACCTTTTCCAAAGTCATGGTCGTGGTAGCAGCCTCTCTTCGCAAGGAAGGGATTCGGGTACACCCTTACTTAGACGACTGGCTGATCCGCGCCTCGTCCAGGCAGGAGAGTTTGTCGGTTACTCAGAGGGTAATATCTCTCCTTCAGTCGTTAGGGTGGATCGTCAATTTTCCCAAGAGTTTTCTGTCCCCGTCGCAGTCTTTGGTACATCTGGGGGTCAGATTCGACACTGCTCTGGGGAGAGTATTTCTACCCCGAGACCGGGGAGAGAAATTGCAGGCTCAGATTCGCCTACTTCTCGGGTCGCCCAGACCTCGGGTTTGGGATTATGTGCAGGTTTTGGGCTCCATGGTAGCGACTCTGGAGGTGGTCCCCTGGGCTCGGGGCCACATGAGACCCTTACAACAGTCGCTTCTCTCTCGCTGGTCCCCAGCTTCTCTGGACTACAATGTGCGTCTCCGATGGAGTCCTCGGGCGGCTCGCAGCATGCAATGGTGGCTACACGAGTTGCACCTGTGGCGGGGCATGCCGTTAGCCACACCGGAGTGGGTGGTGGTGACGACGGATGCCAGTCTGAGGGGCTGGGGGGCCCAGTGCCTGCAAGCATCGGTGCAGGGAGTGTGGTCCTTAGAGGAAGCACAGTGGCCCATCAATTTGTTGGAGTTAAAAGCGATCAGATTGGCGCTGAGGGCTTTTCAGTCCCTGATTCAGGACAGACCGACCAGAATCTTTTCGGACAGTGTCACGGCGGTCGCATATGTCAATCGTCAGGGGGGCACTCGGAGTCCGCAGTTGGCCGAAGAGGCAAGGATATTGTTTCAGTGGGCAGAAGGGCATGTTCCGCTTCTGTCGGCGGCATACATTGCGGGTCACGAAAACGTGCAAGCGGACTTCCTCAGCAGAAATCTTCTAGATCCGGGCGAGTGGGAGTTGTCGGCTTGAGCGTTCGACCTGCTAGTCCGTCGGTGGGGGTTGCCAGAGTTGGATCTCATGGCTTCGTCCCGCAATGCGAAGTTGCCTCGCTTCTTCAGCAGGCGCACGGAGAAGGGCTCGGAGGGGGTGGACGCGTTGGCCCTCCCATGGCCTCCAAATTCCCTTCTGTATGTGTTCCCGCCTTGGCCCATGATAGGGCGGGTGTTACAACGCATCGCTCTCTTTCACGGCAGGGTGATCCTGGTGGCTCCGGATTGGCCGCGTCGACCGTGGTACGCAGATCTCGTTCAGCTTTCAGTAGGCGATCGGGTGACGTTCCAGGTAACTCCGGACTTACTAACTCAGGGCCCAATCTGGATGGAAGATCCGGCCCGCTTTGGTCTTACGGCCTGGCTCTTGAGCGGTCAAGGCTAAAGAAGAAGGGCTATTCGGAGCAGGTGATTGCCACGCTTCTTAAAGCTAAGAAGATTTCGACTTCGACCTCCTATGCGAGGGTCTGGAAGATTTTTGATGCTTGGTGCGGTCGACAGGGAATCGCGCCCTTCCATGCATCTCTGGCGGCTATTCTTGCCTTTCTGCAGGAAGGCGTAGAGAAAGGATTAGCCTATAACTCTTTAAGGGTTCAGGTGGCGGCCCTTGCCTGTTACAGGGGCCGGGTGGCTGGCGCGTCGCTGGCGTCGCAGCCGGACGTGGTCCGTTTCCTCAAAGGGGTTCACCATATCCGCCCGCCGGTAAGGCGAATTTGTCCTTCCTGGAATCTTAAACTCGTACTGGGGAGGTTGCAGGGGGCACCTTTTGAACCCCTGTCAGCGGCCACTTTGAAGGATGTCACGCTGAAAACAGTGTTCTTGGTGGCAATGGCTTCGGCGAGGCGAGTATCGGAGCTTCAGGCGCTTTCTTGCAGAGAACCCTTTTTACGTTTTTCTGAGACGGGGGTGTCAGTGCGGCCGGTGCCGTCCTTCCTGCCTAAGGTGATTTCTTCATTTCATGTGAACCAGAGTGTATTCCTCCCGTCCTTCCGGAAGGAGGATTGGGGTAAACGATTTTTGTCTTTGCGTCGACTGGATGTGCGGCGTATGCTTCTCCATTATTTGGGAATGACGAATGATTTTCGTAGGTCGGACCATCTCTTTGTATTGTTCGCGGGTAAGAACAAGGGGATGGCGGCGTCTAAAGCGTCCATTGCGCGTTGGGTCAAGGAGACGATTGCTTCGGCTTATGTGTTGACAGGTAAGAAAGTACCGGAGCACCTTCATGCTCATTCCACTCGGGCATTGGCTACGTCTTGGGCGGAGTCCGGGGGGATGTCTTTGGAGGAAATTTGCCGAGCGGCCACTTGGTCGTCGGGTAATACCTTTTCGAAGCATTATCGCTTGGACGTAGCAGCCAGTGCGGAGGCAAGTTTTGGCACTGCGGTACTGGCGGAGGCGGCATTGGCGTCCCACCCGGTTTGAGTTTGCTTTGCTACATCCCACTAGTCTGGATTCATCTGCTGCTTTGCTATGGAAGGTAAAATTATGGTCTTACCTGTTAATTTTCTTTCCTTTAGAAGCAGCAGATGAATCCAGAGCCCCTCCCCAAGTGCACTGTATGTGTGTAGGGTGTTTGTTTATGGTTTCAGTTGGGATATGGTTGGTAATTGTATTATTTAGGGGTCCATTTTCTACTGGAATGAAGTTTTGTGGATGCTCATGCTCCTTTCGGGCTGCTTGGGCAAAATGCATAACTGAAGTAACAAGAGGAACACCAGGCTTTAAGGCCAACTGTTAATCAGTTCTCTATCTCCACCTGCTGGTCGATGTGAGCTATACCCACTAGTCTGGATTCATCTGCTGCTTCTAAAGGAAAGAAAATTAACAGGTAAGACCATAATTTTACCTTCTTATTTCTCCTTATACACCTCCCAGAGAACTCCATTCCTCAGATAAGCTGATCTTAGCTGTACCCTTCTCCTCCATTGCCAATTACATAAGAAATGCCTCCGCTGGGTCAGACCTGAGGTCCATCGTGCCCAGCAGTCCGCTCATGCGGCGCCCAACAGGTCCAGGACCTGTGCAGTAATCCTCTATCTATACCCCTCTATTCCCTTTTCCAGCAGGAAATTGTCCAATCCTTTCTTGAACCCCAGTACCGTACTCTGCCCTATTACACCCTCTGGAAGCGCATTCCAGGTGTCCACCACATGTTGGGTAAAGAAGAACTTCCTAGTATTTGTTTTGAATTTGTCCCCTTTCAACTTTTCCGAATGCCCTCTTCTTTTATTATTTGAAAGTTTGAAGAATCTGTCCCTCTCTACTCTCTCTATGCCCTTCATGATCTTGTAAGTCTCTATCATATCCCCTCTAAGTCACCTCAGTCCCAGTTTCTCCAGTCTCTCAGCGTATGAAAGGTTTTCCATTCCTTTTATTAGACGTGTCGCTCTCCTCTGAACCCTCTCAAGTAACGCCATATCCTTCTTAAGGTACGGCGACCAATATTGGATGCAGTACTCCAGATGCAGACGCACCATCGCCCGATACAACGGCAGGATAACTTCTTTCGTTCTCCTGCTGATGGCAGATAAAGGCCAAATGGCTCATTTAGTTTGCCCAACCACAGTAACCATTATCTCTTTTTCTCCGAGATCCCACGTGCATATCCCAGGCCCTTTTGAATTCAGACAGTCACTGTCTCCACCGCCTCTTCCTTTCATCTAGCTGCTCCCTATGCCTAGAATAAATGATCTGAGTTTGTCCGCCAAGCCCCTTCCCTTACCTTGTTTAAAAGGAGACTGAAAACCCACCTTTTTGATATAGCCTTCAATCCATAACCCTACTTCCCACTGCCCACCAATCCAGCCAGCAGATTCACTGTTCCCCTTAACTGTATCCTTAACATCCTGTTTGTCTGTCTTGTCTGTTTAGATTGCAAGCTCTTTTGAGCAAGGAATGTTTTCTTTGTGACTGTACAGCGCTGCGTGCGTCTGTTAAGCGCTATAGAAATAATTAGTAGTAGGGGGAAGCTATCAAAGTTGACAGCTGTTTTCGCACAGAGTCCCATTTTATGCAGTAAGACCTTGTGCTGAAGTAACCTTGTGGCAAAATATCCCATCTAAACAGTAGCACACTTTAAATTTCCCCTTAATATGCTCTCACTCCACATAAATCCTGAAGCAGGTTGTAACTGGCTTCTCCCAGGAGAATCCCAGCCAGATAAACTCATTGAACTTGTAGCTTAAAACATTACCAGGCTGGACTCTGTTCCTTAGCCAAACTTCTTTAATAAACTTAAAACAAAAAATTAAAAAAATACTTAGTTCAGTTGACCTCAAGGAATTTCCTCTTATGCAGAATCCATATTCCACCAGTGCATCCCAGAGAGAGGGGAAACTGGGAATTGATGCTGGTCCATAAGATACACTTTTTTCCACCCCCACCCTTATGGAGCGAAGACGACCCCCCCTCTTTCCAGTACCCTTTAATAACATTGCCCGCCCGCCGGCCCTTCCTTTTTAAAATACCCTCGCCCGCCTGCAGTACCTTTTTTAAATGCCCCCTGAAATCTAGTGGTCCAACGGTGTATGGGCCGGCAGGAGCGCACGGTCTACGCTGCTGCCTGGGCCTGCCCCGCTTTCTGAATGGCTGCGTCAGTAATTGCGGGACTCTTGATATACTTACAGTCACTTTATAGAGAGAAAGGGTTGCAGCTAATAAGCCTAAGAAAAGGTGAAGGGGCATTAAAGTTTTTATATGGGCATAGAAGAAACTACTACTTTGTTGATTGGTTACCCCAAACAAATTTGTCACTTTGAAAAGAAGTTGTGGGGTTGATTATTCAAAAGGGGTTAAACCCTGCTGAGCAAGCTGGCTGCTAATATTCAGGAGCACTTAACTGGTTACTGTTAACTGTGGAAGGCCAGGTGTGAGCTGGAGTGGAATTGAGCCATCAGTAGATTTGTGACGCAGTAGCAGGAAAGTGTATTGTGTTAGAAGTTTAAATGGGTGGGAGGAGGATGGGGAGATACTTTTAATTTGAGTGCAGTTAATTGTTGGATATGTAGAAGGGGGGATGATATCTGTTTGTCATAAAATATTATTTGAAAGAATTTAAGTGCTGTTAAAGTGTAAAATGTTTGTATAATATGTTGCACTTATTTTTGGCTTTAAAATGAATAAAGATATTAAAAAAAGTTTAAATAAGTTGTTTTTAATTTTTATGATGGGGTTTGCATGCAAGCAAAGGAGATACACCTTATTAATATATGTAGACATAATATCTTTTTGCACTAACAAATCTGTTTGAGGTACATATTTGAGACCAAAAGTGGACAGTTTCTCTGATACCCGTTCACCTATAGTTAAACCCTTTAGCCTGTCACCTGTATCTGTTGCTAAAGAGGCAGGTTATATACAGGTCACTGGTTAAACATAATCTCGTAAAAGATAAGGTTACTTAGAATGGCTAAAGTTAAGTAAGGTAAAGGTATTACTCAAATGCAGTGAAAAATGTGAACTCTGTTAATTTTTTTTCATGATGACAGCAGGGGAAAAAGAAGACTTTTAAACTGGGAGAAAAAATGGAACTATCTGTGCTCTGAACGTAGATTAAAATTTCGCTATAGCTTTTGAATTTTAACTGCAGTAATTTCTTGCTCAGTATTTAAGACCAATTATTCTTTGAAAAGCGCTGGTATGGCTAGTTTCAGTTAGGGCGCTGGTCTTTGACCAGAGGGCCGCTGTGTGAGCGGACTGCTGGGCATGATGGACCACTGGTCTGACCCAGCAGCAGCAATTCTTATGTTCTTAAGTAGAGAATGAAACGGTGACAAAATTCATCACCGTTCCCGTCCCCGCGGATAACCACAGGAAACCATCTTCATGTCATTCTTTAAAGAGAGAGGGAAGAATCAGAGTATGAATGGCTATAACCACTGACCCGCAAGCTTTGCTTTGAAGAATGCTGGTGTAGAAGGACTGAGGTTGAAATAGACACTAGAAAATGACATGGGATTATTTCCCGCGGTTATCCGCGGGGACGGGAACGGTGATGAATTTTGTCACCGTGTCATTCTCTATTCTTAAGCCATTTAAGAATTATCCTCAAAATGTCAACAAGTATTCAGTGTGGTTTACAAGATTTCTACAATCAAAACAATTAAGAGTAAATCTTGAAAAGAAAACAGATTGTCGTTAACATTTTCCTTGCTCATTCTTGCAGCCTAACACCAGCTCTGGCAGGATACACACATTTCAAAGCTGACCATATTGTAATCACAAAATAGAAAATAAAAATATTTTTTACCTTATGTTTGGTCATTTTATTATTCAAATCATGTTGGCCCCAGGCTCTGGTTTCTGTTTGTCTTTATTAGCTCACTCGCCAGGGTCTCCTGCCCATTTGTTGTTTTCTTCTTTCTCTGTTCTCACCATTCATCTTTCATCTCTGTACCTTCCCTTCCACTGCTATATCCAACATTTGTTTCTTTCCCACTGTTCTCTTTCTTTCTCTCTCTTTCTCTCTCTCTCTTCCATGCATATCACCTTTCCCTCCACATATAAAGGATTTTTCCCTCACTCTTTTGTACCAATTTCTTGTATCTCCCTTCCTCTTCTCCAGCCCATGTCCAATGATTCCTGCTTTCCCCCAGTAGCTTCTTTTATCCCTCCCTTCTATCCCCCTGTGCAGCAGCTCCAGACCCGACCAAATGTAAGAATTTTTTTATTATTTTTTTATCCTTCTTTCTGCCACATCATCAGTGACTTGGCAGAGGGAGGGCCCCGGCGGGCTATAAAAAGCCTGTTCAGAGCATTCTCTCATTGTTGGCAGCCTTAACTTGCTGCTCTGCTGGCATTGGGCCTTCAACCTGCTTCTGCGAAGGCAGGACCTGGCAGAGAAGAAGGCCCAAAGCCGGCAGAGCAGTGAAGTTCCCAAACCACGACGCTGACCCTAGGAGCATTCTCTTATGGTCTGCACCCAGGGCAGACCGTCTCTCCCCCCCCCCCCTCTTGTAGTGTCCCCTAGTCTTTTTACACTTTCAAAAAGTTAAGTCAGTTTTGAGTTTACCCGTTCCAGTCCATGCAGGATTTTATAGATCTCTATCGTATGTCCTCTCAGGATTTCAACCTTGCTTTGTTGACTTGTCATTCTGTTAGGCTCCTTGTGTTTCAAATACTGTCTACCCGCCTGATAAATGAAAACTATCTGAAGGTTTGAAAGTGCAGTTCAGAAAGCGTGCGTTAATATTATTTATGCAAATTGAAGAATGTTTGGCTGTGACCAATAAAAAGTATTTGTTCAATTTTCATTTTCTTTAAGGCCTGGATGCTGCTGTCCAAGAAATATTACCAAGCCTACAAAAGGAAAATGTGAAAATCTTTTATTTAAGCAGAGAGTCCACCACAAATGGGATTGAGAGCTTAAATGACAAAATTGAAATCTGTTCAGATGAGCCTATTCCAGAATCCTTCAGATCAGATGTTAAGGCTAAAACCCCAGCCTTGTACATCTATACTTCTGGAACTACAGGTAAAAATTGTGCATTTGTAGAAGGTGAATGGTGTGTATTTTTCAATGGCTTTTTTTTTTCTATTTTTCTTTCCAATATGACAGAAAATGGAAAGAATTATACTAAAGAGGTCAAGAATGTCTGGGGGCAAAATAACTCTTAAAATATATAACAGAATGGGATAAAACGGGGCATGTTGATAAAAAAAAGGCAGATTGAGTTAAAAATGGGCCAGATCAGACTAGCTGTTCAAGAGATATAACCCCTCCAACACCCCCTCCCCCCAAAAAAAATGGCCCAATACTTTCCTATGGGAGAAGTTCCAGCTTCTGTAACATAGAAACAAGTGCAGTGTAACATAGTGGTTAGGGAATTTGCTGTTTTCAAATTGTCTTTTCACTGTTCTCTAGTCTCCCAACAACTACCTCATCCCTCTCAAAACTAACCACCAAAACTGCCCTACCCTAAACACCCCACAACTTTCATTTCCCTACAAACTTGTCTTCACTCTAAAAACTATCCTTATGCAACTATCTCATCACTCTGCAAACTATGCCACTACTCTGGAAATGTCCTCATTTCCAGAACTTACACCAGCAATTGTGCCACTACCCTAGGAGTAGCCTAGTGGTTTAGTGCAGTGGCCTGGGATCTTGGGGAACTGGAATTGATTCCCACTGAAGCTCCATGTGACTCGGGGCAAGTCACTTAACCCTCCATTGCCCCAGGAACAAAATAAGCTCCTGTATATAATACCATGCCATATTGTTTCTTATGTCCTGCAAATGTCTACTAGGAATTATCGCGGCTTATATAAGATTAATAAAGTTTACAATAGGAACATTATGGATCATGCAGCATAGAGCTTCAGTGCTGGACTATAATGAGAAAAAATGTGCTTTTAGTGTCTTTCAGAATTGAAGATAGGAAGGGATCTGACGTAAGCAGGTTGGGAGGCAGTTCCAGATTTTGGGACCTTGGAACTCAGAGTGATTTCCTCTGGATTTGGCATGGAGAGGGAAACGACAGTTTGTAACTCTGGGTTGTTCTTACGAGGGCTGTTCAAAAAGTATCAGACCTTTTAGTCATAAAAAATACTTGTATTCAGTTACAACAATCTTATACTAATCTCCTTCAAAGTAGTCTCCTTGGGCTACTACACACTTCTTCCAATGGTTCTGCCACTGCTGGAACGCCTCTTTTGAGATTGCTTGCAACTGGTCCGTCGCATTCTACATGATGTCTTCACTTGACTGAAATCTGATCCCTTTCAGGGGCATTTTCAGCTTAGAGCCATGTCGGGAGAGTAGGGAGCCTGAAGAATCACAGGTGTGTTGTGTTTGGCCAGGAAACGCCGTATCAAATGTGAAGAATGGGCAGGTTCATTAGCAGCTTTGGCACGAACTTTGCTGAAATTCTCCTGAATCCCAAATCTTCAGTCAAAATGGAATGAACAGATCCAATGCTGATGCTCACCTCGTCTGCAATTTCTCTGATCGTGGTTCAACGATCCTGCATCAGCAGGGTCCTCACTTGGTCAACGACAATCTCATTTCTGGATGTTGAGGGCCTACGAGAACATGCTTCACTCTCCACTGATGTGCAGCCATCTCTGAAGCAATTGTACCACTCCTTTATCTTTGTGGTGCCCTTTGATCACAATCTTATGTAATGTACCTGGGACAATGAGGGGATTAAGTGACTTGCCCAGGGTCACAAGGAGCAGTGTGGGTTTGACCTCACAACCTCAGGGTGCTGAGACTGTAGCTTTAACCACTGCGCCACACTCTTTATGGGCATAGAGCAATCCACAAACCGAGATTAGATTAGACGTTCTTTGGAGGATTGGTGCGTAACCTCCATATTTTATTAACAACGTTGCCTTTCAGCAAATATCCACGAGGAGGTACAGCAATCGATTAAAATCCATAATAACAGCAGTAAAAAATTAACACTAGTATGAATAAACATAGGCCCTGTTTTACAAAGCTGTACAGCCGCATGGCATGCGGCAAATGCTCTGATGGCCATCGGAGCATTTGCTGCACCGGCTGTCACTGCTGGTTCATTCCTTAGGAAAAAAATAAGCCAATTTTCACCTTCACCTTCCTCTACATTTTCTATCCCAGTGTGTCGCAAACTTTTTAAGCTGCTTGGCACACTAATCTCGGGGTTCCGGCTGGTGGGCACCTGGAAATGCGTGGATGTCAAGGCGATGTCGCACACATGCGTGACATTATCACGTCAGAATCTGCGCATGCACGAATGTACTCCAGTCACAGCTCTGAGCCTCATAATACCGCCAGTGGAATGGTGCTGCAGAAGGATAGGTGAGGAGATGGAGCAGTAGCGCTGGCTGACTGACAACAGCATGTGCCTCTCGTCGCGAGAGGCATGCCTGTAAGCAATCTGGAACTCTCCTTGCCAGCATCTCAGGGCACACCTGGAATCCTCCGGAGCACACTAGTGTGCCACAGCACACAGTTTGCAATGCACTTCCAGAACACTCTTCCGGTGGCTGTTATAGGGGAAAACACTCTCCAGGGATTCAAGACAAAGTTAGACGAATTCCTGCTCAACCAGAACGTACGCGGTAAGGCTAGACTTGGTTAGGGCACTGGTCTTGGACCCAAGGGCCACCGTAGGGAGCGGACTACTGGGCACGATGGACCACTGGTCTGTCCCAGCAGCGGCAATTCTTATATTCTTATGTTCACTATTCTCACCCATCAGTTCCTTGCCTAGGCTTTTTGTGGATTGATGTACAGACCTCTTGCTCCCCTTTGCACCCCAGCTATTAAAGCAGCAAGCCTTGTTGTATGTTTTGAGGGATATAGCTAGTTTGTGCAGTGGCATAGTGAGCGTAAGAGGCGCTCCCCCCCTCCCCCCCTCCCCCCCGCCGTGCTCCTCCTTCCATGTACCTCTAGTTGTTCACTGCTACAGCGTGCTCTTCTTGATCACGTCCTCTCCCTCTGACATCTCTTCCCACGCGCAGCACCCAGAAGTGATGGCAGGAGTTGATGGGGTCACAAGGAGCACATTGAAGTCATTACTCGCAGCAGTGAACAACTAGAGGTACGGGGCAAGGGGAGAGGGGTGCAGGTACAGTGGAAGAGAGGAAGGGGTGCTGTCACCACCCTCTATGATGAAGCCCAGAGCGGATCACACCCCCCCTCCCGTCTTACTACGCCACTGAGTTTGTGTTCACCTTGAATTTCACCTATAGGCATCAAGTATGCTGTTGCTTGGGTATTTGTTTTGCCTGCTTTGAAGGTGAAACGTTTAGCTTCACCATATTTCCATCTTGCGTGTAAACAATTTTTGTTGATGATAAATCCAACAGACAATAGTACAAACTAGCAGCATGAAAGGCAACTCAACAAAAAGCCAGCAGACAATAACAGCAAAATATCATCAAGTTTTACACTATCAAGCAAAACCCCCAGCCTCTCCCCCCAACCTCCCATCCCTCTCCATTCCCTGACACCTACCATATTTCCATCTTAAATAGTGCCAATGGGTTTCTGTCTTTTGATTCTTTTTTTTTTTTTTAACAGGTCTTCCAAAAGCTGCTGTGATAAATCACCGACGTCTGTCTCTAGCTTCTACCGCATTAACGATGTCTGGTGTCACCTCAGAGGATATTGTATATACTCCCTTGCCGCTGTATCACAGTGCTGCCCTTATGATTGGACTTCAAGGGTGCATTGAGCAAGGTATGATTTTTGTTATGTTTGTGTGTACTTTGTATAAATCTATGAAGGCAGACTTGGTAGGTGAGCCATGTTGGCAGTAGGTGAACTTTTGCATCCCTCCTGCTGGCATATAGGGGGATGTTCTGGAAAGCAAATGCAGATTTAGCAAAGGTAGGGTCCATGAGAACCAGTTTATCCTACTCGGGACTAGAGAAAGAAGCTCTGTATGGACAATTTATTAATTTTTTTCAGTTTTATATCCCGGCCTACCCAGGAACTCAGAATGGGGTCACAGGTGGGAATGTATTTCTGTAGCAATTAGATTGATTTTTTCAACAAAAGCCCTTCTTCCGTCCTATCCTAAGGAGCTAGGTGGTTATTCATGGAGAGGAGAGTTATGGTTTTATTAATTTATAATCTCTCTGGGCAAAGGTAGAGAACAACATACACATACATAATTAAGATACAATAAAATATCTACAAGTAATGAGTACTCATACAATAAAAGTTTCTTAACTTGCGTCTGCTCATTCTGTACAAACTATGTACACTCTATGCAGAAAAGAAGCAGACCATAACACACCGGATGATGCAAATATCCATTTTGATTATTTATTATTCATTATCTGGTATGTCTGGTCTGCTCCTGATCTGTACAGCTTTTTGTGCCTCTCATCGTTACTGTCTGCAAACTATGCATACTGCATTTTGGACCAGATTTGCACACCTGTCACCTCCTCCATTAAATGCAAATCTCTCTCTCTCAGGGCTATCCTGAAAACCTGACTGGCTGATCATCCTCCAGGACAGGGTTGGGGACCACTTTTGTAGATTACTGGGGATTATGCACCCAACTTGTGTGCTAGGTTTCAGCCGGCGTTAGTCCTTGCATCCAAAGCTGGGCACAGAAATCCATGCTAAGTGATATTTTATAAAGGGCGGTCAGTCCATAACGCTTAATTTTGAGTGTCATTTACTATCTGGCCCAAAATGCAGTGTACATAGTTTGGCTTGTGGTCCTCCAGGGCAGGGTTGGGAACCACTGACACGGAGACAATTTTTCCCCATCTCCACGGGAACTTATTTTCCTGCCCCGTCGCAGAAAGTTCTTTTCCTGTCCGTGTCCCATTCCTGCAAGCTCTGTCCTCATCTGCACAAGCCTCAAACACTATAAAATCATAAGTAGCAACATTCTAGAGCTCAGACTGTGATGTCATAATGCCTCATTCCGCCAATGCCTAAGCTCCGTCCTCATCTGCTCAAGCCTCAAACGCTTTAAAATCATAAGTAGCAACATTCTAGAGCTCAGATTGTGATGTCATAATGCCTCATTCCGCCAATGCCTAAGCTCCGTCCTCATCTGCTCAAGCCTCAAACGCTTTAAAATCATAAGTAGCAACATTCTAGAGCTCAGATTGTGATGTCATAATGCCTCATTCCGCCAATGCCTAAGCTCCGTCCTCATCTGCTCAAGCCTCAAACGCTTTAAAATCGTAAGTGTTTGAGGCCTGAGCAGTTAAGTCAGTGCTTAAAGGAATAGGACAGGTATGGGGAGATTGAGATCCTGCGGGGACGGGGACATATTTGTCCTCGTGTCATTCTCTACCGCTGATCTAAAAAATTTTTTTGAAATTACCCTCCCATGGCCACACCCCCTTTGCTATAAAATTTAGGTGCAGATGTTATAGACTAGTGACTAGGCCAGATTCATGCGCAAATCCAAATTGATGCCATATAACTCCAGTTCTGTGGAGTAGTAAGGGGAGGGGTGGACGACCTCGGACACCATCTTGGTGGGGGTGTTGGCACCTCTCATCTCCATGCCACCCCCCCACTCCCACTCTTCCCCTACTGCGTATATGCCTTCAATTCCCCACCACCATACCTCCTAGCTCTTCGCTGCAGCAGCTCACGCCAGCCTTGGTTCTCCCCTCTGATGTTACTTCTGAGACCTGTGACTAAGAAGAAACATTAGAAGGAGAGCCGATGTTAGCACGGGCAGCAAGTTAGAGATGCTGCTCGTGCCAGGGAAGCCAAACAGGGTGCAGGGGAAGGGAAAGGAGCACTTGCGGTGGGGGGAGGGGGCAGAGAAGAGGGCAAGGGGGGCGTATCCTACCCTCGCTACTCTACTCCTCCAGTTATTACTTAACATCTCAGTAACTCATTAATTTGGAAGTGCATCTTGCAAATACTCGCCTGCATTTGAGCACTCAATTGTGGGAGTCCTGTATAGAATCCAAAGGTTTAAATCAGGGATGTCCAACCTTTTGGCTTCCCTGGGCCGCATTGGCCGAAAAAAATGTTTCTGGAGCCACGCAAACGCTGCAGCAAGACAGAGGAAGGAGCCGGTAAGACTATAAACACCCAGGGGCAGCAGAGGAAAACACTGCATCGCCCTCGACCGGGGCCACACAAAATACTTCACTGGGCCGCAGGTTGGACACCCCTGGTTTATATTATCCAGTGTTAGTAGGCAATTGTTCCAGATGCATGAGGAATTGAGTTTTAAGGAAGCCATTAAACTAATCGGCTGGGAAAGATAGTTTTGGATCAGTTTTCTGTTGTCTAGGTTGTGGCTGAAAATTAACCTAAATATGGCTGGATGTCTGCTGCTCATCAGCTTTCTGAAAATGGCCCCCAGCATGACTTGCATAGAATATTTCCAATAAATGCTTTATTAGCAATAACTCAATTGTTATGATAAAATACTTGTACTTTTGAGAAGCTAGAGTTTGGGGGTTTTTTCTAGTAGAGATTATTTGTACTGTAACTGCATTTTATAATTAGAAACTGGTTATCACATATAAGCAAAGGTGCAAAAGAAAACATAGCTCCTTTGGGAAGCTTTTATTAATGAGGAGTAGCCATAGTATCAAAAGCATTTCCTGACTACAGACTTTGAACTAGTACTGATGTTGCAGGTGCCCATTGCTCTAAATTCATGTTTTTTCTGATGGAATCATATAGTTAAGATGCTTATTTAAAAAAGCACCATTCATATTTTAGATGTACATAAAGGGGCTGATTCTACAAAGGGTGCCTAACTTCCTCCCCCCCTTTTTTTTTTTTTTTACAAAACCGTAGCATGGTTTTTAGTGCCGGCCACAGCGATAACAGCTCTGATGCTCAAAGAAGCTCTGATGCTCCTGGGAATTCTGTAAGTGT
This sequence comes from Geotrypetes seraphini, assembly GCF_902459505.1. Lineage (NCBI taxonomy): Eukaryota > Metazoa > Chordata > Amphibia > Gymnophiona > Dermophiidae > Geotrypetes > Geotrypetes seraphini. The sequence goes on along the minus strand of NC_047097.1, from coordinate 23,881,145 downwards.
TGGAACTGTTACCGCCTCGGCCAGTGCTAAAAACCACGCTTTAATTGGCAAAATACCCTTCATAGGCTCAGTAATTGCTAAAAAATTAAAAAAATTAATTGGGCCTTAGGTGCCTATCTGATTCTATAAAAGATGGTGCCTATTGCATGGCGCTTAGTGGCATCTGATGCCTATGTGGGCATTTCTATGTGTGAAGCATGACTTAAGTGCTGCTCAGTTTGATTCTCCAAAAACTTAGATGCCTGAAATGTAGGTCTTTAAAACCCTCGCTTATATTTCAAGGGCTTAAGTTTTTACTTAGATGCCGCTAGCCGTGATTCTGTAAGCAATGCCTAAGTGTGATTGATTTTTTTTTTTTAAGCTATGGACAATTTAGGCGCCGTTTATAGAATCGGCCCCAAACGGTCATGGGATAGGAGGTAATAACCACCTAACTCCCATGACCGATAGATCACAAAGAAATGTATATTGATGCAAGATACTCAGTATGTGTTGAATTAGGACAAAAATTTGTATTGTAAAATCTTGTACTGTAACGGTGACATTTAACTGTAAACTGTACGTTACAGATATTGGTATTAGATCCCTAGTATGTGTTGAGTTAGGATAAACTTGTTCAGGAAAAAAAACTTGTACTGTAACTATGGCATGTTATAATCTGTTAACTGTATATTATGTATGTTAACCTGTGGAGTGGAGATAAAGTGGAGACACAAACCTGAGAAAAGTTGAACTGTATCTTAGCTGTTATATGTTAAATTGTGACTTTTTGGACTTTTCATATTTTGTGTATTACTACTTTTGATTGAGCTGGACTTTTGGGGATTTTAAGCACTTTATAGTCCTTTTCTCCCACACCTGCATTTTAGATTTATTTGCACTCGAATTTGGTGGAAATAGGGGAACTTATGATGTACAGGGGGGGGGGGGCAGTGTTTGTTTAGACCTGTGTCTGATGCTAGTCATCTGTAAACACTTGCCTGGAGCTAACTATGATTCGAAGGCTAGATTGAGCCCGTACTGAAACCCCATTATTATTAGCATTACTTAATTTGTGCAATATTTGAGTCGCGGGTGTTATTCTTATTGGGAGGTAAAGGCTTTTACCAATTGTTTTGGACTGTTAACATGTAACCCATCCTGAGCTATTTGAGGGGTGACCCATCATTCGCGCACCGACAATTGCACACCAACAGTCCCGTGCAGGACTTGTGCGCTGGCTTAAAACACTTCCTGTTAGCGCTGTGAGGGGGTGTGGGGGGAGGAAACCCCCCCACTAAACTTACAAGTGTTCACGTTCCCATTTGAGGGTATGTGGGGGTCCCCACTACACTAAAAACTGCCAAATACCCAAAAAAACTAAGGAAAAGGGCAGTTTTCAGTGTAGTGGGGAGGGGGGGTCTCCTCAAACCTCCCCCCAACAGAAGCACGAACACTTGTAAGCTTACTGGGGGGTACCCCCTACACACATACCCTCACAGCGCTAACAGGAAGTGTTTTAAGCTGGTGTGCATCAGTCCTGCGTGGGATTGTCAGCACGCTTCTGTTACGGTACCATTTAAGGAGGATGGGATAGAAAACAAAATAAATAAATGTCCTATTATAGATTAAGAACTGGTTGAAAGACAGAAGACAGAGTAGGTTTAAATGCTCCATATTTTCAATGGAGAATGGAAAATAGTGGGGCTCCCCAGGGGTCTGTGCTGGGACCCTTGCTTTTTAACATATTTATCAATGATCTAGAGATGGGAATAACTAGTGAGATAATTAAATTTGCTGATGACACAAAGTTGTTAAATCACAAGAGCTTGGTGGCTTGGACGCGAATGCTGACGGTCGGGTGAAGGAGAAGCTCCGTAAAAATAAGCTTATTTTGCAGAGTTTGCTACAAAAAAAATGATTTCCCATGATCTTCATGATGAAATTGATTAAAATCTACCTCCTTAGCTGAAACGGAGAGACGTTTTGAAGACGAAATCAAAAATAAAAGTGCCGTTTTTCCTATCCTGAAAGGGGAGGTGTGAAAAGCAGAAGATTAACGAAATTTGAAACTGCTGGTGAGCTACCTAGCAACAAAATCTTCTTTATAAATAATATATGAGGAGGTTTGTGCCTGTCATACTATAGAGATAGGCTGTTTTAAAGTGGCTCTCTCTGCCGGTGATGAAACAAAGTATGCTGTGAAACCTACTTGGCAACGGTTTTTTTTTTTGAACTGTTTCCTTGCTGCCAAAAGGAATTGCGAATGACTAATGTAAACATAGATGTAATATAATGTCAATCTCCTCTACTGAAATTGAAAAGATCCCGATATAGAGGATTGTTAGATTTAGATTTTTCTTTCTCTTCAGCGCTTGGGCTGAAGAAAAAGGACAGAATAAAGGATAAACGGTTTTTTTTTTTTTTTTTTTTGACCTGAAGAAAGGTAATATCGAGGTAGTTGAGAGGCGCTGAAAACTGATGGAGACATATGCTTCAAGAATACTAAAGTAAAGAAAAGGATATACTAGACGGAATACTGCTCTCCTCAGTAAGGGCTGCGATTGGGCTTATAAGAGGAGAGCCAGAAAAAAGGAATACCGAGTTTTCAGCGCTGATGCAAAGTGTCAAAAATAAAAAGTGACTAACAGATTTAATAAAATAAATCTGTAAAAAGATTGACCAGCAGTATCTAAAATCTAAAATTCTAAGGAAAAGAAAGACTGTTAATTTGAATGTTATTGCCTTCATAGAGGCAAAGATAAGGCTTGAAGGAAGAGAAACATAGAGAAGGACTACCGACATTTTTTTTTTTTTTTTTTTACTCACAGTAATAGAACTTAAGACAAATAACTGACAGTCGCTCTAAGAATACTGAAATAAAAGTTTTGAGCCTGTTCTAAATATAAGATTGAGACAGATAATTAAAAAAAAAAGAGAAAGGAAGAAAAAAGGAAAAAAGGCTGAAAGAAAAAAAAAAAAAAATATTTTAAAAGATAGAAACAAATCCTGAAAGAAAATTACTCATCAATTTTTTATAAATTGAAATAGCAAAATAGAAAAAACATAAATTGAAGACTCAAAAGAAAAGAGACAAGCGACAAAATATTGAAACTGATACAAAGAGACAGTGAAAATAGGCTGAGATAAAGAGAAGAGAAGAATAACAGAAGATGACATCTAAAAAACAAAACAAATGTGATTCAGAAGCAAGTGGATCCGGTATTGGTAGCAGCAATAAAAGATCAAAACCAGAGCCAAATAACACACCCTCAAAAGTTCCGTTACCATCGGATGAAAGACCCGACGTCTTAGAAGAATTGAGACAAATTAAAGAAATAGTATTAGACAGCAATAAAAAACTAAAAAAAGCAATTGAAGATGCTGCAATTCTCACCAAAAGAGTGGATATAGTTGAAAATAGAATAAATGACCTAGAAAACAATACAGAACAACTGAATACAGACATGAGAAAATCTAAAATAATATGGAAAGAAGTTGAAGAAATTAAAAAAGACTTGGAAGACAGCCGAAATCGAGAAAGAAGAAATAATTTAAGGATCATCGGGATTCCGGAAGGGGTAGAAAAAAATGACCCTATAACATTCCTGGAACAATTTCTACCTAAAATACTACCTTTAAAATTCAAAGCTGCATTAGAAATAGAAAGAGCACACAGAATACCAACACAGAATAAAAACCTTCAATCAAGACCAAGAACTTTAATATTTAAACTTTTGAGACACCAACAAGCAGTAGAAATCTGCCAACTCGCAAAAGAAAACAAAAACCTCAAATGTCAGGACGCAAGAATCCACATTGTCCCTGACTTTGCAAAAGAAACTGCATCAAGAAGAAAACAATTCCTAGACATGAGACCCCAACTACGAGCTCTAGGGGCAAGATATGGCCTTCTTTATCCAGCAGTAATGAAAATCACCATAGCCAACAAAACTCAAAACTTTTCAGATCCTACAAAACTTCAGGATTTCCTCGATCAATATGAACAGCCAATGACCTCTTAAACAAGAACTTAATATCGAATACTGCATTTGTATTTATATTTATATTTATATTTAAACTAATAAAACATAAAGATTAGATATGGAATACAAATGTAGAATTCGATACAGAAACAGAACTTTCAACACCAACTGAAAAGAATGGGAAGAATATGGAACTATGTTTTGAACTGCAAGAACATTCTAAACAAAGAAACTGGAAAAAAAAAAAAAAGTTTGTCACATGTTGTCATATGTAATAATCTCCTTAAAGAATAGGGAAAGAATATAATTCATACATAATATTTAAAAATGAAAACATTTCTTGTTACTACTTAGAATTCACTGTTAGTAAACATTTACTTTATTATACAATACAAACCAAAACAAAATAATAAACTCAAAAAATAAATTATACATTGGGAATTTATAATAGAATGAAATAAATTAAAACATTTCTAAAAGGGGAAATAAATTTAAAAAGATAAAATAAATAATAATGGTAGTAAATATAGTTATATATTGTAATAGCTTATAGGAGTTATATACACCTAACCTCAATATGCGTATCCAAGTGGTCATATTAAAAAGGGGAGGGAAGGGAGGGAAGGGAGGGAAGGAAAGGGGGGAAAATAATGGAGAATGGGATAAAGAAGAAAAAGGATATATTCTAAAATATTTTAAGTACTGGGAAAAACAAAATTTAAGGAAAATAATTCATATAATTTTAAGAAAAATATATCAAAAATACATAAATGGATCTTAAAATAATATCCTTAAACGTTAATGGTCTAAATCATATGATAAAAAAGAAAAAAACACTATTATTTTTAAAAAGGCAAGATGCGGATTTATGCTTTATACAAGAGACCCACCTCTCAAATATTGAATCTAGTAAACTACAAGGAGGTTGGGTCAAACATTGTTTTTTCTCACCAGCTACAAAGAAAAAAGCAGGTGTTGCTATTCTGGTAAATAAAAAATGTACTGCTACATTCAAATTAAAAACAGCAGATATTAATGGAAGATGGATAATTGTGGAAATGAATATGGGAAATACTACCATGACGTTATTAAATATATACGCCCCTAATTCGAACCAAAATGAATTTTTTAAAACTCTTCAACAATTGATTTTACCACTGGCTACTTCAAATCTAATAGTAGCGGGGGATTTCAATGCTGTTATGGATCCTATATTGGATAAAAACCCAAGTAGATATATGAAATCAATGGGCCTAGATAATTTAATACAAACTTGTGATTTAATAGATATTTGGCGTATACTTCATTTTGATGGACGGGAATTTTCATTCTGTTCTCATGTTCACAATTCTTTTTCAAGAATAGATTATATATTTATATCAAAACATCTAGCACATCAAGTAACAAAAGCTGCCATTGATCCAATCATTTTATCTGATCATGGTGGGGTATGGATTGAAATTAAGATCACAGATCAAAACACAAATAGACCAATATGGAAGTTTGATAATGCATTGCTTGCTGATCCAATATTCTGTGAAAATTTTCTAACAAAAATGAAAGAATTTTTTCAAATAAATGATAAAGATGAGATCTCTAAAGAAATATTATGGGATGCATTTAAAGCATCAATAAGAGGACAAATTATTTCTTATTCGGCATATCTTAATAAACAAAATAAAAAACAATATACTAACTTAGAAAAAGAAATAAAAAATTTAGAATTAAAACTTATAGAAAAATGGGATTATTCTACACAACAAGAACTGTTAAAACTTAAAGGTAAATACAATGAAATATCATCAAAAATGATAAGAAAAGATTTATTTTCTCAGCAGGCACTGTATTATGGAAACTCAAATAAGTCGGGAAGAATACTAGCAAATTACCTAAAAGTGAAAAAAAAGAAAACAAAAATAATTGCTATAAAAGATGAAAAAGGTGATACACTAACAAAAATAGAACCAATCTTAAAACAATTCCTAAAATTTTATAAATCTCTTTATTCTTCCGAGACTTATTTAAATAAAGAAAAAGAAGGTTTAGAATTCTTGAAACTATTAAAGGGTCCAAAAATTCCTGAACATATAAAGCGAAGTTTAGAAGAACAAATATCACTAAAAGAATTAGGAACAGCTTTGAAATCCCTTAGAGTTGGATCCGCTCCAGGTGGTGATGGTTATACAGTAGAATTTTATAAAACATTTCAAAATTTTTTATTACCCTATTTATTAAATCTTTTTCAATATCAACTAAATCAAGGTTGTACTAAAGGCACTATGGCAGAATCATTAACAATAGTTTTACCAAAGCCAAATAAAGATCCCACTTTGGTATCAAACTACAGACCAATTTCTTTAATAAATGTAGATGGAAAATTATTAGCAAAAATACTTGCGTTAAGATTGGCTAAAGCTCTTCCCCATATTATAAGTATGTCTCAAACAGGATTTGTTGCTCAAAGACATTCATCTCATAATACTAGATTAGCTTTCCATATGTTATACCTAACAAAGAAAATGAATGAGCCAACTTTTGCTGTTTCTTTAGATGCAGAAAAGGCTTTTGATAGAATAGAATGGACATTTATGTATCAGACATTGGATTGGTTTGGAATAGGTCCTGGATTCACACAAATGATACAAACACTATATAACTCCCCTTCTGCTAGATTATACATTAATAATACGTTTTCAGAAAAATTTAATCTACAAAGAGGAGTTAGACAAGGATGTCCTTTGTCTCCTTTATTGTTTGATATTGTTTTAGAACCCTTAATATTAGCAATCCAACAAGTAAAGGAGATACAAGGTATACCTCATTCGGATAAAGAATATAAAATATCAGCTTATGCTGATGATTTATTATTATATTTGAGGAACCCAAAATCTACCATTCCACATTTACTTGAACTGATTGAAAAATTTGGAAAATTTTCAGGATATAAGATAAACTGGAACAAATCAGAAGTACTTCCATTAAATATACATTGTACAAAAGGTTTATTTAAATCATTCTCTTTTGTTTGGAAAGAGGATGCAATTAAATATCTTGGAATTTGGATTACAAAAAATTTAGATGACACAATGAAAATTAATGAAAAAAATTTATTACAAAAAGTAACAGAGATGTGTGAGCAATGGAACCCTTTACACTTATCTTGGTGGGGAAGAATACAAACTGTTAAAATGATGATATTACCCGTAGTCTGTTACCAAATGGGAATGATACCAGTTTTCTTCCAAAATTCTTTTTATAAAAAATTAAATAAAATATTGACAAAATTTATTTGGCTTGGGAAAAATCCCAGAATTGCTTTAGTGTCATTACAAAGATCAATTGCGGAGGGAGGGGTAAATTTTCCCAACTTTTATAGGTATCATCAAGCCTATATCTTACGTCATGGTATGTATTGGATCCTCCCAGAACCCACTATAAATATACCAGATTGGTTTTGGCTAGAATGGAGACTTATGTTTCCATTACGTCTTAGTCATGTAGTTAGTATCACGATGCCAAGGCTATACAAAGAACATAAAATATTCATGGATACATGGAAAACTTTAAGATACATAAGTAATCTAACTCCTATTCCAATTAGTAAATCAACAACTCAAACAATTTGGTTAAACCCCAAGATCAAAATAGGCGGTTTCAAAATAATCTGGAAAAACTGGATGACAGCAGGTATTCGTATTTTAGACGACATAATAAAAAATGGTAAAATGCTGGAATTTTCACAATTGCAACATAAATTTGATCTTAATAAAACACAATATTTTAGATGGTTGCAATTGAAGCAATCCATTCAAGTAGGGTTCCCTGAATGGAAAAATCTTACTAATTATCACAGCTTGGAATTCTTGTGTTTCCAGATAAACGCAATAGGACATGAAGCTGCACAGTGGTATAAATTAATATCCGGATATATAAATAAAAAACCAAAAAATGGTCTTAGAGACATTTGGAGCATTGAGATAAAGCATCAAATTAATGCATCTCAATGGCCACGACTTTGGTCTTGGAGATTAAAATGTACGGTATCAGCATCTATGAGACAAACTTGGTTTTTTCTTTTACATAGAGCTTTATGGACCCCTACACGTTTACATAGAATTGATAGCTCTAAATCTAATAGATGCTGGCACTGTCATGTTGAAATTGGGACATTAGATCATCTTTTATTCTTCTGTCCATTCATCTTAACATTCTGGAAATCAATTTGGCCTCAAATTAATAGGATGTTAGAAAACCCAATAGCCTTGACATATGATACTATATTATTTGGAACAACAATGAGAACAAAAAGTCAAATATCATCAAGTAATAACAAACTTTTATTTATTTTAACTGGAATAGCAATACAACAAATCACATTTAATTGGAAAAGACATGACAGGTTAAATTACACTTTCTGGTGGAATTCTGTTTGTCACATATATAAAATGGAGCTTACCATAGCAACACAAAAAGGATATATTAATAAATTTCAAAAGATATGGAGACCATTAACAGATTTTTGTAATGAATGATTAACTTTTCCCAAGATAGAAATTTGATTAGAAGGGAATGGGGTGGGACTTTATTTTTGGTTTTTACACACTATATTAATGTTGAATGAATTTACAATAAAGATGTTTTTAAATATTATTGATTGAATGGGAGGGAGGGAGGGGGGATTAACACATTTAAAAGAAATTATATAAATTTAGATCTACTGCATAATATTATAAATTTTGTATAAAATTAATTTTCTAAAAAATGTTAAACTTGATAATAATAAGTGTGTTTATCAAGTGTATATGTTTAAGATTCTAATATGTATATTTAAAACACTTGTTGTAACAAAAGAAAATGAATAAAGATTATAAACAAAAAAAAAAAATCACAAGAGCTTTGTGAAGGAGTGTGAAAAATTGCAAGAGGACCTTGTGAGACTGGGCATTAAAATGAGAGATGAGGTTTAATGTGAGCGAGCAAAGTGATGCATGTGGGAAAGAGGAACCCGACCTATAGCTATGTAATGCTGGGTTCTGTGTTAGGAGTCACTGCCAGGAAAAGGATGTAGGTGTCATCGTTGAGGATACGTAAAGCAGCAGCTAAGAAAGCAAATAGAATATTAGGAATGATCAGGAAAGGAATGGAAAACAAATGTTATAATGCCCTTGTATCGCTCTTTGCTATTGCCGCAACTTGAATACTGTGTGCAGTTCTGGTCGCCTTATTTCAAAAAAGATATAGCGGAATTAGAAAAGGTACAGAAAAGGATAACGAAAATGATAAAAGGTTTGGGACAACTTCCCTTTGAAGAGAGGCAAAAGCAGCTAGGGCTCTTCAGCTTGGAGAAGAGATGGCTCAGGGGGGATATGATAGAGGTCTGTAAAATACTGAGTGGAGTGGAAAGGGTAGATCTGAATCTCTTGTTCACTCTTTCCAAAAAATAGTGGGATTGGGGGACCTGCAATGAAGCTACTAAGTACCGTATTTTCGCGGATATAACGCGCGCGTTATACGTGATTTTACGTACCGCGCATACCCCTCGCGCGTTATATGCCTGAGCGCGGTATACAAAAGTTTTTAAACATAGTTCCCACCCCGCCCGACGCCCGATTCACCCCCCCAGCAGGACCGCTCGCACCCCCACCCCGAACGACCGCTCGCACGCGCTCCCACCCGCACCCGCATCCACGATCGGAGCAAGAGGGAGCCCAAGCCCTCTTGCCCGGCCGACTCCCCGACGTCCGATACATCCCCCCCCCCCGGCAGGACCACTCGCACCCTCACCCCGAAGGACCGCCGACTCCCCAACAATATCGGGCCAGGAGGGAGCCCAAACCCTCCTGGCCACGGCGACCCCCTCCCCCCACCCCGCACTACATTACGGGCAGGAGGGATCCCAGGCCCTCCTGCCCTCGACGCAACCCCCCCCCCCTCCACCGACCGCCCCCCCCCCAAGAACCTCCGACCGACCCGCGACCCCCCCTGGCCGACTCCCCCACCCCCCTTCCCCGTACCTTTGGAAGTTGGCCGGACAGACGGGAGCCAAACCCGCCTGTCCGGCAGGCAGCCAACGAAGGAATGAGGCCGGATTGGCCCATCCGTCCTAAAGCTCCGCCTACTGGTGGGGCCTAAGGCGCGTGGGCCAATCAGAATAGGCCCTGGAGCCTTAGGTCCCACCTGGGGGCGCGGCCTGAGGCACATGGGCCAAACCCGACCATGTGTCTCAGGCCGCGCCCCCAGGTGGGACCTAAGGCTCCAGGGCCTATTCTGATTGGCCCACGCGCCTTAGGCCCCACCAGTAGGCGGAGCTTTAGGACGGATGGGCCAATCCGGCCTCATTCCTTCGTTGGCTGCCTGCCGGACAGGCGGGTTTGGCTCCCGTCTGTCCGGCCAACTTCCAAAGGTACGGGGAAGGGGGTGGGGGGGTCGGCCAGGGGGGTCGCGGGTCGGTCGGAGGTTCTTGGGGGGGGGGGGGCGGGCGTGGGGGGGGGGGGGGTTTGCGTCGAGGGCAGGAGGGCCTGGGATCCCTCCTGCCCGTAATGTAGTGCGGGGTGGGGTTAGGGGGTCGCCGTGGCCAGGAGGGTTTGGGCTCCCTTCTGGCCCAACTACACAAAGTACGGGGAGGGCGGGTGGGGGTGTCGTGGGGGGTCGGCCAGGGGGGTCGCGGGTCGGCTGGGGGACGGGCGGAGGTTCTTGGGGGGGGGCGGTCGTTGGGGGGAGGGGGTTTGCGTCGAGGGCAGGAGGGCCTGGGATCCTTCCTGCCCGTAATGTAGTGCGGGGTGGGGTTAGGGGGTCGCCGTGGCCAGGAGGATTTGGGCTCCCTCCTGGCCCGATATTGTCGGGGAGTCGGCGGTCCTTCGGGGTGGGGGTGCGAGTGGTCCTGCCGAGGGGGGAGAAGAATCGGACGTCGAGGGGGGGCATCAGGCTTTCAGGATGGGGACAGGACTTCAAGGGGGGACAGGCAGACCTTCAAGGGGGGACAGGCAGACCTTCAAGGGGGGACAGGACTTCAAGGGGGACAGGCACGGAGAGTCGGGGCAGTGCACCGAAAGTCAGGGTGAGTCGGGGCAACCAGATGAGAGTCGGGGAGGGCGAAAGGAGAGTCGGGGTGGCCAGAGGAGAGTCGGGCAGCATGCGCGTTATATGCCTGAGCGCGGTATAGAAAAGTTTTTGTACATATCATCGTGATTTCTGCGCGCTATACCCCTGTGCGCGTTTTACAATGGTGCGCGTTATATCCGCGAAAATACGGTAGTAGATTTAAAACAAACTGGAGAAAATATTTCTTTGCACATCAGGAAATTAAACTCTAGAATTTGTTGGCGGGAGTATTTGGTGAAATCAGTTAGCTTGGCGGGGTTTAGAAAAGGGCTGGATAATTTCATAAATGAAAAGTCCATAGGCCGTTATTGAGATGGCTTGGGGAAATCCACTGCTTATTCCTAGGATAAGCAGCATAAAATCAGTTTTACTTCTTGGGATCTAGCTAGGTACTTGGGACCTGGGTTGGTCACTGTTGGAAACAGTATACTGGGCTTGATGGATCTTCAGTCTGTCCCAGTATGATAATTTTTATGTTAAGGACAGAGTGGCTGAGGGTAGGTGGGAAGGTGTGTGAGAACGTGCCCATAGTGACTAATCGGATTTCATGATTCATTTTCACAAAGAAAATATGAAATTGAATGGTCACTATTGGCAGCTTTTGTGGGGAGCTTCCTGTTCTCGTGTTCTTATAAGTGCCTAAGTGTCACTGTTCATTTTCAATTTGTAAGAATAACAAACCACCTGCCAAGGTTTCAGTTTGAGAGTGTGCCAAGTGTGTCTTGGTCTGTACGCCAGTTGTAGTAACCTATATTTGTTGTATATGTTGCCTAGTTAGTTACTGTTTAACAATAAATGTCCATTTCAAAATCTCTGCTGCTTGGTGTTTCGGAGTGCTCGATTGAAATTTGTTCAACCTAGGAGGTACTTGGCTTGAAAAAGTTAGAAACCTCTGCTTTAGAACACACCAATCTTTTTCTTTTTTTTATGATTTGGGTTTTTATTGTTACTTGCAGTTTTGTTTTGTTTTTAAATTTTATAAATCCATCATGCGAGTATTTGCTTGAGATTAGGATAAAACTTGTAGCAAAATAAATTACAGACCAAAATCAACAAAGTAGACAACTTTTCCAGGTCTGCTAAATGAGAGGAAGCAGTCCATTCGGAAATATGCAGTGCCTTGCAAATATTTTCACACCCTTATACTTCCCCCCCTCTTCCCCCCCATTTTTTTGTAGTTTAATCTCTCCTAACTACATTTTCCTATTACCATTAGGTGCCACATGTGCTTTGCGTCAGAAGTTTTCAGCCAGTCAGTTTTGGGACGACTGCAGAAAATACAATGTGACTGTCATACAATACATTGGAGAGGTGCTTCGATATTTATGCAGTGTCCCTAAGGTATTTTCATTACAGTACAAACTGTTATGGGCTTCTTAAAAATCTGTAACCAGCATATAGTAGACGTGAAGACCCATTTTACGTGGGATGTTGAGATTGGAATTCAGATCTCTAGGTCAGAATATGCTCAGTTCCGGTGATATATGATGAAAGGCTCTGCTGAATACAGAGTCTTTTGTAAAATACCAAAAGGGACATGCAGGTGTGCATGCACAGCAAGAAGAGACATGTTTATTGAAAGCTTCTATACCACTACTAATGACTGGGGAGTCAATTCAGAGCAGTTTACATAAGCTGCTGGAATAGTATTACAATACATGTCAGTGAGGTTTTTTTTAGATGGTTTTCAATACAGACACATTTATACCCTAATCAATCATCCTATATATATATACACATTTATACCACATGTTACAAATCTACATGTATTAATTAAAAATGAGCAGCATCAGCTCAGCAGCTTCCACATGGAAGTGGTGATTTTGCAACTTCCCATGTATAGCTGTCTCATTCTACAAACTTGTATAAATGTACTTTATATTTACATCAGTGTTCTCCCTAGGGCCTTTTAGCCGGGCACTTCACCCGGCTAATTTAGATGACTGCCCGGCTGTCATCCGATCGCAAATCCTGCTGCTGCCATTGCTGCTCAACTTTTTTTTTTTAAACCCTCTCACTGGCTTGGAGATTTCCTGCCTTAGCTCGTAAGCAAACTCATGCTCTGGGGCTCTAAAAGTGTGCGTGCCGGCTTCCCTTCTCTTCCCTCCAAAACCAGAAGTTACGTTCCGGGGGTGTGGGGGGGTGGAAGAGAGAGAAGGGAAGCCGGCACGCACATGTTAGAGACCCGGAGCATGAGTTCGCTACAGGTTAAGGTCAGCAATGGAGGGAAGCTTACAACTTGCTGCTCTTGCTTGCTTTGGGCCTTCCTCGCTGCCGGGTCCTGCCTACTTTCTGTTTCTGTGAAAGCAGGATCCTGGCAATGAGGAAGGCCCAAAGCAAGCAAGAGCAGCAAGTTGTAAGCTTCCCTCCATCGCTGACCTATGGAAGATAGATCAGCGATGGAGGGAAGATTACAACTTGCCTAGTGACTCTGCCGACAGGTGTGTGAGATGGGAGGGATGGGAAGAGAAATACTACTGCACCCAATGGGGGGGAGGAGGAAGATAAATGCTGCTGCACCCAGTAGGGGGGAGGTAAATGCTGCAGCTGCACCCAATGGGGAGGGAGGGGGAAGAGAAATGCTGCACCCAATGGGTGGGGAAGGGAAATGCTGCTGCACCCAGTGGGGCAGAGGGGGACGAGAAATGTTCTGCTTCTGCACTCAATTGGGGAGAGAGAGAGGGGAGAAGGAAGACCAGGGAAGAGAGAGGAGAGGAAAGAGATGCCAAGACCATGGGAGGGAGGGAAAGGAGCTACCAGACCATGGAGGGGGGGGAGAGAGATAATTTGACAGGAGTATAATAAGGGTTTGTTTGGGTTTTTTTAACGTTTATTGCATATAAACGTTAACTAGTCATTTCTTCATTATAAGCTTTTGTTTTCTGTTGTCTTTGCTTTCTGTCATTGCAGAAAGACAGTGACCGGAATCACAACGTCAGGATGGCAATAGGAAATGGACTGAGGGCTGATGTGTGGAGGGAGTTTCTCGAGAGATTTGGGGACATAAAAATCTATGAATTTTATGCTGCAACTGAAGGAAATATAGCTTTTATAAACTATTCTCAGAAAATTGGTGCAGTAGGACGAATGAACTACTTTCAAAGAGTAAGAAAACCATTTCTTTTTGCCACAAGTTCTTTGACTGAATATTTTTCAAATGTCTTATACAAGCATGGAAGGGTATGTTCCAAACATAAGCTACACATTGTAAGGATAACATTTTTTAGTACCCAGTGACATGTGCAAGAATATGGAGACTTTATATTTACATTGTAGCCTAAACAATATGACTTATGTATTTAGGTAGGAGTTTGTTCATAGAAGCTTAGGGTTACCAGACTTTTGGATTTCCCTGAACATGTCCTCCTTTTCGAGGACACATCTGGGGGTCCGGACGGCTTTTCAAAATCCGGCACTTGGTGTCCGGGTTTTGAGAAGCTTCAAGCTAGCAATGATGTCAGGACAGCATCTGCGCATCCTTGGATGCAACGCGGTGACATCACTTGCATCCTTGTGTGTGACATCATCGCATCACACCAGCGCATGCTTAGATGCCCTCCCAACAAGTGAGCAGGTTGAGGGGGTGTGCCTGGGGGATGGGGCCATGGGTCTGGATTTTTGTTCCCAAAAATCTAGTAACCCTATAGAAGCTACATAAAGAATAATTATAGATATACTCAAAAAGTAACTGAGAATAAGAAACCAAAAAGCCTTGACTGTATAAGTTTTTCCACCTTTTGTCATAACACACCCAAATTAGTTCTGGTTCCAAAACCTGCTTTAACAGGTCCTATAGGAAAGATAAATAGTTACTTTTGTACAGTAACAGCTGAGCTTATTTGAGTACTAGGTTATAGAGTCAAGCTATTTGTGTTGCAGAAATTGAATTTGAAGCAAAGGTCTACTTGTCATTGTTAATGGATTTTAGAAGTGTGAATGGCAAATTTCTATTAGCAACTGAGAGCTCAGAAAATTGATAATGGCCTTTAATGATGGACCCAATGTGCTATAAAGTTTCATACTACTATAATTGTCTATATTGACTATTAACTTATGCTTTCTCCAGAAACTAATACAGTACCATCTTATTCAATACGATGTAGAGAAAGATGAACCCGTTCGAGATGCAAATGGACACTGCATAAAAGTTAAGAAAGGTACTGTCCTTTCCCATTTTCCCCTTAAATGCCACTGATAAACTGACGTACATTTTGTTTTTAAAATTACTTCTAATAAGGGTTTTTTAGAGAATCGGAGAAGCCTAAGCCAGTTTAAATTTAAGAGGCCCCAGAGTTCTGAAACTCATAATTTAGAAAAATAGATACAGAACAAATAAATAGATACAGAAAGTTAAGGCATATTTTTACTCTAAAAGTGCACATCTTGTAATCAAGGAAAAATTCAGTAGTCAAAATAATTGTGTTCAAAACAATATTAAACACATTTTTCCAAACAGAAGCTCCTTTTTGTATGAGGCCCAGACCAAATGGCACAGTAGTGCCCCCTTCCCCCCACCTCCCAATAGGCCCTGCATATAATTAAGAACCTGGGAAAATAAGAATGCCATCTCCGGATCAGACCCTGGGTCAATCAAGTCCGGTGATCCACACACGCGGAGGCCCTGCCAGCTGTACTCTGGCATAGTTTTAGTTTTAGGAACATTTTTTAATTTTTGTTATAGTGAAACTCCTTAGTCAGCTCTTTGTCAGAGCAAAAACGAAAAATGCTGGGGTCCAGAGCAGAAACATGGATGGGAACCCTAAAACCTACTTGCAAGCTATGCTTCCCTCAGTTTCAGGTAGGCATGAGACTAGAAAATGACACAGGGACAAATTTTTCCCCATCCCCTTGGGTACTCATTCTCCCATCCTGTCCCGGTGAGTTCTGTCCCTGCCCCTGCCCCATTCCTGCAAGCTCTGTCCTCATCTGCACAAGCCTCAAACACTTTGAAATCCTAAGTAGCGACATTCTAGAGTTCAGATTGTGATGTCATAATGCCTCATTCCACCAATGCCTAAACTCCGGCCACATTTGCACAAGCTTCAAACGCTTTAAAATCTTAAGTGTTCGAGGCTTGTGCGGTTAAGGCAGAGCTTGCAGGAATGGGACAGGGACAGCAACAAAACTCATGGGGACAGGATGAGGAAATTGAATTCCTGCAGGGATAGGAAAATTTGTCTTCGTGTCATTCTCTACTTGAGACTCCTGTGGCAGAAGAACACGGGGCACATACCCTGATTCCTCCCTCCTTGCCCTCCTCCATCAAACTCCAGCCCTGCTGTTTTTTTTAGGATATTTTGCAGGAGCTAATTTTATGAGTAACTACTCAAAGTCCAATATATTGCCTTATTTTATGCAAGTTTTGAATAACTGAAGTAACTATAAACGAACAGATACGTAAGTGCATAAATATTCTGATTTTGTTTTAAATGTTGGACTTCAGATTTTAATTTTTTTTTTTTTATGGATTTACAAGGAATGGATCTGGCAAGAGTAAAACCTCTCTACTCAGGTTTACTGTGCATGTAATGGTCTGGCATATAGTTTATGTATAATTTGATGATTATGGTTTATAATTTTGTGGCACGATGGATCACTGGTCTGATCCAGCAGCGGCAAATCTTATGTTCTTAACCCCCATCCCCAGTAGCACATTGTAGAAGGTGTGCATGTGTATATTGCAACTTACCCAAACTAAGGTTCTGAGAGTGCCTGCCTGCATATCACCTGCATCCAGGTGCACTCCTCCAGTAGGTCTGCTTTTTAGATGTGAATACCTGTGTGCAATTTTATGAGCCCATTTTGTGTGTAAAACTTTCTTCGCTTGCAAAAAAGCCTTACAAAATTACCCACCATTCTATACAGTTGCGCACACAATTTTGCAACTAGAATGAGATCGACTTTGCCCATAAGTTTAAGCTAAAGAACTGCTAATTGGCATTACAATTCATGCATGAAGCTACCCCTAGTCAGTCATGCACACAACTTCCAGAGTATGCAACTGCAGGGGGCGTGGACCTGGGAGAGGCATGAGCAGTTCAAGGGTGTATAGCAGTTATATGTACAGGTTATAGAATACCTTCAGCTAGGCACAAGCATTTACGCAAGTTAGGTGCACGAATGCAAACTTAAGACTAATATTCTGTAATGGCAATTGCATGCAGGGTTGCCATTAGAGAATGCATTCTTAGGGCACCTAAAAAAATTGGCACAGACTAGAACAGCACTTAGCATGATTCTACAATTTATTTAATTCAATTTCTATCCTGTCCTCCCAGTAGCTCGGAAAGGGTTACAAGCCAAAATTCACAGTGGAATACATTTGGACAGTACAATGACTATACAGCAACTTAAGCAGAGGTTTAGAAGAACAAAGAGGACAGATTGAAGAGGGGTATTTAAGGGTTAGAAAAGTTAACAATGTGTAGTCTCCTGAATACAAGCTTAGAAGGGCAGAGATTTCCGATCTGCTTGGGAAGGGGTATTCAGGGGAATTCCTGAGGGGAGAGCTGAGAAATGGTTCTAAGGAATAGCAATTAGAGATAGAAGTGAGGGAGGGGTGGAGGGATTGATTGCAGCTGGATTTTAGTTGAAAAGGAAGGTCTTCACCGCTTTCCGGAAGGTCATCAATGAGTTCTGTAACCAAGTTGTGCGCACCTTTTTTATAGCAGCATCCCACAAACTGTTGTTCTGGGGGTTTTTTTTAGCTCCAGCACACTAATGGAGCAAATGGTGTTTCTGTGGCACAGAAAAAAAGATATGTGGCCCTGCCCCAGCCGTGCCCTGCTCCACCTCCCCGAGACCCACCCCCCACTCAAACCTCATCTCATCTTCCTTGAGCTTGGGGTTGCTTCTAGAGGACCTCTGAGCATGCGCAGACATCAACGCGATGATGTCATCACATTGATGTCCACGCATGCTTGGAGGTACTCCAGACACAGCCCTGAGCTCAGGGAAAATGAGATGAGGCATGGCGCCGGAAGTGACGGAATCGTGTACACGTTATCTGTTCTTGAATCCCTGGCAGCACACCTGGAATCTCTTTGCTGCGACACACAGTTTTCAATACATAGAAACATGAAGGCAGATAAAGAATGGCCCATCTAGTCTGCCCATCCACAGTAACCATTATCTCTTTCTCTCTCAGAGGCCCTTTTGAATTCAGACACAGTCTCTGTCTCCACCACCTCTTCCGGGAGACTGTTCTATGCATCTACCACGCTTTCTGTAAAAAAAAAAAAAAAAAAGTATTTTCTTAGATTACTCCGGAGCCTATCACCTCTTAACTTCATCCTATGCCCTCTCATTGCAGAGTTTCCTTTCAAATGAAAGAGACTCGACTCATGTGCATTTACATTACATAGGTATTTAAACGTCTCTATCTTACTCCCGCTTTTTCCTCCAAAGTATACAGATTGAGATCTTTAATTTGTCCTCATACGCCTTATGATGAAGACCACATACCATTTTAGTAGCCTTCCTCTGGACCGACTACATCCTTTTTATATCTTTTTGAAGGTACAGCCTCTAGAATTGTACACAATATTCTAAATGAAGTCTTATACAGGGGCATCAATGCCACCTTTTTCCTACTGGCCATACCTCTCCCTATGCAACCTTGCATCCTTCTAGCTTTCGCCGTCGCCTTTTCAACCTTTTTGGCCACTTTTCATCACATACAATCACACCCAAGTCCCGCTCTTCCGTCGTGCAGATAAGTTCTTAACCCCTTGAACTGTACCGTTCCCTCTGGTTTTTGAAGCCCAAATACATGACCTTGCATTTCTTAGCATTAAATTTTAGCTGCCAAATTTCAGACTATTCTTCAAGCTTCGCCAGGTCTTTCTTCATGTTGTTCACACCATCCGGCGTGTCCACTCTATTGCACAGTGTCTATCTCAACATCAGTCTTTCTACACCTGCGTTCTTCAATGCAAGGCTTGAAGGTCAGTGGCTGGGCCCATTCATACTCTGATTCTTCCCTCTCCCCTTAAAGAATGACATGGAGATAGTTTCCCGCGGGGGTGGGGACAAATTCTGTCACCGTGTTACAGCCTTGACACAATCATTTATGGCATTAGCTTTTCACTAAAAGTCTGAACATTTCTGTATGCATCATCCCCGACCCTGAGGAAGAACAAAACGTGCCGGACCGGAATGAGGCAGTAATGTTCTAAGCTAAGTAGCACTTTAAATTTTCTATATGAATCACTGCCCCAGTGATCACTGACACCCCCCCCCCCCCACAACACCATTAAAATCAGAATAAAAACATACATACCTGCCTCCAGAACATCAGCACCTGGCTTAAGAAAGTCTAGTAGAGCAGCACAGCAGCTTAAGTAGTCTGGGGCTATTGGGGTTGTAGACAGGTGGGTCTAGTAGGTTTTGGGGCTCTCATCATGACCTATAAGGGAGTTGTGGTGAGATGTTTATGTGGCACCCTTTTTGTGAAGTTTGCAGCTGTGCCCTATAAGGTACCCCACTACTGTGTTGCCATGTCTGGGTGTCCAGTCCATCACTTTGCTAGCCCCTCCCATGTCCAAAATGTCTTGTTCTAGGCGTTTTTGACTTGGACAATTTTTTGGACGAGAATGGGGTATAATTAGCAGTCTGGACGTATAATTAGACGATTCTTAGAAAAATAAAATATTTTGGACGTATTTTTTGGGAATGGACTTTAGACACTGCTGACTTTGGGCAACTAGCGACTTAGGCCCAAAACGGACTTAAACATATTTTTTTTATTATGCCCCTCTGAGTTATAGAATGAGGAGGCAAATGTACTATTCAGAAATATTTCATAAAAAGTGTAATGGGGGGTGGAAGGGGGGGGGGAATCTTGCATTCTAGTCTAGCTCCAGAAAATAGAACACGATTCCAACCATCTTAAGTGGCGTTACATATTTGTAATATAGATTCTTTGTTAATGCAAGTGATGTAAAGTAACTTTTTTCTTTCTTTGAAGGTGAACCAGGACTGTTAGTTAGCAAAATTACAGCATTGTCTCCGTTCAGTGGTTATGCAGGAGACCAGAATCAAACAGAAAAGAAGAAGCTGAGAGATGTCTTTCAGAAAGGAGATCAATATTTCAACAGCGGTGATCTCTTAATGATTGACCACGACAATTTTATTTACTTCCACGACAGAGTCGGAGACACTTTCCGGTTGGTGGGCTAGCGTACTTACACGTATCCTGTCCGATAGTGGTATAAAAAGTGCACAGAGTCACTGTCTTTGCCCAAGGACACAACAGTGAATGAAGCTTGAATAATAGGGCCTGTTCGGGCCATTAGTCAATTAATCCACATCTCCCTTTCATTCTAATATTCCAGCAAAAAATTGCTGCTGAGGGCTTGTGATATTCTGTTTGGTCTTAGTCTGATTTGCAGGACAACATAGTACTGGTGATGATAAGGAACTTTAAAAATAAATAAATAAATGTATTTCCATTCACAGTCTTGTATACAAACATAGTATAACGCAGAACAACATAATTATGAAACACGCATAAAGTAAATCTCATAATCTCTTAAAATTGTTCCTCAACTTTGCATAGTTCACACACTGCATACTATTTTAGTGAAAAGGCTTCTTAAAATAAATGGGCATTTTAAAAGCTTGCAAAATGTCAAAATATGCAGAACCTTGTGTAATTCAGTAGGTAAGGAATTCCTTAGGTGTGGACCTCCCTATTTGAAGTGCGCTGGAGTGCAATTCTGTGGACTCTCCTGGTGGTCAAACCTAATAGCCAGTAGCAAAGGATGCTTGGTGCAGATCCTGCATCATTTTGATAGCCCCTCTCTGAACAGCCTCCAGAACTGCATATAGAATGCCAGGTGATGTCTCACCAAGGATCTGTACAGTGGTATAATCATATCCTATTTTCTACTTTTTATTCCTCTTTATATGTACCATGACATCTCTCCAGCTTTGAAAACTGCTTTGCCATAGTGATTTGCTAAATTATAGTCATCTGTTGTGGTTCAGAGGGTATAGAAGTCTTGGCAAATGGGTTATGCATCCCCATCCGCAAATTTGTGTAGAAGCAGTTAAATTTTCTTCGACTTCACCTTCTGCTCTGGGCTGCACTCCAGCTCCTCTTTTACAACGCGAGTTTGAAGGTAGTTTTCTGATCAGTTAGCGTAGCAGGGTTTTAAAAAGGTTTGGATCATTTCCTAAAAGAGAAGTCAATAAGCCATTATTGAGATGGCTTAGGGAAATCCACTGCTTTATTCCTAGGATAAACAGCATAAAATCTGTTTTACAACTTGGGATCTACCTGGATTGACCACTGTTGGAAACAGGATACTGAGCTTGATGGGCCTTTGGTCTGGCCCAGTATGACAATTCTTATGTTCATATTTTTGGGTATATTTTCTGGATTGTGAGGTTTTTGGTGCTGCAAAGGTTCCCAGTGCCATTGGGACAGCTCTGACTGCAAGAAGACACAGACTTTCTGGACTGAGTCTGTAACTAGCAGGGCAACCCTTAGGGGGGGAACCTGCCTAGCCAGCCTGCACTAACAATTTGGAGGCTTGAGGACTGTTGCCCTTGTAGCAGAGTTTGCTTGTGGTTATCTAGAGGGCTTTTGTGGGTGCCGGCTGCATTTCCCTCCCCCATCGACACACTTAGAGAGCTAGGGGGTTTGAGATCTCAGTCACATTTATTTTTTGACTGGCAGCCTGAAGATACAAATTTTTAGAGCCACTTAACATCCTTGTCTGCGGCAGAAGTCTTCTCTGTACTTCAGCTAGAGTCAACTAAAGCAGTAACTGTAAGTATAGGCTATTGTAGCCTATGTGAGACATCGGGGGTAGTTTTAAATTGCATTGTTAAGGGCTGTGGCTTCCTTTAGGTTCATCCACCTCTTTAAAAAAAAAAAAAAAAAAGCCTTCCCTGAATTTTTTTTTGAACTGTAATATTGCTCTCTTGGGCCATTTTTGGTGCTTGAACACTGCCACTATGGCCATCTTGGATTCTTCAGTCCAACTCAATCTGTTTCAAAAACACATCAATTTGGTTCAAAATGGATACCGATGGACTCCTTGGGCTGTTCTACCCCTATATCATGGCAGATTTGCACTGGATGGCCAAAAGAGGAGCATCCATGTACCATGAGTCATGGAGCATATGTTTGGGGGGAGGGGCAGGACAGGAGCTATGGGCTTCAGCCCACTTTATTCCCTCCAAGGTCATGAATTAACCAGTGGCTCGGTCTATGGGTCAAAAATCCATCTTGGAGCCTGGTAATAGCAACTTGACATCTGTGGTGAAGGGCTATTCCACAAACATCCCTGGGCTCTTGACATCTGTGGTGAAGGGCTATTCCACAAACATCCCTGGGCTCTTTGGAGAATCCTGGGCAGGGATTTACCCTTGATTTTGTGAGTCTGATGTTTGAAGCCCATCGAAATTTTATAGAGGTCTGTCAGCACCATCTGAGAGCACTCCAGGGCTTGAGCAGGAGGTTGTACCCTCAGAGCATAGTTCCCCCTTTTGTAGTGTCATGCGCATGATCCAGAGGTCCAGTCAGTAAAGGACTAGGAAGATTGGGACTTGGATTTGATTCCTTTGATCCCCAAAAATGAATCTTCAGTGTTGGAGGATTCAGGGTTTCGGGTGGACCATGACAGCCATGGATCAGGGGGAGGACCGACGGTGTGCTGCCTTTTTAAACCAGTGGATTTGCTGGATATTACTGCATAATCATTGCAGGAACTCAAGCTAGAACCTGTCATGAGCGGTTCTAAGGATCTGACCACATTCTTTCCCTTGCATCCTTATACAGAGCATCAGGAGGACCCCTTGCAGGTTGCCAAGACCATGGCAAAAAATGTATCCAGTGGCTCCTGACTTTCAGCAGATGTTTGTACGGCCTACCAAGATTACCAAGAGAACTTCACTCACCAGTGAAGGGAGAGCGATATTAAAGGATGTGCAAGATTGCAGGGTGACTTTAGTCCTCAAAAGGCAGTTTGAGGCCTTGGCATTGGGTCTGAAGGCGGCAGCAGCGGTTTCCTATGTTGCACATGTCTGCCATACCAGGTTACATTGGATTTCTTTGTTGGATGACATTTACCCTCAGTTATTAATTGCCAGGGTGGATTATGTGTAAAATTCTGTATATGACATTTTTATAATCATGAGCATATTCGGTCTCTTCCTGTAGAATGCTCTGGATTAGGCAGTGGGTTGGAGATTCGGCTTCCAAGGCCACTTTGAGCAAGGCTACCTTTTAAGAGCCAAATGCTCTTTGGAAAAGGATTGGATGATCTCATGGCCAGTATGTTGGACTGTTGGTCTAAGTCTTTGCCAGACAATGGATCTCTGACCTTGAGAGGGACAGGTCATGGTAATTTTCGAGGTTCTCTAAGGAGCCTGCTAAGGGCTGACGAGATCTCAGAGATCATATTATGGCTCATGTCAGATAATGGCAGTTCCAGGTGGGCTCAGTTCATTAGTTCCTGCCCAGCAGCAGTCTCCAAAAAGGCCCAGTATTGTACCTCCACTAATAGGTGGGAAGTTGACAGCTTTCTGGGAGGCTTGGGTGCAGATATGCTTAGACCGCTGAGTATTAAACATTATTAGATAAAGATACAAACTAGAACTCTTGTCTCCTGTGGGACTTGTGGACTCCCCAGTTGGTTGGTTAGAGAAAGTAGTCAAAGTGCAAGCAACAGTGAGAAGGCTAGTAAAGCTAAGAAGAATCGGGCTTGGGCAGATACTCCATATACTTTGTTGTGCCCAAAAGAGACTCGGATGATTGGAGACCAATTCTGGATCTGAAGTCAGTAAATGCAGCACTAAAAGTGCCCTGATTCTGCCTGGAGACCATCCGGTTGGTCATTGCAGCGATGACACTAGGGGAATTTCTAGCCTATCTTGATTTGACAAAAGTCTACTTGCATATTCACATCTTTCCAGACCACAGGATATTTCTGAGATTTCTTGTGCTAGGAAAACATTACCAGTTTGCAGCACTGCCCTTCAGTCTAGTAACAGCACCTCGAATCTTCATTAAGGTGATAGTTGTGGTAGCAACACACCTATGCAAAGTGGGAATTCAGGTGCAATCATACTTGGACAATTAGCTGCTCAGAGCACCATCCAAGACCAAGGGCAAGAAAGCAGTGGCACAAGTGGCTGGCTCATCAGTTTCCAGAAATGTCACATGGAACCGATTCAATCCCTAGAGTACTAGGGATTTTGGTTCAACATGGTAGTGGGTCATGAGTTTCTACCAGAGCCACGCAAATTGAAGTTAACCCACCAGATTTAAAACATTCTGGTGATGCAAACACCTAAAGCATGGCACTATCTGTAGGTGCTGGGTTCGATGATAGCAGCCATAGAGATGAAGTCTTATCTACACCCGCTAAAGGACACATTGTTGTCCCGCTGGTCTCCACAGAAGGATTCTCTCCAAATGCCCTTGTCCTGGATGGAGGAAGTGTGGCACAGTTTGTGTTTATGGCTACAGTCGGAGACACTGGCCAAAGGCCTACCTCACCATAACTTCACAATTGTACAGTCATAAAAGCACCTCTGGGATATCCATCAATGTTAATTCTGATTGACATTCAGGTAGGTGGTTTGTTAGTTCCACCTGTTCTTTTTCTTTTGTCTAACATGTTTTGTACCATGTGAATTGTTCCCCAAAATACTAGGACTGGGGGGTGGGGTGATGAAGCTACTAGGGGAGGGGTGATGAAGCTACTAAGTAGTAGATTTTAAACAAACTGGAAAAAATATTTCTTTACACACTGTGTAATTAAACTTTGGAATTTGTTGCCAGAGAATGTGGTGAAATTGTTTAGCTTAGCAAGGTTTAAAAAGGTTTGGATAAATTCCTAAAAGGGAAGTCCATATCATTATTGGCAATCATATTAATCACACACTATGTAACAAAATTTTTTTTTATTTTTTTTTTATTTTGTTCCTGGGTGATTAAGTGTTCTTCCTTAATTTTCTTTGCCATAAAAGTATAGAAAATGACTATAATTTCCCTCAAACTTTGCTTTTCTGACCAGGACATTGATATTTTAAATATTACCGTTTTTGCAGCTCATCTAGGAACATCAAAGCCGTACTGCCCCATAACATGAACTTGCCTCTTTCACTGATACACTCGATGCACCTCAGAAGATTACAACAGCATCAAGACCTTACTAGGTGCCTTGAAATATGATGTGGGAGTTCATATGATCAAAATAGTAGCATTCCTAATGGGTCTCCAAGGTGGTTTTTTACCAAGTTTCCTTGCTATCTCTGCCTTTGGGACAGCAGGGTCACAGATGCACTTCCAAAGGTGGGACTGGCCACAGCACATCGCGTTCTCCGTAGGTAGAAATAACATCAAATGGGAACCACTGGTGGACCCCTGGAAGGTGCTAATGCCACCACTGCATATCAAATTGGGCCTAATGAAACAATTTGTCAGAGCTCTAGATAAGGAGTCAGCAGCCTTCAAGTACCTTCAAGATCTCTTCCTTAATCTGTCTGAGGCAAAAGTCAAAGCTAGTGTCTTCATTGGATCACAGGTAAAGGAGATTCTGGAGTGCAAGGAATTTCTCAAGAAGCTAACTAGGAAGGAGCCTTGTCACAGTGGTTCGGGGCTTCTTGGGTAATCACAAGGCCGAAAACTATTTGGAGTTGGTTGAGAATCTGGTGAAAAATTACAGTAACATGGGCTTTAGGATGTCTCAAAGTCCATATCCTTGATGCTCATCTTGAGACATTCATGGAGAACATGGGAACATACTCAGAAGAGCAAGGGAAGCACTTTCACTAGGATATACTGGGCTTCAAATGCTGCTACCGAGAATGATATAAGGAGAACGTGATTGGAGACTACATCTGGGGGCTGATTTGTGAAAGTGACTTATAATACTCATATAATCACAAATCTCAAAAAACTATACTTACTTCTTAATCTTCTGTGGTCATTTTTGTATAACTTCAATATAAATATGTTGTGCTTTTTATGACTTCATAAGAATGAAAAAATGAAAATTTGGCATTTACACATTTTAAATAGGTAAATCACAAAATTTGACTATCCTGATCACAAAATCAAAGATTTATGGAAATAACAGGCATTTTCTGTTTTTTTAGTCATAAGCAATTGGGAAATTACACTTCAGCCCAGGAATAAAAACTGTGTTACATAGTGCAAATTCATAGTTTCATTTTCAACATCAAAGTTCATTTCACAATAGCGCTCTCTTCTCTAACATGTATATTTTTCTCCCACATTCAATAACGTTTTATTAATTTCTTAATCATTATTATGGCATACAGACATCAAATTCAAAATAATTTAGACAAATTATTATCCTCCCCCTTTTTACAAAAGCGTAGCACGGTTTTTAGTGCCAGCCTCAGCGGTAACTGCTCTGACACTCATAGAATTCCTGTGAGCGTAGGAGCTGTTACCGCCACGGCTGGCACTAAAATCTGTGCTACGCTTTTGTAAAAGGGGGGGTGGGATATATTAGGAGGATGCATTTGTACAATATAATGATGTAATAATAATATAACAGTATAATCTGCTTCGAGATATCATACAAGTATTTTGTATTGTAAATCAAAATTGGACATTATGTTTCTATTTCTTCTATAATGTTAGATATAACAGGAATTGACACCCATGTGTTTTGCCTGTTGATACAAGGTTTGGAAATTTGAAGGCATAAATCTGAATCAAGATATTTGGAAGAGTTGAGATCAGAGCCAACCCAACCATTAGGTGGACTAGGCATCCATCCAGGGTAGCACAAGTTGACGGATGGCACTGGTGCAGCAGTTGTGGCTCGAGGCTTGTCATGTTCCATCCCCTCCAAAACAAGAAGTTCAGAAGAGGTGGGATATGGTAAGCCTAGAGCATGCACCAGCTGTGCTGAATCTTGTTTGGAAACTCAGGTGGCCCCAAGGAAATGAACCCCCCTCCCCTAATAATGCTGTCTTGGAGGGGATTAGGTAAGGAAGGGGAGATGCTGGACACTTCAGGAATGGTAGAGACTGAACAGTTGGAAGTGCTATGAAAGGAAAGGCTGGACATTAGGAGGAGGGTAGGGAAGGGGCACAGTGGACACTTTGCAGTAGGAAAGAGAAGATGGGGGATACAAGGGGAAGGGCTTTTAGCTATCTCTGGGAGGGAAAGGGGTGCATGGCTGAAGATTCACCTAGGATGTCAAATATCCTTGGGCTGGCCCTAGCTGAGATATATTGGAGTGAAGCTTTTGTGTCATGAGTTAAGAGGTATCAGGTTCTTAATGCTTGGGTTTTATTTTTCAGATGGAAGGGCGAAAATGTTGCTACAACCGAAGTTGCAGATATTGTGGGATTGGTGGAATTTGTCCAGGAAGTTAATCTTTATGGAGTACCTGTGCCAGGTATGGCTCTGGAAATCATAGCATCTAAGACAGCCTTGTTCAGGTCTATAGGTAACCCTTTAGAGGGGAATTTTCGAAAGCATTTTTATGGGTAAAGCAGTACATAGAAACAAACTTATGTTCAAATATATTTTATTGAGCTCAACAAGAAAATCAAGCAAAAGGAACCACAGACAAGCTCAAATTTTTGTTTTACAACCCCCCCCCCCCGTATCCCCCCTCATACCTCCTCCCCAGGTCCTCCTTCCAAGTACAACACCAACATAGGCAATGATAATACAAAACGATACAGGCATACCAACTGTAACATAGTGATACAGGTATATATGAAATCAACAGTTAAGCAATCGGCTGTGAGCCAAGGAAATCATTGTAGTCCAAAAGGGTTCCCAGGTGCGTTGGAAAATGCACCCTGGGAGAGAGGAAAAGTCTGTCAAATCTCTTTGTTCCCACATCAGCAGAATAATCATCCGGCACCGCCAGATAGAGTAATCCGGCGCTTCACCCTCAAGCTATTTCAGCAAGATACATTTCAGGGCAATAAGGACAGTCCACTTGAGGAAACCAGCAGCCCCCTTTGACGAGGATAATAATGGGGAACAGCTCCAAATAAGAACAAAGGCGAGCATTGAATTGTAATGTTCCAAATACGCTCTACAAAAAGAAAAATGGCATTCCAAAAGGATCAAATATTAGGGCAAGTCCAGAACATATGTGAAACAAAATTTTATAAAACTGTGTCAATAGCCCTTCATTCTACAACGTGGCATCTAAACTTAAGCATCATTTACATGCTTAGATTTTATAGATCTACTCGCACTTACTGTAACATGGTTTGTGTACACTTGTTCGCCTAAGTGCTAGGTGAACACTCGGTGCTGTTCTATAAATGATGCATGCAACGTGCTTAGTTCGCAAATGTAAAAAGGGTATTCATGGGGGAGGAGCATGGGCAGAACTAGCATTTATATGTCACTACATGCTAAGTGGTGCATTTAGGTGCCAACATTTACTCCTGCTGTTGACCATGGTGTAAAGAGGCACACCTAAACGTAGGCGCTTTGATGCTGACTTGGGCTAGTATTTTATAATATAATATTGTTGCCCAGATGCCATAGAATTAGCACTCAGCATGTTGCATCGAGCTGCCCAAATTGTGGTGCCTAGTTACAGAGCAGCACCCTTAGGGGAGAATTCAATAAATCGTGCTCAAAAATGGGTGACCAAAAGATTGGTGCTAAGTACTATTCTACAAAGGGCTCACAGGTAATGCCGATTCCCGTACTCAACTCTGGGCACCAGACTTATGCCTCCTGAAACTTGGTGTAAATCCCGACGCCTTAGTTGGGTGCAGAAACCCAATGTTCAGTAATACCATGTGCAACCTTTTGAAATGTCTTTGATCCACCAAGGTCCCCTTTGGGTTGCGCGCTGTGGAATTTAGGCGTACACGTCGATATAAAATAATGTACAACTAGATGCAAGTCCTAATTGGTGCTAATTAACATCAATAATTGGTTGTTAGCTTCAATTATTGAAGATTTAGCCAATTAAGTTGCACATGCATCTCAGAAGTGTGGTCAAATTTGGGCACATATATAGAATCCAGAGGAATGTGTGTAAAGTTAAGCAACCTGGGTGCATTTGGTAACTTTACGCAGAATGGGTGGAAACCAAAACGTTACATTACCGCAGGCAGGGTAGAAAGGCACTTTTATGTGTATAATTTTGAAAATTCAGCCATGTGTGTAAAATGGACATGCAAAGTTTGTGCACAGTTGTAGGTGGAAGGAAGCAGAAAAATTTACAGTAATTTTTCAAAGCAGAAGTACACACATACTCATTTTGTTGCCAAAATTCACACAGGCAAAAAATCTGTGCTTTCTCTCTTATAATTATGCATACATTTAAAGTGACCCTATAATGGGCATGGACTGGGTCTTTATGAGTACTTACCAGTAACAGCTGACTCGGACCCTGATGCTCAGTAAGACTCATTAAAGCAGTCTTAGTGGCACAGAAGCTTTCACCCGAGAGTCTTAAATTTTGCAAAAACTTGCCAACCTATCAATTAGAACTGGACAGATATCTGACAATTGGAAGATAGCGAACGTCGCACCAATTTTCAGGAAAGGATGAAGAGGAGAACCGGGCAACTACAGACCTGTGAGTTTTACGTCTGTCCCTGGAAAGATGGTTGAAGCACTGATTAAAGATAGCATAGTCCGGCACTTGGATACACACGACCTGATGAGAGCCAGTCAACATGGCTTCAGGAAAGGGAAATCATGTTTGACGAATTTACTTCAGTTTTTTGAGACCGTGAACAAACAAATTGATAGTGGAGAACCGGTGGACATAATATACTTGGACTTCCAGAAAGCGCCCACCCATTCTAATGCCTTTGTTTTATTTATTTAATTAATTCAATTTTCAACACTGTTCTCCCAGGGGAGCTCAGAATAGTTCACATGAATTCAGGTACTCAAGCATTTTTTTCCTGTCTGTCCTGGTGGACTCACAATCTTATCTAATGTACCTGAGGCAATGGGGGAATAAGTGATTGTCCAGGGTCACAAGGAGCAGTGTGGGTTTGAACCCACAACCTCAGAGTGCTGAGGCTGTAGCCTTAACCACTGCCACATCTCCATGGCATAAATGCACAAGAAGAGAATCTCTCAATTGCATGGTTGATCTGGAATGAGGGGGCATAGGATGAAGGTGGAAGAGCGCACACAGGTGGAACCTAAGGAAATCTTTCTTCATGGAAAGTGTAGTGAATTTTTGGAACTGCCTCCTGGTGGTGGCAAATCCTGTATCAATTTGAGCCAGCATGGGGGGGACAAGTGCATAGGATCTCTCAGGCAGAGGAATGGATAGTAGATGGTATGGATAGGTAAATTGGATAAGTCATGTGAGCATTTTCTCTGTTTCTATATCCTGTTTGTTCTTGGAGAACTGAAACACCAATTCTGTGCCTGCACTTCTGTTTTTTTGGGAGTCCATTAGAGTCCTTTGTTAAACAAATTAACGATTCGTAATTCATTAGATTAAGTCTTATTTCCACACACATCCAGGAAGAGAGGGTGGGAAGGGGGGAAAGGATGGGTAATTTCAGTAATTTGCAAGTATGTAAGTGCTGTTCATTGAATTCTGTGAATGTATATTGTTTGCACTTTTTATATGCTTATAAAATCAAATATTCCTGATGCAAAGTGTATTTATATAGCTATATTTAGCCTACATGCCACAGGTAATTTTCTAACCCAGAGATCTCCATAGTTAGGCAGCTAGCTCCCTTTGAAAACTATCGTTATACTGTTTAGTTTTACCATTCATATTTGTATTATATCTGGCACCGACTAAATAAAGCAATTAAAAGTCGGATGAGATTTTTCCTTTGGTGGTCCAGAATAGCATTTCTCCATAGTGCTCCTTACTTTGATTTGGCCCTTTTGGGTACCTTTTCTTATGGCTGTAATATGAAAGGAGCCCATGCATTATGCAGATTGCTTATGAACTTGAGCACACCTGGAACTGAGAGCACCTGAGCTCAGGGGACTGACTTAATAAGAACAGTATTAAATGGCTACTCAGTAAAATCCCTTAAGAAATAAACCAGGATTGAGGTACATATACCTGTAATACCCTTGTTTTTGTCGGTCTTTTAAAATTAATGATAAACAAACACACGTGTCATGGGGCAAAGTCCCAAAAGACATTCAGCTAGGTAAAAACAGCTCATTTAAAAACTTGCTCTTATAAGGCAGAAAAAAAGAAGACAGCAGCTGGATGTTTCAGGCTCTAGAAAAGGGGTCCTTAATTACATTACATTACATTAGGGATTTCTATTCCGCCTGTGCCTTGCGGTTCTAGGCGGATTACATTATAGAAGATATCTGGACAGTTCCAGTAGAATTACATTTCAGGATAGGAGTATATTACAGTAACAGTAAAGAGTTATGATACTTCAAGTTCACAGAAGATAATACTTGTCACAGAAGTTATTACATATGACAGAAGATAGTGCATTTTGCAGAGGTAATACATGGCAACTCGATCGTTTAAATCAGGTGTAAAGTAGAAGAGTTACATTACATTTTAGGTCACAGACAAAGAGATAGTATAGTCCTTGGGACAGACCTAGCCAGTCATGTTTTCAGGATGACCACACTGACTATGCATGTGATAAATCTGAATGCACTACCTTCATTCTATGCAGTGGTTTAGTAAGGGGGAGGGCAGACCACCCCGGACGCCGGTGCTTCTCCTCCTCTTTGCTCCCCTCCCCCCACATTCCTGCTTAAATATTCACTGGCATGAGCATCAAAATCCACTTGTTGCTCATGCCAGCTAAGGCTCCCTTCTGATATCACTTCCGGGTCGTGGATCTGGGTCGATGTACCCAGGTGTCTCCCACAAGGCATTATTCAGCAAAGATGAGAAGGGAGTGTGGCGCAGTGGTTAAAGCTATGGCCTCCACCCCCTGAGGTGGTGGGTTCAAACCCACGCTGCTCCTTGTGACCTTGGGCAAGTCACTTAACCCATTTCTCCAGGACAGATGGAGAAAAATGCCTGAGCACCTGAATAAATTCATGTAAATTGTTCTGAACGCCCCTGAGAGAACGGTAAAGAAAAACTGAATAAATAAATGTTTGCCAAAGGCATAGAATAACTAAAAGTCCATTCTATGTTATCCAGTACATGGAATGTTGTGAAGAATTATATAAAACGGATCAATGGATGTTCATCTATTTGTAGCTAGAACCCAAAGAGTCAAAGAGTTTGTAAACTATGGCTTTAATAAGAATAGCCTTACTGGGTCAGACGAATGGTCCATCAAGCACAGTAGCCCATTCTCACAGTGGCCAATCCAGGTCACTAGCATCTGGCCAAAACACAAGGAGTAGCACACTTCCATGCTACTAATACAGGGCAAGCAATGGCTTCCCCCATGTCTTTCTCAATAACAGACTATGGACTTTTCCGCTAGGAACTTGTCCAAACCTTTCTTAAAACCACTGCAATTGTGTAGACTTGTTAAGGACTGCAAATTTTGGCTCTTGCTGGGGTAGACAGAGATCAGGCCAAAGCTGGCATGGTGATAGCAAGTGGCTGCAATAAGAGCAGACCTTTTTGTTTTTCCCCACCTTCTCCACAACTGTGAACCTTTCACACCAGCCAGGAGCTTGGGTGAGGACACTGCAGAACACTGTGTTGCACTGTAGCCTTCTCCTTTCCTGCCTAGGGCCTAAACATCACACTTTGTAAACATGACATTTGGCCACCAAGCAGGAAAGGAGGAAAGCAGAACAAGTTTTATTAAAATTTGATATTCCGTTTATCGGACTTCTAAGTGGTATACTGGTAAATATATAATATATAAAAATAAAAACTAAAATGGGGGGGACACGAACAATTAGACAAACAAGACATACTGGTACGTAAGGGTAAAGGGGGAGAACTACATGTCGTATAGGATAGAAAGCAAAGAAAGGGTAGCACAGTAGGAGGGGACCCTTCTGTAAGCTAGGATCTTTGAGTAAAATTGGGCTGGGATTAATGTCTTAGTTTAGATTAAAGGTTGAAGACGTCTTTGAAAAAAATGTTTTTAATTTTGTTTTAAAACGTTCTAATGATATTTGCTACAGAGCACCTTGGGAGCAGAAAGCAAGTGAAAGGATTATAGGAGGGTATGAGCAGTTGAGTAAGGTTTTTACAGAGGTGGTGGTTTTCAGAGGGGTGGTGTGTTCTGTGGAGGGAGGGATTAGAGTGAATGAGGGGGGGTTAGATAGAAAATGTGGAGAGAATCGAAAGGGGAAAGAGGAGGCAAGCTCATGGAGTGAGGGCATGCAAGGTGGGAAGCAGGGAGAGAGGAGATCAAGAGGTGTTGCTCTGGAGATTGGAGGTAGCAGGTTGGAACAGAATGAGAGGATCAAAGGGGCTCTGGGTTTAAGCAAAGGTACAAATTGACTGACTTCAAGAGGGGAAGATCCCATCCCATCCCATTTTTCTTCTCTTCCCCTCCCTTCTACATCTGCTGTAAAACTGTAAGAAGAATTCCATAAGAGTTACTATACTGGAACTGTAGAGCTAATTAGGCATAATAAATCTGTCGGTCAATCAGATAAGCATATTTTTTAAAAAAGTTGCTACTCTGTAAGCATGTGCAGATCATCTACAGACAGAAGATGGTCTGCGCATGCTTCAGGATTGCTCACTAGCAATCTGTGTGGTTGGTGGGGGGGCATTCCTCTGATCGCCCCCACTTGCATGCTGACCAATTGAGAATTCGTCTTCCTGCTGCAGGATCGGCCACGGATTGGCCAGATTAGTGAATCTAGCCCATAGTTCAAAGAACAGAAAGAAAAGAAAAAGTGTGCTGTTTCTTATCACTCTGCCAAGGCAAGTTACAGTTTTATTGTGCTAAGGCTTCATTCCAACAACCTTGACTATTTACACATTCCATATCCCCCCTAATTAGGCCAGCTGCAAGTCATAATGGTGGTTCTTATCCTTTGTGCAAAGAGGGATGATAGTGTGAGTCTTCTATGAAGAAACAGTGAAAAAACTGAGTCTATCATTGTAAAGGTACACCGTTGAAAGCGTGCTGGACATTTGCGTGCCGACAATCCTGCCCCGATATTTGCGTGCAGGACAAATGCGTGCCACCAGTTGAGGCCTTTCCGTTTGCGTTCTGAGGGTGTATGTGGGGGGAACCCTCCCACTACACTTAAAACTTCTCGCGCTCCCGTTGGTGGGGTTGGGGGATTCCCCCCCGGTACACTGAAAACTCCCGTTCTCCTTCTTGTTTTCAGTCTTCGGGAGTTTTCAGTGTAGTGGGGGGACACCCTCCCACACGCACCCCAGCGGGAGTGAGTGCGAGGAGTTGTAAGTGAAGTGGGGGGTTCCCCCCCACACACTCCTCAGAGCGCAAAGGGGAAAGCCTAAAAGTGGTAGCGCGCATTTGTCATGGGGTGGGATTATCGGCAAGCCTATATCTGACATGCTTTTGACAGGTTACCCTGTAAAGTTATTCTCATCACTTACACCTCTTACACTAGCAAATTACAACATTAATCAGGGCGAGGAAGCTAACGGCAGTTTCATACTTTCAAATTAGATATGTCATTTACAAAATTAAAATTGTCACAGAAAACAATCGCTATCCCACCACCCCTTTTGTTACAGCGAGAGTAATGAAATAGGAAATACTGAGGGGAAGGCATAATTGATTAGTAATTGCACAGTTCTCTTTTAATAGCTGTGATTCTGTGTAATGAACAATAGGTCAATCTTACGATCATTAAGTATAACATGTATGACTGCAGTTTTATTTCTAACCACCTAACATTGACTAAAGCAAAAATTATAAGTGTAATACACTTGGAAGCTTTAGACCAGGGGTGTCCAACCTTTTGGCTTCCCTGGGACGCATTGGCCGAAAAAAATGTTTCTGGGGCCGTGCAAATGCTGCAGCAAATCAGAGGAGAGAGCTGGCAAAACGCTAAATACCCGGGGGCAGCAGAGGAAAACACTGCATCACCCTCGACCGGGGCCGCACAAAATACTTCACGGGGTCACATGCGGCCTTTGGGCTGCAGGTTGGACACCCCTGCTTTAGACTGTGAGAGAGTCACCTGAGAAAAATTAAGACGGCTTAGTTCTAACAGGAGTAGGTATAGTGACATAACGACCAGGACCAGTTTTAACTGGAATAAAGTGACATCACATAGTTGAAATGAAAGTTTGTTAGAAGGAAAGGGTACCAGCAGTTCCAGTCTTCAGGTCAACAGTCCACTCAAAGTCCACATGATATCCACGCTTACTCTTAGCAGATAAATTCTTCCCGCCACAGCTGTTGGACTGTTTACTCATCTAGTGTTCATACATCTTTCTTATGTTCGTCATTTGTAGTTTTATGAATGCATCTCATTTCCTAATTACATTTTGCTTTAGATTTATTCCAACTGTTCCTTACCCTTGGGAAAGGCACAATATCAAATATCTACATAAACCCACATAACCTTAGCTTTTGCAGATCAGCATTTATATGTACCCGAAACACAAACATACCTACAACCCCTTATCCAAAGCACTCGTATAGAATTTCCCCATAGGAAATAATGGAAACTCAGACGATTCATTCCACAACCCCAAAACTGTAATACAAAATACTATATGTACTTGTATTGTAAGACCTTGCAGATTTAGAGCAATCACTACACTCCCGCAGCATCAAAGAAGAACCATCGGCTCAGTTGTGATGTGTGTATACTGTATGTACTTGTATTGCAATACTTTGCTTGTATATCAAATTAAAATGTATTTAAACGTTTTGCTTGTCTTGCAAAACGCTTGCAATCCAAGGTTTTATTATATGTGAGTGTGTGTGTGTATATATATATATATATTATATTATTTATTTATTTATTTATTTATTAGCTTCTATTGCCCTGATTTACTCTGGCACATCCCTGATGACATCATCAGAGACGCGGCAGAGCAAATCAGGGCAGTAGAAGGGCCCGAAGAAGCGTGTGAAGACTGCTGCACACGCTGCTTGAATCGCCAGGTTCGTAGTCGGAACTGCGGGAAGGGAAGGGGGCGGCAAAGGACTCGGACTCCTCTGGTCTGTCGCAGAGGGCGGCCCTGCTCCATTTCTCGGTTTGTCCCGGAGAGGGGGGGTGGTGGCAGGAGGCGCTCTTTGTGCCCCAGTCCCGGCTTGTGGAGGCGATCATCGGCTGGCTGGGAGCGGGCTTGTGGAGGCAATCGTCGGCTGGTGACGTAGTACGCGCACGTGCACTCTCGCCAGCACAGCGCGACAGATCAGATCTCGGGGAACACGCGGTGAGAGTGCGCATGCGCAGCTAGCATTTTATTATTATATATATATATATATATATATATATATATATATATATGTATATATATATATATATATATATATATATATATATATATATATATATATATATATATATATATTGTATTTATTATTATTTAAGGTGATCAGTCACACACATACACACACACACATATCACCTTAAATAATAATAAATACAATATATATAATAAAATTACACTATCAAACTGGCTTCAAAAAGTGCTATTAAGTGAACACTCAGACCCCACAACCTGAACTCTAGTGATTTGTCACAGACCCTGTTGCAAATGAGACCATCATAGCATGTTCACTGTCTCTGTCACTTGCTTTCCATTATGCCTACAAACTCTACATAGATAAGAAGATTGTTACTTAGCTGTATTGCATGGTGGCAAAAATTCAGCTCTGCATCTGCTCTGGGTACATTCTTAAATTCTAAACTGCTGTCATACTCTTTCTGCGAGTCGGAGAGAGTATGACAGCAGTTTAGAATGTAAGAATATATATTGATATACACATACACACATATATACAGGTGTGCGTGTGTGTGTGTATATATATATATATATATATATATCACATGAGGGTAAATCAAAAAATAAAGGCAAAATACATTTAGGGCCTGATTCTCTAAAGGACGCTGATCTTGGCAGCCACTGATTGAGTGTCAATCGCACATCGGCGTCTTAAATGTAGGCCAGCATTTTACAGGCCTACATTTAAGGCTTTTGTCTCACGTCTATGGAGACGCATAGGGATGCTTATAGACACCCAAAGAGCAGTTTTACAATTGAAGCATTTTGGTCATTGTGATGGTGTTTAAGCAAAAGCAAAAAAAAAAAAAGTAAGCAACCGGTACTGTGATAAGCTGCAGGTCAGAAAGTGAAGATTAACAGATAAAGACCTAAAATAAAGGGTTGGGGAGGAGACACTGAGAGGAAAGAAAAGATGGGCTTTAAGCTGTCCAGACATTCCCAAGCAGATGAGGGTTTACAGGACTGGGGAAATGAAAGAATACAAAGACTTTTCTTGTTGTACTAGAAAATGGAACACTGGAATGTTTAAAAAATAAAAAAAATGCATTGTACAGAAACATTATGAGATGAAGTGGGTACTGTTTTGAGTACATTTCCCAAAAGCCAACAGTTTATTTAAAACATTAAAGGTTATTTTGCAAAACACATTTCATTCTTTAACAGTTTTCCCTATGTTATGTTATGTGTTATGTGAATTAATTGTAATAATATTGTACACTTGTTGAAAGAAATAAAAAGGAATAAAGATTATAAAAAAAAACAAAACAGTTTTCCCTATGAAATTTTTGCAGATCATGAGGGTAGGCTTGGCATGGCAACCATTCGACTAAAGGAGGGGAAAGAATTTGATGGAGAGAGGATGTACAGACACGTACTAGACTACCTGCCAAATTACGCCAGACCTCGCTTTATACGAATCCAAGTAAGCAACCTTTTAAAAGTTTCTCCTTTTGCTTGAGCAGAGAACTACTGGCCTTTTCACGTTCCCTAGGTCCCATCTGAGTTGTGTAATACATGAAACCTTTGGGGTTGCCTAGGTCTGGAATGGAAGATATTTCACAAGTTTGGTAACTAGTGGTCTTGATTTTGTTCCTGTTGCTGACCAATTAGTGTTCTCTTTGGTTTAAATTAAATTAATCTTTTCTGCTCTTAGTTAGTTTCTCTGGTGTTCAGAATACTCTTGTTCTACTCACACTGTACAACACCAGGAGTGTGAACTACTTTTCATTTGGGCTGAAACATAATTTTGGAGTTAATGCCAAAGCCAGCTGCTTTTAATCTACTGTTAGCTACTCTTGAAATAACTATACCAGCGGTCAGGCTAATTTTTGGGTTGAAGAAGTTCGATCATGCAGCACCTTCCTACCGACTTCTGCATTGGCTGCCGATGGAGGCACGTGAGAAGTTCAAGTTTGGATGTTTTTGCTTTAAGTTACTATTTGGTTTAGCCCCTACATATATAACTGACTTTTTCTTTCTCAACCAATAGACATAAGAGAAGCTCACATTT
Source organism: Geotrypetes seraphini (assembly GCF_902459505.1). Classification (NCBI taxonomy): domain Eukaryota; kingdom Metazoa; phylum Chordata; class Amphibia; order Gymnophiona; family Dermophiidae; genus Geotrypetes; species Geotrypetes seraphini. The sequence continues at coordinate 23,842,749 of NC_047097.1, read as the reverse complement.
GAATTTTGTTTCTCCACCGGTTAGAGAATGTAAATTTAAAAGACGACATCAACATCTTTTCTCACATCAGGCAGCATTATAGGGTAAAGATCTGGAACAACTACTTATGCTTGCTAATACTTATGGGGAATTTAGGAAACACCTGAAAACACATTTGTTCCTGAAGTACTTAGGTAGCTGATTTGAACAATCTTATTCCACAATAACTGATCTCTAGAGCTATTAGTCACTAGCTTTTAACTTTGTTGGTTCTACTCAATTTGTAGCATTTTAAATCATTATAAACTGCATAGAACTTCACGGTCCTGCGGTATATAAACTGTTATTATACCTGGGGAAGCGCAGGATTTCACCCAGAAACTCTGTGGATGTGTATAAATTGCTGGGTTTCCTCACAGACACCATAACGCTCTGGGTATAGGCACACTGAGCTCATCCCCAGACTCCATTGACTAGTGCTTCAAACCTCGGGCAAAATAAACCAACCCTCAACTTCTGCTTCAGTCCTCTCCAACCTCACACTCTCATCTCACTTTTTTTTTTTTTCCTGTGTCAACATGTGGCATATTGAGGAAGACAGAACCAGACAACTGCAGCTAACAGCTCCCCTGTGAATACCTCTGTTGCATTTTATGCATAATTGTAGCAGAGATTACCCTTCTTTTTTTCAGCTGCAACTCCATGGTCATGGCTGAAGCGTTCCTGGCAAGCCTGCCAAGGCATATCAGAATGACCCGCCTCTGTACGTCCAGCTGAGGTTACAACCCAATGGCAGCATATGTGACCCAGTTCAGGAAGCCCTGATCTATAGAATAGTGTTGAGTGCTCAGGTATCCCTTATGTGCACAAGCAGGGCTAACTTAACCTATGGACCAGGTGAGGCTCTGACCCAGGGCTCAAAATGCACAGGGTCACGATGTCACTGGCCCATAAGTTAAGCTAGCCTGATGCTGCTGTCCGGTCCTGATAGGGTTCATGATGGGGGGAGGCCAGCATCAGTGTCAGAAGAGGGAAGTGCAGCTCTTCCCTCCTATCTCCTCTGATGCTACTGCTTGACACTGATCTTAGCCTATAGGCTGCATCCTGCCAGGACTGGACAGCAGCGTCGGAGGAGGGACATGGCCGGGGTGGGGACAGGGCATGGGCCAGGACACTGTAATCTCTCGAGCTGACTCTGCACATGTGTACACTTTAGCTGCATATTTGTTAGTATTCTATAACATAAGTGTAAAATGGTGCTTAGATTTAGAGCTGGGTAGAAAATGATACGGGGACAAATTTGTCCTTGTGCCTGCAGGATCTGTCTCCATCCCTGTCCCTGCCTAGTTTATCAGATGACCGGGAAAACCCAGACATGAACTGTTTTTAGAGGACTGTCCAGGCGCCCGGATGGACTTTCCAAAGCCTGGCATTTGTCCAGATTTTGGAAAGCCCCAATGAGCTCTGGCTGCATCTGGAGTGCCTCTGAGCATTTGCGGATGATGTCACACACATCTGTTCATGCTCCAGGCCCTCCAGACACGGCTGGAGCTTGTCCATAAGAAGAGAGGAGGCTTTGTGGGGGCGGGGCTGGAGGCGGAACAGAGTGGGGTCAAGGTTTCCTAGAGAAAAAAAAATGGTATCCCTATCCCATCCATGCAAGCTCTGTCCTCATCTTCACAAGCCTCAAACACTTATAATTTTAGTGTTCAAGGCTTTTGTAGATGAGGACAGAGCTTGCAGGGATGGAGATGAGATCCCACAAGGACAGGGACAAATTTGTCTCTGTGTCATTCTCTAGTGTCAAGTTGTAGAATGAGGGGATTGAATTTCAGAATATCCCAGGCAGCAGCACTTACTCAGAGAGCAGGTGGTGGTATCCAGATTAGTGCTTTTCAATTCTGCCAGAAAATACACTGAACCATAAAGCACATTTATTAGCTTTCAGTTTAAAGTTGCATCATTTCAGTGTTTTCCTCTGTTAAAATTGGGTTTCCTTTTTTTAGGAAGAAATTGAGGTTACCTCCACTTTCAAGCAGCGTAAAGTAACCCTGGTGAAGGAGGGGTTTGACCCAGCTGTGGTCAGAGATCCCATGTACTTTCTGGACGAAACAGAACTACGATATGTGCCTATGACCCAGACAATTTATGATGCTATACGAGAAAAGAAAAGAAAACTTTGAAAATATCTTATCACTGTTTTAATGCCTACATATATTCCAGCGTCATTCTATGAGATCACTGTTACAAATTGGACTGATCACACACATTTTGTAATTGTAATTTTTAATTTTATTTTGAATTAAGAGTTAACCAGCTTTGCGGACACTTATTTTGTATATGTGATTAATAATCTGCTGTAACATACCGGGATTGGTGAGATAGCCGACTGACAGCATGGATAAAAAGCTGCCCAATGTAATCCTGAGACTCGCATGAGTATGGCTGAAGTTCTAAATATAGCCCCAGACACTATGATATGTCACAAAAAGTATGAGTCCCTAGTAGTTGTGCCCAGCGGATGTTGTGAGCATACTATAGAAAATGTAGATCTAGTATGAATATATGGAGAGGTGAATATATGGAGAGAAGAAATAAGCTGAAGGAGCTGATAAGACAATGTTTACAGGAACAAAGTAATCCCGCTTCACTGAAACCATATCCAAAATAGAACATCTGAGTACACATGGAGGAACCTACTTTTTATTATCTCTGGAACAGAAAACACTTGTCCTTGAGGCACATCTGGTTCTCAACCTAGTCCTTCGGACACAGCCAGCCAGGATTTTAGGATATCTATCATGAACATGGAAAATGAAGATTTTGAACTTGAAGGTGACTGAAATCCTTTACAACTTCTATCCTGTCTCTTGGACTCTTTCGTAAACAAAGAAGCAACTAACAGGAAATAAATACTCTGCAGAATAGCACTTGGTATTCAAAGGCAAGGAGGTAACACTCCAAATGAAGATCAGACTTGTCCATGCACTCATTTTCTCAGTAGTCAATTACAGATGCGAAAGCTGGACACTACGGAAACAAGACAGAAAGAAGATTGACTTATTTGAGCTTTGTCACTAGAGAAGGATTTTATGTGGATCACCGGAATAACTAACAAATCGATTCTGGAAGAGATCAAACCAGCTATGTCACTCAAAGCCCAAATGATGACAACTTGACTGACTGTCTTATTTTGGTCACACCATCAGAAGAGAGATTACTGAAGAAGGATATCATGTTTGGGAAGATGAAGGAACCAGGTGAAGAGGGCAACCTGAAAGATGGCTGGACATGTTGAAAAACAACCATGGGGATGACACTACTAGAGGTCCTTTCAGCAAGTCACTAGGAATCAAACACGAGTTGATGGCACCTAACACACACATCATGAATATGCATGAGGTAGATCTGAATACAAAGGATGTAGTGCAAGTAAATATATTATGTGGAAATTGGAGTCCTACTGGGGCTCTAGAATAGAATTCAAGAGGCATTTGAGAGGAGCCTGCTCAGGACTAAAGGGCTGGGATAAGGACTTAATTTTGGATTTTTGCCTACTGTTTGGACTTTCACTTTCTACCTAAGTTCTTACCAGTATATACTTTATTTGAGGATTACACCAAATAAAGGTGTGTTTTATTAAAAATTAAAAAAAAGTTACTCCTTGGTGTGACTGTACTTTTTCAAGTTTTCAATGTTGTATATTCGAGTCATTTCCAGCAAATGCTATGGGACATTTTGCCTCCCTTTCCCACCAGAATACTTTTTACCATTTTATCAAATTTTTTATTTAATTACCAGATAAAAATTTGATAAAATAGTAAAAGAAGGATTCTGTAATCTACTGCAGGTTTTGTCCTTAGCTGCCTGCAGGCTGTGTTTGAATCATAAAGCAAGAAAAAAACAGTCTTCAGGGAAAGGGCAGTTAAACGTGTGTTTATTATAAGACCCGACACGGGCCATGTTTTGGCGTGTCCGCCTGCGTTGGGGGTCTCTGTGTTCTCCAAATCAAAATGGATTTTTCACAAACGCCCTGAGAAAAATACCAAGTGGTGCGCTCAGTTTGAACCAGAAACCGCTGAGGTGAGGAAATATAGTATGCCCAAAAGGCACGCTCTGTTCAAACTGGAAACCGCAGTATTAAATGTCCAGGCTAATGACTCGATGCTAGAAAACAAATCGCGCTCTAACAGCTTGCATGTGACGTTTTTAGTGTTATGCAGGCAGACACACTGAAACACGGCCCTGGTTGGGTCTTATAATAAACACACATTTAACTGCCCGTTACCCGAAGGCTATGCTGTTTTATCCTTGTCTGATTTTCATTCTATGCTCTTCTTTCTTGAATCCTAAAACAGGCAGCAAATGTTTCTCTTTCTGGTTTCACTTCAACCAGTGAAGGAAAATTCTAGAAATCTGTTAAGTTTTATAAATAGTTTTTTTGTAAGCTCAAAGGATTGGAACCTCCCTACAATGAGGTTTCCACACACATCCTTGATAAAACATATTTAGCATTATTTTGGTAATATAATCTGGATTATCTGGGTGCTTTTCTAGAAAATACACAGGATTCTGATATTGGACAAGGTGGAATGTAGAGTAGGACCAGGATTGGATTTAGTACATGAAGACTGGACAAAGAAGAAGAAATCTGCCTGATATCTTTGGATCTGTCAAGTGCTTTTGTCGTAATAGATCCCGATAGATTATTTTCTAGGGGTTCTGAGCAGACTTAAGACGTAAAACAACTGGGTTGGTTGTAATCCATTGAGCCTTCAGATTAAAATCCTATCAGATCTCAGTTCCGAGGATTGCAACAGGGATCACCACCATCCCTGTTGCTCTAAAGTATTTTGCGACTGCCTTGGTCTGCTACTCCTAGTGTTTCTGAGCTTGAGATCTTTATGGCATGCTCTGCAAATATTTGCAGGCCAGCTTCCATTATCGTTTACACTTATGTTTGCACAGGAGAAAGCAAGCCTATAGTGTAGATAGACAGACAGTTCCTTCCAAGCAAAATGCACCTACAAAATGGCTCACAACTCCATTATTTTGGACCTGGATTAACTGAAACCCCCTATATGATCTGATCTGACAGGATGCAATGCATTCTGCCCTGTCCTCCACCCCTACAGTCAGCAGCAGGAGCCATGCTGAATTGCACATCATCCCCTGCTGCAATGGAGACACTTGCAACCATCTCCAAGATTTCACAGCATATTTCTGCAGTCTCAGGTTAAGACTAGTCAGAAAGCAATGAAGCAAGCAGATTCATGGAAGGAGGAGGCTTGGTGATAAGATATAAAGGAGAGGAAAAGCCACTAGAGGTTTATCTGGAGGATGCGAAGAGACTTGGGGTTAGAACAAGAGTAGATATCAAATAAAGGGAGGCAGGTGCTTAGAGGTGTGACTCAAAGAAAGTAGGAAAGTATGCCAAATGAGGGGATTATGACTAGTCAGCCATCTTGGGTAGAAGAAGCAGGGGTGATGGCCTCTGGGAGGAAGAAAATTGTAAGGAGGGGCTTAGATTGGAGGGCGGGAGAAGAAAGAATGAACTTTATTGACGGAAAGTGGTGAAAAGGCATCAGAGTTTCAAGTCTCATGAGGCTTGGAACCACGAGACCAGCCTGAACTTTCAGTGCCGCATGGCTCAGGTTTCTGGGTGGATGGGTGTGGCAGGGATCTTACAACAAGAATCTGTCATTTCCCCACCACCAAATTGCTGAGCTGCTGCAGGCCAAGAGAAAGCACTTGGGCTGGGTTTGGCCATGTTTGTTTTTTTTTTTTTTTGGGGGGGGAGATGATTCAGCATGATGAATCCACTTAGTCAAGCACTACTGTCTCTCATAAGGGAATGGTTTGTTTTTCAATTTGAGACTAGTAGGTCTCTGGATTTCAGCTGCCACAGAAAATCAATTTTAAAAATATTTTTCAGACTATGGCATCAAATACTGGCACAATCCCCTTCTGCTGTCCCATGTCCTTCTAGTAAAATAACATTAATTCTGGTGACTACAGGGCTGGAGAAGAAGAGCAAATATAGCTATTGCCTTGATCCAGTCCAGCTGGCACAGAAATCTTGACTAAAAACAAACAATTTCCAACCTTTGTATCGGTAGTTTAAAGTCAATCCACTCTCTGCTTGATCTTGGTTAGTTTGTTTTTCTCTGTCCTCAGCTTCCTTCCATAATACTGCATTGTCATCATTTCTCTCTGGTGGTATAGTGTGTGGGGGGGAGAGTCTTTTGCAGGGTCTCCTATTTGACAGTTCTCCATTTTCACCATCCATCTTCTTTCTGCATCCCTATCCATCCTCTACAGCATATCTCCTCTGTGCACTGTGTTTTCCCCCTGTCTCCCTATCCCTCCCCCTGTGATCAGCATTACCCCTCTCTGTGTCCCCATCCCTCCCCGTATATACAGCATTGCACTGTGTGTCTGTCCTGTCACCATCCAGCATGTATCCCTCTCCCCATCCCTATGCTCCCTCTCTACCCAGCATCTTTCTCCTTGTTCCTTCCCTTCTTCTTGGTAAAGTAATATTTTTTTTTTTAGTGTGTACTCAAAAAGCACCTTTATTTTTGTATGGGGGTGCCTTATTGTTTATTAATTGAAGCCTAGAACCAGACGTCATCCTACATATTCATCATCAACTTTTATGACTAAAAAATTCAAGGGGATCCTGAACAGCACTTTGAAAATTTTATTTCCAATTCTTGGTGCTTACAGCTTGACATAGTGTCACATCACCAGCAGGAGACTGATGCCCGAGGCAAGCTCCATCCGATAGAACTGTGTGGTAAGTTGAAGTGCAAAATTTTGCAAGCTGGGGAGAAACAAGCATTTAAAAGGGACAGATCAAAATACAGGTCAACAACTAAGCTGCAGTGATATCTTTCTACTGATTGTATTTACAGCTTCTGGTACCACTTAATGAGAATAATGCAAAATGAACTAGGCTTGAAGATAGCAGTAGATACAGGCCAAGCAGAGATGGGGTCTCTCCTGAACCTTGTGACCCTGCGCAAGTCACTTAATCCCCCCTCCCCATTGCCCCGGGTACATTAGATAGATTGTGAGCCCAGCGGGACGGACAGGGAAAAATGTTTGAATACCTGAATAAATTCATGTAAACTGTTCTGAGCTTCCTGGGGAGAATGGTATATATAACTGAATGAATAAATAAACCTGCACAGCTCTTGCAGGTCACAGTTAAGTCTTGTAAAAAGGAATCAGATGCAACTTGTTTGTTGACCCTTATTTGTGGTATCTAAGTGGCCGAATGTGGCAGCCATACCATTTTATTCAAAACAGATAAGTAACATTTGGAAAAATAATTTTTTTTATAAATAATGTAGAGAAAATATAGATTTGTTTTACTGAAACATATGAATCATTTCAAGACAATAATTATGTATGAATAAAGTTTGACTGAGTTTTGACACTGCCTCCGTTATTTAGAACTATTCTGTTACACGAGTTAAACAATGGCTTGTAAAGGACAGCAGGGCAGCTGGAGACCACACTGAATACTGCATTCTGGGAAGCTAGGTACACTGTAGAATTTAATTAATCTTCTGAAGGCATTTTTTTCAAGTATCATTACTTTTTTGGGAAGTGTAGAGAGATTTTCATTAGCCTGAGACTCGTTCTCACCAAAGTCATCATTAGTTGCCAACTTAGGGATGGTTAGCTCCTTGAGGCTGTTTACTGGCACACTATTGCAGCTGAGAGAGCGGCCTGTCTTTTTGCTCTCTTGAACAGATAAGTACCTGTGTATGAAAGAAAATGGCTTTTGTTTGCTGACCTCTTCTGGAAAACTGTCATCAAATGGATCCACATCATAGCCAGTGCCTTGTGCGGCCCAATCTTTGGGACTAACTAGTTCCTGTCTTGGCTGTTCTGTTATCTTTCTGGTGGACATCTTGTCCTCGCCTACCTCCATGTGGAGTTTCCAAGTACCATTAATTGCTATTATATTGGATTTGTGTGCATGAGAAACAGTATCAGGGTTAGGTGTGTAATGCTGGCTAATGATTGTGGTGGCAGCTTGTAGAATGATGTTCCAGTCACACAATATATCATCTCTGGTTGTGAACTGGGAGGTTACGGTGAAGCGAATGATGAATTTATCATGGACCATTGCTGGAATGAGGAACACCCTGCCAGTTTTGGTGAGTTCTTTTAGGACCTCTTCTGTCAAAGAGTTGGGACCCTGTTTTCATAAATAAAGAGCACAAAGAAAATAGGTTAAAGTGCTTCATGTTTGAAGCTTTATCAGAAAGTAGCACCATCACAAAAAACAACTATCCTAATTCTCTCTTCCGCACCAAGGACAAGTGTCTCAGGCTTTGAACTTGTGGAAAAGGATCTCTTATTGCCCTCTTAGCCACCATCCTTGCCAGTAGCATTTCCTGTTGACATCTGACATTTTCTTCCTTACAGTGGGCAAGGAAGATTATTACAGGGGCCGCCAGCAGCTGCTGTTGTATCCTGGAGAGATCAGCAGTAGGTCAGGCATTAATGGTTCAACCAGATCCATTCCTGTGGTTGGTGCTAGGCTATTTAAATAGAACTTTCAGCTGTGTACCCTTATTCCCAAATGATCTTTTATGCCCCCTTCCAATTTTTCATGATTAAACAACGATTAGATCTTTACTCATTCCAGAACAGTCTTAGTGTATAGCTCAGACTTGTTCAACCTACAGCCTATGGGCCAAAACCTGACACTCCAAGAGATTGTACCTGGCCCTCCGAAGCACAGTGGGATTACCACTTTCCCTGCCAAAACTCAACTATCTGCAAGCTTGAGCTGCTTGCTGCCAGCGTTTGAGTTATTCTCACAAGACTTTAAACCGTGCACCCAATCTGAACTTCTAGCACTACACTGCTCAAGCTTGCAGACAGCAGAGTCATGAGGGAAGCAGGAATGTCACTGACCTTCTGCCACGGGAGTTAAAGGGAAATAAACTGTGTGAAGGCTGGGGGGGGGGGGGGGATCTACATATGAGATTGTATGAAAGCTGGGCAGCATTAGAAAGGGATGGGATGTGCCTCATTAAATACTTAGGAATAAAATACACATTTTTTGTCCCAGATCATCTCCGGAACTTTCTGGACTTAAAGAAGATCTCCAGGGCTTAATGGACTTAAATGCCTGTTTAATTAGACTTTTTATTTTTTCCTCTAAGATAGTTAAGCCTCACATGTGAGCCGCTCCCCCTAATGTCTCTAATTGGGGTCTAAGGAGAATGTAAAAGTAATATTGTTTCATTATATTTTGCTTATTCGTTGTTACTTTTATGATTTACTAACGCAAGTGTTTTACTTGTACTGATTTACAAATTACAAATAAAGAATTAAAAAAAAAAAGATGGGATGGGATGAGGGTTGGGAGTAGGACATGAGGGGGTAACAGAGAGAAAAAGGTTGGACAAGCCTGGACTAAACTGATTTTCTTCAGTAAGACAGCACAACTTGAGCTTCCACAAATCATTGACTTTTTAATCACTGTTGGAGACTAAGGACTAGATTCACTAAGCCAGAGGTGGGCAACTCGCAACTCTGGTCCTCAGAGGCCAGAATCAAGTTGGGTTTTCAGTATTTCCCCAATGAATATGCTTTGAAAGCAGTGCATGCAAATAGATCTCATGCATATTTTTTGGAGAAATCCTGAAAACGCGAGTGGATTCCAGCCCTTGAGGACCAGAGTTGTCCACCCCTGCACTAAGCAAACCGATCATTTACCGATTGGTTTGTGACCTGATTTCCCTCCGACCTCATTCACTAACCTCTGATCCGTGCATGCAAATGAGGGGGGGACAGCATTGAAATGATGGCAGGCAGCGATTTACAAACAAAAACCCTGCAACACTGACTGGGCTGGCCGATCACAACAAGTGACTGCTGGGGACCAGTCGTTCACTGCTTTCCAACTGCCATCTCCTGCTCTGCACCCTGAGACTCTGTCTTTTTCTCTACCCCAAGTCTCCTGCGTGGCTCTCTGCCCCAAGCACCATCCTGGCCTTCCCCTGTAGTGTGAGCTTGTGGTTTTAACCCATGGGTTTAACCCAGGTTAAAACCATGGGCTCGCTGGACAGGTGGTCGGTTGGGGGTGTGATTCCGATCGCCCTCATTTGCATGAAGGCGATTCGTGAATCTAGCCCTAAAGCACTAGAACAGAAGCTGAGCAAATCTACATACTGTGGGAGGGGGTACAAGAAAGAGAGATGGGGGGAGTACAAAAGAGAGAGATACTGGATGTTCTCGGTGTGAGAGAGATTCTAAAAAAAAAAAAGAGCATAAGTGTGCGTGAATGGCCCTTTGAACATTACAAAATATAAAATGTGGCCCCCAATAGAACAAAAGTTGGACAAGCCTGGTATAGATAGATATCAGGCTTTTAAGTAGAAAACTTTGTTTTGAGTACAGTATGTATATAGAATGAGAGCAATTTTCAAAAGCCATTTGCCTGAGAAAACTATCCACCCTCCTTGAATGTCAAAGCTAAAGCTGATAGTTTGAGTTAGTGTTATTCTCAACATATATTGTTTTGCTTTGACTGAAACTGCTTTTTGCTGCTGTTTAGATGCTGTAACCCCAGGCAACTGCCTAGTTTTCTTGGTGAAGCCAACCTTGGCTATCCCTATCTTCCTGCTCTTCAATCACAGTTGGACACCATTCTTGCTGATTTGCTCTAGGCCAGGGGTCTCAAAATCCCTCCTTGAGTGCTGCAATCCAGTTGGGTTTTCAGGATTTCCCCAATGAATATGCATGAGAGAACTTACTGCTTTCGATGCAAATTCATTGGGGAAATCCTGAAAACCCAACTGGATTGCGGCCCTCAACGAGGGACTTTGAGATCCCTGTTCTAGGCATATGAGTACTTCTATGATGTCCTTGGGCACCAAGCATGCCCCACAACTGAGAAAGCGTCACTTGTGTTCAGGGAGCAGTAGTTTGCATGGCAGTTGACACCCCTAGTCATTTTGAAATGTTGGCTGCTATACCCTTAAGGCAGGAATGCAGGAGTTCAGGCTTCCAATGCTGTCAGGTTTGCATAAGCTAGATTTGCATACAATGAAGGTAGTATCCATACACATCTATCTCCCCCATCTTCAATAGGGATATTCTGAAAACCTGACTTGTTTGTGGCACTTGAGGCCCCTGAACTCCAGCATCTCTGCCCCAGAATCTCTCAAGCACTAGGAATCTGTTAAAAGCAGATTAGGATTTCCTAAACCTGCAGTATTTATTTCTTATTCACTCATGCAATGAGGCTTTTGGTTAAAAGTTTAGACTCGGAGCTCCTTAGTGTTAAGGTTCAGCAATCATTAGCTATATATTTACCTTCAAGCGAAAAACAACAAGTCCCAGGTATCTCTTGGCAGGAATTTCAAAGAGTGAATTGCTTCTTACCAAAGATTCAAAGTACTTAGTCATTTCAGTACCCTGCAATTAAACAAATCATAAAGTCATGTATTGATTTTGTCCAATTGCAAAAAATTAGTAAGACATACAAAACTGAGGAGAACTATAACAAGCACAGGAAGTATCAAAAAGAATGTCACCGTGTGGTTAGAAAAGCTAAAAGAGAATATGAAAAAAGGCTAGCCAAGGAAGCATAAAATTTCAAACCATTCTTCAGATATGTTAAAGGGAAGCAGCCGGCTAGGGAGGAGGTGGGACCGCTGGATGACTGAGACAGAAAGGGAGTGGTGAAGGAGGAGAAAGAAATGGCGGAAAGACATACGCAGGCAGATAGAAAAATTAAAAACTGACAAATCGCCAGGCCCAGACAGAATCCACCCAAGGGTTCTAAAAGAACTAAAGGAGGAAATAGCGTAACTACTACAGCAAGTTTGCAATCTATCCCTGAAAACAGGAGTGATCCCGGAGGATTGGAAGACAGCCAATGTTACGCCCATCTTTAAAAAGGGATCAAGAGGTGACCCGGGGAACTACAGACCGGTGAGTCTGACCTCGGTTTTGGGGAAAATGGCGGAAGCACTGATAAGACAGCATCGATGAGCATTTTGAAAGAAATAAAACTTCTAAACACAAGCCAACATGGCTTCTGCAAGGGGAGATGGTGCCTAATGAACTTACTGCACTTCTTTGAAGGAATTAACAAAGAGAACCCCATAGACATCGTATATTTAGATTTCCAAAAAGCCTTTGACAAGGTACCTCATGAATACCTACTTCGGAAACTGAAGAACCATGGGGTGGAAGGAGACATACATAGATGGATCAGAAATTGGTTGGCGGGTAGGAAGCAGAGGGTAGGAGTAAAGGGCCACTACTCGGACTGGAGGAGGGTCACGAGTGGTGTTCCGAAGGGGTCGGTGCTTGGACAGCTGCTATTTAAAGCAGTGCATGCAAATAGATCTCATGCATATTCATTGGGGAAATCCTGAAAACTCGACTGGAATACGGCTCTCGAGGACCAGAGTACCCCTAGCCTAAGATCTCACTCAGGATTGGATGGAACTCTCTTCTGTATTCCTACCATATTAGTAAGTCTGCATTAGATCAAGGCAAACAGCAATTCTGAGAAAAGCGGCTGTGTGAGTAGTAATGTTTCTGACATACATGTCTGACGTGTGCCTGCAGGTTTTTCACACCAAAGGACCGAATCACGAACCAGAGCTTCAGTGAGCGAAATCTTCGACTCAGTGGGATTTGCCAGTGCTGTAAATAAGGGCATAAAAATATCGATAATTAGAAAAGTTAGGTAGTGACGTAGCGAGGGAAGGTGGCATCACTGCGCTGTGTGCTCCCCACTCTTCCCTGATGTTCTGTGCATTCCCCAGCCTTCCACGCCATGCGCCCCCCTCCCCACCTCCTGTGTACCTCTTGAAATGCTCGCTGGCTCTGCACACTTATGACATCATGTCCTGGTCCCGCAATCAGAAAGTGATGACAGAATGGAGCCAAGGCTGGTAAGAGCAGCAAGTGGAAGATGTTGCTCGTGCCAGCAAACTTTTAAAGAGGTACATGGGGCGGAGAGGAGGAGAAACACCGGCACCCCCACAAAGATATAACTCAGGGTGATCTGCCCCCCCCCTACTACGCCACTGATAAGGACATGTATCCAGGGCTGACACTAGATATAACAGTGCCCTGAGCGAGTTCCATAGGGAAAGGGAATGGAGTTTGATATACCCTCTTTTTATGGTTACAATCAAAGCAGTTTATATATTATATATAAGTACTTTGTACATGGGGCCACAGAGGGTTAAGTGATGTGCCTGGAGTGGGAATCGAATCTGGCTTCCCAAGGCTTCAGGCCATTACACTACTCTTCCTCACTTTTGGATAATGCATGTGGTTAGCTGCTCAGAGCAGTTCCACAGGATATAACTCCAATTCTTAGTCAAGAAATATAGTAAACCCCCGAGAATTAGCAAATCACGGACTCAGTAATTCACGATATTTTCCTTGTACTAAAGTCATGGTCACACCAATCAGGAGCTGCTTTGACACGCTATCTGGCATGTCAAAGCAGCTCCTGATTGGTGTAGCCTGACTTTAACAACAGGAAGAGGTGGTCAGCATACCGTAAGTGATTTTCTGCGCTTGCCTTTTGATAGGCAAAAAAATGTATTTGCGGTTTTTTCAAAATTTGCGGGAGTTCCTGGAACAGAACCCCCGCAAATTTTGAGGAAGTACTGTATTAGGAAAGGGGACAAGGAGCCATCCACACAGTGGCGTAGTAAGCGGGGGCAGGAGGGGCGGAACGCCCTGGGCACCATCTCGATGGGAGGTGCTGGCACTTTTCCGCCTCACCCTTCCACACCACATCAAGCTCGCGCCATACTTCCTCCCCACCAGCACAAGCAACTTCTGCCTGTTGCTCGCAACCACCTGGTTCCCCTCTGAATTGCTTCCGGGTTGCGGGGCCAGGAAGTGATGTCAGAGGGAAGCCTAACACTGGCGCGAGCAGCATGCTGGAAAAGTTGCTTGTGCTGGTGAAGATTTACAGAGGTAGATGGGGGGGAAGTGGGAAGGCGTGGGGGGCACAGGAGTGGGAGGGGGGAGAGAGGAGGCTGGGGGGGGGACCCTCCTATCCTCACTAGGCCACTGCATCCACAGTGGGTGTTTAGGGAGACAGAGACAGTTGTGGTATTTGTACAATCACTTACCATATAATCTGTGGCAGCTCCTGAATTAGCATGCCTGAGGTAGAGGGGATTGACACTGAACGTCTGCTGCAGCTTGTACTTATCTTTAACCCTGTGACAAAGAAAATCAAACATGGCTGTATCTGAAAGTCTCACTCTTGGCTGGCTGTAGAGATCCCCTGTCTCTCTCAACTCACCAAAAGGCAGTACAGTCAAAGTGAACCATCATCCACTTGGAAGGATTGAAGGCAAAAGAGTCTGCAAACTCGACCCCCTGCAGAAAAGATCGGAATTCAGGGCACAGGAAGGCTGTCCCAGCATATGCAGCATCTATATGAAGCCAGAGTTCTTCGCGGGCACCTGTCGGAATGAGGAAGACTTGCTGCTGAGCATTTTCTGCAGACATCAGGGGGTAATTCTATAACTGACCCAGATTCTGTAAATGACGCCTCAAGTTAGGAAACTTGGATAGGCGCAAAGGGATAAATGGTGCCAGTGGCGTAAGACTTTATTTGAAAGGTGTCAAAGTTCCAAAGGTTCACTGAAATCATCCAAATAAAATAATTCCATCTACATAAAAATAAATCATCCACATAAAAGCCTTAAAGGACCTAGTCCACTAGGGATACAGGACCCAACACGGTCCGTGTTTCGACAAAAAGTCTTCTTCAGGGATCCTATAAAGGTGAGTACGTGGGAAACAATTGTGTGGTGAGCCGGAAGTGAGACACTGCTTGCATTGTCCCCCAGGGACCCCTGAAAAAGACTAGGTCCTTTAAGGCTCTTATGTGGATGATTTATTTTTATGTGGATGGAATTATTTTATGTGGATGATTTCAGTGTACCTTTGGAACTTTGATACTTTCAAATAAAGTCCATTTAGGAACATCGTCACTCCACAGAGTTTTTTTGGTTTTCTCTGGATTTTCTTCTTTGTGGATATTTTGGGGTCAATTCCTTTTGTTTTTTGCCAGTGGTGTAGGACCACATAAAAGTAAGTCCTATGTTCACACTTAGCCGGCTTCGCAACCCTGGAAATTTGAAGCTGGAGCTCGGACCCAGCCTGGCTTTGAATTTCCAAGTTTATTGCCCACAGTAGTCAGCAAAACACTGTTCACCACTGGTTGAATATTGAGCCCTTCATTTATTTTGAAATTTATTATTTATTAATATTTTCTCATTAGAACTGGAGAAGCCGTTACCTAAGCGTTCTTCTGTGTGGAAACCATTAACAAAATATTGTACGGATTAGTTGAAAATGTTTCCCTTAAATTTATCAGTTCAATTGGGTAGGGTGGGGGATATTTTATTAATATGTATTTATATGGTTATGGAATATATGGCAGGGAGGGGTGGGAAGGGGGAGGGATAAGAATTTATGTAATGTACAAATGATAGACTGTAAGTGATATATTTATTGTTAATGTGATTGAATATATATACAGTGGTACTTCGGTTTACGAGTGCACCAATTTGCGAGTGTTTTGCAAGACGAGCAAAACATTCGTAAACTTGGTGCCTCATAAACCGAGCTTGCCTCGCTGTACGAGCGCCCCCCTCTGCGATCCGGCATTCCCCCCCGCTCGCAATCCTACTTCCCCCCCCTCCCCCCGAGCAGTCAATGACACCCTTTACCCGACTTGGCACCAGTGCCGGTGCCCGAAGATCCTCCCTCTTCTGGCACGGCCTGGGCGGTGCGTCGGAGATCCTCCTTCTTCTGGTCTGGGCTTGAGCATTTGCGCATGCTCAAAGCCTTCTGGTCTCGCTCTCAATCTCGGAGAGAGCGAGACCAGAAGGCTTTGAGCATGCGCAAATGCTCAAAGCCAGTCCAGCCCAGCCTAGCCCAAAAGAAGGAGGATCTCCGACGCACCGCCCAGCCGCGCCAGAAAGAGGATCTTTGGGCACTGGCACTGGTGCCAAGTCAGGTAAAGGGTGTCATTGACTGCTCGGGAGGGGGGAAAGTAGGATCGCGGTGGAGGGGGGATGCCGGTTCGCTGGGGGGGGAAGCTGGATCGCGGGGAGGGGTTTGGAACAGCATCGGATTCCTCAAGGGGGGAGGAGAATGGAGCAGCGCCGGTAGCCTCGTGGGAGGGGGGGGAGGAGGTGGAACCAATCAAAGCAGTTTCCCTTACTTCCTATGGGGAAACTTGCTTCGATATACGAGCAATTTGGTTTACGAGCATGCTTCTGGAACGAATTATGCTCGTAAACCAAGGTTCCACTACACACTTAATGTAATTTTGAAAATGAATAAAGAATTTATAAAAAAAAATAATAATAAGCGTTCATCTGTGGGGAAATGCAGCCCCTATTTCCAGCCTATGGGCTGGTTGTTTGCTGGATTTGGTGAGGTGTCCATACCATCTGGCACGAAGAGGTTACCCATATGAGGCCTGTGAATTTGTTCCCAATTGAAGAAGCTGTTACCTGGGCGTTCATCTGTGAGAAAGTGCAACCCGTGTTTCCAGCCTATGGGTTGTTTGTTGCTGGATTTAGTGAGAAGGTGCCCATACTATTTGGCATGAAAAGGTCATCCTATTGATGTCACAGGAGACCTTGCAATTTATCATAAGAGGCCTGTGCCTCTGTGGTGCGCGGCCACAGGTGTGTGGCCACAGGGCATAGCCAGAGGGAATCATTTTCCCTTTGGAGCCTCTTGGAGATCTGAGGACTGCCGAGAAAGGAAGAAAGCTCAAGGTATTCTTTTTCTTTTAAATTATTATTCATGATGGGGAAACGCAAAGCAAAGACTAAGCCTCCACTCCAGTAGTTGCCGGTCTTATGGACAGGCATATAATTTCTACTGGATTGATTAACTTTAGTAGGAATCAAGGATCTTCTTCATTAGAAGCTTCATCGACTCCCCCGGAATGTATTCCTCCTCCCCTTCCTGGACTTTGCAATAGAGAGATGCCTCTTATAGGTTCTTCGTCAGATATGGGGACCTGGAAGGGACTACAAAATGATTTAACAGTAACATTTACTAAGTTGTCCCAAGTTTTTTCATTATAGGGTCCCAATCAGTAGAGCCTGTACCTGAAAACAAGCAAGATATTGTTGGACTTATTGGCAACTGCTGAGTCCATAGGGTTATATATTCTTTGAGCTCTTATGTGAGCCAGGTATAGGACAATCGAGCCATTGTGACATCACTGATGAGGTTGGTTCTTAGGTATTGGTGGAATGAGGTATTAATACATCCTAGTATCAGCTCTGGAATGTTGGTTGCCAGGTACTTGGGACCTGGGTTGGCCACTGTTGGAAATAGGATACTGGGCTTGCTGGACCTTCGGTCTGTTCTTATCTTGTTTTTTCTTATGTTATCGTATCTTTTCTTGTTTTTTTCTTGTAGAATTGTGTATTGCAATTGAAAAAAAATAAAAGAACAACCCAAAGCTTTGCATGAAATATGAAGAATTACAAATAAAACTATAAGGAAACAATAATAAAGTGATGATAAACTCTACCCCTTATACTGTAGCATATCAGTCCTCCGCAGAAGAGGACATTTGGTTCTTTATCTTATCATAATAACGCTGTTTGGCTTGCTATTGTTTTCCCTCTATTTATGACTCGATCAAAAATTTCTAGACCTTTTTTTTTTGTTTTTGTAAAATACTTACAGACGGGACCTAGCTCAGTGAGGCAGTCAAAGGCACACACACCAGTTGTACCCAATGTGGCACAAATCTGCAAGGAAAGCAAATAATAAGGATAAATGCTTAACTATATCAAATATATATACAGAACATTCCAAATTAATAATATTTTGACATTCAAAGAAGGTTGCTCATTTTCCTAATGAAATGAAATTGGCTACTGCTAGAAGCAGGATAATGGGCTTGATCGACCAGAGGATGTGGTAAGAGTGGATAGCATAGCTGGTTTTAAGAAAGGATTGGACAAGTTCCTGGAGGAAAAGTCCATTGTCTGTTCTTGAGAAAGACATGGGGGAAGCCACTGCTTGCCCTGGATCGGTAGCATGGAATATTGCTACTCCTTGGGATTTGGCCAGGTACTAATGACCTGGATTGGCCACCTTAAGAACGGGCTACTGGGCTTGATGGACCATTGGTCTGTCCCAGTATGGAAATGTTTATGTCAAACATGGAGGCCTATTTACTAAAGTGCACTGAGCCCTGAATGCTCTGATGCAATAAGTGTTACCACATTGGCTTGACGACGGGTACTATTTCCTACATTAACATAGGATCTATAAAGATGGGAATGTAATTAAATGTAAGGATTTTGAACAGACTGCATATTGTTTGTATGTAGAGAATAACACGGGGGACACATTTTTCCCCGTCCTTGTAGGAACTCAATTTCCTCGTTCCGTCCCCGCAAGTTTTGTCACTGTCGCTGTCTCTGCCCCATTCCTGTAAGCTCTGCCTTAACCGCACAAGCCTCGAACATTTATGATTTTTTTTTCAGAATATATTTTATTAGATTTTCAAATAAGTGAAACTTTCCAATATGCAAGATGTACAACACAATAAAGCAGGTACCAATACACTTCCCAACTTCACCCCGCATCAGGTCTACCCCTCCCTCCCACCCATCCCTTCCCACTCCCCATCCCCTGGTTATACCAGAAAAAACACAAATTCCAATCCAGTGCTATCACAACAAAGACACTCAAACATTCAATAAATGGCTACGTGCCCTTGGCGTTAAAGTGTCCCAAAAAGGTGTCCAGCACAGACTAAATAACCGTACCTGTGCAGAATCCAAGGAAGGAAGACCAAACCTCTCCATGGATGCTTGGTGAATCATCAAAGTTCTCCAACAGGAAAGTGTCGGGGAATCCGTGGAAATCCAGCACAGCAAGATTGCTTTCTTCCCCAGTAACACCGCTCGTGACAGAAAGCTGCGAAATCCCTTTGGAGCAGACAAGGGAACATGATCCAATGCAAACAGCATCACCGGATCCAGGATAAAGTTGTAATTCCACATTGTTTGAATATGTACATTAAGCTGATGCCAAAATGCAGTAATCCGAGTGCAGGTCCAGAACTGATGCCCCAAGGTGGATGGGGAATGAGAACATTTGAGACATTGGTCAGTCGCACACATTTTAGCTCGAAACTGATACGCAGTCGATCTGTAGAGCCTGTGTAAAAATTTGTAATTAAGTTCAAACAATATAACATTATGGGTCACACGGGCAGTCCGAAAAGTCCCCCTGCGAATCATAGTTGCAGTCACCGCACAAGGGAGATCCTGAGACCATCGTAAAGCAATTGAATCGTAGTCAGGTTCCCCCAATTGTTCCTGAAGGTGGCGATGATGAAATCTCAAGGGGATGTGTGCCTGAGCCGATAAGCTCAACGCTTCAGAGAGGGACTCCATGCATCGATCAGTGAGGGATACTCTCGGCAATGTGGTCATGTAAGAAGATAATTGGAGGTAAGAAAGCCAGTCAGTGGGTTTCCATCCATTATCACGCTGCAGTTCCGCAAACGTTTTTAAGGAACCGGATGAGTGGACCAGTTGAAAGATATATTGATTAGATCGCGAAGTCCACACCCCAGTAGACACCGGGTCCAGTCCCGCTAAGAATGCCCCGTTTCCCCTCAAAGGCAAATAAGGAGTCACCTGATGCTGGATCCGAAGTTGATGACAGAGCAATTTCCAGAGGCGTCGCAAAGGCAGTAGGAAGAGATCCCGTGCTGAGGAAGTCTTTCTTGGCAATTGAGGAGCATGGAGCAAATAACTAAAGTGGTAAGGGTCACAGAGTAACAATTCGTGATTGGTGGCTGAGAAATGTCCAGTACCCCTAAACCAGTCATTCAAATGTCTCATCTGACACGCCCGAGACAGCAACCGAAGATTACGGAGACCAAAACCTCCCCGGTCCCGAGGGCGTGCCAAATGAGACAGAGATAACCGAGCCCTCTTCCCATTCCACAAATACCTTTGTAAACATTTCCCCAGCAATTTGTCATGGCGAGCAGAAAGCAATGCAGGTATCATTTGAAATATATAAAGCCACTGCGGTACAAGCACCATGTTATACAATGCTATTTTACCCATTAAAGAAAGTGGATAGACCCTCCAATTCTCTAATTTCTGAATCGTTGTAAGTACCAGAGGGTCTATGTTAAGAGAATACAGTTGAGACGGATCAGAGGAAATAACAATACCCAGGTAGGTAAGATGGCCCGTCGCCCAAACCAATGGAAAGTCACCCCTCCACTGCGTCTGCACCTCCATGGATAGGGGCAGTACCATTGATTTTGATCTATTCAACTGCATACCTGAGTACATACTAAATTCATCTAACAGTTCCAGCGCCCTAGAAAGAGAGGCTGCAGGGGATCCTAATGTTAATAAGAGGTCATCTGCATAAGCCAATACCCGTAGT
Organism: Geotrypetes seraphini; assembly: GCF_902459505.1. Classification (NCBI taxonomy): domain Eukaryota; kingdom Metazoa; phylum Chordata; class Amphibia; order Gymnophiona; family Dermophiidae; genus Geotrypetes; species Geotrypetes seraphini. The sequence goes on along the minus strand of NC_047097.1, from coordinate 23,822,277 downwards.
TGAGAATCCCCCTCTGGCATGCCCTGTAGGATATCATCACAGAGTATTGTACGCAATAAGGGGTCCAGATATAATAAGAAAAGCAGTGGGGAAAGCGGGCTGCCCTGACGTGTTCCACGCTCAATATGAAATACTGGAGATCTAGTACCATTGACCAAAATACAAGCGGTGGGATCTTTATAAAGCAATTGAAGCATATTATAGAACCACCCAGTAAAACCCATGTAAGTCAGCACACTAAACAAGTACTTCCAGTTGACCTGGTCAAAAGCCTTAGCTGCATCTAAGCCCACCAGTATCCCATGAGCACCAGAGTCCCTCATACGTTGTAAGGCAGTAAGCAATCTACGAACATTAAGGACTGAATGACGATTTCGTACAAAACCCACTTGTTCAGGTACTATCAATTTCGGCAACAGAGTTGAAAGTCGATTAGCCAATATTTTATCCAATATTTTGATGTCCACATTAATTAATGAGATAGGGCGATAGGATTCCACGTCCGTGTCTAATTTACCCGGTTTAGGAATTAAGGTGATATATGCCTGGTTTGCCCCTAAGGGAAAGGATCCACCCTCCAGAGCTGCATTATAGTATGCCTCCAGTGGACCACAAAGGGCGGGAAAAAGAAGTTTATAAAACTCTGGGGAAAACCCATCAGGACCAGGCGACGTGCCTCCCTTAAGCTGCTTTACCGCTGCCTGTAGTTCTTTACCCTGAATGGGATGATTCAAAAATAATCGATCAGGGGAGGACAATCTAGGAACCCCTGCATCCAGCAAATAATCCTCCACCTCAGGTCCTCCCTGACCATCCCTAGCGGTATAAAAGGCTCTATAATGCTGTAAAAAACCTTCCACAATGTCAGGGGTGTTGGTTAATTCCTTCCCCGAACTAAGTAATATTCGGGAAATATGACGGTTAGAACGATATGGTTTAGTCAAATTGGCCAACAGACGTCCCGCCCTATTCCCAAATCTGTAAAATTTAAACCGACAATAGTGAAAGTAATGCTGGGTACGTTCATGCAATAGAGTGTTCAAAGCAGCCTGTGCGGACGTCATGGCTTCTTGCGTCTGCGAGGAAGGGCGTGCAATATGAGCACGCTTACAACGTTGATATTCCCGCTCTAAGTGCAAAACTCCCCGGGAGATACGGTATCTATGTGCACTGACATAAGAGATAATGTCCCCCCTAAGAACTGACTTCGCCGCCTCCCAGAACAACAATGGTCTGTCCTGATGCTGAGAATTAAAGGACAAATAATCATCCCATTTCTGAGTAAGATATTGTTGAAAATTCAAGTTCTTAAATAAATAGGAGGGAAACCTCCAAGATCCTCCAGGCAAGGAATCTGTGCCATGTAATACGTCAATCCAGATAGGACAGTGATCAGACACAGAAAGGGGACCCACCTCGGAAGCTCCGAGCCTAGGTAAATATGCCGTCGAGGTCAAAATGTAATCTATACGGGAAAACGTGTGATGCGCTCGAGACTGGTGCGTATAGTCCCGTTCTGTAGGGTGCAGTACACGCCAGGAATCAATAAGATCTAAGATGTCACACAAATATGGGATTCCCTTGGTAGGGCCACCGGATTGGGAAGGTCCCGGGCCTGTTCTATCCATTGTGGGGTCTAGCACCTGGTTAAAATCCCCCAATAATAGCAAAGGATTAGTAGGATCACGCACTCCTATCCTCGCCAAATTGGCAAAAAAGGAATGGTCATAGTGGTTGGGAGCATAGAGCATTAGCAAGTTAAAGGTAGACCCAGACATAGTTACCCTACAAAACAAGGTCCTCCCCGAGACGTCCTTGTAAAGTTGTTCAATTTTCCCCGGAAATCCCTTTCTTACCAGCAGCACCACTCCAGCTTTCTTATTGGAGGAGGAAGTATAAAAAATCTGGCCCACCCAACCTCTCAATAGCTTAGCATGTTCAGAGTCCGAAAGTCTGGTCTCCTGAAGACATGCTAAATCAGCTTTATGATGTTGAAGGCGTTGCAGAATCTTACTACGCTTCACAGGGGAGGTGATCCCACAAACATTCCAAGATAAGATACGAAATGTGGATGGAGTCATGAGTAGGTCAAAGAAAAGTACATTGCCCTATAACACGTACAGGTTTCCCCTGACTCCCAGCCATACCGAGGAAAACTAAACAGCCAGCATACCAGTAATGTAGGAGATGTAGTTTGACTCAGAAAAAGCACAGAAACTGCACTGGACAGGATTATACAGAAGTATGACACTCGTCCCAACCCCCCTAAACCATTCCCCCCCTCCCCTCCCCGCCCACCCCCCGCCCTCTTCCCAACCCCATCTGCTCCTCCCCCAGTCCCCCCCCACCTAGTTCCGTCGCTTTCCCAAAAACCTCCAGGCCCTGGAAAAGCTGGTCACATCTCGGAGGCTGTCAGAGCCCTGCCCCCGCAAAGAATTTCAAAATAATTGAACTAACAACAGTGAACTTGTATTACAGTATGGTAAACCCCCATTACCAGCCGAACAATAAACTCAATGATATATGCTCAAGCTTCCCCTGCATTAGATTCAGAACGGTTTATATACTCTCCCGCCAAGTCAGCAGAGTCAAATACATGCCATTTTCCATTTTGATGAATTTTCAGGACTGCAGGATAAAGAAACATAAACCTCCTTTTTTGCTCCACCAGTTTAGAACAGAGAGGATGAAAAACTTTACGCCTTTCAGTGAGTGCAGCAGAATAGTCCTGGGCTACTCGCACAGAAGAGGAGTCGTAGGTCAGAGATTCTTTTTTAGCTCTGAATGCACGCAGCAGCTCCACTTTATGTCTGTAGTTGTGTAGTTTGCCAATGACCACTCTAGGTCTCTGGTCAGTGCCAGCCCGAGGGCCCACACGATGTACCCGCTCAAATCTGGCAGGGCCTAAGGATGCAGGCATTGGTAGTTCACTGGCTAACCAGGATTCCACCACCGAGAGGAGTACAGAATCAGCAATAGTCTCAGGTAGTCCTATAAATCTCAAGTTGCCACGGCGAGACCTGTTCTCTAAATCCTCAAGTTTGTCTTGGCAGACACGGAGTTGAGTCGTCAACGTGGTCACAGTCGTGTCCAGCGCTAGGGCTCCGTCCTCCACCGCCGAAACCCGCGTCTCCAATTCCGTGACGCGCTTGGCATGGTCTTCGAGGAGAGATTCCATCTTTGTTAATTTAGATGAAATTGTTTCCATATGCGGCCCCAGCGCCTGCAGGATCACCCGCTGTAGCTCCGACAACATTTCTGGCGAAAAGGTGGCCGCCGGAGCCTCCGCACGAGGCGCGGCCGCCATCTTGTTCTCTCCGGTCCGCACCTTCTCCCGGTCTTTTTTAGTTGATTTGGTCGTCATCGGAGCAGGTGAATGCGCCAAAAACCTGTCCATAGAAAGGGCGCTAATTCCGCCGGCAAGGGGGTTATAAATTGTTCGTTCCGGTGCTTAAATTGCAGCGATGCGAGGCGCAGGGCTCTGGAGCCGAACGAACTAGCAGCCGTTCAGCTCACAGCATCACGTGACCCCGAACATTTATGATTTTAAAGTCTTTGAGGCCTGTGCAGATGAGGACAGAGGTTGCAGGAATGGGTCAGGGACAGGAAAAGAACTCGCTAGGACGGAAAAATGAGTTCCTGCGGGGACAAGGAAAAATTGGTCTCCTTGTCATTCTCTATTTGTATGGAGACTGAATAGTTACCCTAATATATGTTCCGTTACATCCCCAGCAAGTAACCGTACTCCCTCCAATCTGTTTAATTAATTTATTAAAAAATTTCTTACTAGCTATATCCTACAATTTTATGCGAGTTACAAAAGACACTCATAATTTAAAACATGTACAAACCAAAAACAACAACATAAAAACAATCAATCATTCTAAAACAAGCCACGATCAAATAACTGCAGGCACTGTCTATTGTGTGTTAGAATGTACAGCTATAGAAATAATAAATAGTAGTAGTAGTATTAGAATCCTGCATTTTGTACATTTACTTGTAACCCTGTTCTAAGTTTTCTGGGAGGACAGGATATAAAACTAACCCCCCTTTTTACTAAACCATGATAGCGATTATTAGCACAGGGAGCTGTGCTGAATGCTCCATGCTGCTCCTGACGCCGTTTAACCGATTTGTAACCAAGAACTCATAAACCTATGTACTCGATATCCCTACATTGTGACTTTATATAACCAAAGACTTCATTGTTATTTTTTTCGCTGACTGTCCAGCTCTTCTTGATGTAAACCGCCTCGAACTACTATGGCTTTGGCGGTATATAAAAATAAAATTATTATTATTATAGAGTTTCTATGAGCATCTGGAGCAGCACGGAGCATTCAGTGCGGCTTCTTGCACTAATAACCGCTATCGTGGTTTAGTAAAAAGAGGGTTGGTTGGTAAATAAATAAATAAGCGGCACCCCATATTAGGAAGAAGATTATTAGTGGAGGGTGGATGTCAACTGCACATTGCAGTTAGTACACAATACTTACTCTGCACTGTCACATGTGCAGTGACGCCCAGATATTGTATAGATCACCCAGATATGAGCGTGGATTCCAGATCTGCCCATAAACAACTATATTAGACACTAACAATCAATTATTGAAATTAACAAGCACTGAATTGGCAATAATTAGGAGTTCTGTGTAGATCTGCCCTAGTCCAGGGGTGGGGAACGAGGGCCACAATTCAGTCGGGTTTTCAGCATTTCCTCAACGAATATGCATGAGATCTATTTGCATATAATGGAGGCAATGCATGTGTATGTATACAGTTATTTGCATAAATGTGGGTATAGCACCTAAGCACTCTTCTGCAAATATCCACATAACTTGTATAGTATGTATTTGCAAGGTGGGCCTAAAAAAAAAAAATTGTACAAAAATATTTTGTGAGCAAGCATAGAGCTGTATACAAATTAAAGGGAAAAACTTCAATTAGTAAAGTTTCTCCAATTTTACTTTTTTCTGGACAACCCTAATGTACTTATACCAATGCCCACCCCGTTATAAAAATTCCCCGCTAATTGTGGAAAATCTTAACAGGCCACTTCTGCAGAGGAATGTACTGAAAACACCCTCAAGAGTTACTGCTCAGCCTTTGCACTTACTGTATCACACAGTAAGTTTTGCAGTTAAAGCGTGGTGAGTGCAAAACTTTGAAGCAGTCTAGTTAACAGGCCCCTCAGTCAGTGGCGTAGTTAGGGTGGGCAGCGCCCAGGGTGACGGTGCCCCTCCCCCGCCCTCTCTCGTACCTTTTTAACTTCTCTGGCATGAGCAGCATGCCCACGTCGGTGTCGGTTTGCCCTTTGAAGTCACTTCCCAGGTGCAGGTCCCAGAAGTGATGTCAAGAGAGAGCGCTAATGCCGACACGGGCAGCAACCTCACACCGGGGAAGGCAAGGGGTGTCTGCACACGGCAAGGAGAGGAGCATGGGAGGGGCAGAGAGGAGGAGGGGTGCTGTGCCCTTAGGAAGACCACGCCATATTTCTTACCAAGTTAAATCATCTACCACATTTGCTTGTCCTGCCGAGTGTTTAAAAGTGTTGCAATTTCTACATGTCATTTTTTTGCTGGCTGGGGCCATCTAGTGGATATAACCACATACAAAAAAAAAAAAAAAAAGTCACCCCTGATACGAGTTCTTAAACATGAAAATGTCTTTCCTTGACTATCCAGGTTTTAGTCTATCCCATCCTATATTGACACTCCAATGTTTTATATACTGTCTCTATATTTAGACAATTTATGGCTTTATTTACATAGTGATAATATTACCAAAATCTGACCCTTCTTCTCTGAGCACACTACCAAAACACTTATCCATGCCCTCATCATCTCGTGTGTAGACTACTGCAACTTACTACTCACAGGCCTTCTACTTATCCATCTCACTCCTCTCCAATCCATCCACAATTCAGCTGCACTACTCATATTCCGGGAGAGCTGCTTTACTCACGTTACCCTTCTCCTAAAGTCACATCACTGGCTTCCCATCCGTTTCTGAATACGATTCAAGCTCATCTTACTGACCTACAAATGCCCCTCAGTATCTCTCTTACTTATCTCCCCCTATGCCCCCCCTCCCTGCTCAGCTAGTAAGTTCCTCCTATCTGTGCCCTTCTCTTCAACTGCTAACTTCAGACTCCATCCCTTCTACCTTGCTGCGCCGAATGCTTGGAACAAGCTGCCGAATCCTTACGGCGGGCTCCATCTTTGGCAGTATTCAAGGCCCAGTTAAAAGCCCACCTCTTTGAGAGTGCTTTTGACTCCTAACTCCTCTCACCTTGGGTTCTGCATCCCCAACCCTATATGTCATGTCTGTCTATCCAAGTTAGATTGTAAGCTCTTCTGAGCAGGGACTGTCTATAAATGTCAAAATGTACAGCGCTGCACATGCCTTTCAGTGCTATATAAGTGAAAAGTAGTAGTAGTAGTGATACATACCTATTGCTCAAACATATCCTGCTGTTTATGTTTTGGCTCACTCTCAATGTTTTATTATTGTTAATAACATTGTTCCACTGTTCTCATGAAAATTATTTTATGGTGTAATTGTTATATTTCTAAAAAATTTAATAAAATATACTGAAATTTTTTAAAAAAAGTCTTTCCTTGTACTTTCCAAAAGCATAAAGGTTGCTTGATACATATATACCTAACGGGATCATTTGTTTTTTTCATCAAAACAGGATATCTACTGATTTTCAGTCTCGCCACCAATCCTGCCCTAGCCCCGCCCCCAATCTCTGCCCGGCTGGCCCGGAACTTCCTCTCCGATGTCAGAATTGTGCAGTTGCTGTTGTTGCATCGGCAGCGGGGAAAGCAGGGAGAGAGCCCAGGCTCCACGATTGCCTGTCCCGTTGTCCCCACGCACCGCTTTGGGATGCTCTCTCGGAAAACGGGACATTTCAATGTCCCGAAGCTGTCCATGGGGACGATGGGACAGGGGATCTAAAACAGGACGGTCCCATTCAAAACGGGATGTATGGTCACATTATGTATACCCTTCCTAGATCTTATTAACATTAAGTCCTAACATTTAAGAGAGAGAGAGAGAGCTTACAAAGACAGGCACCAGACCCTGCTTTCGATCTTCCTCGATAGCTTTCTTTAGGGTTTCACCTCGAAGGGAGAAGTTCTCATCCACAGGCAGAAACTTCATTTTCACCAGAGCAATCAAACCTGCTTTCTCTACCGAAGAATGTGCCTAGAAAGGAATTAGTTTTCAAAATGTGATTTGTGAGTCACAGTGCCAAAAGCAAAAGACAGCCGAAGCTGTACTATTTAGATTTCTCAGCAGGGTTTTGCTGGGTCTTTGGACTAGGTGGCCGGAATGCCTGCAGACTTTGCATGTACAGTCAGGTCATTCTTTTTTACTTTTAAATTTGAATTTCCCAAAAAATAAAGTATACACTTGATAAAGATACTATGTAGAAAAAAAAAGAATCCAAGCGATACCTTTTTGATTGGACTTTCTGATCTGAAGAAGAAGGATTGCCTTCGAAAGCTAATCTAACCATGCTCCAGTTAGTCCAATCAAAAAGGTATCGTTTGGATTCTTTTTGTTTTGTTTTATTTCTTTTTGGGCTCCTTTTACTAAACTATGGAAGAGCTTCGTGCCGTGGGGCAGCGAGGTAAATGCTCCGACACTCATTCAATTCCTTTGAGCATCGGAGCATTTACCTCGCCAACCTGTGGTAAGAAGCTCTTCTGCAGTTTAGTAAAACTCAATGTGTAAAAATAAACACTATCTTTAAAAGTGGACTAACAAGGTTGCCACACCATTTCACTTAATAAAGAAAAGCACATTTAGTAAAAATATTGTCCAAAAGAAATATAGAATTATAATCTTAAGAAAGACAGAAGAAAGTGCTACACAGACCTCAAATATACAAGTAAAAGGAGAACCAAATAAATTTCAGAAGCTAGGGATTTAAAAGCAAATTAAGAGCATATATGCAGATATTTATCTGTCCTTAGTGGGCTCACAATCTGTTATTTGTATCTGAAGCAATGGAGGATCGGGTGATTTGCCCAGGATTATGAGGAGCTGTGGTGGGGGTCGAACGTAGTTTGCCAGGATCAAAGCCTGCTGCACTAAACATTCAGCTACTCCTCCCCCAGAGGAGATAATCACCACAAATTTACAAGGAAATCATTGACAAATCATCTTATCCCAAGGTTGCAAAAGCATCTCTCTAATCTAATCTTCTATTTGTGCCTGCTCATACCTATACAGGCTCAAGGCGACTTTAAAGAGAGGAGAGAGGGAAGGAGGATAGGTAGGAGGGATAGGGAGGGGAGAGATAAGAGGGGGAAGAGGAGGTGGGAGGGGAAAGGGAGGAGAGGAGAGGATGCAGGAGATTAAGTGTCTAACAGATGAGGCATGCAAAATTGACTGTGATAACAGGGCTTCCTAATGCCATAATTTGCTTTCCCCATTCAAGGGAAACAGGAAAACCGTTCTGGGCCCCTGCTCTAGAAATGTGAGTATCCTGAAAAGCCAAAGGGCTTGTGCCCACTCCTGGCACAACATACAGTACATAATTAAGGCACTTATTTTACGGTATCTGAACTGTGATGTATTTCTTTGCTTTCTTTTTCAAACCAAAGGCCACAGACTGGCGATGTAATCACCCTGAGCACAAATGTACCTGATCAGAAGCATAAGCAACGAGGCGTGAATTCAGCCAGGACTCGTCAGCATCAGGCTCGGCAGATTTCATTTCCAAGATTTTGTTTTTTCTCGCAGCCAGTAAAGCAACCAGTGTTGATTCGCTAACAGTACTCTGCGGGAGAATAATGCATTATTTATTGCGGGGCATCTTAGACATGTACAACTAGATATATTTTCCTTTGATAATATTTCTGCAATTACATTTTACGAGTTTGATTCCTGTTGCAGCTCCTTGTGACTCTGGGCATGCTGCTCATCCCTCCGTTGCCCCAGGCAGTGGCATGGCAAGGGAGGTTGGTGCATGGAACGGTGGCACCCGGCATCACTGCACCATGCGCCCTTCCACTCTTTCCCACTGCTTAAGCACACACCCATCCCCTGCCCCTGCGTACCTGTTGAAATAGGGTTACCAGACGTACAGATTTACCCGGACATGTCCTCTTTTTAGAGGGCTGTCCAGGCATCCGGATGGCTTTTCGAAACCTGGCACTTTGTCCGGGTTTTGAAAAGCTACCAGCTCGGGACCCTGTGAAGAGGGCATCTGTGCATGTGCGGTCATCTCCTCCTCTGCTGTCTGAATGCTCTTCACCCGTTCTACCTATATCCCCTCCTCTGCTCTCTGGATTCCCCTACTTTTGCCATGTTACCTGTAGGACATTTCTTCCTTTGCTGATTGGAGACCCCGTCCTCAGCTATTCTACCTATAGGATATCAGCTCTTTTGCTCTTTGGATGCCCCTCTTTCAACCACTCTAACCACAGGACACCTCCTTTTTTGTTGTCTGGATACCCCTCCCTCAGTCACTCTACCTATAGGATGCAGTGGCATAGTAGGGGGGGGGGGGCGGATCGCCCCAGACGCCGTCTTGGTGAGGGTGCCAGCACTATCCTCCTATTCGCCCCTCACTCCTTCCCCACCTCCCCTGCCATACGCGTACGCCGCTTCCCTTCCCCCGTACCTCTGTAACATTCCTGGCATGAGCAGCAACCCCAAACCTACGGTCGTGCCAGAGTCGGCTCTTCCTCCGACGTCACTTCCTGGACCTGCGCCTAGGAAGTGACATCAGAGGGAGAGCCAACGCGGGCAGCAAGTTGGTGACACTGCTGCTTGTACCGGGAACGTTAAAGAGGTACAGGGGAAGGGAAGGGGGCGCATGCGCAGCAGGAGGGGGCAGGGAAGGAGCCTGTGGAGTTGGGGCTAAGGGGTGCCTCTCACCCTCGCTGTGTCATGGACGTTTCCTTCTTTACTGTTTGGATGACCTTCCTTCGGTCACTCGATCCATGCTTTTTGGATATTCTCCCTCCTCCCCTCCCCCCCCCCCCAACTGCTATACCTGTAGTACACCTCCTCCGTTGCTGTTAGGACAATGGTGCAGGAAATGGTCTGGGAGCCCCATCATTTTAGCCAACCAGTCCATTACGTTCATTTCCAATTCTGTGCAAGCCGGGCTGGAGGCCTTATGAAACGGACACGAGAATAAGTCAAGACAGCATATCTGTTTGGAATTAACGGCTGCTCGTCAAATGTTAACTGCACATAGCAAACTGAATGTTCTGCTACATTTCAGTACAAATTTATTAAAGCTAAAGTTTCTGGACATATTTCCCCCCGGATTCTAAAAATTTGGGTGCCCACATTTGCGACTGCCTTGCAAATTTGGCCATGCATTTTATAGAACAGGGACACAACTGGCACTAACTTTTTTTTTTTTTTGTAATCATTTTTATTAGAAAGGGTACAACCGGGTAACAGGAACAACAATAATATAAAAAGCGCTGATACAAAGAGGCATCATATACACAAGAAAATACACTCTGCATAAATAGGCACATAAATGGCACAGGTATAGCAGGGCAATTGTTAAATTAGGTGAATTTTGGTGCTTTGTCTTACCACCACCTGACTTAATTGTTTTAATTTAATTTAGGAAGGGAGAGTGTGGCGCAGTGGTTAAAGCTATAGCTTCAGCCCACTGAGGGTTCAAAGCCACGCTGCTCCTTGTGATCCTGGGCAAGTCACTTCATCCCCCCATTAACCCCAGGTACATTAGATAGATTGTGAGCCCACTGGGACAGATAGGGAAAAATGCTTGAGTACCTGAATAAGTTCAGGTAAACAGTTCTGAGCTCCCCTGGGAGAACAATATAGAAAATTGAATGAATAAATAATGTGAAAAGCTTCAGCCTCTGATAACCAGAGCCGTTATTGTGACATCATAATACCTCATTCCATCAATACCTAAGAACCAGCCACATCAGTGACATCACAATGGATTGACTGTCCTTTACTTGGCTCATTTTGATTTCTAGAGTGGTGCAGTGGTTGAAGCTACAGCCTCAGCACCCTGAGGGTTCAAAGCCACATTGCTCCTTGTGACCGTGGGCAAGTCACTTCATCCCCCCTTTAACCCCAGGTACATTAGATAGATTGTGAGCCCACTGGGACAGATAGGGAAAAATGCTTGAGTGCCTGAATAAACTTATATAAATCGTTCTGAGCTCCCCTAAGAGAATGGCATAGAAAACTGAATAAATAAATAATTGATGCTACGAAACAGTAATTGACCATGTCATTTAAAACCAACAAAAAATTGGCACCATATGTAGTCTCTGGGACCAACGCCTAGGTCCCTGGTGGCTAGCAGTGCATGATGCCGAAGCCCAGAAGTGAGCGAGGTTAGGGGTGGTGCCGAACTTCAGTGTCTCTATGCGCCACTGACCACAATTCTGAATGGACCCTAGGCACCGGAAATATAGGCCTACATTTCTGGCACCTAGGGTTCCATCAAGCTGCGATTCTGGAAGTGCCGCCTGTCGGCGACTGGCAGGTGCCTGCCGTGACAGGTGCCGCCTACAGAATCAGCCCCTTGGTACTTAATGCCCATATTTCTGGCATCTAATTTTTTTGCATCCTTTGCAAAATCTATCCCATTATGCCCTGATTTACTGAACTGCTCCCCCCTCTCCCCATAAGACACAGCATCGGAGAAACACTTTGGTGAGCCTTGGGCAAACCAACATTATTCTGATCATTCATTTGCATATATATTTTTATACATGGACTGAGCCTTTCAAATATATGACTGTAAATAAAGAACTCATTACACATACACTTACATTCATTGTTCTGTAGACCAGTGGTCCCCAACCCTGTCCTGCAGGACCACCAGGCCAATTGGAGGTGATAGGCATGCAAATCTGCTCCATGCATATTCATTAGGGCTAGCCTGAAAACCTAATTGGCCTGGTGGTCCTCCTGAACAGGGTTGGGAACCACTGCAATAGACTATTAATCTGCATTATCAAAGGATGAAATGACCACCTACCCATGTAAATCCTAGGCAATTGATAGCATCAGCCAACATGTCACCGAGTAAGGAAGGCCAGGATGTGAGTGCAGGAAAATAGGCATGCATATGAGGGCTCTGCCAATGAACAACCTACATCAGAAATATGAACATAGGATAAGCTAATATTATTATTATTTATTCCTGTTATACTGTTTTTCCTAACTGGCAGGTCCCAGATCAAGCAGAGCAACAAGACAAAATGATGAGCAAACACTTTTATTCAGTGACCTACAGAAGGTCTTCACTCCATTTTGATCTAGATCTTGAAACCTTGTCTAGTAACTTCTTAATTCTTAGACCTACCTTAAAGATTTTAAATTATTTCTAATTCCAGGAATAAATATTTAAGCTCCACAACCTTCTTCAGTTTAAGAGGGGCCACTGATAAGTTCTCAGCCCAACCAAGAAGAGAATGATGTGGAGCCATGAAACTTTACAAGTTATTTCACACTTTTGACACTTTTCGTTTCAATGAGGCAAATGTATCTAGTAAATGGGCACAAGTATAGGGAAACTGAGTCATTGTGACATCACTGATGAGGTTGGCTCTTAGGCCTTAGTGGAATGAGGCATTATGACATCACAATACGAGGGTACACTTGAGAAGTTCTCAGCCTAACTAAGAAGAGAATGATGTGGAGCAATGAAACTTATTTATTCCACACTTTTCATTTCATTCTCTTGTTGGCTTAGCTGAGAACTTTTCAGCAGTCCCTTGTATGTTAATATTAAAATGACCCATAATTCCGGAGGCCTGGGCCTCCCCAATCTCGGTAGATACAATGCGACGTGTCTACTTCGTTATTTGGGAAATTGGTATTCGCGTCGTGATGAGTATCTCTCGAGGGATTTTGAATCTTCCTTCTTTCATCCATGGAACCTCTTTTCCCTCTTACAACTTCCTGTTCGTGTCTTACCCTCCGCTGTTGCAGTCCAGTCTTCTCTTGTGATCTTGGCGGTACTGTTGGAGGACGTTGGTTCAATTGTTGGGGGGGGGTGATACCCGGGTTTCTTATTAGTTGTCTATACGGGGTAATCTGCACTTTCTTCCAGGCATGGATAATCTCCAGTTCGCTGTTTGGGCAGGGCATGGCTTGCTGCTCCTCGATAATCTTTTGGACTCCAAGGGCCACCTTAAGCCTTGGGCCTCTTTCCCTGTGCTAAATTCCACTGGTATTGGTGGCTTCTTCGTGTATAAACAAATCCAACATTATGTGGAGTCATTGGCTTTGTCGGGCCTGCAGGTCTGCTTGGGCCATAAACTCTGTCTCTTCTTTGACCAATTTCAGGATAAGGGTCTGTTGGTTTCTGCGTTGCATGGTGCTTTACAGTCTCTCTATTCTAGTAAATGGTATGAAGATTTGGGTCGTCGTTGGGTAAGGGATTTGGGTATACCTGTCGAGTCCTTGGATTTTTCTGCCCTTATTAATCGTATTTCGTCTCTTTCTCCCAGTGCTGAACTGTGGGAATGTCAATATAGAGCAGTGTTTTGAGCCTATTTTCCCCAGGAACAGGTCCATAAGCCAGGGGGTGTCCCTTCTCCGATCTGCCTGAAGTGTGGCTAAGGAAGTAATTCCATTTTTCATGCCTTTTGGGCCTGCCCTACAGTTAAAGCTTTTTGGAGGGCTATTCTTTGATTTTTGGAGCACCTTTTTGGGCAATCTATTCCGATGTCACCTGCAGGTTTCCTGTTAGACAGATATGAATCTTTTCGTATAGCTGCAAAAGGATATTGGCTGTTGCTTCGAAGGGATGCTGTCCTGGGCAAGAAAATTATTTTGAGTGTTTGGATGCAACCGACCACACCTGCTTTCTGGGCTTGGCGGAACCATCTCCATGGTTTAATGCTTTTGGAGCAGTGCCATGCTCACCTTTCTTTCAAATGGAAGAAGGTCTTCCTGTTGACTTGGGACGCCTTGTCCCCTAGGGCTCGGAGCTTAGTGCTGAACTCCTTCTAACCAGCCTTATTTTTGGTTCTAACTCTTGTCTTGGTTCCCCGGGGTCTAGTGGGGGAGTGAATGGTGTGACTGGAGGAGTGCTTGGTTTTACTTTTTTTTGGGGGGGGGTCTAGGAAGGGGTTGGGCTGGTGGGCCCGGTTTCTGGATAAGTTGGAAGGCATAAGAGTCCAGCCTTCTGACATTTGATTAGATTCTGTTGATTTTTGCAAAAGGGGGGGGATGGGGAAGGGGCTGCTTGGGATTGTTTTGTGTGCTGTTTGGCGTTGTTCAACATTAAAAAAATGATTTACACTAAAATGACCCATAATTAACATATCAAATAAGACTTTCACAATTCTATTGAATACGGTTTCATGGGCATCTGGCCTTGTTATGTAGTTACATTCAATGTTGAAATGACATCTCTATTGTTTAAATAGGCAGTTGTCAGTTTCAGGAAGTGATTTCAAACCAAAATTGAACAATGTATGCCAGTTCTGTATGATGATGCTCCGGTTCTTTTGAAACAGCTCTTGTCTTTGTATTGCCCCAATTGCAAGTTGGCCATCGTTTAGAGTAGCCCGAGAGCCTGTCTCGACGGGCGTATTGTAACACGGGGCTGGGAGACCCGTGTGTCGCCCGCAAGGCAGGCTGGGAGAGGGGAGGGATGGTAGTAGGCAAAAGTTAGGGAGGTGTGGTTCGCGCCAAAAGGCTGGCAAAGGATTGGGTAGGTAGAGTGATTGATGGCACGGGGGGAGGCGATAAAGCTGGGCTGTTTGTGGCAGGGTTGGGGGCAATATATTGATGTTTACTTTGGGTAGCTTGGGAGGAGCTTGCTGATGTTGTTCAATTGATGTTTAATGTGTTGATGATGTTAATATATGCAAAATTAATTTATTTGCTATTGTTGATTAATAAATTGAGCTGCGGGTATGTTCCAAAATTATGTGTGTTATCTTATTAGTTAGTTGGGACATGAGAAAGGGTGGGGGGTATGTATGGGCGGCAGTAGGGACTATCCAGATCCCGCTGTTACACGGTCTTAACAACCGTTTCTTCAGGGTACTACTAGTACCGCCTTCAATCTGTGCTCTTTGCAGTCATAGTATCAGGGTGAAGCTTTAAGGAAACATTAAGGCATTAGACTCATTTTTCACTGGAGTTTGTATTTGTTTGCATGTATTCTTCTACTCCAGTTCTTCCTAATAAATCTGAGTTTGTATAGGTATATGCAGAATATAAATTATTAAAATAAATAAATAGCGCATGATATTATCTTGTTCCTAAATGTTAACGAATGAGCTTTTGATCTTACCCCAGGCATGATCACCGCCTCAATATCTCTAAAGATGCTGTCCCAGCTCTCCGACTCCAGAGGTGCATTATCTGGCAGAAGTGGTCTCATGTAACCAGGTTGTACATCAGGGTTCACACGCCTCTCTCTTACAGTACTCAGGTACTTGTAAATGTAGTCCACCATTTCTTTCCCTAGGTATGCAAAGAGAACAACTTGTGCTTCAAACCCAAGAACTACACCAGGTCTAACCTGTTAATAGCACCTGAAACCCTATTGTTCTACAAGAACAAAGAAACAAAAGGAACCTTGCCTTAAAATATAAAAGTAGTGCAAAGTAAAGGCAAGTAACATGACTATACCACCTGGTAATCAAATTTATTGTGGAAGAAACATAAAAATAGAGACAGTCCTGCAATAGGAACATACTACATGCATCAAAAGGTCTGAACTGGTCAGGTCAAATTAGTCCATGGAACAGACACTACTAGTCACAATGGATGTAGAATCACTATACCGCAACATCCCATTCCCCATGCAGATGACATCACTGCATGTGAAAAATTCATAAAAACATCTACCCTGGACCATCAATATTCAGTGGAATCTATTACAGCATTAATCAAATTCATTCTCACAACTATTTCCATTTTAACAATGATATCTATTTGCAAATCGTGCCATTGCTGTGGGCACCAGGATGGTACCCCAATATGCTATCCTCTTCATGGCAGAATTGGTATTGGGAATACATTTTTGTAAGTCTTTTATCTCCCCCCTTTAACAAAGCCACAATAGTGGTTACCACACGACAAAAGCCCTGAAGCCCTTTATTCAAGGCTGTGATGGAACTTGGAGTTACAGACAACATTCTGTGCTGCATCCACAGAGCTCCCGGATCAGATCCCTTGAAGGACTCCTCAACTTTAGGAAAAGCAATAAAAATATACCTCTTCACCTAACTCCCACAACCGATGGATCAAAAAGAAATGTATATTGGTTCTAGATCCTCGGTATGTGTCACGTTAAAATAAAATTTGTATTGAAACATCTTGAACTGTAACTATGGCAAATTTAACCTGTAAACTGTATATTATATATATTGGTATTAGATCCTTAGTACGTATCGAGTTAGGATAAAAACTTGTATGGTAACTATGGTAAATTGTAACCTGTTAATTGTGTATTATGTATGTTAACCTGTAACCTGTTCTGAGCTCTTTGGGGAAAACATGATAGAAAACTAATTAAATAAATTATCTGCACATGTGCCGGAGTGCTAGCCTGCATATAAATATCGGTATTACAAACATTATATGTAGAGAACAACATTCTGATACATACTCAGATGTGCGCAAATGCAGACGCTGCCACAATTTGTTCTCTGCTCTGGCCTGCGATCAAACTCTCGCTGCCACAAGCACAGACCTGCGTGCACGTGTAGCTGGTGTGATCCCCCAGGCAGGGGCACAAGTTTTGCTCAGGACTATTTGCATGCAGTTTGTTTATTACATCGCGCGGCAAAACTTTGGCGTCGTGCTTGTGTTAGGAAGCCAAATGTTAAGCCTTAGCGCAATGACTCTAACTCGAGCTTATGGCATCGACCCCCACGGTGCATGAAAGATGTTTAGTACCAGTTCTTTCCTGAACAGTGAATCTACCTTTGTTCCCTTTCAGGGATGATTTTTCTAGGCTAGCCCAAAGATTGAGGTTCACGGGCTATAAAATAAAACAGTGTCTTTTCAGTGGACCTGGGATGCTTAAATCACAACCATCTACTGCATCCTACACCTGTAAAACAGGTAACAATAAACTCCAGTCCTGTTATTGAAACCAAGCAGTAGTCTTATTAATTATCCCCCTTCTTTCTAAAGCCGCGCTAGCGTATATAGCGCCGGCCACGGCAGCACAGACTCTCATAGGATTCCTGTGAGCATCGGAGCTGCTACCACCACTGCCGGCACTAAAACTGCTAGTGCGTTTTTGTAAAAAAAGGAGGTATGTTTGCCACGCTAGCTTCTAACACACTATACCTGAGAGTGTGGCACAGGGGTTAGAGCTACAGCCTCCGCATCCTGAGGTTTGGGGTTCAAACCCACACTGCTCCTTACCATCCTGGGCAGATCAATTGGTCCCCCACTGACCCAGGTATATTAGATAGAATATGAGACAACTGGGACAGACAGGGGAAAAAAATGCTTGAGTACCTGAACCAATTCCCGTAAACTATTCTGAGCTCACCTGGGAAAACAGTACACTTCTCCCTCCGTATTCGCTGTGATAGGGGATTAACAGAACCGCAAATATAGAAAAACCGCAAATAACTTTTTCATATGTTATTCACTGTTTTCTATTAAAAACCATCGTGAATAGGGTGAAACCGCGAATAACATAGTGGGAGACTTGGCTTGGCCACAATGAAGAAAGTGCCGAGAATCGGCAATTTTCTCTGTGAACGCTTGGAATCAGCAATGTCTCTATGCAAGCTGATGTAATTTGGGGGGAGGAGCCAGCAAGCTAAAAACCGTGAATAATCATAAGAACATAAGCATTGCCTCTGCTGGGTCAGACCAGGGGTCCATCGTGCCCGGCAGTCCGCTCCCGCGGCGGCCCCCCAGGTCCATGACCTGGAAGTGTTCAAAATCGCGATTGTTGAAACCGTGAATACGGAGGGAGAAGTGTATAGAAAATTGAATAAATAAATAATGCTGGGACATACTGTTTCTAATCACAGCTTCTCACAGAGAACGAAAAGAAGAGAGAAAATGCCTAGAGCAGGACTCATTGTGCCACTCACCTCTCCTCTGGTATTCTTCGGGCTCCATGGGTTTTCCTTTTAACTTACACAGACTTCAGACTTGCAGCTCAGGGCTCTCTCGGTTACGGCTGTCCACTCCCGAGTCTCTCATACCTCAGCTTTATACACCTTTTATCTACGAGACCTACGCAAATAGTGGAGAGGTTTATTTTGCTACGTAAACAGCTGCTCTTAAACCATTTTTCAAACTCCTCCCACCCTTAATTAATTCAACATGACATATTCCCTCAAAGGTTGTTTGTGCTCTTTGCTGGCTATCTTAGACTTTGATGTCCACAGTTGTATCATCTGAGAAAGTTAATTTCAGGCTCAGTATTTTATTGAAAGGTTCAACAGTTGTTTGCCATGCCACAGGTTTTTTTTTCCTAATTACTTTGCTTTTTTGATGAATGAAAGCAGTGGAGGCTCAGACATGCTGCCTCTTCTGGCTAATGCTGAATTCACCTCCTTTCCTAACCTTCTTCTTTTTTTTTTTGTTTGTTAATCCCTACGTTACAGAAATGACAGAAATTTTTACTCACCTGTGATATTTTTATCATCCACAGCTTTTGCTCTCTAGTGCCAGGATCATTCACCCCCTGTGAATAAGCAGATTTTAACTGCCTTTCAATTGAATTTTAGGGGCATTTTAAAAAAATTAAAACGGTCAAAAAATGGGATGAATTGGTACTTGGATGGCAAGTCTTATGTTCTTAATCTTCTCCTGAAGGAATTTCCTCTGGGCCAGATGGGAATTCCTCCTCCACAGCAAATGCTGGTCTTCAGAAGAAACACAGGGATCTTCCAGAAACACAGACGCTTCAGAAACCCTATTGCCTGGTCCTCTGCTGGTTCCAACTTAGGGTATTTGAGTAAAAACTCAGCAGAAGGACCAAAAACACTCAAAATAGGAAAAGAAGTAGCAGGCAAATCTTTTCCTAAACAAAAAGCCCTGTGTAACAATAAAATTAATTCAGGAGGAAAATTTATTTAAAAATCCTGAAACCTACCCAAAAAAAGAAGCATTGGAAGAGCTGCCTGAGGTAAAAGAGAAACATAAGAAGGCTCCTCATTGGCCACAATTGCTGGCAGTGCAGAAAACATGGCGCGTTCTGACTACAGAACTCATTGAAGACCTTCCAGAATGTGGTAAAGACCCTCCTCTGAAACTAAAATTCCAACTGCAATCAACCTCCATCGCCCCCCTTCCTTTCTGCACTCTCTGCTCCTATCTTAACCTGTACTTAAGTTGCTGTATAGTCTTTGTACTGTCCAAATGTATTTCTCTGTGAATGTTTAATTGTAACCCGTTCTGAGCTACTGGGAGGACAGGATAGAAATCGAATTAATGCAGGTCTCCTTCCAACCTCATCAGTGATGTCACAATGGCTTTACTGTCCTTTACTTGGCTCACTTTTGCTACATTTTGCTTTCTAGAATGGCAGTGGTTAAAGCTACAGCCTCAGCACCCTGAGGTTGTGGGTTCCAACCCACACTGCTCCCTGTGACCCTGGACAAGTCACTCAATATATTAGCTGTATTAACCCACCAGGAAATGTAATTCATGTAAACTGTTCTAAGCTCCCCTGGGATAATGGTATAGAAAACTGAATGACTGTAAGGCACCCAGAAGGCTATGACCCTTGGCGCAGGATAAAAAAATTTAAAGTCACTTCACTGGCATCGTATATAGTTCAAAATCTTATTGCTGACCTACAAGTGTGTTCATTCTACTGTCCCTCAATCTCTCTCCTTAAACATCTCCCAGAGAACTCCGTTCCTCAGATGTCACTCTTAACATTACCCTTCTCCTCCATTGCCAATTCCAGACTTCGTTCCTTTCCATCTAGTTGCCAATATGCCTGGAATAAATTACACAATTTTGTCCATCAAGCCCCTTCCTTTGTTTAAAAGCAGACTGAAAACCCACCTTTTTGATATAGCCTTAAATCCTTAACCCTACTCTCCTCTGCCCTCCAACCCAGCCAGCTTATTAACCGTTCCCCTTAACTGTATCCATGACATCCTGTTTGTCTTGTCTGTTTAGATTGTAAGTTCTTTCGAGCAGGGACTGTCTTCTTCATGAGTCTGTACATCGCTACATGTGACTGGCAGCGCTATAGAAAAAATTAATAGTAGTAGTAGTGTGAAGAATATCAGTCTTTGGGAAGCAGAGCTAGTATTGTGATGTCATAATGCCTCATTCCACCAATAAGAGCCAACCTCACCAGTGATGTCACAATAGCGTGATTATCCTGTACTCCCCTCTGCCCTCCAACCTAGCCATCTGATTAACTGTTTCCCCTTAACTGTATCCAGGACATCCTGTTTGTCTGTCTTGGCTGTTTAGACTGTAAGCTCTTTCGAGCAGGGACTGTCTTCTTCTTTATGACTCTGTGCAGCGCTGCGTGCTTCTGGTAGCGCTACAGAAATAATTAATAGTAGTAGCAATAAACTTGTAAACTTGAATAAATGTATGTTTGGATTTAATACTATATGGAAAAAGCATATATGCATGTTGAAGATATATGGAGAGAGGTGTGGCTCAATAGGAATAGAATGGGCGGCTCAGCATTTATCTCAACCAGCACAGCTTAATAAATGGGAGGGGGGGGGGGGACAGACGTTCAGTTTAAAGTTTTCTTGATTAAAACTTAATTCAACGACAGTACACTAGTTTACAGAGCCATTGGTTTTGGAATTCATCAGACTTCATTACAGTGAGGTGGTGCTTAATTAAAATGATTTAATTCTGATTAATAATATTCAGAATCAGCTAGGAGAAATGAGTTTAGGTCAGAAGATTTCAGACCCGAACAATATGTAATGTTTTGTAGTATTGACATTTGTCTTACGTCTGTATCTAAAACTGCCATTTGTACTACTGTTCCCATCCAGTGAAAGAATAAATAGCTGTCCTTGTTATAAAATGGAATTCATCAGTTGTCTGATAATGCAGTGGATGAACTGCAAATACTACTTCAAGGAAACATCAGGCCTCCGTTCGGAGTTACCCTTTACTCAGATTGCTTTGGCTTCAGCCCTTCACAGGGGCGTATTTACTCACAGGAAGCACAATGAAAAGAGCAGGTCATTATTTTGTTTGCTACAAAGGGCTCAGCCGCAAAAGCCTTGGGAAAAGCTCCAGATGGAGATCAATGTTTCCGTCATTGCTGTACTTATGTTTATTTACAGACTTTCCAAACCTGCATCCACTTCTGGCAATATGGTTCTTGAAAATCTATACCATACGAGCATGCGACATTAATTTGAAACAAAGGGGCCTAGATAGCACCATTGTGGGGAAAGACAGTGCCTGAGCACCCCCATTATTGAGCAAACTCCTTCACTGTGCCTAAGTAAGGGCAGTTTGTATTGAGATTAATACCTGCATAAAGGAGGGAATTGGTTAAGATGTTTTTCAGGTGTCATGGACCTCTGAACCTTAGCATTAACCAATGGGTCGTCAATAATCCAACTCCATGTCTAAATGCACTGTTGGGGACCCAGTTAAAGCTTTGGTAAAGTGAGATAATTAGTGCAGATTGAGAAGAACAATGTTTGAAATACAGCAGCATGGTAATTGCCGGAATATCAATGTCAATTACTTGGTTTAATGACCACTGAAGCCCTAAGAATATAAGATTTGCCATACTGGGTCAGATCAAATTTCAGTCAAGCCCAGAATCCTGTATCCAAAAGTGACCAATTTATCAGGCCAGACCAAGAGTATCTTTCTATCCCTCTATCCTTGCCCAACTTCTACCCTTCCTTCCCTCTCATCCTTCGTGCAGCAGAACCCTTGCCCCGCTTTCATCCTTCTCTCCCATCCCTCGTGCAGCAGAACCCTTGCCCAGCTTCCATCCTTCCTTCACTCCCTCCTTCCTTGAAACAGCTTTTAATGTGAAACGCTGAATTCATGTTGGAGCCCCATGTAGTGTATCTACATAAGATGAGATAAATTATTTACTGGCTCTAAATATATATAATTATTTAAATACTAAGAAAATCAATTCAAAGGCCAATGAGGAGGTTAGCTACTTTCAGGCTCGAGCATTACATGAAATATGATACTCGAGTGTAGCTGCTGAGGCCATGTATGAATGCTTTGAAAGAAAGTTATTGAAATGTTTTGAATATAAGAAAATAAATTGCTATGAAGTGATATAAGCAATAAGTGATATTAAGAACAGTAAAATATAGAAGAGTGTGGTATTTATTGATATTAGCTATATATCATCAGCATAAGCGAAGACAGTAAAGCCAATCGATTGTCCAAGAGTAATCAGAGGAGCAAGGAAGATATCAAAGAATAGGGGAGATAAGATAGACCCTTGGGGAATACCAAAATGACTAGGAAACCTGTCTGAAGAAGAACCATTGAATGAAACTGTAGATATGCGATCTTTGAAGTATGATATAAACCAATCCAGCACTTGTTCTGTTATACCTATTTCTTATAAATGGTTGATAAACAGTCTATGATCTATGGTGTCAAAGGCTGAGGACAAGTCCAGTGAAATTAGAACTGAGTTATGGTGGTCCAAGTGATATATGTTGGTAACCAGTCCAATGAGTGATAATTCAGTGGAGTGGTGTTTTCGAAAGCCAGTTTGGTTAGGGTGAAGTAAATTAGTACTTTCCACAAAGTCAGAAATTTGGGAAAACACGATATTTTCGGCGACTTTGGCTAGGAACGGAATGTTTGAAATGGGACGGTAGTTAGATATTTTGGAGGCAGTAGTTTTGAAGTCTTTAATTGAAGGGTAAATTATTGCCTCTTTCCAGAGTTTTGGAACTGAACTTGATGTAAGGCTAGTGGATATGAGATCAAGTATATGTGGACCGAATATTGAAAAATACTGTTTCAGTATGAGTGGAGGAATAGCCTCAGAACTAGAGCCCTTTATATTCATTTATATTGATGGTCTTTTGAATCTCCAGAAGAGAAGGAATTTTAAAATGAGAATGTTTAGATTGAAATAGGTCAGAATTCTGTAAATCTGTGACAGAAGTGATGCTAAAGTTTGATTGAGGTTGAAATGTAGCTCTAATGTTCTTAATTTTATCAGTGAAATAAATCGGCCAGAGATTGTGCGGAAGGTAGATGTAATAAATCACGCTGTTTTTGATGATTAGTAGTCAAAGAACGGACGATTCTATAGAGGGCCAAAGAGCGTAACTGTTTTTTTGATCAAACTGAGTTCAGATGAGTACTATGGGTTTTTTAGTCGACGAGTAGATACAGATTTAGTTTGAAGTGGTGCCAATTCATCTAAAAGAGTAGTTAAAGAGTTGTTCCATTTCGCAGTAAGTTCATCTAATGTTACTTTAGAAGTTGAGTCACATGTATAGTTAAAGGAAGAGGAGATGGTGGAGGAGTCTAATTTTGAGTAGTAACGGAAACTAATTTGATGGAGGCCTGAACGGTAGATTGTTGGTGACCAGTAGTAAGATAAGATAAGTAATGAATGGTCCGACCAGGATACGGTAATATTTGAAATCACTGAAAAGGAAGAAGCTGCGGTTTTAGAAACCGTGACCATATCCAGTACATGTCCTGCTTTATGAGTTGGAGAGGAAATTAAAGGGAGATTTAGATCATGAAATAGTGACATCAGTTCTGAAGCATAAGTGTTATTGAAATCTTCAAAGTGCACGTTGAAGTCTCCAAGAATAAGGGGATTGTTAGTGGTAGTGCAAAAGTCGAATAATGTAGATTGTAATAGCAGAAACCTGTCTTGGAAGATGGGTGGAGGAAGATATAAAAAAGTAGACAATCTTGGATCACATTAGTTTTGAGTTTAAATTGAATAAATTCTAGAGGACTTATTAGAGAAGAATTCATGGTCGAATGCCAGATTTTTCGATGGACTATGGCTACCCCATCACCCCTTTTGCCAGACCGATGATTGTAGTGAAAGGTAAAACCGGGAGGACAAGCGAATGCTAGATACGCCTCGTCTCCGTCTGAAAGCCAAGTTTCGGTTATGCAAAGAAAGTCAAGATTATGTTGAACAATTACATCGTTAAGTAAATGGTATTTGGATTGAAGTGATCGTGAATTAATTAGACCAAAGTTGAAAAGGTTAGTCATGTGGAGAAGTAGTCTTTACCTGAATATGGTTGGGAACCAAAGGGTGAGCTTTGGAAGAGCAGTGATGTGTGATGTTACGCCTTCCCCAAATCACTGGAATCTCAAATGAGTCACGAGCCATGGGATTCGCGGTATGGTATGGGTCCCCTTTGAGACTGTAGAATTTAGATGCACCTCAGGAAGGGTGATTAGATGGCAATAGGGCAAAGTAGAGGAATGATGTAGTCGAAATAAACTGAAAACTGAGAAAAAGAGGGCCATTAAGGACAGTTGTAATAAACCGAAAACTGAAGAAAGAAAAATCATTATGGACACACACTTAGGATATGCACAAAGGAGTGCAATAAGGAGCAAAACCTTCTCCTTATGCGCGCTCCTTTGGTGTGTGCCGCAGGGAGGGGAACTTTAAAGATTATATACTGGCTGATGAGCTGTGGGCGGGGTCAATAACGTGCTGCTGCTTTGTGGGGGCAGAGAGAGCATGGTACAATGAAAACCTGTAAATTAAAAAGAAAGCACGGGTTAGTAACAAAGAGTAAAAAAAAGCTAGCAAAACAACAAGAATATTGACAAAGAAATTAAAAAAACTGCAAGAATACAAAATCCAAAAGAGCTAACAATGAAACTAGGACAGATATATTCAAGCACAGATATATACGGATATAGACTATCCATCTATCTAGAATGTTTCACTTATTTCACTGGAATATTCTTTTCTATATTTTATGCTTTTATTTTGTTTGTGCGTGACTAAACTACTAATAATGTTGATTATGGTGAAATACTTGCTAATGAAAATACCTTGTGGTAACAAAATTTCCCTTTTGTCCTTTTAATTGGAATAATCAACTATATGTTAAGAGGTGGTAAGTATAGGGAAGGAGGATAACTAAGATCAAGAGTATCTGATATCAGTTGTCTTCTATGTATCAAGATCAAGGATTATGGTACACACAAGATAGCAGATACGTTCCTCTTTGCCTGCCACTATATTCTATTTCATCTGCAGATTGTTTTATAATGACAACGAAAGATGAGGTTCTTACCTCTGCTAATCTTCTTTCTTGTAAATCCACACTTTATTCCAGGAACAGAGGGTTATTTCCCTCTACCTGCTAGGACTTTGTAGGAAGCCTCAAACTTCAGAGGCTTAAACCCCTCCTCCTCTTACCTCATCACTGTCCCTGTGAACATCAGTTAGTCTTAAAGCAGCCAGGAACATCTGTAGAGGATAAGAACATGAGAGAAAGAAGAACGGGGACACTCCCTGACAAATAAGTCAATTCTGCTCATACAAATGCAACAATGAAAAGCGAGAGAACAGGTCATAAAACATTAGAAACCTGTGCTACAAGGAGATTCAGCCTGCACTGTCAGAAGGGGATGCCTGAACTAGGGACCCCCCCAAACTAAGTGCTAAACCCAGAAAACAGGTCAGAAAACAGAAATCCAGCTTACCAGTACATGTAAAGGCAGACAATCGATGCATCAGAAAGGTATAGGGCGGGTTTCCGAAATAAAGTATGGATTTACAAGAAAGAAAATTAGCAAAGGTAAGAACTTAATCTTTCATTCTTGTACAATCTTACTTTATTCTAGGACCAGTGGGACGTAACAGAGCAGTCCCAAAAATTCAGGGTGGGACTGATGAGCCCACTGCCAAAACAGAGGCACCAAAAGCAGCATCCTATTTGGCTGCCATATCGATTCTGTAAAACTTGGTGAACATATACAAGGAGGACCAGGTAGCGGCCCTGCAAATCTCATCCAAAGAAACAGCCGATGACTCTGCCCAAGAGGACAAAACACCTCTGGTATAATGAGGCTGCATTGTGAGGGGGAGCTTCTTTCTGGACGCCACGTAAATGCCCATATGAATCCAACTAGAAATGGTGGTCTTAGAAGTTGGCCTACCCTTGCAGTCAGGATCCAACAAAACAAACAGGTGGTCAGAAAGTTGAAACTCATTTGTGACCTCAAGGTACTGCAACAAGATCCTACACATATCCAAGGACCGCAATGCCCACTCCTGCTCCCTCGAACCAGAGGAAGCAAAAGCTGGAAGTTGGACTTCCTGATTCACATGGAAAGTGGAAACCACTTTGGGTAGAAAGGAAGGAACAGTGCACAGCATCACACCAGAATCTGTAATATGCAGAAAAGAATCCCAGCAGGAAAGACCCTGGAGCTCCCAAACCCTACAGGCTAAGGTAATAGCCACCAGGAAGACTGTCTTAGGGGAGATCCTAAAGGGATGCCTGCTCCAGAGGCTCATATGGTGGATGAGCCAGAGAACCAGATTAAGATTCCAAGTCAGATAGGGAAGGTGCAACGGAGGTCTCACAGAAAACAAGCCAAGAGTACTGGCTGGTCCTGTTGGGCTATGCATTAAAAGTGTGGATATTCAATATTATCACATTTATGGTTGTCACATAAGGTAATGACATCACAATTATTTATTTACAAGAGACATCCACGGCCAGTCACCTCTGCCACCCTTGTACACGCCGAGCAGCAAACTTGAGGAGGAAGGCAGTCTTGCACCAATTCCGAGCATGCCTCCATGTAACCATACAGCCTGGAGTGAGCTAGCTCCCAAGGGAATGGTCCCCAAGTCCTGATCTGATGGGCAGGTTGTCCAGAGGGCTTACTGACAAGCAGGGAACCCTCCAGAAGCAGACTTTACCTCAAAGGTCTGCAATCTCCTGCAGACCTTTGCATAAGAACATAAGCATTGCCTCTGCTAGGTCAGACCAGAGGTCCATCATGTCCAGCAGTCCGCTCACGCGGTGGCCCATCAGGTCCAGGACCTGTGTAGTATTCCTCTATCTATACCCTTCTATCCCTTTTTCCTTCACGAAATTATCTAATCTTTTCTTAAACCCCAATATCGTACTCTGTTCTATCACACCCTCTGGAAGCGCATTCCAGGTGTTCATCACCCTTTGGGTGAAGAAGAATTTCCTAGCATTGGTTCCGAATCTGTCCCCTTTTAATTTTTCCAAATGCCCTCTTGTTCTTGTAGTTTTCGAAAGTTTGAAGAATCTGTCCCTCTGCACTTTCTCTATGCCCTTCATGATCTTGTAAGTCTCTATCATGTCCCCTCTAAATCTACGCTTTTCCAAAGAAAAGAGCCCCAGTTTCTCTAGTCTTTCAGCATATGAAAAGTTTTCCATACCTTTTATCAATCGCATTGCTCTTTTCTGAACCCAATCGAGTAACGCCATATCCTTCTTAAGGTACGGCGACCAATACTGGACGTAGTATTCCAGATGCGGGTGCACCATTGCCCAATACAAGGGCAGGATAACCTCTTTCGTTCTGGCTGTAATACCTTCCTTGATAATACCTATCATTCTATTTGCCTTCATTGAGGCCGCTGCGCACTGTGCCGACGGCTTCATTGTCTTGTCCACTATTACCCCAAGTCCTTTTCTAGGGTACTTTCATCCTCCCATCATGTAGCTGTACTTTGGGTTTCTGTCTCCCACATGCAAGTCTTTACATTTCTCTACATTAAACTTCATCTGCCATCTCGTCGCCCACTCTTCTAGTTTTTTCAGGTCCCTTTGTAAATCTTCACAGTCCTCTTTTGTCCCAACTCCACTAAATAGTTTGGTGTCGCACTTCGTCCCTGTTTCTAGATCGTTTATAAATACATTGAGCAGCGGTCTGAGCACCAACTCCTGCGGAACACCACTCATGACGCTCCTCCAGTCAGAGTAGTGGCCCTTCACTCCTACCCTTTGCTTCCTACCCGCCAACCAATTTTTGATCCATCTATGTACGTCTCCTTCTACCCCATGGTTCTTTAGTTTCTATAGTAGGCGTTCATGGGGTACCTTGTCAAAGGCTTTTTGGAAATCTAAGTATACGATGTCTATGGGGTCCACTTTGTCCATTTGTTTGTTAATTCCTTCGAAGAAGTGCAATAGGCACGATCTTCCCTTGCAGAAGCCATGCTGGCTTGTTTTCATCCCCGCAGGGAACCTCCATAGCATGAGGGCGAAAACTGCAAACGCAAAGACTGAAATTACAGGAAATAAAACGTGAGCAGAAAAGAAAAGCTCCTACAGCCTGGCTTGTAGAAAGAAAGACTGATGTTCACAAGGACAGTGATGATGTAAGAGGGGGAGGAGTATAAGCCTCTGAAGTTATTAGCCTCTGAAGTTTGAGGCTTCCTACAAAGTCCTTGCAGGTAGATGGAAATAACCCACTGGTCCCGGAATAAAGTAGGATGCATAAGAATATAACAGATATAAAAAAATCTGTCAGATAATAAAGTTAAAGTTAAGAATTGTGTTTTTGCGCTTCACATCAATGTGCTTTTATAAACAATATACTATGTTATACCTAAATTCAACCTATTTTTAAAATAAAAGCCATAAGACACAAAGACAATGTGCATCATAAAAGGCCAAAAGCCATGCTTTTATAAAAAGTATCTGAAATATAAATCAAAATTTTAATGAGAATGCAATACACTTTTCAACAGAAATGCAACAGTGAATGAGGACAGAGACTAAAAAAAAATCATTTTTTAGAGTGACACATAAGGATGCCAGATACCAAAAGCATCACTACTATAAAACCTTTTAGATCGACTGTACATATAAATTTACTTGAGTTGAATTTAAATTGCAGGATTTGGTGGAACAAGATCAATAAGAATATATAAGAAATTTCCCTAGTGCAGAGATCAGCAGTGAAAACATGATATGTGTTGTGTGGAAGTCACAATGAGAACTTTACCACAGTAGAATGTGATGTCCTCAATTTTATAATTTTCAAATAACGCACAAGCATTCATTTATTTTGGGTATTTGCAAATCAG
Organism: Geotrypetes seraphini; assembly: GCF_902459505.1. NCBI lineage: Eukaryota > Metazoa > Chordata > Amphibia > Gymnophiona > Dermophiidae > Geotrypetes > Geotrypetes seraphini. Next base: position 23,793,281 of record NC_047097.1, on the reverse strand, counting down.
TTTTCAAGAAATCTCATTCACAATTAAACTCATGACAAAGCTCATTTCCAAAAAGAGTTAAATATTTTTCTCATCTCTCTCCTCATTTTTGCTGAAAAATATCTACACAATTTATGTATTGAAATTATAAAATCATGCAGCATATGTACAAACCAAAGTGTTTTTTTTAAAAAAAATATTAGCTTCATATACATGTAAATCTACTCAGATATATTTGAAGTTAAGCAAATATAAAAAATTTTACTTTCTAGAAAAAGTTTCCAGAGAATATGAGCGACTTAACAGCTGTACAACATTGTTCCAAGGTTACTGTCTGGATCAGACAGAGGCCTAGTAAGCTGATACTTCAAAAAACCAATCCATATTCAGGCTATCAAGTAATTCTTGAAAACCCGTTGGTCTAATTAAGGCATATCACCTTTAAACAGCTTCTTAAACGTGAAAATACAACTAAAATGTTTTACAAAAATGTTGGCTTAAGTACTTCTGCATCTGTCAAAATTGATATCAACTCATTATCTAACTGTAAAAAAAGACTATGTACAGTAGTTCTCTTTAAATATTTCTCACAAATAATGTTTGAAATTTATAAGGTCATAGCTTTTATGTTACAACATATTCATAAGAGCGCTTGGCTTCAGTCCAGTTATCAGTCTGTAGCCTCTAAGATCCTACTAATAGAATGCAGTTCAGGAATTTATTTAGGACTTCATGACTGAACATTAAAACTGTGTCCTTTTTCACTTCTTAGACGACTTCTTTATTGGTTTGAAGACGTGTCATTGCCTCCAATTTCTGTCTGTAGGCCTCTGCCTCTTGCTCTTTTTTTAGCAGTTGCTGGCGATATCTCTGTGCTTCTCGGTTTGCTTCATCCAGTTGTTTCTGTAAATTTTCTCTCTCCTACACAATGAGAAATATAAGGACTTAGATAACTGTTTAAATTGAACTACAAAATTGAAACCAAAAGCAGAGCTACATACGTAAACAAAATCAAAGAATGAGAGCATCATGCACATGTTTAAACAGCCACATATAGGCACTACCAGAAAGATACAGCTTTTCAAAATGAAATAAATAATAATAAAAACCACTAAAACACAATACACCATTTATATATAGCATGTAGCATGTTCTCAAACAATAGCCACCATTCAGATGTTCTCTCAGAAAAAAAATTTTTTAAACACATTTGTTTACCTGAGAGAACTCTTGAGTATTCAGAATATAGATTTCTGATCCAGAAGTTTCTGGAATCTAATAGATCAAAGACAAGTTACAGAACAAAAGTTTAAACCATTTTATTAATGCATTTAGGGCTATCATTTTTGACAGAAATGAACATGAGATAAAAATTGCTTAGACCAATAAAAACCTAGCAATTAAAATAGCAAACACTTTCACACCTAGCTGCATTTTATTTTAATAATAGAAACATAAGGGCAATATTCTGTAAATGGCGCCATAAGTTAGACAGCGGTAGGCGCCTACTGCCTATCTTAATTGCTTTAATTGGTCTAATTGGCACAGTAATTGACTGCATCATTTAAAAACCCATTAAAAAAGTAGGTGCCAGCAAATGACTATCCTGATAGGTGTCAGAATCGCGGTTACGTCATATCGCCTAGCATTGCCCAAGGTCAAAGTAGGTGAGGTAATGGCCAGAACGACCTTAGGTGCCATTAATCGCAATTCTCCCTCAAATTTAGGTACCGGTAATATAGGCCTTTAAAACCCTGGTCTACATTAACGTCACTTAAGTTTGACATAAGCCATGATTCTGGTAATGGTGTCTACATGTGATTGATACATAGCTGGCGCCATCTTTGGAGGCACCGATGTAGGCACCATTTCCAGAATCCGGGCCATAGGGTTCTATGCATTAACATATGTATATTTTACTGGGACCCCTCCATCTGAATTAGAAGTCTCCCTAAAACCCTTTCCCAAGAAACTAAACTAAATTAAACCTTAGGTTTGTATACCGCACCATCTCCATAGTCGTGGAGCTCGGGACGGTTTACAGGAATTGTGGTGAGAAAGGAACTCCAAGGAAAGGGCTAAATGAAGATCGGAGGAAAGAAGAATGTTTAGAGGACTAGGATGTCAGAGGAGATGGGAGTGTTAGATTTTTGAGAAAAGCCAGGTTTTCAGAAGGCTTCGACTTTCTGGTAGTCCAGTGTGCCTGATGTCCCCCCAGCCATGACACAAAGCTAAAACATTTAAAGCTCTCCCTTTCCAAAAACTCATCTCTTTCCAAAGTAAAATGTTAGCCTGTCCTGACCTTGCACCCCCTGCCTTGGTGGCTGCCTATCTCAAAATGGAACTGGCTAGCAGTGTCCTGCTTTTGCCATTAGGGTTCAGACTCCTTAGCAAAAGTACCAGTAGACTATCACAAAGGATTAACCAGTGCAATTTTGATATAGGCAGCAATTGTGGAAGGAGTTAAGTGGGGATCACCCTTGCCCCTTTTGCCTCCTGGACCTTAGAAGTTGGGGTGCTGGGGGAGGTGTTGGGTGGGTCAACACTTTATTTGGTAAGAGGCAGTTTTTTGGGAAGCAATAGAACTTCAAGGAGGGGGGTTAAAATATTTTATTACTGTCTCAGGGCTGTGGTGGTGGGACATTAGGTCCACTGGGCCACCAGGTAATTAATGGTCTCCCTGGAGGAGAGGTTCCAGGCCCTTTTTTTCACACCATTGCACAAAGGGGCATCCTGCATCTATTACGGAAAAACAGCTTTCGAGCTGTAGTTAATTTGTTCATTGAAACTGGGCCTGCAAAACCCCATACTCTTTATAATGAAGACCGTGGACCATTTTAGTAGCCACCCTCTGGACTGTCTCCATCCTATTTATATCTCTTTGAAAGTGAAGTCTCCAGAATTGAATGCAATATTTTAAATGAGGTCTCACCAGAGTCTTATACTGAGGCATTATCACCTCCTTCCTGTTGGTCATGCCTCTCTCTGTACACCCAAGCATCCTTCTAGTTTTCACCGTTTCTACCTGTTTATCACATATGATCACATCCAAATCCCATTCCTGTTTTATATATACCCCCTAAACTGTACTATCCCTTAGGTTTCTACACCCCAAATGCATTAATCTTAGCTGCCAAATTCTGGACCATTTTTCAAGCTTTGCTAAGTTCTTTCTCATATGCAAACTAATTTCACTCTCTGGTTTTGCACAGGCTCAGAAGTATACACTGATTTTTTTTTTTTTTAACTGCTCATTTCAGCCATGGCTTTACAAGTGAGATAAAGGGAGTAATTCTCCTTAATCCCCATTTTTTTCTATTACTACCTCCAAATTTTTTTAAAAATTGGGGACCTCAGCAGTTAATTGGAGGTACTTATATATAAAGGTTTGTAAAATGGCCCCATACAAGCTGCCAAGCTGATACCACTCTTTTTCTGCCTGAATATATTTGTAAAATGGATACTTCCAATAAGCATGCTCAGAAATATAAGTGCGCGCCTACACTTCTTTCTATGTATTTTACAAAAAGCTTGATATGTTTCAATTGCTCCCTGATGTGCTTTGCAAAATGAGCAATGTGTAAGTTTCTTGATGAGCCTATATTAGGAATCCACTCAGCAACATTCTAACTAGCTTTGAGCTGCATAGGAATCCTCTGCCAGTGGTCTTTGTGATCTGCCTGTCCTCTGCAACTGTAAGTGTGATATCATTACATGTCCTCTTACTAGCAGAACACTCCCATGCCTCACTAGCCTGTGGATGCCTCTATATGCTCCAAGAATACTTGTGTCCTTTTATTCAGTGTAACAATTCCTCCTGACTTCTTTGGGCTTTCCACTCAATCAGAACAATATCTCTACTGAGCTATCATACCATGTCCCCTCCCAACATTTATTAACCCCCCCCCCCCCCCAATAATTTCAGCCCAGCCATCAAAGTCCCTCACCAAGAGTCACAAACTAAAGCTCCTTCTGGAGTATGGTAAGCATGAATGATGCAAACTTGGAGCTGGGATTGGAATATTTCTTTTTTTGACTAAATATGTATGTTAAAAAGTTAAAATATAAAGAAAGAATTAAAAAAAGAAAAAGGAAACTAGGGGCAGTTTTTGGACAGTACTGACCTCCAATTCTAAAATGTGTCCATTAAACTTGCTCTGAATGTTGCCAAAGGACTATGGTACCTGCATGAGTCTTCCACAGAGATCTCATCTCAAAGAGTTTTATCTGAAAGTTTGGCCGTGTAGGCATTTGGGTACTGAGGGTTTGTACTTTAGTTTTAAATATTCTTTTTTTTTTGCAGAATTCATATTGTATTTTATCTTCTAATTTATGTAGTTTATATATTATTATTGTAAACCATGTTTATGCAGTGGACTATGCCAGGGGTTGGCAACATGGGGCTCTTCTGCCATGTGGCTGCGGCTCTCCTGGTTCCACAACCCTTTAATTTCCCTCCCAACCCCACAATTCCCTCCCCCCCCCACGGACCTACCGAGGTACCTGGTGGTCCAGCAGGGAGGGGGGGGGTTGTCTTCATAGCAGGAGCACAGCCCTCTTGGTTCTGTCTCCTCGTGGCTGCTTTCTAAAATGGCTGCCGTGACTTCTACAGGAAATGCCATGAGCAGCCATGAAAGATCACGGCAGCCATTTTAGAAAGCAGCCGCAAGAAGGCAGGAGAAGGCTTCCGATCAGGCGTTGGACGCACTTAGGAGCTGCCGCCTGCAGCTTTGTGCTCAGAAACAACTGCGGCAGTGAGGAGGAGGGAGCCGGCCAGAAGGTAAACACCCGCCGGAGGGAGGCAAGTACTTCAGGAACAGAATGGAGGGAGGGAGAGACAGAGAGGTGTGTTGGGACTCAAGAAGGAGGGAGCACAAACTTCAGACAAATGATGGAAGGAAGGAAAGAAGGAGGGAGCATGAACTTGGGACACAGAATGAAGGGAAGGAGGGAGCGGGAAAACAATCTAATGGCCCCCGTGTGAGCAGATTGCTGGGCACAATGGACCACTGGTCTGACCCAGCAGCGGCAATTCTTATTTTCTTATGTTCTCAGTAATGCTAGCATGGATTATTTATTCAACCTCCAGGCATATAGCACATGGTCACTGATCAGAAAAACCTTCATTAAAATACATTTATATCCTTTATGCACCAAACGTGACTAACCTGTAATTCTATTTATTTTATATGGTTTTTTTTCTTAATAAAATACGCTTTTATGTGTTCAATAATTACTAGCAGAGCTGGAACAGTTCAAATTCTGCTCTATCCATCACAAAAAAAGGAAAATAATCAGAGTATTAGCACGAAAAATCAACCTTATGTGCAAAACCAGCAGTGAATTTTCTGGCTCGGCAAAACGGAAACAATTCCAATCTTAGTCCTTTCATCACATAAATAAACAATATTAGCAAAAAAAATTGGCTTCTTTTGCTAAATGCTTGAAATCTGGAGCCTTAACTCGCCAGCTGTGAAGACTCATTCATTCTCTAAAATAGGATTCTTTCTGCACTGTATGTGGCAGTGGTCTCAAACTGGTGGCCCGCCAGGTACTATTTTGAGGCCCTCAGTATGTTACCATTGTTCTGGAACGTTGCCCACCTCACTGCTGTAACCTCACGCAAGCGCTTTCCTGTGTCTTCTACTGCCATTCTGGAGCTGCGTCTCCCTCTCCTGTGGTTGATTTGACAAAAGTTCACCTTGAGCGATACAGTACAGTATACTGTACACCTGTACTGTATTTCTGTAAAGCTGGTTTTTCTCAAGCAATGTTTTTATAATGGTAGTGTACCATCTCTCTCTCTAAATAGCTATTTTCCATTCACCTCTAGGACAGAATGAACTGTCTCTATACAAAAACGTGGTACCTTGAGCACTGCATTGAGGTAAGATCCAGAATGGGTCTCCAACTGTCTGAGCCTTTCTTTGGCACGATTAAGTGTATATGGAGTATCTGCCCGAGCCCGAGTCTTCAGGTGGCACAGGTTCTATGGCCTGAATCTCCAATAACTTTCTCACTGTGGCCTCCACTCTGTCCGCTTTTTCTGGTTGCCCCACTGGGGAGTCCATTAAGGACTGGGCGAATTCCAGCCTGTAACCACTCTGAATGATTAAGAACCAACAGTCTGAGGATATCTGAGCACAGGCCTGCAGAAAGTCCGAAAGCCGTCCCCCTAACTTGAAAGGGATTGCTCTGAACCTGGCGTCATTGTGCCTTTTTAGAGGATAACACAGAACAGGAACTGGAGGTCTGGTTCCATCTGGATCTGGAAGACATTTGTCTGTATCCCTGGAAGGATCTCAGGGAAGTGACTCCTGAGTATTGCCGAGACCACCTGAAGCCATGAAAATTAGAGTGCCCTAAGGCTCTAGAAGTTCTGGGTCTGCTGTCGGGCAAAGATTTCAGATGACTATCTGCTACACTGGTCATGAGATCATCCAATCCTTTCCCGAACAACATTTGCCCTTTGAAGGGAAGTCTGCCGAGAGTAGCTTTGGAGGTGGACTCACCAGCCCACTGCCTGATCCAGAGAATCTTGCGGGCTGAGATTGAGTACCTGAAGCTTTGTACATGACTCTGATGATGTTGTACAGAGCATCTGCTACATAATCCACTCCTGCTAGTAGGAGCTGGGATAAAGGCTCATCACTGTCATGTTCAAGACTCCACAACCTGGTATGACAGGCATGGGTCACAAATGATGCTGCTGTGGCCACTTTGATTCCTAAAGCCAAAGCCTCGAAAAGCCTCTTGAGAATCACATCCACTCTGTGATCCCGCATATCCTTTAACAGCACACCTCCCTCACTCAGTAGGGAGGTGCACTTTGTAACATGCGCTACCAAGGAATTCACATTGGGTTGAGTGAACAGCTGGTGACACTCCGGTGGCATCGGATACAGCCAAGCCATAGTCCTGGTAACTTTAAGGTACCCTTCTGAAGTATCCCAGTGCTCTGTGAACAACACATTAATATCAGGGAAACTCATGATACAGGAGGAAGCAGAGGGAACCTGCTGGGAAGTCCAAGTTTAACTCCCAGAGTGAATCAGTAATCAGGTCCAACAGAGCCGAGGGTTTAAATAACTGGAGAACCTTGGGATCATCTCCTGGAATGAGAGCTACCATGGGGTCTAACTTGTTTTACTGCGACCCTGCATCACCTGACAGAGGGTGTGTCCTGAGATAGCAATGGCATAGTAAGAGACACATTATCATTCGAATCTCCCTCAGAAAGGTCCCCTAGAGCCTGGTCAGCTTCAGTGAGTGAGGTGGGCACACCCTGGGATCCCCTGCCCCATTGTGCTGTCTGAAGCGCTGCCAGACTTCTCCTTGGAAGGTTGGCTGTCCTGAAAGGTTCTCCAAATCAAATTTACATGCAGACTTTTCATCTCCTTTATATAAAGAGGCTCTGGCTCTGCATAAGAATGTATGTGATGGATGGAAAATGAAATCCTGGAATATACTCCCCTCCCCTGCCCATGCTTCTTTCCCCCCATAGCAAAATCAGCTCTCTTGTGAAACTCTGTGGTCTATGAGAGGATAGCTATTTTCAGCCTTACGGATTTAAATTAAAAAAAACCCACAACTCCTTAATTATCTGCATAAATCATACTGAGATTTCTGTAAAAGAACAAGCAGTGTTCTCCAGTTTATTTCATAGGTATTGATATGTCTGGCTTTATGGAGGCTTTCTAGACAGCTACTAGTGAGATCACTGGCAACAAAATAGGAGTACAAAAATAATCTTTTATATCATGCAATTAAAAAAAAAATAAATTGCAGCACAAATGTAACAGTGATGAATAACACATTAAACTGCATTAACATATGTATTAATATGCAATAATGTACATTAAACATGTTAATGCACACTAATAAATCTAGTCCTTAGTAATCTTAAAACCATTTTTTCATACCATTTATTCACACATCTAACAATATGGATGTACATGCGAAACAGACCGGGTAATAGATACCTTACCTCTATTTCTGCAGAGTCTACACGATTTTCTATAAATTCAATACACTGTCTCTTGGCTGGGGGTTCTTCACTTATTACAGTTTCTTCAGCAATATCTGTTGCTGGTACCGTTAATACTGCAAGAAAGTAGATATCCTATTTTTATGGATAAATATTGCCGCTAAAGTAGTAGTTCATTCAAATTTGCTAAACTTCCTCTAATGACATGCATATCTAAGTGGTTTGCAATGCTAAATTAAAATCTTTATGGAAAAAAAAGTACAATTTATGACAGGAAAGATAAACATACTCACTCCAAGAGAGAGACAATTACCATAGGAAGGGGGTATGTGTAGTTTATTCATTTATTTAAAAATATTTATATACCGCATACAACTATGCGGTTTCCAAATCACATACATAAAATCTTATTTCCCTGCGATTATCACATATAACATAGACATGTCTAAACAACATAATCATCCCTGTTATAAACAGGAATAGAGCACAAATTCAATCAATTCAGAAATACAATCAAACTTTAAATCATACATTGCTGTCAAAAGAGTTCTAAAAGGCGATTATCAACTGAAGGCATTGGCAAATAATTGAGTTTTCAGCATTTTCTTAAAATTCATCCTCCCCACACAAAACCCCAGGATACCAGGCAAGGCATTCCGTAGTTCTACGCCAGCCACAGATATCGTTGATGCTCCGATCCAAGCATGCATAGTCGACCTTCTACCCTCCACACTTAATTTCATCCCATTTACAACTCTAAGCTCTCTTCTCGGTTTATAGATCTCAAATAATTCTTGTAAGATCTTTGGGGAAGCATGATGCAATGTCTGATGTATAATCACAACAATCTTAAACTGCACTCTTTGTTGCATAGGTAACCAGTGTAGTTTCTTCAACACAGGAATTATATGGGAACTCCTAGGAACCCCTGTGATTAATCTTGCAGCGGAGTTGATAAGCATTTGCAAAGCCCTTTCCTTTCCTTTCACAACTCCTAAGTATAGTGAATTACAAGTTAATTAGAAGACTTAACAGTTATATAGGACAAGAGTTGGAAAGACAGTTGGCAGCCAGTAAAGTAGTAATAACCCTAGGGAATCAAAAATGCCTCTTGAAATAGACATGCTTTCAAAGCATGATTGATAATCCCACCCGAATGTGAAGAGGAAGGGAATTCCAAAAAAAAGGGGGGAAGCAAAGAAAAAAGCGAAATGTCTAGTTGTTTCCAGATGGGAAATTCTAGGATTTGGAAGAAGTAGATGCTAATCATTTATTTATTGGCGTAAACAAATGGGTGAGTATGGGTTTGTCAGAGTCACGAGGTAAGATGGAAGACCTACTCTGTAAGCTTTGAAAGTCAGTGTAAGGAGTTTGAAAAGGATACGTTGCTTCACAGGTATTTTTGAAGTAAAGGAGAAACGCGGTCTGATCTAAGGGCTCCTTTTACAAAAGGCACGCTAGTGGTTTTAGCGCGCACTAAAATGCCACGCACACTAGCCACTACCGCGGTAGTTTTTCGGCTAGCGCATGCCAATCTTGTGCGTGCGCTAAAAATGCTAGCATACCATAGTAAAAGGAGTCCTAAGTGTCCGAGTTAACAGTCGAAAAGCAGCGTTTTGTACTGTATGACATAAAAGCATACCTAATAACATAAAAGGTTAATGTTCAGATACAAGGTGGAAGAGGATCTTTTTTTCCTTAAAGGTCCCAAGGCAACAAGAGGGCATCCGTTGAAAATACTCAAAAAACTAAGACTAATCCAGAACACTGCGGTTCGCCTTATCTTTGATTTAAAGAAATGGGAACACATTACCCCTTACTGGTTGCCAGTGGAGTCTAGAATTCTGTTCAAGTTTTCCTGCATTAGTTTCAAAGCAGTTTTTGGGATGTTACCCGATTATCTTGCTTCCCAATTTTCCATGAATAGTTCCAACAGGAGTACTCGTAGAATAAACCTATTTAATTATCCTTCTTTTAAATCATGCCAATACAAGAAGTTCCTTGACAGAATCTTATCATTCCAGGCCGCCAAACTGAATACATGGCTTGGAAGATTAATACTTGAGGCTACTTCCTATCTTGACTGTAGAAAAATCACTAAAAACACACCTGTTTGATATGTTTTCCTCTTAGTCTATCAAATTATGATTCTTAACAGCTTTTACTTTCTAATTGAACCATTGTCTTAACTTTTATTGATTTTACCTGATGTATCCTTTTTACTGATTGTTTTTAACTTGTATTAGATACTAATTGTTTATCTTGTATTTTAAATATTGGTTGTATGTTATCCTTTGTTGTGAACTGCTTCGAACTTTTGGTATAGCGGTATACAAGAAATAAATTATTATTATAATTAGCTGCACTTATCAAGTGATGTTAACTGCATCGTGCTATCTGCAATGCAATGAATGCATGGTAAAGACATTTTCTCTATGTGAAGATGCTGAGAATGCCACCAACAGTAAAGTAGATGCTTTGCATTTACAGTATAATAATTTTTACAATTACCACAAGGCAATGACAACTCTTATCACACTTTAATAAAGGATTATTAAGGGGTTTATTTTACTAAAGCACTATATCAAGACACAAATTAACAAGTTTGAGTCTACTTACCTTGTTGTCCATCTGGCATGGTAACAATTATTGGTTGACCAATTCCACTGGTAGGAATTGCTGACTGCAGACTACCCAGATGAATGCCATCTGTAACTATTGTAATAACCTGTTGACCTCCAGAACTTACAACCTGCTGAATTGCACCATCCACTGATTCTGCTGTCACTACTTCTTCTGTGGCTACAACTGGAGAAAAAAAAATGTAGCTCTTTCAGACTTAGAAACCAGTTCTTGAAAACCATTGAAAGATTTAAATCAGTAAAGCTGAACATTACTTCTCCAACTGGCCAACGGAAACTGCACTGTACACCCTTAAGAGATAGAGTTAATGCCTGATGATAACTAACCTATTTGTAGAAGTATCACCAAAATTAGATGTTTCTACTGTGGGCTGGCAAGGTAAATGCTTCAACGCTCATAGCCAGTACTAGTTTTCAATGTTCCAGTTAATTTGGTTTAATATGCTCATTTTTAATATGGATTATGATACCACACAATAGAAGTGATATACTCGTAGGACATCCAGCATTTTGCCATCAATTGTTAACTTCAGAAAATGTTTATTAAAGACTATACACACATTGCTCTCTAAGGAACGAAGAGCAGACACATTTCTTATTTTACCATACAGAATCCATGACTCCATTCAATTTTTGCTATAACCAGAGAAATATATATTCTTTAGCTACCATACCAATCTTGAAAGCACCATTTGGTCTTTTTCTCACCTCGTTTACCACTTCTGTTCCTCAAACACTCAAATGCCTAATATCTTGGCTTTTCTACTGATTTTTGTTATTTGGAACATTCTGCCATACTTTAATTCTTATAACAACACAATAATATTTTTATTTCTCACTTAAGATTGTTCTATGGTTTTCCATCACTGAAATCAGTTGCTTTGATATATACTTCAGAAGTTTCTTGCTTTAAGAAAAGTATCCTGCATTGATAAGTGGTGGGTGGTTTTCAACTTATTTGCTAATTTCACCAGAAATTACAAAAAAAAGTCAGTAGCATACCTTATCAACTGGAAACAGAAAAGCACTGGGATCATGACCCAAAGAGACCAGGGACCAGTGTTCTGGAATGCCCTACCCTTAGAATTAAGACAGAGTCCTACCTTTCTGCAGTTTAGAAAAGGTCTAAAAATGGCTTTATTTGAGCACTGCTTTGCAAATTGATTAGATAAGGAGGAGATGAGGAGCAAGACCATTTTTTCCCCTTATTTTCCAATTACAGCCAAACCTTGATTTGTAAGTAACGCGGTTTGTGAGTGTTTTGCAAGACGAGCACACCACTCTCTCAAATCTTGCTTCGCAAACCAAGCGTTGACTCGATATGCGAGGCATTGCCCTCGAGAACCGGCATCACCCCCCTACCCGCCGACATACCGGTGCCCAAAGAGCCTGCCACTGATTCTTCTGGGCCTTGAGCATCTTCGCATGCTCAAGGCCTTCTGCCTTCCACTCTCTCCAAGAGTGTAATGTAAAAAAGTATTTCCTTAGATTACTCCGGAGCCTATCACCTCTTAACTTCAAATCTAAAAAGCTCTCAGCTGCTCCAGTAAATAGAATATATATTTCACTCCAGAATATTTAATTATATACTTGCATGAGTAAGCCAAAAGAAATGAAGCACCTAAAGTCATTGTTTCAGTTCTCATTACCAAAAATAATTTCTTCCGTTCCTGTGTCTATCTGGTCACATCCAGGAACATCCAAACTATTTTCCCATAGAATAGAACTTGAGAATTTCGAAAGTAAAATCTGAATATAGCATTAACGTCTTCTTCAAAGACAAATTATATTAGTAGAGTAGCTCTTTCAGTTTCAAGTAAATCCATAACATTAAGAGCTTCTTTTCCACTTATATTCATTTACTGGCGGAATATTATCAGGAGAAAATCTTAAAACCTCAATTCAGAAGATGCATATTCATTTTACAATTATGATTTTCTAACTGCTCAATCTTTCTATTAAGTAAATTTTTATCTTTTACAATCCCAGATGTTAAATATTGAAGGCTTTCCACACTATCCTTATCTTGCTTCAATTCAGAGGAAAATTCTTCTTTTGTATAACCCAATTTTTTAGCCAAAGTATCCACAGTACTTACAAGTATGGCAACATCTTGAGAAGATTTAGCTACTGTCATGTTCAACTTTGATAGAGCGACCCAAATGCACTCCAGCTTCACCACCACAGGCCTCATCGGTTGGGAGCAAACTTCCATTCCCGCTCTCAACTCTTCCTACTCCCTCAAACTTCTCACGGCAATAGCCTCTCGAATTGGGTTCCCCTACCTAAGCTGCGTTTGGAGCAGGGCATGGAGGGGGGTGAATGGACAATTCTCGGACTGGAAAAGTGTCACGAGTAGAGTGCCGCAGGGTTCGGTGCTCGGGCCTGTGCTCGTCAACATATTTATAAGCGACCTAGAAATTGGCACGACGAGTGAGATGATTAAATTTGGACAATACAAAGTTATTCAGAGTAGTGAGGACACAGAAGGTATGCGAAGACCTACAAAGAGGCATAAATATGCTGGAGGAATGGGCCGCGAAATGGCAAATGAGGTTCAACGTGAATTAAGTGCAAAGTGATACATGTCGGTAACCAAAATCATATGCACAAATACAGGATGTCCGGTGCTATACTCTGAGAGAGCCCCCAGGAAAGAGACTTGGGAGTACTTGTAGACAAGTCGATGAAACCGTCCACGAAGAGGGTGAACAGAATGCTAGGAATGATTAGGAAGGGGATCACAAACAGATCAGAAAAGGTTATCAGGCCGTTATACCGGGCCATGGTAAGCCCCCACCTGGAATACTGCGTCCAACACTGGTCGCCGTACATGAAAAAGAACATAGTGCTACTCGAAAGGGTCCAGAGGAGACAAAAATAGTTAAGGGGCTGGGGGAGTTGCCGTAAGAACATAAGAACTGCCATCTCCGGATCAGACCTTCGGTCCATCAAGTCCGGCGATCCGCACACGCGGAGGCCCTGCCAGGTGTACACCTGGCGTAATTTATAGTCCACCATATCTTTATATGCCTCTCTTAAGGAGATATGCATCTAGTTTGCTCTTGAAGCCTAGGACGGTCGATTCCGCAATAATCTCCTCTGGGAGGGCATTCCAGGTGTCAACCACTCTCTGAGTGAAGCAGAACTTCCTGACATTAGTCCTGAACCTGTCCCCCCTTAGCTTCATTACATGTCCTCTAGTCCGTGTCAAATTGGACAATGTAAATAATCTTCTCTGCTCTATTTTGTCGATTCCTTTCAGTATTTTGAAGGTCTCGATCATATCCCCACGCAGTCTCCTTTTCTCAAGGGAGAACAATCCTAGTGTTATAAGTCTGTCCTCGTATTCCAGTTTCTCCATACCCTTCACCAGTTTTGTTGCTCGTCTCTGCACCCTCTCCAGCAGTTTTATATCCTTCTTTAGGTAGGGAGACCAATGTTGGACGCAGTATTCCAAGTGTGGTCTGACCATTGCCCTATAAAGCGGCATTATAACTTTCTCCGATCTACTCGAGATTCCTTTCTTTATCATGCCCAACATTCTATTTGCCTTCTTTGCCGCTGCCGCGCATTGTGCCGACGGCTTCAGGGTCCTATCTATCAGTACACCCAGGTCCTTTTCTTGTTCACTCTTCCCCAGAGTTACACCTGACATTGTATACTCGTATTCCTTATTCTTATTGCCTAAATGCATTACCTTGCATTTCTCCACATTGAACTTCATCTGCCATTTCTCCGCCCATGTTTCTAACCGACACAAGTCGCTCTGGAGTTTCTCTCTATCCTCCTGCGATCTGATCGCCCGGCATAGTTTTGTATCGTCTGCAAACTTGATGATCTCACTGGATGTTCCTTCCTCCAGGTCATTGATATAAATATTAAAAAGGATCGGCCCAAGTACCGAGCCCTGGGGTACACCACTAGTCACTTTCTCCCAGTCGGAGAACTTCCCATTTATGCCCACTCTCTGCTTTCGGTTTTCCAGCCATTTGCCTATCCACCTTTGTATATCCCCCTCTATGCCATGGCTTTGTAGTTTCCTGAGAAGTCTTTCGTGTGGAACTTTGTCGAACGCTTTCTGGAAGTCCAAGTATATTATGTCCACCGGCTTCCCACTATCAATTTGCTCGTTCACGGTCTCAAAAAATTGGAGTAAATTCGTCAAACATGATTTCCCTTTCCTGAATCCATGTTGACTGGGTTTCATCAAGTCATGTGCGTCCAAGTGCCGGACTATGCTATCCTTGATCAGTGCTTCAACCATCTTGCCAGGGACAGACGTAAGACTCACAGGTCTATAGTTGCCCGGTTCCCCTCTCGATCCTTTTTTGAAAATTGGGGTGACGTTCGCTATCCTCCAGTCGTCCGGTATCTGTCCAGTTCTGATTGTCAGGTTTGCAAGTTTTTGCAATAACTCTCCGATTTCAACCTTCAATTCCTTTAAGACTCTCGGGTGAATTCCATCCGGTCCAGGGGATTTGTCACTTTTAAGTTTGTCGATCTGATAGTATATCTGGTCTAAGTCCACTTCAACTGTGGTGAGGCTGTCTTCTATTTCTTCTGCAAACACTTTCTCCGCTTCAGGTATTGTTGAGGTGTCCTCCTTCGTAAAGACGGACGCAAAGAAGGAATTTAGTTTGTCTGCGATTTGTTTATCTTCCTTGATGTACCCTTTTCTTCCCTGGTCGTCAAGGGGTCCCACTGCCTCTTTTGCAGGTTTTTTCCCTTTCACGTATCTAAAGAAGGGCTTGAAGTTTTTGGCCTCCTGGGCTATTTTTTCCTCATATTCCTGTTTGGCATCCCTCACCGCCTTGTGACATTTCTTCTGATCATCTTTATGTTTGTTCCAAGCTTCGGTTGTCTTTATGCATTTCCATTTATTGAAAGAGTCCTTCTTTTCTTTTATGGCTTCCTTCACCTGTATGGTAAGCCATGCTGGTTCTCTTTTGCTCTTTGTTCTCCGATCTTTGGAAATCCTCGGAATGTAGAGATCTTGTGCTTCTGTGATAGTATTTTTCAGTAGGGACCATGCCTGATCTACCGTTTCAAGTTTGTCCACCATCTTCTCGAGTCGTTTTTCTACCATGGCTCTCATGCGATCGTATTTACCCTTTTTAAAGTTTAAGGTGGTGGTTAAGGTTTTGGCATGTTTCCCTTTCCCGATGTCAAGTTTAAAGTTGATTACATTGTGATCACTCGTTCCCAGTGGAACCATGACTTCCACTTCTGTTATCAGTCCCGTGAGGCCATTTAGGACCAAGTCCAAGGTGGCGTTGCCTCTTGTCGGCTCTTTTACCATTTGTTCCAGGAAGCAATCCCCTAGCACCTCCAGGAACTTGGCCTCCTTGCCGCAGTTGGAGGTTGCTAGTTTCCAGTCTATCCCTGGGAAATTGAAGTCTCCCAATATAATTACATTGCCTATCTTGCATTCTTGTTTGATTTCCTCCATCATTTCTGAGTCAGTTTCCTCCGCCTGTCCTGGGGGACGATAGTAAAGGCCAATTTTCGTATCTGCGCCATATTGACCAGGAATTTTGATCCAGAGTGACTCAAGCTTCTCTTTCATTTCTGTTGTAACCATTTCAACAGAATCTATTCCCTCCTTAACATATAGAGCAATACCTCCACCTTTCTGCCCTACTCGATCTCTTCTATACAGTTTGTATCCCTGTAGTACTGTGTCCCATTTGTTTTCTTCATTCCACCATGTTTCTGTTATGCCAATGATATCCAATATGTCATGTCTTGCTATTGTCTCTAGTTCCCCCATTTTGTTACCTAGACTTCTAGCATTCGTATACATACATCTAAGTTCCCTTCGTGTTACCTTTTTGGACCTTCTACTCTTGGCCGTCCCTATAGTTTCAATTACGGTATCCTTTACTGCTCCTATGTTATCACCCTTGTTTGCTGTGTGGTCGTCCCCTCCTGTGTCCGAGTTGTCCCTTCCTGCTTTTTCTCCCTTATTGGCTGTGAGGTCGTCTTCTCTTGTGTAGGAGTAGTAGTCCTTGGCTTCTTCGTCGGGGCATCCTGCTATCCGTGCCATCGACCGGTGGTCGACTGTCGGCTTTCCCCTATCTTTCAGTTTAAAGCCTTCTCGATTGCCTTCTTCATGTTGCCTGCCAAAACTCTTGCTCCTTCCTTGTTGAGGTGTAGTCCGTCCCTTCTATAGTACTTGCTTTTTCCCCAGAACGCCGTACAACGGGAGGCTAGAGAAACTGGGTCTGTTCTTCCTTGAAAAGAGAAGACTGAGAGGGGACATGATCGAAACATTCAAGATATTGAAGGGAATTGACTTAGTAGAGACAGAGATTGTTCACTCTCCCCAAGGTGAAGAGAACGAGAGGGCATGCGCTAAAGTTAGAAGGGAAAAGATTCCGTACAAACGTAAGGAAGTTCTTCTTCACCCAGAGAGTTGTGGAGGTCTGGAACGTTCTCTCGGAGGCTGTTATAGGGGAAAGCACCCTTCAGGGATTTCAACACAAGGTTGGATAAGTTCCTACTGGAACAGAACTTATGCAAGTACAGCTAGAATCAAATAGGGCACTGGTCTTTGACCTAAGGGGGCCGCTGCGTGAGCGGACTACTGGGCACGATGGACCACTGGTCTTACCCAGCAGCGGCAAATCTTATGTTCTTATGTACCGAAAAATGGTCAACGCTCCCGGCCATAGGGCCAGAAGGCCCAAAAACCGAAAATTGAAAAAATTAAAGGAAAATAAAGAATAAAATAAAATTAGGAAAGAAAAAAACAAAATACTGAAGAACATAAAGATGGGAAGAAACAAAATAAAGATGGGGATGGCACTTTGGAGTAGCTACAAAAATAGTTTCTCAGCTCTGTGGAAAACTGAGAACTCATGGTCCCAAGAGCCAATGTTGGGTAGGAAGGAACCAGCGCATGCATGGTACAGGCAGTCTCGAGACTTTTGAAGAAGTTTAAAGTGACAGTACATTTTTGCACTGTTTATACCAGGGCTCTGTGGATGATGTGAGAATATGCTGCCTGTTTGTCCTGGGATAAGAAATAATACTCCTTCCCAAATAGAGCCCTTTGGTTTCAGGTAGTCTTTATTTGCTGTTCAAATCATAATCGGAAAGAAAATTAGGTCCAGAAAATCTCATGGCACAAAAAAAAATTCAGTAGTGCAATCAGTAAGCATCTTAAAGTCCATTCATCCTGTTCTGTGCTTTGATTTTTTCAGCAGTCACTGCCATTCTAGTTGAATATTTTTCATCTATACAATAGATTTCAAAACTAAGGTTTTATAGCTCATCTAGGGAATGTCAGACATCAGACAAGAACTAGGCACAACTCCAGCTTTCATCTTTTCAATTAATTACGCTATTGCTTACAATGACTTGCATTAAATTAATTATGGCAATCACTGCCTTCTAAAGATTTTTCTGCATATGTCACCATACCAGAAATAACAAGAAAACTCAGCAAAAATGTTTATATATGAAAGTAAATCAGAAAACAAACCGCAGACTGGTGTGTACAAGATGCAGGCGATATTTATTATACCAAATATTTATTTATTTATTTTTAATCTTTATTCATTTTTACATATTACAACAAGTGTATAAGAAAAATCATTTGAACTTATAAATATACACTTGATTAACTTTCATATATCATTAAAAATATAACTTTTCAGCCAATACCTATATTCTATAATATATTTAAATATTTAATGCAATAAATGATGAGACAGGAAAAGAACCCGTGGGATGGGACAGGAAAATGAGTTCCCGCAGGGACGGAGAAAAATTTGTCCCTGTGTCATTCTCTAATTAGGTTCTTACCTTGCTAATATCTTTTCTAGTAGATAGGCATAACATTCTGGATGGATGGGTAATATCCCCATGCTCATGAGCCATGCAGAAGGAATCCACTCCAGCTTTTGAATCCCTTCTTCTTCACTAGAGTGCTCTGCTGCCCCCTTCAGTTTGTACCAAAGCAGGCAATAGTCCCATATTGAAAACACTTTTGAAAGAGGAGTACTAGGAAACTCCTCAAACAAACTCTGTTCTGCTTTGAAATTATAACAAACATGTTAAATATTTACACTGAACAATCAAAACAGCAAAACAATCATGCTAAAAAGAAACATTAATGAAGCTCAAATAATACCCCAATGTGTTATAGCCATAGATTATTCTTCACATCCTTAAGTTCTAACTCACATCCAAATTTTATGTTGGACTCTAACTTTGATTGAGATAGTAGGCAGGTGCAGGAGATAACTGACAGGGCAGGGCTTCAGAATGACACACCTACTAGAAAAGATATTAGCAATGTAAGAACCTAATCTCTTTAGAGCAATAGGCATGTCATTCTAGATGGATGGTATGTATAAAAGCAGTCTTAGAAATCTAAGGTGGGACCAATGCACAGGCTTGTAACACTGAGGACCTGAAGAGGGAATCCTCCCTTGCCACTACATCCACTCTGTAAAACTTGGAAAATGTATGTAGAGTGGACCAAACTGCAGCCCTACAAATCTCCTCAGGAGGGGGACCACCCGAGCTTCTGCCCACGAAGAAACCACACTTGTGCCTTTACGGAGAATAGCGATTGTTTTCCACATGCAATATATGCTGACAAAATAGGTTTACAGATCCATTTGGAGACTGTGGCCTTGGAAGCCAGTGTGCCATGTCTAGATGATCAGATAGCCTGAACTTGTTGGTGACCTAGATATCGGAGAAGCACTGTTCTCACATCCAACTTTTTCAGAATCCAGTCCTTTGTAGAACCTGTAGACTGGAACACTGGCAATCTGACTTCTTGACTGATATGGAAAGCTGAAACCTTTGGCAAAAACGATGAAACTCCGGCCTCTGTGAACCTGAGGAAAGGCTCTCTGCAAGAAAGGACCTGTAACTCCGAGATTCTTGTCACCGAGGTAACAGCCATAAGAAAAATCATCTTGAGTGTCAGATCCATCAAGGATGTTTCCTGCAGCAGCTCATATAGAGCCTAACTGGCCTTGCAAAATCATATTAAGGTTCTCGGATGAAAATGGATGTTCTACCGGGGGCCTGAGCAGTAGCTCCCCCTTTAGGAGTCTGTCTATGTCCAGATAAGATACCAACAAAGGTTTACATTCTCAATCCTTGACACAAAAAGAGTCCCTCTATTTGGATTCTGAGGGACACCACTGTAAGATCCTCATCAAGGCCAAACTGGAGGAAAGCTAACACCACCAAGATTGGAGCAGAGAATGGGCTCCTCATTCTCCGTGATGCACCAGAGCTGAAATGTCTCCCATGCCTTAGAATAAGCAGAGACCGTCATAGGCTTTTTGTCTCTGAGCAGAGTATCAATGACGACCTCCGAGTATACCTTGTGTGCTATTGCTGTGCACTCAAGAGCCATATTGTAAGAGCAAAGTGATCTGGATCTTCTATGACCACTAGTCCCTGAGAAAGAAGGTCTGGCTGTACCTGCAGTCTGAGGCTTGCACCTCTCTAAAGATGCACTAGGTCTGTATACCACGGTCTGTGTGGCCAATCTGGAGCTACGAGAATGACTGTTCCCCAATGGCTTGTAATCCTGTGGAGTATCTGATCTATCATGAGCCCTGGAGGAAACAAACACTCTCTGATCCTGCATATCCTTAATACCACATCTCCCTTACTTAGTAGGGATGTGCATTTAGTTAACTGTACTACCAAGGAATATACCTTGGGCTGAGTGAACAGCTGCTGACACTCCTGTGTAATCGCATACAGATGAGCCATTATCTTTGCTACTTTAAGGACCTCTCAGGAGCATCCCAATGCTCCATGACTAGTACACTTATCAGGATGTCGAGAAAATGAAGATGACTGGGCTCTTACTCTGCTCTTTACAGAGCAGGGAGCAGAAGGGATCTGCTGGGAGTCAAAATTTAACTTTCACAAAGAGTTAGAGATAAGCTCTAACAGAGCAGAAAGTCTGAACAGACGGTGGATCATGGAGTCAGAAGAAACCTCAGATTCTACATGGATTTGAAAGTATTATATTATACTATATATAACTATTTCTCAGTAATCAGGTTTACAGATTCAATCACCTTGGAAGAGAGACCTCAACCATGCAGGGTATCCATTTTGTTTTTTAGTGGAATTAATGCAGATTATCTTATGTAAGATTTTTTTTTTGTTTCAGTAATTATTTTTACAAATTCACAGTACAGCGATGGGAGCTGTTGTGGCTCCCACTCTTATGTTGATCCTGACTACTAGGCTGTGCTATTTCCAATAAGAGAAATTATATACTGTTTTCTAACCTGGAGTATCCGATGCATTAGACAATGGTGCCGAGGCTTCTGCTAAAGCTGCTAAAGTAGCTAATACTGAAGTTGATGAGTTCCCAAACTGTACTGTCGAAGATATTCCCGACTCATCTAGGAACAGGAAAAGAAACACTGTTGAAACACTACTTCTGTTATAAAATAAGTATACAGTATATATAGTTCTAATTTCCTACACTTGGATGTGTTACACAACTATAAATGAGAATATCTTTTATGATTTTGTCAGTTGAAATATTTAGATCAAAATAAAGGATCTATAAAATTTTCTTATAAATGATTAAAAAAAAACCTAAATTAAAAAAAAATAACGTTGTAGTCTGCAAAAATGCTCATAAAATGGATGAGGCAATAAAGCTACTATTCATTATCATGAGCTAGCACCGGATTACTCTAAATCTCTGAACACAGTACATATCCCTTTATTAAAAGCAACCAAAAGGAACAAAAATTTGTAATCATCTTACTATTATTTTCACTAACAGGCAGTTCAGAATATGGTGAATACAGCATAGTTATTCACCTGTAGCAGGTGTTATCCGAGGACAGCAGGCAGATATTCTCACATAAGGACCTCAACAGCTGTCAGGATCATGCTTCTGAGAAAAGTTATTGAAAACTATCACGAGCCTGGAGAAACCAATACGGTTGGAAGGAAGTTGGCATCTAAGTGGAGAATAACTTTTGTAGAACTTCTTGAACAAACCAACTATCTTGTCTGGAATGATTCTCCAAACAATAGTGGGATGTGAAGGTATGAATTGAAGACCAGATGGCTGCTTTCCAGATGTCTACAATAGGAGTGGAACACAGATGAGCTACTGAAGTCGCCATTGCTTGAACTTTATGTGCCGTTACATAGCCTTCAAGCATCAGCCCAGCCTGAGCAAAGCAAAAGGAGATGCAGTCTGCCAGCCATGTTGACATGACTCTCTTGGCGACAGGAGCTCCAAGTCTGTCTGGATCAAAAGACAGAAAACAGTTGAAGTGTTCTGTGAGGTTTGGGGCATTCCAAGTAATAAGCAAGAGCATGTCCACAGTCTAGTGCGTGGAGTTCTGCTTCACCAGGGTGAGAATGTAGTCTTGGAAAGAAGACCAGGAGAACTATGGACTAGTTTAGATGAAACTCTGAGATGACCTTCTGGAGGAATTTGGGATGCGAAGAACTACCCTGTTGTGGTCAAACGTTGCACAGGGAAAATCTGACACAAGGGCTTGAAGTTAACTGACTCAACATGCAGATGTGAGAGATTTTATTTTAAAAATTTCTATACCATTTATAACTAAATGGTTCACAAAACTACAAACATAATTTAGAAACAAAATCATTCATGACATAAACATACAAATAATCCTTAAAATCATTTTTAAAAATTATTATTACAAACAAAACCATAATAAAAAAAGATCATGAACAGTTCATCAGCTTTGCCAAAATAAAAATCAATTATTGACTAGAAAAAAGCATCTACAAATAGCTGTGTCTTGAGTGGAGTGTGAAAAGTAGTACTAGCACCGAGATGAACTCTGACTGAAGTAGATTTTAGTCCATAGATGAGAGAGGTGGAGAAGATAATCTAGGACCAATGGGAGAGGACAGGTGATCAGATCCAGTGAGTTAGCATTACACCAGATTGAAATTTGGCAGCTAAGATTTAATGTTAAGCAATGCAAGGTTATGCATTTGGGCTGCAAAAACCTGAAGGAACGATACAGGTTAGGGGGTGAAGAACTTTTATATACGAAAGAGGAGCGGGACTTGGATGTGACAGTATGTGATGATCTTAAGGTGGCCAAACAGGTCGAAAAGGCAATAGCGAAAGCTAGAAGGATGCTAGTATGGCCAGTAGTAAAAAGGAGGTATTGATGTCCCTGTATAAGACTCTGGCAAGACTTCATTTAGAATATTGTGTGCAATTCTGGAGACTGCACCTTCAAAATGATATAAACAGAGGAAGGCTACTAAAAATCTGCTTGCAATCCCTTCTTTAAGAGACATATTAATACTATGATAAACAATATCTTTTCCATTACTGCCTCCTCGCTCTGGAACTCGGCCCCAAACTCTTTAAGAGAGATCACCACTATCGATAAGTTTTAAGTCTAGTCTAAAAATTTTTCTTTTTAAAAGATGCCTTTGAGATTTGACCGTCCTTAAGGATGTTTTAACCCAATACTGACCCAGCCTTTTTGGCTGACCCCTATGCCCCTCGCCCTTTTGTTTTTCTCTTTTATCCAAACTATTGTAGTTCCTACCTTTTTCCTTTTGTGCCATTCTGTCAAGTTAGTCCTGTATGACTGTTATTCTGCGTTGTATATTTCTTTGTACTATCTTGATGTTGGTTGTTTACCTGCTTTATTTTAACCTTATGTAAAACCGCCTTGAATTTTGATAAGGCGGGATAACAAATTTTAATAAACTTGAAACTTATTTAAAAATTGTAGTTAAAAATTCTATTTGCCAGTATAGAGTCCTCGAATACTCTGTGTCAAACTTATCCAGAGTCTGGCATAAGGTCTTGTATTGTTTGCCCTCTTCAAAGAGCACTTTATGACCAAAGACTGGTGCTGTAACTGTAGTTTGTCAAAGCCAGGGCAAGACTGGATCCAATTTGCATGGAGCTACTGGGAAAGTGGAAATTCCCAGGTTTTTAAATAAGGCCTCTTTCATGAGGTTGTAGAGAGGAATCTTAATGCAGTCTTTAGTCCACTCTTTGTAGTAGAGTGCATCCATGAGTTCTGTTCAAGGTTCTTGTTTCAGATGCCATATTTATTGGGAGTGCTTGCCTCATCTATCTTATGAACTTTGTAAAGGAAAGACTCTCTAGGGATGACCTTCGATGAGGCAGTTGAGGAGATGGATCCAAAGGTATACCATAAGACTCATCTGATGCAGCTCTGGATAGTCACTGAAAGAGTGCAGAGATCTGTTGGAGTTATACTCTTCGACTGAAGATTGGGAATTGATGAGGAGAACATAGAGGAGTACATCAAGGAGAGCATCAATGAGATCATTGTGAGAAGCATTGGGGGCGAATGCTGGGACGATTGCCGACATGAGTGTCCTGATGAACGTCAAGAGGAGCACTGAGAATGGGATGATGAACTATGCTCTCTTGACGATGATGCAGGTCTTGGTGAGATACTTGACGTCGTGGCATTCAAGCTTGATGCTTCAATGGAGTTTTTGAGCATTGCTCGTACTGAATTGAGGCTGGGCGTGTGTAGGTTGGAATTTGCACAGAATGCGTCTGCAGCAGCCAAGCTAGTTCCTTCTCAACAGCATGCGAAGCTGTTCTTGAAGATATGGCACTGGTACCAATGTTGACAAGAGTACATTAGGTGCTGGTTCGGGACCTGGATGTCGAGGCACACTTCAAAGGAGACACCAACATTAAAGACGGTGATCTAGCAGTGGTGTGTCAACGCTTGGAATGCATTGATGACAATGATGCTTGGGACAATGTCGATGCCTGCCTTTGGGGGGGGAGAGACATTTATGCTTCTTTGAAGAAAAATCGACAAAGAGGAGGTGGAGTGTATTGTTGCAGCCTTTGGTACCAGTGTTGATGCCAGGGTCAAGCGATGTTGAGCGTTAACATTAGAGTCTCCAACCATAGTCAATGCAATTGAATTTAAACTGAAAACTTTTTCAAATTGTAACTTTCTGGCTTTAAGCAATCTCTTCTGCAAGCAAGAGCAAAGTGTGCAAGAAATATCCCCATGATTAGGACCTAGGCACTGGACATCCAGTTAAGCGGATCCTTACCTGAACCACTTGAAGCTACTTGGAGCTTTGGACATCGAAGGGAAAACCTCCAACACAAGGTCAAAGGGCTCGATAGTCCAGGGAGGTCGAGTAGATGGTATATAAAAAATGAGTTGACGCTCCTGGCCTGAAAACAAGCTGAAAAGAGCCCAAAGGTCCAAAACTAAAAATCGGTCCAAAATAAATTTTTAACTGAACAAAAGCAAAAGAAACAAACAGGAAAATATGACTGAAAGAAAGGAAAAAAAGAAACAGGAAGGCAAATATAGCAAAAGTTTGGCGCACTTAGTGAGACTCTAAGAACAGCTTCTCAGCTCTGTGGAAATCTGAAAACAGATGGTCCGCAAGCTGACATCGGGTGGGAAGACACCTGCACGTGTGGTACGAGTGATCTTAAAGTATTAAAATGACAGATAGAACACTTTTTGATTGTCCATGCTAAGTTCCATGGATGGTGTCACTCAATATGTGAGAATATACAGCCCGCTTGTCTTTGGATAACAACTAGAGTATTACAATCCTAATAGCTTCCCTACATGGAAATGGATACCAGTTGTTTTTGAAGAATTTGATGAAGATACCAGACCTGTTAGGTTCACTACCCCTCCAGGTCCAATGATAAACTGAGGTGTCGCCGTATGTATTGTAACCGTATCTGGACTTTCTGGATTTGTGTTAATCTGGTTCTGCATAGCAATCTAGGAAACAAAATAAAAACAAAAGCAATATTACTTAAGAACATAAAAATAGCCTTACTAAGTCGGACCAATGATCCATCTAGCCCAGTATCCTGTCTTCATGGTGGCCAATCTAGGTCAGAAGTACCTGGCAAAAACCCAATTAGTATCAACATTCCATGTTACTGATCAAGGGCAAGCAGTGGCTTTCCACATGTCTGTCTCCATAGCAGACTATGGACCTTTCCTCCAGGAACTTGTCCAAGCCTTTTTTAAACCAGCTATGTTAACCGCTAATAAATAGTTCCAGTCCTCACAAATGTGAACTGTAATAGAAACATATTTTATGGTCTTGGGTAAAATACACTGTCATTATAGGGCTCAATTTGGTGATGAGGCAATTGGGATCAATAAATAAATTACAGAGAACAACACTGTTAGAAACAAATGTGCTCATGGGTTTCAACACTGAACAGAATGGATACCATTGATTTGGTCAAATAACAGAAATAGAATCTAGACCAGTGACTGAATTTTTGTTGTTTGCATTATGTAAGCAGATACCGTTACTTTCCAACAATGTATGGATACAATTGTGCGAGTTCTCTGATGCAGGATATGAAATATGGCATCATGATAGATAACTGCCAACTCTGCCCTCATAACGCCCCTCTCCTGCTCAGATTTTAAGATAGACAGTCAATACCAAAATTCAATGGCACTGCCTGGTTAAGTGCTGCTGAATATTGGCAGCCAGCCTGCAAATGCCACCCCTGCCCACTTAAATTGCTTTGAATATTGACCCCTAAGTTTAATTTTACATTTTGGTAAGAAATCATTTTTGTTACTGTTGCTGGTATTTTGGGGTCAAAGATAACAAGTGATTTATAAACCATAAGAGTTCCATTAGCTTTAGTTCCACAACTGATGGTCCATCACATTTTAATTTTGTATATAAATACTCATATAATAGTTTGTACAATGAACAATTATTTAAGTGTTGCTTTGGGATTTTGATTTATATTGCGATTATTTCTGATTTTTTGATTTGGAGTGTTATATTTTATAAAGGCTCATAGGCACCTAACGGGGGAATTCATGAATGTGTGCTACTATAAAGACAGGTTATTTTACAAGTTGTGCTATTTTATCAGAAAGAAACCTTCATCTCATTTGTAGAAGAAACTGAGGAGTAACAGTACAGTGCAGGGATAGAGAAGGTGGAACCAAAAAATGTATTTGATGCCTTCTATACAAACTCACAAGTACAGATGAATAACCCACTGGTTGAAGCCATTCAGCTACTGGCTTTGCACGGGGGCAGGAGTGCAGGAAGATCGCTCCTGCCCCGTTCACCACTGGACCACCAGGGATTTGAAAGGTATGTCAGGGAGGTGGGAGGGAGGTAAACATTTTTAGAGTTAGCCAGGACAGGAGGTGAGAGATCCATCACTGGACTACCAGGTCTTACAGCAGTGGAGGCGTGCAAAGCATTGGGAGGGAGGGGGGACAGGGTGCAGAGCATGGCAGGGAGTGAGGGGGACTGGGTGCAGAGCCTGGCAGGGAGGGAGGGGGACCTAGTGAAGAGCTGGGCAGGGGAGGGAGTGAGGGGGAGACAGGGTGGAAAGCCTGGCAGAGAAGGGAGAGATGAGGGCTAGGTGCAGAGCCTGGCAAGACAGAGCACTTGAATATTAAACACCCTACCCTTCCCTTGGTTTATATTTGAGTCAACCTTTTTTACTCTTCTTTTGATGGAAAAAAAGGTAACCTTGGTTTATATTTGAGGTGGTTTATATTTGCGTATATACAGTAATTTTGAGTACCAGCTTAGAAGTTACCTGTAATATTTCTGCTATATCTTCATTCCTATTATCCAGAGAGATGTCAAATGCAGTCTTACAAAATTTACTCTGAGAGTGGACATCTGCTCCATATTTAATTAAAAGTTCAACAACATCTTGGTGATTGTGTTGCGTGGCCCAGTGAAGAGCTGTCATCTTCAGCATGTCCTTGGCATTGACGTCAGCCCCATGCTACAAAGATATAATACATATAGCATCAATGCAAGCTGTTTGAACAGCCAATACTGCAAATGGCTTTTTATCTGAGATAATGAAAGCATACAGCACTACTTCATATGTTTGCAATCACACTGCCTTACAAAATTGCCATTCAATTTTACTGTACTCCAAACTGAACAAGCACATCAAAAAACTAGTTTAAAGAATCCTTAGGTTCACTTTGAATACATATTGTAAGGTGATAGCTGCAAGGCCCTTTTAGGATACAAACAATTAGGGCTGTACTGCGATTAAAATTTTTAAATTGTAATTAATTGTGGTGTCCAGCCTGCCAGCATCTTCCCCTCCCCCACTGTGCCCAGCCTACCAGCTTCCCTGTATCTAGCCTGACAGCATTTTATTTCTGCCTGTGTCCATCTCTCCCTCCCCTGCGCACCCTCTGGGGCCAACATTGCTCCCCCTTTCATCCTTTCCTTCCATCCCTTCTACCCTCCCCCAGAACAAATACCTATTCTTCTCTCTTCCCTCCCTCTCCTCTGTCCCTCCCAGAGTCCAACATTTATTTTTCTCTTTTCCCTTCTTTCACACCCCTCCCATCCTCCAGGTCCAGCAGCTTATTTCTGCCCATCTCTCTCTCCTTCCTCCGGGTCCAATATCCCTCCCTCTATCCTCCCTCCCTTTCCTGCTCACCAGTGCCTTCAAAGTTGCTTAGACAGCAGCAGCAGCAGCAGCAGCGCAGCAATATCTATACACTGCCACTACTAAGGAAACCAGACATTACATCAGAAGGAATGAGCCTGGTCAGAGGAAGCCTCCGGAGCAAAGAACAGGTAGCATGTAGATGCTGAGGTGTTGCCACTGTCCTCTACATAACTTTGAAGGTACAGGGGAGCAGGTTAGGGAGAGATGTTGAACGCATGGTTGACAAATGTGGGGGAGAGATTAATTTTATTAGCCATGGTTAATTAATTTTTTTTAATCACAACTAAGAAATAACACATTATCACGAATAACCTGCTGCCCTACAAAAAGTAAATTTAAAGCATCTGGATTATATTTATTTATAACAATAAGATATCTTATCTGTACCAAACAGCCGTATACCAATTACAATCATTTTAATATGTGCAAATATTTCTGGAATACTTATTTTCCACTGCAGGTTATCACAATAGTATTTAAGTATTATTTCTTATTTTAACATTTGTTATTAGATGATGATCTCCCATTCTCTTGTTCATTTCCAAATATAGCTTTCTCTCCTTATAAAGTTGTCCTCCTCCACTAAAGATAATACAATGGGTCTTCAGTATATGCAGAATTTTTCATGCATATTCACGGTAGTAATTCTGAAAACCCTCTTGTTTTTATCCTGCTTGGGGTTTTTTTCCCTCAAGACATTGTAAATATTTCCTGCCCTTGACTATCCTTTTGTGTCTAGTTTAGTTAACTGGTCTACGTACATTTCCCCTATTTTGTTTAACTGATTTTGATTGATTTTCTATATTGACCATTGTTTTTATTTATTGTAAACCGCTTTGATTTGACTTTTTGTTAAAAATGGCGGTTTTCCAAATCAAATATCTGTAACTAGGGGCTCCTTTTACAAAGCCACGCTAGGGCCTTAACGTACAGAATAGAGCACGCTAAATTACCGCACGCTAGCCACTACCGCCTCCTTTTGAGCAGGCAGTAGATTCTCGGCTAGCACGCGCTAATCCAGTGCATGCGCTAAAATCACTAGTGCGGCTTTGTAAAAGAAGCCCTAGGTGTGTCTCCAGGAGAGGGTTGAGAAGCAAGGTTATAAACTGACAACTGCAAAAATATTTTGCTAACAGCTGGTCTGAATTCATTTTTCACTAGAACTGATTTACTAATAATACCTAGGTTTCTATTTAGATGATTAAATGGGAAGCATATATTGGGGGGGGGGGTACGCTAGAGATCCTGATCAAGATGGAGGCTTCAAGCATGAGCTCTCGTCTTAATCAACACTAACTCTTATATTACTGCCTTTCTAATCTTCAAAACACTTATAAAAGATGCCTTCTACAAAACTGAGGCAGCTTTCGCGGCAAATTTTAGTGCAAAACGATTAAAAGCAGATCCTCCATCTCCAGGAGATAGCGTGGCAGAAGTAGCCAATCAATTAAGACAAATATCTAGTATGCTGAGAGAAAGTAAAGAAGATATAAAAGACATTAAATCAGAGATCATGAATATTACCATCAAAATGACAGCTCTTGACCATAGATTGGGAACTCTGGAACAAAAATACGAAAGAATCGAAGAAGTTGCTTCAAATCAGAAAATGGATCGTAAAGTGCTGCACAGCATAGAAATGCAGCTTGATGATTTCGGCAATCATTGCTGAAGAAACAACTTACAAATCCTTGGGCTCTACCGGTGAAGTGTGGCTGTAGCGATCATCCTGTGCTCCTGCCCTGTGCAGAGACGTCCACAAACATGGCTGCTGTGAGTTTCTGTGGTCTCATGAGACTACAGCGGGAACTCATGGCAGCCATTTTTGTGGACGGCTCTGCACAGGGCAGGAGCGTAGGCCGATTGCTACTGCCCTGCTTCAGCGCTAGACCACCAGGTAAGGTATGGAGAGGTCCGGGAGGTGGGGTGGGGGTCAGAGTCAGCCCGAAAAGTTATTCACATTTTTCCCAATATTCGCTGGCCAGCTCTGTCTGCCCCTAACCCCCACGAATATTAAGGGGGAAGTGTACAGTATATGTGTATTTATATTTTTCCATTATTTTATTAATAGCATTGTTTAAAGTACTCTCACTTAATTTTAGAGGCCTCAATAGTACTATTAAATGTAAAAAAAACTATTTTGTACTGTAAACAGAAGAAAGCCCAGGTGGTATTCTTATAAGAAACTAAGTTAAATGTGAATCTCTTAAGCTTAAACGACATTGTGCAGCGAGAAAAAGACAGACAAACTGGATAAGAAGGTGCATCAATACACTGTCACTATTGTCGTGGTTAACTCTCATATGTTATCAGATCCCTATTGTAATCTGATATGAAGCATTACATTCACTACAGTTTACCAGTTTTGTTTTCTTTGTTGTTGAATACAAAAGTCTGACTCTGCTATAGCTATGTCCAGAGGTTGTTTCTTGGCAACGTTTTATAATTACAGGATGTAACATCTTTATGTATGTACCATTTATATTGAAGGATTTGTTATTCTTGTTATAATCATGATGTTATTTTCTTTGCTTTTTTTTTTTCAACAAAAATGATTGCACAAAAAAAAAAAGGGAAGCATATACAAAGAGTAAGTAATTACCTTGAGTAGCACTTCCA
Source organism: Geotrypetes seraphini (assembly GCF_902459505.1). Lineage (NCBI taxonomy): Eukaryota > Metazoa > Chordata > Amphibia > Gymnophiona > Dermophiidae > Geotrypetes > Geotrypetes seraphini. Next base: position 23,762,578 of record NC_047097.1, on the reverse strand, counting down.
CAATGCTTGCATGGCCTTCTGAAGCTGCCATATGTAATGGAGTTCTGTCCACTTTAGTTCTTGCATCCCTGCTCACACCAGCTCTAAGTAATACTTCTGTGGTAGAATAGTGCCCATATTGTGCTGCTAGATGAAGTGGAGATGTTCCAAGCTGTAATCAAAAACAGATAAAAGAAAACAACAGTACAAAATTAGGATTATGGACTTGCACTGGTGTATTTCTTTACTTATGTTTATTCTGACTTTTGTAAGAATATCTTCATATTAACTTTTAAAGATATCCATAAAAAAAATATGCATACATATCCCACATCGAACAAGAGGAAGAGCCGTATATCAGGGATGAGCCAGGATCAGAGGAAAGAAAAACTAGGAAAAGCAGCTGCTCATGTGAGTCATGCTTCATGACTCTCTCTCTCCCTGTGCATGCTTCAGGCTCCAAGTGGCTGCTAATCCAGGACAATTGAACTAGACACGTCCCACTGTACTCTATTGCCTTAGTCTTCTGTTCCTTCTTGTTAATTGCTATGTGTTTTGTTTGTTAACTGTTGTTACCATGTAACCCGTTCTGGGCTCTGGGGAGGACAGGATATAAATTGAATTAAATAAATAAATATTACTATACTTGCATGTTTCCCCCCTCTTTTTTTCTACTGTTTGATATCCTGAACAATCAATCTTGGTTATTATATAATGCACTTTGACCCTTTGATGTCTCTTTGTATTTTATAATTCAGACATCTTGGCAATATACTCTTTATCCCATGATATCAAATTATAAACAGCTTTTCATTCACTGGCAAAGCAACATGAATACTTGTAACATGATTATTGACAAGGGGAAAAAAACAAAAAACAACACACATAAATATTACTCATAAAATATTTTTTAAAAATCTTTTGTTACCCAATCTGTAGTAAAAGGTGCTCCATTTGCCATTAAAACACGAACTTCATCATCTTGACCTGCTCGTGCAGCCTCTAGAAGCTTCTTTCCCAAATCTACCAGGGACATCTGGTCAAATATGAGAGAGAAAATTAAACCTCATTTTTAACCTGTTCTTATGACAATACATATTTAACAATTCACCTAAAATGATTAACCCTTTAAATTAGTTCCTTACACAGGTCTACTTTCAAGGCATTCTGTTTAGTAGAAACGGTTAATTTCCTTCCCATACAGCAGGGGTGTCAAACTCAGGCTCGAGGACCAAATCTGGCCTGTAGTGTAATTATATTTGGCCCGCAAGAAAATATCAAATATCTACTACTATAGCTGGCCTGCCAGAAGACAGTTTTTTGACCCAATCAGCTCAAGTCCCCCATTAGGCACGTCATCACGCTTGACGTTTTTACAAGTTCCTGCGGCGTTCTCCAGCTCTCTTCACAGTCTCACACTGCATCGCAGTAGCACTGGACTCTTCTGCAATTGCTTTTTAAAGTATTCCTGCTTTAAAAGTTCTTGTCACAGCTTTGGGAGTATTCTACTGTTTGCTCTTGGGCCAATGATTGTCAAACTCGATTGTGATCCTGTTTGTTCCCCTACATTCAGTCTATTTTTGTCAGGCAGATTGGAACTTCCCCCCCTGTTTTTGCTTTTAGTTTCATGATTCGTTTAAGTTTTTAAATTTGTATAGTTCAGTTCAATAAGTTTATAATTTGTGCCCCTTCTGTTTGCACACCTTTCTTTCATTTTTTCACTTTTTTCTCCGTTGACATCAGCATGGTCATGTGACCTTTTCCGGGGCTTTTTTTTTTTAGCATTCACGGAGATCATGCCACTTTTACTTTCATTTTCACAGCTTGATGAACACTGCGGAGAGAATTGTATTGACTCGTCTTAATATTCAAGGGTCTGATTTAGTACTTATGAATATCTATGCGTCTAATGTCTTTGATGTGGCGTTTTTCCAGCTGTAGTTGCAGTGGGTGGGTCTTATCTGCAGTTGCCCCCGATAGTGATGGGGGATTTTAATGCAGTTATAGACCCCAATGTGGATAAGACTGGGACCCCTTCTCCAGGCGATTCTCAGGCAGCTAAAGGGCTTAATGCTTTTCAATAGACTTCGCATTTGATAGTTGTTTGGAGGCTACCTCATCCTTTAGACTCCAATTATGCCCATATAGCTCGGGCACATCAACCCATGTCTTGCATAGACTATATTCTAGTTGGAGCTGTGGTGTTCCCGAGGGTTTCCCCAAGTACACATTGATAGTCCGATGCTTTCAGATCATGCATTAATATGATTGAAGTTGCAGGGGATCTTGGTGGGGCCGAAGGGTCATGGGTAGAAGTTTCTGGGCTATCTGTATATGGATTCTCAATGTCAGACATTTCTAGCAACTAAGTGGCAGCAATTTATCCATGATAATGCTCAGCCATACATCAGATCCCTTGCTGCTCTGTGTTACTGCTAAGGTGGTCTCAAGGGGGCGAAACTATTACTTAGGCAGCGCGTAAGAGATGGGAATATACCAGGAAGTGTTTCATTTGGAAAAACAGGTAGAGCAGTGTAAATGAATTTGGAATGGGACACGTACTATGACTATGGCTGCTAAAAATAATTTACAGGTGGCTCAGGTGGCCCTTAACTGTAAGGTTCATGAGCAGTTTCTTCGGTCAGATTATTACTACAAACATTGTCTTTATAGATTTGGGATCCATACGGGCACACTATTAGCCAGGTTGACCTGTCTTGGGGGGTCCTCAGGTTTGTAAGGCCTTGAGGCATAATGCTTCAGTGGTTACGGTAGTAAGCAGATTAATGTGTTTTTTGTGGGCTATTATGAGTATCTGTATCAATCTTGGGAAGTTCCTCCAGACACGTTGAATCGTATCTAGTCTCATTAGATCTTCCTAGATGGTGGGAGGAGGTGGCGCAGGATTTACATGCTCTGGTGTAGGACTGGGAAATTCATGAAGTTATTAAGCGGGCTCCTCTGCAGAAAGCCCTGGACCCAGAGGGTCCATCAACTGAGTTATATAAGCTGTTGCAGGATCATAGCCCTGAGCCCAGATGGTCTGTCAGCTGTTGCAGGATCACACCTCTTCACCCTTGGAGGCCTATTTTGAACAAGTTATACAGTGGGGGGGGAGGGGTCTTTTCCCTTGCATGTTAATCTTTCCACTGTTATTGTCTTATCTAAACCCGGGAAGGATCAAGTACCAAGTCCCTAGGACCCAGGAGGCCACACTGTTGACCCCAGTCAAGACTAATGCCAGAGGAGAGGCAAGGCATCCCCTTGTAACCAGACACTACTCTGTACCTGGGCCACGAAGTGACAAGTGCCTGTCCTAGCGTCCCAAGGAGAAACAGTAACAGCCTCACTGAGGTAGCTTATTCAACCGCCAGTCCATTCTTCCACATGAATAAACCCAGGAGTGAAAAGAATAACTCAGAGCAATAGCGAGAGCTATCAACTAGCCTGCAATCAGCCTAACTTAGCTTAAATCAGCTTAACTGCCATCCAGCAGGGACCAAACACGGTACACCAGACCACAAGTGAGATGGCTCCCCAGCCAAGGCCAACCCACCGCCCTTGTGGCAACAACTAGGGTCGGCCGGTTAGCGGTGGCAAAGGCAGTACTGTCAGAAGCAGCATCCCTACTCCAAGAGTAGGCAACGACATCAGCTGCAACTGCAGTGACCCCCCTGATCCGCGGTAGGAGGGAAGGGCACGTGACCTACCTTAGGGCCTCCGACCGCCCGCTGCTGCCCGACTTGGCTGCAAGCCCGTGGGCATTTGCTACTACAGCTGAAGCAGCTTCCACTTTCCTATTTGGGAAAGGAGTAAAAATACTCCCTATACTGGTGCCTCCCTGAAGAGAACAGCGACCCCTGTAACTCCAGGCCCATAGCCCAAGTGAGCTTATGGAACTTAAGTATCCAAGTCCTTCAAGGGGAGAAAGGAAAAGGGGACCTGGCCTTCCACTGAGGCCTAAAGCCCCAAGAGTCTCTCTCTCTACTGAGGCCTAAAACCCCAGGAGCCTCTCTCTCTCTCTTCTGAGGCCTAAAGCTCCAGGAGCCTCTCTCTCTCTTCCGAGGCCTAAAGCCCCAGGAGCCTCTCTCTCTCTCTCTCTACTGAGGCCTAAAGCCCCAGGAGCCTCTCTCTCACTTCTGAGGCCTAAAGCCCCAGGAGCCTCTCTCTCTCTTCTGAGGCCTAAAGCCCCAGGAGCCTCTCTCTCTCTCTCTACTGAGGCCTAAAGCCCCAGGAGCCTCTCTCTCTCTCTCTACTGAGGCCTAAAGCCCCAGGAGCCTCTCTCTCTCTCTCTCTACTGAGGCCTAAAGCCCCAGGAGCCTCTCTCTCTCTCTCTACTGAGGCCTAAAGCCCCAGGAGCCTCTCTCTCTCTCTACTGAGGCCTTTAGGCCCCAAGGAGCCTCTCTCTCTCTCTACTGAGGCCTAAAGCCCCAGGAGCCTCTCTCTCTCTCTACTGAGGCCTAAAGCCCCAGGAGCCTCTCTCTCTCTCTCTACTGAGGCCTAAAGCCCCAGGAGCCTCTTTCTCTCTCTACTGAGGCCTAAAGCCCCAAGGAGCCTCTCTCTCTCTCTCTACTGAGGCCTAAAGCCCCAGGAGCCTCTCTCTCTCTACTGAGGCCTAAAGCCCCAGGAGCCTCTCTCTCTCTCTCTACTGAGGCCTAAAGCCCCAGGAGCCTCTCTCTCTCTACTGAGGCCTAAAGCCCCAGGAGCCTCTCTCTCTCTACTGAGGCCTAAAGCCCCAGGAGCCTCTCTCTCTCTCTCTACTGAGGCCTAAAGCCCCAGGAGGCTCTCTCTACTGAGGCCTAAAGCTCCAGGAGCCTCTCTCTCTCTACTGAGGCCTAAAGCCCCAGGAGCCTCTCTCTCTCTACTGAAGCCTAAAGCCCCAGGAGCCTCTCTCTCTCTACTGAGGCCTAAAGCCCCAGGAGCCTCTCTCTCTCTACTGAGGCCTAAAGCACCAGGAGCCTTTCTCTCTCTACTGAGGCCTAAAGCACCAGGAGCCTCTCTCTCTTTCTCCTATTTACTGAAGCCTAAAGCCCCAGGAGTCTCTCTCTCTCTCTCTATTGAGGCCTAAAACCCCAGGAGCCTTTCTCTCTACTGAAGCCTAAGCCAAGTACTCACATAATCCTGCACTACCAGAAGGCAAAGGGAGAGGTGTTAGTGCTGCAGCACAAAGAGAACTGTGCTGGCACTCGTTGTCGGGCTTTTCTCATGGGAAAGGACCCTCCAAACATATCAGCTTCTTCTTCTCTCCACTGGCTGGGAAGAGACCTGGATGGGCCCAGGTGTTGCCCATAAAGTTGGCTCAATATGGCCAACACCCCTAGGCTCTACTAAAGCCGCAGCAACAGGAACAAATAGCCTTCCATCCTCAGGAACCAGAACGATAGCAGCCATTTTTCAGATCTAAGAAACTGGTTCTGGTAGTTGCAGCCAAGCCTGGCTGAAATCCACTGCAGAATCCAGGATCTATAAGAAACCCATCCACAAGCTGCTGGAGATAGAGTATATTAATTGGCCAGGATGATGTGCATCCAAGATATACCCGAGATCAATTCAATGCTCTTTATCTCCCCCTGCTGGTTGGTGGATGTAATCTCACTAATCTCTGGATTCATCTGCAGCTTTGGCGATTATAAAGTGGTGAAGCAGTTTGAAGAGCAGTTGCCTTGGAGTGAATAATTTTGAATTTCACCTTTGGAGCAGTTCAGAGGAGAAAAGCTAAGATAATAATATTTTGAAATTTAGGAATAAGTTCTCCATGGACCAATTATGAAGTAGTTGAGACAAAACCTGGTACATATACCATCTGAAGGTCCAAGATTATAAATACAGTCAAACCTCGGTTTGCAAGCACCACAGTTTGCAAGTGTTTTGCAAGACGAGCAAAACATTTTCATAAATCGTGACTCGCAAACCGAGCAGACTCGATTTGCGAGTTTTCCCCCCCCCCCCCCCACGTGAACCAGCATTCCCCGCTCGCCCAAACTGAAGGCTTACCTCCAATCTGGCACCAGCACGCAGCACCAACCCACAGGAGGTGCCGGTGCCCGAAGATCGTGCTGCTTGCCGGACTGGGCCTTGAGCATCTGCATATGTTCAAGGCCTTCTGGCTCACATTCTCTCCGATCTGAGCGAGGTGGGAGACAGAAGGCCTTGAACATGTGCAGATGCTCAAGCCCAGTCCAGCAAGCAGTACGATCTTCGGGCACTGGCACCTCCTGTGGGTTTGTGCTGCGTGCCGGTGCCAGATTGGAGGTAAACCTTCAGTTTGGGCAGGCGGGGGATGCTGGTTTGCAAGGGGGGAGCGTTTGCGGGCAATGCCAGTTCATTGGGGGGGGATGTGGAAGCACACCAGTGGCCTCGGAGGTGGGGGGGTCTTTTGGGGATGTGGTGGGGTAGCACCGGGAAGGTGGACCCAATCAAGCAAGTTTCCCTTACTTCCTATGGGGAAACTCACTTTGGTTTACGAGCATGCTTCTGGAAGGAATTATGCTCGTAAACCAAGGTTCCACTGTACTTATGTGGCATAAACATGCATGAGGCGAGTCTTTCAATTGAAAGGACACTCTGGAATGAGGGGGCACAGAATGAAGGTGAAAAGGGACTGACTCAGAAGTAACCTCAGAAAATACTTTTTCATGGAAATGGTGGGGGAATAGCCCCTGGTGGAGGTAGTGGAGACAAAAAGTGCATCTGAATTCAAGAAAGCTTGGGAAAGTACACTGGATCTCTAAGGGAGAGGATAGTAAATGGCATGGTTAGGCTGACTAGATAGGCCAGGGGTGCCCAAAAGGTCGATCATGATCGACTAGTAGATCGCAAAGGCAACGCAAGTCGATCGCAGAGCCCATCCCGGGCTCTATGATAGACTTGTGTTGCCTTTGCCTTCTACCTGCTTCTCCATGGACATTTGCTTTCCCTACGCGGTAAACAGAAGCGCCAGGCTGACCAGCTTCCCCTCCCCCACATCAATTCTGACATCGGAGAGGAAGTTCCGGGCCAGCAAATCGCTGCCCAGCTGGCCCAAAACTTCCTCTCTGTCAGAATTGACGTCGGGTGGAAGGTTGGTCATCCCAGCACTTCTGTTTACCGCATCAGGAAGCAGGGACAGCTCACAACTCAGCGACGGGCAGCTTGGGGGCCTATTCCTCAATTGCAGCGGCAGCAGCTTAAGGAAGAGCAGGTAGAAAGGGGGCAGGCAGGGAGACAGAAAGAAGGGAAATAGAAAGAAAGGGGGGACAGGGAGACAGAAAGAAATAAGGGAAACAGAAAGAAATAAGGGGGGACAGGGAAACAGAAAGAAAGGGGAGACAAAGTAAAAAGGAGGTATGGAGAAAGACAGACAGAAAGGGGCCTGGGAGACAGAGAGAAAGAAGGGAAACAGAAATAACAAAAGAAAGGGGGGACAGGGATACAGAAAGAAAGAAGGGGGGACAGAAAGAAAGAAGGAGCATGAAGAGAGAAAGAGACAGAAAGACAGGGGGAAGGGAGACAGACAGAAAGAAAGAAGGGGCAGGGAGAGAGGAAGAAAAAGTTGGGGGAGGGATTGAGGTCTGGAGGAGAGGAAGCATACAGGAGGCTGAAAGAAGGGAAGAAATATTGGATGCACAGTCAGAAGAAGAAAGTGCAACCAGACTCATGAAATCACCAAACAACAAAGGTAGGAAAAATGATTTTATTTTCAATTTAGTGATCAAAATGTGTCCGTTTTGAGAATTTATATCTGCTGTCTATATTTTGCATTATGGCCCCCTTTTACTAAACCGCAATAGTGGTTTTTAGCGCAGGGAGCCTATGAGCATCGAGAGCAGCGCTAAAAACCACTATCGTGAGGTGACATTGCATAGTCATCTGCCTTTACCTCTTTGAAAAAAACCCGGAATATAAATGATAATTAACATTTTCTCTGCGTACAGTGTGCTTTGTGTTTTTTTTAAATTTTATTGTTGGTAGATCATTGCGACATGGTCGTTTTAAAAATAGCTCACAAGCCCAAAAAGTGTGGGCACCCATGAGACAGGCCATATGTTCTGCTTTTCCCTTCACTTTTCTATGTTTCCCAGCAAATGCAATATGCACTGGGAAGTGGTTTGGTGGCATCTCTTACACTATATTTGATATTGGGACTTTGACAAACAGTTAGTGGCATATTTTATCTAATACTTCATCACACTTTGATTTCATTTATTCTTTCCAGATCAACAGAATGTTTAGGTATGGCTCCATTCAAAATTATGCCACACTGTGCTTCATTGCAGATCAGAAAAACACCTATAGCAGGGACCAGAAAGTAATTCCATGAACTATGCTCAACATGCTTTTTCCACTTAAGGTCCCTTTTACAAAGCTGCAATGCTACCACACTAAATGCACTACAGCCCATCGGAATTAGATGGGCTTCAGTGCATTTATCACAGGAGCATTGCTATTGCAGCTTTGTAAAAGGAGCCTTTAGTGTATATTTATTTATATATACATAAAAGTGTAAATGTAAAACTTTCATTATCAAGATCCTGTTTGGACTTGGCCATGTAGTATAACACCAAAGGTTCCCTCTTATTCTAATCACAAAGCTGAAAAGAATAACTCTAGCAACAAACAAACAAAAAGCATTTATAACCATTACCCAACATTAGTTAATGGATTATGTGACATTTGCCTTGCAGGCTATTTCTGAGTAATATCAGAAAAAAAAAAAAAATTACATTTCAGTATAACTTTGTAAAAAAAAAAAAAAACACCCAAAACTTTATTATTTTAGATTCAACAGTACATAACATAAACTAAAGTCCACCTCATCACAGTATATACAAGCTCAACAAATGAACCAATTTAGTCCCCCCCAAAACGCAGGGCTCACCCAGAAAAGGCATAAAAATCTAGTCTGTGGACCAAGCCAATAGAAAGTTTCTAGATAAGTGTGACTCGTTTTACATTTTAGCCTCAAGCTATTTTATTGTATGCCTATAAGGGAAACCGAGAGGAGGCAGCTTGTTTAAAATGAACCTGTTTATGCAGCCTAAAGATAACAATGCTTTGGGGACAGACATACAACCATGAAACATTCAGCTGTTTTATGATTTTATTTTACAAAACTGCCAGGGTGTTTACGCCACCATTAAATGTGACCAATATGCAGGGGGGGGGGGGGTGCAGAAAAGTTCTCAGCACAACCAAGAAGAGTGGACATGGTTCAATCAATGATCTGTGAAACAACAGCAAAACAGAGAATGTCGTTTCTGCAAGGTGGCCCTTAACGAAATAAGAAAACACTCTTTCCAGCTACAGCGGCAAAATAACGCTCAGAATTTAGGGAAGTTGGTTGGTTTGAGAACTTTTCAGCACCCCCTCGCATATATAATGAAAGAAATAAAAGAAAGTGTTCAAGCACAAACCCTCGATAGCCAATACAGTATTAAGAATGAAAAAAGGAAGTGAGACTAGAGGTTTCAGCCTGGAAAATGGAGGGAGACTCTGTGAAAGCGATACCCCAATGCTGGCACATGTCTTTTACCAGCCAACTCGTTACATACATGCAAGTTCGTTAAAATCACACGCAGTCGATTTTTAGTCTACCCCCGACTCCAATCGGCTTTCTATGGTAGATACGAGCCCATTATTACAAAGAGATTTAAAAAAAAAAAATGGAGGAGAGATTAGACAAAAGAAAACCTGCTCTTGAGGTCTGTAACAGGGAAAAAAAAAACCCAGCCCCAATGCCACCCTGAAAACCTTCCTAATTGAAAAGGCGGGAAGCGCCCTTGCCCCGGCCGAGCTGACAAGGCACGGAAAGAAGCCTCCAGCTCAGGCCGCAGCACAGCAGCGAGCGGAAACCTGAGGCCACCATTTCTACCAAAGCCCGAAACCCCTCCCTAGAACTTGGGAGACAAAAAAAAGCGGAGCAAAGCCCTCGGGCTCCCCATCACGACCCCCCCACACCGGAGAATAGCTCGCAGTAACCCCGGAAACCCGGCGACTTAATGCAATAAACAGGAAATCGTTCGGACGATCTGGGTTCCGGGGGAAGTTGAATTATTTTTTACCAGCAAAGAGATCAACTTCCACATCCGGTAGGGCCACACAACCAACACTGACCTGGAAAAGATTCGGGTAACCTGACAAACTGTAGTAATGAAGCGTGCTCTTACCGTGCTGCCCCTTTTCACTTCGGCCCGAGGCTCCTGGTGTTCGTGCACAGGGGCTTTGGCGAAACCGGGCGTATTTTCTTAAAATGCCGTCTCATCGGCGCCTAAAAATCACACGGAAAAGTCCCCGTATTTCTCGCGGATGTGTACCTGTGTAAAAATTATTTCAGGGCTGTGCTTACAGTATTTCGTTTTAATGTTCTTGGCTGATTAGCAAAGAGCTAGACGTAAAAATTCAGAGAGCTTGCTAACTGTGATAATGAAAACATTACGTTGGAATGATCTTTTTTTTAATTTTTAAATGGGACAATTATGTTAAAAAAATGCTTGGCGGAGGGATCTTTGCTGTTGGCAGCAGGCTTGTGCATGCGCAGTGCGTAGTTCAGCGGTAACTTAGCTGAGAGCTGAAGGTGGGAGGAACGGGCTGCAGAGGCGGTTTGATAGTGATGGAGGAATTGTATGAAACTAGGATTTAGATCAGTTTTCGTTGGAAGGCAGGTATGCACATGGACTAATTATAAAAGATTGACTTTACAGAAGCTTTATATCTAAACAAATCGTCTAAGAATCATCAACTGAATTGAAGGTGGTACCAGAGTAAATGTATCTTTTGCAAACTTTTCAGAGACTTTTCATCAGCTCCAGTACTGGATCAGTGGCGTGTGGTGACATTTATAAGGGATATACTGTAGTAGATGAGCGAAACCAGGGGTGACCAACCTTGGCCCTGGCCAAAAGCCAGATTTCAGGATTTCTACAATGAACAGACAACAGAGGTAGTGTATGCAAATATTTGCTACTTCTCCCTTTGCCTTCTGTATTAATGTGAAGAAGCTTAAATTCTGTATTACTACCACCTTTTCCAAAACCTATCCTAGTTACTCAGAAACTTCCCTATTTTACTCCTGGTAGAATGCTGCACAAACAAAATTTGCAAATTCTGCAAGTTTTTTTTTACAACATTTAAACATTATTGCTAATTATCCAGAATTTCAGTACAATTCAGTATTTTCATTAAATTATACTAGAGAAAAACAAAGCTTTCCAGTTTTTCTCATTTATTGACTTTCTTCTAGCAGCACACATTTGTAAAAGCCCATCTTAGTGAAGTTTGGTAGTTTTATTTTCATAGTACAGTACTTCACTTTGGGGTCCTTTTATTAAGGTGTGCTAACCGATCGCCCATACAATATAATTGATCCCTTGGCATTTAGCGCGCCTTAATAAAAGGACCCCTTTGTCTTTATGTTGAAAAACATTTCTGGAAGCTGACATATTTCAATAACTTCAGAATAAAAAAAACTTTTTTCTATCTTTTGTTGTCTGAGCAGTTTATTTTCAATTCACTTAGGTCCCAGAGTCTGTTTTCTTTGATTTATTTTTTTTGTAGCTGTCTTCCCAGGATCACTTGTCCATTGTACATTTTGTTCTTTTCTGACCTTTCCTGCTTCTCCCCTCTGTCCCTCTCCATTCCCCTGCATCCATCATATCTTTTCAAGCAATGTCCCTGTGCCTAGTAGTCCTATGCCCGTTTCAGTGTTATCTCCCCATCAAGCATTCTTCTCCATGTCTGCCCTACTCTATGTCCAGCATTGTTTCATTGTCCCTGTCTCTAGTCTTTAAGTCCCCATCTAGGATCTCTTCTCTATGTTTGTGTGCAGGATCTTCCATCCCTGAACCAGCCTCTCTCCCTTCCCAAGTCAGAATTTCTCTCCCCCCACCAACACTCCCAACCAGCATCTCATGCTATCTCCCCCTATCCTCCTGAACCAGCATCTCTCACCCTGACACTCCCCCTGAGTTAGCATCTCTCCCCCCCATTCATCCCTAACCAGCACTGTCTTCTCCCTATTCTTCCTGAGCCAGCATTTCATGCCTGTCCCCTAACCTTCAGAGCCAGCATCTCTCTCACACCTGTCCACCCCTTCCTGAGCCAACATCTCTCTCACCCCTGTCCCCCTCAACAGCCAACATCTTGCACTCTCTCCCCTATCCTCCCTAGCCAGCACTCTCTCCCCTGTCCACAATCCAGTATTCGGGATACCCTCGTGACGATTCCAATCAGCAATCTGCCAACAGCTATGCAGACTTCCTTCTATTGCGGTCCCACCTGAAGAAAGGAAGTGACATCATCGAGGGCGGGAATGTGGTAGAGGGAAGCCTGCAGAGCCTGTACAGGCTTTCTGAAGATGTTGCAGCAGCAATTCAGGCCACAGAGAGGCAGTGTTGCGATTTGGGGCCACAGCAGAGATTCTGCGCAGAACACAGGTATTCTGCGATCCTGGAGAATTTTGTGCAACTGCATTGTGCAGTTGTGCAGAATTCCTCCAGGAATACCTATTTGTCCATTTTTAATTAGACTGTAAGCTCTATTGAGGAAGAATTATCTCTTAACATATTTAATGTACAGTACTGTGTATGTCTAGCAGTGCTAATAAGTAGTATAGAACTGCAGATTCCATCAAAAAATACTTTGTGATATTTTGAGGCTGAAGCAGCAAGTTATTGTGTACTCACAAATAAGAAGCCAAAAGAAGATAACAACAGACACATGACCTCCAGGGTGCATGCACTAAATATTTATGGCTATTTCTGCACACAGCTGTTGGCATTTAAAAGAATGCTGACCACCGTGGGCTATGAATTGCCACATTTATCTGTGAACGTTTGACCACGCTATGCATCACATTTAGTCGTGAATGTTTGGACGCAACCATTTTTTGGACTTGAACAGCAGCTACTGTTGGCCGCCAACCGTTACATGCCCAAATGTGGTGTCCCACTATTTTCCTTCCTCCCTAGTTTGTGCTCACTCCCTTCTTTCTGTGTCCCTCCTCCTTCCCATGTCCCAGCATGCCCCTCTTCCTCTCTCTGTTCTGTGTCCTATGTTTGTGCCCCCTTCCCACAGGTGCACTTCTGTTCTGGTCGTTTCCCTCTTCCTCCTTCCTTGTGCTGCGTGTCCTTCATTCTGCATGCAGCTGAGCTGGAAGTCTTCTGACCTCAGGGGAAGTCTCTTTGATGTCAGAGACTCAGTAGCGTGCAGCATGGAGGACCTGTGGCTCGAGTAAGGAGGAAGAGGGAGATGACTAGAATCTATCCTATAGGAGAGGGGCACAGACTCGGGACACAAAACGGAGGGAGGGAAGAAGAGGGACACCACGTTTGGCTGCCAGCATTAAGTTGCAGTCAACCGTTACAAGGCCAAAAAATCCTGTGATCAAACATTACACGGCCAAACCCATGGGCTATTACCCCCAAATGTGCCTAGTTCTGAAAATGGAAATTATGTATTTCCATTGCATTTTATTGAATTTATGAGTCACATTTGCCAAAATAGATTCTGAAAACTGATATTGTTGTCCAGATGATATAACCGATAGAGTAAAGAACATGGAAATGAGATGTTGCTCCAGCACCCAATGTCTTGTCTTTCAGGCCAGTAAAATAAATTAGGGCCACTTGGGTGCATAAACTTTATCACATCATCATTTTCTTCCATAAATACTTCAAAAATGTTGCTAATCCACCATATGTTATCAAGCAATATAATAACTAGGGAGCAGTTTTGATATTATCAAGTCTGACACTGCAGTCCTTCTTGGAAGTTCTGGCCAAGAAGTAGGTAGTATTTGACACTTTGCTCACACTAATGGTGTTTGAGTTGGGTGGTACAAATTGATGTTCTTTAGTTCCAGCTATTGTGCTGTTTTCTTGTCATCTTTCGTCTTAAAATGTCTTGTTTTCATCAATTTCTTCTTTGCAAACCAATATATTTAATTCCATGTACCATATATACTCTAATATAAGATGAGATTTTGGGGCCAAAAAAAGGCCCAAAAATGAGGGTCTCGTATTTGGGTCAGCACCCACCTGCTCCCCTCCTGGACTTGTTGCAGGCCTCCGGGACAGGAGGGATTCCTCCTGTCCCGGCTGATTCTGACAATTTTTTTACCCTGCGGGCCAAATTTTGACACCCCTGCTCTAGATGATGATAAAAAATAAAACAGCAGACTTCCAGTTCCCTCCTCTCCATGCCTCATCAGTTTCCTCTCTCAGACTCAACCAAAGCATGAAGGCAGTAGCAGCAATGATGGTGATTTAAACCCCTGTAGTGCCCTCTAGGTTTCAGTGCTACTCTGTCCTGAAGCAATAGCAAGCCTGCCGTTGGTCACAGTACTGGGTGGCAAGAAAACCTCCCCAAGGACAGAGCACACTTCCACCCAAATGCACTGCATACATCCCCTGGAAGAATGTGGGCCTCAGTAGACATTCTCTGGAAGAGTGTGGGCCCCATCAGACACCTGGTATAAAGAGACACAAGTTTTCAATAAAAGCGATTAATGTTTATTGCTCAAAAATGAAATAAATGTAGCTCCAGCTCTGAACTATTAAAAGCTTTACAAATTAATAAAGTGCATTTAACATTTAAAAACACTGGCATTTATTTAAAGTGCCTTTCTCCAATTAAAATCAGATTAAAATTCTCTTTGTTACATCTTTATGGATTTAAAAAATGTTTTTAAGTACTAATAATTTTAAAACTCTTCCAATTGTAGACTTACAGTTATAACAGTAAATACCCTTCTTTACAGATCAACCAAGAATATCATCAAGAAATTCAGTTGAAACAAGTGAACTTATCAGATAAGTATTTTTCTTTCTTTCACTAATCAGTGAGTGTTGTGTTATTAAACCAAGAATAAATTGCTTTGTGAATAATTGTTCTACCCTGTTTTTCTTTTCAGGTAAACAGATGCGGACCAATGAGCTCACTACACCTTCAAAGCAGGTAAGTGTAGCTTCTTTTGGAAAAATTGAGTACTTGGCCTTTTCTTGAAAACATTATCCTTCAGAAATTAAAATAGAAATGTAAGTGTGCACACTAAAATAATAAGAACATAAAGAATTGCTGCTGCTGGGTCAGACCAGTGGTCTGCTGCATCTGTTGAGATCCAATGACGAACACTGGACCAGTACCAAACTCCAGGAACAGTTTCTCTTCCAGGTAAATATCAGCGATTGTCTCCACCTACTACCTATCTAAAATAAAATAAAAGGAATAAAACCCTTTTTCCCTTAGGTCCCCTTTTATGAAGATGTGTTAGGCTTTTTTATCGCTGACCGCGGCAATATTAGCTCCAACACTCATAGGAATTCTATGAGGGTAGGAGCTAATACCATTGCAGCCATGATTAAAAAAGCCTAATGTAGCTTCGTAAAAGATGGGGGGGGGGATTAGTGTTGTATGAGCTCAGAGTTGCCTCCACCAACAGGAACCTTGGTGACATTAACTACTTTCCCCAGAAAATAAAATTTAAAAGTTGCCCTATCTAATGCCCTTCTCCATGTTCTGGCAACACATTCTCTTCAGCAAACAAATCTCTCACATACAGAATATTTACTAAATGGCACAAAGACCTACTCAAAACTCACACTGTTAAAGATTCTATCACTCTCTTATTTTAATAACATAACATAATAGCAGATTTCTAGACCGCATAGTCATGAGTTCAATGCGGTTAACAAAAGATTATGCTATGAAAAAATACAGGAATAATATAATATACAAAAATCTAATTGATCAGAAATTTAGAAAAAAGAAAAGTTTTTAACAGTTTAAAATGTTCTTAAGACGTGGATCTAATTAATAATGGACGAAAATCTTTGTCATAGTAAGCTGCTTGGTAGGAAAGACAATGCCCATGATGTTTCTTACTTTTACAGCCCTTGGCCGAAGGGAACGTGAATAGGGCATGAGATTTTCTAAACCTTAATAGAAAGGAAGACAATTTTTTTAAAATAACATAAAAACATGCTGGCAGATAAAGGCTGCCCAGTCTGCCCATCCGTATTAACCATGTGCCTATTCCAGGCTTTTTTGAATTCAGATAGTCTCTGTCTCCACCACCTCTTCTGGGAGACTGTTCTATGCATCTACCACCCTTTCTGTAAAAAAAAGTATTTCCTTAGATTACTCCTGAGCCTATCACCTCTTAACTTCATCCTATGCCCTCTCATTCCAGAGCTTCCTTTCAAATGAGAGACTTGACTCATGCGCACTTACGCAACATAGGTATTTTATTTTATTGTATTGTATTATATAGCATTGAATCCTACCGATTCCTACTGTATGTTGCATCTTACTGATATTTCTCAGTTCTCTTGCTGTGAACTGCCCGGATCTTCTGGTTGGCGGTATTTAAAAAATAAAATTATTATTATTATTAAACGTCTCTATCATATCTCCCCTTTCCCACCTTTCCTCCAAAATATACAGGCTGAGATCTTTAAGTCTGTCCCCATATGTCTTATGACGAAGACCACACGCCATTTTAGTAGCCTTCCTCTGGATCGACTCCATCCTTTTTATATTTTTTGAAGGTTTGGCCTCCAGAATTGTACACAATATTTTAAATGAGATCTTATCAAAGTCTTATGCAGGGGCATTAATACCTCCGTTTTCCTACTGGCCATTCCTCTAAGCAACTTCCATGTTTGAATTTAGATGTTGAATGTTAGAATGACAACTTTGATCTTTTTCGTGTTTTACATCCTTAAACTGCAAATGCCTAAAAGGTAGCTAAAATGGGATTAATTTTTTATTGATAAATATTTCTCATTTTTTTAAAAGATATAATTAATTTATATCCGAGATAGAGGCTAACCAAATTTCAAGCATAAGTAGCCTTCCCCCACAGGCCTACCTTAACAAGCTCAAATGGTCTAGTGCAGTGTTTCTCACCCTAGGGGGTACGCGGGCTGACCGCCAATTCAGCACAGTTACTTACCGTAACAGGTGTTATCCAGGGACAGCAGGCAGATATTCTTGACTGATGGGTGACGGCACCGACGGAGCCCCGGTACGGACAATTTTAGAGTGATTGCACTCTAAGAACTTTAGAAAGTTCTAGCTCGGCCGCACCGCGCACGCGCGAGTGCCTTCCCGCCCGACAGAGGCGCGCGGTCCCTCAGTTAGTATAAGCCAGCTAAGAAGCCAACCCGGGGAGGTGGGTGGGACGCAAGAATATCTGCCTGCTGTCCCTGGATAACACCTGTTACGGTAAGTAACTGTGCTTTATCCCAGGACAAGCAGGCAGCATATTCTTGACTGATGGGTGACCTCCAAGCTAACAAAAAGAGGGATGGAGGGAAGGTTGGCCATTAGGAAAACAAATTTTGCAAAACAGATTGGCCGAAGTGTCCATCCCGTCTGGAAAAAGCATCCAGACAATAATGAGATGTAAAAGTGTGAACTGAGGACCAAGTAGCAGCCTTGCAGATTTCCTCAATAGAAGTGGAGCGGAGGAAAGCTACAGATGCTGCCATTGCTCTGACTCTATGGGCCGTGACAGAACCTTCCAGTGTCAGTCCGGTCTGAGCATAACAGAATGAAATGCACGCTGCCAGCCAATTAGACAACGTACGTTTAGAAACGGGACGTCCCAATTTATTTGGATCAAAGGACAGAAAAAGTTGAGGAACTGATCTGTGGGGTTTCGTACGCTCTAGATAGTAAGCCAGAGCCCTTTTACAATCCAAAGTGTGTAAAGCTTGTTCTCCAGAATGAGAATGAGGTTTTGGAAAGAAAACAGGGAGAACAATGGATTGGTTGAGATGGAATTCAGATACAACCTTAGGGAGAAACTTTGGATGTGTACGCAGAACCACCTTGTCATGGTGAAAAACCGTAAAGGGAGGATCTGCGACCAGTGCATGAAGCTCACTGACCCTCCTGGCAGAGGTAAGGGCAATAAGGAAAAGCACCTTCCAAGTAAGAAACTTGAAAGGAGAGGTAGCCAAGGGTTCAAATGGAGGCTTCATTAAAGCAGAAAGAACCACATTGAGATCCCAGATAACAGGAGGGGCTTTAAGAGGTGGTTTCACGTTGAAAAGCCCACGCATGAACCTGGACACCAGGGGATGAGCTGAGAGAAGTTTTCCATGGACTGGCTCATGAAAAGCTGAAATGGCACTGAGGTGGACTCTGATGGACGAAGACTTAAGGCCAGAGTCAGACAAAGAGAGCAAATAGTCCAACAACGTCTCCACTGCCAGGGAAGTGGGATCAAGATGATGAAGAAGACACCAGGAGGAAAATCTCGTCCACTTCTGATGGTAACATTGCAGAGTGGTTGGTTTCCTGGAGGCATCCAGAATGGAACGAACAGGCTGAGATAAGAGAGTATCATGAGATGTCAGCCCGAGAGATACCAAGCTGTCAGGTGTAGAGACTGGAGGTTGGGATGAAGGAGGGTTTCCTGCTGTTGCGTAAGCAGAGAAGGAAACAGAGGAAGAAGAAAAGGTTCCCTGGAACTGAGTTGAAGTAGAAGGGAGAACCAATGTTGCCTGGGCCACCTCGGAGCAATCAGAATCATGGTGGCTCGTTCCCTCTTGAGCTTGAATAAGGTTCTCAACATTAGAGGCAGAGGAGGGAAGGCGTACAGGAACAGATTCGACCAGTCGAGGAGAAAAGCATCCGCTGTCAGACGGTGAGGAGAGTAAAGTCTGGAGCAGAAGAGGGGCAGCTGGTGATTGTGAGGAGCTGCAAAGAGGTCTATCTGAGGAGTGCCCCATTGAGTGAAGATAGACTGCAGAGTTATAGGATCGAGTGTCCACTCGTGAGGCTGGAGAATTCTGCTGAGTTTGTCCGCTAAAGAATTCTGTGTTCCCTGAATGTAGATAGCTTTCAGGAAGAGATGGTGATCTATGGCCCAATTCCAGATCTTTTGGGCTTCTTGGCATAGAAGGCGAGAGCCTGTCCCACCCTGTTTGTTGATGTAGTACATCGCAACTTGATTGTCTGTGCACAACAAGAGGACCTGATGAAAGAGAAGATGTTGGAAAGCCTTGAGGGCATAAAACATCGCTCTGAGTTCCAGGAAATTGATTTGATGCTTCTTTTCCTGGGCTGTCCAAAGACCTTGAGTCTGGAACTCGTTCAAGTGAGCTCCCCATGCATAAAGAGAGGCGTCGGTGGTGATAACCAGGTGATGAGGGGGCTGATGGAACAGAAGACCTCTGGATAGATTTGAGGATACCAACCACCATTGAAGAGACTGACGAAGAGATGATGTCACAGATATGTGTCGTGAGCAAGGATCCGTCGCTTGGGACCACTGAGTAGCAAGGGTCCATTGAGGAGTGCGTAGGTGAAGACGTGCGAGGGGCGTGACATGAACTGTAGACGCCATGTGCCCCAAGAGTACCATCATTTGCCTGGCTGAGATGGAAGGCAGTGAAAGTACCTGTTGACATAGAGACTGAAGGGTCTGAAGACGATTGGATGGCAGGAAAGCTCTCATGAGGAGTGTGTCCAGGATCGCTCCAATGAATTGAAGTCTCTGAGTAGGGATGAGATGAGATTTGGGTAGATTGATCTCGAACCCCAGAATTTGTAGAAACAAGATGGTTTGGTTGGTGGCCAGAAGAACTGCTTGAGCGGATGTGGCCTTGATTAACCAGTCGTCCAGGTAAGGGAAGACCTGGAAGTGATGAGAGCGTAGAAATGCCGCTACCACAATGAGACACTTGGTGAAGACCCTTGGAGAGGAGGCAAGGCCGAAGGGCAGCACCTTGTATTGGTAATGAGAATGATTGATCATGAAGCGTAGGTACTGTCTGGAAGCCAGATTTACTGGTATGTGAGTGTACGCTTCTTTGAGATCGAGGGAACATAGCCAGTCGCCTTGATTGAGAAGAGGATAAAGAGTGGCCAGAGAAAGCATCTTGAACTTTTCTTTGACCAAATATTTGTTGAGATCGCGGAGATCTAGAATGGGTCTGAGATCTCCTGTTTTTTTGGGGACTAAAAAATATCGGGAGTAGAACCCCTGCCCCTGCTGGTCTAGGGGAACTTCTTCTATGGCATTTAGAAGAAGGAGGGATTGAACCTCTTGGAGAAGAAGGGTTAATTGAGGACTGGAAGCAGACTCTTTTGGTTGACTTGGAGGAGGTAGTGACTGAAAGTTGAGAGAGTAGCCGTGGCGGATGATGTTGAGGACCCACTGGTCTGACGTGATAAGTTCCCAACGGCTTATGAAATAAGTAAGGCGTCCTCCTATAGGTTGTGGAAGTTGGGTAGAAGGAACAAAACTGGCTATGTTCTGGAGAATTAAGTCAAAAGGGTTGTGTAGACTTTTGCACTGGTGCAGGTTTTACCTGTTGTTGTTGCTGAGGCTGTCTAGCAGCCGGCCTTTGTTGTCTCTGGCGTCGTTGCTGGGGAGCAGCTTGAGGCAGAGGACGAGCCACAAATCTACGCTGGTAGGAGGATTGTGGACGAAAAGGTCTGGTTGTTGGCGGCTTCTTAGACTTAAGAAGTGTATCCCATCTAGTCTCATGAGCCGATAACTTTTGAGTGGTGGAGTCCATGGAATCTCCAAACAACTCATCCCCTAGGCAAGGTGCATTGGCTAGCCGATCCTGATGGTTAACATCGAGTTCAGAAACCCTAAGCCAGGCCAGCCGTCTCATTGCCACTGAGATGGCTGTAGCCCTAGAGGTCAGCTCGAAGGTGTCATAAATGGATCTAACCATGAATTTCCGGAGCTGGAAAAGCGAAGAACAAGTTTGGTGAAAAACCGACTTTTTCCGATCAGGGAGATATTTCTCAAAAGCAGAGATATTCTGAATAAGCTGCTTTAAGTAGAAGGAGAAATGGAATGCATAATTCCCTGATCGATTCGCCAACATTGCATTTTGGTATAGTCGTTTCCCAAACTTGTCCATAGACTTTCCCTCTCTGCCAGGAGGGACAGAAGCATACACACTAGCCCCCTTGGACTTTTTGAGGGTGGATTCGACCAAAAGGGACTCATGATG
This sequence comes from Geotrypetes seraphini, assembly GCF_902459505.1. Lineage (NCBI taxonomy): Eukaryota > Metazoa > Chordata > Amphibia > Gymnophiona > Dermophiidae > Geotrypetes > Geotrypetes seraphini. The sequence goes on along the minus strand of NC_047097.1, from coordinate 23,741,639 downwards.
TAACTGGGGTTTATCAAACCCAGGGATAGGAAGGACTCTGTATAGAGAGTCTAATTTTCGGGGAGCCCCAGGAATGGTGAGGGGAGATTCCAAATTTTTATAGAACGTCTCTCTCAAGATATCATGGAGAGGTAACTTAAGGTATTCCTTTGGAGGCTGATCAAAATCCAGAGCATCAAGAAAAGCTTTGGATTTCTGTGACTCAGCCTCCAAAGGAATAGAGAGAGAGTCACACATTTCCTTTAAAAAGGAAGAAAAAGAAGATACTTCTGGTTTAGAGGAGGGCCCCAAGGCAGAGGTGTCCTCTTCACCAGAAGAACATTCTCCCTCAGAAAGGAGAGGGTCTTCTGAGTCGCCCCACAAGTCAGGGTCTTGAACTTGGAAGCTCCGGTCCCGAGAATCCGGCGTGGAAGACTGTAAGTGATGGGATTTTCTATGAGATTTCCCTGACCTGCCTGACTCGGTACCGGGGGATGTGACTGTATGCACCGGTGCCGAAGTCTGAACAGCTTGATGGTGGGATCTCGGCTCCGGTGCAAGAATCGGCATGGAGACAGAGGAAACAGACTGTACCGGTACCGACGAAGTGGAAGTTGACAAAGTAGGACGATCCACTGTCGGTACCGGCGGCTCAGACCGGACTGGTACCGGAAGACTCGGTACCAGGAGTGAAGGCAGAATGTGCTCTAACTGTTCTTTAAGTTGTAATTTTAGAACAGCAGCAATACGGTCTTCGAGAGAAGGCACCGGTACCGCCTTTTTCTTTTGCGGTACCTGCGGTGCCGCTCTACGCTCCGAGGATGAGGAACCCGATGTAGAGGGGCTCACCTCTATTGGAGCGGAGCGCTTCCGTGAGCGCCTCGAGGTCTGCAGGATTGGGCTCGCTGCTATTGAGACCGGAGGACGCTCCAACGGGGAAGGCTTCTTAGTCGGCTTACCTGGAGGAGCCGACACCGACGCGGTATCGCGTGGTGTCGACGATGTGGGTGCCGACTGAGCCGGAGTCGAAGTCGGTGCCGGAGTGGTATCGGACATCTCGGTGCCGAAAAGAAGTTTTTGTTGAATCTCTCTATTTTTAAGAGTTCTTTTCTTTAGAGTCGCACAGCGGGTGCAGGTAGACGATTGATGGTCCGGGCCAAGGCACTGTAGACACCAATTATGTGGGTCAGACAGTGAAATTGGCCGTGCACACCGCTGGCACTTTTTAAACCCGGGTTGAGGGGGCATGAATGTGAAGACGGCTTCAGCCAAATCGAAGGCCGAGGCTTCGATAGTGGCAGTAGGCCCCGCCGGGGCGAAACCGAAAAAAGAAAGAAAACTAAATCAGTTTTTTTTTTTTTTTTTTTTTTTAAGAAAGAAAGTAAAATAAAATGAAGGAAAAAAACCTTCTAAAGACGTTTACGCGAGCGGGAAGGCGAAAAATGGAAAAAGTTTTCAACAGCCGTTGAAACGTGCGACTTCTTAGCTCCGCGGAAACTAAGAAACTGAGGGACCGCGCGCCTCTGTCGGGCGGGAAGGCACTCGCGCGTGCGCGGTGCGGCCGAGCTAGAACTTTCTAAAGTTCTTAGAGTGCAATCACTCTAAAATTGTCCGTACCGGGGCTCCGTCGGTGCCGTCACCCATCAGTCAAGAATATGCTGCCTGCTTGTCCTGGGATAACTCCCTGTTTCCCCCTGCCATTTAATTATCCCCCGCCGCTGCTGCAACTCCGGGAAGGGAAAGGCCAGGTGATTGCACACCCCTAGGGTACACGGGCTGACCGCCAATTCCTCCCTGTTACCCCCGCCATTTAATTATCCCCCGCCGCTGCTGCAACTCCGGGAAGGGAAGGGCCAGGTAATTGCACGCTGCCGGCCCACAAGCCTTCCCCCCGATGGCCCGGACCTTCTCTCTTACGTCAGAATTGACGTCAGAGGGAAGGCTTGTGGCTGGCGGCTTGCAGTTGCTGCATGCGTATGGCCCTTCCTTTCCCGGAGTTGCGGCGGGGGATGGTAGCATTGGGCCAGGGGGGAGGAGGAATTGGCGGCGGGTCGGCTTGGGAGCAGGCAGGCTTCGGCACGGGTCAGTTTTGGGGGAGGAAGCGAGGAAGGGGGTGGGATAAAGGCTGGATGGCAGTGAGGTGGCACGAACTTGGGACATAGGAGGGAGGAAGGGGGCACTAACTTGGGACATAGGAAGGAGGGAGGGAGGGAATAGAAAGGGACAATTGTTGGGCCTGAGTGTGTGAGTGAGAGGGAAAGAGATGATGCACATGGGGGAAAGGAAGAGGAAAATTGGGCATAGAGAGGAATGAGGTAGAGATGCATGGGGAATAGAAGGATGAGAGGGAGAAATGTTGGATATTGTAGTGGAGAGGGAACAGAGGGATAGATTGAAGAGGATGCAAGGGGAGAAATGTTGGGCATACTGATAGAGGGAGATAAAACTCAAATACTAAACGCCAATCAAACGGGTTTTTGGAAAAACCATTCCACAGAACATTCATTTTTTGGCCTCACAACAACTATCCAATACTATCTTGATCAGCACAAATTCTTGTTTCTCTGGACCTTGCTGCAGCATTTGATATAATTGATCATCGCTGCCTTCTTCAAAGATTAGCTTCGATTGGTATCATTGACCAGTCCCTTACTGTACATTTCAATAACTCTACTTCCTCCACTTTCCAAAATAACTTTGGCATTCTGAAGGGTTCTATACTTTCACCACTACTCTTTAACATTTATTTGGCTCCTTTACGCACTCTTGTCAATCCATTGGTTTTTCTGTCTTTACCTATGCCGATGACATACAAATCCTCCACACTGTCAATCCTTCCAATATTAATGACATCAATGTAATCAATTCAAAGTTAGAAAGAATCAAGAATCCAAAAATCTAGTTGCATTCTTTTTCTGTGCAAGGATGAACCTCAATTAGTAGTTCCTCTGTCTATTGAAAGTATTCCGATTGTATCGACATCTTCTACTAAAATATTAGGCGTTATCATTGATAACAAACTCACATATCATCTTCAAATCAGCGCTTTGACTAAAAACTGTTTTTATAAACTTAGAATGATACGGTCCTTAGTTTCTCTGTTAGATTCTCACTCTCTCAACTTTGTGATTCATTCCCTAGTCATTTCAAAAATTGATTACTGTAATTCATTATATAAAGGAATTTGTCAAAAAGATATCAGACAATTACAATTCATTCAAAACACTGCCATCAAAATTATTACCAAATCAAAAAAAATGACCATCTTACCCCATTATTAAGAAAGCACACTGGCTACCTATCCCTCACCGAATAACATATAAACTTGCTCTACTAACATTTAAAACACAGCAAACAAACGCTTTCATAGACAGACTTTTAATCCCTTATGATCCTCCAAGAACTCTTAGATCTGCCTCTCAACACACTCTTCATGCTCCCTCTTTAAAAACAATAGGTACAATAGGACCCCATAGACATCATATACCTAGATTTCCAAAAAGCTTTTGACAAGGTGCCTCATGAACGTCTACTCCAGAAGCTGAAGAACCATAGGGTGGAAGGAGACGTACATAGATGGATCAGAAACTGGTTGGCGGATAGGAAACAGGGTAGGAGTAAAGGGCCACTACTCGGACTGGAGGAGGGTCACGAGTGGTGTTCCGCAGGGCTCGGTGCTCGGGCCGCTGCTATTTAATATATTCATAAATGATCTAGAAGCAGGGACAAAGTGTGAGATAATAAAATTTGCAGACGACACCAAACTATTTAGTGGAGCTCGGACTAAAGAGGACTGCGAAGAATTGCAAAGGGACTTGAACAAACTAGGGGAATGGGCGACGAGATGGCAGATGAAGTTCAACGTTAAGAAATGTAAAGTATTACATGTGGGAAGCAGGAACCTGAGGCACAGCTACACGATGGGAGGGATCTTATTGAATGAGAGTACCCAAGAAAGGGACTTGGGGGTAATGGTGGACATGACAATGAAACCGACGGCACAGTGAGCAGCGGCCGCCAAGAGAGCGTATAGAATGCTAGGTATAATCAAGAAGGGTATTACAACCAGAACGAAAGAAGTTATCTTGCCGTTGTATCGGACGATGGTGTGCCCGCATCTGGAGTACTGCGTCCAGTACTGCTCGCCGTACCTTAAGAAGGATATGGCGCTACTCGAGAGGGTTCAGAGGAGAGCGACACGTCTGATAAAAGAGATGGAAGACCTTTCATACGCTGAGAGATTGGAGAAACTGGGTCTCTTTTCCCTGGAGAAGAGGAGACTTAGAGGGGATATGATAGATACTTACAAGATCATGAAGGGCATAGAGAGAGTAGAGAGGGACAGATTCTTCAAACTTTCAAAAAATAAAAGAACAAGAGGGCATTCGGAAGAGTAGAAAGGGGACTGATTCAAAATGAATGCTAGGAAGTTCTTTTTTACCCAACATGTGGTGGACACCTGGAATGCGCTTCCAGATGACGTAATAGGGCAGAGTACGGTACTGGGGAGGAAAGGATTGTTGCCATCCCAGGCAGTGGGTTTTGCCCCGCGTATTCAGTGGTGGGGTAGTGGGCCTTGTTGGGCGTTTGTCACCACGTGGAGCACACTACCTGACCAGCACGCTTATTGCTAGAATAGTCACAGCCGCAGCTCTGACTAAAGCTGCAGTGTTCAGCCCCAAAGACTGTTTGTGTTTTGAGAGTTTTTCTTTTGTATGAACTGAGTATTGGCTGAGGTAACAGCCTAGTTTTGAGAAAGACTTGTGCTTGGTGAATTGGAGAACTATATTTTGGGACATTTCTACTTTGGGACAGTTTGCTGTTTATATTTTTTTTTTTAATTATTATTTTTTGGGACTATTCGCTAACGCAGAAACATCCTGACAGACTTTATGTTTATTTCAAATGAAAGAATAAACCCCAAGTTTTGCATAAGAAGCCTGACTTACCTGGTGTGGCAGTGTTTTTCTTCTGTCCATTTCATTGTGCAGCCCTCCGCGGCTCACAAGAGCAAAATTTTCTTGTTCCAGTCGCTCAGGGCCCATTGTCCTGAGACAGCTGGTGACAAAGGGTTTAGATAGAAGATTACTGCACAGGTCCTGAACCTGTTGGGCCGCCGCGTGAGCGGACTGCTGGGCATGATGGACCTCAGGTCTGACCCAGCAGAGGCATTGCTTATTTTATGTTAAGCTTCTATATTTTTAATCACAGCACCTATGACCTGGGACTCCCTTCCAATGCATATTGAACAGAACAAAAGATAGACAAATTCAAGGGAAGCTTAAAATTCTTCTTTTTTAAAGACGCCTACGAGTGACCTATTCAATTCATTGCTATGACATCTTTCTACTAACCTCCGTGTTTTCTCTCCCTTCTTGTTTTTTTCCATCATTGTTCTCTTTTCTTTCTCATCATTGTAGTTCTCCCTCTTTACCTAATGTTTCATAATATGTACCTTAGACTACTATGTTATGTTTTAGTTTGTCATTTTGTTACTGGATGTTCGTTGCCCCATTTTATGTTTTATTTTATTGTACAACGCTTAGAATTTTATGATCTAGTGTTTTATCAAATTTTTAATAAACTATGAAACTATGTGGCATGGAGTTGGAGAGGGGTGATAGAAGGAGAAATGGGCAGTAGTGAAAATTGATCTGGGGAATGAGAGAGGAAGAAAAGTTGGACCCGTGGAGGGACAGAGAGAGATGTTGGTTGAGGAGAGGAAGCACGCAGGAGGCAGAAAGAATTATTGGATGCACAGTCAGAAGGAAGTGCAACCAGAGACTCATGAAATCACCAGACAACAAAGGTAGGAAAAATGATTTTATTTTCAATTTAGTGATCAAAATGTGTCAGTTTTGAGAATTTATATCTGCTGTCTATATTTTGCAGTATATTTGTCTATTTTTCTATAGTTGTTACTGAGGTGACATTGTATATTTTAAAGTCATCTGCCTTGACATCTTTGAAAAAATCTGAATATAAATGATAATTAACATTTTCTCTGCGTACAGTGTGGTTTGTGTTTTTTTAATTTTGTGGTTACCATTATGTATTAATAAGATTATATTGTGTGTGTGTGTATATGAAAAATGGATAGAAGAAATTGCATTACAATTAGTATTATGGGGGTGGAGTCAGGGGCGGAGTTTGGGCAGGGGTACTCGGTTGGTATTTGTTAGGCTTAGGGGGGTACTTGGCTTGAAAAGGTTGAGAAACACTGGTCTCTTTAGGAGTAGAAAAGAAACCTCCACTCTTTCATGTGCGCAGTGCTGCACATTGCTACTGCTGTTTTAAAATGGCTGCCAAGATTTCCTATGAGAGGTCCCAGCAACCATATTGAGATTGGCACCAGCTTTCAACTCCTAACTCCTCACATCCTTAACCTTATATGTTATGTCTATCTGTCCAAGTTAGATTGCAAGCTCTTCTGAGAAGGGACCGTCTATTAAATGTCAAAATGTATAGCGCTGCATACATCTTTCAGCGCTATATAAGTGATAAATAGTAGTAGCATCCTTCTAGCTTTTGCCGTCACCTTTTTGGCCACCTTAAGATCATCACATAGAATCACACCCAAGTCCCGCTCTTTTGTCATGCAGATAAGTTCTTCACCCCCTAAACTGTACTGTCCTCTGGTTTTTGAAGCCCAAATGCATGACCTTGCATTTCTTAGCATTAAATTTTAGCTGCCAAATTTCAGACCATTCTTCAAGCTTCGCAAGAATAATTTGTCAGTTCACTTTTTGACTCTACAGAAGCCTCATATCATCTAATTTTTCCTTTCTAACTTTTGTGAGAAATGGATCAGCAGTGTACAAAGAAACTCTGGAAAATGTTTGACATGGTAAAGTATAAATTTATTTTCTTCCTGGCCAGAAAAGGTGTCCAATTTGCACAAAAATGGCAAGGTACACTTTAGTTAGTATATACTTTTCAGTCCCTCCTACCTGTCTGCTCATTGGTCAGAGCAAAGACAGTTCACAACCTATCAGATACTTTCTCTGCCTCTTCTAGTCTCTCCACCCCTAATTACTTCTCCCATCACATTTATTTCTTAGACCTCCAACCATATTTACAGTTGCCCGTTTTTGGACACTTATCCCCTCATATGCTCACCCTTCATCTGACATGCTCAGATCAGCTTTTTGAACAATAGTCCTTATGGTTAGTTATGCTGACTCCTCTAATTTAATGTTCACTTGACTGCAGGCATTGTATTTAGTAACAAATACTTTGTCCCAGGAATGCCTCCCTCCCTTCCTCTGATTCAGCAATAATCCCTATTTCTATATTCACAGTGTTAAACAATTCCCTCTGCTGGAATTTATGTTATTACCTTCCATATTAATTAACATCTTTAATCTGTATTTTATTCAATTTTCATTACCACTCATCTTGTTTGTGTGTGTGTGTGTGTATATATATACCGTATTTGCCGGCGTATAAGACGACCCCCCAACTTTTACAGTTAAAATATAGAGTTTGTTATATACTCGCCATATAAGACTACCCCTTCTTCCGCACACCTTCTGCACAACAAATAAAACTTAAAAGAACATCAGAATTTATTTCAACAATTTTAATTAATTCACTAAAGCTGAATAGAACAATAAACCCATGGGAGCTGCCATGCTATTTGTTTTCTAAACTGTTAACCAAACTGAAACTGTCAATGATAGAAGGAAGATAACACATAGAGGGAGAGAGCAAGTGCCGGGCAAGTCCCTAGCAAGTTTGCTGGCATGACAGTTTCCCTTTAAAAGCCTTCAAAAGCCTCCTGTTCGCCCCCGCAACTTCCTTAAGGGCTAGACTCCACACACGGCCGCATGTGCGAGAGACGTAGTAAAGAGAAAAGGAGTGGGGCCAGAGCGCCGCTGCTTCCCGCTGCGCAGGATGAAGGAGCTGGCACCCTTGTCACACTGATGTCCCGCCATGGCCCCGCTGATGTCCCGGCAGGTTTACTAGTACCGTAAGCACCGTAAGGAGGTAAGGAAGGAGATGTTAGGGCATGTAAACAGTACCCGGCGTATAAGACGACCCCCGACTTTGGGGAGGATTTTAAGGTACTGAAAAGTCGTCTTATACGCCGGCAAATACGGTATATATATATATATATAGTAAAACTTTGCGAGTAACATGGTTTGCAAATGTTTTGCAAAATGAGCAAAAACGTTTGATAAAATTTTAACTTGATCAACGAGCATTGTCTTGCAAGACGAGCATTTCGACGCACGCCACGTCATCACAGTACGCACAACATACGTGCATTGCTGAGCACATCTGAACGCTGCAGTTAAGCATAATACAAGCATGCACAGCGTACACAATTTACCTGCAGTACAATATACCCTAGCCCAATACATCCTGGCTTTGCCTTCACTGTTGCACAGTCCCTGAACCCCTACTCATTGTGCCAGTGCCCAATTCCATCCCATTTGGCTCAAAGTCTACATAGTCCTACCCAATTCCCTGAATTCCCACCTAATCTCAATACGCTGTGGGAGCGTAGTGACGGTTCTAAACGAGCAAGATCTTTCAACACAAATATGTACAGTATATTTTCTATTAAAGTTTTTGGGTTGTACAACGAATCATCTGAGTTTCCTTTATTTCCTATGGGGAAATTTGCTTTTATATATGAGTGCTTTGGATTACAAGCAAGCTTCTGGAATGAATTATGCTCATAAACTGTATATATGTTACCTCCTTCTTGGAGTATTTGTTAATATTATATGACACTGCAACAATTAACACTATTAGAAATATATTAATATTTTCATTTCTCACACTTTGAAAATCTGAACAAAATAAGTTCAGAAGAATATTTTAAAACTACAGATCCCAGCTTCCACCATAGTCTACAATCTGTTATTTAAATAATTCTCAGGTCTTTAAAGGAAAAACCTGAGGAAAATAAGATTAGATATTCCTTTCAACTACATTCACTTTTCTCTAATCAACCTCTAAAACTTCTCAAATTAACCCCAAATAATTCTCTTTCATACCCACAAGCTCAGCAACATCTGCTTTATTTCAGAGACCAGTCCCAACTGCCAACAGACTTCTTTTAGAACTCAACGCGTTCCATTCTATCATGGAACGTTCACCCTACATTCCAAGAACACACATTCACACACAACAGCCTTACTTGCCTTTTCCCAGATACCTGCCCTCAAAACTACCTGAGTCCAATTACAACTCAGGGGTTTGCAAAATCTCAGCTACAGCCATGCATTGCTAAGACTGCTCCCTGCCTGCTTCCCTCTCATGCCTCCATACACGAGAGCAGCTAAACCCTGCTCCTGGTCCCCCCTCTCACACATTACTGGGGCCCTCCTTAAATCAGGAGATGTGATATTCGTGCCTCCTGACAACTGGGCATTGCTCCTGTGCATGCATGCACCTAACCAATGTAAGGATTTGCCAGGCCACAAGGTACCCTCCTGGACCCTGGTCTCCCATAGACAGGGTCCCAACACCTCAGTGGCCCTGGGGACACTAACCAGCCTCCCCCTCCCCCCCTTTTACAGTTCCGTTAGGCCTCCTAGCCATCCCAGCCCAGCCAGCTCCTTTGACTCACCTGGATTCTTATTCAGGACTTGGCCTTTGCCTGACCAGGTACCCAGTAGCTTTCTGCCGCCTTCTGCAGCTCTTCAAGGCCTCCCTGTGGCCCTTCAGTGTGCGCTGGTACATGCCCATTACTGGCATGCCAGTTAGGACTCTTCTCTCTAGTCTTCCTGCTTCTGCGTAGGCCTGGCAATGCGCACATGTGCCTACAGCCCTCCTGCTTCCAGCAGCTAGCAAATCATCTCATCACCGTGCTGCTGGGAGAAAGAAGATTACTGCTGCTGGGGATCAAAACAAACAAACAAAAAAACCAAAACAGCAGGTGTCTCTGGGTCACGACAGACTCCCCACCGCCTTTTCAGGCTCTGTTGCCAGCTTCCTCCCTCTAAGGTGGGCTTTTAATTTTACGCTGGTTACAGTGGCAAACCCAGCATCTGTGTGTTCACAGATCCTCATACTTATATGTATGACAGAAGAGCGGGACTTGTGTGGGATTGTATGTGATGATCTTAAGGTAGCCAAACAGGTTGAAAAGGTGATAGCGAAAGCTAGAAGGATGCCAGGCTGCATAGGAAAAGGTATGGCCAGTAGGAAAAAGAAGGTATTTATGCCCCTGTATATGACACTGGTGAGACCTCATCTAGAATATTGTGTACAATTCTGGAGATCGCACCTTCAAAAAGATTAAAAAAAAAAAAAAAAAGAAAGGATGGGGTCGGTCCAGAGGAAGGCTAAAATGGTGCGTGGTCTTCATCATAAGGCGTATACAGATCTCAATCTGTATACTTTGGAGGAAAGGCAGGAGAGGGGGGAGATTTGATAGAGACATTTAAATACTTATGTGGTTTATATGCGCACGAGTCAAGTCTCTTTCATTTGAAAGGAAGCTCTGAAATGAGAGGGTATTGGATGAAGTTTAGAGGTGATTGGCTCAGAAGTAATCTAAGGAAATACCGTATTTTTCGCTCGCTTTAAGGCAGTCCAAGTGCTGGGAAAATAGGCGAAGCCACAATCTCTTTACCAGAGAACTAAGCCCCATCCCCCTTCCTAGGAAAGAGGGGTGTGTGGCTATGAGAAACATAAGCCGAGAGCTCTGAACCAGAAATGGAGGCAGACCCTGGAGGAGCAGAGCATTTCTGAGCCATGGCGGGGCAGAGAGATAGAATTGCCAGAAGGAGAGAAACAGTCTTTTCCTCCAGCCTCTGAGAGCCCAGAACCCTTGGAAGCAATGGACACAGTAGAATTGCCAGCAGAGCCAGGTATCCAGAGTTTGTGGAAGTGGAACCATGAGAATGTGAGTGTGTAACTTTGGCCATTTAGGTGGAGAAGTTATTTTGCTGTGCTATAAAAGGAAGTTGCTTTCAATGAAGACTAAGGCTCCGATTCACTAATGCCAGCGATCGTCGCTAAACGTGTTATCACAGGTTTGGCAACAATCGCTGCTAACAAACCCCTTTCACAAAACGGCCCACTGTGTTTTTCCCCTCGATCGCCCATTTTCTGATCCAACCATGCAAATTAGTAAAACCCGATGCAAAATAGTCAAGCGATTGATTCACTTACATTTGCTTGGCTATTTTGCATCGGGTTTTACGATCCTAAAACCCGATTGCTATAGACCTGTTGGTAACTGTTATCAACTAAACTAAAACTTAGCTTTATATACCGGGTCATCAACCAGAGGAAACTCAATTCGGTTATCAATAATTAAAAAAGGAATACTAAAAGAAAACCAACAGGAAATTACAAAGGATTAATTTTCAGTGTTTAGCAAATAAAGTTTTAAAGATTTGCGGAAGAATTGAAAAGGACTAGGGCTTCTCAAAATTAAAGGGAGTTCATTCCATAGTTGAAAAAATTTGAAAGTCAAAGAATTGCTAAAGTTCTTGACTCCTTTAATCTCTTTTCTGGAAGGGAGGGAGAGTTTGAATTGTTGAATACCTCTTGCACAGGAAAATCTGTAAACGTCCCATAGCAGAGGAACAAGAAGAGTAAAAATACCATGTAAAATTTTGAAAGTGATGCATGCACATTTAAATTGAACCCTGAAATAAACTGGGAGCCAATGAAGGCTCAAAAGCAAAGGAGTCGCGTGGTCAAATTTGCTTTTTCCGAAGATCAACTTTACAGCGGTATTCTGAATCAATTGTAATCTTTGAAGACAGATCTTTGTGATGCCGAAATAAATAGCATTACAATAATCTAGCCAAGATAACATGATTAATTGAATCAGAACAGAAAAATGTCATTGATGGAAAAGAGATCTAACCTTCTTCAGCATTCATAAACTAAAAAAGCATTTCTTAACCAGAGAATTTATTTGATCCTTAAAGGTAAGAGAGGAGTCAAAAGGGATTCCCAATATCTTAGAGGAGAACTCTGCCTGGTTTTTTTTTTTTTGGGGGGGGGGTTCATTTTTTTTGCAATGGCACACAGGCAAAATATCTGGCCAATAAAAGAAAATTTTTTTAAAAAAGCCTTCTTAGAGCACCCCCTCCCTCCTTTCTAGAGAATGACATGGGGAAAAAAATTTGTCCCCCCATCTCCACCCCGTCCCCATGAGCTCGGTCCCCATCCTGTCCCTGCAAGCTCGGTCACCGTCCCTGCAAACCATCTGATCCTATCCACACAAGCCTTGAATAGTTTTAAACTGAACTTATTTTCTTAAAGTATAAAAAGAAACAATATTCTGTACAATTGTCATTTTATAAATCAAAGTTTTGGCTGCTGAACTAGAGAAAGATGTTCAGCTGGCAGGGCTTTATTTATAAATTTTTATCAACACAACTAATGTACTACTTTATCCTAAATTAAAAAAAAAAAAAGAAAAGAAATAGAATTTTTTTTTTTTCTACCTTTGTTGTCTGGTTTCTGTTTTCTCATCTTCTCCTCATTCAATTCCTTCCATTCACAGTCTGCCTCCTCTCTGCATCTTCCATTTGCTCTATTACTGTGCCTCCCCCTTCCATCTCTCCCTCCCCGCCAATTGGTCTGGCACCCATCTTCTTCCCTCCACTCTCCCCATAGTCTGGCATCTCTGTCTTCTTCCCTTCCAGCATCTTCTCCCCACTCTCTGTTCTCCATTTCCCTTCAGAGTCTTCTCCCCACTCTCTGTTCCCCATTTCCCTTCAGCGTCTTCTCCCCACTCTCTGTTCCCCATTTCCCTTCAGTGTCTCTTTCCAATTTCCCTTCAGCATCTTTTCCCTGCTCTCTGTTCCCCTTCAACATCTTCTCCCTGCTCTCTGTTCCCCTTCAGCATCTTCTCCCCGCCCTCTCTTCCCCTTCAGCGTCTGTTCCTTTCTACCCCCTTTGTTCCCCATTTCCCTTCAGCGTCTTCTCCCCTCTCTTCCCCATTTCCCTTCGGTGTATGTTTCTTTCCACCCCCCCTCCACCTCTCTTCAGTGTCTGTTCCTGTCCACCACCCCCTTCAGCGTCTGTTCCTTCGCTTCCTTTCCACCCATTTCCCTCCCTCCACCCCCCTTCAACACCCCTTGCGAGATCTGAGTATTTCCCTCCCTTTCCCTTACCTTTGTGACGCAATTTAATTTGTTCAAAGCAGCCAGAGCCTGAAGTCATGTTTGTCGGTGGCAGTTTCTCCTCTGACGCAACCGTGCTTTGAACAACTTAAATTAAAATCCGCCATGAAGATAAGGGGAATGGAGAGAAAGAGGGAGCTAATAATAATAATAATAATTTTATTCTTATATATATATATATACCGCCAAAGCCGTAGTAGTTCGAGGTGGTTTACAACAAAGAAGGGCTGGACAATCAGCGAATATAGGTACAGTCAGCGAATATAGGTACAATATAGGTGAGCAGGATACAGAGGTAAGGCATAAGAGAACTTGGGAAACAAGCGATAAGGCATAAGAGGTCTTAGGTTACAAATTGGTTAAACAGGTTTGTTTTTACTAATTTTCTGAAATTTAGGAAGTGCGAGATAATCTTACCCAGCCAATCGTTCAGTTGACCTGCTTGGAAGACAAGTGTTCTGTTCAGGTATCTTTTGTAACGGCAAGCCTTTAGTGTTGGATGGTTAAACAGATGAACTCTGTGTGTGGGTCTGGATGAACAATCTAAGATAAAATGGGGAACCAAGAACATGGGGGCTGAACCAAGAATGGATTTGAAACAGAGACAGGCAAACTTGAACAGCACTCTTGCTTCCAGGGGCAGCCAGTGGAGTTTTTGGTAGTGGGGAGTTATGTGTTCCTATTTGGGGGCAATTAGGTAGGTAGGAAGGAGAGAGGGAGAGAGAAGCGACGGCAATCGGTAGGTAGGAAGGAGGGAGGGGTCTGCACGCGATTGGTGACCGCACGCATTCCCTCCCTTAATTGTAGAGACAAGGGGTGGTGGATGGCTGTGTCCCCATACCCGCGGTGAGCACTTTATTTTTCCCACCGTTTTGGCGGGTTACTTGCGGCTAGCCGCAGGTAATAGCCACCGTGTCATTCTCTACTCCCTTTCTCCCCCCCAAAAATGGTGTTCACCTACCCGATGCTAATGATATTGAATGCAACGTCACCCACAGCTGCAACAGAGAGGCAGAAAAATAAACTGAAGAAAGAAAAATGGAAGAAGAAGCAACAGAACTTGGGCCAACAAAATTAGAAAAATAAAATAACCAGACAACAATGATAGGAAAAGTAATTTTATATTTTGTGATTAGAATGTCCATTTCAAAAATATCTGCTCAAGGGTATTCTGTTGAAATTTGTTCAGCTTAGGAAGTACTTGACTTGAATAAATTGAGGCACTGCCATAAAGCATTTGTCCTAAATGATGGTGCTGGCCCTGAATCCTGAATGTAAGCTGGAAGTGATAGGTTTATCACTGTTCACTGCTAGAGCTGTTACTGATAGGGACAAATTCTCAATCGATGTTGACATTTGGTCCTGTTACTCCCTCCCCCCCAAAAAAAAAAAAAAGTTTTAGCTATGTCACTGTTCTAAATAGTTGACTTGGCATGGAAGTCACTATGGGAAAGAACAACATATGAGGTAATAATTTGGGACTGGAACTTGTATACCACCTTTAGTTTCAAAATATATGTATTAGATAACTGCTGTCTCCAATCCCCCCCCCTCAAAATTTTACTTCTGCTCTTAGATAACACTTGTGTGTGTTCTTATATGGAGAAGTGATACAGAGATAAAGAGCTGAAATCTCAAGATCTCCTACTATCTACTGTAAATTAATAGTACCTGCCTAAACGATCCTAAACAAAAAAAGATGCAGGCTGCTTTAAAAAATAGTTTTTACTGAAAAATAAATTCTTCAGCTACATTACTGGGACCTCCCTTTCCCTTGTATTAGGAGGTGGGGTGAAAGAAGCAGACAGCCCAGTTCATGGACTCCTTGTCTTTAGTATGTCACTTAAATGATGACTCCAAAAAATCAATTCGGGGAATATAGCACTGATATTAAGTGGATCCAATGGTGGATAATGATCTATATGTTACCGATCCCCTTCTTTTTTATTTATATCAATATTTTTAAATTTAAACTACCTTAGAAGTGCTTAGAACCCTTAGAACAGTAGAGAACCCACAAACGGAGACAAGCCCCAAAATGCAGACCCCCTAGTCAATCACAGCACTCCAACCAGTAATAAGGAATCTTTTTTTTTGTTGTTGTTTTTAGGTTTTTATGTCCATTTTTAAAGTGCTAAGTGCTCCCACGTGCATACAACTTCAAATATATTTTCAAAATTAGTATCCAATGTCCCAATCTTGGTGAAACAAAAAGGTTTTCTGCGATAGTAATGTCGAGTAATGCCATGGAACCTATTTTTACAACTAATTGCAAATAGCATTATTTCAGTAAATAAATGTTTTTTATGTATTTATTGTAGGTAAAGTGGAGTCTTCTTGGTCATAGCAAGGAGTGGTGGGTTCTCTGAAGCAGCTCACATGGGTGAAATGCATTAGAACAGTTCTTCAACCGCCGGTCTGTAGAAATTTTCTGCCAGTCTAGAAGAAAGTGTTCTTCAGCTGCCGGTCCATGGTGTGATCAATGCGGCGTCTTCGGGCCGGCTCCCTGAGTGCTGCAGTGCACAAAGCCATGGGAAAAGGCTCCTATGCACGTCCTGCGCCTGAACCGGAAGCCTTCTCTCTGACATCGCAACTTCAGAGGGAAGGCTTCCAGATGAAGTGCGGGACACTCGTGGGGAGCCACTGCCCACAGCTTTGTGCAATGCAGCACTCAGGATCTGGTGACGAAAGCCAGGTGCTCTGTGTTCAATGCAGAGATCGTGGCCTACCCCTGGCAGCCACTGACTGAGCCGGGCACTAAGGCTCCTTCGACCCACACGCGTTCCCCTCGCCATATCAAAGCATGAATAGCAATTTTCATTTTTGATTAGTGGGAGGTTAAAGGAAGGGGCCAGACTGTGCACAACTCAGGCTGCTGGTCACCTCGGCCCCAGAAGTTCATAGGAGGCAGCTGCTGGGTTCTTGAGCTCCCTCTCCCCCAGTATGGAGTAAACTCGACTGGCCAGGGAGGGGGGTCATTTTCATTGGGTTTAGCACCCCTCCAGTAATTTGGAATAGTGGCTTTTAAGCATGTTAGAGCTGTGGCTATCCCCCCCCCCAAAGTATTTTCACATGTTTTATATCCCGCTAATCCAAACTCACACCCTTGATCCCAAATACATTGACCACGGCTTTCTGATTTTTGTACAGGCGAGGATAGCGACCCAGCGATGACAGCTAGTGCAACTAGATAATAAGGAGGTGCAGCTAGCAAAGGGATAGAAGGGCCTTTGGGGGCTCCACTCACTCAGGTTGATTTCCCACACGTGATGGTGTGACCCTGAAAAATAAGATATATATATATTTTTTTTATCATGTGGAGAGTGGGTTTACGCTAGCATTTACCGGGTACATTTTGCCCAAGATAATTGGACTATAGATTTGATTTATGAGCTGATTACCCCTTGGACTGGCCCGAAGATAACACGGGGGGGTGGAGGTGGGGGCAGGCAAGAAGGCAAGACACAGCATGGAGGGAGAGAGACAACAGTGGTAGGGGTAATGCTTTTATTTTTTTATTTAGTGATTGATTTACATCTGCTGTCTGTTCAGGAAGAAATGCATTTGTTTCTTTTCCTCTGGGGTTGTATTGCTTGCAGTCTTGTGTCTTAGGGTTTGTTTGTAAATATTAGTACTTTTAGTTTTTGGTCCTGCATTTGCATGGGGTTATCTGTTTTCTGGTAGGAATGAATGTTGAAAAGCATAGTGTGCTTTGTGTATTTTTATTTTGTGGTTAACCATTATGTGTTGTTAATACGATTATATGTGTGTATGTATATATGAAAAATGAATGGAAAAAGTGGTGTTACAATTAGTACTATTTTGGGGCAGAGATAGGCACAACAGCCCAGTGTTCTTCAACTGCTGGTCTGCAGTCCGGTGCCGGTCCACAAAATAATTATTTTATTTCCACCGGTCCATAGGTGTGAAAAGGTTGAAGAACACTGCGTTAGAACCCAACATTACCATCACAGAAACCTTTTTTTGTTTTACCAAGAATGGGACATTGGATATTAATTTTGAAAATATATTTGAAGTTGTATGCAGGTGGGAGTACTTAGCACATTAAAAATGGACACAAAAACCTAAAAACAAAAATCAAAAAATGATTCCTTATTACCGGTTGGAGTGCTGTGATTGACCAGGGGCTTGTCCCCATTTGTGGGTCCTCTACCTTCCTTCTAAGGGTTCTAAGCACTGCTAAGGTAGTTTAAATTTTAAAAATACTGATCTAAATAAAAAAGAGGGGAGCGGTAGCGTAGAGATCATTATTCACATAAATGATGACGCCTTCCCAGCACGTTCAATGTATACTTGACAAGATTACAAAACCGTATTGTTCCTCAAGCGGGCTCCCTATCAACTACCTCCCTAGCGCTGAGGACCTCGCCCAACAAAACAGGAGCACTAACTAGTTTACCCAGCTTTTGCCTTATCATGCCCCCTCCCTCCCTCCCTCCGACTGCATAAATGTCACAGCCTCTTCGCAGAGCATGCGCCGTAGTTGCTGCGGAACCGGAAGCAGCTGCTGGTTTCCCACGGGCCGCGAGAGTTCTGCGTTGGTGCGCAGGCGCGCGAAAAAGGGCTGCGCTTTCTCCTGTCCCGGTTGACGTCGGCGCTTGGGGGCGAGGGGAGCCTCGTTCGTTAACGGTGATGTTTAAAACCCGTCTTTCGGGGTTGGGATGAAAAAAATGGCGCCTGTACCTTTAAAAAGGACCTAAAAGCTTATCTTTCAGCTTGCGGTGTTGCGTCTGCGTGTCAGCTGTTTAAGTCAACAGCAGGCGAGAGGGGCCAAAAGTTGGGCAGGTCGGGGCCCAGATACTTAACCCCTTCCCGAATCCGAGCCTTGCCTGACGCTTACGAGGAAACTGGCCTTTCCCGACTACGGCTCTTTCCCAAAGGATAGCATTACGTTATGAGTCGCTCTCGCCGCTTCCAATTTCTTGAAGAAAGTCCCTGACACCGGGGTACTACAGAGGAGTCCGCCCACCCATGCGTAGAGCCTGGGATCCTTAGGCCATCATGCCGGCTGTGGTTCCTAGGGACCTGTATCTCGGCGCCTCGTTGGGGGAGCTTAATAAGAAGGCCGAAGTAAAGCCAGAGAAAATAAGTACCAAGAAGTAGGTGCATCTTCTACTTTAGTGAAAAGCACGTTAAGCCTGACTGGTAATATGCTCTCAAGGTGATGCATTTGTTTTCTACATTTTTTGCCTTGATGTTACCAAAAGGGATAGCAAATATTATCATTTAGAAAAGTAATACAGTAAAACCTTGGTTTCTTGAGCATAATTCGTTCCAGAAGCATGCTTGTAAACAAAAGGCATTGCTTGTATGTCAAGTTTAACATTTACTCAAATGTTTTGCTTGTCTTGCAACAACAAGCAAAGAATCCAACAGAACAGCAGTCAAATGTTGAATCGAAGAACAAAAGCAAAAACTGCAGGGATGGTGTACAAGAGCCAAGTCTTTAATGAACAAATGTAAATATAGTCATCAAACAGTTTGTATCCAAAAGGGGTTGGTGAACTGGGATACAAACTGTTTTATGTTATCCAATTTAAAACTGAAATCATATATATATATACGCAGATGACATTACAATTATTATTCCCATAACCTCACTGACTCAAGAGACAGAACAGTTCATCTCATCTGTCCTTATTAATGGATTACACAATTTAAATTAAAACTGAATTCGAATAAAACTAAGTTCTTTTTGGCAAGTCCTAATAACAAGATCACGAATATCTCTTTTTTTAAATTTTCATTTATTTATTAAATTTTCCAATATAAGCAATATAAATTTACCCCTTCCTTAGACCAATGTTCTTCAACCACTGGTCCGTGGACTGGTGCTGGTCCACAGAAATTTTCTGCCGGTCCATCGGGACCAAGACAGTGTTCTTCAGCCGCCGGTCCACGGTGCGATCGACACGGCGTCTTCAGGCCAGCTCCCTGAGTGCTGCAGTGCACAAAGCTGTGGGAAAATGCTCTTACACGCATCCTGCACCTTAACTTGGAAGCCTTTTCTCCGATGTCACAATGTCAGAGGGAAGGCTTCCAGATGAGGCGCGGGACGCGCACAAGGAGCCGCTGCCCACACCTTTGTGCACTACAGTACTCAGAGAGCTGGCCCAAAGATGCCGCGTTGATCACACCATGGCCCTGCCCGAAAATAACACCGGAGTGGGGGAGGGGCAGGCCAGAAGGCAAGGCACAACATATAGGGAGAGACAACGGTAGGGGGAATGCTTTTATTTTTTAATTTAGTGATTTGATTTACATCTGTCTGTTTCAAGAAGAAATGCATTTGTTTCTTTTCCTCTGGGGTTGTACTGCTTGCAGAGTCTTGCATCTTAGGGTTTGTTTGTAAATATTAGTACTTTTAGTTTTTAGTCCTGCATTTGCATGGGGGGTTATTTGTTTTCTGGTAGGAATGAATGTTGAAAAGCATACAGTGTGTTTTGTGTATTTAATTTTGTGGTTAACCATTATGTGTTGTTAATACGATTTTATTGTGTGTGTGTGTGTATATATATATATGTATATATATATATACACACACACATATATATATATATATATACACACACACACATATATATATATACATATGTGTATATATATATATATATATATATATATATATATATGTATATATATATATATATATATATATATATATATATATATATATATACACACACACATACAAATAGCCCCCATAATAGTACTAATTGTAACACTATTTGTTATACATTTTTCATATATATATATGGGCTAAGTCGTGGGACAGACCCCACCCAACTCCACCCCAGACCCTACCCCCATAATAGTACTAATTGTAACACTATTTTTCTATATATTTTTCATATATATATATATATATATATATATATATATCTTTTTGAGGAATCTTTTTATTTGGAAGATAATAGATTTATTCAATGGAGGAATATTGTTAGGGGAAATTTTTAAATTCTCAATTAAGTATCTTTTAAGGAAATCTGTAGACAGTATTCCTGGAGATAATGGAAAATTCAAGATACGAAGATTTAGGGCTCCTTTTATCAAGCTGCGGTAGAGGTTTAACGTGCGGAATACCACGCGTTAAACCGCCTGCCACGCTAGTCGCTAACACCTCCATTGACAAGGCATTAGTTTTTAGGCTTGCCGCGGGGGTTAGCGCGTGATGAAATGTCCGACGCGCTAACCCCCGTAGCGCACCTTGATAAAAGGAGCCCTTAATCTTCGGTTGTAGTTTTCAATTTGTTTTAATTTATTATGTATAGAGGAATTGGATTACAGGAATTTATATTTTATATATAAATATATATAAATAAGCAAAGTCTTGCAATACGAGTACATACAGCATATACGTGTTGCATCATCACAACTGAGCCGATGGTTCTTCTCTCTCTGACGCTGTTCTAAATGAGTGAGGTATTGCAATACGAGTATGTATAGTATTTTGTATTAAAAATTTTGGGTTGTGAAACGAATCATCCGAGTTTCCATTATTTCCTATGGGGAAATTTGTTTCGATATACGAGTGCTTTGGATTACAAGCATGCTTCTGCAATGAATTATGCTCGAGGGAGGTGGGTATTTCTTTGTATGGTTCTATTCCCTTATGAAATGTTGGTTGGGTGGATGTTTTTTTTATTCTTGTATGGATTTTCATTGATTATAAATCCATATATGATTAATATTATTTGTATAGATACTGAATTGCATTTTTGTTGGTTTTGAAGCTCAAAGATTTACCCCCCCCCCCCAAAAAAAAAAATATATATATTTTAAAAGTCATTAACTGTTTTCAATGGTCTGGTCCCATATTCTTCTTGGAAGCCCGAGAGGTGAAATGAGTGATATAGTAGGGTAGCTCGAAGAGGCAGTGCCTGATGAAACAATAAAGAAGGAAAATTTTTTTGAATTGAGTCCTATTAGATTAGATAGCTACACAACGCTAGGTTTCACATTGAATCCATCACCCAGCAAAAGGTTTAAGGCAATAATGTGCAGTGGTAGCCAAAGAAAGCAAACAGAATACTAGGCATTAGGAAAGGAATAGAATGAAAACTGAGAATATTATGTCTTTGTATCACTTCATGGTGTGTAACAGTACCTCTTTGTGTGTTGTGTGGAGTTCTGGGTCACCACGTCTCAAAAAAAGATATACGTAGAATTAGACAGAGAAGGGTGACTTGAAAGTAAGAATAGCCATATTGGGTCAGACCAATGGTCTATCTAGCCTAGTGTCCTGTTTCTAACAGTGACCAATCCAGGTTACAATACATAGTAGAAGCCCAAATAATAGCAACATTTCATGCTACTGATCCAGGGCAAGCAGTGAATTATCTATAGGCGCCTAATTTCCGTTTTTGTTATTCCTTTTATAAGGCGTTACCTATCGAGCACAGAATCGCATATAAACTTCTGCTATTAACCTTTAAAACCCTCGAAACTAAACAACTGGAATTTATTAATAGACTGCTGATTCCATATTGACCTCAAAGAAGTCTTCGGTCAGTCTCCCAAAATAAAATTTACTTGTAATTCCATCTTTAAGACCTTTCGCGCTTATTTTCTTGGTTATGGCACCGTCTTTATGGAACTCTACTCCCATCCATTTAAGTGAAGCTTCCTCCTTAAAGTACTTCAAATCCAGCTTAAAAGCATTTTTGTTTAAAGATGCCTTTGAGCTTTAACCGTCCTTGTAAGGACAAGTGTGGGATGAACACAGAGGATCTCTAATCAGAAAATAATGGGTATACATTGCAGGAACTAAGGCCAGTACTGGGCAGGCTTGCACGGCCTGTGTCCTGTATATGGACATTCAGTTGAGGATTTTGATGGCTGGGATGGTTAAGATGGGCTGGAGTGAGCTTTGATGGAGACTCCAGTAGATGGAACCTAAGCACACTTCTGGGCAAGGCTCTGGGTTTCTGCCCCAGAAATATCTAAGAAAAAGGACCATTGAAACTAAATTAATTTATATAGCATGTATGGTTGGGCAGACTGGATGGACTACTCGGGTCTTTATCTGCCGTCATTTACT
The DNA here is from genome assembly GCF_902459505.1 of Geotrypetes seraphini. Taxonomy (NCBI): domain Eukaryota; kingdom Metazoa; phylum Chordata; class Amphibia; order Gymnophiona; family Dermophiidae; genus Geotrypetes; species Geotrypetes seraphini. The sequence continues at coordinate 23,719,493 of NC_047097.1, read as the reverse complement.
ATGTTACTATGAGTTTTCCCTTTTCCCATTTTTCAAATAATTCGATTCTTCTTTTTTTACTTAAAGAATTTGTTTCCCCTACTGTATTTCCTTTTTTCCTGTTCTTTCTTTAGTTCTACCCTGATTCCTTTTGTTCCTGTTTTTGTTTAGTAATTTTATTTTGTCCTGTTATGAATCTGTGGTTTAAATGTGGGTTTTTTTGTCTTGTTACTTTTACTGTAATGTCTTTTTATTGCTCTGTAAACTGCTAAGATGTTTTGATTTGGCGGTATAACAAATTTTTAATAAACTTGGAAACTTCTTGATTCTTGTGAATACAGTTGATAGAACTGATTAACACAAGAAGATGCTTATTTTGTCATCAACACAACATCAGAGGATTACAAAACATTTAAGAATATCTTTTGAACACAAATTCAAGGCTGTGATAAACCACTTGCATTTGGAATACAGGGGTATTCTCTGGACATTGGGTGTATGTGTGTATGAGTAGCATCAATGATTGTAGTATGATTATTTTATAAATATAAGTATATTAAAATTTCACTATTTAAAATTTTGTGAGCTTATGGCAGATTGTTATTAATACTTAACAGACTCCTTTTTTAATGAATGCATATTCATTAATAATAATAATAATTATTATTTTTATTTTTTAATGAATGCATATTCATTAGGGATATCTTGATAACCTGAATGATTGGGGGCCCTCCAGGACAGGTTTGAGAAGCATTGCAGTCTAAGACATACTGATTTCAGTTTAAAATAGGTCCAATTAGCAGTAGGTCGCAAACATTTTTTTATCATAGGCCCATAGGCTTCCTTTTCTTTCTATCTTTTTCCATGGCCATTTCTTTTCAACTGAAGTTAATACTTGTTAAGGGCATTCTGTGTCGCGTCAATTTCTCTAACCACTTGACGTATGGAAAATTTAAATTTTGCTATTCAACTTTCTATTAAAAACAAACTCATAATGAAAAAGTGTGAATTTAATGATATTTATTTAAGACTTTTATATATTGCCTAATATCTAAGTGGTTTCCAATATAAAACATTCATAAAAGATCTGTCATAAAACACAAAAACATACATAGACAACCACTCTTCTCATTCATATATAATGGCTGTATGCCAAAGACAGTATGGGAATGTTTTGTCCACATTGCATGTAGGCATCAACAAAAAGTTGTCTTTAAAAACTTCTTAAATTGAGCACAGTCTGTGCATAATTGCAAATATCCCTGCAAATTATTCCACAAGTGTACGCCAGCAATACAAAACATTTTAGTTTTTAAATTACATAGCGCACCCCTGTTTCCTTGAGAGCTGTTAATCTCATTCCTCCCTCAAATCTCAGTCTTTCCAGGTCTGTAGATCTCTCACAATGCCCCAAAACATGCTGGGGCTGATTTAAATAATACCTGGTGGACCAGGGGCAAAACTTTGTACTGTACCCTTTGTTTTATTGGTAGCCAACAAAGCTTTAAAACAGGCGAGAGATAATAATACTAATAACTATTTATATCCCGTCGTACCTTTTCAGTCCAAAACGGTATTCAGTAAAGTGGAAACACAATGTGGATACCGCATGTATCGATACAAGTATAGAGAACAGGGAGATTACAGCATTGGTTTAGTGGGAGAGAGTGAGAAGAAGGTGGGTTGCAAAGGTAGGAGGAGGTGTGTGTTGGGAGTGTAGTTAGATTAGATGGGAGTTTGAAGGATTAGATAAACTTGTTGAATAAGGGTTTTCAGAGTATTTCTGAAGGATTGGTATGATGGAGAATTCAGGAGAAGGGCACTTAGGGTGTTGTTCCAGATGCCTGCCAGAAAGGATAGTGTCCTGTCAAGGAATTTTTTGTATCAACATCCCTTGGGAGTGATGAATGAAAATAGAAGTGTTTTGTGTATCAGTAATCGGCCTAGCTACCAAGTTCGTATTATTCTGATAGAAAAAGTGTTAACTTGTTGCTGGTATTTATATGTACAATGATCATTTATTATGCAATTTCTGCTTATTGTCTAGCTATGTGAAGAGTGCCTGTACAGTCTTTAAGAAAGCAGAAGAATGCCGGTTGGACAGGGATGAAGAGAAGGCCTATATTTTCTACATGAAATATTTGTTTTTATTTGACCTTATCAAAACAAGGCCTGATTTCAAGCAGCATCAGGTACAGTTGCATTTATGGATCTAATTTTATACTGGAGCAAAATCAAGCGAGCTGCTGCCTTTCAATATATTGTGTTAGCTGAAAGTAATCTGTGGTAAGGCAACACTTTCTACTCTCATTCTAACCGCTATGAGCATGCGTGATCCAAAAACATCAGATCTTAAAATATTTTTTGATATTTTTCTGTGGTTGAGTGGAAATAAGGGACCTTAACAAATTTGTCAGTGATTCTTTTTCTTTGGACTAACAATGTACAAGTATTTTTGGCAAGTTTTCAAGAGTTGTCCTCTCCATCAGGTCAGTTGAGAAATGGTGTTGCAGGTTTATGTTGAGAAATCGAACTCCTGAGAGAATTATGAATTAATGAGACTAAAGTTTTATATGACCTTTTAATAATCCTGAGTGTTCTGTCACAGATCAATATTAATGCTCTGCTTCTTGTTTTAGGACTATTTCCAGTCTATACTCGGACCTTCAACCATTAAAAAAGCAATTGAGGAAGCTGAAAAACTCTCAGAAAGTCTTAAAAATAGGTGTGTAAGCCAGGAACAGCACAGTCTTGCCACTAATACTTTGTAAAGTTTTACAGAGCTTAGTTATTTCCTTCTTCAGTGATTCCTCCCATATGCCGTATCGGGAAGAACTGATGTATGCACTGTTTTATTCATCACACTAACCTTTCTCTGAAATGGTAGTCTTCTGTGCCACCTTAACTAAACTGCATGAAATGCTGCTCGTTCTTAGAGATACAGAAAGCAGCTACTTCAAACATTCAGCCACCTCTGGTTTTTAATTAGTGTATAAGTTTTAGAGCAGTGTTCTCCACTGTATGACCCAAGAACCAAGTGCAGTGTAGGAGTTAGTGCACTGTGTGGTCCAAACTCATCGAGAACCACCACAATGCCAAAGGAAAAATAGAGTACCTGGAGAAAGTCTATAGAGAAGCTGTACCAGGAATATATGAACAAGTTAACAAGAGAAGGAGCCCAACACCACCCACCGAGTTTATACTTAAAAGGAGAACATGTACAGAGCAAAATAAAAAGTGTGGGCTCGCTGGGTGGAGCAGACTCACCAGGCAGAAAGGAAACGGAGAGATGCACAGAGCTCAATACGAATGTTTAAAGAAGCATTCACATTGACGTCCTACATTTTCTGACTCCGTTTATTAATTAGCAAGGAAACACAGATTGATTCCCTCCCCTTTGTTTTTCCCTTAAATGTTCTTCTTTTCTTTGATAATTGTATTTCACAGCTTTTAACCTTACGATTCCCATTTAGTCAAATTATCCTAATTTTAGTTTTGTTTATCTGTGTTGTATTTTTTAATCCCTGACTTTTTTTTTTATTGTAATTCGCTTAGCAGTCTAGATAAGCAATTTTATCAAATTTTAATAAAACTTGAACTTGATAGAAAAAAGTGCACACATGAACATTAGTCTCGATTTAGTACTATTGCGCGCAAGTTTCAAATTTGTATTAGTTTACTCCTTTTCTGTGTCTTAGGTATGAAGAGGCTGAAGTTCGGAAAAGGCTTGAGGAAAAAGAGAGATTGGAAGAGCAGCAGCGGAAGAAGCAGGAAGCAGCAAAAAATGATGGACGTTATATGGCGAAGCAGTTTTCAGGAGACATACAAGATTCCAAAGAAAAACCTCAAGAGGTATTCTGTTAGCTTCTGAAATTCATAAATTTTTGAGGCCTTGTGTTTAAAAAAAGAGAAAACAACAACAAAAAAAAACCAACCATTATTCCAAAATTTCTAATGACCAAAGAATGTGGAGAGAAAACAAGTTAACAATTAAAAAAAAAAAAAATCCTGCATGGCACAATCAATTTATCCAAAATGGATGGTTCAATATTTTTCAAAAATGATTTCTCAATTTTTTTTAAACCTTTTATATTTTTCTGTTTGTGCATTTTATTTGTAATAATTTTAATGATGAAGATGAGGATGAAGCAGGAAACTACAGGCCGGTGAGCCTCACTTCAGTTGTTGGAAAAATAATGGAAGTGTTGCTGAAAGAAAGGATAGTGTACTTCCTTGAATCTAATGGGTTACAGGATCTGAGGCAACATGGCTTTATAAAAGGTAAATCGTGCCAAACGACCTGATTGAATTTTTTGATTGGGTGACCAGAGAGCTGGATCGAGGACATATGCTAGTTGTAATTTACTTAGATTTCAGCAAAGCCTTTGATACAGTTCCTCATAGGAGGCTGTTGAACAAACTTGAAGGGCTGAATTTAGGACCCAAAGTGGTGAACTGGGTTAGAAACTGGCTGTCAGACAGATGCCAGAGGGTGGTGGTTAATGGAAGTCACTCGGAGGAAGGAAAGATGAGTAGTGAAGTCCCTCAGGGTTCGGTGCTGGGGCCGATCCTGTTCAATATGTTTGTGAGTGACATTGCTGAAGGGTTAGAAGGAAAAGTGTGCCTTTTTGCAGATGATACCAAGATTTGTAACAGAGTAGACACCGAAGAGGGAGTGGAAAATATGAAAAAGGACCTGCAAAAGTTAGAGGAATGGTCTACTGCCTGGCAACTAAAATTCAATGCAAAGAAATGCAGAGTAATGCAATTGGGGATTAATAATCGGAAGGAACCGTATATGCTGGGAGGTGAGAAGCTGATATGCACGGACAGGGAGAGGGACCTTGGGGTGATAGTGTCCGAAGATCTAAAGGCGTAAAAACAGTGTGACAAGGCAGTGGCTGCTGCCAGAAGGATGCTGGGCTGTATAAATAGAGGTGTAGCCAGTAGAAGGAAGAAGGTGTTGATGCCCCTATACAGGTCATTGGTAAGGCCCCACTTGGAGTATTGTGTTCAGTTTTGGAGACCGTATCTGGCGAAGGACGTAAGAAGACTTGAAGCGGTCCAGAGGAGGGCAAAGGAAATGATAGGAGGCTTGCGCCAGAAGACGTATGAGGAGAGACTGGAAGCCCTGAATATGTATACCCTAGAGGAAAGGAGGGACAGGGGAGATATGATTCAGACGTTCAAATACTTGAATGGTATTAACGTAGAAAAAATATTTTCCAGAGAAAGGAAAATGGTAAAACCAGAGGACATAATTTGAGGTTGAGGGGTGGTAGATTCAAAGGCAATGTTAGGAAATTCTACTTTACAGAGAGGGTGGTGGATGCCTGGAATGCGCTCCCAAGAGAGCTGGAGGAGAGTAAAACTGTGACTGAGTTCAAAGAGGCGTGGGATGAACACAGAGGATCTAGAATCAGAAAATAATATTAAATATTGAACTAAGGCCAGTATTGGGCAGACTTGCACAGTCTGTGTCTGTGTATGGCCATTTGGTGGGGGATGGGCTGGGGAGGGCTTCAGTGGCTGGGAGGGTGTAGATGGGCTGGAGTAGGTTTCAACGGAGATTTCAGCAGTTGGAACCCAAGCACAGTACCGGGTAGAGCTTTGGATTCTTGCCCAGAAATAGCCAAGAAAAAAAAATTAAAATTGAATCAGGTTGGGCAGACTGGATGGACCATTCGGGTCTTTATCTGCTTTCATCTACTATGTAATTCTCCACAAGTCCTAAAATAAGTTTCCAGTGCAATAGGGATGGCATGTTGAAACTATTCCCGTGAATGTACTGCAGAAAGATGTCAATCTCGGCTTTTGAACACCACCTCCTTCTCCCTGTTCTCTGCTGCCTCCTTCAGTTTCTCTTTCTAAAGGTGAGCATAAAAGGTGTCTTCTGATCTCCTTCTTTTTTATTTTGCGATAGTTTTGCAGTTTTTCGCTCTATTCGTGTGTTTTTTTTCAGGAAGTTAGAGCTCCCTTTTGTTAAGGGCCTACTTTGTCTGCGTGGAGAGGAGCAGATTTTAAATCAGCTGGAAGGTGTATCCGCTGGGGACCTGAATCAGCCAGCCTGCTGAAGATTCATGGAGCTCGGGGTTCATTCCCCCGGTGTTTGGAACTCTGAGCCATTCACCTAGCACCAAAGGTGTTGGAACAGAAAAGGCAGTCTGAATGTTCTTGGACAGTGCCATTCCAGTAGCTTACATAAACAGATGGGAGCACCAGAAGTGCTCCCTTACATCTGGAGGCTCAGATGTTGTTCCAGTAGGTGGAAGCCCATCTTCAGGCTCACTCAGAAGCCCAAGCAGCGGGAGTGGAAAATGTACAGGCCGATTTCTCAGTCGGAAAACTCTAGACTCGGGGGAGTGGTCCCTATCCCAAAGAGCGTTCAGCCTCATTTTGCTGCGCTGGGGAAGGCCAGAGATGGACCTGATGGCATTAGCCAAGAATGCAAAAGTGAAATGTTTTTACAGCTGAAGAGGCAAACCAGGAAGCACAGGATTGGATGTGTTTGTTCAACCTCGTGGGCTGGGCAAGGGACTTGTGATCTTGGTAGCCCAAATCTGGCCTTGTTGGCCTTGGTATGCAATCTTGTGCGTCTCCAAGACATATCCTTAAGCGACCAGTGCATGTGGGTCTTCTCAATCAGTCCAATTCCCAAGGAGAACCCAGATTGCTTTGGTCTTACGACATGGCTATTGAGTGCAAGGGCTATTCTGAGGTAGTCATTGTTTCTTTCCGAGCAGAGACTCAATCAACATTTTGTGGCCTATGCTAAGGCATGGAAGGCTTTCCAACCCTGGTGCTCCAAAGATCAGGTTGAGCCTTTCATGGTGCCAATTCTGTGATCTTGGCATTCCTTCAAGCCAGATTAGAAAAGGGCCTAGCAGTGGCATTTCTCAAAGTCCAGGTGGTGGACCTCTCATTCTTCCAGGCTCAAAGAGAAAAACAATCTCTGGCCTCTCACCCTGATGTGACCCCGGTTCTTGAAGGGAGCGTTCAGCTTGTAACCTGTCCAGAATCAATATCATTCTGAAGATCATGTCTGAGCCTCCATCCAAGCCTCTCCACAAGGCTGGACCTCCTGGTGGCAACAGTCTCCGTGAGACAGATATCAGAATTGCAGATTCTTTCTTAGAGTCCTTCCTAAGGATCTCGGGCTGGGATTTCTCTGAGCACAAGTAATTTCTTTTCTACTGAAGGGTGTGTCAACTTTTCATGTCTGCCAAGTGGTTCGTTTACCTGCTTTTTATGCTACTGGTTCGAACAAGCAAGATGAGATCTTGCAGAGGCAAATGTGCAAAGAAAGGACAAATGAGTATTGCCTTTCTGACCTTCGTTTTGTACTAACTAGTCAGTCTAGACTAGGCAGACCAGCTTCCAAGGTTTCTATTGCCAGATGGATTCGCATGGCAATTTCGTCGGTGTACATTGGCTGTGGCAAACAGCAACCTATTTCTGTCAAAACTCATTTGACCAGAAATGAAGCATGGAAGGATGCTGTGTTTGGGTCCTCAGTCTTGCAGGCAAGCTCATCTGTCTCTCCCTAGACAACTTTGGTACATCACTTAATGTACGGACTCCTGTGTATATTAATGGAAACAATATTATCCAGGTAAGAACCTATTTTCATTATATTCAGTTACAGAAGGTGCAAGTCACTTAATCCTCCACTGCCCCAGATTAGATTGTGAGTCCACCAGGACAGATGGTGGTACTTCAAGCATTTTCCCTATATAAACTGCTTTGAGTGTGGTTGTAAAACAACAAAAAGGTGGTTTACAAGCCCTAATCCCTTCCCCTTCCTTTCTTAAAATGTTTGCCATCTAAATTGCAGGTGACGGGACAAAAGTACGCTGGACAAAGCCGCAATGACATTTCAGCACAGACAATTGCGTGTAAGACTCCAGCTGCTGTAAAAGTTAATTTTAAAGTGCTCCGACGGGGGGTGTGGGGGGAACCCCCCCACTTTACTTAATAGTGTTCGCGCTGCCGTGTGAGGGGGTGCAAACCCCCCATTATACACAAAACTTAACTTTTTCCTAAAAAATCAGGAAAAAGTTAAGTTTCCTCTATAATGGGGGTTTCTCCCCCTCCATGGCAGCACAAACACTATTAAGTAAACTGGGGGGGGTTCCCCCCTCACCCCCCCCCCATTGGAGCTCTTTAAAATTAACTTTTCTGGCGGCGCAGCTTTGACCCGCGCGCGAATGACTGGGAACCCCAGCTTCACTGGTTCTCAGCCCACTAGTTGAACTATTAGGTTACTCCACTCCACTGGAACAAGCATCTAACGCTCTAACAACTATGAGCTTGGGAGACACATATTGTGTGTCTGATTTTGAAACTTACAAATCAACCAGAGAAAGCAAAATCATTTGTTTTATAATGGGTATTCTTTATAGACGGAAGATTAACAAGGCACGCAATCCTTCCTGACTTAAGAGTTAATTCTAAGCTTTAAACTAACTGGGAAGGGCCACACATTTAAAACTTTACATCTATTTGGTTAATTCTGCTGTCTAATAACTCTGTCGCAAGAGTGTACTGCTTTGAGCTGTATTAAACAGTTAAGAAGTTTGATAAACGACTTTATACATTTTATCTTTCAAGTACCAAGTCATTAAATACATTTTGGAATGTATGACCTAGAGATTATGAAATGGACTTATATAGGTAACTCTTAGGGCTCCTTTTACAAAGGTGCACTAGCCAAAAAACTACCACCTGCTCAAAAGGAGGCGATAGCGGCTAGCGCATGCGGCAATTTAGTGCGCGCTATTCTGTGCGTTAATGGCCCTAGCGCTCCTTTGTAAAAGGAGCCCTTAATTTTTGTTCCTTTTTATTTCTGGGAAGATATTTAAGATTAAGCTGTGGTGATTTATCTTTTTCGTACTAAGTGTCAAAATTCTTTTTCACCAACCTAGATTAATGGCGAGAAGAAAGATTTAATGGAAAAAGATAAACCAAGAAATGGTAAGTAAAATGCATGTTTTATTTTTCACATTTTCATAATTTTCCTGTTCTTAATTTTTGATAGGCGACATCCTATTATACTATAGGTTACAACTAAGTTCCTTATCCTTATTGCTATTAGGACTTGATAGGAAACCTCTTGATTGAAGCTTCAATTGAGCAAATTAGGTTATATTAGAAACTGTTATTTAAAACAGGTATAATATGGTCATGGAAATATTGATAGTATGGGGGGATATTTATTTGTTATATTTATAAGAACATGTGTTTGTAATCACAAGTGATTTGTGAAAATTGTTGTATTAATTTTTAATTACACTTGTTGTAAGAATTAAAAAGGAATAAAGAATTTTTTTTAAAAAAGAAACTGTTATTTAACCTTCCAAATATAAAAACAGGAAAGGCTTATAAAAGTAATGACCAGCAGATTGAAAACATGGCAGTAGCCATACAAATCAGGGGTGTCCAACCTGCGGCCCTGTGAAGTATTTTGTGCGGCCCCGGTTGAGGGCGATGCAGTGTTTTCCTCTGCTGTCTATTCAGAGATTCTTTGTTTCCCTGCACCAACCTTTTTACATCATACACCCAAGACAATTTCAAAAAGCCTACATGATGAGCACATAAAATGCTGCTGTTGACACTCGGCTCCCTTTATTTACTCTACTTGATTTACAGTGCCACCCTTGATGGATAAACCCATCAGAGTGGTTTCCAATAGTAGTTCCAGCCTATGTGCCTGAATAATGTATAACCCTAAGGTCTATCAGCTAAAACTTCATGTACCAACACATTGAATAAAACCTATAAAGTAATGCCACGCTTAACAAAAATGGAGGCTAAAGAATGTATTTCTCTCCCCTCCCCCCAATAGACACAGTGACACACTCTAGATTTTATGTAGAAGAGAATCCTAGCAAAAAAGTGGGGTTTAGTCCTTTCTTAAAAATGTTCCCATCTGTGTTAAGAGGAGTTGAGAAGGGAGAGAATTCCATAATGCTGGTGCTAGAGTTAAAAAAAAAAAAAAGTGAACCCTCAAATGGAGATTATCCAAACTCAGGACAAGAATGGTATCCCCAACCAATTTTAGGTTTCTGATCTCATTTTTGGCAGTGTAGTACAGAATTAAAATCCTAGACAAGTATTGGGGTTGGCCCGAATAAAAATACTGTACTCTTTGCTTAAAACCAGGGTTTTAAATTTCATGTAATAAAAACATGGCAGCCATTGAGCCTCAGGACGGGGGGGGAGACCATATCAAATTGTTAGCCCAAGTGATAATCTTAATTGCTAGGTTCTGGACAAGTGCAAAGTGATGCATGTGGGAAAGAGGAACTCAAACTATAGCTATGCGATGCAGGGTTCCACATTAGGAATCGCCGCCCTGGAAAAGGATCTAGGTCCCGGATTATGAGGATACTTTGAAACCCTCAGCTCAGTGTGTAGCGGTGGCCAAGAATGGCAATTCTTATGTCCTTATGGATGGTTTGAAGTCTGTTGATTAGTATATGTTAGGCAGCCTACTAAAGAATTTGCATAGACCTGAGCATGGACAAGTTTATGCATAGAAGACTTATTGGCACATGATCTAACGGACATAATGAGGCATAAAGCATTTTTAAATTATCAAGGTGATACAAGGATCAAAAGACAGTTGGAAATCTAATGTAATCCCTAAATTTGCTGAGAGGTCAAGTATGGCTTAGTAATTGTGGCGCTATAGAAGGTGTAGGCAGATAAAATCCGAAACTATTGGGTTGACAGATTGAGTTCAACTGATAATCTTCCAACCATAAGAGATTTTCTGCAGACTATCACTGAACCTAGTGAGTCTGGCTGGCTGTTTAAGATCTACATAACTACCGTATTTTCACGCAAATAACACGCACCCGTATAAAACGCGCACACGAATATAGCGCGCAGAAATCACGATGATTTGCACAAAAACTTTGATATACCGCGCTCACGGGTATACCGCGCATGCTGCCCGACGCTCCTTTCGCCCGCCCTGACTTTCCGTGCGCTGTCCCGACTCTCCGTTCACCCCCCCTGACTTCCGTGCACTGTCCCCCCTTGAAGGTCTGTCCCCATCCTGAAAGCCTGATGCCCCCCCCCGACGTCCGATACATCCCTCCCCCCCCCCCCCCCGAAGGACCGCCGACTCCCCAACAATATCGGGCCAGGAGGGAGCCCAAATCCTCCTGGCCACGGCGACCCCCTAACCCCCCCCCGCACTACATTACGGGCAGGAGGGATCCCAGGCCCTCCTGCCCTCGACGCAAACCCCCCTCCCCCCCAAGAACCTCCGACCGCCCCCCAGCCGACCCGCGATCCCCCTGGCGACCCCCACTACCCCCCCTTCCCCGTACCTTTGGTAGTTGGGCCAGAAGGGAGCCCAAACCCTCCTGGCCACGGCGACCCCCTAACCCCACCCCGCACTACATTACGGGCAGGAGGGATCCCAGGCCCTCCTGCCCTCGACGCAAACCCCCCTCCCCCCCAAGAACCTCCGACCGCCCCCCAGCCGACCCGCGATCCCCCTGGCGACCCCCACGACCCCCCCACCCCCCTTCCCCGTACCTTTAGTAGTTGGCCGGACAGACGGGAGCCAAACCCGCCTGTCCGGCAGGCAGCCAACGAAGGAATGAGGCCGGATTGGCCCATCCATCCTAAAGCTCCGCCTACTGGTGGGGCCTAAGGCGCGTGGGCCAATCAGAATAGGCCCTGGAGCCTTAGGTCCCACCTGGGGGCGCGGCCTGAGGCACATGGTCGGGTTGGGCCCATGTGCCTCAGGCCGCGCCCCCAGGTGGGACCTAAGGCTCCAGGGCCTATTCTGATTGGCCCACGCGCCTTAGGCCCCACCAGTAGGCGGAGCTTTAGGATGGATGGGCCAATCCGGCCTCATTCCTTCGTTGGCTGCCTGCCGGACAGGCGGGTTTGGCTCCCGTCTGTCCGGCCAACTACTAAAGGTACGGGGAAGGGGGGTGGGGGGGTCGTGGGGGTCGCCAGGGGGATCGCGGGTCGGCTGGGGGGCGGTCGGAGGTTCTTGGGGGGGAGGGGGGTTTGCGTCGAGGGCAGGAGGGCCTGGGATCCCTCCTGCCCGTAATGTAGTGCGGGGTGGGGTTAGGGGGTCGCCGTGGCCAGGAGGGTTTGGGCTCCCTTCTGGCCCAACTACCAAAGGTACGGGGAAGGGGGGTAGGGGGGTCGTGGGGGTCGCCAGGGGGATCGCGGGTCGGCTGGGGGGCGGTCGGAGGTTCTTGGGGGGGAGGGGGGTTTGCGTCGAGGGCAGGAGGGCCTGGGATCCCTCCTGCCCGTAATGTAGTGCGGGGTGGGGTTAGGGGGTCGCCGTGGCCAGGAGGGTTTGGGCTCCCTTCTGGCCCGATATTGTCGGGAAGTCGGCGGTCGTTCGGGGTGGGGGTGCGAGTGGTCCTGCCGGGGGGGGGGGGATGTATCGGACGTCGGGGAGTCGGCCGGGCAAGAGGGCTTGGGCTCCCTCTTGCTCCGATCGTGGATGCGGGTGCGGGTGGGAGCGCGTGCGAGCGGTCGTTCGGGGTGGGGGTGCGAGCGGTCCTGCTGGGGGGGTGAATCGGGCGTCGGGCGGGGTGGGAACTATGTTTTAAAACTTTGGTATACCGCGCTCACGCATATAACGCGCGAGGGGTATGCGCGGTAGGTAAAAACGCGTATAACGCGCGCGTTATATGCGTGAAAATACGGTAATCAGTTGGATATTATTTGCCAAAAAAAGCAGAAATACTAAATTCAGCTTTAACACAAGAAGGGCTCAAATACATATTAAAAAGCAACAGAGAGAATAAAGATCCCTGTGAAATTCTGCAAGGTAGCTTATGAATTTCAGAAATATGAAATTGTTCTAGTGCAATGTGTCCTGAACACTAGGTTATGTATCTGAACCAGCAAGTTCAAAGTTCAGGCTACCGTGAAAATGCTACTGATTTTTTGGGCCATAGAGCTGGTCCCGGACTTAGACTTGAGCTCAAGTAGATACTCCATATACTTCATCATGTTCCTGGTGGCGATTACATTGGTGAGACGGGGTTCCAAGTTCTTTCCTGCAGGGAATGGTTCTTTAGGTTCACAAGCTGGGCTCTCTTTATGCATGATTCTGTCTTTCTTACTGAAGGTAGTCTCTGCCTTCCACATCCATCAAGAAGTTTATTTGCCCACTTTTCACCCTATGGAGTCTAAGAAAAAGGATAAAGTGTTGCATTTGCTGGATATCAAGTGAGTGTTTCTTCGGTACTTGCATTACCAGTGAGTTTTGCCTTTCGGATCACCTTTTTGTTCTCACCAGTCATGCCAGCATCTAAAGCCTCGATTTTCCAGATGAATTAAAATGTCCATTTTCTCCGCATATGTGGGGTAAACAACATTCCACTAGAGGAGTTGCTGCATTGTGGGCGGAGCTAGGACTGTTTCGTCCAAGGAGATTGTAGAGCAGCTACATGGTGTACCCTTCTTTCCTTTACCAGGTTTTGTAGGGTGGATGTAGCAGCCTGGAAGGACTCCACTTTCAGGGTCTCTGTCTTAAAGACAGGCCTAGCGGGCCCACCCTAAACTCTTCTACTACTAATATTACTACTATTATTTCTATAACGCTTCCAGACGGAACTGCTTTCAGTTCAGGACCACTAGACTCATTGCATTAGAAAGATTAGGTTCTTACCTTGGTAATCTTCTGTCTTGTGGATGTCTAGTGGTCCTGAAGCCCAGTCCTATGTATGGACTTTGCCTGCTTTCTGCCTAAGGATCAATCTGGTTTGGAAGAATTTTCTGAGAAAAAAAGAATGATGCATATGTAAATCATCATGATCATACAGTCTTGTTTAAGTCTTGGCTTATTAGCAGGTCTTGCATGTAGCTATGAGCTCTATACGTAATTCAGTGCTCATTGCACAAGTTTGAATGTTATTTCCTATGTTTGTTACAAAGCAAAACAAAATTGTAGTGTAGTTGGGGATTTCCCTGTTTTCCTTCTTCCTGTTATGTCTTATTACGGTGCTACTTGGATTGCTTTTTGTACAAACTAGAGGGTGCAAGATCAGCTCCCTGGGAAGGAGGTGGAGTTGGAAAACATGATTGACATTTTCTGCAAGCAACTTGCTGGTTCAGATATCAAGACCTAGTGTTCAGGGCCACTAGACACATCTACTAGAAAGATTACTGAGGTAAGAACCTAATCTTTATGTGTACAACATGCACATGCCAGAATATGTCTTCTATTAATTTTGTGGTCATAATAACATAACTCAAGTTGTAGGAATAAATTGTATGAATCCTGGTATCTAGGTAGATGGTAGATATTTCTGTTGTCTTACTTGTCACTTTTCTTTTTCATGTTTAAGATATACTTTCCAAAGGAGCAATCACTGCTGAAGAGTTGTTTGCTATGATGAAGGACCAGAGCATAGATGTGATCATTATGGATTCTCGCAGTATAAAGGATTATCAAGAGTCTCATATCCAGAGCTCTGTCAGTATTCCAGAAGAGGCCATTATGCCTGGGTATAGAATGAACTTTATAACTGTATCAATATAACTTATCTAACCTTAAGTCTCATGGGAAGAAGACTATTCACTATAAAGTGTAACTTATGCCGAATAGACTTTTCATAGAATTGAATATAGGTTTTTTTATGTACTGCACAGTATTCTCAGCCATTGCTTAGTGTTTATAATAATGAAACTGAATTCTAGGTAGTACAAGTAAGCCAGAACAGGGGTATCTAATGTCTTTCCTCCTAACTCTGCTACGTAGTTAAGTTTTTGGGATTTCCCCAATGAATATGCATGAGGTAGTGCATGCAAACAGATGGTATGTATGTACATTATAGAAATCCTGAAAACCCGACTATGCTGTTGGCCTTGAGGACCGACATTGAATTCTTGTGCTTTTCATCATTGAAAAATAGGATTGAATTGGACACACAAAAGGTGTGAGATCATTGGACAGTGCTGGGACAGAACAGCTCTTCCAAGCATGTACAGCAGCGAGACATCCAGGCAGCAATGTCGGACAGGCAGGCTGAGACTCTGGTCTGGGTTTCAGTAGAGATTTGGCACAGAGAGGTAGATCTGGGAATGATCAGCATAGAGGTGATACTGGAAGCCATGGGAGGAGATCAGCAAAGTGAGCAAGTGTAGATTGAGCGGTCCCCAGAAGAGCCTTGAGGTATACCAATCAATAGTGGGGAAGGCTGTGGAGGAAATAAACTGTTACCTTGGCTATTCTGAAAATATTTGTGAAATACAGTATTTAAAATCACTAAAACTCTCATTAATAGACGTTTTCTGTCTATACTTCCATGGTCTTGTGGGTCACATTAAATTCAGTGGGGGGCAGCAGGTTGCCCACCCTTGCTTTAGTCAAAGTCAAGTTTCATCCGAACAGAGCTACTGCTGCTACTGTAGCTCTCTCAAAATCCACTTCTCTGCCACGTAGCTAGCTGGTTATTGTGCCATACCTTCATGTCGCACTACTGCTTGGACTAGGCCATTGGCCATATATTCAGTAGAGGAGTACTGAACATCAATTGAGAACAAGTTAATCAATGACAGTCAAAAGATAATGTCTGCAACTGGAGAATCCCTGAGCTTGAGAGTCACAAAATTATGTGCCTAATTTAGCTCTGCTTGCTGAGAGCAGAAGTAATTACTTCTATAATAGCTGTTCTCTGTAGTAGTATTAAAGCATTCATTCTCACCCATTAGTTCCTTCTTAGACTGAAGGGGATCTCTCTGCATGTGGGAGGGGCTGTGCATGCTGAACATTTCTACATGAATTCTGAGAGCATTTCTGGTCCAGTGTCATCAGTTACATCATTCACTTGTGTGCCTGACTTTAATCCTGTGTATTGTTGAGAAGTACAAAACAAAAGCACAAAGTTCCTGATTCTATATAGGACGCCCGGTCTCAGCAGCCGCCTAAGCAGCTTTTGAGAATCGCACATGGGCGTCTTATATAGAATTGCTTCTGTCCTACCGAACAGACGCCTAACCACCCAGATTCTCTAGTCATCCTCCATTTCGCAGATGCTGTTTAAAGAATTGCGTTGCTGCTGAGCTGATTGCGGCAAGGGAATCTTCCTGCTGTGATCAGCTGAGCGGCAGCGGCAGGGAACCCTTGAACCCCCCCCATACTGTCCGCAGCAGGAGGGATGCCCACTCACTCCTCCCCTTCTTATCAAGCTACTTGAATGTGTTGTTCACCGCTATTGTCTGAACTTCCTTTCATCTCAAGCTATTCTTGACCAATAGAGCTTTCACTCACTGCATTCCACAGAAACTGCCCTTGCTAAAGTCCGTAATGACCTGTTCCTTGCCAAATCCAATGGATTCTACTCTAGCCTCATCCTTCTTGATCTGTCTGTTGCCTTCACTACCACTTACTCCTCAATATGCTATCATTCCAGGGTTCTGTTCTCTCCTGGTTTTCTTCTAGCTCTCCTGTTGCACTTTCAATGTATGCAATGGTAGATCCTCCGCCACTGCTATTCCACTGTCAGTCGATATACCTCAAGGCTCTGTCTTGAGCCCTCTGCTTTTCTCCAAATATACCCACTCCCTCAGTGCACTGATCTCCTCCCATGCTAATGACTCCCAGATCTCGGCTTCAGCAAAGGAAGATCTTGCTTGACGAACTTGCTGCACTTTTTCGAGGGAGTTAACAGACAGATAGACAAAGGTGGCCCAGTCGACATTGTATATCTGGATTTTCAGAAGGCGTTTGACAAGGTCCCGCATGAACGATTACTTCAAAAAAATTGCAAGCCATGGGATTGAGGGTGAAATACACATGTGGATCAAAAACTGGTTGGCAGATAGAAAGCAAAGAGTGAGGGTAAATGGACAATACTCGGACTGGAAAAGCATCACCAGGATTCGGTGCTTGGGCCTGTGCTCTTCAACATATTTATAAATGACCTGGAAATTGGAACGACGAGCGAGGTGATTAAATTTGCAGATGATATGAAGTTATTCAGAGTAGTAAAGATGCAGGAGGATTGCGAAGACCTGCAACAGGACATAAACACGCTTGAGAAATGGGCTGTGGCATGGCAAATGAAGTTTAACGTGGCTAAGTGTAAGGTGTTGCATGTTGATAACAAAAATCTTGTACACGAATACAGGATGTCTGGTGCAGTACTCAGAGAGACACCCCATGAAAGAGACTTGGGAGTACTGGTCGACAAGTCAATGAAGCCGTCCGTGCAATGTGTGGCAGCGGCGAAAAGGGCAAACAGAGTGCTTGGAATGATTAAGAAGGGGATCACGAACAGATAGGAGAAGGTTATCATGCTGCTGTACCGGGCCATGGTACACCCCCACCTGGAATACTGCGTCCAGCACTGGTCGCCGTACTTGAAGAAGGACACAGTACTACTCGAAAGGGTCCAGAGAAGAGCAACTAAAATGGTTAAGGGGCTGGAGGAGTTGTCATACAGTGAGAGATTAGAGAAACTGGGCCTCTTCTTTCTTGAAAAGAGGAGACTGAGAGGGGACATGATTGAAACCTTCAAGATAATGAAGGGAATAGACTTAGTAGATAAAGACAGGTTGTTCACCCTCTCCAAGGTAAGGAGAACGAGAGGGCACTCTCTAAAGTTAAAAGGAAGTTCTTTTTCATCCAGAGAGTGGTAGAAATCTGGAAAGCTCTTCCGGAGGCTGTTATAGGGGAAAACATCCTCCAGGGATTCAAGACAAAGTTAGACAAGTACCTGTGGAACTAGAACATACGCAGGTAGGGCTGGTCTCAGTTAGGGCGCCGGTCTTTGACCTGGGGGCCACCGCGGGAGCGGACTGCTGGGCATGATGGACCACTGGTCTGACCCAGCAGCGGCAATTCTTATGTTCTATCCATACCAGACATCTCCCCAGGAATCCAGACCCGAGTCTCAGCTTGCCTGTCTGACATTGCTGCCTGGATGTCTCACCACCTTCTAAAACTGAATATGGCTAAGACCGAGCTCATTATCTTTCCACCTAAACCCACCTCTTTCCTCCCCGCATTCTCTGACCGAGCTCATTATCTTTCCACCTAAACCCACCTCTTTCCTCCCCGCATTCTCTGTTTGTGGGTAACACTTTCCTCCTCCCTGTCCTGTCAGTTCACAACCTTGTCATCATCTTTGACTCCTTTCTCTCCTTTTCCACTCAGATCCAACAAACCGCTAAAGCCAGTCACATCTTCCTCTATAAAATTAACCAAAATCTGACCTCTCCTTTCTGAGCACACTACCAAAACCCTTATCCACACTCATCACTTAGACAACTGTAACTTGCTTCTCTCAGGCCTTCGCTCAACCACCTCTCTTCCCTTCAAAATTCTGCTGCATGATTTATATTCTGCCAGAGCTGCCTTACTCACCGTACCCCTCTCCTCAAGTTACTTCATTGGCTCCCCATCCTTTTCTGTATACAGGTCAGACACCTCTTACTGACTTACAAGTGCATTCACTATGCAACCCTCCAATATCTCTCCTTACTTATCTTCCCCTATGCTCTCCCCCCCTCCCCCCCCTCCGTGAACTCCATTCATTGGGTAAGTCCTTCTTATCCACACCTTTCTCCACTGCCAACGCCAGACTCTGTCCCTTCTATCTTGTTGTGCCATATGCCTGACAGACTGTCTACTTCAATATTTCAAGCTCCGTCTCTAGTTGTATTCAAATCCAAGCTAAAAGCCCATTTTTTTGAGGCTGCTTTCAGCTCCTAACTTCCACTCACTGTAAGATACTTATGTCCATCCTATCATTCTCTCTGCAAGAAACTCCCCAACCCTAAATGTCCTGTCTGTCCAAATTAGATTGTAAGCTCTTATGAGGAGAGACTGTCTATTGAGTGTTAAATGTACATTGCAGCCTATGCCTTTCAGCGCTATAGAAATGATAAATAGTAGTAGTAAGAATGGCTTGTCCTTGGAGGCAGGGCATTTGTTTTCTAGCATTTTTTATTTACAAAGTAAATATTCTAAAACACAAAAGTAATCATAAAATAAATTGAATAAGGATACTGGATTGGTTAAAATGATATGGATAATATATTAATATTGCAGAGTCACAGCTAGTTGGATTGAAGCCAAACTCCCAGATGATTCTAAAGAACTGTGGCATAAAAGGGGACATGTTGATTACATTATATTGCTGGACTGGTTTAGTTCTGTAAATGATTTAAAGGTTGGAACAACTCTTCAGAGTCTAAAAGATGCACTTTTTAAGGTTAGTACATTTGACTTCTCATATCATCGTAAATATTTATTTATATGTCGTGAGGGGTTGACAGTGCTGCTGTGTGGAAGATCTGGATTAAATTCTCAAGCCCATCTTCTGCTTCCAGGGCTAGCTAAGAATGCCACAGAGGCACTATTCATAGTCCCCAGGAGGAATCTCCTGGTGTAGAAAGTTAGGGTTTGCACATTTGCACATAATTATATGATCACATTGGAAAAGGAAACCTGTGGAGCCAAAAAAAAGGATCATCCATGCTGGGGAAGATAAGTGCTGGATGTTCAACTTCTTTAGCACTCTCCAGACCAGTAGAGGTTAACTTTACGAATGGGTATATATCTAATCATGACCAGCAGGTGGAGACTGAAAACAAAACTTTGGGACAGTATATCCTAGCCCCTCCTCTCTATTTCCCTCAGTCTTCTTTCAGTCTCCAGCAGGTGTTGAGTGATCTGTACCCATCTCCCTTGGTAGGGCTGTTGGAATTTGTTTAGGGGGTTTATTGTCCCTGTTTTTAGCCGGAGAGCAGATACAATATACAACAAGGGGCCAATAAGTGCGATGATGGTCCCGGAATGATCTCACTGTGGCTCTTTTGCAGGAGATAAGATTGAGCACTTATTAACAGTAGCAAGAAATAATTTTAATATATAACTATTAACATTAACTTCATGAGTAGAAAAGTAAGCACAATGGTTTCTTTGAAAAATTGAAATAAAAAAGCTGGTAATTAATTTGAAGTAGTACTATAATACGTACCGGCAATATAAATTATATACTCCTAACTATATATAGTAGTAGAAAGTTAGGAGTCATACTTTCAGGGTTCTAAAAGAAGCTTGAATGAGTGGTCTCCACCTGAGACCATCTCTGCAGTATAGAGGTTTATGCTAGAGCAGGGCTTAATTTGTTTGCAAAAAGGAAGTGGAACTGTGGAGCCAGGGGAGGAGGGCAGGTGTATTAGTGGTATGAGCAATTGGATAAGAGGAATTGGTTTAGGGAGTACACTTCTCCCTCCATATTCGCTGTGATAGGGGATTAATAGAACCGCAAATACGTTTTTCATATGTTATTCGCTTTTTTCTATTAAAAACCATCGTGAATATGGTGAAACCACGAATAACATGGTGGGAGACCTGGCCTGTTCCTGAAGGAGAGGCAAAACACAGTGAAGAAAGTGCTGGGAATCGGCGATTTTCTCTGTAAACACTTGGAATCAGCGATTTCTCTATGCAAGCTGATGTAATTTGGGGGGAGGAGCCAGCAAGCTAAAAACCGTGAATAATCGAAACCGCGAATGCTGAAACTGCAAATACAGAGGGAGAAGTGTAGACTGGAATCTCAAAAGAAGTGCTGGGTAAAGGGAGAATTTTGGTTTCTGTCAAAAATTCCATGCATTTTGGGTTAATTTTGGTGCCAAAACCAAAATTTGGTCAATCCTTTATTTACAACCAAATTAAAACAACCTGAGATTTTAAAAGCTAATAATTTATGCAGTTCTCTCTGAACTAAACCACATAAATCATTGTGACTATTCACTACGTAATGTCTTAAATTATTGAAGTATTGCATCATTTTATCAAAATTTTTTGATAATAGAATCAGAGTTTTTATTTGTCCATTTAGATGCATTTTTGTAATAGTTTCTAGTGCAACATATCTAGTGCTCCTGAACACTAAGGTCTTGTATTTGAACCAGCAAGTTACTTGCATAAAATTATCAATCATGTTTTTCAACTCCACCTCCTTCCCTGGGCATGGTTCCTGCCCCCTCAGTTTGTTTTCAATACAATACAGTGTCTTATATACCACATTTTCTGCAAGGAATCTATGCAGTTTACAATAAGAATTATATCAAATTTAGAAGTTACATTATTAGAGTGGGGGTGGTTGTTGGGAGGAAGAGGTTAAGAAAAGAGTGGGGGTGGTTGTTAGCAGGAAGAGGTATGTCTCTTTGATTTTTTCCTGAAGTCTAGGTATGTGGTGGGTTGTTTTAGTTGTATTGGTAGTTTGTTCCAGATGTGGGAAGTTTGATATTCAAAGGTAGTTTCAAACATCTTCTTCCGCTGTATTTTTGAGGTGATTGGAGGGGTGTTTGAAGCGTTGTGTTATGCGTGAGTTGAAGAAGGAATGTGTGACTTTGATATCAGATGTTAGTTCCTCCGAGTTTTCTCCATAGATTGCTTTGTGAACCATGCAGGTTATCTTGAAATGGATTCTCTTGTTCATAGTTAGCCAGTGCAGTTGTTCCAATAGTGGACTTACCCTTTTGTATTGATTCTTTTTGAGGATTAGCCTTGTGGCTGTGTTTTGTAGTAGTTGGAGTCTCTTTCACTCTTTTCTGTAATGACCCTTTATATTGAGTTGCAGTAGCTGGTCTCTGTTAAGGCTGGTCTTATTGCTCTCAGCTGTCTCATTTTAATTACAAGCAAGCTGCTCAGAAACATGTTTCAGCCTCTAGCGGAGTGCGCTTTAAATGCGATCAGTGGTTATTTACATAGTCCAGGCGGAGAAAATGCTATCTTAATCCATCTGGAAATGAAGGCTTTAGATGCCAGTTTCCCTTTATTGGCCTGACTGATGAGAACAAAAAGGTGATCCGAAAGGCAAAACTCATTAATTTCTAGGTACTGAGGAAGCACTTGCTCGACATCCACCAAATGCAACATTTTAGCATTTTTCTTAGACCCCGTAGGGCAAATGGATTTCCTGATTGACATTGAGAATTCACAGAAGCCATTCACGAAGCTGCTCGGAACTCGGCAATGACCAACCTCGCGTTAGCAATGGGGCAGGAGTGGAGAAAGCTCGCTCCTGCCCGCTACACCGCTGGACCACCATGGATTCCAGTGGCAGAGGAGGTACGATAGAACAGGGAGAGGGGACAGGGGACAGAATCTGTTGGCCCAGTGGAGGCCTGCAATAAGATGGGAGGGGGGCGACTGGGCGCTGGCCTGAATATAAACCGGGACCTCCATTTTTGGGCCAATTTTTTTGGCCCCAAAATCCCGGTTTATATTTGAGTATATAAGGTATTTGAAAAAAATAAAGTTAAAATTGGTTTGCAGGGTGCATGGATTGCCTATGCCTTTGTCTATCCAGTTGACTCATCAATATCTCTGTAGTCCCCGTACTTAGATAGTTCTCATATTTCCTGGTCGCATTATTTATATCTGGAACTGGTAATACTCTAATAATTGACGTAAGAACAAAATATTTCTCCACTTAATAAATGTAGAACGACTAATTTTTAGGAACTAGTTGATTTGGCAATGCACGAGATTAAAAGTTTTTTCAAATGACTAGAATGACCCCTTCCCTCTGGTTTTAGAGCAATTTCATTGTGGCCAGTTCAGCGCTGAATTGTCATTTCGCGATGAAACAGCCGCAAAGATTTGATGGGTCTGAGAGCTACAGCAGGGCAGGAATCTCAGGCTGACTGCCTGCTGGCACCTCTCCCGGAAGGGGACGATTCACAATCTGGCACCTCTCGAGTGATTACCGCCCCCCCCCCCAAAGTTCTTCCCTTCCTCTCTTCTCCCTGTCTGCAATCTGCCGACACCTCTCCCTGTTCCTTGAAGGGAATGATTCAGCGCTGCCACCTCTCTGTCTGCTCCTGTGTCTGCAGCAGCAATGGAAGGGAATGTTTCAGCGCGGCTGTTTCATCACAGTCGTGCTGAAACGGCCATGTGAATCATCCTATTCCATTCTCTTACCCTGCCCCAAAACATCTTTGCATGATTTTGTAGCAGCGTCATGAAATTTCATATAAATATTTATTATGAATTTATAAATCACTTTTTCTTTATTGCAGTGGGAAAGTAAAACCATACTTCGTAATGAGCCTTTAGTTTTAGAAGGTGGCTATGAAAACTGGCTGCTTTGTTATCCTATGTATACCACAAATGCTAAAGTTACTGCACCTCAGAAAGGCATGAATGAAGCAATGTCCGTCTCATGTAAGTTTCATAAAATGTGTTTACTGAGAAATTATGTCTATAGGGGACTATTTTGTGGGACAGGGAGTCTTTGCTTTGGTTTTGTTTTCTCAGTTCAAAAGTTGTATCTAGTACTAAACAAGAGTCTGATTTTTTTTGTAGCTGAGAGAGATCAAGTTAATGGGGAATTTTAAATAATTTTGTGACTGAAATGTGCTTACATGAATTCATTAGAATGATTATGTAGAAACATAGAAACTGACGGCAGAAAAGGGCCACGGCCCATCCAGTCTGTCCACACCAATGACCCACCACTACCTTCCCCTATGTAGAGATCCCACGTACCAATCCCATTTTGTCTTAAAATCTAGTACGCTGCTGGCCTCAATTACCTGTAGTAATCAACCAGCCTTTCGGTGAAGAAATATTTTCTGGTGTCACCATGAAATTTCCCACCCCTGAGTTTCAACAGATGCCCTCTTGTTGATGTGGGACCTTTGAGAAAAAAGATGTCCTCTTCCACCTCGATACAGCCCGTGAGATATTTGAATGTCTCGATCATGTCACCCCTCTCTCTGCGTTCCTCGAGTGAGTATAGCTGCAATTTTTTCCAGCCGTTCCTCATACGGGAGAGACCCGAGACCATCCGGGTGGCCATTCGCTGAACCGACTCAACTCTCAGCACATCTTTGCGGTAATGTGGCCTCCAGAATTGTACACAGTATTCCAGATGGGGGGTCTCACCATGGATCTGTACAATGGCATTTATGACCTCGGGCTTACGGCTGACGAAAACTCTACGGATACAACCTATGATTTGTCTAGCCTTGGATGAAGCTTTCTCCACTTGATTGGCAGTCTTCATGTCTTCACTAATGATCACCCCCAAGTCACGTTCTGCTACAGTCTGTGCTAGGGTCTCACCATTTAGGGTGTAAGTCTTGCATGGATTTTTGCTGCCAAGGTGCATGACCTTGCATTTTTTGGCATTGAAACTTAGTTGCCAGGTCCTGGACCAATGCTCCAGCAGGAGTAGGTCAGGCGTCATACTGTCGGGCATTGAGCTTTTGTCAGGCACTGTGCTTTTGTCTGTTGTGCTCTTGCCTACTACATTGCAAAATTTGGCGTCATCGGCGAATAACGTAATTTTACCTCAAAGCCCCTTAGCCAAGCCTCTTACGAAGATAATAATAATAATAACAGCTTATATACCGCAATATCGTTAAGTTCTATGCGGTTTACAATAGATTAAACGAGGTACAAATTGATTGAATTTAAGAGGGGGAAGAGGAGAGTTAATAGGACCGGAAATGCTTTGTTGAGGAGAAAGAGATTAATAGGACAGAGGAATCACTATGGAGGAGAAAGAAGATGAGTGGGTCAGTTGTCTAGATACTTTAGGAACAGTTGAGTTTTTTAGACGTTTTCTGAAGTCCTTATAAGTAGTGGGCGAAAGCAGTTGATCTAGGTCTTTACCCCACAATGCTGCTTGATGTGAAAGAAGGTGTTCATGGTGTTTTTTCAGTTTACAACCTCTAACTGGGGGAGAAACGAAGTAGGAATGAGAGCTTCTCTTGTGTCTGTTGGCAGAGAAGGAGAAAAGGTCAATTATGTATTTAGGGGCAAGTCCGTTTAGCGCTTTAAAGCAGAAGCAGGTGAATTTAAACTTTATGCATGCTTCCATTGGTAGCCAATGTAACTGCCGGTAGTAGGGTGATACATGATCAAATTTCTTTAGTCCGAAGATTAATCTGACCGCTGCATTTTGCATTAGTTGTATACGTCGCATATTTTTTTGGGAAATGGCTAAGTAGGCGATGTTACAGTAGTCAAGTTGACTTAGTACGAGGGATTGGACCAGGGTTCTGAATGCCGACGTATCGAAATAAGCTTTAATGGATCTGAGTTTCCAGAGAGTGAAGAAACCCTTTCTGATTAAGGAGTCTACCTGGTCTTTCATGGTTAGGCATTGATCTAGAGTTATGCCTAGCATCTTTATGGTGGGCTGGATGGGGTGATTAAGTTCATTGATGCATAGAGGTGTTTTGGTGTCAAACGGATGTGGTGAAGCAGTGAAGAATTTTGTTTTTTTCTGAATTAAGTTTGAGCTTGAAGTTTGTCATCCATTGCTCCATTATGTTTATGGCTTCTGAAGCCTTGGGAATAGTTTCTGAAATAGTCAGCAAATTGGATTATAATCGTGAAGTCATCTGCATAACTGAATAGTTTTATCCCCAGCTGAGTTAATTGCAAGCTCAGTGAGGACCTGTAGACTTTAAATAGCAATGAAGACAATGGGATCGGGTCCAGGACCGAGCCTTGCGGCACTCTGCTGATCACCTCCGTCATTTCGGAGGGGGTGTCGTTCACCACCACCCTCTGAAGTCTACCTCCAAGCCAGTCCCTAGCCCATGCAGTCAATGTGTCACCTAATCTCATCTAACTTATCTTGCTCAATAATCTGCGGTGTGGGACGCTGTCGAATGCTTTGCTGAAGTCCAAGTATATGATGTCTAGGGACTCCCCCCCATATCCAGCTTCCTCGTTACCCAGTCAAAGAAGTTGATCAGATTGGATTGACAGGACTTTCCCTTTGTAAATCCATGTTGATTAAAAGCAATACATCCCAATCATCTATGTAGTGAAGGGGAATATAAATACTGTACTCCCCCGATATTCACGGGGGTTCCGTTCCAGGAACCCCCACAAATCTTGAAAAAACTGCGAATACCTGCAAGTTTCTTCATCCATAATGATCTGACTTACCTCATTAGAAAATCTCAGCAATCCAGAGCATCTCTTAGAAAAGAATACTGTAGTGCAGGGCTGCCCAATTCCGGTCCTCGATCTACAAGCAGGCCAGGTTTTCAGGATATCCATAATGAATACTCAAGAGAGAGATTTGCCTGTACTGCCTTCTTGGTATGCAAATCTCTTATGAATGTTCATTGTGGATATCCTGAAAACCTGGCCTGCCTGTAGATCTTGAGGACTGGACGTGGGCATCCCTGCTGTAGTGTGTGCTGTCACCTTATTTAAGATTCTGTTCTTCTGTTATTCTTCAACCAGTGCTGTGAAAGTTGGGATATGGTCAAGGATTTTGAGTAAAGCATATACCTCCCTATTTGCAGTATTCAAAAGCATATACTGTATGGTTCTAATGTAGCTCTCTCTTTTTTAATAAAATCACTATTTGTTTTAGTGGACTTCAGTTATCCATCCTTGGAAGAGCCACCACCTCCTGTAGAGCTAAATGAAGTGTCGAATAATTTAGAGGAAAAAGTAAAATCTTTAAATATGCCAAGTCCAAGTGGACCAGTATCTAAACCTAAGGTTCAACCAAGTTATCCTGTGAATATCATTCCACAGGTATGTGACTGTATATTATTCAGCTTATACTTGCAATGTAAGTTTAACTAAAAGCTTTTTATTCTTGTAACCATACTAAGATCAGCATGTGAAAGAACAATATCTATATTTTTAAACACAATTGCTTCAGTTGAGGTTTTGAAACAAATTTATATGGAATAATTTGTATGTTTTTTTTCTTTTTAAAATTATATTTCAACCAATATAACTTGAAGCTATAATCTGAGCATTCATAAAGAAATTTGAAGCAATTTGTGTTCTGTTGATTTCTACTTGCCTTTTGAACTTTATTTAAGGCTGTAAGAGTGTTTCTAGTGCAATAGACACATCATTCTGGACCATTTGGGTTTTGTATCCCTGGTCACGAGATCCTGTGTAGAGAGCCTCATTTACATTTTTCTGTTCTTCCTCTATTACTCTGGGCTATCTTCCAATTCCTCAGTGTTATTCTCTACAAGTGAGATGGTAGGAGCCAGTCTGTTCTGCTCGTGTTTACTTTAAATTTAATTTGGTTTTTTTTTATCCAGTCAGTAGGCTTTTTGGGGCTACAGAGACTCCCAATTAAAGGACATCTCTGGCTACAGAGAACACAGACTCTGAGGTCAGTAGTCTGTAGCCAAGGGGCAGCCTGCTTGGCAGCACACCTGATCTGGCAGCCTGCATTAACAGTCTGGGTGCTCAGGGACCATTCCCTTAGGAGCATGGCTCGCTCCAGGTTATGTTCGCAGAGAGCTTGAGCACAGGCTGCGAATGACCCCGTAATGACTTTGCATGCGAGTTCCAATGAGGGTTGAGGTCTCATTATGGCTAGTTGAACTGAGGGCAGTCTGAAGAAGCAAGCTATACGGATATTCTGGCATGTCTGAGGCAGCTTCAGCCCTTTTGCAGCTCTCAGAACCAGCATGACACAGCGAGTAAGGCCGTGAGAAATTTGGGGTGGGGGGGGGAGGGTTGTCTTCAAATGTAATTTTTAAAGGTTTCTGGGGTTAGAGATGGTGTCTCCTACCTCTATAAAATTCTGTTCCCTGAAATTTTTGACCCTTTATTTAGCTCCCATGGTAGCCATTTGGATTTCTCAATTTGAAATAGAAGGACAAGCAGGCAACACGTTCTCACATATGGTTGATGTCATCGGACCCCGGAACAGACAGTGCAAAAGTGTAGCTTTAACTTCTTAAGAAGTCTCAAGACCGCCTGTACTGTGTATGTGCGAATGCCTTTCTACCCAATGTCAGCCCCTGGGACCATCAGTTCTTTGTTTTCCACAGACCTAAGATGATGTATTGTTGGAGTCATTCCAATAGCGCATTTGTTTCCTTTCCATTTTTGCCTTCCTGTTTCTTTTTTCTTCATTCCCCTTTTTTAACCTTTTAGTTTTCACCTCGTTGAAATTTTTTTTCTTTTCAGGATTCTTTTGTTAATAATAATAATAACAGCTTATATACCGCAATACCGTGAAGTTCTATGCGGTTTACAAAGATTAAGCAAAGGTACAAATTGATTGACTTTAAGAGGGGAGGAAGAAAGAGGGTTAATAGGACAGGAAATCCATTTTTGAGGAGAGAGTGATCAATAGAACAAGTTTGTTTTCCTTGTTGGGGGCCTTTGTCTCCCTTTCCACCTATCTTCTGGCAGGAAACATTGAGTATTTTTGAGGTATACTTGTACCACCACCCTCAGTGAAAATAGCTTCCTTTGACTTAGCCTCGACGGTTTTCCCTTCCATGTCAAAGCTTTCCAGTGGATTCAAAAAGTGCTCTTGGTGCAGCAGGGCCATCTCAGTCACTGATTTCCCCATAAGTGATGGATTCAGTGCCTTGGTCCTGAAATTTTGTACTTGGTGCTTGACCCTTCAAAAAAGTTCTTTGAAGGATCGACACCTACGGATTCGGTACCGCCATCGGCACCATCTGTTTAGCAGACTAAGAAGCATGTTTCACCTTCACACCATACACCACTGGCATCTCCAGCATCAAGTATGTAGATGCATGCCAAATTACGTAAGCAGCACTCCCTGTCTGTGCAGGTCATGTCATCTGTAAGGCGTGCCTTTTCCTCGAAGCCTCCAATGCCTCAGCACTCTGCAGCACCATCTGTGCCGATGTCAAATATGGTACCAGTGCAACCCAACCAGGACATATTAGCGACAGATGCGTCCATGTCTGGATAAGGAGCCTACCTGCATGGCCTTCATACTCAGGGAACTTATACTGTTCAAGAGCAATCCTTTTCACATAGCTCTCGTCTTTGTCTTCCAAATAACATACATACAAAAATACACAATAACAAAAACCAAAACAACAAAACTTAGAGCTACGAGCGATCCGCAGAGCACTGCACACATTCAGGATCGTCTTCTCAATCAAGTGATCTTCATAAGCACATACAATAAGTTGCTAGGTACTATATAAACAAACAATGAGGTACTGGATCTTGCCTCCTTTGCCAAGAAGCGACTCAAGATGGAAATTGGGCCATTCCACAAAGCATCTTTCTCGAAGCTGTATGCCTAGCAGGCACCCAAAACAAGCTAGCGGACAAGCTGAGCATGTCTCTTTAACCTCACGAGTGTTCCTGAACTCAAAAACAGTACAGCAAATCTTATAGCCTAAGTGGTTTACATTCAGTTACTCAAGCATTTTTCCAGTGGGCTCACACACTGTCTAATGTACCTAGGGCAATGGGGGATTAGGTGACTTGCCCAGGGTCACAAGGAGCAGCATGTGATTTGAACCTTCAGCCTCAGGGTGCTGAGGCTGTAGCTCTAACCACTGTGCCACACACTCCCCACATTGATTCATGATGAGATATTTTTGCGGACACACACATTCTTCCATAAAGTAGTCTCTAAATGTCGTTTCAACTACCATAGGGCTGCTTGTTTTCTTTCCCAAATGATGATCCCATCCTTGTGGTGCTGCACTCCAGTCCTTGGACTGTAAATGTGCCTTGGCTTTATTACCTAGACCGGACCGAACCTTATGGAAATTCAACTCACCAATTCCTATCTTTTGATCCAAACACTTTAGGACTCCAGTACCAAAAGAGCTTTTTCCACATGGTTAATGGCCCACAGTTTGTTTTGCTGTACTCGGGCTGGGTTGCCGCTGAAAGGTAGTGTCGCAGCACATAATGTCAGAGTGATAGCAACTTGAGTGGCTTCCCTATGTTCTGTTCCCATTGAGGACATTTGTACAACAACCACTTGGTCCACAATTCATACTTTCACTTCCCATTACTATCTGGAGACTTATTCTAGATGGGATAGGCAGATCAGTCAACCAGTTCTTCAAATTTCTTTTCTGCTTATATGCCAACTATCCCTCCATCCCTTTCATCCTAGGTAGGAAGTCCCATCTGTGAGAATATGCTGCTTGCTTGTCCTGGGATAAAGCACAGTTATTTACCTGTAGCAGGTATTATCTATGGACAGCAGACAGATATTCTCACAACCCTCCTGCCTCCCCTAGTTGGCTTCTTACACGCATGCGCAATACGGGTGATCTCGAATTCTAAAGAAGTTAATGACAGTATACTTTTGCACTAATCTGTACCGGGGCGCCATGGTTGACATCATACATCTGTGAGAATATCTGCCTGCTGTCCCTAGATAACACCTGTTGCAGGTAAGTAACTGTGCTCTCCTGATAATTAAAAAATCATACCTGTTTTGCATCTTTTTGTGGCATGTTAAATTTTTGCTATTTCTTTTTTTTTTTTGTATAGGTGGATCGTACTAAAAAGCCTACAATTAAAATGGCTATTAATGCACTGAATGTTGAAAATCTAGTCTCTGATGATCAGCCTGCTCAGAATGGCAAAAATATTGTTCCAGATCGTTCAACGAAACCAAAATTTGTAAGTCCATCAAAGGAAGAAAAGAAACGGGCATTAGAGAAAATCAGAAGAGAAAAAGAAATGTTGGAAGAAGCACAGAAAGAAAAACTTGAACGGGACCTGGAAGAAAAGCAGGCAAAAGAGGAGCAAAGAGAGAGAGAAGAAAAAGAACTCAAAGAAAATCAAGCAAAAGAAGAAGCCCAGAGGAAAGACGACAAGGCCAAAGAAAGCGCTGAAGAAAGGAAAAAGGAAGAGCAAGAAGTACAGGAAAGGAAAAGGAAAATTAGAATGGAAATCGACCAGGAGAGAGAGCCTAAGGAATCAAAAGAAAGTGGATCTCAGTCACCAGAAGTATCAAGAAAGTCTTTGGGAGAATCAGGAATGGGATTTAAAAGTTCAATCAAGGTGAATAATTATTTAAATGTTATCTTATAACTGTCAAAAGTATCATTAGGGACCTATAGAACGGCATAGACAACTGAGCATTATGTACATAATATATTCTATTGGAAGAGCTAAGAAATAGAAAAATGTACAACTGCTAAAGATCTAGGTCATCATTTTAATATTTTCAAAGATTTTGTCCATTTGCCAACCTTGGTAACTTTTGAGTTTTACCGAATGCCATATTCCTCAACTGAGAGATTTGAGTACCTAGTTTCTCCTCTTCAAATCTTTACTAACACAAAAATACATGCATGAAGAGTCAGGCTTGGCGAGGCCCATGGTAAAGAGCTATATTTTAATTTGCTGCCCTTACTTTACTGTTTCTTTAATTTACATTAAACAAGATTGTTTCTATGCAGTAATGTTTCCAAATGGGTTAGCTTTGTGCATATTGTGGCAGAAATGAATTTCATTCTTAAACCTCAAGGTATGTTGGCGTTTATCTTAATCTCTCAGATTTAGTGTGAACCCTTATCTTCAACATTGTGGCAAGGGAAACCACTTTTGGGGATTTTTAAGAGAAGATAAGATATTTTAGGCAACATATCAAAATGTGCTTAGAAAATCTTTTGAAGAGCAATACAGAAATAGGTAATGACATTTCAGTGAGTCTGTGGGGAGAGAGAAAATCTTCCCTTCTTTTGGAACTCTAAAAGATCCGAGCTTGACTGTATGTGCATCACTTCTGTGCTGCATCATTGCCTGGGATCTTTGTTTTCCATTGAGCTGGTAATATATGTTTTCCCCTCAGCAGTTTCTTCACTGTGCCTTTATGCATTGGTTACAGGTAGAGAATGACACAGAGTAGAGCAGTAATGCTTAGTGCAGTGGCTTAAGAACCTGGAGTGAAATCCTGAAGATGCCAGGGCATACCTCTTTTCATGTACTCTCCTATTTATTTATTTATTTATTTATTTCTTCCATTTGTCGCACATACCTATACAAGCTCTAGGCGACATTACAGAGGAAGGGGTTAGAAGAGGGTAGAGAGGACTATGGAGGGCAGGAAGGAGTGGAGAGAAGAGAAGCTTTAGAATATTTCATAGAAATTCCTAACTTTACAGATAGGAGCACCATCTATGTAAATGATATCTAAATGAATTAAAGTAATATTTTAGTTCAGTCCTCATTCCCTTGCTGTTAAGTTTTGTCTATCACTGTTATTATCCTTTATTTATAGATTGTAAGCCACCTAGATAGCACATCCTTAAGGCGGGTTAGAAAGTTTTTAATAAACTTAAAACTTAGTCACTTGTACTTGTATATAATATGTAAAGCCTCTTTGATTGTAATCACAGAAAGGCAATATTGAATCCCATCCATCCCTTTTCCTTGATACATTCCAAGGATGGAAAAACAAAATAAGACGACCCAGAATATGTAGATGTCTCAACTGGGTGTCTAGACTTTGATGCTGTACCTAGTGGTTCACTAATTGGTGGAAAATTTTGATACTACCTCTTGCGGGATCATACTGCGTTCAGTATTGGTCGCCGCACCTCAAGAAGGACATGGCGGTACTTGAGAGAGTCCAAAGGAGAGCAACGAAACTGGTAAGAGGGCTGGAACACTGCCCATACGCCGAGAGGTTGGATAGGCTGGGGCTCTTCTCTCTGGAAAAAAGGAGGCTCAGGGGAGATATGATAGAGACCTTCAAGATCATGAGGGGCATAGAGAGGGTGGATAGGGACAGATTCTTCAGACTGAAGGGGACAACAAGTACAAGGGGGCATTTGGAGAAACTGAAGGGAGATAGGTTCAAAACAAATGCAAGGAAGTTTTTTTTCACCCAAAGGGTCGTTGACACTTGGAATTCGCTACCAGAGGAAGTGATCAGGCAGAGTACGGTACAGGGATTCAAACAGGGATTGGACGGATTCCTGAGGGATAAAGGGATTGTGGGATACTGAGAGAGGTGCTGGGATGTAATACAAGTATAGAAGGCTAACCAGGTAAAAAGTATAGAAAGCCAACCAGGTCGTGCATGTGCAAGACCGGGGGGTTTGGACTTCGATGGGACAATAGGACTTCAAATGAGAAACCAAGGTGGCAAGGGGGCCCCTTCTGGTGATTCAGACAGGTCGTGACCTGTTGGGCCGCCGCGGGAGCGGACTGCTGGGCAGGATGGACCTGTGGTCTGATCCGGCGGAGGCACTGCTTATGTTCTTATTATTAATTATTTAACTAATTTTTACAGAAAGCTTCTCCCATTAAAATGTAGCATAATCAAGCTTGCAGTTAGCAAGATATATAAAATATTTCTTAAAAGCTAATTAATTTCAAAAATATATCTGAAGTCTAAAGGAAAATTAACTTTTCCCTTCCAATTCCTCACAGAGAAGCATTAACACTAGCCTTCAAAGAAGGTCAGTGTTTGAGAACATTAAGCACTGGCAATCGTTATATATTTCAAGCATCTCTGTACAGAGAACTGCTCATTTTCCTCAATGTCAGAATATCTGCACAAGCTTCAAATGGACCTGGGGTCAGGCCACAGATACATCTCAGGTGCATGTGGGACCTTGTATGCCCTCTTTGATCTTGGTTTTGGCAATCTTTGAGGAGTGTCTGCCTAGGAGGACCTGTGAGTGGCTCTGTTGATCCTATGCCTGACATAAGAATTTGATTTAATGACTTAATATACTTAATACAATGAAGTTGTAAAGCGGGTTACGAAGCTAAATTATAACAACATAAACTGAAAATAATATAAAATGAAAACCCTGAAAGAGTTTCAATACAATCGGAAAGAGAAAAAAATTAAGCAATACTCCTGTAGTTGACTGTGGTCCTGTCTGAATAATTTATCAGTGCTTCAGCTTTGGTATTGATGCAGAAAGTTGTGCAGCTAATCCTTGATTTATTCGTCTGATGTTTTATCAATGGTGGCACCTCAGTTGATCCTGAAGTTGATGTCAGCCACCCCAATGTTCATTTTGAACACACTGGGGGAAGAAGCTCCCCAAAGGCATTGATTTGCATTGTTATAGATACCCACAATGAGGGGCTACCCACTCTTTGGTTTTTACTGCTGGCTAGACACAGACTTGAACATCTCCACTGGACTATTTTTATGGGCTAGAGTTGGAACATTTTTGGGGGTTAGCTTATTAAACATAAGAACATAAGAGTTGCCATACTGGGACAGATCGAAGGTCCATCAAGCCTACTATATTGTTTCCATCAGTGGCCAATCCAGGTCACAGTACCTGGCAAGGTCCCAAAAGAAAAACAGCTCCAAAACGGTGGAGCTCTTTGAAAAAGAAGAGCTTGTGTGGTTTTTCCCTCAAAAGTTAAGTTTTCTTCAGGAAAGGAGGAAGTCCCCCCTGGAAGACCTCTCCACTGATATTTATTATGGAAATGGATAATATAATTTCATTTAAGAAACCAAAGGCTGAAATAGTAAGTGTATTCCAATACCCCAATCTCCTGACATAAGGCATGATGGTGCCTGCTCATAAGATCTTGAAGGGATACAAATGAGAAGGTGGGAGAACCTCATGCACCCTGCTAACAAGAAGGAAGACTATATTTAGAGTCTAGAAGGCTCATTTTATTTTGTTGTATCTGCTTTCAAGAGTACCAAGATCCCTTTGGATGAAAAGTGTTCCAGTGCGTTATGCTCTTTTCCCTACCTATCACCTTACTAACTATTTGTCAGCCAGTACCGTATTTTCACGCATATAACGCGCGCGTTATACGCGTTTTTACCTACCGCGCATACCCCTCGCGCGTTATATGCGTGAGCGCGGTATACCAAAGTTTTAAAACATAGTTCCCACCCCGCCCGACGCCCGATTCACCCCCCCAGCAGGACCGCTCGCACCCCCACCCCGAACGACCGCTCGCACGCGCTCCCACCCGCACCCGCATCCACGATCGGAGCAAGAGGGAGCCCAAGCCCTCTTGCCCGGCCGACTCCCCGACGTCCGATACATCCCCCCCCCCGGCAGGACCACTCGCACCCCCACCCCGAACGACCGCCGACTTCCCGACAATATCGGGCCAGAAGGGAGCCCAAACCCTCCTGGCCACGGCGACCCCCTAACCCCACCCCGCACTACATTACGGGCAGGAGGGATCCCAGGCCCTCCTGCCCTCGACGCAAACCCCCCTCCCCCCCAAGAACCTCCGACCGCCCCCCAGCCGACCCGCGATCCCCCTGGCGACCCCCACGACCCCCCTACCCCCCTTCCCCGTACCTTTGGTAGTTGGGCCAGAAGGGAGCCCAAACCCTCCTGGCCACGGCGACCCCCTAACCCCACCCCGCACTACATTACGGGCAGGAGGGATCCCAGGCCCTCCTGCCCTCGACGCAAACCCCCCTCCCCCCCAAGAACCTCCGACCGCCCCCCAGCCGACCCGCGATCCCCCTGGCGACCCCCACGACCCCCCCACCCCCCCTTCCCCGTACCTTTAGTAGTTGGCCGGACAGACGGGAGCCAAACCCGCCTGTCCGGCAGGCAGCCAACGAAGGAATGAGGCCGGATTGGCCCATCCATCCTAAAGCTCCGCCTACTGGTGGGGCCTAAGGCGCGTGGGCCAATCAGAATAGGCCCTGGAGCCTTAGGTCCCACCTGGGGGCGCGGCCTGAGGCACATGGGCCCAACCCGACCATGTGCCTCAGGGGTGGGGTTAGGGGGTCGCCGTGGCCAGGAGGATTTGGGCTCCCTCCTGGCCCGATATTGTTGGGGAGTCGGCGGTCCTTCGGGGGGGGGGGGAGGGATGTATCGGACGTCGGGGGGGGGCATCAGGCTTTCAGGATGGGGACAGACCTTCAAGGGGGGACAGTGCACGGAAGTCAGGGGGGGTGAACGGAGAGTCGGGACAGCGCACGGAAAGTCAGGGCGGGCGAAAGGAGCGTCGGGCAGCATGCGCGGTATACCCGTGAGCGCGGTATATCAAAGTTTTTGTGCAAATCATCGTGATTTCTGCGCGCTATATTCGTGTGCGCGTTTTATACGGGTGCGTGTTATTTGCGTGAAAATACGGTACATTTCAGGAACCTTGTATAAGACTGAGAAATTCAGATTCTCTCCCTCAGCATAAACCTGCAGAACTTAAGTCACTAGTATGAAAAGTGAAGAAACGTGGAAAGTACATGGTAGATTTATCAAATAGCATCAAAAGCTTCTGTTGGTATTGGAATTCACAAGCTCTCATGGATACAAGCTTCAGACTTTCATTTTGATATGAAAATTTGCAGATGTTTTCAAGGAGCAAATCCTCTTTGAAAAATAAGGTTACTTAGGTCGTTTCCTCAGATAAAACACTGTGAAATGTTTCAAGTCCTTTCCAAAGAACCATGCTCTTCCTATTAGAAGTTTTGGATCTGGACTGGAGCTTGGGAGACCTTGCTGTTGTCCAGTGATGTAGGTATCTGTTTTATCATCCCTTTGATCAGTCAGACATGGTAAGACCTTCACTCTCCCCAAACAGCAGAGGACCAAGAAAACCCAACCTGTTTTTCAGCCAAAACCTTGCATGGGGTTTTGATGGCTCCAGGAGAACATAGCCTCCATCCAGCTGAAAGTTCATCAGGTTAAGGTTTTTCACACTTTGTTGGATCATTATAATCACTGGCTTCAGGCTGTGTCTATTCAACCTACCACATAGTCCAATGAGAGCATCTTGGTCAAATCTAGTTACCAGGAAATACTTATCAAAATGCTCTCCTTCCTCTTGGAGACCAGTGTTGTCAAAGATATCCCACCAGAGGAAAGAAGTCAGGCATTTTATTCCAAATATTTTCTGGTTGTTTTCTTCAAGTTTTCATTAATATCACCAAGGATGATTCTGTTTCATAGTAACATAGTAAATGACAGTAGATTGACCTGTATTGTCCATCCAGTCCACTCAACATGTTAAGGTTATGTAAGTGTTGCTTTGATTTTTATTATCTTGCTTATAGGGATCCTCTGTTCTATGCATCTTTAAATTATGTCACTGTTTTGTCCCCTTCACCTCCACTGGCAAAACATGCTAGATTCCACATACGGTATATATGTGTTAAGTAGTGTTTTACAACTTGCTTATTTATTGTAGTTATGCTATAGTGTATTCATTTTTCAGGTACAGCTTAAATTTCCATTTTGCAATCTACTATGTATGCTAATAATTTCATAACAAAAGAAAATGAAGATATTTTTATCCATTTTTTTTGCTGATGTGTTTTCCACCTCAATATGTTACAGCATACTGAGGTTAAAGGACACCTGGAAAATGGAATTGAAAACAAAAATATTTTGAGGGAAAATGCTGAAGAAGATATCGAAAGACCTAGGGTAAGTATTGTGCTTAACGTTATTATAGTGCTAATAGGAGTTCACAATGTATACAGATATCAAACCCTCACTAGACCCCTACAAATCCCTCCAACTATCGCCCCATCTCCATCCTCTCCTTCCTATCCAAGCTACTTGAACGTGGTGTTCACCGTCATTGCCTGGACTTCCTTTCATCTCAAGCTATTCTTGACCCACATTAATCTGGCTTTTGCCCACTCCATTCCACAGAAATTGCCCTTGCTGTAGTCGCTAATGACCTGTTTGCCCAGATCCAATGGCCTCTATTCTATCCTCATCCTTCTCTATCTGCTGCCTTCAGTACCACCTACTTCCCAATGGGCTGTCCTCACTGGGTTT
This sequence comes from Geotrypetes seraphini, assembly GCF_902459505.1. Taxonomy (NCBI): domain Eukaryota; kingdom Metazoa; phylum Chordata; class Amphibia; order Gymnophiona; family Dermophiidae; genus Geotrypetes; species Geotrypetes seraphini. The sequence continues at coordinate 23,682,062 of NC_047097.1, read as the reverse complement.
CCAGGATTATATTCTCTCCTGATTTTCTTCCTACCTCTCCCATTATACTTTGTGTATGCAATGGTGGATCCTCTTCCACTGCTATCCCACTGTCAATTGGTGTACCTTCTCTCTATCTATCTATCCATCCATCCATTTCCTCTGTACACTGATCTCCACACCAGACGTCGCCATAGGAATCCAGACAGTCTCAGCCTGCCCGTCCAACAGTGCTGCTGGATGTCTCACTACCATCTAAGACTGAATATTACTAAGACTGCGCTCCTTATCTCACCTAAACCCACCTCCCTCCCCCAATTCTCTGTGTTTGGGCAACACTCTTCTCCTTCCTGTCCTGTCAGCTTGCAACCTTGGGGTCCTCTTTCTTTTTCCACTCGGATCCAAAAAACCGCTAAAGCCTGTCACTTCTTCTATAATATTACCAAAATCTAACCTCTCCTTTCTGAGCACACTTCCAAAACCCTTATCCACAATCTCATCAACTCTTGCTTAAACTACTGTAATTTACTTCTCTCAGGTCTTTCACTTAACCATCTCTCCCCCCTTCAATCTGTTCAAAATTCTGTTGCACAGCTTATATTCTGCCAGAGCTGCCATACTCACATTATTCTTGTCCTCAAGTCTCTTCATTGGCTCCCCAACCATTTCCATATGCAGTTTCATCTTACTGACTTACAAGTGCATTCACTGTGCAGCCTCTAAAATCTCTCCTTACTTATATCCCCCCAAGCTCTCCCTGTGAACTCCATTCATCAGGTAAGTCCTTTCTCCTCCACTACCAACTCCAGGTTCCATCCCTTCTGTCTTGCTACACTGTATTCAAATCTAAGCTAAAAACCTATTTTTAGAGGCTGCTTTAAACTTCTAACTCTCTCTCACTGTAAGATATTTATGTCCATCCTATCATTCTCTCTGCAAGAAACTCCCCAACCCAATATGTCCTGTCCAACCAAATTAGATTTTAATGAGCAGGGATTGTCTATTGCATGCTAAATGTACAGCACTGCTACTTCCTTTGCACTTTTCTAAGGCCTTCACTTTTCTTTCCCTCTGCCTCTCATTTCCCCTTCCCTCCTTATCCTTGTTTTGATACCACCAGCCTTTGTAGCCTTGTAATTCTACATATTTTTCCCACCAATGAGCATATTTTGATAGGCAGTCTGTGTAGCTACTCTCTCTCAAATTCATCTCCAAGACAGTCTGCTCCCTTGATCCTTTTCCTTCATCCTGGATTCTTTCTTTAGGTGGTCTTCTATGATAATCCTCTGAATCTAAGTCTTCAGTCTTGAGGTGCCAATTACCTGGAAACATGCCCTTGTATGACCTCTTATAAGAAAAAAAAACAACCCCCCCCTCCCCCCAACTACACATGATTCTCTCTCAGGGTTTCCGCAACTGGCATTGTGCTTGTTGCAGGTTTCCGGGTCTCACTGCATCTTTGTCAGATAGAAACCGACGTTTCAGCCATCATGCTGTTGCTTTCTTCAGGGTATGCTCTGAAGCCTGCAGTCTGACCAACTGACTTTCCCGTCAAAATTAATATTGGTAGACTGGCCTGTTCTCAGTCAGATCAGTGAACTCACTATTTCCAAAGTCACACTGCAGACTTAAGAGCATACCCTGAAGAAAGCCACAGCATGATGGCTGAAATGTCTGTTTCTACCTGACAAATACACAGCGACACCCAGAAACCTGCAACAAGCACAATGACAGCTGTGGGAACCCTGAGAGAACATCTTTAAACCTAACAGAGACTTTTCTATTCTATGAACTTTCACAACAAAATTCAAATTTCTGACCAACTGACTTTCCTGCCAAAATTCAAATTGGTGGACTGCCCTGATCCCAATCAGGTCAGTGAATCCACTGTTTCCAAAGTCACACTGCAGACTTCAGAGCATACCCTGAAGAAAGCCACAGCATGATGGCTGAAACGTCGGTTTCTACCTGACAAAGACGCAGCGAGACCCAAAAACCTTCCTGTTTAAACTCTTGAGAAGGCTGTGTTTGCTCAACTTCACCAAATACAGGCCTCAGGGTTCTTCATCCCAGGCAGTTCTGTTTTCATCCAATTCATAGTACTGAGACTTAGATCAGGGGCCCATTTAATTAATTCCATGTTATGCTTGACCTGGTGATCTCACTCGAACTCACCCTGATCTTGAGTTAGTTAACCAATCTCTTTTGCTGGCTCACCTAGCAGACATTGACCTCTCTGGCACTGACTTGTAGTGGGGTGGTTGGTTTGTTTTCCCTGACTTCTTCTTATCAGTAGTGCTTCCTTCTTCCTCTTCTGCTCCTTTATCACTATCTTAGGGTGTGCTTCAGGGCCTGGTGCTTGCACAATTACTATTTTTAAGTCTCCTTTCAACTCTTGATTCAGTTCCAAGGTGTGTGTCTGTGTACTTTTGCACAGAAAACATCTTGATGGTTGCCCCATGGTTACCTCTGCCACATAGCTGTCATTAACCGACACCCTGATAAGTCCTGGCTTTCCCTCTTTCTTGAACATTTCATCTCCCTCCCTCATCCTTGGTTATTTCAACATTCATGCTCAACAACCTTTCTGACTCTTATGCTTCTAGACTTGTAGCCCTAACATCCTTATTTGAACTTTAGTAGTGACTATTATGCTTCTAGACTTGTAGCCCTAACATCCTTATTTGAACTTTAGTAGAGAATGACACGGAGACAAATTTTTCCTCATTCCCACAGGAACTCAATTTCCCCATCCTGTCCCCACAAGTTTTGTCCCTGTCTCATTCCTGTAAGCTCAGTCTTGATTTTAAAGTGTTTGAGGCTTGTGCAGATAAGGACACCGAGTGGTTCGAAAAGCCAAAAGAGAGTATGAAGAGAAGCTAGCCAGGGAAGCATGAAATTTCAAACCGTTCTTTAGATATGTTAAAGGGAAGCAACCGGCTAGGGAGGAGGTGGGACCGCTGGATGACGGAGACAGGAAAGGAGTGGTGAAGGAGGAGAAAGAAGTTTCAGAAAGACTTAACATGTTCTTTTCGTCTGTATTTACAAACGAAGCAACATCCAACATACCGGAACCTGAGCAATTCTACAATGGAAATCAAGCAGAAAAATTAACATCCATGGAAGTGAGCCTTGAAGATGTACGCAGGCAGATAGAAAAACTAAAAACTGACAAATCCCCGGGTCCAGATGGAATCCATCCAAGGGTTCTGAAGGAATTAAAGGAGGAGATAGCGGAACTACTGCAGCAAATTTGCAATCTATCCCTGAAAAGAGGCATGATCCCGGAGGACTGGAAGATAGCCAACGTTACGCCTATCTTTAAAAAGGGATCAAAAGGTGACCCAGGAAACTACAGACCGGTGAGTCTGACCTCGGTTCCGGGGAAAATGGCGGAAGCACTGATAAAAGAAAACATCGATGAACATTTTGAAAGAAACGAACTTCTGATAACCAGCCAACATGGTTTCTGCAAGGGGAGATCATGCCTAACGAACTTATTGCACTTCTTCGAAGGAATTAACAAACGGATGGACAAAGGAGACCCCATAGACATCATATATCTGGATTTCCAAAAAGCCTTTGACAAGGTGCCCCATGAACACCTACTCCGGAAACTGAAGAACCATCGGGTGGAAGGAGACGTACATAGATGGATCAGAAACTGGTTGGCGAGTAGGAAACAGAGGGTAGGAATAAAGGACCACTACTCGGACTGGAGGAGGGTCACAAGTGGGGTCCCGCAGGGCTCGGTGCTCGGGCCACTGCTATTTAATATATTCATAAATGATCTAGAAACAGGGACAAAGTGTGAGATAATAAAATTTGCGGACGACACCAAACTATTTAGTGGAGCTCGGACTAAAGAGGACTGCGAAGAATTGCAAAGGGACTTGAACAAACTAGGGGAATGGGCGACGAGATGGCAGATGAAGTTCAACGTTGAGAAATGTAAAGTATTACATGTGGGAAACAGAAACCCGAGGTACAACTATACGATGAAAGGGATGTTATTAAATGGAGTACCCAAGAAAGGGACTTGGGGGTAATGGTGGACATGACAATGAAGCCGACGGCACAGTGCGCAACGGCCGCTAAGAAGGCAAACAGAATGCTAGGCATAATCAAGAAGGGTATTACAACCAGAATGAAAGAAGTTATCCTGCCATTGTATCGGGCGATGGTGCGTCCGCATCTGGAGTACTGCGTCCAGTATTGGTCGCCGTACCTTAAGAAGGACAGGGCGTTACTCGAGAAGATTCATAGGAGAGCGACGCATCTGATAAAGGGGATGGAAAACCTTTCATACGCTGAGAGATTGGAGGAACTGGGTCTCTTTTCCCTGGAGAAGAGGAGACTTAGAGGGGATATGATAGAGACTTACAAGATCATGAAGGGCATAGAGAGAGTAGAGAGGGACAGTTTCTTCAAACTTTCAGATAATAAAAGAACAAGAGGGCATTCGGAAAAGTAGAAAGGGGACAGATTCAAAACGAATGCTAGGAAGTTCTTCTTTACCCAACGTGTGGTGGACACCTGGAATGCGCTTCCAGAGAGCGTAATAGGGCAGAGTACGGTACTGGGGTTCAAGAAAAGATTAGACAATTTCCTGCTGGAAAAGGGGATAGATAGAGGATTACTGCACAGGTCCTGGACCTGTTGGCCACCGTGTGAGTGGACTGCTGGGCACAATGGACCTCAGGTCTGACCCAGCAGAGGCATTGCTTATGTTCTTATGACAGAGCTTTCAGGAACGGGACAGGAAAAGAACTCATCGGGGCAGAAAAATGAGTTCCCGTGGGAATGGGGAAAAATTTGTCCCCATGTCGTTCTCTAATCTTTAGCTGTGCTATACCACCCCTGCCCACCAGAATGACCACTGCCTTGCTCTTGTCTTCTCCAACTGCTCTATCACAAATTTCTCCTTGGCAGTCCTTCCCCTTTCTGACCATCCCAGCCCCAGTTGATCTCCACCTGTACATTTAGGAATCTTCAGACCATCAACCCCGGCACACTCCACCACTATTTTGCCCCTCCTCTCTATCACCATGCTTACACAAGTCTGTAAATGAAGCTGTTTCCTCCTATAACACCACTCTCTCCTCTGTTCTGAATACCCCATTCTCTATAAGGTACCCCAAACCCCAGCCCTGGCAAAACTCTAAAATCCACTATTTACGCTCCTGTGCCAGGTCTGCTGAAGGGCTCTGGCTCAGATCCCATACTCATGCTGATTTCATTCATTTCAAATTCCTCCTGACCTCCTTCCAATCCACTGTCTCACTTGCACCTTCTTGTTCAGTTTCTGTCTTGATTAGATTGTAAGCTCTTTTGAATAGGGACTCTTTTCTATGTTTTGATGAACAGTGCTGCGTATGTCTAGTAGAACTATAGAAGTGATTGGTGGTAGTATTTGATTGAAAGGTTTTGTTTTTCCCTAATCCCCAGAGAGATCCATTGATGAGAGCACGAAGTGAGGAAATGGGGAGAGTAGTACCAGGACTTCCAGAAGGCTGGGTAAAGGTAATATGCAAATTTTTTAAAAAAAACTATAATAATAATAATAAGTTTTATGTGATGGGCATTTTGAATGTGTAGGGGGGATTAATTCTGAAATGGGTATTACCGTATTTTCGCGGATATAACGCGCACCATTGTAAAACGCGCACAGGGGTATAGCGCGCAGAAATCACGATGATATGTACAAAAACTTTTCTATACCGCGCTCAGGCATATAACGCGCATGCTGCCCGACTCTCCTCTGGCCACCCCGACTCTCCTTTCGCCCTCCCCGACTCTCATCTGGTTGCCCCGACTCACCCTGACTTTCGGTGCACTGCCCCGACTCTCCTCTGGTTGCCCCGACTCACCGTTCACCCGCCCTGACTTTCGGTGCACTGCCCCGCCTCTCCGTGCCTGTCCCCCTTGAAGTCCTGTCCCCCCTTGAAGGTCTGCCTGTCCCCCCTTGAAGGTCTGCCTGTCCCCCCTTGAAGTCCTGTCCCCATCCTGAAAGCCTGATGCCCCCCCTCGACGTCCGATTCTTCTCCCCCCTCGGCAGGACCACTCGCACCCCCACCCCGAAGGACCGCCGACTCCCCGACAATATTGGGCCAGGAGGGAGCCCAAATCCTCCTGGCCACGGCGACCCCCTAACCCCACCCCGCACTACATTACGGGCAGGAGGGATCCCAGGCCCTCCTGCCCTCGACGCAAACCCCCTCCCCCCAACGACCGCCCCCCCCCAAGAACCTCCGCCCGTCCCCCAGCCGACCCGCGACCCCCCTGGCCGACCCCCACGACACCCCCACCCGCCTTCCCCGTACTTTGTGTAGTTGGGCCAGAAGGGAGCCCAAACCCTCCTGGCCACGGCGACCCCCTAACCCCACCCCGCACTACATTACGGGCAGGAGGGATCCCAGGCCCTCCTGCCCTCGACGCAAACCCCCCTCCCTCCAACGACCGCCCCCCCCCAAGAACCTCCGACCGACCCGCGACCCCCCTGGCCGACCCCCCCACCCCCCTTCCCCGTACCTTTGGAAGTTGGCCGGACAGACGGGAGCCAAACCCGCCTGTCCGGCAGGCAGCCAACGAAGGAATGAGGCCGGATTGGCCCATCCGTCCTAAAGCTCCGCCTACTGGTGGGGCCTAAGGCGCGTGGGCCAATCAGAATAGGCCCTGGAGCCTTAGGTCCCACCTGGGGGCGCGGCCTGAGGCACATGGGCCAAACCCGACCATGTGTCTCAGGCCGCGCCCCCAGGTGGGACCTAAGGCTCCAGGGCCTATTCTGATTGGCCCACGCGCCTTAGGCCCCACCAGTAGGCGGAGCTTTAGGACGGATGGGCCAATCCGGCCTCATTCCTTCGTTGGCTGCCTGCCGGACAGGCGGGTTTGGCTCCCGTCTGTCCGGCCAACTTCCAAAGGTACGGGGAAGGGGGGTGGGGGGGTCGGCCAGGGGGGTCGCGGGTCGGTCGGAGGTTCTTGGGGGGGGGCGGTCGTTGGAGGGAGGGGGGTTTGCGTCGAGGGCAGGAGGGCCTGGGATCCCTCCTGCCCGTAATGTAGTGCGGGGTGGGGTTAGGGGGTCGCCGTGGCCAGGAGGGTTTGGGCTCCCTTCTGGCCCAACTACACAAAGTACGGGGAAGGCGGGTGGGGGTGTCGTGGGGGTCGGCCAGGGGGGTCGCGGGTCGGCTGGGGGACGGGCGGAGGTTCTGGGGGGGGGGGGTCGTTGGGGGGGGGGGGTTTGCGTCGAGGGCAGGAGGGCCTTGGATCCCTCCTGCCCGTAATGTAGTGCGGGGTGGGGTTAGGGGGTCGCCGTGGCCAGGAGGGTTTGGGCTCCCTCCTGGCCCGATATTGTTGGGGAGTCGGCGGTCCTTCGGGGTGAGGGTGCGAGTGGTCCTGCCGGGGGGGGGATGTATCGGACGTCGGGGAGTCGGCCGGGCAAGAGGGCTTGGGCTCCCTCTTGCTCCGATCGTGGATGCGGGTGCGGGTGGGAGCGCGTGCGAGCGGTCGTTCGGGGTGGGGGTGCGAGCGGTCCTGCTGGGGGGGTGAATCGGGCGTCGGGCGGGGTGGGAACTATGTTTAAAAACTTTTGTATACCGCGCTCAGGCATATAACGCGCGAGGGGTATGCGCGGTACGTAAAATCACGTATAACGCGCGCGTTATATCCGCGAAAATACGGTAATAGTATATTAAGTATGTCATTGATGTATAAAATGTGGTATTTAATGTTACACTTATTGTAAGTTTTGAAAATAATAAAGAATTGGGAAAAAAAAACTATAATGGATTTTTATTTTAGATATAAGTTAATTCAGTAGTTGGTTGTTTGTGTTTTGAGCTGTTAGCTGGTAGTAATTGAAGTGAGTAACTTTACTTGCCTATATTATATAAAAACACATTTGAATGGTGCTAATTCTGTATAAATATTTTTATTAGAGGCCAACCAGATTTCAGTATCTGTACTGAAAATGGCTCAAAATGCATATTTGGTTTGTTATGGCTGAAAATGCTAGTGACTCCGTTTGATCATGTGGAGTAGGGGAAGGTTGGCATTGGTTTGTCAGCCACTATTTTTTTTTTATTGTAATATTCAAAAATTGCACAGGTGACTTTAGCGACCTTTAAACTTTCAATCTGCTTTTCTCACACTAGTTTCTTGATTCAGTTACTGGAACGTATCGTTACTACCACTCTCCAACCCATACAGTCCATATGTATCCACCTGAAATTACGCCATCTACTCCTCCTTCCACTCCTCCAACTCCTAAAGCCAAGCAACAAGCTGCTAGTGACAGAGACCATGATCACTCTAAACTGAAGCGTTCCTACTCATCACCTGACATCGCCCAAGCTATTAAGGAGGAAGAAAAGAAAAAAATGCCTGTGATTCCCACTGTTAATCGTGAAAATAAGTAAGTTGTAACAGATTCTAAAAATGTAAAAATCATTTGTCTCACTGAATGCATGCTCACAGCATGAGTCGAGATGAATGCATGATTTAATCCTACATTCACAAAAGTTTATTTAGCTATGGGACAGAAGTTTGACTAGCCCTATAATTAAAACAAAAAGAAGCAAAAGTATGATTAATTGTATTAAGGAAGAGGGATGTCTAAGTATGTATATGTTTGGATAGATTATTTTATTGATATGGGAGGTGGATGGGGGGAATTAAAACATGTATAATAATATTGTGTAAGAATGTCAAGTGAGTTATGTGAATTAATTGTAATAATATTGTACACTTGTTGAGAGAAATAAAAAGGAATAAAGATTAAAAAAAAAAAAAAAGAAGCAAAATGACTACAAATAAAATCTATCCAGCAACAGTGGAAGCATGGACTAGTAATGGAAGAGGAAACTTTGGGCTCCTTTTACTAAGCCGCATTAAGGCATTAACACGCTAAATTGCACGCGCTAGACGCTAACGCCAGCATTGAGCTGGTGTTCTAGCCGCGTAGCACGTGTTATAACGTACTAACGCAGCTTAGTAAAAGGAGCCCTTTAAGACTAGAAATATAAAAAAATGGATATAATGAAATGTATTAATAACATGCTAACCTAAAGAATAGGCTTGACCATGTATCGGCATCCTTCTGCATCAGGATTCCAAGGTTCTTGTAAAATAAAATCAATAAAAATGTCTCTCGGCATTTAAGCAGTTTTTTTGTAGGCGCGCAGTCCTTAAATTTTTTTATATAAGCGTTTTTTATCAAATTTTAAATGAAACTTGAAACTTAAACTGTTAGTAAACAACAAAGCACTGAATGAAAGAGCAGAATGAAACAGAAAAAGGAAACAATAGCAAATAGAGGTACTTTCAGAAGTGCTTAAAATATATTATTGATTAAAAGATTAAAAAATGAAAATGCAGTTGATTACAATTGGGGGAGGGAGTTCTGATATTGCTTTATTATGATATTTTGCATAGTCATAAATAAAATCAAACAGAATTATGATGTTCAGCAGATCTGTCTAGTAATTCAGTGAATCTGGGGAAACTATAGGAAGCCTCTCCACACGAGGTCTTAAATGTTAAACAGCATAACATAAATTTGACCCACTCTTCTACCCAAGACCCAGTGTAACTCCACAAACAACAGAGTAACGCGATCAAATCGTGTGTGAAGAGAAGGAATATACAGATAGGGTTATACTTCCATCCCCCGGAACAGAATGAGCAGACATATAATGAAATGTTTTCAGAGATCAGGAAAGCTAGCAAACTGGGCAACAGTAGTATAATGGGTGATGTCAATTACTGCAATCTTATGATATCTAAATAAAAGCATAATCTCAAAACCACCAAATGAAAATAAAAATATTATGCTTGACACTCCATAGACAGCTACATTATCCTGTGTATATAAGAATGCAGACTCCAAACAAAGCACTGTTTGCTTATTTTCCTAATAGAAGAAAAAACCTGTGAGGAAAAAATATATGTAGAGAAAAAAGGCATTAGTTAAAGCTTCATGAACCTTTAAAAAAAAAAAAAAAAACCTCCACCACCACCATATTCTTCTTATAAGTTCAAAACATCTGTAGCTCACACGCAAATGAATAATCTAGTAAAGTCTATTCATTCTAAATTATACAGGTTCAGACAGCATCCATTTCTTTAATAGAGATAGACCTGTGATAGCAACTAGCACTGTTTAGATTTAGCAAGAGACTTATCTGTGCAGCCGGAATTCAAATTCTGCTCTGCTCTGATGTCTTCTACTCGTCCGTTGGACCGGCTACATCATCTCTCTCTCTCGGATAGGCCCCAACAGAGAATTCCCGTTTCGACAGTCAAAGCTTCGTCAGGGCACCTCAAACAACCGAAGAGGACAAGCACTCCCATGGCTGTATCACATCCAAATTATCAAAACTCTAATTAGCAAAAATGGCTCTGGCATTCATAGATGCCCCGGCAGAAAATATCTTCAATCTCAAGCACCGCCTTTGTTCTTCCTGGCAGCCAATCAGATTCTCACTTTTTTGTGACACTGAATCTCACAAGATGTTCAAGGTCCTCGAAGTCATACTTGACTCAGCCCTATCATATGAATCTCAAGTATCCAACTTAAGGAAGAAAATTTTCTATAATATGAGAAGACTAAGACTGGATTACTGCAATTCCCTCTATGCGGGTCTAAACGCTACTCTCCTGAACAAATTATAGATAATTGAAAACACAGCTATCAGACTAATATTCAAACAAAAAATTTTGACTCTGTCTCACCTTATTATAAGAACTTACATTGACTACTTGTCAAAACTTGTATCAACTTCAAAATATCATGTATAGTGTTTCAAATTCTATCTGCACAAACCACTGAACCACTCGTAAACTTATTCATCAATTCCTGGTCAACGTCAACCAGAAAACTAGAATTGCTTCAACTACTCCTTCCATCTCCCAAAGGAGTCAAATGCAAATGCACATTTGACTCGCTTTTCTTTTACCTTGACATCAGGATGGAAGCATTCTACAACAGATTCTGAAAAAAAAAATTAAAAACTCTTTGAAAGCATACACACCATAAGACACCTAACTTGAAATACCTAATGTCACTAAATTCCATACTCGACTCAAGTGTAATACCAGTACAGTCATAGAACCATTACTCTATTCATAACTCTTCACTCCACAAACTGTTGTAATGTAGTATAATGCATTCTGTAATTCCTTATATTGTATGTATATTAACCTGTTTAGGCATAGTGTGAAACAAAACAAAAAGCAATCCAACGGATCTGCAGTAAAAAGTCAAACAACCAAAACAAGGAGAAAAACTACAGATAACGATGTACCAGGTGCAAAAATCTTTATTTGAGAAAATACAATGTAGCATTCCAAAAGAAAAAAAGTGGTTCTTTTATATGAAGATACAAGACCCGACATGGTCCGTGTTTCGGAAAACACTCCTCAAGGGTCCTATGGGAAGATTGTGATAGGGAGACAGATATGATATGGGTGTGAATAGTGTGTACACTCAACAGTGTGAACTGTGGAGATGAATGGATGATTCTAAATGATGGTGGAAAAAGATGCGATGGTGGTAAAACCATTTAAGGTTTTAGGTGTGAAAATCATGCGCCCATGAAGATGAAACAGACCAGCAAAGATTGGTATTCACCCTATATGTCTAATAAACTAATGTGAGGATATTGAATCAAACGTGCTACTGTGACAAGATGGAAAAAGGAAAAATGGAGAGGAAATGCTGTGTTGAGTATATACCGGGATGCTATGGTGCATAAATATAGAGAACCTTATTAAAAAAATAAAAACCAAGTAATCAAATAAAAAGAATAAATGAAGAATAAATAAATAAAATGAAACGGAATTACATTAAAAATGCACCATGAAGGCCAATGCGAACAAGATTATTATATAATATAATATGACCGGTACAAACTGCTAAGAGAGGGGATAAGTTGGCAGATTGTTAGACAACGAGACAAGTACAGGTATAAAATGGCATAGTGTGACTCAGAAATACTAGATTAGATTAGAATTATTCCACATATTGATAGAGGGAAAGAAGACAAAATGAGAGCCGGCATGGCTAAAAGCTGAAGTGAAAGAGGCTGTTAGAACCAAAAACATCCTTTAAAGAATGAAAAAAGGATCCAAATGAAGAAAATAAGACAGACATAAGCACTGGCAAGTTAGATGCAAAGCACTGATAAAACTAAAAAAAGAATATGAAGAGAAACTTGCTAAAGTGGCAGAAATGCATAGTAACAATTATTTTAGGTACATCAGAAGCAGAAACCCTGTGAGGGAATCTGTGGGGACCGTTGGAAGATCAAGGATCGCGTAGAAAGAATAAGGCCATAGTGGAGAGATCATGGCTGTAAACGAAACTAAAACTTGACTTTGTATATCGGGTCACCACCAAAGGAGGCGCTCGACTTGGTTAACAATAATTTAAAAAGTAACAAATGGTAATAAAAAGAGAAAAAAATAACCATAAAATTAATACACTTCATTATACCAATTTTTAATTGTCTCTGAGGTTTTCATCCATGCTTCTGCTGTTGGATAGTTTTATAATTACCTCACAAACTTTACAAAAAAAAAAAAAATCCCCTTTAAAAAGAGTAGAGCGATTACAGTGCTCACAAGTGGGCGATAGGTTCCTGTTTGCCTTGAAGCAGTGATGAAGGGCAACAGGACCTTTGGACTTCAGATAAGTTCCACTATTTAACTCAATGTGGTGTATTTTTTTCAATACTAGTAATGAAGTATATTTTATAAAGATTGGAGAAGGCTAAAATAAAGGGTGATTTAAACCAACAGAGGTGGAAGGAAGGTGTTTTATGCCAGTGATGTTATTTACTGAAAGAATGCCTGAGACTTTTTCCTCCCCTATACCATTGATTCTGACCATTGCTTCAATCTATGGATTATTTTTTTTTTTTTTTACCTTTGGTCCTATATTTTTAATGGGGAATTTTTTTTTGTAAAGATTGTGTGGATTAATGTTCCCATATCCTGTTCTTTTTTTGGCATTGTAGTTTTAAAATTAACCATGGTGTTACCAGATTGTTCCATGTAGCAAGTTTTTTCCCCCCCTTTGGTAGATGGTTCGACAACTTGTGTGTGTGTTTTGGGGTTTTTTCATTAAGACCTCCTTGGCAACTTGCTCTTCTTCAGTACCAGCATCACTGTCGTTTTTAACACTTGCAGGTTGGCTGTACTAATAATCTTGTGCATTATGAGATTAGCTGATCTGGTAGTGCATTGAACTAGTGAGGGAGCAGCAGGTTAGGTGGCTGGAGAACTGTTGCTAGCTTCAGTATAGCTAGTAACTTACCAGGGCTGAGGTCTCGAGGGAAGAGACTACTCCAGTGTAGTCATATAAAGGAGCAACTGAGAGCAATTAGGAAATATTGTAATTATGAAAACAAACTTGCATAGTCTGTTCACTTGAAAAAGATATAAGAACATAAGAATCGTTGCAGAGTTTAGGTTAATAGTGGATTATATTTCTTGTCTCTCTTTTTTTTTTTTAGACCAATAGCTCATGCTAAAGCTGAAATCTCCAGGTTGTCTGCATCTCAAATTCGTAATCTGAACCCTGTATTTGGGGGGATAGGACCAGCTCTCACTGGACTTCGAAATTTAGGGAATACCTGTTATATGAATTCAGTATTACAGTGTCTCTGTAACACGCCATATCTGGCTGAATATTTTCATAAAAATAGCTACCAAGATGATATTAACAGGTAACAAATGTTGTGCTGTTTTTTGTTGGGGTTTTTTTTAACTGTTATAGAATTAAACAATTGCAACCAAAGAATTGCTTATTATTGAAAGCTTGTCCAAGAGGCAAATTTACAATAACAGGGTGAGGGGGGAGTGAAAAATATATAAACAGGACAAACCCACAAAATTAGGTGATCCACGTTCTTATGGGGAAAAAAAAAGGAAATCTAGCACATAAGGAAATTAGTCCATATTTAGCCCATTCAGAACACCCCATGCCAAGCTTGGAGTGCCTCAAGAGGAAACATTAATCCAGAGCTAGCTCTCTCCAACAAAGCCCTGAACAGAAAACAAAGATATTTGATGTGAAGGTTTGAAAAATACATATTTCTTTAGCACTCTCCAGACCAGTAGAGGTTAATCTTTACGAATGGTCTGAGATTATGCAAGATAGGGTTGTTGGGGAGTTTTACAGTTTTTCGTAGTTGTATCAAGTTCAAGGAAAAGCTTGCACTATTCTGAAGGTTTCTCAGAATATTGCAGTACTTTGTCAGTCTTTTTGTATTATATTGTTATATTTTATCTGATTGTGCCTCAAATTTGTAAGGTTTACTTTTATTATAAAAGGTTACTGGTATCTAATTATATTGTAACATGTAATGTATTTTATTTACGTAGGTCAAATCTTTTGGGTCATAAAGGTGAAGTGGCTGATGAATTTGGCATAATAATGAAAGCTTTATGGTCAGGGCAGTACAGATATGTTAGTCCAAGAGATTTTAAAGTCACTATTGGGAAGATCAATGAGCAGTTTGCAGGATACAGCCAGCAAGACTCGCAAGAATTGCTTCTGTTTTTAATGGATGGACTTCATGAAGACCTCAATAAGGTAACATACATTTTAAAGATAAGTTTATAAAAATATGCAAAACAGATGTTTTCCATAATGAGGAATATAAAATTCATCAATACAATATATTTGTATACTGCCAGTGCCTCATAGAAGTTCACAGCGGTTTACAGATAATAAAATAAAATTAGGTACTATTAAACTTCCCTCACTGTCCAAAAAGGGGCTCACACTCTTACTATAGTGCCCCCCCAAAAAAAATCCAATGTCTAAGATAAAAAAGGTAAAAAAGAACAGAAGAATATAGTAATTAAAAGACTTAGTCCCTATGTTCTAGTTGAGTTGGCACAAGTGATCCCCAGTTGCCCCTTTCAAGTTCAAAACTACTACAAGCTTGACTTATAGCAGTAGTAGTGTGAGATTATTGCTAGGGGTCACAGGTGCCATTTTGATCCTGTTGCTGGCAGAGGCAGGCGTGACTGGGGGGGTCGCTCCTGCCCGACCCCACTAGACCCTAGAAAATTTTCAAGGTAGGACCAGGGGGTGGGCCCACAAGATGGTGGGAGGGTCCTTTGGGGAAAGAGGGCACATGGGGAAGTTTATTGAGGGGTTATAGAAAGGGCGGGGTTCTCTGGGGTAGGCTTTGAGGAGCGTATGTAGAAAGTAAGGAGCCATCAGGACAGGGGAATATGTGATGTGGGGGCATTGGCAGACAGAGATAATTAGCCAACCCTTTTAGGATGTACCCCTGAATCATCGAGCTATGACTTTGCAGTCCAATGCTCTCAGACAGTGTTAAATTGTTGAACCAGATTTTTAACTGATATTCATATGGGCAAAATACCATATAAACCGAGATTTTGGGGACCAAAAATGGGGTTCTCTGTTTATATTCGAGCCTCCTTTGGATGATGGTGCTTTTTTTTTTCCTCCCCTCTCCACCCAATGACCAACAATGCTATTTTCCACCCCTCCAGATATTTGGCACAGCTATTCTCCATCCCTTTCCCATGACCGGCACTATCTTCCCCCCCTCCTGCCCAATGACCAGCATTGCTATCCACACTGATGACCATTGCTATCTCCTCTTCTTCCCCCTCCCAATGATGTCACTCCTATGCCCCCCGTTCATTGACTGGCACTCCTATCCTCCACTACCTGCTCCCCCCTGCCCCAGACCGACATTGCACTTAGTCCCGATGCTCCAGAAGCTGACGACCTGTGCTGGGCTGAAGGGCCTTGAGCGTCTGTGAATGCTCAAAGCCTGCTGGCTTCTGCCCTCTCCTGGATTCTCGAAGGGATTCCAGCAAGCCTTGAGCATGCGCAGATTCTCAAGGTCCTTTTCCAGCCCAACCCATCTGCGTTGACTTCTGAAGCATCGGGACTATAAGTGCGATGTCAGTCTGGGACAGAGAGAAGCGGGTAGTGGAGCATAGGAGTACCTAAGACGTCCACAGGAGTCATACCCAATATTTTTGGACAATTAAGCTCTCTCAGCCTTCTATTCAAATTTTCCAGCTATTCAGTCTTTCCTATAATAAATTTCTAATCATTGATAATTACAGAGTCACTGTCCGTCCTTAAAATTAAATGTTTCAGTTCGTGGTTTTCTCTTGAGCTATCTTGCTGGACTTTTGCCACAGTTTGGAAAGTACGATCAACTTTACTTACAAGAGTGGCCATATCTTGAGTGGTTTTTCCAGCCTTTTCATCCAACTTCATGATGGCTTGCAAGAGGGTTTGCATAGTAACCTCCTTAGCCAATCAGCGCTCAGGCACTGATCAGAAAGTAAGGCAACGACAGCTCGGACCTGTCGGCAAACTTTGGCCACAAATGTGGCACAACGAGGTTAGAGAATCACTCGGCGATTATAGAAAATCGCCCGGAGTGATCGTTTTCTTCTTAATGGCCTTGTACTACATTTGCATGGTAGTATCGGAGACTGCTAGAAAACTTGGAAAAGACCACGGTAAGCTGTTTTAATAACCGCTAAAATACATGCACGCTAAACTGGCTAGAACAGGTTTAGCGAGCGTGTTAAGACAGATTTTAGTTTTGAGAATCTGCCCTGAAAGGCTTACAGGAAGCATAATAAACACATTAAACTCATGCAGTGGTCATACAAAAATAGATGGTAGCAGCTTGGACATTTTCAAGGCATCATGTAAATCTGGCTCAGTTTGAAGTGAGACACCTATTTGGCTTATATTTAATAATCTTAAGAAAAAGGGGCCTAGGAAAGCTAAGTCCATAGGATATTTTTGATATGGGTTGCCTGCTAAGAATTAACTTCTGAAAGTAATATTACTTTATTTTTATATACCGCCCAACCATAAGTTCTGGGCGGTTTACATAAAAGAAAAAACTGGTGTGAACAACATGAGGAAGGACCTAGTCAAGCTTGAAAAATGATCTGAAATTTGGCAGCTTCGGTTGCTTTCCTCCGGTCTACTCCGATGGAGGACATCTGCAAGGCTGCCACTTGGTCTTCGGTTCATACTTTCACCTCCCACTACTGTCTGGATACGTTGTCCAGAAGCGACGGCTGGTTCGGCCAGTCGGTTTTACGTAACTTGTTTTCCTAAATTGCCATCCTCCCACCTGCCCTTTTTTGGTTGGCTTGGAGGTCACCCACATGTGAGAATATCATGCCTGCTTGTCCTGGGATAAAGCACAGTTACTTACCGTAACAGGTGTTATCCAGGGACAGCAGGCACATATTCTCACAACCCACCCTCCTCCCCGGGGATGGCTTCTTTGCTGGATATGGAACTGAGGACCATGAGGTGGGGATGCGCCCTCTAGTGGGCAAGAAGGCATGCACATGCGTGGTGCAGCATAGCAAACTTGAAACTTCAATCAAGTTTGCTTGAAAAGCTGTCCGCGCTGGGGCTCCGTAGATGACATCACCCACATGTGAGAATATATGCCTGCTGTCCCTGGATAACACCTGTTACGGTAAGTAACTGTGCTTTCTTTGATCCGACACACCTAACAAAGTTTGTAGCTTTGAAACATCTTGAGAAAGGTGGAATAATTGAAGTAACAACTGAGACACATGCTTAATTACTCCCTGCGATTCAGTCACTTGAATTTTCTTTTAAATTGTTAAAACTGATTTTCCTTAATTGTTAAACTGTCACTCTTTGAAGTCTTGGATCACAATAATTGTGGACTATTGATTGCTTAATTGTAAGAGGAATATGTTAGTATTTCTCCTATTTTGTTTCTTTTTTTTTGTTATGCTTGAAAATATTGTGTAAAATTGATAAATAATTAAAAAAAAACAAAAACCCAAAACAATTCAAGATGACAACTTGCATTGCTCTAAAACAAACTTTGTGTTTTCCTTCATTGGCTTTTATTTATTCAAGCTAAAGTTACCAGCTATGCACACTTTGTTTCTATGTTGGGCCTGGAGTTTAGTGTAGTTTTATTTTTAGAATCAAAATGAGTGCATAATAGTGAATTGAAAAAGAGAGACTGTTCTCCGAAATCCTCAATTCAGGTAGGAATTTGATGGAAAGAAGAACCACCATGAGGTTTTTGTATGTGTTAATTTACTTTTCATAATTTTTACCATATATTTCAGAGTGATTGAAATAAAATGTTTTAAAAATTATTTTGACATTGTTTAGGCTGACAACAGGAAGAGATACAAGGAAGAAGATAATGAGATTCCTGATGATTTCAAAGCAGCAGATAAGGCCTGGATTAAACACAAGATGCTCAATGAATCCATCATTGTAAAACTTTTCCAAGGCCAGTTTAAATCCACAGTGCAGTGTCTTACCTGTCATAAAAAATCCAGAACCTTTGAAGCATTCATGTATTTGTCTTTGCCACTTGCATCTACAAGCAAATGTTCACTGCAGGTAAGTTTAACATTAAAACAAGTGGGAAATGCATACAGAGCATGGCTCACAGAATGATGTCATCTGATTTGATTGAGAATTATAAAATTTTATACTATTAAATGTTGAAGATTTCATTTTAAAAATAGTTTAAAACATTTTTGGACTGTGAAGAATTTGGCTTACCTTTTCTCAAGTTTGGACAAGTCGTAGTCCTCTGAGGGTAGCCGCTGAGGTCCATGGTAAAACAGCTAAATCAATAAATATGTGGAATATTTTTTGTAGGATGATAGTGTTACATAAATAAAATCTCAATAAGGTTGACACGCAACATGGTTGGTCAACACCAATACAGGCAGTCCCTGGATTATGAACGTCCGACTTACGTTGGACTTGTAGTTACAAATGGGGGTCCTGCTTCTCCCTTCCACGTCCCAACGTGCCCCTCGCCCTCCTTTTCACATCCCAATGTGCCCCTCACCCTCCCACATCCCGACGTGCCCCTCTCCCTCCCTTCAACGTCCCAATATGCCCCTCTCCCTCCTTCCCCTCCAACTGTGTCCCAAATTCATGCTTCCCTCCTGCTGGTGTTTACCTGTTCTGTCTGGCTCCCTCCTCCTCCTTCCAATTGCACTTGTTTCTCTTCACAAAACCATGGGCAGTGGTTCCTATGGGCTCTTACGTGCAACCCGCAGCTGACCCGGAAGCCTTCCCTTTGATGCCTGAGGGAACTTCTCTCTGACATCAGAGGGAAGGCTTCTGTGTCAGCCATGGGCCGCATGTAGGAACTGCTGCCATTGGCTGGAAGGAAGAAAGAGGAAGGAGCCACAGGTAAAACACCTGTAGGAGGGAGGCACAAACTTGGGACACAATGGAGGGAGAGGAGGGGCACTTTGGGACATGAGTGAGAAGAGGCATGTTGAGACACAACGAAGGGAGGGAGCACAAACTTTAGACAAAGGATGGAAGGAAGCAGGGAGGAGGCATGAACTTGGGACACAATGGTGAGGGGAGCATGAACTTGGGACATAGGATGTAAGAATGGAGGGAGTGAGGGGAAAGAGATGCTGAAGTGGGGGAAGGAATAGAAAGGGAGAATTATTGGGCATGGGTGCCTGGCGGAGAGAGAGAGATGGTGCACATGGGGAATGAAGAAAGAGGAGGCGGACATAGGGAGGGAGAGAGAATTACTGGACATGGAGGTGGGAAAGGAGTGAGGTAGAGATGCATGGGAGAGAGAGATGAGAGGGAGAAATGTTAGATGTGGTAGAGAGGGAACATTGGGATGGATGGAAAGGGATGCAAGAGAGGCCTCAAGGATGTGGAGAAGGTGAGAAGAATATTAGGATCAGACTTTGGAAGGGAAAAGAGAATTTTCCACTACTCTATGTTCAGAGGGAAGGCTACCTTGTCGGCCGTGGGTAGCGTGTGAAGAGAAACAAGATCTGTCATACCAGAATTCATCGGATTCCCAGCATGAATGACATTTATCCCCAGCTGGTAATGGCAGGAGTTGATTTTATAGCTGATGTTCTATATGATATCAGAGTATTTGGCAAAGCTTTTCTGCTTAATTCATCTCCGCCCAGAGGATGCTATGGATTAGACAATTGGTGGGAGATTTGGCTTCTAAAGCCATGTTAAGCTAGGGGGATTTGGACTTGTATACCACCTTTTTGTAGTTATACAACCACATTCAAAGCGATTTACATATAGGTATTTCAAGCATTTTCCCTGTCTGTCCTGATGGGTTCCCAGTCTATCTAATGTACCTGTACCTTTTAAGGGACAGATGTTGTTTGGACAAGGTTTGGACAACCTTATGGCCAGGATAATGGACCACATAGAGATAAATGGCAAATTTTTAGATCTATATTTTGTGAGGTATTGTCCAGATGAATCAGTATATAGTATATAATAACCTCATCTAGATGATTAAGTATCCAATCATATCAGAGAATTTATCTTCAAATAGTCATTCTCTCTGTCTGGTACATTAGGTTAAGTAGTTTTGAATCAGTTTCGGTAATCAGCGTTCAATAATCAATTTTTCATATATAGTTTCAAACAGTCATGGACTAAGTCACAACTTGAAATGATAGGAAGGCTATTTAGTACATGGTTGAGCCACATTATTATGACCACCGCCTACCTCTGACGTCAGGAATGCACAGCCAGTGAACGAATGTATGCGTCATGCACAGACTTCGTGGGTATATAAGGTGGGATGTCAGCAAGTTGCCAATATTACAACTGTGGCTGTCATGGGGGAAAAAAGCTCGATCTGACATTGAAAAAGACATGATCATTGGCTACCAGGCCAAAGGCGGCAGCATTTCAGGAATGAAAGAGTTTGTGAACCGTGAGTGGATGAATGGAACCTTTTTGATAACTCAACATGGTAACTGTGGGGCAGAACAAACCATTGATGCGAGATGTAAATGTTGGCTGCGCAGGTTGGTGTGGGCCGATCAGCATGTTACCATGGAACAACTCTCCATCCAAATGAACCAGGTAGCTTCTGGATTTGTGTACAAAATGACTGTAATGAACCCTATTGCAAATGGGGCTCTAGAGCAGATAACTGGTGACTGCATCCATGCTCACGGGGATTCATCGCAAAAAAAATAGCTGCAGTTTGCACAGGAGTACAGACATTGGACTTGCATCAACTGGCAGAGGGTTGCCTTCTCCGAAGAGTCACGTTTTTGAAACCGCCGAGAACAAACACCTAGCAACCATTATTGGACATACACAAGTTGGTAGCTGTTCTGGGAAATGTTTTCTTAATATGGTCTGAAAGGCACACTCGACCATTTTTGATGGTCAAGTACACCCACACATGTTAACTGTCTTCCTTATGGCTGATGGGATCTTTCAACAAGACAGTGCGACATATCATATTACCGGAATTGTTTGCAAATGGTTTGCAAAGCATGACCAAGACTTTCAGCTATTTCCCTGACCTCCGAATTCCCCAGACCTTTACCCAATCAAGCACATTTGAGACCACCTCGAATGACATGTTCAGTGACTGGATCCACCACCACGCACCCGTCAGCAACTGTCGGACATATTGCAGTCTGCATGGCTCCAGATATCTCTAGCAACCATCCAGCATCTTACTGTCACTCCCATGGTGTCTGGCTGCCGTCCATTCTGCCAGAGGCAGTTATTCTGGATATTAGCACGTGGTCATAATAATGTGACTCAACTATGTAATTTATCGTTAATTTTATGCTTGACTAACATATTTTCATAACTTCAAACCTTAATAAAATGCGTTTGCTTTCTAGGACTGCCTTAAGTTATTCTCCAAAGAGGAAAAACTTACAGATAACAATAGATTTTATTGTAGTCATTGCAAAACTCGAAGAGATTCGTTGAAGAAAATAGAAATTTGGAAACTCCCACCTGTTCTTTTGGTACACTTTAAACGGTAAGATGATATATTTCAGCATGGTGCAACTAAAAACAGTGGAACTCTGCATATATTTCATCTGCATCATAGCCTGTGCTGTTTTTCAGACCATAAGAGGCACCACACTGTAAATTTTAGTATAGTTTAGATGATTATAAATATGGTTGGTTCTCCTCCCACACTGACCCAGTGCTTTCACAAGGAGGACTATGCAGGTCTTGAGGTAGCATGTGTCAGACCAGGCCAGACTGCTTTTATCTATGGACCCCCACTCTGTTGTCTTTTTTACTGTCCTGTTCTGCATTAAAGGTAGTATGCATGAGAACTAGTACTTGCCTAGTTTTCAGCAGAAACGCATGAGAAGAAGTGGAAACTAGAGAATGACACGGGAACAAATTTTTCCCCGTCCCCACAGGAACTCATTTTCCTGTCCCAGTGAGTTCTTTTCTTGTCCCTGCTCTGTCCTCATTTACACAAGCCTCAAACACTTTAAAATTGTAAGTTCAAGGTTTGTGCAGTTAAGGTTGAGCTTACAGGAATGGAACAAGGACAGCAACAAAACTCACGGGGACAGAGAAACTGAGTTCCTGCAGGGATAGGGACAAATTTGTCCCCCTGTCATTCTCTAGTGGGAACTATTGGATCATAAAATATAGACAATTTTCTTATAGAAAATCTTTTTATTGTCCTGCCAGACCAACCAAGAAAACTGGGTTTATCCTTCCCTACCAGCAAATGGAGATGCACAACAGGGTTGCTAGCATTACCAGTAGAAGGTTCATGCAGACTCTGTTCTCAGTATTTTTGTCTCTAGCCGATGGTAGATAAGCAGTTCTGTGCAGGTAAGAGCAGGCCCTTGACAAGGTCTAAATTGGCAACCTCATCAGTAGGATCCCCAAGAGAGTTATCAGGGATGAGCATGAGGATTATTAGACTCTGAGTTCCAGGATACAGAATCCAGCTGACTGGTTTCTTCTCTCCATCCTCTGCCCTCCCCACACTTTCTCTTTAATCCTTCCTAACTTCGAGTCTGTTCTCACATACTCTGAATTGGAACCAGAGGCAAGCAGAAGATCTATTTCTATTATTTATGCATAAAGCAAAGAGCAGGCTGACCCAGAAGGACCACATTTTACTGGAGAGCATGTCTGCATGGGCACCATTCAATAGGAGCAATATTAGCAAATACTGCATGTCCTGAAGACGCTATTGTACAGATCTGGCACAAGGGTTTCTTGCAGCAGATGCAGTAAGATTCAAAGATAGCTGGGACAGATGCCAGGTAACCATCTGCCTTTGATTAGAATACGGTTGAGCAGGAGGAGATGACTCGGTTGTAGTCACAGCAGCATGCTTGAGACCTGTTCCCTTGGGGATGATGAGAATAGCTGTTTTGAGAGTGTAGCTGTATGAAAGGTCTGTGGTTGGATCTGATAATCAACATGAAATATATCCGCGTAGAGTTACGACTCGGTATTGTTTTCAGTTTTTAAACCACGTGTTTTTATATCAGGACTTTTAGGGACCCCTGAGTAAGATAGCATTGTCGAAACACGGTCCGTGTTAGGTCCACAGTTCCCAACAGTTTGGGTCCTAGCTATATTTTATGTGGATAATCAAATTGTATATTTTTAAATAAAGCCTGCATCTTGAACATCACCATTTCCGCAGAGTTTTTGTTTTCGCTGGATTTGCATTTTCTGTGGGATTAAGGGTCAATCTTTTGCTTGTATTCCTTTGAGGCCTCTGAGTGTCAGACAAGATATTGGTTCAAGAGAGAGTTATCCTTATTCATGTCCCATGGGAGTCTTTTTTTGCTCATGCAGCAGACATATTACATGAGGCAGGGAGCTTATGAAGCATCTGCTGTTTAGAGAATTTTACTGCTCAGTTCTCTGCACCAGGTGCTTGTAAATGTTCTAGGTGAGAACTAGAAAATCTGGAAGGATAAGAGGTCCCCGGCTTGTACCATGTCCAGTGATTACATTTCCACCCCATCCTCACGAGCTCGGTCCCCATCCCTGCAAACCGTCTGATCCTGTCCATACAAGCCTCAAATGGTTAAGATTTTATATTGAACTTCTTTTATTTAAGTATAAAAAAACCAACATTCTCTACAATTGTTATTTTGTAAATACAGAACAAAGATCACAAAATCCCTGTCTGCCCTCCCCTTCACAGATATCCCCGCCACTATTTTTTACTTATTTATAGCATTTATATACCACTTATAACCTAAGTGGTGTACATTCAGGTACTCAAGCATTTTTTCCCGTCTGTCCTGGCAGGCTCACACTCTATCTAATAAGCCAAATTATTCCAGAATGTTACACAGTCTATCTAATAAGCCAAATTATTACAGAATGTTACACAGAAAAATCATGCTAACAGAATACTGCAGTCACACATGACAGGAATAGTATTAGGGGAGGGCAACTAGGGCAGTCCCCAGTTATGTCTAACACCAGCTCTAGCAGGATACACATTTCGAGTCCGATATATTCTAATCACAAAATAGAAAATAATTTTTTTTTCTACCTTTTATTGCCTTGTCATTTTATTCTTCAAACCATGTTGGTCTCAGAAACTCTAGTCTCTGTTTTCTTTTGTCTTCTCTTAACTCACTTGCCAGGGTCTCCTGAGCATTTGACATTTCTTCTTTCTCTATGCTCACCATCCATCTTCTATCCCTGTATGTATTGTTCCCCATGTTCAGCATCTCCCTTCTCTGTCTCCTATATGTCCCTTTTGAGTATTTCCCCTGTGCTCATCTCCCTGCCTGCATCATCTCACCATTCTATGATCCCCTCCCCCTGTGTACAGGGAGAGGGGAAAGAGAGCGAGAGAGATCCGGGGTGCATGTATCCCACTCACTCTACTGCCACATCCAATATTTCTCCCTCCTCCCGGATCATGTTCAGCATTTTTCATCCCATGTCCCAACTTGCTCCTTCTCCCCCCCCTTTTCTCCCTTTGTCCCACATTCATCTCCTCTCTCCCTTACTTGTTCCCTTCAGGGCCGTCCAGCTGGGTTGCTCCTTCCTGCCTTCACCTGTTCTTTGCAGGAACGTGGGCAGCGGCTCTTGCACACACTACGTGACTGACCCGCAAGCCTTCCCTCTGACATCAGAGGGAAGGCTTCCAGGTCGGCCACAGGCAGCATGCAAGAGCCGCTGCCCACGTTCTGCAGAGAACAAGTATAGGTGAAAGCATGCAAGAGCAGCCCATCTGGAAGGAGGATTGTTGAGGTGACTGGGATACCTGGCTGACCCAGAAGGCTTCGGCAGAGGGGGGCACGCAGCTGGAGGGCAGGAAGAAGGCCTGTTTACAAATGGGATCCCTGGTGGCGGCAAACGACAGTTGCTCCACATTGGGGGAGGAAGAGGGCAGGAGACCCGCACAGTGCCGTGTGCCCCCTCCCCAAGCGGTTAATGGCGGTAAGGAACAAGGGGGTGTTTTCAACTGTGGGGACAAAGCTTTTCACCGTTCTCGCGGGCAGTGAAAAGTTTTGTTTCTGTGTCTGCTGCGAGTCAGGCTTTGGTGACCCACCATGGCTCGCCGCAGTGTTTGTTCACTATGTCATTCTCTACTCTTGATGCAGCATTTATCCAGTCAGTGGTGGGATAATTATGACCGTGTTGCCAAATTTAATAATTTCTGTAAATAGTCCTGCTGTCCATTAGGCAGTAGAATACCCCCCCCCACCCCCAACACTAAACAGAAAGGTCTTGCTAACCTGTGCTTAAACTGACTAAACATAGAGGGGTTGATAATTCAAAAGCAACTATATTGGGGATAAATGCCAGTGAGAAGAGATCCTTCAGTGGTACTAAATGGAAAGTGCTGCTGAATATTTTCTTGAACACCTCAATATTACCAGGATGGTGCTGGGACAGAGTTAGAGGCTATTTGGTTACTAGTGATATTCAGCACCACTACCTGGGTAATTACCTGAAGACAGTAGGAAAACTGTTTTAAGTGCTATCCAAAATAGTGGCTGAATATTTCTGATGTTCAGGTACAGTGATAAGCTGGTGGCACTATCTTCCTAATCATCTGGTCAGCTTAGAAACATAGAAAATGACGGCAGAAAAGTGCCAAAGCCCATCAAGTCTGCCCACTCTAATGACCCACGCAGCCCACCCAGCTTGCATCTGGTTCCGAAGACTGGTCAGATTGGTCCGAGGCTTTGTGCTCAGTTATGGCCAGGGTAGAGTAGTTTAATTTGGTTAAACATAAGAATCGCCGCTACTGGGTCAGACCAGTGGTCCCATCATGCCCAGCAATCCGCTCACGTGACAGCCCCCAGGTCAAAGACCAGTGCTCTTAAATGAGTCCAGCCTCACCTGCTTATGTTCCAATTTGGCAGGAACTTGTCCATCTTTGTCTTGAATCCCTGGAGGGTGTTTTCCCCTATAACATCCTCTGGAAGAGCGTTCTAACACTCTCTGGGTGAAGAAGAACTTCCTTAAGTTTGTACGGAATCTATCCCCTTTCAACTTTAGAGAGTGCCCTCTCGTTCTCCCTACCTTGGAGAGTGTGAACAGTTGTCTTTATCTACTAAGTCTATTCCCTTCAATACCTTGAATGTTTCAGTCATGTCCCTTCTCAATCTCCTCTATTCAAGGGAGAAGAGGCCCAGTTTCTCTAATCTTTCGCTGGATGGCAGCACCTCCAACCCCTTAACCATATTAGTCGCTCTTCTCTGGACCCTTTCAAGTAGTACCGTCTCCTTCTTCATGTATTGCGACCAGTCTACCCGTGTAAAACTAGGCAACCATGTTAAAGACTCATGTCAGCAAGCACAGCGGCTTTTAGAGGGGTACTCATAGGCAATATGTGAGCAATCATGAGGACTGCTCGAATTACTGAAGAATAGTCCTGAAAGCGAAATGAGAGCTTGACCACTTAAGCTGATCTGAGCACACAGACTTTGTAATCTTGCTTGAGATAAGATAACTGCAGTATATTTGGCAGTGGCATTCAAATCGTTAGGTTAATGGTAGAATGTGGGAAAGGTGAAGGAATGTAAACAGTTTCACAGCAGTAAGGGCAAAGAGCAGAAAAACAGTGTTTAAAAAAATGGGATAGGAGGTTTTCAAGCAAGGCAGGGGACCAGCACAGGTTTCTATATATTTCCTATCCTCCCCAAGGAGCCTAGAATGGGTTATAAGGCTTGCTTTCTCAGAATTTACTTGTATTCACTTTGTACACTTTGTACAGTCAATTTAATATCCAATTTGCAAGTTCTTCCGGAATTAATCCAGCTACCTCTCCTCCCTTGTAACCAAAAAAACCCCAAAACTGTTGTAACTTCACTGAAAATGTCCAGTTAGCTCTTTTGTAATCCGCCTTGAACTGCAAGGTATAGGCGGAATAGAAGTCCCTAATGTAATGTAATGTATTCCCTCTGATTTGCTAAGTGTTTATGTATACTCAAATGGAAAAGAAAGAAAATTAAATTTAATATTAGTGAAATGAGTTCTTATATATTCTTGACCGGAAAGAGCACTTTTGAACATTGCAGCTGGTCACACTGGCAGAACTCAAGGAAAGAAAATGAGGTTTTTAATATACACTTCCCCCTCTATTGGCAAATTCCATATCTACGGATTCGCTTATTCGCGGTTTTAAACCAAAAAATGCGTTTTCATTTTCCAGGCTATTTTAAGCCCAGTAAGCCCCCCCTTAAGCATTACCTGGTGGTCTAGTGGGTTTTCAGGCCAGGAGCGATCTTCCCACACTTCTGCCCCATGCAGATTGCTCACAGGAAATGGCTGCCTTGAGCTCCCGTCTCTTGAGACTACGATAGGAGCTAAAGGCAGCCATTTCCTGTGAGCGATCTGCACAATGCAGGATCGCTCCTGCCCCAAAAAACCACTAGATCACCAGGTAAGGCTTAAGGGGGGGCTTACAGGGCTTAAAATAGCTGGTGGGAAGTGGGGGTTAGGGGCAGAACCGGCCCAAATATTATTTGCATTTTTTTAATATTCACGGGCCAGCTCTGCCTCTAACCACCGCGAATACAGAGGGGGAAGTGTAACCTGGTAAATTCAGTGTTTTGCAGACAATCATAAAAAAATGCTTTAGTAATGTGTTCAGTTTAAAATATAAAAGATTTGAGAAGTAACATGCTTGTTTTGGTCATTTTGATCACATTAACACTTAATATAGGTGAAGTGTTAAATGGAGAATCGGTTAATGAAATTGTTAAAATATTCTTCTGTACTTTTTTAGATTTTCTTATGAAGGAAGGTGGAGGCAGAAGCTTCAGACATATGTGGATTTCCCTTTAGAATGTCTTGACTTGTCACAGTATGTTATTGGCCCAAAGAATAACCTTAAGCGATACAACTTGTTTGCAGTATCAGTAAGTAATCTTAATGATTTCAGTGGATAAGAGGTAGCTTGGCTGGAAATTTTGCAATAATTGCTGTTTTTATTTGAAGATCTTTTTATTACTTGCAAAATAAGAGTACAATACAGAACAATAACTCAAAGCATTTTTGCATTATATGAACTAATGTCATACTTTCTGTTTTAAAATGTTATTAATGACACCCTCCCCCTAAGATAGGGGTGTCCAATGTCGGTCCTCGAGGGCCGCAGTCCAGTCGGGTTTTCAAGATTTCCCCAATGAATATTCATGAGATCTATTTGCATGCACTGCTTTCATTGTATGCTAATAGATCTCATGCATATTCATTGGGGAAATCCTGAAAACCCGACTGGATTGCGGCCCTCGAGGACCGACATTGGACACCCCTGCCCTAAGACAATAAACCAGTGGTTCTTAAACCTGCCCTGAGGGACCCCCAGTCAGTTAGGTTTTCAAGATATATGCATGAGGCAGTTTGCCTATAAAGTAGCTAGTAGGCATGCAAATTTCTCTCATGCATATTCATTAATAAATGCCTACTAACTTTAAGAAGCTTTCTATTGCACTTATGTTTTGGGCCGACTTAATAACATGATTGTATAGAGTCCAGTGGTGATGTCAGAAAGCATAAACTATTATCATTGTGGTTGAGCGACATAAGACTGTGGTAACAATTTGCAATACAGCAAGAGAACATGTGATGATTTTAAAAATGGGACACTGTGGTGTTGAAAGGAACTGAAAAGGCTTTGCTCCAGTCCAGGTTTTCTGGCCCAATAGGATATTCCTGTTGAGCTATTTTATAAAGAAAATAGTTGTGTAGTATGATTTGTTCACAGAGAGTGTGGTTTGGTAATATGTTATTTAAATCAGTGTGATATAAATATACTAGTATTTTAGCCCGTTACATTAACAGGTGCTAGAATATATGTCTGTCTGTCTGTTTCTTTATTTCTGTCTCTCTCTCCCTCCCGCTGTCTTTCTTTCTGTCTGTCTCTCTCACTGGCCCCCTTTGTCTGTCTGTCTTTCTGTGTCTCTCCCTGCCCCTGTGTCTTTCTTCTTTTCTTTCTGTCTCCCTTCCTCCCACTGTCTGTCTTTCTTTCTATCTATCTGTCTCTCCCTGCCTCCTATGCAGCAGCATTTCTCTCCCCCACTTTCCTGTGCAGCAGCCACAGCAGCATTCCCTCATCCTCCATTTCCCTCCCCCCATACTACTTCCCTGTGCAGCAGCAGCGTTTACCCTACTCCCCCCCCCCCTTCCCTTCCCGCGGTCCCGACAAACCTGCGACTCCAGCAGCGTTTGCAGCACTCTACACACACTGCTTCGGGGCCTTCTACTGGCCTGATTTGCTCTGCCGCGTCTCTGATGATGTCATCAGAGATGTGCCAGAGTAAATCAGGGCAGTAGAAGGCCCCGAAGCAGCGTGTGTAGAGTGCTGCTGGAGTCGGCAGGTTTGGAGTCGGGACCACGGGAAGGGAAGAGGGTAGCAGGAAGGGACTAAGTGAGCGGTAAGATCGCGGGAAGGAGGGGGGGTGGGAAGGAACTAAGTGAGCCGGTCAGATCGCGGGAAGGGAAGGGGGGGCAGCAAGGGATTAAGTGAGCCTGAAGCCGAGCCGCGAGTGTGGGGCCGTTTCTGCAGCGGCGCGAGGTGGAGAGCAGGGAGGCTTGTTTGGCGCGCATGCGCACTCCTACCGCCACAGCCCGACAGATCAGGGATCAGGGAAGCACGCAGTAAGAGTGTGCATGCGCGCTTAGCATTTTATTATTATAGATTTATTATATGGTAATAAAAAAACAAAACATGATAAGTGCAATAGAAGGCTTCTTAAAGTTAGTAGGTATTTATTGTTAAGTTAGCTGAAGCCATTTTAAGTGATTTAAAGCCCTGTTTATACTAATTGGTAATCCAAGAAATGCATAGTCATTAGGGATATCTTGAAAATCCGACTGGCTGGGGGTCCCCCGGGGCAGGTTTAAGAACCACTGCAATAAACCAAAAGATACAGTATGACGACGACAAAAGCGACGGTCTGAGGTCTTGACAGATTCTGTTTTTAATGGGACATGTTGAGGTACAAACCACAAAAACCAGGGAAACCAACCCCGCGTTAAACAATACAATCTATATTAATAAAGGTGGTTATTTCCGCAGTCCCATGCCCCACAAGTTAAGGTACTGCAGCATTAGAGAGCTCATCCTTACCCCTACGAATAGTACGTGTTTCACTGCCTTTGCATCCTGTGATGAGGATTTTGGTACTTGTTGTGAATCAGGCATAATATAAAAAGTCAATATGTCTTTAAGCAAAAGCTGAACCATGCATATTTTTAAAGTACACATGACAAGCATCAGTTAAACATTTGGCTGTGATATTTTTAAATTCTGTGCAGGGTTGACCTAAAATTCTTTGGCTTCCCTTGGAGCCATGTTTGGATGGGTTGGCTAATGCGGTGTATATATTGTAGTATCGCCCAGCCTGGACCATTTGGGCTCTGTGTGAGTGGTATTTATGTTGCTAGCACAACTTTTCCACTTGGCTGCATGGAGCAATTTTAAAAATAAAACAAAGACGACATTTAAGGTTCCTTTTACTAAGCTGCATTAGGGCTTTAACGCGTGGAATAGCGCATGCTACAATGATCTGGCTTTAGTTCTAGCAGGGTTAGCGTGCGGTAATCTGCTACGTGCGCTAAAAACGCTAGCGCACCTTAGTAAAAGAAGCCCTTAATATATGCATTCCTTTTTTGTTTTTTTTAAGTTAACAGAAGGTAGGGTACAAATGAAGTGTGTTGTTTTGTTGATCAGTTTCACTTTGTGTCTTTCACAGAATCATTATGGAGGGTTAGATGGAGGGCACTATACAGCCTATGGCAGGAATGCTGCTAAGCAACGATGGTTTAAGTTTGACGATCAGGATGTGTCTGAAATGTCCACATCGTCGGTGAAGTCTTCAGCTGCCTACATTCTCTTTTACACATCTTATGAACTGCGAGCAGCCCAAATAGCCACCTAAAGACGTAATTAGAAAACTGATCACTTCATAGATGCACAATAGAGGACTGCAAGTGCATAGTTTATATGCAGCAAGTTACAGGTGTAGGTTACATTGAACTGATGTGGATATTTACTGCAGTTTTGCTGCAGTGGTGTGTTCAGTTCAGTGACATTTCAAGGCTGTTAAACGGACCAGTAGCACTGTAACTGAAATATGTGTTTTAAAGAAAGCATATTCAGTATTTGCTATTTTTCTAAATTCTCTGTGCTCTAGAATTAAATTATAGCATTGCCTATTGAGCTCTTATCAACAAGTGGAATGGCCTCTCCTAAATTTCCTAAAATCCATGACGTTTGTTGATTTTCTAGCCCACTGTTAATGCCTTTTCGCATTTATAACCTTTGACTTGATACTACTGTGAATATTCTGGAATAATAAACAGGTAGGAATGTACATATTGATTACCTAACTGCACACTAAAAGTATGTATATAATAAAAATAGTGCTTTTTTGTCAGGCAATTCTGTTGTAGCCGAACAGGTTGCTAGCCTTTGACAGTTCATGTTAAGAAAGCCTGCAGTGCTAGCATTCCTTTCTGTTGAGCAAAGCACAGCTGGATTTTCTGTTACCCTTTTGCAATACTTGTTGCGTTCAGTTTTCTTCAGAATAAATTTTATCAGATACTGTTTTTCTTATTACTTTGTTGTAATTGAGATTCTGGTTGTGATATTGTATGAAATTTGGTATGCATAGCCAAGTTGGTTTCATGCTAAACTTCAGTTTTATAGATCTTTTATCATTAAATGTATGCCAAACAAAAAAAAAAGTCAATGATACTATCATCCATTAGGCCATTTTGTTTTATAGGTGAGTTATAAAGTTATTCCAAGTCAGCAGGAGAACATACTTTCCAAAACCTGTGCTTTCTATTACTTTAATGTAACCTCCAATTTTCTTTTGAAGATAGTTGCCTGGGTTCATCACCCCAGTCACAATGCAATACCCATAGTGCGCACACTCTCGGTCTGTGGCCTTCTGCTGGAGACGATCACCGAGATGACAGGTTAGAGAGAGGGAAGGGTGAGACCTAATGAGGAAGATATTCTAGTGCCTACAAATTAATTTCTTGCCTCAGTGTTGTATAGTAACTAAGTAAATGTAAAAGTTTTCACTTTTACCTGTAAAGAGGTACAGGATGACATTTGCTACTTTTACTGAAGTAAATATAATTGCTATATTCTGCATTAGTTGTAGGTGTGCAATCTCTCGGACAGGGAAGACCATGACCAAAGCCTTAACAGTAATCAAGATTTGTCAGAAGCAGTGAATGGAGCAGGACTCGGAGAGTCTTTGGCTTACATTTGATGCATTAAAAAAAATAATTCCTGATAATGTTTGAATGAAATGCTAAATCAGAGTCTGACTACCCCTAAAATCACTGATTTGCTGACGGGGATCCTATGGCTAAGAAGAGTGATGGAGTCTACTGGGTGGTTGCTGCATTAACTGGCTATGTTTGAACCTAAAAGTAGTTATCGCATGAAATGAGTTGAAGAATTTCAATGATGTATGTTATGAAAATAATAGTAATGAGAATAAGGAATTTGCTGGGAGAGCCTTGTGCAAGATACAGAACTGAAGAGATAAGGCTCATGAAGGGCCACACATTCTAAAGAACTCAGTGGAAAAGCATATCTGTCTCTGTGCCATTGGATGACATCACTTGTGTGCCTGATTCAATCCTGCCTGCTGAGGGAATAAGTATATTTTTCCCTTAAGGTAAAATAGGGTTGACAAACAACCAATGACTCCGGCAATTGAGAGGTGCTTTTTAATGATAGAACTTGGCATTCACTAAGGATGATGATTAAGCTGATTAATCACACAACAGTGTACATTTTCTCATAACGGTGGGGGACTTGTTGGCGCATTGAATGGTTGACAAGTGTAGAAGAGGATGTAGGCATTTGATGTTTGTACTGTAGACTGTGGAATATTAAAGAATCTTGTGTCATCAAAAGTGTACCAGCGCTGTGTCACAGGACTTTTACAGTATGCCGTGTAATGTCCCCAATCCAGATCACCAAAATGGTTCTGCAACAAAAAAGAAGAAATTCCAATATTATCATTCCTAGCTTTTTAAAAAAAGAAAAGTTGTTAGGCATAATAGTAAAGTGATAATGAGCAGGAGCGTGGGATAGGAAAGGATCCCTTCAGGAACTGCGGCTCCTGAGATGAAAATGTCATTTATGGTTGCTCAACCAGGAAGCTATACAAATAAGGCTACAAATTTCATCTTAAAGTTTCTTTTGCAGTGTTTGCTTCTTTCCATCCATCCATCTCAACCAAAGTTAGGTGCAGGCAGGGGACACTGACTATGTGGAAGGAGGTAGAGAGCATCATTGCCGGGGGGGAGGGGGGGACGGTGTTGGAGGGAGGGAGGATTGCTGGCTGCTGTGGGGTGTTAAAGTAGGGTTACCATATGGCTCCAGAAAAAGGAAGATGGATTGAGACATCCGGGTTTTATTTCCACCGGCGGTTGAACAACACGGGGCTAAGTTGTGGGCCAGACCCCGCCCATCTCTATCCAATCTCTACCCCAGACCCCACCCCCATAATAGTACTAATTGCACCTTGCACATCTCGTGTCTCATCTGGAAGCCTTCCCTCTGACTTTGCAATGTGAGAGAGAAGGCTTCCGGTTCAGGCGCAGGATGCCCGTAGGAGCCACTGCCTGTGGCTTTGTGCACTGAATCGGTTAAGAAGAGGGAGCTGGCTCGAAGATAACGCCGCATCGATCGCACTGTGGACCGGCGGTTGAAGAACACTGTTTTGGGCCTGATGCACGTGCTGGCCCTGTGGACTGGCAGGAAATTTCTGTGGACCGGCACTGGTCTATGGACCAGTGGTTGAAGAACACTGCTCTAAGGTGTTCCACAGCTCTGTTGGCATATCTGTTTGGCCAGTCCATCACAATGCTGGCCCCTCCCATGTCCAACTTGGATGTTTCTGTGCTCAAAAATGGAGTATAAAGTTAAATGTCCTAAGGGTTGGATGTCTATGTGACCTAGACGTCCAACTAGATGATTTTATATATATTTTTGGACGTTTAGTGGTTCAGCTTTCGAAAATGGACATTTCTGTGCTGCTGGCTTTGGATATTTAGCGGGAAATGTCAAAGTCGAACTTATACGTCCTTTTTGAAAATGGCCTTCCACATGTTCTATCAGTTAAAAATGAAGTAAACCACTCAAAAGATCTTCCATATCATCCAACTATCATATCAAAAGCAGTACCCTTATTCGAAAGACCCAGTGCCAAATGTGATCCTCTATCCAAATAATCCAAGAAATCATCTAGCATATAGACCTGCAGGATTTCTGCTATTGAAAGCATAGAAATCTACTTGAAACATTGTAGGTAAAGAATGATATGGGGACACATTTTTTCCTATCCCCACAGGAACTCAATTTCCCCGTCCCTGCGTGAGTTTTGTTGCTGTTCCTGTCCCATTCCTATAAGCTCTGCTTTAACCGCACAAGCCTCGAACACATGATTTTAAGGAATGGGATAGGGACAGAACAGGAAAATGAGTTCCCGCGGGGATGGAGAAAAATGTATCCTCATGTCATTCTCTAATTGTAGGATAATGAAAGATGAATGGCAACTGCTGCAAAAACATTCATTCAGTAATCTTCTCAAGAAAAGGTTAGTTTGGCATTGAGTGAAAGTTGCATAATTCCAAAGGTGTCGCTCCAAATAATTTTTCTAATGTGGATTTATAATTTTCTGTTTCGGAGGGGGAGTCACGCTTCTTCCAATGATGAATAAATTTCTAAAAATGCAACAAACACACTCCATCGTCCTTCTTCCTGTTGAAGGCCCGCTGTTTGGGCCTACGGCCAATGAGAGACCTCACACTCAATATACTGTTATTAATCAATAAGTATATTTATTAACAAATCAGTAACAGCTTACGAGAATAAATCTTTCAGCATATAGAGTAACAGAATGTGATCTTCAGGTCTGAGGATCCACTGATGTCTGTTCTAGTTACTTCCTCTAAAAGGCCTGCTTTTATACATTTCTAGGTGACCGGCACCACGTTAGTCTAAATCACATGATTAGTTTTTATTGGTTATTTCTTACACATCATTACACTTGTTAATTCACTAATTGGTTTATAATATTTGTGTCATGCTATATGTGCGTCCTGTTTACCAAAAATCTATCTTTTCCCACATATGCCATTTTAAATATCACTATGTACTTTTATATTCTATTTTTGATCAGGATGCTGATCAGGATGTGTCTTAATCCTTTTATGATATCATAGCAGATGTGGTACCTGTTGGCATGCAAGCTGGGTGAGTTTTGCTTGTTTTACTTATAAGTTTCGCTTATCTCAGCAGGTTATTTCCCAAATACTGTATGACAGCTGACCAGTATAGCCAGAATGTTTCATGAATCATTCTTAGGCCTTTAATGCAATGGTCTATTATAGCAAGGGTTGGAGGCAGGGTAATTTCTTCCATTTTTCTTCACCTTTAGTTCTACCTAAAGGGCTTATTTCATTTCACCTGTATGATACAAGGACTTACTGCTCTTCCCCCTCCTCTCATCCCTCAACAAAGATAGATAATTCAACCGTTGGTTTGAATGTTTAGAGCAAAGTAACAATTTCATTTACATTTTCAAATGTTTCCCAGCTTTTTACCTGCTAAAGTAAAAGAACCCCATCATCCCAGTCCTTCTCTATCTCCTCCCAAATCCCCTGAAATATCTTTTTTTTTTTTAAACCAATCAGCAGAAACTTCTCCTTTCCCATCCAAATTCTTACTAAAATTCAAATCATCTGGCAGTTTTCAAATCCCTCAGTCTAGATTTTGAAGCATTGGGTGATTGTCCCTTCACCTAGACCAGGGGTAAGCAATTCCGGTTCTCGAGAGCCACAGGCAGATCAGGTTTTCAAGATATCCACAATTAATATGCATGAGATGGATTTGCATCTCAAGGAGGCGGTACATGCAAATCCATCTCATACATATTAATTTGTTGATATCCTGAAAACCTGATCTGCCTGTGGCTCTCGAGGACTAGGATTTTTTTCTGCTTTTTGTGTATCCACATCGGCAGTTTAGTCAAAACATGGATTGTGTTGGGTCCCCAACTGTCAAAGCATATGTGGATTCTGATATTGTCATGTGATTCTATATCATTTGATCGACTGAATAAACATTGGCATCACGGACATCACTTCCGCACTCTTTTTTTTGTTGTTGTTGTGATTAACTTCCACTTAACACTTGATTTTATATTATTATTTCGCAAGACCCTGAAACTTTGTTGTTCTCGCAATCCTTAGATGATTTAATCGCAGTCTCAATGAAATGATAATACTATAATTCTCCTTCCCTCTTGCTTCTTTCCCTGTGTACTCTAGTCTTAATGATATGTGAACTGAGTCGAGCTCCAGTGGGAGATGACCTGGTATACAAACTGAAGATTAGATTAGATTACTACTCTCTTATAAATGTCTTCATCTTGTAAATTCCCGTTTCAAATTTATTTAAACATTTGTAATTTTCCCATTATAACATCTGA
Source organism: Geotrypetes seraphini (assembly GCF_902459505.1). NCBI lineage: Eukaryota > Metazoa > Chordata > Amphibia > Gymnophiona > Dermophiidae > Geotrypetes > Geotrypetes seraphini. Next base: position 23,645,273 of record NC_047097.1, on the reverse strand, counting down.
GTAGTTTACAACAGAACATACATAATAAATATTGCAATTAACAATAAGTCATATATTTAAATTATAGTGTCAACTTTGCAGTACCCTATCCCAAAATTTGTTTCTCTTCCTCTTATCGGTCGTCTTAAATTAACCTTCTCCCTTACCATTTCTAAACTGAAGGCTACCAATGAAAAATCAGTCCAGGATACTAAATATGAATTGGGTTGAAATGCATCAAAGGCCTCTTGACAAAATATCAAATCCAAGGACAGGTAGTGAACTTTCTGCTCATATTCATGAAAATCCAGAGGAGTTACTGAGAACAGAAGCTGCTTCTGCTGTTGAGTGAGCATGACTTAAAAGAATTGCAATTTGGGAAACTGTGACTTAAAGCCGGCGTAGAGAGAGAAAGAGATTGAACTGTTAAATCCCATAAATTTACTGTACATACTTTGTTTCAGCTTGGAGAAGATACAGTTAAGAGGATGCATGACAGAGTTCTATAAATTCATGGTTGAACATGAATTGGTTGTTTACACTTTCAAAAAAATTACAAAGATCGGGGGACACTTCATGGTGATGATGCACGCACATTCAAAACAAATCAGAGGCAACATTTTTTCAACACATACTTAAGCTCTGAAATTTTGGTGAAGGCATTTATACATTCTTGTAAATTTTATTTTATTAATTAATTTTTAATTTAATTAATTTAGATGTTATATAATATGTATTAGAAATGTTATTTCTTTTCTTCTTTTCCTTTTTATTTAAATTGAGTTCTTTTTATAATTTTGATTAACTTTATATTGTAAACCGCTTTGATCCTTTTTTGGCTGTATATGTGGTATATAAAGATTTTTTTTTTTTTTTTAATTCTTCATTCATTTTCAAATCTTGCAACAAGTTTACAATATTCAATCAATTAATTCGTACAAAATCACTTGACATTCTTAACAATTATTATTAAAAGCATATAAAAGAGACCCCACCCACACCCAGCCCATTCATCAGGAACAAACCCATTAAAATACAAGACATACCTCCTCAATCCCACACTAAAAATATTCCTATGTAATAAAAAGGTGTCCAAGGTGTCTAATCATTAGAATATGCAATCAGTGGCCCCCAAATCTTTTTAAAACTATTGTAATTACCTTGCTGTATAGCAAGCATTCTCTCCATTTTATAAATATGACACACTGAATTCCACCAAAAGGTATAATTAAGTTTAGTATAATCCTTCCAATTTCCAGTAATATGTTGAATGGCAACCCCTGTCAGTATTAGCAAAAGTTTATTATTGTGTGCTGAAATTTGACTCTTTAATCTCATAGATGTACCAAATAAAATAGTATCTTATGAAAGAGCAACATGATTTTCTAACATTGAATTAATTTGGGGCCAAATTAACTTCCAAAAGGCATTAACAAAGGGACAGAAAAAAAGTAAATGATTTAGAGTCCCAGCATCTAAATTACAATGCCAGTATCTATTAGACCTAGAGCTATCCAACTTTTGTAAACGAACTGGGGTCCAAAAAGCTCTTTGCAACAAAAAGAACCAAGTTTGTCTCATAGATGCTGACCTTGTACTTTTTAATCTCCAAGACCAAAGTTGTGGCCATTGAGAAGCAGAAATTTGGTGCTTGATCTCAATGCTCCAAATATCCCTAAGACCAGATTTTTTGTTTTTTATTCAAATATCCATACAACAATTTATACCACTGTGCGGCTTGGTGACCCAAGAAATCCGCCTGAAAGCATAAGAATTCCAAACTATACTGAGTATTAAGATATTTCCATTCAGGGAACCCCTCCTGAATAGCTTGCTTCAACTGCATCCACTTAAAATTTTGTGATTTTCTTAATCCAAATTTATGTTGTAGCTGTGAAAAACTAAGCAATGAACCATTTGAAACAACATCATTTAATGTATGTATACCTGCAATAATCCAAGGTATAGAAATATTTTAATAAACATAGCTGGGTTTAAAAAATCTAGGATAAGTTCCTGAAAAAAAAAACCATCCATAAATCATTATTATTTATTTATTTAATTTTCTATACTGTTCTCCCAAGGGAGCTCAGAATGGTTTACATTAATTTATTCAGGTACTCAAGCATTTTTCCCTCTCTGTCCCGGCGAGCTCACAATCTAATGTACCTGAGGCAATGGAGGGATCATGTGAGCAGCGTGGGTTTGAACCCACAACCCCAAGTTGCAGAGGCTGTATCTTTAACCACTGCGCCACACACTCCCCCATATTATGTAACCAAGTAACATAGTAGTTGATAGCAGATAAAGACCCGAATAGTCCATCCAGTCTGCCCAACCTGATTCAATTTAAATTTTTTTAATTTTTTCTTCTTAGCTATTTCTGGGCAAGAATCCAAAGCTTTACCAGGTACTGTGCTTGGGATCCAACTGCCAAAATCTCTGTTCAGACTTACTTCAGCCCATCTACACCCTCCCAGCAATTGAAGCCCTCCCCAGCCCATCCTCCACCAAACGGCTATATACAGACCGTGCAAGTCTGCCCAGTACTGGCCTTAGTTCAATATTTAATATTATTTTCTGATTCTAAATCCTCTGTGTTCATCCCACGCTTCTTTGAACTCAGTCACAGTTTTACTCTTCACCACCTCTCTCGAGCGCATTCCAGGCATCCACTATCCTCTCCGTAAAGTAGAATTTCCTAACATTGCCCCTGAATCTATCACCCTTCAACCTCAAATTATGTCTTCTGGTTTTACCATTTTCCTTTCTCTGGAAAAGATTTTGTTCTACGTTAATACCCTTCAAGTATTTGAACGTCTGAATCATATCTCCCCTGTCTCTCCCTTCCTCTAGGGTATACATATTCAGGGCTTCCAGTCTCTCCTCATACGTCTTCTGGCACAAGCCTCCTATCATTTTCGTCGCCCTCCTCTGACCGCCTCAAGTCTTCTTATGTCCTTCGCCAGATACGGTCTCCAAAACTGAACACAATACTCCCAAGTGGGGCCTTACCAATGACCTGTACAGGGGCATCAACACCTTCTTCCTTCTACTGACTACGCCTCTCTTTATACAGCTCAGCATCCTTCTGGCAGCAGCCACTGCCTTGTCACACTGTTTTTTCGCCTTTAGATCTTCGGACACTATCGCCCCAAGGTCCCTCTCCCCGTCCGTGCATATCAGCTTCTCTCCTCCCAGCATTTACGGTTCCTTCCTATTATTAATCCCCAAATGCATTACTCTTTGCATTGAATTTTAGTTGCCAGGCATTAGACCATTCCTCTAACTTTTGCAGATCCTTTTTCATATTTTCCACTCCCTCTTCGGTGTCTACTCTGTTACAAATCTTGGTATCATCTGCAAAAAGGCACACTTTTCCTTCTAACCCTTCAGCAATGTCACTCACAAACATATTGAACAGGATTGGCCCCAGCACCGAACCCTGAGGGACTCCACTACTCACCTTTTCTTCCTTCGAGCGACTTCCATTAACCACCACCCTCTGGCGTCTGTCAGTCAGCCAATTTCTGACCCAGTTCACCACTTTGGGTCCTAACTTCAGCACTTCAAGTTTGTTCAACAGCCTCCTATGAGGAACTGTATCAAAGGCTTTGCTGAAATCCAAGTAAATTACATCTAGCATATGTCCTCGATCCAGCTCTCTGGTCACCCAATTAAAAATTCAATCAGGTTTGTTTGGCACAATTTACCTTTTGTAAAGCCATGTTGCCTTGGATCCTGTAACCCATTAGATTCAAGGAAGTACACTATCCTTTCTTTCAGCAACACTTCCATTATTTTTCCAACAACTGAAGTGAGGCTCACTGGCCTGTAGTTTCCTGCTTCATCCCTGTGACCGCTCTCCTCCAATCCCCAGGAATCACTCCCGTCTCCAGAGATTTGTTGAACAAGTCTTTAATAGGACTCACCAGAATCTCTCTGAGCTCCTTTAGTATCCTGGGATGGATCCCGTCTGGTCCCTTCGCTTTGTCCACCTTCAGTTTTTCAAGTTGCTCATAAACACCCTCCTCCGTGAACGGCGCAGAATCTACTCCATTTTCTCGTGTATCTTTGCCAGACAATCTCGGTCCTTCTCCAGGATTTTCTTCTGTGAACACAGAACAGAAGTATTTGTTTAGCACATTTGCTTTCTCCTCATCACTCTCCACATATTGGTTCCCAGCATCTTTTAGCCTAGCAATTCCATTTTTCATCTTCCTCCTTTCACTAATATATCTGAAAAAATTTTTGTCTCCCTTTTTTACATTTTTAGCCATTTGTTCTTCCGCCTGTGCTTTCGCCAGACGTATCTCTCTCTTGGCTTCTTTCAGTTTCACCCTGTAGTCCTTTCTGCTCTCCTCTTCTTGGGTTTTTTATATTTCACGAACGCCAACTCTTTCGTCTTTATTTTCTCAGCCACTAGGTTGGAGAACCATATTGGCTTCCTTTTTCTCTTGTTTTTATTGATTTTCTTCACATAAAGGTCCATAGCCATTTTTATCGCTCTTTTCAGCTTAGACCACTATCTTTCCACTTCTCTTATGTCCTCCCATCCTAACAGCTCTTTCTTCAGGTACTCTCCCATTGCATTAAAGTCCGTACGTTTGAAATCTAGGACTTTTAAGTATCATGCGGCCGCTCTCCACTTTAGCCATTATATCAAACCAAACCGTTTGATGATCGCTACTTCCCAGGTGAGCACCCACTCGAACATTAGAGATACTCTCTCCATTTGTGAGGACCAGATCCAATATCGCTTTTTCCCTTGTGGGTTCTGTCACCATTTGTCTGAGCAGAGCCTCTTGAAAGGCATCCACAATCTCCCTACTTCTTTCCGATTCCGCAGACGGAACATTCCAGTCCGCATCCGGCAGGTTGAAATCTCCCAACAGCAGAACCTTCTATTTCCTTCCAAACTTTTGGATATCCACAATCAGATCCTTATCAATTTGCTGCGATTGAGTTGGAGGTCTGTAGACTACACCCATGTAGATAGAAGTTCCATCTTCTCTTTTCAGAGACGTAGACGAAGGGAAAGCCATCGCTTGTCCTTGGGTATGAAGAGCATGGAATCCATCTACTCTTAGATCCTGCAGGCACTTATAACCGGAACTGGCCGCTGTTGAAAACAGGATCTCAGGCTTGGACCTATTCATATGTTAATCTATAATTTTTTTAAAATGTCCCTTACAACCCTCATTAAATCTATGCCGCCACGCCCCCCGAAAGTTAGAATCATCTGCAACTAACATCTTTAGCTTTCATGTCACCCAATTTAAAGTTGGATAGAATAGAGAAAGTTTTGTGACCTCTTGTAAATGTATATTTGTTCGGTTCCCTATTTCTTTCAGACACATTGCATTTGTCAAACTTACCACAACAGCATACAAGTGGTATCTCGGACATCTTTGTAAAGATGGTGAAAGAAAGGGAGAAAGATCCAGATTGTTTATTGGGAAAGTGACATCTGTTCTCAATTTTCTTTTATACTGGCCTTCAAATTCAAACCTAAGGAAAAAGTAACATTTCTTAAAACTGTGCATGCCCAAATATACTATAAAGCTGCTCATAACAGCAAATCATACGATTTGTCTCCTTGCAAAGCAGTGAATGTGGACTGTGGAGAGGATTGGAGCCTTAGCACCCTGTCCTCTCCACTTTCCACCCATAGGTCTCATATTCCAAATAAAACAAAATACACTTACTTTGTGGAATAAATATTTGGCCACAGCTTTAACATAGTGAACAACTCAGAACTTACTTCATTAACATTACCCAGTTCCCAATGGGGACGTCCCAACTCCCATAAGCTATTCGGTGATGAAAATAGCTTACACTTCTTAATGACCCCTTGTCACTTCAACCATAGCATGACCCACGGTATCATCAGATCACACCTCTAACTCATAGAGGTGACACCCATGAGTGATCTTTTTCTCCTCTCCAACTTCACTTGTACATAAACTCAGACCCCAGCCGCATTATGATTTGGGAATTTTATAATGTGGTTAGAGTTTTTTGATCTGAAGTTTTTTTTAAAATTTCATACTGTATGGTGACATTCTACTTGGTTTTGTTTGTTTAAGTTTTACTATGTATATAATGGTGTTATCCGCATAGATGTTTGATATGCGGGCTATAAATGTTTTAAATAAAAAATTGTGACACAATATCCACGCAAATTCTGCACAACTGACGAACTCTGCTGCAACCACCCCTACCCTACCCCCAGGCTCCCCTCATATCCACAGTTCATACCCCTTTTCACCCCCTCTGACATAAGAAGAACAGCCCAGGCTGGGTGGGAAGGAAACACCTTTCCCGCACCACTTTCCACACAACCAACCCACTCTACCCACTACCAGAATGCCTTTCTACCCATCAAAAATTCCTCTCTCTCTCTCTCTCCCTGCCAATCACCAGCCTCTCCATCTTTTACCAGTCACTTTACAGTGCTCAGTCTTTCCTTTGTGCCCTAATAAAATCTCATCATCCAACCCACACCCTCCTCTCATTACCATCCCCTCCCATCCCTAACCTATTTCTCCCACCCGTCCCCCCCCATTACTCTCCCCTGCTCTTTCGGTGCCAAGGCTCATATAATGATATGCACCCACCAGTCTAGACTGGCGGGTCCCTTCTATCTGAAGTCCATCATTTTACATCCAGGATGTTGTGTTCACATGATTGAATCATATAAATTTGTAATCCTTTGAAAATGGCTCTCATATACATGGAATACGGACCCTACATGGTCCGTGTTTCAGAGAAACACTCCTTCCTCAGGGGTCCGGGATGTTCAGTGTATCACATGTAGAGAGTAATGAGAAAACAACGTAGTAATATGGTCGTCAAAATGTTCAAATCTGATGCGAAAATTCTCCTTCCGTGCTGATGCACAGGGTGAGTCCAGCTGCTAGACTCGCCCTGCGCATCAGCTCAGAAGGAGTTTTGAAAATTTTGATTACCATATTATTATGTATATGAGAGCCATTATTAAAGGATTACAAAATTACATGTTTTTGGGTTTTTTTAATAAAGATTCTTGTCCTTGTACATTCCCATCTGCAGTTTCTTCCTTGTTTTTGGTGTTCGCCTTTTACTGCAGACTTGTTGGATTTTTTTGTTTTGCTTTGTGTTCACATGATTTACATACATGTAGAGCTGGTGTAAATGCTCATGCCTAGCGTGTTGATGAACAGGTGTAGATTATAATATTACATAATCTGGGCTTCTAAATGCAAGTCCACTCGCCCTCTGCTCAAACTCCATCTGCGTGAATGCCATCTGCAAGGTACATTCCACTGAATACTGGTACATACCTATAGGATACTGTGTAGATAGAAAATGGTTATTTATTGAATTTAGCCCTATATGACACCCCAATTTGGGTGCCAAAAAACATGCTTGCTGAGTGTTATTCTCTAATTGGCATGTTGATTTGGATGGTGGTTTCTGTGCCCAACTTTTAGGCATTTACATCAGCTGCATCCTGGAGCGGTGGTGTAGCGAGGGAGGTTAGCACCTGGGGGGCGAGTGCCCCACATCACTGAGCCATGCACCCCCTACTCTTCCCTGCCACTTAAGCACCCCCTACTCTACCCCACCACTTGAGCAGCCTCCCACCCCCCCACAAACCTCTTGAAATGTTCACTGGCAGGAGCAGAATCTTACATTTGCTGTTCACTTTAGCCTCGGCTCCCTTATGACGTCATGTCCTGGTCCCGCGACCAGGAAGTGACATCAGAAGGGAACTGAGGCTGGCTCAAGCAGCAAGTAGAGAAGATGCTGCTTGTGCCAGTGAATGTTCCAAGCGGTGCACGGGAGGGACAGAGAGGAGGAAAGGTAATGGCGATGGAGCCCCCCATGAAGATGGCGCCTGGGTCAATCTGCCCCTGTCCCGCCCTTACAACGTCACTGCCCCTGGAGTAAATCCCCGGGCCTAAACTATGTACAGATCCCCCCAAATCTATAGCAGTGCGCCTACCTTTAGTGAATGCCCTGACCTGTCCAAACCCTTCCCATGGTTATGCCCCCTTTTGAGTTACACGCTAAAGAATTTTCACGCTCACCTTCATAGAATAGCGCTTAGGAAGATGCATGCATACATACTATTGCTAGCTAATGCCAGTAATTGATTGTAGTGCCTAATTATTGATGTAAATAGGCTTATTCTTCAAACTGTGCATGCGCTCAAATATGTACATGCAATTTTAAGCACCATTTATAGAATTCCCCTATTAACGAAGGTAAGTGTCCATCTATGAGCATCAGTGACTAAAATGCCATGTTCTTGTCACCTAAAGCTACACAACTGCTTACAGAATTACCACCCTGTGTTTGATATAACCTGGTTTGCTTTGAGTGTTTGAGCACACCAAACACAATACAGCAAACCCCCCCCCCCATAGGGCCTCAATGAACAGGGACTTGACTTTATTGACCCAACACGAGCCGTGTTTTAGCGTACAATGCCTGCATCAGCAGTCGGCAAACGAGCAATCTCGTAGTCCTGTGTTGCTTCACGTTCACTTTCCTGCTGAAGCAACACAGGACTTCGAAATTGCTCGGGCTTTAGGACTGATTCCGATCGCTGAAGGTCATCGTATTTTGCAGGGGGCTGTACGCCGAAACACGGCTCGTGTTGGGTCAATAAAACATCCATGTTCATTGAGGGCCTTTGTGCTTTTTTGTTGGATTGCTTTGACTGTTTGCCACCAGAGTTGAAGTCTTTTTTCTTTTCTCTCCCCATTTTTGATTATCTTGTTTGATTTTGTCAGTGTGTATTATTTACAGAAATTAAAATTTTGATTAAAGCACCGACTAACAACATAATTTACATGGATGTTTTTTTGGCAACAGTCTTTGTTGTTATCTTTGTTTCTTGTTGTTTTGGTCGATTTACTACACAACACCTATTTGAGAAGTCCAAAAAGGCACCTAGATTCAGTCCCAATTGCACCCACCTGTGTTAATGCAGAAGTTTACACTTACTCCGAAGAGGTAAAAAAAAAAAAAAGTGCAGGTACTTTTGCATTATGCATTTTTAAGTTGTGCATTTATTTTTGTTTATATTTTGAACCTAGGACAGTGGTCCCCAACCATCAGGCCAATCGGGTTTTCAGGCTAGCCCTAATGAATATGCATGAGCAGATTTGCATGCCTGTCACTTCCATTATATGCAAATCTCTCTCATGCATATTCATTAGGGCTAGCCTGAAAACCCGATTGGCCTGGTGGTCCTCCAGGACAGGGTTGGGAACCACTGACCCAGGACAATATGAGACTTTACAGACTACGGCCCAGAAATATCAAAGAAACAAGTTAATCTAATCATGCATTTTTTAATGGGTATAACTCAGGGGTAGGAAACTCCGGTCCTCGAGAGTGTATTCCAGTCGGGTTTTCAGGATTTCCCCAATGAATATGCATGAGATCTATGTGCATGTACTGCTTTCAATGCATATTCATTGGGGAAATCCTGGAAACTTAACTGGAATACGGCTCTCGAGGACCGGAGTTCCCTACCCCTTGTATAACTGATGGGCAACTGGATGGACCTTCATTTAATACGTTACTATGGAGGAGCTCCAGAATACTCTGATAGTGCCTAGCTGTTTCCAATCTATTATGATTTGATAAAACAATCTCGAACCGTTCAAGTTTATTTAAAAATTTGATAAACCCACTTTTTCAGAATTTCAAAGCGATGTATAATAAAATGGGGAAGACAGACAGTTTGTTTGGGAGACAATGACTTACTTCGGACAAAGGGAGACTGTAAAACGAAAGGAAATTGGAAAGAACTACAATTGATATAGGAAAGAGAATGAAGGAGTGAAACATAAGGGAATAACTTTACAAAGAGAAAGCCCTGCGTGAATTGAGGTTCAAAGTCAAATTGAACTCAGAAGGGTTCTTATTCAAAGGCATCCCTAAAGAGGTGGCTTTTTCATTTTCCTTTGAATTTATCTAGGGTTTTTTTCTTCCCTCAACTGGGGCGGTAATAGATTCCAAATTTGAGAGGCTGTGACTGAGAGCATTACCCAGCTAAGGTCCCCTTGCCGCATAAGGATATTTTTTTATCGCTGGTTGCTGCATTAAAAGCACCGACACTCATAAAATTCCTGACAGGGAAATCTAAAGAGGCTATTATCAGAGGAATAAGCATTAGCATAGGAAGGCAAATAATTGCGTTTTCAGCATTTTCTTAAATCCTCCCAATACAGAATTGCAGGGCATTCCATAATTCTATACCAGCCACAGATATCATTGATGCTCCGATCTTAACATATGTGGAAAATGCTTTATAAAACTGCTCCCTGTATTAGGAGTCTGCAGAGATTGCATCTCTTTACTGTTTGGTTCTTTTTCCATGATTTTGAGGTAAATTTTCAGTTTGTTTTTCTACATTCATCTTAATGGCACAGAACTTTTTAACATTCACAAATCAATTGAGCGTGCATTAATTAGCATTGTTAAAGTGCATTAAATTATTTTACAATCACTAAAACTTGTTAAGACATAAACTGTGTTGAGAAAACATGTAGAGTAATTTTCTCTTAAAACACCACCTCACATCCGATTATCTACAAATAGCCACAAGGGTTTCTACATCAGAAAGGATGTGGTGGCAGCTTACCAACCTCTATTTAAAGCAATCATTTACATATCTTAAATCAGACCAAAGAAAATATACTGTAAACCGTGCAGTACCTTTTTAAGTGTAATATTAGGATTTTCGGTGCTGAGTAGATGCTGGACTTTACTGATGTGTCTTGCTTTGTTTCACAGAAAGAACAGTGCATTTTGTTGCCCCAAGTTAGAGTGTCTTGTTGGAAGAAACTTTGAAGACATTCCTGCCAAGTACAAATATTAAAAGGAAGAAGGTCTTACTGTTACTTTAATTCCAATTATTCTGCCCTATCTGGGATTTATTCACTACCTTTTCATGAAGAGATTCATCCAAAGCAGTAGGTACTGTTTTTTCTTATCTGTCTCTATAGGCTTCCAATCAATCTATGCTACCTGGAGTAATGAAAGGTTAAGTGACTTGCCCTGAGTCACAAGGAACAGGCAAGGGCTGAACTTCTAGAGAAAGACACAGTGATAAAATTTGTCATTGTCCCCATCCCTGCAGGTAACCACGGGAAACCATTCCCCTGTCATTCTTTAAGGAGGGAGGAATGGGCACAGCCACTGACCCTCAAGCCTGAGGTTGAGCTAGACACTAAGAATGACTGACACGGAATGGTTTCCCATGGTTATCCACGGAGACAGTGACAAATTCGGTCACTCTGTCTTTCTCTACCCAACCTCAGCAGCTCATCCACTAGGCCACTCCTCTACTGTGAGTGCACCGATTGAGCTGTTCTCCACTGGAGAGAGTAAGGGAAGCCATAGTATGCATTTTTCTGTCCCTGGAGGCCTCACAATTAAAAAGAAAGAAAGAAAGAATTAAAAGCTAAAATGGGTTTTGAACCTGTGACCTCTTTTCTGCTTTCCAGTTACCTACTCTTATCACTCAGAGAGCTATGTGGATTAATGCTGTTCTATAAAAAGTGCTTTGGGATGTGCACTCTTTATAGAATAACACTGGATTTGGCACTCAGCTTTGGACATGAGGATGTAACCTGGTATGAATCCAGATGCGCAAATTGGGAACAGATCCCCGCTATTCTGTAACACCGTGCACATCTTTTGTGACAACCTCTGACCTGCCCATGCCCCTCCCATGGCAGAGGCGCTTAGCCACGGCATGAGCCTTAGTGGGCCTGGCCCACCCAGTTTGGGCTCAGGTCTGCCCAACCAGCAGCAGAGGACTTTGGATAACCTATTTCCAAGTCACTGGCAGCAGTTCCTACATACTGCAGGTGGCTGTCCTGAAAGCCTTCCCTCTGACGCGTTTGCATTTTGTATCAGAGGAAGGCTTCCGGATCAGCTGCCGGCAGAATATAGGAACTGCTGCTGACAACCTGGAGAAAAATGCATAAGAAATGCTGCGTGGGCTGGGAGGGTGGATAGGGAGGGAAAAAGTGGCTACTGCACAGGTTGAGAGGGGGTGAGAAGGGAGGGAAAGAGAGAAGCTGGGCAGCTGCACAGAAACTTTTGTGCCTGCCTAAAATTGACTGTCTGGCTGGGGTGTCAAAGTCGGTCCTCGAGGGCCACAATCCAGTCGGGTTTTCAGGATTTCCCCAATGGATATTTGAGATCTATTTGTATGCACTGCTTTCAATACATTTTCATTGGGGAAATCCTGAAAACCTGACTGGATTGCAGCTCTCGAGGACCGACTTTGACACCTGTGGCCCACTACACCTCTGTCCCTTGGCCACGCCCCTTACTGATTTGCATACAATCCAATTTAGGTGCCTGCTGTTACAGAATGGCGCATAGCCAGATCTGCACCCAAATCATAATGCTAAGTGCTTGGCATCTCCCATAATTAAATCATTGAAGCCCATTAACTAATTATTTGTTGTGTTAATGTGAGAATCTGGGGTAAGTGCCTAGATTTATGAGCCAACCTTTTTAGTGGATGCCATGCTGGGATGAAGCCCGGCAACGAATGCAAGAAATCTTTGGATTTTGTAGAGAGCTGACTTATGAAACTGTCATTTTGTGTTTTGCTATCTTATTGAATTTATTTTTTTTTAAAAAGGCCAAATTCAGCATGTTTTATTATGAAAAAATAGTGCAGTTTTTTCTTTTCCTGCATGGTGGGCAGGAGTCTGTCTTACGCATAAATATGAAGCCATGGCTGCTGTTAGGTGATGTTCAGTTTTGATATTTTAAGAGGGTTTGGACTCTTTTTAGATGACTATTGTGGAATACATGCTAATTGACTTTTCTTTCTGGTCTGTACTCCCAATTCATCTACTTTTACAATTTTGATAGGGGGGGGGCTTAAAGGTCATTAGATTAATTGTTATATCAAGTTATTATATTTTATGAAATTCAATAAAGACTTTTAAAGAGAAGAGGAAAAAAAAATTACAAAATAATGACCAAATGGCTAATAAGCTTTAGATCAGTAGTCTCAAACTTGTGCCCCGGGGGCCACATGCGGCCCACCAGGTACTATTTTGAGGCCCTCAGTATGTTTATCATAATCACAAAAGTAAAATAAAACAGTTTCTTGATCGTGTATGTTTCTTTAGCTATAAATGACAATATTAAAATTAAGACAGCCAAAAGAAAAGATTTATAGAGTTTTACCTCGTGCAAAATTTCTTTAACAAAACATTAACTTTTTTGTCTGAGGCCCTCCAAGTACCTACAAATCCAAAATGTGGCCCTGCAAAGGGTTTGAGTTTGAGACCACTGCTTTAGATGTACCTCAAGGTAGCAGTGGATCCTTGAAGGAATAGGGAGAGAGAGAACTGTGAATAGCTCTGTCTTGAAAGTAGTGTTATCACAGGCAAGACATGTGATCTCGTAACGGAGTTGTCCCTGTAACAGATGGCTGATGACTGACCAGTCAGAGCAACAGTTTAGCAAGCTGCTACTTTCTCTTCTGCCAGAATTTCTTCTCTTGCGTGACTGTAAATAAAAGAAAAAACACATAAGAAAAAATAGTTTCCCATTGGGAGACAGGGGCTGATTGAGAGAGCATGATGGAAACAAGGAGAGGCGATTGTCCAAGAGAATGCATGCTGGAGACGAGGAAGAGTGGACACAGGGAGGGATGTGAATATGAATTTGGATTCCAGTGTTAGTAAGTAATACAAGGGTTAATTTGTGAGCTAGAGATGCCTGAATAAAGAGAGAAAATTGCTTGTAATGTAGGTCAGTATAAGTCTCTGTGAACCAAAGACTTAAGGTCAGTAATAATTTTAACAAGGCTTGAAGATCTCAGTAAAATAGAAAAGAAGCCAGATGGGGGGGGACGACAGATGGTGTCTCTTGGAATGTTTGTATTAATTGATAAGAAGACAGTGTTTCCGAAGATTGACCCAGGATCCAAGATGGCCGCTACAGCTTGCTGTTGAGCTAGACACCGCGGATCTTACCTTTGTTTGAATTTCCTTTAATTTTGCCGAAATGGATGGGTAGAAGCGTCGGTAATGCCTCCCGACACCCTGCTGTTCCCCCAATCTGCTCCATTGATGAATTGCTGCGATGCCTACAGAGGGAATCGGAGTTGTTGGGAACCCGCCTGCAGGAGACACTGGCGGGGAGTGACCCAGCGGTTTATCTCCCTGGGCTTGATGCCACCTTGAGTCACGACATCAGACCGCTGCCCCTGCAACCTCAGAGAACGAGCTCTCCGCATGTGCTCAACATGTCCAAAGAGGCGGTGTTTGAGCCACGGGAGGCTGCTGAGGGCTTGCTGGAGATCCCTGGAAGGGACAGTGTGTTTCCCCTGAGAGACTGCCTGAGGAAGGACTTTCAGTGGAGACGGATCAAGGCAGTCAAGAGGTATGCTTAGGAGCTGAGAGTTCCCCATCTTTTTCAATGGCAACTAAACCCCCAGAAGTTACTCTGGATGCACTTTGGTAATAAAACTTGGGAACTCAATTGTGCCACAAGTCAACAAACAAGGAGAGAGATTAAATGAACAAGCAAAAGAACTTTCTAACTTAGAACAAGATACTATAACACTTAAAACTGATTTATTAAAAGTTTCCACGGAAGTGACTTCGGGGAAAAAATTCAAGAAGCCCTGATAATAGATAATACTCTTCTAAGGAAAAAATTGGAAGTTTTAGAAAATTTGGGTAGAGCTAATAATTTACGTATATTACATTTTCCTAAGATACCTGTGGTCACCCCAATAGAGATGGTAAAAAGGTTCTTTAAAGAAATTTTGCATATTCCGGAACAATCTATGCCTCCCCTTCTAAGAGTTTACCATTTACCACAGAGAACAGATCAAGAAAAACCTGGGAATGAAAATCTACGAGAGACCCCATTAGATGTCTCCAACTTATTGGATTTAGTTCAATACCAGTGTGTTTGTTATTAATTTTAACACCAACCCTCTTCAATGATAACAAGAATACACAAACTAGGTTGGCATGTTCAAAGGTAATTGGTTTTTCTGAAATACCTCAGCCCCACCACTCCACCGCTATGTTTACTTCAAAAAAGCGGGAGGTTTACGTAGTAACTCATCATAGGTATTGATTTTCTAAACGCTGTGTCAATTTTACAATATTATTACTATTTTTATAAACTAAAGTAGTATATTTTTATCAACTAAAATAGTGTAATACATATACTTAGCTTTTACACACAGCTGGACCTGGGAGTCTGACCCGACATGTTTCGCACGAATAGTGCTGTCTCAAGGGTCTCCCGAGGCCGCCGTTGTCATCCGACTCACAAGGACATGTTTCGCACGAATAGTGCTGTCTCAAGGGTCTCCCTATATGAAAGCAAAAAGAACAATCCTTAGGGAACCGGCAGTAAAGTCTTTTTTGAAGTAAACATAGCGGTGAAGTGGTGGGGCTGAGGTATTTCAGAAAAACCAATTACCTTTGAACATGCCAACCTAGTTTGTGTATTCTTGTTATCCAACTTATTGGAGACATCTGATGCTTCTATTGCTTCTCCAGCTACACTTTTGCTGACGGTAGTTATACAACCGGATAAAGAATGGATTTTAAGGATGTTCTTTAAGAATAGATCTAAGGAATTTTTGGGACATAAAATCCAGATGTTTCCAGACGTCTCGAGAGAGACACAAAAAAGGAGACGCCAGTTTTTGATCTTGAGACCAGCAGTGACTGAGATAGGAGGTGCTTTCTACTTGAGATTTCCCTGCAAGTGTGTGATTAGATATAGGTCTTTAAAATATGTTTTCTTAGAACCCTCAGAGTTATCCAGTTTCATATCCCTTAAACGCCTTGAGAGAGAAGTGTAATATTATTACCATCATATTTGAAAGTGTAAGATTCCCCTACTCAGTAGTTAAGCTTTAATTCTAGATAGGATTGTTAACCTTTGCTTTCTTTGAAATCACTCTGATGTAAATCTTGGATCTCTAATTGTGGACTTGAGGTAGATTTAGCATACAGTTTAGTTTCTTCTTTAGGGTTCCTTTTACAAAGGCACACTAGCGGTTTTAGCGCACGCTAAAATGCCGCACGCGCTAGCTGCTACCGCCTCCTTTTAAGCGGGAGGTAATTTTTCGGCTAGCACGCGCTAATCCTGCGTGTAAGCTTAAAACACTAGCGCACCTTTGTGAAAGGAGCTCTTAGTTTGATGTATAAAAAATTTGAAAATATTTGCTCAATCTACCTTTCTGTACAAGTGTATTATGCTTGAAAGTTATTGTGAAAATATAAATAAATTTAAAAAAGACAGTGTTTCCTTGTTTGAAATGTACTAAAAAAAAAAAATCAGCCTTGTTAGCAACTGTGCATTTAGAAAGGGGTTCTGGGTTGAGATAATTCAACGATGACAGTAAGTTCTGAGGAGGGAATGGAAGAGGACCCTCGTAACTTACTTTTCCTCTGGGACATCTTGCAAACATAAGAACAGTGAAAATGTTATCTGGGAATTAAAAAAAAAAGAAAAAGAGAGAGACACATACTGAGCAAACTCACACTGCTCTTTTCATGCCACCATCTTGGTTGGTCCCCGTAACTTACTTTTCCCCTTGGGTATTTTGCCAACACAAGAACCATGAAAGTTTATCAGGGAATTTATCTAATACAGGTATTGCTATCGTCATTATAATAAATAAGTCTTGTAGCAATACTGGGGTTGATACATTCTGAGCAATTTAACTGGCCAGAAACGGCTTCTGGCAGGTTAAATTGTCTGTTCAGAGCTAACAGCTAATTTTCAGCGGCCCTTAACCCGTTAGCATCAAACTAAAAACTGTCTATTTGGGGAGTGTTCTAGGGGTGGAGACAGTGCTGATATTCACCAATTAATGAGCCAGGTTAACTACATAAATAGGACCGGATAAAAGTCAGTCCTACAGGGTTTCAAGGAAGGACTGGATAAATTCCTGAAGGACAGGGGGATTGAGGGATACAGATAGAGGTGGAGATAGGTTATAGAAAGAGTATAGAAAAAAAAAAAAAAAGAGGGATTATAGGGCTTAGATAAGGATCACCTTACAGGCTATAGGCCCGATGGGCCACTTCGGGTGCGGACTGCTGGGCCCGATGGACCTCTGGTCTGACCCAGCGGAGGCAACTTCTTATGTTCTTATGTTCTATCTTCATGCTGAATATTGCACTTAACCGGCTATGCATTAGTCTGCTCTAGAAGCCCAGAAATTCAATGACGGTGCCTGGACATGGCCCAGTATTGAATTTCTGGTTTTAATGCTGCCAACGCCAGCTGAATATCGAACCCATTGTTTCATAATTTTGGAATGGCAGAGGGGGAAGCATAAAGATACAGGGCTCAATATTCAGCCGCTGGGAGGCAGCCCGGATAACTCTTGCAGTTGGCGCTGACTGCGGATATTCAATGCTGGACCATTTTTGATGGCCAGCATTGAATATCTGGGGAGAGGTTTGGGTTTGAAAAAGTTAACCCCCCCCTCCTTTGCAAAGCTGTGCTAGCGTTTTTAGCGCTGGCTGCGGCGGTAACAGCTTGGACGCTAATAGGAATTCTATGAGCGTCAGAGCTGTTACTGCAGTGGCTGACGCTAAAAACGCTAGCGTGGCTTTGTAAAGGTAAGTCAATATTCAGCATTGGCAGGTTAAGTTTATAGCGGCCAAAAATAGCGCTGCTATGCACGTGGTCCGATTTGGCCACTAAACTTAACCATTCAGGGCCTGATTTTTGGAAGCGCCACCTGCAAAATGGGCGCCTACCGCCTGTTAATCACTGGTAGGCGCCACGTCCAGAATTGCATCTCATTTTTATGCAGACGCCTTAAATGTAGGCCAGTGTTTTTACAGGCCTAAAATTAAGACATCTGACTCTTGCCTACAGAAGCGCCTAGGCACGTCTACAGACGCCTAAGGCCACTTCTGATTTAAGCCATGCCTACACCAGACTTAGGCACCATAGGTGTGCCTAGACGCCTCCATACATGTGTGAACGATGTCTACATTGTAGGTGTCATTCACCACATTGATTTAAAAAGAAGCAAACACGAATCGCTATTGGTCCATTAGATGGCAGTAGGATGCCTACATTTGGGACACCGTTTTGAGAATCAGGCCCACAAAACTGAAATTTGGCAGTTATCATGTGATCTAGCCAGTTAACTTATAACCACTAACCGCAGATATTCAGCAGAGATAACCGTTTATCTCGCGCTATTTGTATTTAACCAGTTAAGCACTCTTTATCCGGTCTGCGCTGTTTCTAATTGGTTAGATAGCGCTGAAATCAGCCGGACAGTATAGCGTGTCGCTGCTGTGCCTCTGGACTTGTTCTATTATATGTCCCAAGCACGTGACTTCTGATAATAACTTAGAATAGACCCACGTGCCTTATATGTGTTCAGTCCGGTTTCAACAGAACCAGCTAGGTGCTCACCTTTCCCAGCTCCTCGTGCAGTCCATTCAGCACATAGATGAGCAATTCCTGAGCATCGTGTTGAATTTTCCTTCCAAAAGGCGGATGGAGCTTGCTAACAGCCAGCTGAAAGGCTTCAGGTGATATATAGTTATAATCGCCAAACCACATATTTTCCATTAAATGGGCAAAATTATTAGCAAGCTCACCCCTGCCCCTTAAAGGATAAAACCAAAATATACAAGTTTAGTTGTATAAGAATTTCATCATTATCAGCATCGTTTTCTATCTTAATCAAAATGGATGCACTGAAATATTAATCTGTAAAAATAATAATACGAAACTGTGAGGTGTGGAGGTGATAGTCACAACAACTAAGAAAAAACACTCCACAAAAAGAAAATCAGACTCAAAACACCAATGAAATTTATGCTAAAAATGAAAGAAAAAGCCTCAGTATTGGGTGAGTCACATGACCCTACCTCCTCCCCATCATCGGCATAAAAAGCTTTCATATAAACATAATTTCAATGTGATGTGAAAAAATTTCAGTGAAAACAATCTACTGACAAAATAGGCTATTGCAGTATGCAGGATCAAATCAAGGGATGGGTCAACGATCGTTTTGTGGTGTACTGCCACTGCCTCAGGACCACAGAACCTGACAACGATGGTTTTGTGGCATACTGCCTCAGGACCACAGAACCTGACAACGATGGTTTTGTGGCATACTGCCTCAGGACCACAGAACCTGACAACGATGGTTTTGTGGCGTGCTGCCACTGCCTCGAGACCACAGAACCTGACAACAATGGTATCATGGTGTGCTGTGACTGCCTCAGGACCACAGAACCTGACAACGATGGTTTTGTGGCATGCTGCCACTGCCTCAGGACCACAGAACCTGACAACGATGGTATCATGGCGTACAGCCACTGCCTCAGGACCAGAGAAGCAGAGAATTTACTGCTCAATTATTGGTGCGAGTGTCAGATTCTGTGGTCCTGAGGCAGTGGCAGTATGCCACAAAATGATCGTCGACCCACCCCTTGATTTGATTCTGCATACTACAATAGCGTATTTTGTCAGTAGATTGTTTTCACTGAAATTTTTTCACATCACATTGAAATTATGTTTATACGAAAGCTTTTTATGCCGATGATGGGGAGGAGGTAGGGTCATGTGACTCACCCAATACTGAGGATTTTTCTTTCATTTTTAGCATAAATTTCATTGGTGTTTTGAGTCTGATTTTGTTTTTGTGGAGTGTGTTTTCTTAGTGGTTTTGAAATATTAATCTGCCATAAATGCATATTTTGCATTAAGGGTAATGTTTTGCATAAAACCAAAAGGTTGATGACTGCACACTTATATTGTGCATTTCTCCTGCCCAATGACTTTATAATGGTAACGTATAACCAAACTCCTTAAAAAAATAAATAATGCGGTGTGAAGTTAGCTTGACCTTTTTTTCTCCTGTTGCAGCTTTTGCGAAACAAGGCCTGTTGGCCAAAGTCTCTTGTTGAGAATTAAGAAGAGAAAGAATAAGATTGTGAATGGAACTCTTACCCGCTTGGATTACAATCATCGTTTGATTGGAGTGAAACGCTGCGAAGAGAAAGTGCAGCTAAGTGATATTTTTTGATTATCTTCTCTTCAATGTTTGAAAGGTCGTTTTGTTGCTCCACTTTATTATTTTTTGAATTTTTGAGCACAGTGGATCGTAGACCGTATTGATTTAAAATCATTTTCGACCAGAGGAGGGTGTTTTCTCCTGTGGATTGTTTTTTGTACTGGGCCAATGAGAATAACACGGACTCACTAAAAAGAGACGTTTGTCTCACGGTTGGAGTTTGTCCTTCAGTGATTTGTGGTCCATAGTGGTAGAAAATTTTAATCTTTGATATCGGCATACAACCACTGCTCACAAAATTAACTGGACACCAATTTCTATTTTTGATAAATGCACAACATGTTTCGTCACACTGGATAAATTGCCCTTATATGGAAGGTTGACTGTGACTCCCCCCCCCCCCTTAGTGGTAGTACTATGAAACTACTGCTATGATTCCGAGCTGCCATTTTGAACCTTGAGCTGATAAAGCAGGAGCAGAAGAGGATAGTTCCAGATCCACCCCACTAGACTACCAGAAATCACTTCTGGATAAAGTCCCAGGGGTAGAAGATGTTTAGAGGGGGAGTGCATGGAAGAATCAGGGAGATTAAATCCTAGGTGTGGGATATCAGAAAAGGCTTGGAAGGTGAATTGGGCAGGGAGGCATTGGATCTAGGGGGACTGGAGCATCAGACAGCAATCCAGAATTTGTGTGGATGCCGGCTGATATTCAGTTCACGATAAATCCCATAATCTCAGTCAAACCATTATAAACAGTTAGGTTGCATCCAAATATTAAAATCCAAACACATGCCGCAAAATAATAACCAGCAAGTAGTGACACTTTTTTGCAGTGGACTTTCAGAATTGGCAATCACAATACAAAACATTCAACTGTGAGCTCACAGCCACTAAACTTCATTAGTCCAATATTTAAAGGTTTTGCAAATCTTTTAACTAATTTGTCCAAACTATCATTGTTACATTACATTACACTTATCCCTCCTTATTCGCGGTTTCAGCAATCGTGGTTTCAATTATTCACGGGTTTTAGCTGGCTGGCTCCCCCCCATTACGTCAACTTGCATAGAGAAATCACCAATTTCAAGCTTTTAAAAAGAAAATTACTGATTCCCAGCACTTTCTTCACTGTGTTTTGCCTCTCCTTCAGGAACAGACCAGGTCTCCCACCATGTTAATTGTGGTTTCACCATATTCACAATGTTTTTTTAAATAGAAAACAACAAATAACATATGAAAAAGTTATTAGCGGTTTTTCTGTATTCGCGGGACTGTTAATCCCCTATCACAGCGAATACAAAGGGAGAAGTGTACATTCTAACTGATATTCCGCCACAGCCCTTACGAGTTCATGGTGGATAACAATATATTTCTATTACTGGGAACAAACCCAGTTAAACATAATGCAATGACAAATATTCAAATAGAACATTAGTCTAATCTAGTAATTTCTGAGTCCCTCTATGCCTCAACAGGTTCACAGTAGAAGATAAATTTCAAGATAAAATTTTAAACAAGAATCTTTAAAAGTTTTCTAAAAACAATATATTGACCTACTGATCTTATTAAAATAGGAAGATCATTCCAAATGAAAGGAGCCTGATACAAGAAGGATGCCTTCCATTGAACAAATGATCTAATTGTCTTTGATGAGGGAAATTGAAGCTAGAATTGCTTCCGTACAATATGACCTGGTCTTCCTGCTTGTAATGGAATCAATTCCATTTATTTATTTATTTAGCCCATCCTCCCAAAAGAGCCCAGAATGGGTTACATGAGTACATATACACTTCTCCCTCCGTATTCATGGTTTCAGCAATTGCGGTTTTGATTATTCACTGTTTTTAGCTTGCTGGCTCCTCCCCCCAAATTACATCAGCTTGCTTAGAGAAATCGCTGATTCCAAGCGTTTACAGAGAAAATCGCTGATTTCCAGCACTTTCTTCATCATGTTTTGCCTCTCCTTCAGGAACAGGCCAGGTCTCCCACCATGTTATTTGTGGTTTCACCATATTCACGAAGGTTTTTAATAGAAAACAGCAAATAACATATGAAAAAGTTATTTGCGGTTTTTCTGTATTTGCGGTTCTGTTAATCCCCTATCACAGTGAATACGGAGGGAGAAGTGTAGTATAATTGAGACAAATATGGACAAGACGTATTTGGAAAGCAAGTGGTACAATGATCGAGTTATAGTAAAATAGAGATCGTCTGAGAAACACTAAGTAACTATAACTATACATGCCATAAACAGCCAAAAAGCATTAATTAACTATCCCCCCTTTTACTAAACTCTATGAGCATCAGGAGCAGTGCGGGACATTCAGCGCGGCTCCCAGTGGCTCTGAGCCAACTTGCTTTGGCGGCAAACACCCCCTCCCCCCCCCCCAATTGCATCACTTCCAGCATCCCTCCTCCATGGATTTGTTATGTCTCCTTTCCTCGGGCTGGCATCGCTCTCCACTAGTCTCTTTTTTTGCCTTCTGTCCCCTTCCCCATGGGTCTGGCGTTGCTCCCTCTTCACTCTCAATCCCCCATGGTCCTCTATGTCGGTTACCAGCAACAGCAACTCGACAGGCTGCCTTTGGCCAGCCCCTGAGTCTTCCATTTGCCGGGTCCCACCCATAGGAAATTGCAGCAGTGGAGGCAGAACACGGCAGAGCGAAGACCCAGGGGCTGGCCGAAGGCAGCCTGTCGTTCTGCTGCCACCTGCAACCAACGTAAACCTTACAGGGCTGCAGGAGTGTGAGAGAAGTGAGCAAGAAAGGCTTAACCTGTGGAGCAGGTGAGGTCATAGGCTGGCTATTTTGGCACCCTTAATCGCTGGCGTCCTTGTCCAGAGCTGAAAAGAAAATATGGCTTCTAATAACAAAGGAGTTTACAGCAGTTGTATATGAGAGGAAAAAGGATCTCAGAAACCTGCTCAGAAACGGATGAAACACTAAAAGATTTAAGTCTGAGACTTTATCAGTTCCAGATTTCAATCACTGATCCTGTCAAAAAACCCTCTCATATTCTCAAACACCCTATATTTTGTGCATGTTAACTTATAGACGCCATTGAAAGCATACATC
This sequence comes from Geotrypetes seraphini, assembly GCF_902459505.1. NCBI lineage: Eukaryota > Metazoa > Chordata > Amphibia > Gymnophiona > Dermophiidae > Geotrypetes > Geotrypetes seraphini. The sequence continues at coordinate 23,622,146 of NC_047097.1, read as the reverse complement.
TCTGGCATTCAGAGCTGACGTTATAAAAAATCCTTTTGAGCCAGCCCTGTATAATTCAGTCCTGCATGTATCCCCGGAAGAAGCCGACATAAGTTTGGCGAAACGGGCACCGTCTGGATTGGACTGATGAAACAAAACTTTGAGATAGGTTTGGAGGCTCTTTAGTATAATTTTTTATGTCAGCTGTAACCAGTCAATGTGCATCTGATTACATTCCAGGAAAACTTCATTCACTACATATCTAAGGGTTTCATGAATACAGCTGAAGATAGCTACGTGGAAATTATACATATAAAAATGATTAAAAATCACTGATAATTACAAATATAAGTTAACATGCACAAAATAGGGTGTTTGAGAATATGAGAGGCCTTTTTACAGGATCGGTGCTCAAAATCTGGAACTGAAAAGCCTCAGACTCAAATCTTTTAGTATTTTATCAGTTTCCGAGCAGGTTTCTGAGATTCTTTTTCCTCTCATATATGCTAAACGCCTTTTATTCGTCATTAGAAGCCATATTTTCTTTTCAGCTTTGGCTATTAGTTTGGCTATCTAATCCATCTTATTTGTTGGGTAGCGTTGTCCTTGTCCAGAACTTTACCTGGTCCAAAGATTAAGCCTGCAAGGATTAGGGCTACTACATTTTGATTAAAATTTTAATCGCGATTTATCACATGATTATTTATTTTTCTCTCACTGCAGCTCTTCCACTGCTCAAAATCAAATAGATAACACAACTTTAATTATGCGATTAATAGCAATTATGAATTTTGACCAAAATTCAGCCCTAAAAAAAATTAAAGAATAAAAAGTAATGAAAATATAAGAAATACAAATTGAAAAATGACAAATTTAAAAATCTAAAATGGCATGCAGAGTAGCTATAAACAGTTTTCACAGCCTATTTCAGAAGAGCAAGCCTTTTGGTCTCTTACCTCCCACCTGGTTAAATAGTACTGAATATCAACCTCTTACTTTCCAATAGGTGCATGCCACTTACCTAACAATAGCGGTGTGATAGCTTCCAGAAATAAAATATTCCACCAGAGGGGTTGTGCTGCAAAGGCATTGTAAGACAGCGTTCATGTAACAAGTGTTTCCCAAGTTGAAGAGGCCAGTAATACCTCGGTTCTTCGTTTGGCTGTATCCACCTTCTTGCCTGGAACTGCCGCCATAGTCGAGGCCTGAACTTTCTGAGCTGCATTACCAAAAACACATGAAAGCGCACTGTGGCTTGCAACACCTCACACAACTGATTCAGAAGCAGCAAACACACAACAGCCAGTGCTTTACCTGCCCATCACAATATATGGTGCGCGGCCAACCGCTGAATGACTTGGTCACCCAAGAGGAAAGGATAACAGCATTACCTGAAGTGTTTCAGTTCTAATTGCAGCATAGCCTCTTATTTCTTCTTTATTAATTAAGGTGTGCTGTGCAAGGCCACTGATTTCAATGATTATTACCACACAAGTATGATGTCGCAAATGTAGTCATAGTGGTAACACCTGAAGCAAAAGCCAAACAAACTTAAGGCCACTCAGCTTAGTACTTAATATATAGATTCAATAACTGAAAGTACTAATGCAAGAGATATCCCAAACTGGAAACATTCACTTTTTTTAGGACCGTTGTGCAAACTGCTGAATTTTTGTATGGATCTTCAGAATGCAAATGGGCACAGTATACTTCCGATTGCTAATTCGCAGAAATTTTATATAAACAATTCATGGAGCAGTTTGCACAACGGTCCTAAAAATGTGTGAATGTGTCCAGTTTGGGCTAATTCTTGCATTAGTACTTTCAGTTCTTGGACCACCTGAAGCAAAGCATGAGTGCCTGTGGGCCACTTTGTTGGGCTTGACCAGACTCACCAGTCATCTGTTGTGGCTATGATAGGCTAATAAACATATTAAGCAGCTCATTTTGTTGTACCTTATAACCTATGTGTATAAGGGCTAGGCCCGCCCCCGACCCGCCCATGCCCCTCCTAGGTTCATGCCCACCTTGTAGTTGCACCCTCTGGATTTTGCATGCACAGCGGTCTCAAACTCAAACCCTTTGCAAGGCCACATTTTGGATTTGTAGGTACTTGGAGGGCCGCAGAAAAAAGTTAGGGGGTCCTTTTACTAAAGCGCGCTAAATCCAAAATGTGGATTATCAGAAGCAATTAAGGAAAGATTTATAAACTATAATATAATTATATTATAATATAATAATAATATAATATAAACTATAATATGGTTTATAAATCTTTCCTTAATTTCAGCTATACACAGCTGAAAGCAGTGCAACATGCAGAAAGTGAAAAAATATCAACGGCTCTCGCCTCCTCCAGCGCCGGACACACGCTGCCTCCAACCATTGCTCCAAGCTGCACGTTCTGGAACATGCCCGCTTCACTGCTAGCGCTTTCCTGCGTCTGCACGCGATTGGACTCCACCTCACAATCGCGTGCAGAAGCAGGAAAGTGTTTCATTAGGTTACAGCGACCACCAGATGCGACCGCCGGACACTTGTGGAGTGGACGAGGGCCTCAAAATAGTACCTGGTGGGTCGCATGCGACCCATGGGCCGCGAGTTTGAGAATACTGATTAATGTCAGTTGTGCACTTATCTGCTAATTAGTGCCAACAAGACCCAACTAAGACTACTGTAATTATAGTCAATAATTGATTGTTAATACCAATTAACAGTTAATCTTTTAAGTTACTTATGTAGCTGACACTAGTCTATAATTTGCACATACAGCTTTTGTGTGCTAAGCCTAAACTTGGTCACAGAAGTTTCTAGAATTAGAAGTTTAATGTCTGTACTGGGGACTTCTCTCTCTCAACAGGCCTATGTTCCAGCATTTCTTTTTAAGAATATTTTGTCTACAGTGGCCATTGATAATGGGGGGGGGGGGGGGGTTTTCTCTGTGTTACCTTACTGCTTAACTTTGGAACTTTGTGAGGGGGTCATACCTTCATGTATCCAGTGGTCAACTAGTCAGTTTGGGTGCCTTTGGATTACTTAGACACTTCCAAAGCAGGTCAAGCTCCGAATGTCCAGGTTTCATCCAAGACGTCTTGGGAAAAGTTCAATTATATGTGCTGGATATTAAAGTTAAGCCCGCCCAAAGCCCACCCAAATCACACCCTTAACATGCCTCCAGAACTCTGGACGCACAGTGGGAGAAATTTCCTGCTAGATGTCCAGGAAAATGGCTTCAATTATAGGCACTTAAACGTCCCAGTGATGAGGACGTCCAAGTGCTGACATCTTAGTTTTTTTGATTGTGAGCCCCATAGGAGGCAGTGTGGGACTGGCTCTAATAGAGGAATTTTTAAAATGTTCTCTCTCCTTCCTGCCTCTTGTCCTAGTATCTAAGAAGTAGAATAGCTTCTCTTAGAAGATGGCTGCCTTCCCTCTTAAAAATCTTAAAAGTTCATTTGTCCATATTGCCAATTAGTTCTGGAAAAGAGTACTGGGATTTGAGAGATGGATAGAGGTCTATCATGCTGTAGGTTTGTCCTACCTGTTCATAGGGCTAGATGCACTAAAGTCAGTGATCATCGCTAAACGTGTTTTCATCACTTTAACAACGATCGCTGTTACCGATCCTATGCACAAAATGGCCTACCGCATGTTTTTCGCCTCGATCGCCCATTTTTTGATCCGGCCATGCAAATTAGCTTAAACCCCATGCAAAATAGCTGAGCGACTAATGCACTAACATCGCTTGGCTATTCCAAATTGGGTTTTAGCGATTATACAAAACGATTTGTCTAGACAAAGTGCCGGGTTTTGAAAAGCCGTCTGGACCCCCTAGACATGTTCTCAAAAGGAGGTCATGTCCAGGGAAATCCAGACTTCTGGAAACCCTAATCCCATGGCAGTCTCACATGGCTGCTGCGGGAAGTCTCAGCAGTCATTTGGACTGGAGCAGCGCATGAGGCAGGATTGCGTGGCGATCACTGTGCCCCGCTAAAGGCCAGTAACAGGGCCATTTTGAAAGAGAGGCAGCATGGGGCAGGAACAAGTGGGGTTTGTTCCTGCCCTCGAAGAGGCCACTAGACTACCAGGGCTTCACTAAGGGAGGGCCCACGGGTGGTTAGGCAGGAAGGGGGGGCCTCAGGAGAGTGGTCACCACTTAGGGGTGGGGCTTTGATGGTCAGTGGGAGTATGGAGCAAGGGGGCAGATTTGTTTACAATTTCGGTTTCTGCTGAAAACAAGTGGCCAATTTGAGTTGCAGGAGAAACCGAAGATCCTGGGTTCAGTCAGGTTCCAAATAAATGCTTCACTGCTCTCTTCTCCTTTCAGCATGGCTAATAATGAGGAATATGATGCACTATAGTTATGTCATGGCAGTTCAGCCAAACCTAAAGCAAAACCACACAGTTTTCCGGCGACCTGTAAGCACTTGTGCTCCTGTTTCTCATACACTTGCCAGCCTTTTTTATTTCCACTTGCATTGCAAGTACACAAGTAATGCATGCTGAAATCTTAGCTCCTTCGTTATCCTCCCGCGAAGAAAAAGGAAAGTTTATGAAAGCAACATGTCCGCTTTGGATTTGCATATTCCTAAACAGCTCTAATTCTTTACTGAGTTAATAAATCAACTAGCATCACGTATACACTGGAGTATTTCACTGGGCCTGGCTCCACACAGACAGTTATACGAGTACAAACAGTTTTCCTTACACCGCTTTCCAATATGGAGTTAAACTAAACTAAACTGTAAATTTATAGACCATGTCATCTTTATGAGAGTAAAGCTCGACTCGGTTTACAAAAATTAATGTAAAAGATAAAAAAGAAAAGCAGATTTACAATTTGGTGAATAACCAGGGTTTTTAATGTTTACGGAAGATTTGAAGAGTATCCGAGTCTCTCAGCCTTTTTCTTCCTGCTTTTCTTCTGATTGAGGTGGCTAGCGAGGACAGCCTGCAGAGCTGGTCTACATAATTCTGAGTGGAGTAGAATGGGTACAAGTGGATCAATTTTTCACTCTGTCAAAAATTACAAAGACTAAGGGACACTCGATAAAGCCACAGGGAAATACTTTTAAAACCAATAGGAAGAAATATTTTTTCACTCAGAGAATAGTTAAGCTCTGAAACGCGTTGCCAGAGGTGGTGGTAAGAGTAGATGACATAGTGGTTTTAAGAAGGGTTTGGACAATTTCCTGGAGGAAAAGTCCATAGTCTGTCATTGAGAAAGACATGGGGGAAACCATTGCTTGCCCTGGATTGGTAGCATGGAATGTTGCTACTATTTGGGATTCTGGAATCTTGCTATTCCTTAGGCTTCTGTATGGAATGTTGCTATTCTTTGGGTTTTGGCCAGGTACTAGTGACCTCGATTGGCCAACGTGAGGATAGGCTACTGGGCTTGATGGACCATTGGTCTGACCCAGTAAGACTATTTTTATGTTCTTATGACATTTGAGCCCTCTTTTAGAGCTTTTTGATCTTGGTGAATGAAGTTCTCTCTATTGACTCTGGTCGATTGATAGAGCAATACAATCCCATTTCTTCTTATCTTCTCTAAGCCTTAAGCTCCTACTCTTCAGGCAGAAGCTTTCACTAGAAGTGTGTGGTCTAGCAGGGATTTCAAGTTCTACCCAACTTCAGGACTGCTTTTCTACATCCCACATGTTCTGGATTGGTCTGGAGGAATTATGTCTTATCTGATAAATTTTCTTTCCTTTAGTCCTACCAGACCAGTCTAGAAAACCTCCCTAGTTGAATATGTAGTCATGGGTAGATTTATGCAGTAGGAGTTGGAAGTAATAGTGCATAAATCCCTTGTGACTAGATATCTGGAGATGGAAGTTATAAGTGCTGTTTACCATTTACAGCATGGTTAACAGGGGGAAGTTCAGCTCTAACTTTAGAGTTGAATAGAGAGAGTTGGCAGTTGGTGTATTAAGTGAGATGATAACGGGAACCAAAAAAAGGATTGTGAACTTGTGACTTATGTTAGGTGTGTTAATGCTACCTGCATCTGGGTTTCCAAGGGGACAGGGCAGTGGCTACAGATATATTCAGGCACCTCTGGGACTGTTGGAACCAGCCTTTTGGTTTCCAGCAGTATCTGGAAGCCTCAAGGTAATGTGAGAAATCCAGGCTAGTTCTTGGGACTTCCTGGAGGAGTCGTAAGCCCTTGTTCTAAGCAGGAAGTTTGTCTTTTGGGCTGTACAGCCCAACTGATCCCTCTAAAACTCAAATTTAGGTCTACCCCAGAAAAACAGACTTGTACTTTTGAATTGCAGCAGGGTCTATCCTACAAGGAGGATCTCGGTGTATCTGAACGATTTATATCTGATTGGGACTTTAAGAAATGGTTACTGTTCAAGAATATTGCCTTTTCTGTGTTCCAAGAAGAAGTAAAGATTGGAGTTATTCATTTAACTAGCAGGGTGGTCTGATTTCATTTAGAGGAGTAAGTGGAAATCTGGTGCATGCTTGCTGTGGAGTCCAATCGTGGAAGTTGGTCCTCAGCAAATAAAATAACTTTATATGTCCTCTGCCAGCATCTGGGAGAAATAGGGGGTTACAAATATTTCAGAACTTGCTTCTATTCTGGATTGTTATCTTGTTTCTTATTTCACAGATCAAAGTGTTTCTATTTAAATTCATCTAACTTATCTCACTGAATTTTTAGGCAGCTCCTGACCCAGTTGGAGAACTGTTTGTCAGCAGAGTATAACATGTGTAATATAGTAGCGGAATATGACATTTGATCTGAACTATAAACTTGTGCTCAATTGCTTGGTCATTTGAAATATTGAGGAGCATTCTGGAACCCTTAAGGGGTGAAGCTCATAGAACTACTTTGTTTCTCTGTCTCCATCTGCTGGTTAATGGACATAGCCCACATGTTCTAGACCAGGGGTCTCAAAGTCCTCCTTGAGGGCCGCAATCCAGTTGGGTTTTTAGGATTTCCCCAATGAATATGCATGAGATCTATGTGCATGCACTGCTTTCAATGCATATTCATTGGGGAAATCCTGAAAACACGACTGGATTGCGGCCCTCAAGGAAGGACTTTGAGATCCCTGTTCTAGGCTGATTTGGTAGGACTAAAGGAAAGAAAATTATCAGGTAAGACATAATTTCTCCTTGTTATCAAGGTTCAGATTAGGATCTAATTATGGTTTCAGTATAAATTGTGCTAAAATAAAGATCATCCCAGGTGATTCACAAACATTTTTTTCTGTACTGTTAGGATTGCCAATTCAGTTGGGTCATTCAAACAGGCTAATCCAGTCCTGAGTTTACAGGAATATGTAGCTATGATTTTTTTTAGGACCATCAATAGGAAAATCAGAGCCAAGTCCATAAATGCAGTAGGGAAAATCAGAGACAGATCATCCTATTTGTTGACCTAGAAAAAGGTGGCAATCGTACAGCCCCTATCCCATTCCAATTCTTCTTTTTAAAAGATTTAATTGACATGTAAATCATAACACATCTCCATGACTATCCCCACTCTTGTAAATTTCCCATCAAAATCTCAACCAAGTAAACAGCACCCTAATTTGTAATTCTCCTGGAAATGTCCAGTTTATCTTCTTTTGTAATCCGCCTAGAACTGCAAGGTATTGGCGGAATAGAAGTCACTAATGTAATGTAAGCACATTAAAAGACAAAGTTAGCATAAACACAACATACGTTGTATTCTTAGGTGCCATTTTGTATCTGTAGGTGGTATTTACTTATGCTTATGTTCAAAGTCTTTCTTTTATGTTCTAGTCTTTCTTTGATCTGAATGAGGTCACCATTCCTGTTAAAAAGGAAAACATCTTTAAGTTTCACAAAAGTGGATATAGGTATAAATAGTCACATTTGTTATTGATAAATCTCTTTGAAACCAGGGACAATCAATTGTTATGGGGGAAAATTAAAATACAGAACTCTGCACCCTGCATCCGCTAACTGATATAGCGGGCGCTAAATGCTAAGACATCTATTATATTCATATAGGCATCTTAGCATTTAGCGAGCACTAAATCGGTTAGCACACCTTACTAAAAGGACCCCTTTATTTGTTAAATAAATAACATTTTTTGATATTTGTTAACAAAAAGTTATTACCACAGAAAAATGATGCATTAGTACACATAATCAATCTAATGATGTTGCAGTTAAGGCAAGTTTCCATTCCAATTTGCCTCCATAAAGTATCGTTTTAAAAGAGTTTCTCCGTTACAACTACCAAGAATCACAACTTCTCAATATTAGCTTTACAAAATTGGAGTCTGAATTTGGCATACTATAAAGACCTTTTTGGGATGAAAAAGAATTTTTTTGTCTATGTAAAGTGCATGGGGACAGAAATGTAGCTGAAGGCATATAGGTTACAAGATTTTTCATTTTCATTGTCTTATATGGCTATTGGAGAACCAGCCTTTTGGGTTCCAGCAGCTTCTGGCAGCCTCAAGGTAATGTGAGAAATCCAGGCTAGTTCTTGGGACTTCCCATTTCTGTCAGCCATTTGTGATCAAAAGATGGCCGCGGCGTCTATCCAGAGCATTAAATAAGCCCCTCCCATGATGTCACAGCTAGCCTCCTAGCAACCAGTCAGGAGACCCCCCACACACATACATTATCAGGAATCCACCTGGGCCATCCAGTCCGAGACTTCATTCAGACCGGATGGAGCCATTGTTTGTAAATCGAACATCCACCTGAGCTCCTGTAGGTTAAGTGTGCGTTCTATGTTACCTCCCTCCCACCCAACAGTGATCATATCCAGCACTCTCCACTTCAGATCGGTAAGCATATGTTTACATACCCTCCAGTGACGGACCAGAGGGGAGGCATCGCAACCTGTGTTTACCCGAGATTTATGTTCCGTTAAACGGACCTTGATCGCACGGACAGTGCGACCAATATATAATTTAGGGCAAGGGCACTGGATAAGATAGATCACATAGTTCGAATTACAATTCATCAGATGTTTAGCTGTATATATTTTGCCTGTTATAGGATGAGTCCAATTTTCACCCGCCATTACATATGGACACCACTGGCAATGGCCACAGGGTTCATGACTTACCCGCATATGATCTTCTACATCCCTAAACATATAATGCATTATATGACAGAAATGGGAAGAGTTACTCCTTAATTTAGGTATGTCAAGAAGGGTTTTATATAGATATAAAATATGGGATTGTAGAAGGGATACTAATGAAGTGTTCTTTGATTCTGTTTTGTAGTTCCCCCGACCTTGAAAAAGACGAACGAAACGCGTTGGGAAGGGGAACCGATAATGAATATAAGATAAGTCCCTTTGATTCTTAATAGTTATTTATAACAAGTAAAGCAAAGTAAAAAAGTTTTAAAAAAATATAAATAAGATGCTACAACAGTTATGAGGAGATTAATGAAGAATACCACTACTGCCAACTTTGTGGATTCTGAACTCCCATAAAACTATTGTTGGAGTGTTTGAATAGTGGTTGGATAACCAACTTCAAGCAGAAATGACTAGAATGAGAAGCAAATGAGCAGTGCGATTCTACAAAAGATAGATGCTTATTGCATGGCTCTTAGCAGTGCCTACCCTCAAAGAAGGCATGTTTAGAGGCAGAGAAGGACTAAGGTGCGATTCTGTAAAGGACTTAGGAGCCTATACTACAGGTGTCTAAGTTTTAAGTTAGGCGGGATTCTGTAATAGGCACCTAAGTGTGATTGACAAGAGATATAGGCACCTATGTTTTTAGATGCCATATATAGAATTTCCCACCCAAATGCATGCCAAATGCAGTGCGCAGTTTTGCTAATTTTGTAAGAAGTCTTAAAGCATGTTTTGTGCTTTGATACATATTGATTTCAATACAGAGCTTCTTTCTATATGTGCGAAAAGAACCCATGAATTAGGATTTATTTGAAGACTGAGGCCTGAATTCTGTTAATGGCGCCTACATTGCTAGGCGCCTCCAGAAACGGCGCTGGCCGCATGCCAATCATGTGTAGACACTGATAACCCTGGCCGACACGTTCTGGTTATTCACTTTTCCTAATCCTAAAAATTGCCGTTACAAAAAGGATTTTGATTGATCTTTGGCTTATCAAGCAGGTAAAGTTCAACTATGGCTAGATGATTACTGCAACATCCTCTTCTTGCCCTGCAACAATGACTAAACAACTACAAACAATCCAAAATACAGCTCTGAGACTCATCTACTCATTGAGGAAACACGACCATATTACAGAAGCATTCATCAACTCACACTGGCTACCAATCCAAGAAAGAATACTATTTAAATTCTACTGTATACTATTTAAAACTTTAAACGGAGACAGCCAACCTACCTGAACAACCGCCTCATCCAAACTACCTCAACCAGACATAGAAAAACACACACCCTCCAATCAAAGAAGTTAAACAGAAAAAAACTATACGATGGCCTCCTAGCCACTCAAGCAGCAAAACTAGATAACCAAATCTCCAATCTACTGATAACCACTCCAGACTACAAGATGTTCAGAAAAGAAATAAAAATTATACTCTTCAAGAAATCCCTGAAGCAGACTTAACATCACAAATACCTCCTTCCTCCCACTTTCTTCCTGCCGCACAGATACTACCTGATCTACTCTCTACCTTCTCTAGAAATGACCAATGATCTTCCATTGTAACCCACAGTTTATAACTCTTTTGTAATCCGCCTTGAACAGCAAGGTAATGGCGGAATAGAAATCTCTAATGTAATGATCTGATTCAACAATCTGCATCTTATTGCACTTTTAGAAAATCGGTTAAGACCTATTGGTTAAAAAAAATTTGTTCTTGATTGATGACTATATTATAGTTCCATACTGTATATTTTCATCAGTGAAATATTGTATTGCCTTTCTGATTGCTTTGTATTATCACTGGAATGTCCAGTCCTTCTTACCCTGTGAACCGTGTAGAACATTTTGGGTGTTGGCGGTATAGAAAAATTAAGCTATTATTATTAAATGTTAGACCTATTTCTGGGTATATCTGACCTGCTCATGCCTGATTCCAAAACCGGCACCAGTTTTCTCCTATCAGCTCTAAGCCTCTCTTCACTCTGCTCGCCAATTAAGAAATCAGGATATTTTAATGTAGTGTTTAAATTAATATCTTTTAAGTATGAAGGAAACATATTAAAAAGAAAAAGAAAAGGGTGCAACATGAAAATCTACTTATTTCAAACCAAAAGCACAAGTTGATGATACAAACTTTCTTGTCATTGACACACAAGAAGCTCCTTTTGTAAGACTTCCGAGAGTGGGATCTGCCAGGACGACAATAGTAAGATTCAAACAATCGTCAAAGTACAGTTGGAAATATGTAAACACTCTCAATATGGGGTCCTTTTAGTAAGGTGTGCTAACCGATTTAACGCACGCTTAATGCTAAGGCGCCCACAGAATATAATGGACGCCTTAGCATTTAGCAAGCGCTAATCGTGCCATAATAAAAGGACCCCTATATCTGCAAACTTGTACGCAAAAACACAAACCAGGTAACAGAAGACAAAGTTGAAATAATTTGTTTATTTTTATACATGTCCAGGACGGGGAGGGTGGGTGGGGGGGGATATCTTTTTGGATTAATTTTTTTGATTAAATTGATGGGGTTTCGGGGATATTTATCTTATGCACTATTACTAGTGGAATTTAAGTGTTTATATTGTTATTCATGTCTGTATAATTTATGGCACTGTGTTTTAGCTTTGAAAATCAATAAAGTAAAAAAAAAAAAAATCTATGGTCTATTGTTTTAAACAGCAACTTATATCAGAATTCAATTCTTAAATAAAAATACAAAAATAAAAATTTTCTAATGCATTTGTTGGTCTTCACCTGCAGACGATCATGAGAAGGCGAGTTCCGTTGTGGGCAAATGTGGGCAAATCTCTTGGGCAAATCTCTTCCTTGGGATTATCTAAGGGAAATTCTATGTTATTACAAAAAGCTTCTTTATTGGCAAGGAAATGTATACTCGGGCAGAGGACTTACCATTACTTTGTGGAAACATGAACTGTTCACTCTGTTAAGGTATGAATATTTGGATGTTAAGAATTGTGGGCCTGGTCGTTGGAGAAAGTTCCGGGCCATTTAGGCTCCTGTTTGGGATAGTTTGTCCCATGGAGCCCGAAGTGCCCTGTTGAATTTTTTATTTTTTTTTATTTTTTTTTTTTTGGGGGGGGGCATTTAGACACTGGTGTGCTGGGGATGGTGGGTGGGTGGGAGGTTATAGGGTGGGACTGGGTTGGGGAGATGGTTTTTGAATTGTCTTGTTGAGTTCTTTAGTCTCCATGCAGAAACCCCACGTGCTCTGACTGTTGTATTTAATTTGTATGTGTCTTTGTTAAAATAAAAAATTTAGGAAAATTTTTTTTTAAAAATTTTCTAATGTGCAAAACCCCACAATGTGATAATTACGAATGCTCAGTTCAAAACACCAACCTGACACATCAGCAGCGTCTTGTTACGGTGTTAGTACAGACATCATAGCACCCACCTGCCTACCTCAAGCATTGGTTCAAATATTAGATGACCCCTCAACAAGTTCTTAAAGTCACTTATTCAGCTTTATCAAAAGGAATATGTATTTCACTTATCTTTTTAGTTGAGATGCCCAATGAGATCTTCAGGCAAGAGGGTTGGAGAAATTCTTATATTAAAGTCACTGCTGATGGAAAATATCCAAGTGCTCAGTAAAAAATGTGTTGTATAATCCCTTATGTTAACAAAAAGTAAAAAACAAAACTTCCAAGAAACAGTCGCTTATCGAGTTTCCACTGCTTCTTTGGAAATACAAATTTATGTAGTCTAAGGAAACCATGTTTACCATGTAAAGTTTTTTGCACTTAGGGGTCCTTTTACTAAGGCGTGCTAGCTGTTTTAGCTTGCGCTAAACACTAACGCATCCATAGACTATGACTAAAACAGCTAGCACGCCTTAGTAAAAGGACCCCATAATTATGTAATATAACGGAACTAAGGCGATATTGTCATTTGAGCTTTACACTTATGTGAAATGAGAAAACTGCAGACACACGTACGGTGTTGGGACAAAAGTGCGTGAGACAAAAGCGCGCCGACATTTGAGAGCGGACAATTGAGCGCAAGACTTCAGTGCGCTGCTCTAAAAGCTTATTTTTAAAGGCTCTGATGGGGGGCATGGGGGGGAACCCTCCCCACTTTACTTAATAGTGTTCGCACTGCCGTGTTGGGGGTGTGGAGGGAGGTGTAACCCCCCCACATTATACAGAAAACTTAACTTTTTACCTATTTTTTAGTGGGAAAGTTAAATTTCTGTATAATGGGGTGGTTACAACCCCCAAAACCACCCCCAACGGCAGTGCCAACACTGTTAAGTAAAGTGTGTGTGTGGGGGGTTCCCCCCACCCCCCATCGGAGGCCTTTAAAATAAACTTTTAGAGCGGCACGCTGAAGTCTTGGCTCAATTGTCCGCTCTCAAATGTCAGTGCGTGTTTGTCTCACGCGCTTATGACTGTGAACCCACACGTACAATGATACAGGCTAAATTTATTTAAACAAAACTATGTATGCGGTTTGTTTTTAAGGTGGAAATATCAACTGCATACATAGGTTTGTTTAAATAAATTTAGCCTGCATCATTGTATGTGTGTCTGCAATTTTCTCAGGCCTTGTTGGTTTTTTCCTTTGTTGTTTGGCCTTTACACTTTTATGCCAGTGTGAATTATAGGAAAGGAAGTAGAGAAAACAATTGGGAAACAAAAGTCATTCTACACACAAAGTCGGCTTGTTTTTCCCTTAAGATATTGCAAACCTTTCCTGCCCTTTTGTGTCTAGTTTGGTTAATTTGTTCGTGTACTTTCCCCTTGTTATGTTTTTATTTTAAATATTGCCTACTGGTTTTATTAACTGTGCACTGCTTTGATTTGACTTTTTGTTAAAAATGGCGGTATATCAGATAAAAGAACAGTCATAATAATACATAAATTTACCATTCAAAAAAGAAAGCTTGTTATGACATCCCAGTTCTGCAAAAGAGATCTTTTAAATAGCGGTTAAAAATTTTTTTTATCTTTATTGAATTTTCAAAGTAATCACAAGATAACCTTGTTCAAGAAAATCAGTTGTAAAAAGTACAAGTACAAATTAAATCAATTCTCAAAAGAAACAAATTAAACTTTCTTAGACCACAATCCAATCCTTGGAGAATTCCTGAAAAATGTGAAGAAAAACAATAATTCTTACAATAACTTAATATAAAAGAATAAGGCGGTAAAAAAAAATTAATAAATTCAACCATGTCTCGGAAGCGGTCTATCCAATGCAATTTTCTGAATCAGCGCCCCAAATAATCCCAGGAACAGGTAAACCCAAGGCATCAACAGATGTTTTTTTATGTTGGCCTATGGAATAGAATTGCGGCTTACATCTAACATAGACACCTGGAATGTAGGTCAGGGTTTTGCGGGCCTACATTAGCGGGGCCTATGTTTAATGAGAATCGCGTCTACAGAGGCGTCTAGTGGCACCTGAGATCATTTATGGCACAAACCAGGCCTACTTTGACCTTACGCACCATTAGGCCCCTCTGTAGATGCAATTAAGATGACTGTTTTTGTAGGTGCCTAAGGGCACCTACATTTTTTTAAATGATATTTTAAGTGGGTTTAAAAGATGTAGTCGATTACTGTGCTGATTAATACCAATCAAAACAATGAATTAAGGTGGCAATAAGGCACCTACTGCTGTCTTACCTATAGTACCGTTTAGAGAATTTAGGCCTGAGTCTATTTCTTCCTTAATTTTTACCTCCAGTCCCAACATACATCTTCTTTCCTGAAAGTTCTGTTTCCTGTTCTTGCCCCTTTTTCCTCTACAACATTACCACCCTCAGCCTCACATGTCATGCCATTAAGATCTTATGTTACTGAATTCTTTTTACCTTTGATACATACATTAAAGGCATTCATTGCTTTAAAATTCTGCATGGAACTCTTCTTAATTTGAAAGAATATTTAGAAGAAAATGCAAAAAGTACTAGATTCATCCTCTGACCCTCTGAAGCCATACATTGGTTTCACAGTGAATTGCTTAAAATCCTAATCCACATGTTCTACACATTGGCCTCTCCATTCTTTATTTTTCTTTCAGATTCTCCTTACCTATTAGATCTCCTCCCTGCTTTGTAGTATCTCTTTTTTGAAACTAAGTAGTATAAAAGTTCCATTTTTGTTTTGATTTTTGTGGGCATCATAATCACATTAGCATCATAATCCTGTTGCTAGGAGCCAGCCGGAGCTTTATTTGCAGTAAAATTCATTTCCTCGTTAGAGCTTGCTTACCTGACTTTGCTGATCCATTGCTCATAAACCCCACCTATTGACTTTGACGTCTTATTTATGCAAAACTAGAGGCCATGAATTGAGGTTGCGGGGTGGCACACTTAGGAGTAATGTTCTGAAACTCTTTTTCATGGAAAGGGTGGTGGCTGCCTGGAATTACCCTCCCAAGGGAGATGGTGGAGATGAAAATGATGAAGGTATTCAAAAAAGCATGGGATGAACCCAGAGGATCTCTAATTAGAAAATGAATGGTATAAAGCAAACTAAGACCGGCATTGGACAATTCTGCAGGGTCAGTGGTGATTTGATTTAGGATGAGCTGGGGAGGGCTTTGATAGAAGCTTCAGTGACAGGATGGTTAGGATAGGCTGGAGCAGTGGCGTAATGAAGGTGAGAGGCGCAAGGGGCGAGGGTGCCGCTCCTTCCGCCCTCTTCCCTGCCCCTTCCTGCTGTGTGCTCATACCCCTTCCCTTCCTCCGTATCTCTTTAATGGTAGCGGTGTGAGCAGCAATCCCAATTTGCCGCTTGCACCAGCGTCAGCGTGGGTTCCAGGAACTGAAGTCAAGAAGAGCTGGGGTTGCTGCTCGTGCCGCAAACGTTAAAAAGGGATGGGGGAAGGGAAGCAGTGCATGCATATGGTAGTGGGGGGGGGGGTGAAGAGGACAGGCGCTGGCGCCCCCATCAAGAGGGCACCCGGGGTTGACCGCCCTCCCCGTCTTTCCCCTTACTACGCCACTGGGCTGGAGTGGATTCAATGGCAACTCCAGTAGTGGGAACCTAAAGACTTCTTTGGTCTGTTGCCCAGAAGTGACATCAGAGAGAGCGCCAATGCCAACGCGGAAGTAAAAAAGGATGGGGGAAGGCAAGGGGTATGCACGGGGCAATTAGAGGGGCTGCCCCGCCCTTAGGAAGACCGCTCCCTGCACCCCTCTTACTATTCCATTGCCTATATTTAATAATAATAACTTTATTTTTATATACCGCAATACCACAAACAGTTCAGAGCGATTCAGAGAGGAAGAGACTGTATACAGACAGCGATATTACAAAAAACTTTCAAAATTACATTAGCATGGTAATCAAATTTTTCCTGGAAGTGTTTTAGAGGTGATGGGATAATTGCGCACCAGACGCCAGCACGCCGACAATCCAGCGCAAACAATTAGGTGGAAGACCGAAGCGCACGGGGGAAAAAATAATTTTTAAAGAGCTCCGACTGGGGGTTTGGTGTGGCAACCCCCCCCCCCCACTTTTTTGGTTAGTGTTCGCGCTGCCGTTGCGGGGGGTGTGGGGGGTGAAACCCCCCACATTATAGAGAAAATGGAACTTTTCCCGAAAAAAATCAGAAAAAGTTCCATTTTCGCTATAATGGAGGTTTCTGAACCACCCTCCTACAGCAGCGGAAACACTAACCAATAAAGTGGGGGGGTTATTACCCCAACCCCCCCTTCAGAGCTCTTTAAAAATTACTTTTTCCCCCATGTGCTTCTGTTTTGCACCGAATTGTCGGCACTGGATTGTCAGCGCCCTGACGTCTTGCGCTCCACTGTCTAAGAACCGTTTTAGAAGTACATCAAGGCAGAAATGGAGTCGGAGAAATTTGTCAAAGAGATAAGTTTTGATTGACTTCCTAAAAGTTTGGAAAGAGAGAGCGTTTGAGATAAAGTTGGTCAAACATTTATTCCATTTGCCTACTTGGAATGATAACGTTCTTTTGAGGAATCTCTTGTAGATACAGCCCTTCAAGGATGGGAAAGCGAACAAGTAGGCACTACATGTACAAGTTGTGCCTGGAAAGTCAAAATGATGAGATAGATAGATTGGGGATGAACCTGTTATGGTTTTGAAGCAAAGGCAAGCAAACTTAAAAATAACCCTTGCTTCCACAGGCAGCCAGTGTCGTTTTTTGTAATATGGGCTTACATGATCTGATTTCTTGAGACTGTAGATGAGATGGACTGCAGCGTTCTGAACGATTCTCAGTCGTTTGATGGTTTTCTTAAAAGATCCCAAGGCGTCTTGTAGAATCCCACTTAAGATGATAGGCATAGAGAGATGCATAGGGATGCTTATGGATGCCCAAGGCTACTGCTGGTGGAAACCACACCCAGCCGGCCTTGCGCATCCCTAAAGTGCCGCTAGGCATCTGTATAGGCACGAGACAGACTCCTACAATATATCCAAGGAAAAAGGGGGTTGTGAAAAAGCAATCAGCCCCAGTGCTCACCATTTGAAGAACCATAACTCATAAAGCAAGTCTGAGTCAAAGGGATAAGTAAAAAGCAAAACGAATTGACCCCAAAATATCCACAAAGAAGAAAATCCAGAGAAAACCCAAAAAAACTCTGTGGAGTGACGATGTTCCCAAATGGACTTTATTTGAAAGTGTCAAAGTTCCAAACGTACACTAAAATCATCCACATAAAAGTAAATCATCCACATAAGAGCCTTAAAGGACCTAGTCCGCTAGGGATACAGGACCCAACACGGTCCGCGTTTCGACAAAAAGTCTTCAGGGGTCCCTGGGGGTCCTATAAAGGTGAGTACGTGGGAAACAATTGTGTGGTGAACCGGAAGTGAGACACTGCTTGCATTTGCAATGGGAATAAGTAATCCAGATCGTAAAATAAGCTTTAGAAAAATAATAGGATTTAAGCCTATTGAAAATGATTAATTTCTATGTGCTTCCGTGTACCTCAAAAGTATTTCAGCATATCTCAGGCCCTCTTTTAGCGCGCACTAAACGCTAACATGTGCATGTTAGTCTCTGGACGCGTTAGCGTTTAGCGTGCGCTAAATCGATTAGCGCACCTTAGTAAGAGAGGGTCCAGTATTGCCCCTGTATAGATTATAAGTGAACCCCCAGACTCAGAGGTTGGGAGCCCCCTACGGAAAATTCCTATTTTAATAAACTCATTGCAAAAAAAAAAAAAAGAAACCTCAACCAAGTCTCTGTGACGTATAGTTAAGTGTAAGCGTATTGATAAGGGGACACTTGTGCAGGGGACGCTCACAGGGGACCTGGTTCCAAGGAACGAGGGCAAGGGAGACAAAATTATACTGTAGGACATGTAGGACTCAGAACTACATTCCCCAAAGATCTAAGCTATAACCCTGCGCAATACCAATACCAGCAAACAAGGAGCGCAGCCCTTTATTCTAAAAATAGTCTTTTATTTACAACAGAGTCTAAGGTAAACACAGGAGGGACTCGGAATCATAGATAACAGTGTCTCTCAAACTTTCTCGAGCCGAGGCACACTAAAGGTAGTGGCCACGGCTTGAGGCAGCCAGAAGTGCACGGATGTTGCCGTGATGACATCACGCATATCTGTGACATTAGCACGTCAACGTCTGTGTATGTATAGAGGCCTTCCAGAAGGGCCCTGAGACGCCTGTAGGGAAGAGGGCCGGAGAGGAGAGGCACTGGCGCCAGCTGACTCCCTACAGCAGTGTTTCTCAACTACTTCAAGCTAAGTACCCCCTAAGTCTAACAAATATCAACTGAGTACCCCAACCACAGACCTCCCTAGGCCCACCCAAGCTCTGCCCCAGATCCCATCCCCTTTACTAATTGTAATGCAATTTTTTTCCATTCATTTTTCATATACACAGGAGATATAAATTCTCTAAACTGACACATTTCAATCGCTATATTGAAAAAAAAATCATTTTACCTACCGGCGATCCTCTGCAGGCTGCTGTAATTAGCTTTAAAGGTGAGACCGGGAGGCCAGTGGGGGAAGCTGGAGGATGCTAGAGAGAAGGGGGATCGGGCAGCGCTGGCGCTGTACCGCGTAGGGAAATCAGCTGGCAGGCGCCTCTCTTCCTCCTCAGTGTGTCGTGGCACACTTGGAGTCTCAGGAGGCACACAGTTTGAGATACACTGATATATATGGTTATGCAACTTTGAAGAATGAAAGGCACTTATCACCCAAGTAATGAAAGCAAACACACACCAGCCCTCACTAAGCCTAAAGTCAGACTTCAAATATCACAGAGATGGCTTACAGCAGGGGTGTCAAAGTGCCCCCTCGAGGGCCGCAATCCAATCGGTTTTTCAGGATTTCCCCAATGAATATGCATGAGATCGATTTGCATGCACTGCTTTCATTGTATGCTACTAGATCTCATGCATATTCATTGGGGAAATCCTGAAAACCCGACTGGATTGCGGCCCTTGAGGAGGGACTTTGACACCCCTGGCATACAGTCTGGCAACAAGGTCTTCTTCCAGAGAGACGAAACGGCAACAGGCAGGTCAGAAGGTCCCGCTGATCAGTGCAGGGAAGGTGGCTGGTAAAGAGCCTGTAGGTGATGTCATCCAGGTTTGATGTCATACCAGCTGACATCCTGATGTGCAGTGGTAATGTAGTCACAGAATAGCCCACTCTCCACTCCCCTGACCTGTCCCCTCCCCCCCAAATTCCAAAATGTTTTAGTGCCCTGATTAACTAATTTGGCAGTTTCCACAGGACATATGAGCGCATTTTAAGCTGTGTTAGCACCAAATGCAGGTTAGTGAAAGGGCCCCTTAGACTGTGAGCCCATTAGGGACAGAGAAAGTACCTGTGTATAATATGTGGACCACTTTGATCATACTACAGAAAGGCAGTATATTAAATCTATGGCCCTTTATCATATCAGTACAGCCAGTAGTAAAAGCTACAGCCTCAGCACCCTGAGGTTGTGGGTTCAAACCTACACTGTTCCTTGTGACCCTGCCGAAGCCACTTAATCCCCCCATTGCCCCAGGTACATTAGATAGATTGTGAGCCCATCGGGACAGACAGGGAAAATTGCTTGTGTACCTGAATAAAATCATGTAAAGCATTCTGTGCTCCCCTGGGAGAACGGTACAGAAAATGGAATAAATAAATAGTATGAAAAGCTTTAGCCTCCTGATAACCAGAGCTGGCATTGTGACATCATAATGCCTCATTCCACCAATGCCTAAGAGCCAACCTCATCAGTGATGTCACAATGGATTGACTGTCCTCTACTTGGCTCACTTTTGCTACATTTTGATCTCTAGAGTGGGGCAGTGGTTAACGCTACAGCCTCAGCACTCTGAGGTTGTGGGTTCAAACCCACACTGCTCCCTGTGACCCTGGGCCAGTCACTCAATCCCCCCATTGCCTCAGGTACATTCGATAGAATAAATTCATGTAAACCATTCTGAGCTCTCCATAGAAAATGGAATAAATATTTACATGACTTTAGCTGCACCAGCCATAGACCTGGCATAGTAGGCACCTGAACCTAGCAGGGATGTTCTTTACTCGCAGTAATAATGCGCCATAGGTCAGCCTGGCTCCATTGATGCAATTACCCAGCCAGGACTGCTGTTTGCTTGCTTGGAACATGAAGGACCTGTCCAAAAAGGATTTGTATTTGCAGCCTGTGATCTTTGGGTATGTAAATATGTTGCGGTTTCTGGTTGGTCGTGTGGGGTTGTGTAATACGAAATGTGGTAGTAGGTATGAAGGCACTAGTCCCCCGACCTGCTTGAAACAAATACAGGCAAACTTGAACAGTATTCTGGAAATCATTCGTGAAAGTGGGATCTCTGTTCATTGCTCCATCCATATGAACTCTCCTTTGCATTGAGGCCCTGTACCACTTATGCATGCTCTACAGCAGGGGTAGGGAACTCCGGTCCTCGAGAGCCGTATTCCAGTCGGGTTTTCAGGATTTCCCCAATGAATATGCATGAGATCTATTTGCATGCACTGCTTTCAGTGCATATTCATTGGGGAAAACCTGACTGGAATATGGCTCTCGAGGACCGGAGTTCCCTACCTCTGTGCTAGAGAATGACACGGGGACACAATTTTCCCTGTTCCTGTGGGAACTGATTTTCCTGTCCCCGTGAGTTCTTTTCCTGTCCCTGCCCCATTCCTGCAAACTCTGTCCTCATCTGCACAAGCCTCAAACACTTTAAAATCATAAGTGTTTGAGGCTTGTGCGGTTAAGGCAGAGCTTAAAGGAATGGGGCAAGGACAGGGACAGTGACAAAACCCGCGGGGACAGGACGGGAAAATTGAGTTCCTGCGGGGACGGGGACCAATTTGTCCCCGTGCCATTCTCTACATCCTGCTAGTACTTATGCACACTCGTAAATCTCTGTAACTTTACGCATGCAAGGAGCACAGAACTCCAGTTGTCTAGTTATTGAATTAACCCTTTGAATGTATTGGTGCTTTTGAGCACTGCTCTGAGGCATTTCCGGGGCTGCCTTTAGGTTAAGGGACAAACAAAACATGTTAGTTTAATTCTAAAATGTAGATGTGTTTTTTCTTTTACCCCCATTGTTCCACCCACAGAAAGAGGAGCTGCAAAATGTTCTACTCATAGACCTTATTCCTCAAGCCGTTGGAAAATGTCTTGTCTTCCGCTGATGTGTGTTTCATTATTCATAGCATTGCCCAACGCTTTGATCAAAATTTAGTGAAGGTGAATAAACAATGATGTGCCAAGGTCAGAAAGAATCATGCCATTCTGCTGTACATTGACCCTGCAGTTGGTAACATGTTGACACTGGCTCTTTATTGGGTAATGTAAACTTTGTATCCTCACCTCCTGCTTGGGATGGGCTTTTGAGGGTCAGTATTAAAAGACCAGGCCACTTCATAAAGATAAGCAAGTGATTCATTCAGATCTCATTAGGTCCACAATATTCAACAGCACTTAACTTTAGGCACATCTTATAGAATTTGCCTCACAAACGTGACAAATTACTGGTAAGAACATTTTTTTAAAAAGAAAAGCATTTATATTAACAGAAATAAAGATAAAAGACAACTATAACGACTCCACAAAAGACGTCAATGGGCCCCAAACTAACTTGAATATCTTAGTATGCCCCAGCATGTCCGCATTCATCTTCTCATACTTATAACTTAATCATAAATTCGCCCACCAAAATGTAAAACTAAGGCGATCCCAATTACAAGTAACCATTTGCATCCGGGGGGAGGGGAGGAAGGGGAGTATATCTTTTGTGTGGTTTTATTCCCTGATGAAAATGTTGGTTGGGAGGGTTTTTTTTTTAATTTTTGTATGGATACTGATTGATTATAAGTGCTTATTTGATTATTAATATTTGCATGTATATTGTATTGCACTTTTTGTTGGCTTTGAAAACCTAATAAAGATTTAAAAAAAGAAAAAGAAAAGCATTTATATGGTTATCACCCAGTGCCGACCGTGTAAGTGCTTTTGAATATTGACTCACTGGTGTTCAGGTGTGGATGTAACATACAGTAAATGCTTATAAATACCTAGAGTTTACAGAGTGTCCTCTAGAGGATAGGAAAAGGCTAATGATACTCTTTGTGCTCTGTATTACATGATGCAAAGCTTAGTTTCTGAGAATTCTATTCTCCTGTGAATTTCTCTAAGCACCTCCTTTGAAACATCTAGAAATGAATTCCCCGGGAGAATATGGACAGATCTAGCACTGTTCACGAAATAACCCAAACAGCCGCGTCTAACTACAGCAGAGAGAAACTCCGATACAAATAACCAGTCTGAGAAACAGAGAGAGAGAGAGATACGTGAACCATTTCATGTTTTATATCTGTTCATTGAGAAGCATACGTGCCCACTACATTCCCAGAGAATAGGTTCTTGTTTATCTCGTGATTTCATCTTAATTTTGAAGAAAATCAGTCATTCAAAGAACTCCTTCCCCATCTGGAATCTAATGGGCCTGTGAGCTGTTAAACTTCTGGGACTCATTCTATACAATCACGCACATCTTGTGCGTCCTGAGTATCTTCCCTGCATCCTCTCCAGCCTGCATTTTCTCAATCGCCTCTATGATCTAAAAGAAATGAAGACAATTGCCATTAGTCCATCAGAATCACAAGAAGAGAATTTGGTGCATCCCTTTTGCCATCATCGTCTTCGTGCTCATTTCAAACGACCCAATGCAAAAACATGTCTAAACTGGAGGAAAACTTATGTGATATCCAAAACTATGGGGTCTTTTTACTAAGGCGCGCTAAATCGGTTAACACGTCTTAGTAAAAAGACCCTTATATGTAGCTCACAGATCCACTAAAAATAAATTGGATAAGGTTTTGATTATGAAAACATAATTTAAGAACAAGAATACAAAATTTTGTGGTGATATTCCTCCCCTCCCTTCCTTTTACTAAACCATGATAGCGGTTATTAGTGCTGAATGCCCCGTGCTGCTCCTGACGCTCATAGGAACTCTAGGCTCCCTGCGCTAATAACCGCTATCGCGGTTTAGTAAAAGGAGGTGGGGATAGTAGTAATATTTCTGGTTCTGGCCAAAGCTATTCAACTTAAAAGAAAAGCATTTCTTCTTCTGAAATCTTGAGTATTAGCTTTAGAAGCCACGTGTTATTGACATTTCCCTGTAAGTATGTCTTAAAATGTCAAGAAAATGAATGTATTTGGGGGGATCCCATACAATTAGAGCAATTTCTGAATTTACAAGAGCCACAAAAGAAATAATGCTGACTTACCCCCTCTTTTACTAAGGCTAAATATTAACGCACGCTAAATGCTAACGCTTCCATAGAACATAACGGGGGGCTAGTTTAGGAGTTTTCTTTTCTTCTTTGTGGATAACTATACTAAACAGATTCGAATTTCCCATGAAAATAAGGGAGTATGTAGTTCAGGAAGACAGAACAATTCGAAAATGAACTAAATAGACATTTACAAAGCACATTCTCCTGGACGTTCAAGAGTATTGATAATACAACCCCTAAAACCTCTAAGTTAGACGTCTCATAAGTTTTGATCATTCAGCTTGCAAGATGTCCCAAGTAGAAGTCCCTCTGAAATGTCTCCAATGATGTCAGAACATTACATGGTAGTAACAGGATGTTCTTGAGGTCCTATATATGCATATATAGCCTTGCATGTGGAATGAGAATTCTTTGTGGGTGTAGAGAGGAGAGTTAGTTCTGTAGTGAGAAGAGTTGTGGAAAATAAGAGTCTGAGAGAGTGAGAGTGACGGTGAGAGAGACTGAGAGTGCTAGTGTAAGAGTGATAGAGAGATTGTGAGAGTGAGAGATGTGCAGTGAGAAAGGGTATGAAAAGAGAGAGAAAGTGACCCCCAGAGTGTGTGAGTGAGAGAGTGAGGAAGTGTGTAAGTGACTGTATAAGTGAAAAAGGGTGTGATGGGGAAAGAAGGGAGCCCAATTATTCCCTATGGTAGATGGAGGCTCTTGTGGAGCTGTGCCTCTTTGAGTTTCATCAATGGAGCCCCCCTCCCCTCCCGTGTCTTCCTGAGGGTCTGGAGATTTATCCAGCGCATCTTCCAGAGGTGAGTGTCATCCACTACTATGGTCTCTACTATCTAAGCCCTAAACACAGGCAGGCTGAGCTCCTTAGAGCCTCAGGCGCTGTCAGAGGGCCCACATTACACCAATGGCCTCCCAATATGAGGGGCCCCAATGATGTCAGCCCCCAATAGCTCCCTCCAACCTCCCAGCAAGCAGTCTGTCATAATTAATGTCAGGACATATGTGGAGCATTGCACAGCATGTTACAAGTAACAGTCACGTATGTGAAGCCAAGAAGGCCCGACAGCTGATCATATTCTCCAGCAACTTGTGTCTTTCAGGCGCTTCGGCATCCACCGGGATCTGGAATCCCTCAGGTGCCACTATAGGCAGGTAAGCTGGGAGAATCTGGCCCTCATCTGGCACATGAGATAGCGCCTCAGAGTTCCGCTTAGCCATCTCACTCCCCTCCAATCCATCCAGAATTTGGCTGCACAACTAATATTCCAGAAGAGCCGCTATACTCCTTTTACCCCTCTCCTAAAGTCACTTCATTGGCTTCCCATCCGTTTCCGAATACAATTCAAACTTCTCTTACTGACCTACGAACGCACTCACTCAGCTGCCCCTCACTATCTCTCTTCACTTATCTCCCCTATGTTCCCCCCCATAGCCTCCCCCCCACTCCATGAGCGCCATTCAGCTGGTAAGTCCCTCCTGTCTGTGCCCTTCTCTTCGGCTGCCAACTCCAGACTCCGTCCCTTGTACCCTTGCTACCCAAATCCCTATAGTGGGCTCCATCTCTGGTTGTGTTAAAAGCCCACCTCTTCAAGAGTGCTTTTGACTCCTAACTTCTCTCACCTTGGGTTCTGCATCCCCAACCCTATATGTCATGTCTGTCTGTCCCTCTTCCGAGCAGGGACCGTCTATAAATGTCAAAATGTGCAGCGCTGCTTACACCTTTCAGCGCTATATAAGTGATTAGTAATTACTTTTCAAAATGGCGGTGCTAAACCTAATGGAATGAACTTCTCCCTGGGCAAAATCAGAGTCTGCTCAATATTGGGGATGCTCAAGCACCCACAGAGCTGGCTCCTATGCAATAGAACACTACTACAGATCCCGCTAGGTTTCTATTATTCTGCTGTCTAGATAATTTAGGACCTTCTCACAGAAAATGAATTATCTTTTACTCTTATATTGCCACTGATGTTCATCTTCATTCGGATGCCCAGTGCTGTAAAAAAAATGCTGCATACTTACATCTTCTGAATATGGGAAACCACAACACTCAAGCTTAGAGAATATCAGCTTCTCATTCACCTTCACTTCAAAACTTCCTGAGAGAGAGAGAGAAAAAAAATGGCACATTTTAAATGACATTAGACAGAACTGGACATGAGAGCAATTTTATAACAGGTGCCTAATTTAAGTAGGCAGGAAGGTGTTTTATACAGATGCATACGAGGGGCCGTTGAAAAGTTCTCAGCCCAACCAAGAAGAGAATGACGTGGAGCCATGAAACAAGCTATTTTGCACTTTTCTGGACTCTTTTTGCTTCAGTGATATGAAATGAAAAGAAAAGTGTCAAGAAAAGTATGGAATTGTTGTACTAATACTGATTGTATTTAAGTGCTTTTTTTATTATTACTGATGTGAACGTTGTGTTGCACTTTTTGTTAGTGATAAAAATTAATAAAGAATTTAAAAAAAAAAAAAGAAAAGAAAAGTATGGAATAA
Source organism: Geotrypetes seraphini (assembly GCF_902459505.1). Lineage (NCBI taxonomy): Eukaryota > Metazoa > Chordata > Amphibia > Gymnophiona > Dermophiidae > Geotrypetes > Geotrypetes seraphini. The sequence continues at coordinate 23,595,817 of NC_047097.1, read as the reverse complement.
CTTGTAAGTTTCATGGCTCCACAATGTTGTCTTCTTGGTTGGGCTGAGAACTTTTCAGCGGCCCCTCATATGTTTTAAAAAAACACTAGTGTACACAGCATAAATCACATCTACACTGAAGACACATTACATTTGATTCTGGAGCAAGTGTAGATGTCCGCATATGCACTTAGATTAGCATATATTCTAATCTATGCACATGCTTACAGACTTGGGGCTAGATTCACTAACCTTCCGATCCGTGTCTGATCCGTGGACGATTGGAGGCAGGTCGACCGATTCAACAACCATTTGCATGCAAATGGGGGCAATCGAAGGCACGCCCCCAACCGACTGCACGGATTGCTAGAGCTCTGGCAGTAGTGACAGGAGAAGCAGCCTCCTGTCACTGCTGTCAGGGCTTGTGCTGGCTTAAAAATATATATATTTTTTTATCGGGCAGATATTTTGTGTGTTTTGCACATGCAAAATATCAGCTTGATTTTAAAAAAATTACCCCTTTCCCTCTCCCGACAAGTGCCCCTTCCCTCTCCCTCCCTGAACCAAAAATTCCGACGCCGCTTTTAAAATTATGGCAGGAGGGTTCCCACTCTCTCCTGCCATCTCTACTACTTCCCCCATCCCCAAAAACAAATGACAGGAGGGATGCCGATGCCTTCCTGCCACCTAAGGGTTCCCGGCCAGACCCATCCCCCTCCCCGTACCTTTCAAAACATTGGGAGCAGGAGGGGTGCCCAGTCCCTCCTGCTCCTTAGGCCTCCAGTGATCTGATCTTCGGGAGCAGGAGGAAGCGCAAAGTCCTTCTGCTTCTGTTGCTCTGCTGGACCGTGACGTAATACCAGCCTTAGGCCACGTCCCGGTGTATCATGTGAGGCCTTGATTGGCTGACGCGCCTCGAGCTCCCCCCTTGGGAGGGGCCTGGGGCATCTCAGCCAATCAGGGACTTCCTTAGGGAGGAGTCTAAGGAAGACCCTGATTGGCCATTTTAGAATTGTTGGAGTAGTGACTGAGCAGCAATGACATCACTACTCCAACAATTCTAAAATGGAATTCTGGGAAAAGTCTATTAACTTGTAGTACACAGGAATGTAAAAGAGCAAAACATGACAGTACCACATTGCCTTTCTGGATACTATGATTCCTTGAATTTTCCACCCTTACCGTTCCTGCCTTTTTCTCCAGAAACCACCGCATCAGGAACATGCTGTTTGATTTGTTCAGCAAGTTCCCAATAACGGCTTTCATAACCTCATCCAGCACTGCAAAAAAAGAAAAATGACAGTGAGTTTTAGGGTTTAACTTGTTTAACTGTAACTATAACAAATTGTAACCTATTAACTGAATACATAACCTATTAACTCGTATTAAGTCTGTTATAGGGGAAAACACTCTTCAGGGATTCAAGCCAAAGTTGGACAAGTTCCTGCTAAACTGGAACGTACACAAGTAAGGCTAGACTTAAATAGGGCACTGGTCTTTGACCTGGGGGCCGCCGCGTGAGCGGACTGCTGGGCACGATGGACACTGGTCTGACCCAGCAGCAGCAATTCTTATGTTCTTAGTCATTTATTTAGCCCGTCCTCCCAAAAGAGCCCAGAATGGGTTACAAGAGTACATTCATAGTATGGGTAGGCCAAATTTAGTGAGAAATACAGACTTTACAGCGTTTACAGTATAGACAAGGGAGTTTAGATTACAACATTTACAGTGAAGACAAACATACACACTTAAAAAATACAGACTTAGCTTATCTAGCAGGTGGGTGTATCTTTGTTGTTGGAGAATGTGGTGGTAATTCAGGTTATATTTGCAGTGGCCCGCGAGTTTAGAGATGTCGTTTGGTGTTTTAGGCGGTGCCCTTGAGATCCATCCGTCCGGGTTGTTAAGGAGCTGGATTTGTAAAGAGAAAGGTTTTCACGGCTTTCCTGAAGTTCCAAAAATTGTCTAGTGATCTAATGGATGGGGGGGATGATGTGCCATAATCTGGGTATATAATGGGAATAAGAGCGTCTTCAGGCTGTCTCAGACGTGAGCGAGCGGCCAGATGGCAGGATCAGCCATTTTTCTGTTTGAGATCTCAGTGATCAGTTAGGGACATAAATTTGTAGTTTTGATGCTATGTAGTTTGGTGTCATCTTGTGGAAAGTCTTGAAGACTAACACCAAGGCTTTGAAGGCGCATCGTTTTTGGATAGGCAGCCAATGCATGGAAGTTAGTGCAGGGGTGACGTGGTTGCGGAAGCCCAGGTTTTTTAGGAGTCGGATTGCAGCATTTTGCACCCTTTGGAGACGGGAGAATGTTTTTGCTGGTAGGCCCACTAGTAGAGCGTTGCAGTAATCTAGGCGGGATAATACAAACGCATATAGCAGCTGAGCAAAATTGCTTTCTGAAAAAAATAGGCACGGGTGCACTTTAGTTGGCGGAGGTAATAGAAGGATGAAGACACTATTTTTGATACATGGTCTGAGAGAGACAGGTTTGAGTCGAGAATCACTTCTAGGCTGCAGATGTTGTCTTTGGCTGTGAGGGTGTCATTTCCCCAAGAAAGAGATTGGCGGGGGTAGGCGCAAGTGACCTTGTATATCCAGAGAAGTTCTGTTTTTGATGCATTGAGCTGAAGTTTATTTGCACTCATCCAGTTTTTTATTTCTGTTAGGTAGCAGTGAAGTATTTTTATTTGTGCATCTTGGTGTTGACCTAGGGGGAGGTAAAGCTGTATGTTGTCTGCATACGAGTGGATTTTGATTTGGTATTTTCTGCGATCTTGAGTACTGGTTTGACATATAGGTTGGGGATAGTAATACACCCTGGGGCACTCCATAGCAGAGAGGTTTTAGTTCTGATAAGAATGGTTCCAGTAGTACTTTCTGAGACCTTTCGTTCAAGAATGAGAACCATGCCAGTGCAACATAATGGATTCCGATCGAGTGTAGTCTGGGTAGGAGGAGTGATCAACAGCACTGAAGGCTGCGCTCAGGTCTAGTAGGACCAACAGTGCATCTTTTCCCTCATCAAGGATTTTCCAGCAGTCATTCTGTGCTGTGGTGCTTCCTGAATCCTGATTGGAAGTTGGAGAGGGTGGTGTTTGTATCCATGAAGTCTCGTAGTTGAGTACTATCTTTTCTAGTATTTTTGAGACAAATGGGAGATTTGAGACTGGTCTATAGCTGCTTGGATTGTCCGGGTCCATGGTGGGGTTTTTTAAGGAGTGGTCTTACTACAGCAGATTTCCAGCTCTGTGGTATTATGCCTGATTGTAGGGACTCGTTAATTAGAGGTATGATGGAGTTAGGAAGGATTCGTTGGTAGCTAGAAGTGTAGTGGATGGGCATGGGTCCAGGATTGAGGTTCTGAGCTCTTTGGGAGAACGAAATGAAATAAATAAATTCCAATTTGCCATTGCTATGACTTTGTTGGCAACACAGTAGATGACAGCAGAAAAAGAGCATTTGACTCGTATGTGCCCACTGATCTCTGCAAGGATAAATCCTAGCTGTCAACCAAAGAGCATGACATACTACTCCTCATACAGGTCTGGGGTTTTTGTTTTTTTTTTGGGGGGGGGCGGAGGGGGTCTCCTTGGTACTCTGTCATCTTAAGCAGATGAACTATTAATTCCAGTTCTCTTAGGCTTCCCTGGCTGGCATCATGATTGTTGCAGTAGTCTGGGTCACCCAGACACAGCGAGACCTGGACACCTGCAACAGTTATTTTTCCAGGTTTTAGTTAAAGCAGGATTTTAATCTGAAAATTCAATTTGAATGAATATTGTTTTGGATATTGTTCATTTTAAATTATGTAACTAGTTATTTTTAAATTCCTGTTTTTTATATAGATACTCTTTGGACTTATTTTCACATTAATGCCTTTTCTAGTTCTAATTTTTATCTGTCAGTTGTTTAATTTAAGGTTGTAGGTTCTAGTCTACCTTAGTAGGAGGGGCCAGAGCAGTTACATAAGCTAAGGAGTAGGGGTGAGGAGGGTACCCTTTATTCTGATATTTTTTGTATCAATTACTAGGATTTCAGCTCAGAGATGGAGAAATAGAAGTTCCGAAAAGCTCTTGATGTGAAATCCCAGCTGGCTCAAGGGTTGAGTGCTTGCTTAATAACAGGAGGCTGAGGGTTGAAATCTCAGCTAAGGAGTAGGACCTAAGTGAGGAGAGGAGGGTAGCCTCTATTCTGATACATTTTGTGTCAACGACTAAGATTTGAGCTCAGAGATGGAGAAATAGAAGTTCCGAAAAGTTTTTGCTGTAAAAACCTGGCTGACTCAGGGGGTTAAGTGCTGGGTTAATAACAGAAGGTTGAGGGTTCAAGTCTCAGTTAAGGAGTAGGACCTAGGAGAGGAGGGTACCCTCTATTCTGATGCTTTTTGAGTCAATTACTAGGATTTGAATTCAGAGATGGAGAAATAGAAGTTTCGAAAAGCTATTGATGTGAAATCTTGGCTGGCTCAAGGGATGAGTGCTGGGTTAGTAATAGGAGGGAGAGGGTTCAAGTCTCAGCTAAGGAGTAGGACATAGGGTAGCCTTTATTCTGATGCTTTTTGTATCAACTACTAGGATTTGAGCTCAGAGATGGAGAAATAGAAGTTACGAAAAGCTTTGCCTGTGAAAATCAGGCTGGCTCAAGGGATAAGTGCTGGGTTAATAACAGGAGGTTGAGTGTTCAAGTCTCACCTAAGGAGTAGGGGGCTAAGTGAGGAATGGAAGGTAGCCTTTATTCTGATGTTTTTTTGTGATGACTACGATTGTTGTCGTGTAAGTTTAAGATTAAAACATTTTTTCAATAGCCTGTTTATCGTATCATCCAACCCTGAACAAATCTGTTTACTTAGTTTACACTCATATATTTAAGCTCGAGTCCAATCCCAGTGTTGTTCTCTCAGTCTAAGATTGCTTGCACCCCCCTGGCTCGGATCCTAGCTATGCCCATGGACAAGACACAAATGATATCATTTAAAAGTAGTTCATTGAAATATAAAAGCAGCTTCTGTGGGTTTTTTTTTAAACCACTGAATTCAGTTGCCAATTGTTTAAGATGTGTTAAGTTCATACATATTGATACTAGTCTCAGGTTTTTGAGAATGACATGGGGACAAAGTTTGCTCCTGTCCCCACGGGTGCTGTCCCTGTTCCCATCCCCGCATGCTCTGTCCCCATCCCAGCCCTGTCCCCTTGGGTACCCTCGGCTTAGGGTTACTCTATGGCTCTAGAAAAGGAGGTTTTTACTTCCATTGAAAGCAGCGCAGATTGGGATGGAGACATTCTCTAGGTCTTACCAGTACTCCACGTGTATTTTCATCACCCCCATCGCTGTGCTTTTTTCTTCCTCTTCCTCCAGGGCTCTCACTCCTTGCGCTGTTGCAGTCATTCTAATCCTCTTGCGTGACAGCAGCAAAATTTATCTCTGGGTGGTTGAGCAAGTCATTCTGGAAAGTTAATGCTGTCACCGCCTTCCTTAGGATACCTGCCACAGCTTCCTATTGGCTGCTGCTTTACCCAAGGGCAGCAGATGATCTCCCGCCCATGCACACACGGCTGGAGATATTTGTAGAAACAAACAGCCCGTTCTGGATTGCACTGGACTGTGATTTACAACTGGCAGTTTTTCCTGTTCTATACCGGAATGTGTGTTTAGAAATAAAACAAAAGAGGGGAAAATAAGGTGATATCATTTTTTTAAATGGTACAATCTGTTTTTATTAAAGTTTTCAATAAAGCATTTTACAAACCATCAAACAAATCGAAACAGTATTGTTGTGTACAAAGTCACAGAAACCCTCTGAACTCCCCCCCCCCCCCACAACAAAGTCTCTTTCCCACCCAGTGAATTCTAAGAGCACATGTAATAGGATATGTTTTTTGACAAGTTTTCAAGGCAAAACCTTCTTCAAGACAGGTATTAGGTAGCAAATTAAGTTATTTTCCTTCCTTTTATCTCTTTTTACTGCGAGATGCACAAAAATTGTCAATAAAACTCATTTGGTCGCTGTGGGGCAGAGTAATTGTCCAATTTGAAAACAGCGATTGATGTTCAAACAACTTTGCATGCAAATGAGTTTCACAGAAATCCACAGTAATCCCACCTGATCAGTCATTGGAGAATGCGACTGACACATGCGCAAAGCCGGCAGGGGAAGCCCTGGAGCAGTCTCTCAGCTGTTCAGGGCAGGAAAAGTAGGTTGTTCTTTTGTTGGGGTTTTTTTTAATGGGTACAGATGTGCGTGTGTTACACACACACATCTGTGTCCATTTAAAAAAAACAAAACCCAAAAGTCACACCGGGACCCTTCCCCTGACAACAGCCCACATCCCTGAATTTAAAAAAAATTGGCAGGAGGAAAGTCCACTCCCTCCTGCCTCAGCCACCCAGACCCCCACCCACCTTTAAGCTGAAGATAGGCAGGAGGGATGCCCACTCCCTCCTGCTGCCAGGCCCCTCCTTCAAATCCCTGACACCCTCCCAAAACCCCAACTCCATACCTTTCAGAAGAAAATCTGGCAGGAGGGATGCCCACTCCCTCCTGCTGCTGGGGCCTCCTATGAACTCTGACACCCCCAAACCCCTGACAACCCCCCCTCCACACACAACCCTGTACCTTTCAGAAGAAAATCCAGCAGGACGGATGTCCAGTTCCTCCTGCCGACAGGCCTGTCTCTTCAAAATTGTGTGCCTTCTCCTTCCTGGTACATCTTAGGATGTATTGAGTGGGGCCTAAGGCTCTGATTGACCCAGGTGCCTAAGGCGTGTTCTAAGGGCCAATAATAGCCTTAAGCCACTCCTAGTACATCCCAGGATGCACCGGGAAGAGGAAGGCCTGCCATTTTGAAGAGGCAGGCCTGCTGGCAGGAGGGAGTAGGCATCCATTCTGACAGATTTCCTTCTGAAAGTACAGAGTTGTAAGGTGTCAGGGGTTCAGGGGGTGTCAGCGGTTCAAAGGTTCACCCCAGTGGCAGAAGGGAGGGGGCAACCCTCCTGCCAGATTTTCTTCTGAAAGGTACAGGGGTGCCGGGGTTTGGGAGTGTTGGGAGTTCATGGGGGCAGCTGGAGGGAGTGGCCATCCCTCCTGTCTATCTACAATTTAAAGGTGTGTGTGTGTGGGAGGGGGGTCGGGAGTGTGAGGGGTCCTGGTGGCCAAGGCAGCAAGGAGTGGACTTACTTCATGCAGATTTTTTTTTTTTTTTTTTAAGTTTGGAGGTGTGGGCTGTCATTGGGGAAAGGATCCCATTACAACTTTTTTTTTAATGGGCACAGATGTTGTTCATGTGTTCATTCCCATTTAAAAACAAAACAAAAAGCTACTCTTCCTGCCCCAACCGCTGAGCAGCAGGAGTATGCTTCAGGGTTTCCCCTGCCGCTCAGCTATTTGGGGCTTCCCTTGTCAGCTCTGTATGTGTCAGTTGCTTTCTCCAATGACTGATCAGGTGAGATTACAGCAGACCTCCGCGAAACTCATTTGCATATGAAGTTGTTTGAACATTGGTTGCTGTTTTCAAATTGGACAATTAATCGGCCCCACTGTGACCCACAGGAACTTAATGACGATTTATGTGCATCCGGCCCTTAGTCCAGTGATTTTCCACTCTTTCCATTCTGTCGAATAAAAATGGAATGAAAAGAGTGGAAAATCGCTAGACTAAGGGCCCTGTGTTACAAAGCCGCGGTAATGGCCCTGAAGCCCACAGAGATTGAAAGGGCTTCGGGGCTGTTGCTGCGCGGCTTTGTAAAACAGGTGGGATAACAAGAAGGTTTTGAACTGTAGGTCGCAAAGACCTTGTAATGTTGTAAGAGCTAATGAATTCAGGCTGATGATTTTCTCTGGTTTTAAAAGTTAATAAAATAATTTTATAAGTCATTCTGTGTTGTATAGGTAACCAGTGAGCTTTATATAAAAATGGGGTGACATGATCATATTTTTTTGCATACTGTTTTTACTGTTTCCACATTAAATAGTAGGCTGTCAGAAAAAAAAGGTACACCCTATAGCAGTTGTATGCCAGCCATCTGCTGCAGAGCCAAAAAAATAAAAATCTGCCATCTTGCCAGCGCATGAACAGTGATTGGCTCATATGTGACAGGAAAGGAGACTTTTTAAAGGCCTACTGCTATACAAGAGGTCACCTCCACACACACCCCAAAAAATCCCCTAATTCCTCTCTCCCTGAGATAACTTCCTGATCCGCCAATCTCCCCTCTCCCTGGGATGATTCCCGATCCTTTGATTCCTGACCTCCTCAAGATGACTCACAAGTCTCCAATCCCCCACCCCTGCTCCCCCCCAAATATCTTTGGTGTCTAATGGACCCACCCAAAACTATTCATGATGGCTAATCCCTAATCTCCCCCCAAATATCCCTCACACCTTGTGACCACCTGGCCTACCTTAAAGGAGAGGCAAGAACGATACCCATTTACTCCTGCCTCTGCATGGTGTATCCCAGGATGCACTACATGAGGTCAGTCTGTTCCTTTATTTGGTCATCTGGAGGTATTGAAAGCAAAACTTGCCAGGGACTCCTTTATCTCCAGTGACTACCCTAATCACAACATGGCAAGGAACACTTTGGTTAGTTATTATTTGGCTTTAGGTCACACCTCTACAGTAGAAGGTTGTCGCTCCCAAGGCCTCTGTTCAGGGACCAAACTCGGACCCTGGCGTGCTCCCCTGGAACTGGGGTAACCCTATAGGAATGACCTGGCCTAGGTATACTGGCTGAAATAGCCAAAAATCGCCACCACACAAAACAGGCAGTGAAAAAAATAAATAATTTTTATTTTGCCCCTTCACTGGGCTTAGGTCAGAATGGCCAGGCTGGCAATTGGCAAACACAAAAGAGAAACAAACCACAGTTTGCATAAAAATCAAAAATACTTTTCAAATAATAAGATTCTGCTAGGACAGTTCCTTTAAAGACTTGCAATGTATTATACACTTCAGCAAATCATATAAGGACAAGCAGAGAGATGAAAAATAATAAACTTCACCACTGGGTTTTAGCTGCTTGTAACTGCTTGCGCTGCAGGTGGACGCTAAAGTTTATTCAGGCACTGTGATGGCTTCATATAGGTAAGCACTTCAAAAAAGAAGCTGTCCCATTTCCTTCTTGGTGAAGAGGTGAATGTGGTCTGGCTTACACAAGTTGAGAGAAAAGTTTACACATTAGCATTCAAGTACAAAACCAAATAAATGCCAATCTTCTTGGTCTGACTTTATGGCTCTCAAAACTTCTTCCCCAGACCCACATTCAAAATAGCTCACATCTGGCTGAGATGCGAACCTGAGCAGTAGGAAAAAAAAACACCTCACAGCCAGTAAAAGAAAACTTCATACAGTGACAGGCAGAGAAACCTCAATACTTCTGACTTTCCCTCAGGTTTCTTCAACTTTAATTCTCAGTCCTTTCTTAGGGGAAAAGAAGAAAAAACAAAACTCCCCACGAAACAGCTTCTTGCTTCCGCTAACAGAGGTTTCAGCCCAACTCAAACCAAAAGGGCAGACCCCCCCAAAAAAAAAACCCCAACAGTTCAAAGGTTTAAATATACTATTATCTTGCATTTCAGGGACCCACCTCCAAAAACTCAGGGAAAATCCTGGGTTCCATTGCTTCCCAACCTTGACGTAAATCCCCATCCAAACAAAGTTAGGTCTTTTTTTAAAGTCTAGAACCTTTGCTTTTGAATGAGCCCTCTCTACCGTACCATGCAGTGATCACTGGATGCCAGATGATCACCCACTGTAACATCAGAAACACTTTCCCCATTTATAAGCACTAAAGTCCAGTATGACCCTACCTGATCTGATCCACCCATGCAAACGAGGGGAAATACATGCATAAATATGAAGACAGCGATTCACTAAATAGAAAAAGGAACACCGATTGGGCTGGCTGATCCAATAAGAAGCGACTGCTGAGGACCAAGTCGCTCACGTCCTTGCCGAATGTCCTGCTCTCTGCCGCCCTGAAATCCCAGCATCAAAACTAAAATAAAACATTTTAAACACATCTCCCTTGTGCAAAAAGCGCAAGAAGGCAAGCTCTGCCGACTCTCCTGCTCTCTGCTGCCCTTCCCTGCAGTGTAAGCCCGTGGTTTTAACTTGGCTCACGTTTATTACATATGAGGGGTGCTGAAAAGTTCTCAGCCCAACAAACCAACTTCCTAAATTCTGAGCATCATTTTGCCACTGTAGCTGAAAAGAGTTTCTTATTTTGTTAAGTGCCAACTTGCAGAAACAAAATTCTATATTTAGCACATTGCTTCAGATCATTGATTGAACCATATCCACGTCATTCTTTTCTCGGTTGTGCTGAGAACTTTTCAGCACCCTCCTCGTATAATAATAATAACAGTTTATATACCGCAGGACCGTGAAGTTCTATGTGGTTTACAATGATTAAAAGATGCTACAGATTGAGTAGAATTAACAAAGTTAAGAGCTAGTGATTAAACAGCTCTAGAGATCAGTTATTATGGACTAAGATTGTACAGGTCAGTTACCTAAATATTTCAGGAACAGATATGTTTTTAGGTGTTTCCTAAATTCCCCATAAGTAGTAGGCATAAGCAGTTGTTCCAGGTCTTTACCCCATAACGCTGCCTCATGTGAGAAAAGATGTTGATGATGTCTTTTAAATTTACATCCTCTAACTGGAGGGGAAACAAAATTCAAGTGTGAGCTTCTCATGTCTGTTGGTTGTGAAAGAGAAAAGATCAGTTATATATTTAGGGGCTAATCCAAATAGTACCTTAAAGCAAAAACATTCAAACTTGAACCTCACACGTGCCTCCATTGGCAGCCAATGCAGAAGTCGGTATTAAAGCGTTACATGATCGTATGAAAAGGAACATATTTTTCCAGTTTATCTGAAAGATAAACAAGAGCATGCATATAAAAGCAGAACTGCTTAAAGGAAATCTTTGCCATTATCAGAGGCTATTGCAATGCCATAAGAATAGGATCACATGATCCAATGTCTTTTTTTACAGTGATTTTGGATCAACTGCAAACGTTTAGCCAGACTTTGATATAATGAATTGCAGTAATCTAGCCTACTGACCACTTTAACCCCTTCTTTGGAATTCTACGGCCTTAGACCTTCGTACCAAGCCGTTGTTTTCAAAATTTAGAGCATTGCTCAAAACCTTCCTGTTTACAAAGGCCTTTAAAGGCTGCTGGAGTGGTGATCCTTTGGGAGACACAGACCCTGTGCTATACTTATTAAACTTATATAGATTGTGACAGGGAATCAAGATCTGAAGCATCATAGTCCTATCCCTGTGTCAGTTCCCAAAGCTAGAATTGGCCATGCACTGCAGGTCAAAGTTTCAAAGCTAAAATGGGAAAAGTTTGCTGCTTTGTTTGCTGTGTTTATTTTTCTTTGTGCTAAAACCTGAGCCCTGGGCACATGAGTATAGGCGTTTGAAATGTGCTCAGCTGGACTCTAAAAGCAAAGCTAGAAGCTTTAAGCTGTTGTGGACATTATATGAAGTTTTTCCTTTGCGTGGTTTTTTTGCCTTCTCTCTAATGTTTGAGACTGTGTTTAAGAGAGAGACCAGAGGTGTAAAGGAGACTACGGTATTCTTCTGTTTTCACTTTGCCTGAGGAAGAACAAGGAAGTGGCTGTATTGTGCAATACAGCCTGCGTAATGATTGGGCGGGCGGGTTTTTTTTTGTTGTTGAAAGAAATGGGATTCAGCCTACCCAGTGCAGGCCAGTGGCATCCAGGCCCGATGCTGCTTGTAATAGCAAGGGCCTAGCCCTCTGGGTGAAGCCAGTACTAAAGTTTGGGTTTCTTTTTCCCTGCTTGGAGTGCAGGAAAATGATTTTTGTCTTGGGTTTGTTTTTTTTTCTGTGCCACAAGCACGGGGGAGAGGAGAAGCAGAGAAGCCAAAGCTCTCCTTCTCCCAGGAAGAAAATGACTGTTTTGAATTATTGTTTGCGAATGAGCTGCAATGTTCTTTTGAGAGTTTTTTTGAGCTCTGCTATTGCTACTCTCGTGAAGGGAAAGTGAACTGTAATCCTGACAAGTTAAAATAAGTGGCTTTAAGTCAAGCCTGAAAATAAAGCTGAAAATCTTGATTTTTCACCTGCAAAGACCGTGTGGTGTTTTGTGAAATCTATCAAATTAAAGCCTGCATGGGAGGCACTGAATCTTAGGCAGTACGGTTAAGTCACACACCCAACTGCTCGGTCGGACAGGGTTCAAGCCGGCTCTGGAGCAGTTAGCCGGGTGTCCCTGTCACAAGATACGTATTAGTTTTCTTTTTCACTCTCTCTCTCTCTTGCATTTAGTAGCGTTCTTTGCCTTATTTAAAAAAAATTTTTTAAAACTGCTTTGCTAGAGCAATGTTAGGAAATTCTACTTTACGGAGAGGGTGGTGGATGCCTGGAATGCGCTCCCGAGAGAGGTGATGGAGAGGAAAATGTTGACGGAGTTCAAAGAAGCGTGGGATGAACACAGAGGATCTAGAATCAGAAAATAATATTAAGTATTGAACTAAGGCCAGTACTGGGCAGACTTGCACGGTCTGTATCTGTATATGGCTGTTTGGGGGAGGATGGGCTGGAGAGGGCTTCAATGGCTGGGAGGGTGTAGATGGGCTGGAGTAGGTTTTAATGGATATTTCGGCAGTTGGAACCCAAACAAAGTATCAGGTAGAGCTTTGGATTCTTGCCCAGAAATAGCTAAGAAGAAAAATTTTTTTAAAAAATTTAAATTGAATCAGGTTGGGCAGACTGGATGGACCATTCGGGTCTTTATCTGCCGTCATCTACTATGTTATCAAGAAAAGGTGGCATAAAAAGTCAAATAAACCATAAAATAAGCAATTTAAGATAAGGTTTTAGCTAACAAATTACTTTTAAATGGACCCCGCCCCCAAATAACCAAAGAGCAAACCACAGGGCTTATCTAAGAAGAAAACCTCAATGAATTGTCACAATGAAAGCCTAGACTTATTAATCTAGTAGCGACAATGGCTGATCCTGTACCATGGGACTGTCAAGGGCTTGCGTTTTTCTGAACAACTACAGAGGATCTATGGGCTCCTTTTGCTAAGCTGCGTTAGGGCTTTAACACGCGGAATAGCGCGTGCTACAATGCCGCATTGAGCTGGAATTAGTTGTAGCGTGGGGTTAGCGCGCGCTAATCTGCTTCGTGCGCTAAAAACGCTAGCGCACCTTAGTAAAAGGAGCCCTCTGTGTCTGCTTCGTTCCGTTATTTATTTAAAAGATTTCTATCCCACATTATCTAAAACTCTAAACAGGATACAAAGGACTTCTTTTATCAAGCCACGCTAGCGGGGTTAACGCGTGTGACGTTTCATCACCCGTTAACCCCCACGCTGGCCTAAAACTACCACCTCCTCAAGGGAGGCAGTAGCGTCTAGCGCGGCTGGCGGTTTAGCGCGTGGTAAAAAAAGCCCAAAGAAACTAACACAGTAAAAGCCCAAAAGTGCACAAGTTAAAACAACAAGAGCAACCGGGTCATCAAATTAACATTGGGCAAAAATAGAATTCAATCTGCAGTTCAAGTAGTATTGCAATCCACCTTTATAATTGGGAAAGGAGGTATAGCAAAGCGAATTCACTCTAAAACATTGCAGGTGATCCGAAGAGATTCCAAATCAAATCATGTTTACATCACCAATTAACTAATACCACACCAAATCGTCCTTCATAAAAATCACCAACTGGATGTCATCAGCAAAAAAAAGAAGAAAATTTTAGATTGTAGTCAGTCAAAATTTCAGTCAGTGGCGTCAAATGTACGTTACTCGAGAGGGTTCAGAGGAGAGCGAAGCGTCTGATAAAGGGGATGGAGAACCTTTCATACGCTGAGAGATTGGAGAAACTGGGTCTCTTTTCCCTGGAGAAGAAGAGACTTAGAGGGGATATGATAGAGACTTACAAGATCATGAAGGGCATAGAGAGAGTAGAGAGGGACAGATTCTTCATACTTTCAAAAAAATAAAAGAACAAGAGGGCATTCGGAAAAGTAGAAAGGGGACAGATTCAAAACGAACGCTAGGAAGTTCTTCTTTACCCAACGTGTGGTGGACACCTGGAATGCGCTTCCAGAGGACTTAGTAGGGCAGAGTATGGTACTGGGGTTCAAGAAAGGATTGGACAATTTCCTGCTGGAAAAGGGGATAGAGGGGTATAGATAGAGGATTACAGCACAGGTCCTGGACCTGTTGGGCAGCCACGTGAGCGAACTGCTGGGCACGATGGACCTCAGGTCTTACCCAGCAGAGGCATTGCTTATGTTCTTATGTTCTTATGTTAACATCTCTGACCAAAGCTTCCTTCCCTTTTTCTGTTGATTAACATAAGAACTGCTTAAAAAGTGTTACCTGTGAATCAGTGGTCTCAAATTCAAACCCTTTGCAGGGCCACATTTTGGATTTGTAGGTACACTTCTCTCTCCGTATTCGCTGTGATAGGGGATTATTAACAGAACCGCAAATACTGAAAAACCGCGAATAACTTTTTCATATGTTATTTGCTGTTTTCTATTAAAAACCACCGAGAATATGGTGAAACCGCGAACAACATGGTGGGAGATCTGGCCTGTTTCTTAAAGGAGAGGCAAAACACGGTGAACAAAGTGCTGGAAATCAGCGATTTTCTCTGTAAATGCTTGGAATCAGCGATATCTCTATGCAAGCTGATGTAATTGGGGGAGGAGCCAGCAAGCTAAAAACTGTGAATAATCGAAACAGCAAATGCTGAAACTGCGAATATGGAAGGCAGGGCCGGATTTTCCTAAATCAAGAAGGGCCTACATTCAAATTGTTAGCAAAATTAAAATTACACTATTCTAAAAACAGTGAACACTAAAACACTGAACCGAAAATAAGGAGAAATTCTACGCTTCGGGATCGGAACCGGCTCCGGCCGCAACGGGGCGCTGACTCGGCTTCTCCCTTTCTTTTTCTTGCCCTGGGAGGAGGATCGGGGAGGGAAAGATGTCAGTCCGGAAACAACTGGGCAAAGCCCAGCCCCGCGGGGAGAGAGGCAAAACGTGGATCTGTCAGGACAGGGTGGCCCAGACTGGCATCGGTGTGGGGGGTTTCAGTGGAAGGGGGATGGAAGGCAGGCGGGCATCGGAGGGGGGGTGAGGTGAGGAAGGACGCACTGGGGGCACTATGGACATAGGAAGGGGCAATGTTGTGTGTTATGTTTGATTAGTTATTGTTACAAGTACTATATATGGTGCTGAGAATAAATGTCCAAATAAGTGTTCTCGACTTTTTTTTTATTTATTATCCGTGTCACATTTTTTATAAAGGTTAGTACCAATAACAACATGTTTCATTTAACATATTGATATATATCACAGTAATGATGTATTTTATTATCTCTCATGTAATTTACAAACTTAAAAATGGGAGGTGAAAGGGCCTCATAAGTGGAATAGCCTAGGGCCTTTTTTCATCTAAATCCGGCCCTGACAGAAGGAGAAGTGTACTTGGAGGGCCTCAGAAAAAAATAGTTAATGTCTTATTAAAGAAATGACAATTTTGCATGAGGTAAAGCTCTCTATAGTTTATAAATCTTTCCTTTTGGCTAAGTCTTAATAATAATATTGTCATTTATAGCTAAAGAGACCTATGGTCAAGAAACTGTTTTACTTTCCTTTTGTGATTGTAGACGTGGCAAGGAGATCCCTTGCCGTGATAAGCTTAGCGGCCGCATCTACTTACAATGTGTGCACATCTCCCACCTTAAAAATTTCCCTTGTTATTATTGATCCTTGAAAAAGCCACCACGAGTAGGGAAAGGGCCCCATCGGGGATATGAGGAACTTGTATCTTGTTCTCCTAGCAATGGGGAAATCTCCGTCTATATAGCTAAGTGGCATTTTCACAGAATTTATTTTTGCACCACGATTTCGATCCAAAATTAGATATGTACCTATTCAAAATAAGTATAAAGTAAAAAAATAATATAAATGAAAAACAGAAGATGTCATTGTGGCATTTAATTAAATGAGAGGTTTTTTGTATTAATGAAAGACAACGGAACCTGTTGATAACAGACTTGATGATCCTTTGTGGATTGTCTGTGCGGTTGCCGAGATCCCTTTTCCTCTCATATTAAAGATCATCTTTTCGGTAGCTAATTTTATAAGAGCCCATTTATGTGTGTAAATCAGCATTTTAGGAGCAAAAAATGGTTTATAAATGTACTGTCTGCTAGTATAGTTTATGGTTTATTTATCTTAAGATACTGACAATCTTGGGGAATCAAATTCATGGGAAAATCCTCAATATCCAACTTTAGGTTTTGCTGGACAACCTTAATGTGCTATGTAAATTAAGTGGGCTTTGCAAAATAGTGCTTAGGTATCATGCTAGCACTTAAGTAACTATACACATATGTGCATAAGTGCTAGTATTTGAGATATGCATGCAAAGGGTGCATGAATACAGGTGCCTAGATAGAATTGCCCATATAGGTACCTATGTATCTATAAAATACTACATAAGTAGTAGAGATTGCATCCACCTTAATTGTATTCTTCACCCTCTGTCCTCTTGTTTCCTGTTTGTCTGTCGGTCTTGTCCATGACTCGGTTCTTGTTAATTATTTTAATTTTTGTTCCCCTCATTTTAATTGTACTGTACATCGCCTAGAATGTTGATAGGCGATCAATCCAATTTGTAATAAAACCTTGAAAACCTTATAGGCTTTCTTGAGCAGGTGTGAATGTTGGCACCTAGATTACCGAATTACTGAAATTCAGGAAGATGGAAGAGTTAGAATAAACAAGATATATTTTAATAAATGATTTTCACAGTGTTTGCACAGCATATTTTGAAGCCAGGTATTATTATTATTATTATTATATTAATCTGTTTAATTCCATTATAGCCCATAAATCAGCTTGCAACAACAGTGTGCGGTATTCATGTCCAGATCTCACAGCAAGGCAAAGTGATGAATCTAACACAAGGCAGAGAGTTCCTAGGAAAATCCCACCTTGAAATTTCAAGGATCCTTTCAGGCTGCTTGGATTTTTTTTCTGGATAAACTGTTGCACTTCAGGTCTTCCAAAAATAAAATTCAGTAGCTTTCAGTTCAGTAAACTGTTTTTATAGGCTGCCTTGCCTTAGTCCAAGAAATAGAAGTTACTGTCCATGGTCCTGAATTTCATGATTTACAGTACTACTCTTTGCTAATACCAAATGCCCCTTTGACAGCAGTGTAGCAGCACCATCTATAAAAATACATACTCAGAACTGTCCCAGAAACATGCAACCTCTTTGCTATGAACTCTTCCAGAAAACCAAAACATTCCGGTAGAAATCACGTTCATTCTGCATTCAGATGAGTCTAGAATGAATCTAACTTTAAAGAAAGATACAACAGGCTTCCATTCTTTTCCGAACATCTTTCAAATATCAATTGGAGCAGCTGTGAACGAAACTCGTTTCCCAGATGTGTTTTGAACTGTAGAAAAATGAAATGAGAACATTTCTTACCTCTGAGGTGGCTCTTGGTATGAGGTATATATTCGACTGGCATGTCTCTTCACACTTTTGTACTTTTTAGATTTGGGAGGTCTAAGAGTGCTAGACCTACTTATTGTTGTCATTAGCAGAATCTCAGGTTCTTTCCCAGCTAATTTGATATTATTAGAAATTTCCTGGATGCAGGGGGTTCCTGTGCAGTTGCGAGACTGGACAGATTGTAACTCTGTGCTCAGAAAGCAGAAGAGCAGAACAGCTTGTTAGTGGGGTGGCAGGGGGTGGAGGGGAGGGAAGGAGCAGCCAAAGCCTTAAGAGGCCAGCATGCACTATACCTCTGCAATGCACTGAACCTATAAAGAGATTGCAAGAAAATAACTATGGGACACATCTTATTATTTAGTGAAGACTAAAAAGGCTTGATTCTTAGAGTGGCTTCATACAGGCACAAAACTGATCAAACCCCTGTATGATGTGGTTTTATGCAGGCTGTTCTTTCAGACATGATGGAAGCGATCAACCTATGAATGAGAAAAAATCCACTCAAGTATAAAAGCCTAATACCAGTAATTATTAATTTAGAAAGAACTTCTTTGGCATTTTTGATTTTCTAATGGTCTGAAGCTTGTTACTTTCTTTTTATATATATATATCTTTATTCATTTTAAAGCCAAAAATAAGTGCAACATATACAGACAGTTTACACTTTAACAGCACTTAATTCTATCAAATTATATTTTATGAGAAATACATATATCATCCCCCCCTTTCCACATATCCATCAATTGCACTCAAATTAAAAGTATCTCCCCACTCCCCTCCCACCCACCCGGGACGTGTATGATCCAAGGGCAAAATCAACAATCAGTCCTTACAGAATTTTGTCAATGGCTCCCAAACATCCATAAATTTCCTATAATGTCCCTGTTGTATGGCCATCATGCATTCCATTTTAAAAATGTGGCATAGAGATTCCCACTAGAAAGTATAATTTAAGCAAAAGAGAATAATGCAATGCAAAAATTAATGGGGGAAAAAGAAGGTGAATGAGCAGCTCAGGAAGAAATGTGGGTGAGCTTTAATGCCAGAAGCCTCATTAAGATCAATCATAAATTATTTGCACAGTGTCACAAAATTTTTACATTAGTAGAAGAAAAACATCATCAGGGAAATTCTATAAAGGGCACCTATCACATGGCGCTTAGCGGCACTGAATGCCTAAGTGGGCATTTTTATGGGCAGAGCATGACTTAGGGCTCCTTTTATCAAGGCACGCTACAGGGGTTAGGGCGTCAGACATTTCATCACGCGCTAACCTAAAAACTAACGCTTCGTCAATGGAGGCGTTGACGACTAGCATGGCAGGCGGTTGAATACGCGGTATTCCACGTGTTAACTGCCTACCGCACCTTGATAAAAGGAGCCCTTAGTCGCCACTAAGCACGATTCTCCAAAAACTTAGGCACCTGAAATGTAGGCCTTTAAAACTCTCGTCTACATTTCAGGCGCCTACATTTTGACATTAGCCACGATTCTGTAACTAGTGCCTTAGTATGATTGGCACTTGGCTGGCACCTAGAATTTAGGTGCTGGCCGGTATAGGCACCGTTTTACAGAATCAGGACCTTGCAATACGAGACATCTGAATTTCACTTTATTATCTGACCCAACACGGGTCATGTTTTGCCACAATTGCCTTCAAAAGTGGCACATGGCATGATGGTGTATTCTTTTCCCGAGGACATGCATGGGGTGGAGTTTTGGCAGAGTATGAATGCAGCACACAAACACACAGGAGAAGATACTCAAAGTGACATATTCCGCCTGAACCTTGCGGTTCTAGGCGGTTGGCAAAAGAGGTAAGCTGGACATTTCCAGGGTAAGGTACTAATTACAAGAATAGATATAAATTATGGTACTGTGTTAATTTGTCCTGACACATTTTCTGAATATCAGGGTTTTTATTTCCCTTCGGAGGGTTTTGTAGTCAGGCATTGGAGAGGTAGTGGTCAAGTTTCGTTGCCTGAGTTGCTAGTGGACAACTCATCTTCATCTTCTTGCACCGAGTGCCTTTGATGGGGAGAGGAGGGGGAGTGAAAGGGGCCCGAGTTCTTCTTGGCCTGGTTGAGTTGTTCCAGATGAGGCAATCGTTCAGGTAGGTGGGGGCAGCACCATTTAGGGCTTTGAATAGTAGAGAGTAAAATTTGAATAACATTCGTGCTCGCATTGGGAGCCAGTGTGAGTCTAGGTAGGCAGTGGAGATGTGGAAAGGAGAGGCTTCTGGCCATTTAGGTGGTTTTTCCCAGACTAAGGGGCAAGATTCGGAGGCACATATGAATACTGCCTCGTAATGACCAACCCCTGACCAGAGAGGTTAGAAGTGGGCTGGGGGCGGAATCTGAATGGAGCAGTCACCTAGCCAGTTGGCAGCAATATTCAGCCTTCTACTAGCTAGTAGACTGCATGAAATTAGCACAGAAAAATGGTTGTCCTAACTTTATGCCAGGTGCTGTGCCAAGTAGTGCTGCAGGATTCACGATTCGAATCGGTTCATCAATTCACTTTGTGTGAATCGATTCGAATTGATTCAAAACAAAAAAATCGGTTTCCCAATTTGGCTGACCCTCTCTCCTCACCCCCTAAAGCAGGAGCAGCAGCGCTGCTCTTGCTGGCTTGCTGCTGCCGCACCTGCTTTAGAAGGCGAGGGGGGAGCCTAAGCCAGTTAGTGCTGCTGTCCGGTTCCCCCCCTGGCATCCGGTTCTCCCCCCCTGGCATCTCGCTTCCCCCCCTGGCCTCCCCGCACCATTTACCCTAACGAAGCAGCCTGCAGCAAGATCGCGATGAAAGCGATCTTTGCACTGCTTTGGAGCTGTTTCCTCCATCGCGGTCCCGTCCCTCCTCTGATGTCTTGCTGCAGGCTGCTTCGTTAAAATAAATGGTGCGGGAAGGCCAGGGGGAACACGCAGGCTTTCCCAGGGGGGGTGAGCAGTCCTTTGGGGTGGGGGGTGGGGCGGGCAGGCCTTCAGGGGGGATGCAGGCCTTCAAGGGGGGAGACAGGCCTTTGGGGGGATGCATGCCTTCAAGGGGGAGACAGACCTTCGGGGGGGATTTAGGCCTTCAAGGGGGGGGCAGGCCTTAAAGGGGGGGAGACAAGCCTTTGGGGGGGGAATGCACGCCTTCAAGGGGGGACAGGCCTTCCTGGGGAGTGAGCAATCCTTCGGGGTGGGGGGTGGGACAGGCCTTCAGGGGGGGACATGTCTTCAAGGGGAGAGACAGGCCTTCAAGGGGGGGAAAGGCCTTTAAGGGGGACAGGCAGGCCTTCAGGGGTGGGATGCAGGCCTTCAAGGGGGGGGACAGGCCTTCAAGGGGGGGACAGGCCTTTAAGGGGAAGAGGCAGGCCTTCAGGGGTGGGATGCAGGCCTTCAAAGGGGGGGGACAGGCCTTCAAAGGGGGGACAGATCTTCAGGGGGAGGTGCAGGCCTTCAGGGGGGGACAGACCTTCAAGGGAGGGGGCAGGCAGGCAGGACTTCGGGGGGATGCAGGCCTTCAAGGGGGGGGACAGGGCTTCAGGTTTGGGACAGGCAGGCAGGCCTTCGGGGGATGCAGGCCTTCAAGGGGGGTACAGGCCTTCAGGAGTGGGGGGACAGGCCTTCAGGGGGAGGGGGGCCATGGTGTAGAAGTACACGGAGGGAGGGAGGAAAGGGGGGTTCAAAGAGACGTGCATATGCCGGACTTTGGGGGGAAGAAATAATGGGTCTGAAAATAGGCACAGATCACCCATCGGAAATCCATCCCTGTCCGTTGCCCAGAGTCACTGCTGTCAGACAGAAGAGGAATGAGAGCTGTACCAAAAGACCTAAGATGGAACTTCAAGTCTTCCACTTTTCATATCAAAAAGCTGAGTTATCAATGTGAGCTATGCAGTCCTTTGCAGGTAAAGTGACGCTTTTATCAAGTGGAATTTATATTTCCTCTATCACACACACAAATCTCACTGACTTGGGGCCTCTTCTATCAAACTGCACTAGCAGTTTTTAGCGCAGAGAGCCACGCTAAATGGCCTGCGCTGCTCCTGATGCTCATAGGAACTCTATGGCCTCCTTTTACGAAGCTGCACTGCTCCCGACACTCATAGAGTTCATATGAGTGTCAGGAGCAGTGCGAGCCATTCAGCACAGCTCACCGCACTACAAACTGCTAGCACAGTTTAATAGAAGAGAGGGTTAGTGAGTGTGAGGCAATAAAGAAAACACCCAGATCTACATAGCAAAATTCAAAATCAAGTTGTAGACAAATTTTGGGAGAGAAAGTAAAAATAAAATTAAAATAATAAAATAAGCTGAAACTACTGGAAAAATATCTATATATGTAATAGGAAATACTGGATAATAATAAGGAGTCGCCATCTAGTGGAGATAGTGAAAAAGACAATGAATGATGAATTGACGAAAGTACAAGATATTCCAAATAATTCGATATTTGCGCCATCTAGTGGAAGCAATAAAAAAAAAAAGCAACGAATGAACTGCAAAGTGAAAAGAGATGTAAAGTTATATATAATATTTTTAAAAATCTCAGTATTCAGATGGAAAAGGTGAAGGGCATCAAGCTCATGACTCTCTGTTTTTGTCGACGTTGCCTCACCTTAAAAGCAAATACAATCAATCTTTATGACACTGTTAATGATGAAACCAGTTTGGAACGGAACCAAAAGAAGTCAGCGAGAAAAAGGAATTGCACATGCCCGAAGACATTAAAAAAAATCCCCTAGGGCTTCCCTTTCAAAGCTGCAGTAGGGAGTCCCCCGCGAGAAATGCACCAAAGCCCCCTAGGGACATGCATAGAAAAGACTTGGCGCTCTTCTATTAGCGCGGTTCCCCACGCTAAAAATTGCTATCGCAGTTTCTTAGAAGAGGGGGTAAGTCATCATATGTCACAACAGAGGATCCAGACAACACAAAGTATGACAAAATATGCAAATAAGTCAAGTGGAGAAAGCATAAAAAAAATACAAACCATATGATGAACAGAAGGTGAAATGCGATGTGGCTATATAGTGAGTGCAAGTCAATATAGAAAACACCCACAAATACATAGCAAAATAAAATAAAAATCAACCTGTAGGTAAATTGTGGGCGAGAAAATAAATATACAATTTAAATAAGCTGAAACTGATGGGGAAAATATATGTATAATAGTAATGTAGTACTATCGCGTTCTCGTGGAGATGGTAAGAAAGACAATGAATGATGAATGAAATACAGTATTTCAAATACAATGGCGCCATCTGGTGGAAACGGTAAAAAAAGACAATGAATGTGAATAGGCTGAAAAGTAAAAGATTCTGCATTTCTAATACAATGGCGCCATCTAGTGGAAATCATCACAAAGGACAACGAATGAACTGCAAGTGAAAAAAATATATTTTAAATAAATAAATGCTTAAAACAGTTGTAATATGTAATGTTTAAATGTTTAGAAAAGGCAATATAATAAATATCAGCATTCATACCATAATAGTGAAGGGTATTAAGCTGATAACTGGGTCTCTTTTCTTCCTTATATAAAATATTGTTGATGTTGCCTGGCGAGAAATAGGAATCTATGTGAGATCTTGATGCCATCTATTTTACCTAGCTCATACACTCAGCTACCTGCACACACTGGCCAACCAGCCTGAGGTTGCTGCTGTGTCTGCAAACATGTGGTATGCATTGATTCCTTCACAGATCCACATACTAATAAAGGTTTCAATATACTGTACATCATTCATCCGATTGCAATGCCTATCAAGTTGTTTACATCATAATTTGTCTATGTGATAAACTATTCTATCCAAACTGCTATGCAGTTTTTAGCGGGAGGAGCCAGTCCATTCATTGCCTTTTTTATTGTTTCCACCAGATGACGCCATTGTATATGAAATACTATATTTTTTATTTTGCAGTCCATTCACATTCATTGTCTTTTTTACTATTTCCTATCTGTTATACATAACATTTTTTTCCAGCAGTATCAGCTTATTTTAATTTTTTACTTTCTCGGTGCCGCCCCTCCTCTGACATCAGAGGAGGGGCGGGACCGCGACAGAGGAAACAGCTCTGAAGCAGTGGAAAGATCGCTGGCATCGCGATCTTGCTGCAGGCTGCTTTGTTAAGGTAAACGGTGCGGGGAGGCCAGGGGGAACACAAAGGCCTTCTCAGGGGGGGGTCAACAGTCCTTCGGGGTGGGGGGTGGGTGGGGCGGGCAGGCCTTTGGGAGGATGCAGGCCTTCAAGGGTGGGACAGGCCTTCAAGAGGGGGAGACAGGCCTTCGGGGGGGATGCAGGCCTTCAAGGGGGGGACAGGCCTTCGGGGGGATGCAGGCCTTCAAGGCGGGACAGGCCTTCCCAGGGGGGGGTGAGCAGTCCTTCGGGGTGGGGGGTGGGACAGCTCCAGCCCCGGAAGCGAGAGGACGCCAAAAATAAGTGCTCTCTGTTGGAACCCTTGAAAAAGCCTGTTTAGGCGAAACGGGTCCCGTCGGGCATACAATTGTTGGTGCAATAAAGGATAAGTGAATGATGATTCATCAATGGTTGATTGCCGTTTTTGAAATTTGAATTATGTAAAAGAATTTTACTCATTGACTAAATAAGATTTTCACAATCTGTGATTGAACCCATGATAAGTGAGGTTACTCTTTTTTGTGGATTTTTCCATTTAGCCTCATTTTCTATCTTCTATACTTTATTTTTTTACAGGTCTTCAGGGGGGACAGGCAGGCAGGCCTTCAGGGGTGAGATGCAGGCCTTCAAGGGGGGGAACAAGCCTTCAAGGGGGGGTAGACAGGCCTTCAAGGGGGGGGACAGGCCTTTAAAGGGGACAGGCAGGCTTTCAGGGGTGGGATGCAGGCCTTCAAGGAGGGGGGGCAGGTCTTCAAGGAGGGACATGTCTTCAGGGAGGGTGTAGGCCTTCAGGGGCGACAGACCTTCTAGGGGGGGACAGGCAGGCAGGCCTTCGGGGGGGATGCAGGCCTTCAAGGGGGGGCAGGCTTTCAGGGGTGGGATGCAGACCTTTAAGGGGGGACAGGCCTTCAGGGGAGGGAGACCCTGGTGTAGAAGTACACGGAGGGAAGAAGGGAGGGAAGGGGGTTTCAAAGAGACATGCATATGCCGGACTTTGGGAGGGAAGAAATAATGGGTCTGAAAATAGAGGAGAGGAAGAGGGATGATGGACAATGGGATTTAGGGAGTGAAGGAACAGAAAGGGAGAGAAGTTGGACACAAGGGATGGTGTGGAGGGGGGATAGAGATACTGGATAGGAGGGTAGTTGGGAAAAGAAAGAGAGAGATAGTGGACCCTGGAGTGGTGGGGAAGGAGGGAGAGATGCTCGATGAAAGGGTAGTTAAGAAAAGGTGGATCTGTGGAGGGAGACAAAAAAAAGGAAAGATTCCAGACCTATTGGGGAGGGAAGGGAAATGGAAGGGGAGGACAGGGATGGCAGATGAATGGTTAGCACAGAGAAAGAAGAAAGAAGGAGACCCTGGAAAGCAAGTTATCAGAAGACAACCAGAGCCTGGGACCAACAAGATTTAAATAATGACCAGACAACAAAAGGTAGAAAAACTAATTTTATTTTCTGTTTTGTGATTACAATATGTCAGATTTGAAACGTGTATCCTGCCAGAGCTGGTGATAGACCGCTTGTTTATTTTGTTTACACTACAGCGCCAGTGTGGTTAGGAGAAGGCAAAGGGGGTGAAGAGACAATAAAATAAACCCACCAGGATGTTTGAAAAAAAACAAAACAAAACACCCAATTGGGCAGGAAAATTGAATTGAATTGAAAAACCAATTCAATAGGCTGAATCGAATCGAAATTTTTTTTCCTGAATCGGACAGCACTAGTGCCAAGTGGTATAAGGTGGTATAAGTGATTGGGCCTTATTTCTCTTTTGTGATATCTCTATTTATTATCTTGAAAGTCAATTAACAGAGCAGCCACTACTCTACCTGCAGAAAACCCTTCTCTTCGAAAACTGAACACTACATGGACCTTCAAAAATATTCTGTCTACTATGACTAGGTCTCTCTTCTCCTTTTCTCCTATTCATTCTCTTCCTTCCCCCCTTCAAAACCCCTCTATGCCCCAAGGTACCCTTTTATCCCCACTGTAAGTCGCCTGGAGCCTTCATAGGGATTGCGCAACGCACAAATATCAGACCAGATTAGATTATCATGGGATCATTTTGGTGGCCTTGAATTTTTAGTGCACTGTGTTGAATTTGTGTTATAAATTATTATAATAATATAATATAACAGTTTATATACTGCAGGACCATGTGGTGCAGCGGTTAGTGCTACAGCCTTAGCATCCTGGGGTTGTAGGTTTAAGCCCCACGTTGCTCCCTGTGATCCTGGGCAAGTCACTTAAGGCAGAATTCTATAAAAATGTTGTGTTTTTCTATGAATTAAATATTTTCCAACTCTCAGGACAGGTTCAGCTGAGAAAGTGGCTATTTTGGGTCACACTACCCTCACATCAATATGCACCTAGGTGGGACAGGCACAGCAAAAATGGTTTTGATGTGGTTTTGAACACCCTACCTGCTGGGCACAGAGCATCAGCTGAACACAGTGATGCCTTAAGCTGTTGAGCCACTGTAACTTGCTTCTATAGATTGTAACTGTTAGATACCTGTTGACAAAAAAGTGGACTTGACCTCCCCACCTGGGGAACAAATAAAGTAGCTAAGAGCCTTGCGTATTCACATCAGAATTTGAGATCTGCTTTGTTTCTTTTTTGAATATCTAATGCTTCACTTAGGCTCACTACCACTTCCTTACCATATATCATTGAGCAATATCCAACAACAAATTTGTGTGGCTCAACACCTTAAGGCATTGCTATGTTCAGCTGATGCTTTGCATCCAGCAGGTAGGGTGTTCAAAACCCCATCAAACCATTTTTGCGGTGCCTGGCCCACCTGGGTGAATATTGATGATGTAGTGATGATGTCAGAGTAGTGTGACCAAAAATGGCCATTTTTTCTGCTGAACCAACATGAAACGTGAGTGTTCTCTTTGTTTTTGGGGGTTTTCCTGAGAGTTGGAAATGGGATGTATCAAATAATTCAAAAGAAAAAAGTTGTGAAAAAACAGCTATATCTAGAAATGCTGAATTAAGTGAGTCACAGAATTTATGACTTTAAACAAGATATTTTGAGGGGAGAGGGGAAATAGACTATAGCATTATAGTGAACATGTATTCTGCTTGAGCTGGTTTGAGACATGGCTGGTCAATACATTTTAGAAGTGTCCCCAAAAGTTGACTACCAGGCTTCACCATGTCTCTGGCCAGGGGTAAAAGAGTTAATAGTGCAAGTTGGAACCCCTAACACTACATCCTCTCTTGACTTTGCACAGTGGAGGAAGAAAAGTGCATCTCTTTCCACATATATAGTGTTGTACTACATGCAATGACTGTCTTTTCCGGGGTTTCCATATGGCTATGGTTTGTAGGTAGCAATGTTCTTCTGAGTGTCACAGACAGTGGGGCTTTTTAAAATCTATATGAGCTACAAAGCTAACTGAAGGCTGTGTTTTGGAATGTGTGCCAACATTGTGGATTAGCGAAGAATTGGACAGTCTTTATATGTGTGGCTGAATATCCACTGAGTTTGGGGAATACCCTGCACAGCTTCTAACTAGCTCAACTACTTCATTGAGAGGTGCAGTGCAAGCTGCACTGTGTACCAAGGGTGGGGTGACATCCAAAGCTAGAAGGATGCTATAAAACTAAGATGTATGGCAGGGGTCTCCAAAGTCCCTCCTTGAGGGCCGAATCCAGTCAGGTCTTCAGGATTTCCCCAATGAATATGCATGAGATCTATGTGCATGCACTGCTTTCAATGCATATTCATTGGGGAAATCCTGAAGACCTGACTGGATTCGGCCCTCAAGGAGGGACTTTGGAGACCCCTGGTGTAAGGGGACAGACTCAAAAAGATCTCAATATATTGTGGTATGCCTGCTAGGAGTGTCCTTAAGGTAGCAGAGCTGGTTGAGGTTGTTAGATACATTCCAGCTTTGAGAAAAACAGAAAATCCTGAAACTGGTGTTTTCTCCAGAAGCACCAGAGGGAGCAAGAGAGCAGAAGGGTCTGAAGTGCAATTCACATTGAACTGAAAGCAGTTTTAATTAGGAAGCTGAACTCTTTCACCTGGTGGTTGGGGGGTGGGGCATTTGCCTATTAAATGCTAGCTGCACTGCTAGGAGCAGTGGTTTCAAACTCTTGGCCTGCTAGGTACTATTTGGAGGACCTCAGTATGTTTATCACAGTCACA
Source organism: Geotrypetes seraphini (assembly GCF_902459505.1). Lineage (NCBI taxonomy): Eukaryota > Metazoa > Chordata > Amphibia > Gymnophiona > Dermophiidae > Geotrypetes > Geotrypetes seraphini. The sequence continues at coordinate 23,568,013 of NC_047097.1, read as the reverse complement.
AAAGTAAAATAAAACAGTTCCTTGATCATATGTCTCTTTAGCTATAAATTATAATATTATTATTAAGACTTAGCCAAAAAGAAAGATTTATAAACTATAAAGAGTTTTACCTCATGCAAAATTGTCATTTCTTTAATAAGACATTAAGTATTTTTTCTGAGGCCCTCCAAGTACCTACAAATCCAAAATGTGGCCCTGCAAAGGGTTTGAGTTTGAGACCAGTGGCTAGGATAGGAAAAGAGAGCGGTCCTGACTGAGGAAGTAGCCAAGCCACATGGCCAGGGAGAAGCCAAGGTTGAGGGTCAGGCAACAGGAGATTTGCCATAAGCCATGGACCTAAGAGAAGCAAATGCAGACCAACAAGCAATAGAGGGCTGTTTGAACTAAGGCAAGTGAGATGATTATGAAATGCTGAGCGTGTTTAAAAGTAGAGTGGTTTTGCCTCTTGCTAGAGACTTTGAGTGTTTGTTTGATTATTGCAATAAGGAACTCTTTGCTATACAGTATTGTGTGATACCCAAGTTCTAGGAGGAACCATTGAAAGTTTTATTTTTCTTGTGTTTTTTTTTTTTCTCTCTGGGATTGTGTAAGAGATTGGCTAGTGCAGAAGCATAGGAGCTGTGCTGATTAACCCAGCACAGCTCTGAAAAAAAGTTGGGTGGTTTTTTTTTTTGTTTGTTTTCTTTCCTGCTCTAACTCAGAAATTTATATGTTTGAACTCAGGGTGAGAACGGAACTCTTTTGCAAATATTCTACCTGTGTGCATTTCCTTCCTGCCCTACATGTGGCTTAAAGAACACCTGAATAAGGACCTGGAGGGAAGACTCTGAGAGGCACAGAAGAACCCAGAAACGTTTTGGTTGTTGCAAGTATGAACTGATGCTGGAATTTTCTTTGGATTGGGAGCATACTGACACTGTGAACTATGTTCTGATTTTTGTCTTTTGAATTGTTCTGTTTGGACTTTCTTTTGAGGCTGGGAAAAGTCAGAAACCTTTTTGAACTGAGTTATAATAAAGCATAGTTCATATTTCAGTTACAGATAGTGCGTGGTATCTTAATGGTTAAACACCAGTACTCAGTAGTCTCCTAAAATCTGTGCTTCTCCTAGAGCAGGGTTCTCAAAGTCCCTCCTTGAGGGCCGCAATCCAGTCAGGTTTTCAGGATTTCCCCAATGAATATGCATGAGATCTATGTGCATGCATTGCTTTCAGTGCATATTCATTGGGGAAATCCTGAAAACCCGACTGGATTGCCATCCCTCAAGGAGGGACTTTAAGATCCCTGCCCTAGAGGCACATGTAACCCCTGTCACGTGCCACTCAGACCAGCTGCCGCCGGAGGGTGGATGTGACAATATGTATATTTTGGAGAAAAGGTGGGAGAGGGGAGATGTGCATGAGGTGAGTCTTTCATTTGAAAGGAAGCTCTGAAATGAGAACGCAAGAATTGCCTTACTGGTTCAGACCAATGGTCCAGCAAGGCCAGTAGACCGTTCTCACGGTGGCCAATGCAGGTCACTAGTACCTGGCCAAAACCCAAAAAGTAGCAACATTCCATGCTACCCATCCAATAGAGCAGGGGTAGGGAACTCCGGTCCTCGAGAGCCGTATTCCAGTCGGGTTTTCAGGATTTCCCCAATGAATATGCATTGAGAGCAGTTCATGCAAATAGATTTCATGCATATTCATTGGGGAAATCCTGAAGACCCGACTGGAATACGGCTCTCGAGGACCGGAGTTCCCTACCCCTGCTGTAGAGGCTTCCCCATGTCTTAATAACAGACTTTTCCTCCAGGAATTAGTCCAAACCTTTCTTAAAACCAGCTCAGGAGTTATCTAAGTAAATACTTATTTTAATAGAAGGAGTGGTAGATGCATGGAACACTCTCCCAGAAGAGGTAGTGGAGACAGAGACTGTCTGAATTCAAGAAAACCTGGGATCTCTTAGGGCAGGGGCATCAGTCACTCCTCGAGGGCCACAATCCAGTCGGGTTTTCAGGATTTCCCTAATGAATATGCATGAAATCTATTAGCATACAATGAAAGCAGTCCATGCAAATAGATCTCATGCATATTCATTGGGAAATCCTGAAAACCTGACTGGATTGCGGCCCTCGAGGAGGGACTTTGACACTCCTGACATAGGGAGATGAAAAGATAATGGTTACTGCAGATGGGCAGACTGGATGGGCCATTTGGCCTTTATCTGTCATGTTTCTATGTTTCTGGGGGAGTGGACAGCTGGCCCACTGCGTCCAGAAACAACCTACTCTGCCGATTTCCCAAACCAGCAGCAGTAATCTTTCCATTCAGGCATCCATCATGGACCCTCCTGCTTGTCCCTATATCTGTTGATCCCCCCTCCCCCCGGTGTCATTTTCTTGTTCCACCACAGCAGAGTTGGTAACGGCAGGGAAGTGTAGAAAGATTCCACGATGGCTGCATTTAAGTTAACAGCTGCTGCTGCTTGAGAAGTATACAGCAGTGGTGGGAAGGCGAGTAGGCAGGGTAATGGGGAGAAGGAAGAAAGATGGGGGCAGATGCTGGCTGGAAGGGGTGGAGATGATATATGATGGAAGGAGGGGAGAAGCAAAAAAGGTCACATTCTGAATGGGGGAAGAGGCTACAATTAGATAATGGAGGGGGTGAGGGAAAGAGATGGCAAGCTGTGGGTAGACTCAGTGAAAAGAGCCATTGAGGACTGGATACGAAGAAAATGTCATCTAGACCAGTGTTCTTCAACCGCTGGTCCGTGGACGGTGCTGGTCTGCAGAAATTTCTTGCTGGTCCACAGGACTGGCATGTGCATTGGGCCCACCTGGGTGATAGTGATCTTCAACCGCCGGTCCATGGTGCGATGGATGCGGCTTTATCTTTGGGCCGAATCCCTCTTCTTGACTGCTGTGGGCAGCGGCTCCTATGCGCCTCCTGCACTTGAACCGGAAGCCTTCTCTCTGACATCACAACGTCAAAGGGAATGCTTCCGGATGAGGCACGGGACGCACGAGGAGCAGCTGCCCACGGCTTTGCACTGAGGCAGTGAGGAAGAGGGAGCCGGCCCGAAGGTAACACCGGGGGCGGCATAAAACGACCAGGCTGGAGCAGGCACCTAATTGAAGCACAGCATGGAGGGAGACAGCAAAGGTAGGGGGAATGATTTTATTTTTGAATTTAGTGATTGAATTGTGCCAATTTTGAGAATTTACATCTGCTGTCTGTATTTTGCATTGTTCAGGAAGAAATGCATTTGTTTTTATTTCTCTGGAGTTGTACTGCATGCAGAGTCTTGAATCTTAGGGTTTCCTTTGTATATTTTAGTACTTTTAGTTTTTGGTCCCATATTTGCATAGGGGTTATCTGTGTTCTGGTAGGAATGAATGTTGAGAAGCATACAGTCTGCTTTGTGTAGTTTAATTTTGTGGTTAACCATTATGTGTTGTTAATAAGATTATATTGTGTGTGTATATATGAAAAATGAATGGAAAAAATGGTGTTACAATTAGTACTATTATGGGGGCGGGGTCTGGGGCGGAGATGGGCAAGGTCTGGCCCGCGACTTAGCTCAGTATTCTTCAATCGCCTGTCCGCGGACCGGTGCTGGTCCACAAAATAATTCTTTTATTTCTGCCGGTCCATAGGTGTCAAAATGTTGAAGAACCCTGATCTAGACAGATGGGATGAGGGGAATCTGAGGGATCCCTGTCAACATGGATTCACTAGGGGCAGGTTATGCCAATCCAATCTTATCAGCTTCTTTGACTGGGTGACAGGAAAGCTAGACTCGGGAGAGTCTCTGGACATAGTGTACTTGGATTTCAGTAAGTTTCAAGTTTATTAGGATTTTATATACCGCCTATCAAGGTTATCTAAGCGGTTTTTACAATCAGGTACTCAAGTATTTTCCCTGTCTGTCCCGGTGGGCTCACAATCTATCTAATGTACCTGGGGCTATGGAGGATTAAGTGACTTGCCCAGGGTCACAAGGAGCAGCATGGGGTTTGAACCCACAATCCCAGGGTGCTGAGGCTGTAGATCCAACCACTGTGCCACACACTCCTTAAAGCGTTTGACAGTGTCCCACACCGTAGACTATTAAACAAGATGAAATCGATGGGGTTAGGTGAGAAACTAACGGCATGGGTCAATGATTGGCTGAGTGGAAGACTTCAGAGGGTGGTGGTCAATGGCACCATCTCTAAAACATCGGAGGTGACCAGCGGAGTGCCGCAGGGCTCAGTCCTGGGACCATCCCTTTTTAACATATTCATAAGGGACTTGACCCGAGGGCTTCAGGGAAAAGCAGCGCTGTTTGCCGACGACGCCAAACTGTGTAATATAGTAGGTGAAAGCGATCTCACGGATGGTATGGCGCAGGATCTGATCAAGTTGGAAAACTGGTCCTCGACATGGCAGCTGGGCTTCAACGCAAAGAAGTGTAAGGTGATGCATCTCGGCAGCAGAAATCCATGCAGATCATACACCTTGAATGGAGAAACACTAGCTACGACCTCAGAAGAACGGGACTTGGGAGTAATCATCAGTGCAGACATGAAGGCTGCCAAACAAGTAGAGAAGGCCTCATCCAAGGCAAGGCGGATGATGGGATGTATCAATAGAAGCTTCGTAAGCCGTAAACCTGAAGTCATAATGCCACTGTACAGAACCATAGTGAGGCCTCATCTGGAGTACTGTGTGCAATTCTGGAGGCCACATTACCGTAAAGATGTACTTCGAGCTGAGTCGGTCCAGCGAATGGCCACTAGGATGGTCTCTGGACTCAAGGGTCTCTCATACGAGCAAAGACTGGGCAAGTTACAGCTCTACTCTCTAGAGGAGTGCAGGGAGAGGGGTGACATGATTGAGACATTTAAGTACGTCACAGGTCGCGTCGAGGTGGAAAACGACATATTCTTTCCTAAGGGACCTTCAGTCACAAGGGGGCACCCGCTCAAGCTCAGAGGAGGGAGAATTGGTGGTGACACCAGGAAGTATTTCTTTACAGAAAGGGTGGTGGATCACTGGAACAAACTACCGGTGCAGGTGATCAAGGCCACTAGCGTGCTCGACTTTAAGAATAAATGGGACATCCACGTGGGATCTCTACGTGGGTCGAGCAGCACTCTGACTTAATGGGGTGGGACAGTAGAGTGGGCAGACTTGATGGGCTATAGCCCTTTTCTGCCGTCATCTTTCTATGTTTCTATGGATGTAGAAAATAAATTGAGAAGGAAGTTGAGGGACGAAAAGGAGAGAGGTGCCAACCCCTAGGACAGCCTGTGCGCTGCATCGACCCTTGCAGAAAGGGGAGGGATTCTGTAGATGCAAGCTAGGAACCAAACTCAAGTAATATGTGCAGTATGTTGAAACAGCAAGAGGCTACACTGATGACATGGCTGCTTACTGCTGCCCACTGTGCACCCATATAGAAGTGCTGCAGACCACTAAGTTTGCAGTTAAGATGGCACAAGTTTGATGATGTAAACCTGCAAAGTCCACGAGGCCTTCCCTGACCCCAAAGATGACTACATGCGAGTACAGCAGTGATGCACACACACGCTTTTTCTCAATGGAAATAAAGGTTTATTGACATATTTTCAAAAATACCTGTCTGTTCAAAACATAACAAAGACTTACAAAAATAAAAAAATCCCAAGTGTATTCTAATCACTCCATAAATTGCAGAGTACATACAGAGTACACCCTTCGCTCAGCTCCAGACTCCAATGTACAGTACTCCCCCGATATTCACGGAGGTTTCATTCCAGGAACCCCCACGAATTTTGATAAACCGCGAATACGGTTTTTAGGCAGGGGAGACAGGAGAGGGCAGCTGGAACGCCAGCGAGTGAAGGTAATCACTCGCTGTATGCTACGACCGTCTCTTCCTGTACTAAAGTCGGGCCTCACCAATCAGGAGCTGCGTGTCTTTTTTTGCCCCTGTCCACCAGCCCCATATCCAACATTTATGTTTTTATTACCCCTCTCCAGGTCTATGCCACATCTCTTCCTCCATGCCCTCCACCACCATGTCCAACATTCCTCCCTCTTGCATCCATTGCCATTTGTCCCACTGTTTCCTCTCCACCATTTCTCCCTATCTCTCATTTCTCTCCCATCGCCATGTCCAATAATTCTCCTCTTTCTTCCTTTCCCTATGTACACCATGTCTTTCCCTCTCACTCCCACCCATGCTTAACAATTCTCCTTTTCTATTCCCTTCCCTCACCTCAGCATCTCTTTCCCCCATCCTTCCATCCTATGTCCCAATTTCATGCCTCCTCCCAAGAATGTGTACCTGTGTTCTGGCTGGCTCTAAAACATCCAAGTAGGTCTCCACCTCATTCTTTCCAGCTGCACTTCTTTCTTCGCAAAGCCACAGGCAGCAGCAGCAGAGTATGACCAGAGGTCATGGTGTAGTCCCAACTATAACATTTCACACCTCTCCTGGCCCCCACTCCATATCCCCTCCGCCCTTCCCTAGCCATGTCTTCTCTTCCTTCTCTGCTTTCCCCTCATGTCCATCTCTCCCTCACTTACTCCCTCTGTCCTTCTCCAAATCCATCTTATTGTCCCTCTCCCGCCCCCCTCTGCCACCTCTCCCTGTCCTCCTTCTACCCCCTCTGCCACCATCAAATCCAGTTTCCCTCTGTTCCTCACACATCTGACATCATTCCCTCCCTCCCTCCCTCATCTGTCCAACTTCTCTCCCTTCCCCCAGTCCCATATGCTCCCTCCCTCTCTAGAAAACACCTAGCTACCGGCCTGTGTGCCCGCTAGTGGGCACTCTAACTCCTCCTTACTGCCCGTGAGGTGTCTACCTTTAACATCATAGAGAAGCGCTGCCCTTCCGCTGACCCGGTGTCTTCTCTCCACTGCAGCCTGCCCTCTCTGACAATTTCCTGTTTCTACAATGGCTAGTGGCAGTGGAGAGAAGATGCTGGGCCAGTGGTGGGGCCAGTTTACTGGCGATGGAAGGAGTCTGGCCCAGTGAAAATGCTAGACAGACCATGCTCTAGCCTGGACATGTCTGGGGAATCCTGACATATGGTAACCCTACCCCCACTGCCATGCACACTGTCTCCCTTCTCCCTGTACTTCTGTAACTGTGGCTACAGACTGCCATGCCATGACTGGCATGGGGGTACCCCAGGACTGATTTGGAAAAGAGTGTACGCTAGTATGTTACCCCTGCTACATATTGCCACAATGTCTGAATCGGCCTTAACTCCTCCTTAGTGAAAAGTGACACAGTCAGGAGGCGTGAGGGAATTACCATATTTTTCCCACCATAAGACACTTTTTCCCCCCAAAAGTGGGTGGAAATATCAGTGCATTTTAGGGAGTAAATATTAAAAAATCCACCCCCCCCCCGGTCACTCTTTATCTCCAGTTTGCTTCGGCCCCAGCCTGCTTCAGGTGGGCGAACTAGCGACGGCAGCTATCCTGGCCCCGGGTAGCCAGAGATGCGGAAGGCAGGGGTAGGGGCCAAGAAAGAGGGGCATGATGCTAGTAAATATTAGCGTGGCGTCACAGCCGCTCTCGGGGCAATCAGGGGTCGCTCCCCTGCCGCAACATCACAATGGCCCATTGTGGGAAGCACATGCACCCGTGCAGGTTGTGCAGGATGGCAGGTCGCGCCCAGCTGCAAGGGCAAGGCTTACGTGGCAACAAGTGGCAGACTGTCCCGGGGAAAAATATTTGAATATTCGTGGGTCACATGGGGGACAGTTTTTTTTTGTTTTTTTTTTAAACTCTAAGCTATGTGCTCCATTAACCTACTCAAGTATTCTTTTATAGCGCCTGGCAAGAAGTGAGGGGAGCTGGGTGTAGAGGCTGGCATATTTTGTTAAATATATTAGTGCACCATTTGGCTCTGAATAATTTTTTTCTTGTTTTCCTCCTCTAAATCTAGGGTGCATCTTATGGTCAAGTGCGTCTTATGGAGGTAAAAATACAGTATATAAGGCAGAGTCAGACGCCTAGGAGAATAGAAGTAAGATGTAGGGCCAGCATACTCCTTGACATCAGGACCCAGAGGACCTCTTGACTGGGGTAAGCTAATTCTGTGTACAAGCAGTCTGAGTTTGGAGTGTGGCTGTAGGAGCTCCAGCCTCAGGCAGCCACCGGCCACTGTTCTACATGCAACATAAATGCCATATTTTTCTTGGTACGCTGTCAGTAGCACGTAGGACATTGGTGCGCCGACAATCCCAGCTTGACATTTGTGCACAGGACAAAAGCACACCACCCTATTACCTTCCGTTTGGGCCGAAATTATAAGTGGAGTGGAGCGGAAAAGTCAAAGGTTGGAGTTTGTGCGAGGAGAGCGCAAGTTGTAAGTGTAGTGGGAGGTGGGATTCCCCCCCCACCCTTCCCCTCAACGAGAGCAGGAGTGTATTGGGGGTTCCCTACTCAGAGCACAAACGGGAAGGTAATAGGGAAGACAATAGAGCGCCGTACAGGGGGGTCACATGATGCAGCCTGCCTAGTTGGAAGTGCGGAAGGAGAGCTCCCGCTCCACAGAGAGTAAAACTGCAAATATACCTGCCTTTTCCTGCATCCCCCAGGTATTTTTTCATTTTACCTGCTAGGTAACCTCCTTGCTTCCCAGGGGCACCTTCAGGAGTCGGCTACCGAGTCGGTTATGCCCATTAAAACGGCCCGTAGTGCTCGGGATAAGCCTTCGACTACCCCCTCCAAGATGGCAGTGGAACCAGCCACTTATACTATCCCGGCTGGAAGACTGGATCACGGACATTACCAGGTCTGTGTCCACGGCGTTGGCTGATTGGCTTAACAAAATCCAGTCAGCTGTGGACGAGATGCATGAAAAATTCGATTCCCACAGCCGACGTCTGACGGAGGTTGAGCAGCGAGTGTCCGATAAGGAGGACACATGTATGGGCCTAGCGTCGCAGATGGCGGAGCTCCGGAAAACGTCCCAGGAGCTGGCAGATAAACTGGAGGAGCAGGAGAACAGGAGCTGCCGAAACAATCTGAGGCTTGTTGGGCTCCCGGAAACGGTGGCGGACCAGGACTTGTATACTATCTTCACCACCTGGCTGCCGGCCAAACTGGGTCTGCCCGAGAGAGCGAACCGCTATGGGTGCGAGAGGGCCCACCGCATCGGTGCGAAACCTACAGATGGGAGGAGAGTGAGAACGGCTATTGCCCGCTACACCAACTGGCGGGAGAAGGAGATGATCCTCCAGGCTTATCGCAAGGCTGGGGCCTTGGATTATGAAGGATCCCGTGTGCTGGTCTTCAACGACTACTCGGTGAGAGTCGCAGCCCATCGAAAGATCATGGCACCGTTCTGCACGGACCTGCACAACAGAGGGGTGAGGTTCACGCTGGTTTTCCCGGCCAAGCTGCGGATCTGGCATGATGGCACAACCCACAGCGTGTCTACGGCTGAGGAGGTCAGGGCTTTGCTGGCGAAGATACCTACTTGAGTGGATCACTCGGGAACTTTTGCTTTCTATCTGCATTCCCTTCTCCCGTTGGGACAGGCTTCTGCTCTAGAGGACTTCAGAGAACTGCCCGTGGACCGGGGACCTTTGAAGGAATCTTTTGATTCAAATGGGCCAGTGCCTGATTCATGGGGCTTGCTATTTTTCATTGTCACAAGCTGCTGAGATCTGAGAGAAGCCTTTCTCGCCTATCAACTATTGGGATGTCTGCTACGAGTCCAGTCGTACTTTTGTGAGTCACTGAGAGCTGCTCCACATGCTGGGGTTCCTGGATTTGAGACTTAGCCTGCCCATACCTGGGCTACTAGATTGGACTTATTGTTTTGTCTTGGTCTTTTTGGATTTGGGGGCTGGGGGGCTGCAGGATTGTGGGTCTATTGGGGAGTGGGGTGGGAGGTCTCCGGGTAGGCTAGGGGACTGTCTTTGGGGTTGCGTGCTGGAGGGGAGAGTATGCTTTGGGGGAGGGGGGCAGTGGGCTGGGAGTTGGGGGAGAGTGGGGTGTGAGTGGGGGTGTGCGTATGTCTGGGGGATGGGTGGGGTTGGAGGGGGGTACCTTGGGAGCAGAGGATGCAATTCTTTTTTCTGGGAGCGGCGGAGCTTGGCTGGGAGGCTTGGCCTGCTCCACTACAATATACCACTGCTGGTTCTGTACCAGAATTGCCCGATGAGCCTGGCTGAGCCTATCCTGATATTGAGGGGGGAGGGAGGAGGTTTTCTTTTTCTTTCTCTTTCCCCACTGTATCTTTGTTTCTGTCTCCCTTTTAGTATGGCAGACTTGAAGGTGGTCTCATTTAATGTTGATGGCAATCACTCTCCCACGGGCTCGCATCCTGACTGGTTTGCGTAAGGTAGGTGCGGATATCGCTTACCTGCAGGAGACCCATCTCATTCAGATTGAACATGCTAAGTTGCGGAAGAACTGGGTGGGAGAAGTCTATTCCTCCACTTTTAGTGGGCGGCACCGCGGGGTGGCGATTCTGCTGCACAAACGACTGCCCTTCACGTTACATAAACTTCAAGATCGGGATGGGAGATAAATCATAGTTCTGGAGGAGGTGTGGGGTCTGAAAATATCCTCTGTAATCTCTATGCTCCAAATGTCTATAGCCATAAATTTTTTTCCACAGTCCTTTCCTTAGTATCAGCTTACCCCGAGTAACACACGATCCTGGGGGGAGACCTTAACATCATGGCGACTCCGGGGGTGGACTGCAGACCACCTAGGGCTTGTATGCGGGATCATGACAACAAGGGGGTGGGATCTTGGTGCAACATTTAGATCTGTTTGATGTGTGGCGTGCCTTATACCCTTATGACTCTGACTTTACCTTTTACTCCCATGTCCACAAGGTTTACGCCCGGTTAGACTACATTCTTCTTGATAAATGGCTGTTTTTCTGGGTTACTAAGTCCGAGATCACTGAGGTCACGATCTCTGACCATGTGATGGTGAAGCTCACATTGACTCTCTCCACGGGCCGTAAAACATCTTCTTGGAAATTGTCCCCGCATTTGTATAATGATCCCGCGTTCCGGACCTTTCTGCGGGCGAGATGGGTTGATTATCAGACTACAGACACTACCCCGGAGGTGGGACCGGTGTCTTTCTGGTATGCATCCAAGGCGGTCATGCTAAGCGCAAGGAACGAGAGGGGGAGCTTTTGCAGCTTACTCAGCAATTACATGGGTTTCGTAGGGTGCACATAGCCTGTCTGACTCGGACCGTCTGGAATACAAGGGGATTCGGGAGAAAATAGAGGCCCTGCTCCATCAGCGTGTGGAACAGTCTCTCTTTTACCAACGTTATAATCTGTATCGCTGGGGCGGTAAGGTGGGGAAACTTCTCGCTAACCTGGTTCGCCCCCTTTAAAAAACGGCAAATTATCACTGCTATTCGAGATACCAAGGGGAATCGGCATGAGGGGGAGAAGCAGATAGCCAATCAGTTTGTCCAGTACTACAAAGCCCTTTACGAGCGGAGGTCGCTGGACAGGGATGCCCTAGGTGCTTTCTTTCAGGACCTGCAAGTGCCGCAGCTGGATGCCGACCAGGCTGCTTCCCTGAGTCAGCCTGTCACTGTTGAGGAACTGAGGGCTTCAATTAAATCACTCAAATTAACCAAAGCGCCTGGGCTGGACGGGTTTGGTCCGGAATACTATCGGATCCTCCCAGACCTGATAGTGCAGCCCCTGTGTGAGATGTATAACATGGTGGCTGCGGAGGGGGGTGCATTTCCAGATAATATGGCTCATGTGGTCCTGATCCCCAAGCCCGGCAAGGACCCGGACCTGGTGGGCTCTTTTTGGTCCATCTTCCTCTTGGACCAGGACATCAAACTCTTGGCTATGACACTGGCGAGACGCTTGAACAGCTTTCTTCCTGCCCTTATTCATACTGATCAGGTTGGCTTTGTGCCGGGGCACTATGCCACTATGAACTTGTTGAAGGTCCTGGGTGCTATCCATATTCGGTCGGGCCGGGGAGGTTTGGAGGCGGTAGCAGGTTTGGACATGGAAAAGGCATTCGATAGTATATCTTGGGAATACCTTTTTTGGTTTCTAGGTCAGGGTTTATTCTTGGCCTGGGTGTCTGCTTTGTACACTAACCCTAGGGCGAGCCTCTTGATTAATCGGGGACTTACAGTGGACTTTGGGGTGCAGAGGGGTACCTAACAGGGCTGTCCCCTGCCCCCGCTTCTTTTTCTCCTAGCCATTGAGCCTCTGGCTGCTAAGATACGGCAGGATGTGGGTATCTGAGGGATTCAGGTTGGAGGCCAGGAGTGTAAAATTAGCCTTATTGCCGACGACATCCTGTTCTATTTAGACCAGGTTACCCCTGACTTGAACAGAGCTTTGGATGTGATCAAGGCTTTTGGAGTCCTGTCTGGTTTGCAAGTTAACTGTAGCAAATCGGAACTTCTATTATTGGGGTGTGGTCCCCGGTACCTTGGCATGCCTTGCTGCCTATTCCCCCTGCGACCAAGCCTATGCGTTATTTGGTTATTTTCCTTAGTACTGACTTAGCTACTCTTTATAGCCTTCATGAATCCACCTGAAAAGCACGGCTACATTATACAGCCGAAGATCTGGAACACCGAGTCCACCCGAACGTTTATCCAGGGTACGTTTAAGCATCCCAATCCGAGGAACCCTAGATCTCCAAATAAAGCGCGAAATAGCTGTTTTAAATGAGAGTTCGTCTTGGCGTCGAAGCCAGGGTGGCATAGTTTGCAGAGGGTACAAGGTTTTTGGGACCATAACCATCTGGACCAGGGCCACCCTCCCCAGGATGCCCAGCGGCAACTCCTGCCAAGCCTGGCATAACTTCCCAATGGCTGCCAGGGGTCACTTAACCAATCTCCTGATGAGCCCAGCCAGTAGCTCGGGATACCACCATAGGGCCTGTAATGCCATTACAGGCCCACCCCCCAATAAACAGAGCTGCAACTAAGACAACACCCAATGCTCACAACCCGACGAGAAATCATACAGCAGCAAGTCCCAGCCCACATCGGACAAGTGCACTCAATCCCTCACGAACAAGCCTGTACAGGACACATCCACCCAATCATGTCTAATTTGGACCCCTCCTAAAACTCCACCCAATGCCCAACTTGACGGTTAACCTTACAAAGACCCCTGGTCCATCTCCGGGACTCCAGTTGGCGTGATCGGGGAATAATACCTGACCACAGCAGCATCGTGCCAGGGAACCATTCCAACACCACAAAAAGGATCTTGAAGATAGGAAGTGAGGTAAGTTAAACAACTCAAACAGTATATAATCCTCACTCAACAGGATGAACCATTCAAAAAAAGAAGAAAAGACCAACTTGTGACTTTCTTCATTTTTCTTTATTCAAAATTTTTTCTTTTTCCATATTATTCTTGCTCCAATGCTCAAATGCCCGACGGGACCCGTTTCGCCAGACAGGCTTTATCAAGGGTTCCAGCAAGGAGCACTATACAATATAATAAATTAAAGAGTTAATACATATATTATCATGAGTTTATATTTAACATCCTGAAAAAACTGCATTTTAACTGATAAAATTATCTATATTGAATGTGCAAAAATGCAAATCCTATAAAAATATATGTATTTAAATTAATCTATCACTTATCATTCAAATTCATTTTTCTCTAATAAATCAATACATACCTTCATACCTAATATTAATTACATAATTACATTTCTCAATGAATGAATACCTCTTTAACCACAGACAATGGTGAAATAATATCGGAAACCAACATATTTAATAAATACTTATTCATATAATGTCCAACTCATTTATGATATATGAAAATTAAATAATCAAATAATCAAATTAAGTACTTCATATATATTAAACATTTATCATATATACAAATATAAGTTTTAATGAATAACTAATCAATAAAAATTTTAATATTCTTAAAACACCATCTAACTTAGAACATATTGGCTATTAATTAATAAATAAATGTAATCAATCATATATATATTCTCACACCTTTTATCCACTATATACATACTAATTCACCATTAAAGACCTATGTCTTTAAATATCAATTAATGAATAAATAATCTTTAAACACCCTTTCTCTTAAAAAACATATTAACTCATAATTAATAAATAGATGTAATTGGTCATCTATGTGCAGTCTCACACTTTTTATCTAATAAATTCATACTATAGCACCATTAATATTTAAAAAAATATTTACATATAAATATTAGTTAATAAATAATTATAATCAATCATATAAATATATGTACATATGATAGCTAACCAATACTCAAATAAAATACTTTAAGAAGTGAAGTAGTATAATCTATTACTGTGCAACTATATATAACCACTCATAAAATTAGTTATCAAAAATTAATAGCCAATAAAAATTTTTAAAATAATCTCATTTGCATAATGCGAAAGTCTATGTAAACTTCAAAGACTGTGTGTATTTTTGTGCCAACACTTTTAATAAAATAATAAATAATATATCAACCTCTGAAACGCTTATAAACTAAACTTATATTCATTAACCACTCTTTGCTTAATTTTCATATACTTTATAAAAAACACATGTGTGATGACTATTCTTAGGGGACCACAACTCAAATAAATTTCATCTGCCTTGTATAAACTGCTTTGGGCCTGAGTTAAATCTCTCCACAACCGGCATCATTTACGCCCGTCTTGCTGGGAATATTTTGAAAAACAAACACCATATAAAGTTTGAATATCTCAAAATCTTTAAAAGTCTACGTCAAAAATCGCTGCTTAAACTAATCTAAGCTTGATTTGGAGCCCACACACAAACGGCACAGCTCCAAATCGTCACGGAGACCGAAAATCATAGTCAGAAAATCAATCAAAAAGAGACTAATTAAACTGTCTTGATCAGAAAACATCCAAGTCTTTTTATAAAAACACTCATTGTGACACGATTTTAGAGCAAAGAAGAATTTACTAACCTTAATTTAGCTTCCTCTTGCTACCAGGACAAGAGCAATGTGCGGTGTCCATAGTGGTTGCTCTTTTATTCATAAGCGCATGCGCTAAATAGCGATTAACTCACATGTGACCCATTAAGTGTTATGCGCATGCTAATGGTGCCAAACTTTAAAAAGAAAAAATTAAATTAAAAAGACCCAACAGCACACAACTCACTGAAAGGCAAAACGGAAAAGAAAAATAAAAAACCAAAAATCACCCAGTCCCGCTACTATAGGCCAAACACACAAGCCGAATGGCGTTGCCATGGTACCGACTCGGCAAAAACAATGGTGAAAATGCAAAAACCTAAGAAACAAAACTGAACTCAAAAAGCCCAAAAGATAGAAAAGATAAAAGGTGTAAGAATATATATATATATGATTGATTACATTTATTTATTAATTATGAGTTAATATGTTTTTTAAGAGAAAGGGTGTTTAAAGATTATTTATTCATTAATTGATATTTAAAGACATAGGTCTTTAATGGTGAATTAGTATATATTTAGTGGATAAAAGGTGTGAGAATATATATATATGATTGATTACATTTATTTACTAATTAATAGCCAATATGTTCTAAGATAGATGGTGTTTTAAGAATATTAAAATTTTTATTGATTAGTTATTCATTAAAACTTGTATTTGTATATATGATAAATGTTTAATATATATGAAGTACTTAATTTGATTATTTGATTATTTAATTTTCATATATCATAAATGAGTTGGACATTATATGAATAAGTATTTATTAAATATGTTGGTTTCTAATATTATTTCACCATTGTGGTTAAGGAAGTATTCATTCATTGAGAAATGTAATTATGTAATTAATATTAGGTATGAAGGTATGTATTGATTTATTAGAGAAAAATGAATTTGAATGATAAGTGATAGATTAATTTAAATACATATATTTGTATAGGATTTGCATTTTTGCACATTCAATATAGATAATTTTATCAGTTAAAATGCAATTTTTTCAGGATGTTAAATATAAACTCATGATAATATATGTATTAACTCTTTAATTTATTATATTGTATAGTGCTCCTTGCTGGAACTCTTGATAAAGCCTGTCTGGCGAAACGGGTCCCGTCGGGCATTTGAGCATTGGAGCAAGAATAATATGAAAAAAGAAAAATTTTTGAATAAAGAAAGATGAAGAAAGTCAGAAGTTGGTCTTTTTTTCTTTTTTTGAATGGTTCATCCTGTTGAGTGAGGATTATATACAGTTTGAACCATTCCAAAACCACCCTAAGATAGCCCTGTATAGTGTCAATCAGGTGCTTCCCCGTCTGGAAATCCACATTGTTACTGCCCAAATGCAGCAGCAGTACATCCGGACGGCGAGGGTGACGTTGGAAGTCCACCAGCAACGGTAATAGCTGATGCCATTGTATGTCCCATTGACCCCACCAGGAAACACGAATCCCCAAGTGCTACAGACCCAGATGCTGGCCCCCAGGCCGGATCATGGCACGCTCCCCTGCCCAGTGGACAAAGGAGTGCCCGACAATCCACACCGAATGCTGCTGCTGCACCACATCTGCAAGGCAAACCCAGCAATCAAACCCAGCCCAAGAAGAAAACCAAGTTAGTAAAGTGTCAGCACAGAACATGCAAACAACCACCATCAGCCACCCACTCCCCCAGAACCGTGCAACCCCATAGAGGAAACCAGAACAGGCTTGCTCAGCCTAGGTACCTCCCTGATCCAACCGCTGGGCCACCCCATGAGGACGAATGTAACTCCTGTAGCTCCCCGAGGACCAACGCCCCAACTGTTGAATCCCCTCATCCGGCACCCCCTCCAGAAAGGCACACGTGGCCGCCCCGATCCTAAATGAATGAGTACCGTAGAGTGCTGGGTATTCACCACACCGGTGTAAGACCTGATGCAGCACGGCCAAGAACTGATTACGCGTAAGGTTCAATCCATCCGCATGCAACAACAAGGCCAGCCCCAACTGCCATATAGGCAGCTAGAGCCGCTACCAGGCATCTAACACAGCCCACTATCTTATACAAAACCACCGTGCGGCCCCTGCCCAGCTGGTCCGTTTTGGATCTGGCCACATATAAACTAACGGAGCTGGCACCACACTGAACATGCTGCAACAAGAGGCCACGCGCACCCGCGGAATCAGCAGGATGCACCAGCAGCTCCCCAATATGGAAGGCTCCAAAGAACGCTAGAGAAAAAGCCGCTGTAAACAACTCCTCGTATCGGGAATGAGCCACGGCCGGCAACTCAGCGAGGATCCTCACCAACAAATTGTGAGAGATCGGCTGCCGGGAATCCGGCTGCTGCGGCGCAATCCAAGCCATCTATTTCTATTTCTATTTCTATGTTTCTATGTTTCTATGTAGCCTTGCGGGACTCAGCCAACTGAGATATCTGCAGCAACAGCAGCCGCACCTTACCAAGGGGTAACCTTGTGACCATGGCCACAGTATCAATCTCAATACCCAGGAAAGTAAGCACCGTGGTGGGTCCCTCCGACTTATCCGTCACCAAAGGAATCCTGAAATTGGAGGCCACATGTTCAAATGTGGCCTTTAATCTGGAACACACCACAGACTCCGCCGCTCCAACGAATAGAAAGTCATCTAGATAGTGCACTACAGAATCCTCCTGCACTTCCTGCACTGTAAGAACGTACTAAACATTTCAAAGTAAGCGCAAGAAATGGAGCAGCCCATTGGCAAACAACGATTGTAATAAAACACACCCTCAAATCGAAAACCAAGCAACGGGTAAGAGGAGGGATGTACAGGCAAAAGCCGGAAGGCGGACTCAATGTCCACTTTCGCCAGCAGTGCACCGCGCCCAGCCTGCAAGACAAGTCGAAGCGCACAGTCAAAGGAGGAATAGCGAACTACACAAAGGTCTCGAGGGATGCCCTCATTGACAGAGAGGCCCAATGGCCGGGACAAATTGTGAATTAATTGGAACTTACCAGGGTCCTTCTTGGGAATGATCGCCAACGGGCTCCAGAAAAGGCCCCGCAATACGCCTCCGCCCAATCTCTTCATCCAATTTAGACCGAACCATCTCTCGGAGTCTGGCCACCGAAGAGGCATTGGGAACCCGCACCGGCTGCACCGGTTTCTCATACGGAATAACAAAACCCTCACCAAAACCCTTCTCTAAAACTACTGCTGCTCTCCGATCGCTATAACAGCTCAACCACGGCCGAAGAGCCCCCACCCTAATCGGGGTGGGTACCACAGAGGTACCCACCTCACTAAGCCGGCCCTGCAGGCACGGCAGCTCCTCTTTTAGGGCATTTAAGTGCGGAGTGACTCTGACCGCATAGTGAACAGGCGTACCGGAATCTACAGTCCAGAAACGGGCAGGTCGCTTTGTTGAACTTCCAGCAGAGGTCGTTCCCGCCCACCTGAACCCTGTCCTGTTTGCCTTGCTGAAGAACGAAAGGAACGATTCGCACCCATCGAAACCTGTTGCATCAACCGCACTGCACCACTACCAGCAGCGCAACTGGGCCTAGCCATGTGTATTAACCGCAGATTGATATCTTGGGTACCCCAAGACATGTGCTGGTTTTCTTCCATCTTATCACAAAATGCTTCGTCATAGTTGAGCCAAGCCCAACCACCGAAGCGATGATAAGCATCAAGAACGGAGTTAGCATAAGCCAAAAGCAGGCCATAATCCTGAGGCCGTTCCTGACCCCATACGCTAGCCAGCCTAAGAAACGCCCGCGTCCAGTTAACCACATTATGGGAGACCTGACCTGATTTAACCCTACCTTCTTCATTCTTAACCTTCTTTTTGCTCCTCCTACGTGCCCTACCTTCTAAGAGCCAGAAAATATCAATACACGTTCGCTTCCGAATTTTGCGGCGTAACGCTCTGGGCACCTTCTTCCAGAGCTCAGTGAGCGTCACCAACACCGAAGCTCCCCTATTCTGGCCCTTCTGTCCCACCTGCGCCCCCGACCCCCTAGCCTGAGATCGGGAGGAAGATGAAGAAGTGGAGGTTAAGGAGGAAGAAGATGAAGAGGAGGAAGCCCTATCACTCTGCCTGTGCTTACCCTTCCCCGTCCCCCTACCCCAGCACCCCCCCTCAGCAGCCACTATGGCTATGTTACCCATGTCCTGCGCTCCTCCAGCGATGACCACTCCGCTCGTCGCTCCAGAAGAGCCATCTGCAGCAGCCACCGTGTCGCAACACCGCCGTCTGGTCACCGCCGACGAGACCCCATCAGCAGTGGCGCTATCCGCAGCAACCATAGGGCCAAGACCACAGCAGCGTCGTGCCAGGGAACCATTCCAACACCACCCGAAGATCGCCCTGTATAGTGTCAATCAGGTGCTTCCCCATCTGGGAATCCACATTGTTACCGCCCAAATGCAGCAGCAGTACATCTGGACGGGGAGGGCGACGTCGGAAGTCCGCCAGCAACGGTAATAGCTGATGCCATTGCATGTCCCATTGACCCCACCAGGAAACACGAATCCCCAAGTGCTGCAGACCCATGGTGACGTCGGAAGTCCGCCAGCAACGGTAATAGCTGATGCCATTGCATGCTCCGCAGACTGAACTCCTCTGGGACTCCGCACAACCTCCTGGGAACGAACGCTACTATGGGAAACAGTGGCCACTGCCTCACGTCTCGCTGGAACTCCGCCAAATTCCTGTGAAGAAAAATCCAGACAGAGAACAGAAAACTGCACAGCAGCAGTAGCATTAACACCAGAGGGACACTCGGAACCCCCTACTCCCCCAAGGGCCCACCAATACGCAGGACCACCGCCTCGACCTGCCCCCCCCCTGCCCCATGTAGTTGCATTCCTCGCAAAGCTCGACCCACCCATTAGCCAGGGCACAGGACACCAACCCACACCTCATGGCCCCAAAGCCCAGGGCGGCCAAATGGGAGAGGAAACCAGGGTCTGCAAAACATCCTGCGGCTGTGCAGTCATGCCCACATCCAAACTCCCCACCGGAACCCCAACACTACCACCCTCAATCGTCCCCAAGGCAGCCGGGATCACAACTTGCACACAACCCTCTGCAGAACCTGCAGCCCCACCTCTGCCCGGGAAAGAAATCCCAGTTGACTGAGGGATAACACATTCCCTGGCAACCGAAGCCTCACACAGCACAGTCAGCCAGCTCGCTAAGGCTGCACGTGGCTCAGGCCCCGCCATACCCAGCGCCTCCCCTGCGGCCAGCAATACACTTCCCGACGCCACCACAGCACTACCTCGACCTTTACCACCGGACTGACCTACCCCCTGCGGGCCCTCCCACCGGACCACGCTACAGACACACCACCTCCCACAACCTCAAGGGCAATGGATTCCCGGGCGACCACACGAGAGCACCTCGGTGGCAGAGAACACTCCCAGTCCAGCGCGGTACTCACCAGCAGCTCCTGCTCATCGAAGGAATCACCGGCTGCAAAGGAGAGCTCTATCGCGCCGGTTCCTGCACCCGTCTCCATCCCAGCTAACGCCGCGTTGGAAGAAAATCCGCTGCAAGCCGAAAGCCGCTTCGGAGGATCAGGTACGCCCCAAGTCCTCCCAAGCTCGGCTTATAAACTCTCCCTCCTCCCGACGCCCACCACGGCTGTGACTATCCAATGGTGGGTCTTCCCCAAGGTGGGAAAGACCCGCCGACCAATCACCTGCCTCCTGCTTCCCCCAACGTCCCCGCGTCTTCAACGGGCTACCACCCGGGCCTCCCAGCTCCGCATTAGGTTCGCCTGTCGAGACGGGCTCTCAGGCTGCCTAAAAATATACATTCGTATGATTATGCAAGCAACTGTAAGCAAATCAGTTAAAGGAGAGGCGAAAGCTGTATGCATCATAATAGTAAAAAAAAAAAAATAATAAGGAAGCAATAAGATATTCACAGAATGAGTGAGTGTAGCTCACTGCAAAAAGCAATGGGCGGTAGCAATGGGTGTCTGAAAAGCGACAAACCAGATAGTCAAGAGAAAAAAAACATCAAACCAGCATCCTAAGCAGTAAGGATTGTCAAAAAGTAGCTCTTGCTGCAAGTCTAATTAAGTTTAATAAGCAAACAGTTCAAAAAGCTCAAGCAATAAAGCAAAAATAAATAGTTGAACAAACAATGACTAAGTGGAAGGTTGCCAGACTAAACAACTTAACAGAGCAAATTGAAGGAGCTCTGGAGCATGACTAGTAAATGCGGAATAACTATAAGAGTACACAAGCAATCTGTAAGGAAATAGCATGATATAGTAGAAAGAGGAGAAAATACTGGTCTAATCGGTAAGCAAATTAAGGTAGAAAGAAAGAGAGAAACAATAAAAAAAGAATATAACAGTCTGATTTAATGGTAAATAAATTGAAGTGTACTCGGAAAGCACATGAGATAAGTCACACTCGAGGACAGTTCAGTTTAGCAGCCGATGGTGAAGGTTAGACTGGGAGTACTCAGACGGCATCAATTGGAGTCGGCGATTTTTCTTCAATGTATGCAGCGAGAAGCTCAGGATCAGTGAAGTCTTTAGTCTAGTTCTGGAAGGTGATCCGCATCCATGCCAGGTAAAAGATGCCGAAGCGGTGCGCCCATTTTCTTGAGTTGCGGGCGGAAGGCGAGAAGTTGTTGTCGAGCTTTGACGGTGTTTTTGGACGTATGCCCCTTGTGAGTTAAAGGTGCAAGGGATCTTGCTTTCTGCATAATTTCTAGAACTTGAGGGTAACGTAGGACTTTGAAGATGATGGGTCTTGGGCGCCGCTCATGCGGTTGGCGCGAAGATGGCGATCGATGTGCATGCTCGATTTCAAAGTCTCTTTTGAATTGAAGGTTCAACAAGGTGGGGATGAAAGTTTCTAGGAAGGCAATCATGTTATTTCCTTCTTGACCTTCCGGGAGCCCCAAAAGACGTATGTCGTTCCTACGAGAGCGATTACTTGCATCTTCAAGCTCTCGTTCAATAGCCAGCGTGCGTTTCACGTGGCTTTGAAGCGCCTTGATGTTGATCTCCGCAGTGGCTGCTTTAACTTCCAAGTCAGCGACTTTAGTTTTGTACGTGGTTAAATCCTCATAAATCGTGGTCAGTTCGTCTTTGATTTCTGACATGGCATCTTTGGTATCGGTAAGTATATCCTGAACCATTTTATGGCTTTCCATAAATCCATCATGGAGGGAGCTTCAGGCTTATCCGATTTCTCCGATGCCGCTGATTTTGCCGGTGATTGAGGCTCGGGCTTGTGCCTTTTGTCTGTTTTGACTGTAGCCATTGTTTATGGGATGAATGAAGCTGAGTGAAAGATTCAAAGTCGGGTGAAATACAGCAGAGGATAAAGAAGAAGAGTAAGGGTTGCCGGAGCTGAGTGTTCAGGCGACCATCTTAGTCGGGCTCCACAGCGCCCCCCCCCCCCCCCCCCCACCTGGCATAATTTTAGTCACTCATATCCCTCTATGCCTCTCGTAAGGAGATGTGTATCTAGTTTGCTTTTAAATCCTAGAACAGTGGATTCCGCAATAAACTCCTCTAGGAGAGCATTCCTGGTGTCCTCCACTCATTACGTGAAGCAGAACTTCCTGATATTTGTCCTGGACTTGACCCCCCCCTTAGCTTCAGTCCATGTCTCTTGTCCGTGTCACATTGAACTTTGTAAATAATTTTTTTTTCCTGCTCTATTTTGTCGATTCCTTTCAGTATTTTGAAAGTCTCGATCATATCCCCTCGCAGTCTCCTTTTCTCAAGGGAGAACAATCCCAGTCTCTTAAGTCGTTCCTCGTATTTCAAGTTCTCCATACCTTTTATTAGCTTTGTTGCTCGTCTCTGCACCCTCTCCAGCAGTTTTATATCCTTCTTTAGGTTGGGAGACCAATGTTGGACACAGTATTCCAAGTGTGGTCTGACCATTGCTCTATAAAGCGGCATTATAACCTTCTCCGATCTACTCGTGATTCCTTTCTTTATCATGCCTAACATTCTATTTGCTTTCTTTGCCACTGCCGCGCATTGTGCCGACGGTTTCAGGATCCTATCTATCAGTACACCCAGGTCCTTCTCTTGTTCGCTCTTACCCAGAGTTGCACCTGACATTCTATACTCGTGTTCCTTATTCTTTCTGCCTAAATGCATTACTTTGCACGTTTCCACATTAAACTTCATCTGCCATTTCTCCGCCCATTTCTCTAACTGACACAAGTCACTCTGGAGTTCCTCGCTATCCTTCTGCAATCTGATTGCCCGGCATAGCTTTGTGTCGTCTGCAAACTTGATGATCTCACTGGATGTTCCTTCTTCTAGGTCATTGATGAAAATATTAAATAAGATGGGCCCAAGTACCGAGCCCTGGGGCACACCGCTAGTCACTTTCTCCCAGTCTAAGAACTTCCCATTTATGCCCACCCTCTGCTTTCTATTCTCCAGCTATTTGCCTATCCATCTTAGTATATCTCCCTCTATTCCATAGCTTTGTAGTTTCTTGAGAAGTTTCTCATGTGGAACCTTATCGAACGCTTTCTGGAAGTCCAAGTATATTATGTCCACTGGTTCTCCACTATCAATTTGTTTGTTCACGGTCTCAAAAAATTGAAGTAAATTCGTCAAACATGATTTCCCTTTCTTGAAGCCATGTTGACTGGCTCTCATCAGGTCGTGTGTATCCAAGTGCCGGACTATGCTATCTTTAATCAGTGCTTCAACCATCTTTCCAGGGACAGACGTAAGACTCACAGGTCTGTAGTTGCCCGGTTCTCCTCTTGATCCTTTTTTGAAAATTGGCGTGACGTTCACTATCTTCCAATCGTCCGGTATCTGTCCAGTTCTAATTGACAGGTTGGCAAGTTTTTGCAATAGCTCTCCGATTTCAACCTTCAGTTCTTTTAAGACTCTCGGGTGAATTCCATCAGGTACAGGGAATTTATCACTTTTAAGATTGTCAATCTGATAGTATATCTGGTCCAATTCCACTTCTACTGTGGTGAGACTGTCCTCTATTACTCCTTCGAACACTTTCACTGCTTCTGGTATTGTTGCGGTGTCCTCCTTCGTAAAGACAGATGCAAAGAAGGAATTTAGTCTGTCTGCAATTTGTTTGTCTTCCTTGATGTACCCTTTTCTTCCCTGGTCATCCAGCGGTCCCACCACCTCTTTTGCGGGTTTTTTTCCTTTTACGTATCTAAAGAAGGGCTTGAAATTTTTGGCCTCTTGCGCTATTTTCTCCTCATAGTCTTTTTTGGCATCCCTCACCGCCTTGTGACATTTCTTCTGATCATCTTTGTGTTTGTTCCAAGCTTTGGTTGTTTTCGCGCGTTTCCATTGTTTTAAAGGAGTCCTTCTTTTCTTTTATGGCTTTCTTCACCTCTCTAGTAAGCCATGCCGATTCTCCTTTGCCTTTAGTTTTCCTTTCTATTGAAATCCGCGGAATGTAGAGATTTTGTGCTTCCGTGATAGTATTTTTCAGTAGAGACCATGCCTGGTCTACCGTTTTAACTTTGTCCATCTTTTTCTTGAGCCGTTGTTTTACCATGGCTCTCTTGCTATCTCTCTTCCCTTTTTAAAGTTTAAGGTCATGGTTAAGGTTTTGGTACGTTTCCCTTTCCCGATTTCAAGTTTAAAGTTGATCATGTTGGATCGCTTGTCCCCAGCGGGACCGTGACTTCTACTTCTTTTGTCGGTCCCGTAATGCCATTTAGGACCAAGTCCAAGGTGGCATTTCCTCTCGTCGGCTCTCCCACCATTTGTTCCAGGAAGCAGTCCCCTAGCGCTTTCAGAAACTTGGTTCGAGGTTCGCAGGTTGCAAGATGTAGAGGCTGTGACCGTAGCTTATTGAAAAGTTTGGAGTTGGAGGTTTAAGGAGCAATCACATTGGAGTTTTGTGAGTGAGCTGTTGAAGCTGTGACTGGAGCTGCTGGTGGAGGAATTCTTCGAGTTCGTCATTTTTTTACGGAGCGATCTCGAAGTTAAGTAGTGCACGCTTCTAACCAGCTTAACAACTCTCTGTTTTATTTATCTTTCTTTTTGGTAAGTTGTTTTAAAGTGTTGGCAGTTTGATTGCGTATTTGGGGGGAGGGTGTGAGGAGACCCGTAGGTTTAGGCAATATGCACTCGATACTGTACCCTCGGGCAGGAGGTGATAGGTTATTCAGTGTAAGCTGGCTTCCCAACTCTCCATCCTATTTCTCTTCCAAGTTGTTTAAAAGTGTGAGCCGTTTGTTTGCAGATCAGTGGGGAGGGTGTGAGGAGACCCGTCGGATAAGGGGGTTATTCAGTGTAATCTGGTACTTCTTTTAAATTCCAGGACATATATGGGCATTTTTGTTTCTAAACCTTAAGGTTGGAGGGTATGGCGATATGAGGGTACTCTTGGGGGGAGGGGGGTTTCGTTATTCTAACCTGTTACTTTCAATTGCAGGAGATATGGAGGCACAGGAGGTGTTCAACACTAAGGTCAGAGCACGCAGATTCACAGATGAAGAGCTTGCTGTTCTTGTAGATGGTGTGGTCGAAAAGTTTAAAGATCTATTCCAGAACGCAAGGCTTTCCTCTGGGATGAAACTGGCTATTTGGTCCAAAATAGCGTCTGATGTCACCGCCCTCGGTGTTTGTAAATGCACTGTCCCGCAATGCAAGCACCGTTGGCAGGACATCCGTGGCGTGGTAAAGGCCAAGTCCAGCAAGATATACAGGCATGGAAAGGGTGGTGGCCCTCCATTTGCTGTACAGCTGACTGATCTGGAGCGTCGCGTTTTTCAGACGCTGCGGCCTGAACAGGTAGTGGGTGTCCCTGGTGGGGTGGACACATCAGCGCCAGCCAGCGATGATGAAAATGGTGAGTTTTGTGTCCTTTTTTGTGGTTATTTCACATTTCTACGTCACATGTTTTATGCTGTTTTGTTGTTCTAACCGATTTGTGTTTTATCTTTTGAACCGCGATAAACAAAGAAGAAAAGTTAAAGAATTTCAACAGATATCACTTTGAGCTAAGTATACATTGACTGCTGCTTCATGAATTAAACATCTAATAGATGATCTTGGCTAACCGCGTACATAGAATATTTGTAGCTTAACCCAGCTGTTCACCTGATTGCACCCATTGCACCATGCACTTTATAAATAATTGTTATCAATACACAAATGTGTTGATTTTATGAAATGATATAGAAAATAAAATTGGTTTTTAGTATGTATTACTTAAATAAACTAAATTTATATGAAGACGCATACCATAGCATTTAAATATTTCCACTCCAACAGCTAGCAAAATAAATATGAACCGCTTTCAAGAAGCGATCCCTCTTCCTGATGTTATATCCTCCCCCCTCTTCCCTTTAATTAATTTGTTTTTAATGATGTAATTAATAACTTTCCCCTCCCTCTTCACCCTCAAGCTCGTGTTCGTATCTGTAATTTGTCCATTTAATGTTCACATTTCCCCTCCCCCTATGATAATTTATTTTAACCTTTCATTTTTAGCATTGTAAACCGGCCAGGTGCACGTCGATGGTCAGTATATTAAAATTAATTAAACCCAAAAATGGTCTTAGAGATATTTGGAGCATTGAGATTAAGCATCAAATTTCAGCATCTCAATGGCCACAAATTTGGTCTTGGAGGATGAGATGTACAGTGTCTGCATCTATGAGATAAACTTGTTTTTTTTCTTCTGCATAGAGCGTTTTGGACCCCAATTAGAATTCAAAAGTTAAATAGTTCAGTCTAATAGATGCTGGCACTGTAATCTTGAAGTAGGGACTTTGGATCATCTTTTGTTTTATTGTTAAATGCGCTTTAACGTGGAAAAATGCAAGGTCATGCATATAGGGAAAAAGAACCCGTTGTTCAACTACAAATTGGGGGGGGGGGCATTGTTGGGAGACAGCAGACTTGAGAGAGACTTGGGTGTGCTGGTGGATGCATCACTGAAGCCATCTGCACAGTGTGCAGCAGCCTCGAAAAAAGCCAACAGGATGCTGGGCATCATAAAGAGGGGCATAACAACCAGGACGCGGGAAGTCATCATGCCATTGTATCGAGCGATGGTGCGTCCACATCTGGAATACTGCGTTCAGTATTGGTCGCCGCACCTTAAGAAGGACATGGCGGTACTTGAGAGAGTCCAAAGGAGAGCAACGAAACTGGTAAAAGGGCTGGAACACTGCCCATACGCCGAGAGGTTGGATAGGCCGGGGCTCTTCTCTCTGGAAAAAAGGAGGCTCAGGGGAGATATGATAGAGACCTTCAAGATCATGAGGGGCATAGAGAGGGTGGATAGGGACAGATTTCTTCAGACTGAAGGGGACAACAAGTACGAGGGGGCATTCGGAGAAACTGAAGGGAGATAGGTTCAAAACAAATGCAAGGAAGTTTTTTTTCACCCAAAGGGTCGTGGACACTTGGAATTGCGCTACCGGAGGAAGTGATCAGGCAGAGTACGGTACAGGGATTTAAACAGGGATTGGACGGATTCCTGAGGGATAAAGGGATCGTGGGATACTGAGGGAGGAGCTGGGATGTAACACAAGTATAGAAAGCTAACCAGGTAATAAGTATAGAAACCCAACAGGTCGTGCATGTGCAAGACCGGAGGGTTAGGACTTCGATGGGAAGATAGGACTTCAATGAGAAACCAAGGTGGCAAGGGAGCCCCTTCTGGTGATTCAGACAGGTCGTGACCTGTTTGGGCCGCCGCGGGAGCGGACTGCCGGGCAGGATGGACCTATGGTCTGACCCGGCGGAGGCACTGCTTATGTTCTTATGTTCTTATGTCCCTTTATCTTAGCCTTTGGAACTCAATTTGGGATCAAGTAAGTTGTTTATTGGAAAAGCATATGGCATTATCTTATGATACAATACTATTTGGTATGTCAATGAGGAAAAAGAGCAAAATATCAATAATAATAATAACTTTATTCTTGTATACCGCAATACCATAGAAGTTCAATGCGGTTAACAATAGAAGAGACTGTACATTTACAGCGATGATACATATTACAGTGTTGTTACATTTACAGAGATGTTACATAAATAACAGTAATAAAAAGGCATATACTAAAGAAGAGACTGTACGTATACAGCGATGTTACATGTTATAGCGGTGGTACATTTACAGTGATGTTAAATGTGAGGCAATGAAAAGGCAGGGCAATTAGATAAAACAGAGATTGAGAAAGAGAGGCCATAGTGGCTTGGGAGGGGGGCGTAGTCAGAGGGAATGGAGGCATGTCGAGTTCAGGAGGGTGCAGGGAAGGAGGGAAGGCAGCGTTAGCGGAATTTGTCGAAGAGGTAGGTTTTTAGTGACTTCCTGAACAGGTGGTAGGGCGGGGAGCTGGAGATGAGGGCGATAAGGCAATTGTTCCATTTGCCCGCTTGGAATGCTAGGGTTCTATCAATGAATCTCTTGTAGAGGCAGCCTTTTAGGGAGGGAAAGGTGAATAGGTGGGCGTTTCGTGTGCGAGAGGGGCCTGCTATTTCAAGGTGCTCAGACAAGTAGATTGGGGAAGATCCTGTAAGAGTTTTGAAACAGAGGCAGGCGAACTTAAAGATGATCCTTGCCTCTACTGGAAGCCAATGGAGTTTGGTGTAGTAGGGGCTAACATGGTCGTATTTTTTGAGATCATAGATGAGGCGGACGGCCGCATTTTGGACTGTTCTAAGACGTTTGATGGTATTTTTATAGGATCCCAGGTAAATAATGTTGCAGTAGTCTAATATGCTTAATACCAGAGATTGAACGAGTAGACGGAAGGCTTGGTGGTCGAAGTAGCGTTTGATGGTGCGCAGTTTCCAGAGGGTACAGAAACATTTTTTCACCTGGGCACTGGTATGGTCATCGAAGGTTAGGGTGCGGTCCAGGATGACTCCAAGGATTTTTATGGTGGGTAAGATAGGGTAATCTAGCCCATTCAATCTGAGGAAAGTGTTTGTTAATTTGTGGTTAGGACTCGCTAAGAAGATTTTGGTTTTTTCAGAGTTCAATTTTAATTTGAGTTTTGAGGTCCACAGTTCTAACTTGGTGAGGATAGATGCGATGAGTTTTTCCGTTTCTAGAGTGAGTGAGGTAATGGGGACAATGATGGTGATGTCATCTGCATATATGAACGATTTTAGGTTAGAGTTTGCTAGGCTTCGTGCCAGAGGGGTCAAGTAAATATTGAATAGGGAGGGGGATAGGGAAGAGCCTTGTGGGACTCCACAAGGGTTACGCCAGTGGTGGGAGAAGGCTCCATTACTGTGGACCTGGTAGGTACGGTTTGTTAGGAAGCCTGTGAACCAATCTATTACCTGTCCGGAGATGCCGATGGAGTCAAGGCAGTTGAGCATAATGTCGTGGTCGACCAGGTCGAAGGCACTACTCAGGTCGAATTGAAGTATCAGGGCGCTTTTACCCAGTGAGAACAGGTGGAGGAGGTAATTTGTCAGGGCAGCTAGGACGGTTTCGGTGCTATGATTTGGGCAGAAACCGGACTGGGAGTCATGGAGAATATTGAACTTGTCGAGGTAATTCGTAAGGTTGTTGTTGACAAGACCTTCCATGAGTTTTTGGAAGAGTGGTATGTTGGCGATGGGTCTGTAGTTGGTGATGGAAGAGATTGGCTCCTTGGGTTGTTTAGGGATTGGGGAAATGAGGATGTGGCCAAGTTCGGACGGGAAGTGTCCAGTGGACAGGCATAGAGATACCCAATTGAAGAGTTCTGCTTTGAATGATGGGGGGGGGGCGCATTTCATGATGGTGGGAGGACAAGTGTCTAATAGGCAGTTGGAATTGGCGTATTTAGAATAAAGTTCGAGGAATAGATTCCAGTCAGGATTTACAAAGGAGGTCCAGGACATGTCGGCTATTGAACCTTCTGTATCTGCTGCGCGTAGGTTGAGTGGGGGATCGGGGCTGTGAGCTGAAAGAGACAGTTTTAGAGTGTGGATTTTGTTTGCGAAGTGGTTGGCTAGAGTGATTGCGGAGGGAGGGAGGTCGGAGGTGGAGCGTTTGTGAGAGTCTATGTCGAATAGGGAGTTAACTAGTCTAAAAAGTGCTTTGCTGTTTAGAGAAGGGGAGTTTATTAGTTGGGAGTAGTGTTTACTGCGCTTATCGATGATCTGTTTTTTGTATTCTTTGACTTTCAGTCGCCAGGTAAGTCTGTCTAAATCAGTCCCTGATTTACGCCAGATTCTTTCATGTTTCCGGACTTCTCGTTTTATGGTCAGGAGGTCCGCGTCAAACCAGCTGTTTGAGGGGCGAAGAGTTTTCGAGCGAAGTTTAAGAGGGGCAGTGGTGTTAAGAACCTGGTCGCTAAATTTTTCCCAATTTAGGTGGAAGTTGGGGTCTACGTCGGAGTCGGAGATGAGAGTGTAGTGTGACCAGAAGTCTGCTGGATTAAGATGTTCTCTTGTCCAGATGAATTGCTTTGTATGGATGGGGTTAGGCTTTTTGTCAGGTTGTTTTTTGTGCCAGGCAAGTTCAAAATTGCACAGGAGGTGGTCAGACCAGGGGGTATTTGACCAGGTTTGGTCTAAGAGATTTATATTGGGGGTGGTGTTGGTATTGGAGAGAAAGGTGATGAGGTCGAGGTGGTGGCCTTTGTTATGGGTTGTGGTTTGGGGGGGATTGGAGAAGCCTAGTGTCGTGAGGAAGGAGAGAAGGTCTGCGACATTTGAGTTCTCTTTCTGTTCTAGGTGTAGGTTGATGTCTCCTGCTAAGAGATTGTAGGTACCTGCTGAGGAGTTCGCAAGAAGGTGCTCGTAGAAATCATCTTTTGCTTGATTCCATTTATTAGGGGGTATATAGAATAGCGTGACGATTAGGTTATCTATACAGTCTGTTTTGGAAATTTTGCAGGTGAGGATTTCTAGGTCCTATCAATAAACTTTTATTGATAATGACAGGAGTCGCCATTCAGCACATCACAAGTAATTGGAAAAATTACAGTAGACTCAATTATAATTTCTGGTGGAACTCATATCACATATATAAAATGGAAAGAACAATAGCTATACAACAAGGGAACTATAAGAAATTTAATAAAATTTGGGAGCCATTAACTTCTTATTGTAATGAGTAAACACCATTTTCTATTGAAATTTACACCGTCTAATGTTTGGGAGGGGGGGGGGGAGATATATTTTTTTAATATTCATATTGGGAAAATAATAGAGGAATGATGGGAGGGGAGGGTGGTAATTTTATGTATTGTAAGATAAATTAGAAAGATGTTTTAATTGTATTGTTTCACTGTTTGTACACTTGATGTAAGATTGAAAATGAATAAAGAATTAAAAAAAAAAAAAAAATTAATTAAACTTGAAATTTGATGAATTAACATTCTGAGTATATTTTATCTTATAGCGCAAACACATTCTCTTGTGTCTATTGGCCAGACAGGGGCTGAATGCGCCCTAGATCCTTCAGCGTTTCCCGGGGGAAGAGGACAGAAATGAAAATTGTGTACTGTTGAGCCTGTTGCCCCTTCGATGTCTAGGAATGCAGAGGAAGGTGAGCTGGGATCTTCCTGAGGATTCTATCAGCTGGTTTCAACACAGCAGCAAAGAGGGGCCACTCTAACGCTGTCCTCTAGTGCCAAGACACTTGTGAAAAAGCACACCAGGCTCTGAGGGAACTGTGTTTTCTTTCATCTCTCCTAACTGCTGCTCTTCCTGAGGATTCTATCAGCTGGTTTCAACACAGCAGCAAAGAGGGGCCACTCTAATGCTGTCCTCTAATGCCAAGACACTTGAGAAGGAGCACGCCAGGCTCTGAGGGAATTGTGTTTTTTTTTCCTCCGGGTGAGACTGCAGTTCGGCAGTGCTCAGAGTCCTGACATCCAGCTCTCCCACGGAGCTTTTTTTTTCCCCCAAAATCTCTGCACAGACCTTTTTTTTCTGTTACAATCTGCATCTGATATATTTCTGCACCTATTGCCTGCTAAAACAATCACTGATTACTTCATGTACAACCTGCTACTACTTGTTACCTGTATAGCTGCATTTACAACCTGCTACTACTTATTTTTAACCTACCACCGCATGTTACTTGTTACCACAACCTGTCACCACTTGTTATAAGTATAACCGCATGTAAAACCAGCTACTGCATATCTTAGCCTGACATTGCATATATAGCCTGTACTACTCCTCTACTGTTATCGCATGTTCATTGCATGTCTAGCTCTACCACCACTTACTTAGCCTGCTCTGCCCATCACTACTACCTCTTATACAGCCTAGCCCCTCCTCAGCCTGCATCTTACTAGCAGCACTAATCTCTCCCACCTCCTGCCTGACAAGCTCTGCCCAAACCCTCTCTCACTATCTCTCCTCGCTCCCACCATGAAGCCACCCTCCTGGCTCCTCCTTCTACTTCTCTGCTCTTTCACCAATACTTCTCACTGCCAAATATCTCTCTCCCCCAACCTCCCCGACTCCACAGTCTCAAACACCTGCCCAGGCCTCAGAATCCCCACACTAGTACACACTAGAACTCATCACAACAAAAAACACAGAGGAAGAAACCACTCCTCCTTAAAGCCTGTCCCTCCAGCCAACCTACTCAACCTCACCTCTGTCTCTCTCACCCCGGTCCCCACACTCTACTGTAACGCCAGATCAGTCCGCAACAAGACCCAAATAATAAAATACCTACTCGATGACTCCGATCCGGGTTTCGTGTGTATCACAGAATCATGGATCGGAAAAGACGATACTTTCACACAAAACAAACTCTGCCCCCCTGGCTACCACGGCCTCTTCTCACCCAGAATCAACCGGAAAGGAGGAGGCCTGGCTCTGCTTTACAAATCATTCTTCAATGTTCAGCTCCTTGAAAAGGGCAGCCATACCTCTCTAGAATTCATACTAGCTTCAGTTAAAGACGAACTCCAACCCCACCCACTAGGCATCTTGCTTCTCTACCGCCCTCCTATCCCCTGGAATAAATCCTCTGAACTTGTCCTAGAGACTATAACAAGAGTCTTCCTAAAATTCCAGAGACTACTGATCATATGAGATATTAACCTCCACCTTGACGATAACACCAGCATGGACACAACTGAATTCAAAGACTTCCTCACCTCCCTTGGCTTCACCACTCCTCCACCCACACCTACCCATGATAAAGGACATAAACTAGACATCATCAGCTTCCTCGACCTGACTGAGCACAAAACTTCTGCCGAAGAGGCCCGCTGGGACCTTGTCCCGTGGTCTGACCACCTTCTAGGCTCTTTCTGCCTCCCCATCTTCATGTCTCATCTAGGTACTCCACCCCGGCCCACAAAATCTATCACCTACCGCAAAAAAATCACGAGCGAATTGTTCTGGACCTAATTTCTTAACCAACTTCCCCCTTCTCCTAAACACACAGACCCAGAGTCCAACTGGCATAATTGGGTTACCCTTTCCGGGACTACCTACCACGCTCTGGCCCCTTTATCTACAAAATCTATCTCCCACTCCCACAAAGCCCCCTGGTACCTTCCATATCACAGGGAACTAAAACAGAATTGTCGAGCCCTGGAACGGAAATGGAAAAAATCGAAATCCCCCTCAGACAAACAATCCTGGCGAGACAACATCAAGTGCTATATCACAATACTAAAAAAAAGCAAGAAAGAATTTCTATGGAGATAAAATCACCAGATCAAAAAATCAAAATAGTACTCTGTTCTACATCTGGCGAAACTTAACCTCAAAAAACGACTCCACCTCTCCCCTCTCCCCTCCTTCCGCAAACGACTTAGCCAAATTTTTCAATGAAAAGATTTCCACCATAAGGAGCTCTTTCCCCTCAGCAGTCTCTTACAATTCTCTTCCTCCCAATGACTCAAACCCTATCCCAGCGGATAGATCCTGGACGACATTTGAACCCATATCTGAACCCCAGATCTCTAAACTCTGCCTCAGACTGAAATCCTGCAAATGCATCTTAGATCCTTTCCCATCCCACCTTTATGAAAACATTCCTGCACAGGCCATCTCCTCCCTTACGAGACTCATTAACTCTGCTCTACTATCAGGCTTGTTCTCCACAAAAATGGGCCACATTGCCTTGTCACCTATTCTGAAAAAAGCCGATCTCGACCCCTCCCTACCATCAAACTACCATCCCATAGCAAATATCCCTCTACTTACCAAACTTCTAGAAACCATAGTTGCTACCCAGCTCTCCTCCTATCTCGAGAGATTCTCCATTCTTCACCCCTACCAACATGGCTTCAGACCCTGCTTTAGCACTGAATCCCTCCTAGTTTCCCTAATTTCAAAGGTACAACAACTACACTCGCGTAACAAATTTGCTGTCCTACTACAATTCGATCTTTCCGCTGCTTTTGATGTCATCCATCACGACATACTACTTTACCAACTTTCCGAGATTGGAATCGACTCCACCGTCCTAATGTGGTTCTCAAACTTCTTACGCTCCCGTTCCTACACCGTCAACACAAATGGCACCATGTCCACTCCTTGGACTCCATCTTGCAGTGTCCCTCAAGGATCATCCCTTTCCCCTATTCTCTTTAACATCTACATGTCCTCCCTGAAACTCTTTCAACTATCCCCCCTGGAAACAATCTACACTTATGCAGATGACATCCTTGTCCTCCTTGAGACTGACCAGAACCTCACCAACCTCCACGAAAACATTACAGCTTGCATAATGAGACTCCGTGCCTGGTCCCTCTCGGTACAGATGAAACTAAACGAATCTAAAACAAAACTACTCTGGCTCGGCCCAAAATTCGAACACCTGCCCACACTTTTCACACTACCCACAGGCGATACACTACAGCTCGAGTTCTCATGCAAGATCCTTGGTATCACTATCGATTCCTCTCTCTCCCTCAATGACCACCTCAACTCCTTGGCAAAATCATGCTTTTTCAGCCTTCACATGCTGAGGAAAGCTAGATCCTACTTCAGCCAACAACACTTTGCCATCCTTGTCCAATCCATCATCCTCTCCAAACTAGATTACTGCAACGCCATCTACTTAAATCTATCAAAAAAAAGTATTCTAAGACTCCAGCTAATCCAGAATACTGCAACCAAACTGATCTTCTCAAAACGCAAGTCTGACCATGCCTCCCCACTCCTTGCCAAACTTCATTGGCTCCCAATAATCTCCAGAATCCATTTCAAATGTTCCTGCCTGGCTTTCAAGATCATTCACGGAATCCTGCCTCCTCTTATCCCACTGTCTTTCAACTCCTCCAGTCCCGACTCCTCCAGAACTGCCCAAAGGCTTAAACTAGCCTTCCCCTCTCCATGCGGCATCCACTATTCAGGCAAACTGGGAAAATCCCTTCTCTTCAAAATCACAGGTCTTTGGAACGACCTCACCACCCCGCTGCGGAACCTGAGCTCCCTTCAGTTATTCCGCAAACAACTGAAAACCTGGCTTTTCAGCAAATTGTAGCTCTATCCTTCCCCCCCCCCTTTCTCTCCCCCTTTCTACACATAAGTTCATGTAATCCTTTTTCTTCTTCTCTACCCACCATTTTAAGTTCTTGTAAACCGTGTCGAGCTCCATTCTCATGGAGATGATGCGGTATATAAACTTAAGGTTTAGATTGGATTAGATTAGATTAGATTAGGATGGTATGTTTTAATGTACATTTCATATATATGTCTGTCATCTCAAATACCTTTCTCTATCTCAGGAGGGGACAGAAAAGGAGATGTACAGCGGTTGACCAAGTTTCTGCCACGCCAAATCTGATTCTTGAAGATGGTGAGTTGTGATTTCAGGAGGGTGGGATGTATTCTTGTACAATACATGTTTAAGTCTATTATCTAAAATAACTGCTTTATTTCTTCCTTCAGAGCATACACAGGAGGGGATGTCGTGTGTGGCTTTACAGGGTCAGGTCGGGGGACCATCATCTTGTGTGTCATCGGACCTTTATGCAGATGAAGGCGAGTAATTTGCATGCTGTTTGCAAGGTGTGAGTGTCGGGTGAATATTTCTTTTTGTTTTAACCTATTTTTTTACTTTTAGAACTTTCTCAATTGACATTCCCTGTGGATCAAATTCCGCCCACCATGCAATATATTGAAGATGAGACGGTGGAACAGACAGTGTTAACACAGCAATCATGCCCTTTGTCTCCTTGACCTGCCCTGTCGGGTGTCCCCTCGAGGGTGAGGCAGTTCCAAGGGAGAAGGCGTGTGAGGGCCCATGGGGACAAGCAAGCTCGGGACGCAGTTATTCATATCCTGCAGTCTGCTGTGGCTGATCAACCGAGGTGGAACGACGATGCGCATAATGTATTGAGAAACATTGGTGAGGGTGCACATGCAATGTCTCAGAATATTGCTAGCCTTACCACTGCGATGCAGACTCACACTAATGCTATGCTTGATCTCCATAGACAGAACCATAAGCTCCATAAAACTGTTAAGGATCTCTAGAGGCAGAACCATGAAACCACCATTGAGAATAATGATCTGCGGAGACAGAACCTTGCGCTGATGAAGGAGGTCGTTAGACACAGTGAGGCTTTGCAGACCTTAATGGAGTCCCGCATTGTGACCCCCACTTGTACTCCACAAGCTTCAGTAGGTATGTTATTCAATTGATATACTTTTTTAGAATTTTACTATTTAGGTCAATGGGCCAGGCTACGATAACAATATGTGCAATGCTTTATCTCCACAGGTTCGAACCATCATGTGTATACTGTGGCTCCACCTGCAGAACACCCCATGGCTCCCCCTGCTGCACCCTGTATGGCACCTACAGTCTCTTCTAGCCCTATCATACATGGTGAGTATCCTCCTTGTTTGATGTTAAGCACCCCCTTACTCCTCCTTCAGCATATGTGTACACCATTCCGCATTGTAATTTTTCCTTTCAAGGTGTGAAAGATACTAATCTGTTCACTGATTTTTATCCACAGGTTCGAACCTATGGCTCCTCATGCATCCACCACAATGGCACAATGGTTCAAGCCCTATCTCATGTGGTAAATAACCTCCATGTGCAAGATGTTCAAACCTCTACACGCCTTCATTGTTATTTCTCCATTCCTGGTGTGCAAGATACTAATCTGCACGTCGCTTTATCTCCACAGGTTCAAATCATGTATATAGTTTGGCCCCACCTGTGGAACCCCCTATGGCTCCACATGCGTCCCCCACTATGGCATATTCGGTATGTTCTAGCCCAATCATACGCGGTAAGTAACCTCCATGTGCAAGATCTTCAACCCCCCTACCTTATGTGTATCCCATTCCTAATTGTGATTTCTCCTTTGAAGGTGTCCAAGATACCAATGCTTCTTGGCGGGCAGCACACACGTGTCATGAATGGTCATCTCCATCACACGCGGGTAAGTTTTAAGTCTAATGGGTTTCTTTTATATTTGTCCTATCTTGCATATTGAAGGTGCCACCCAAAGTGTCTGTCATTAATTCATTGTGGTCTATTGTATATACTAGGAACCACAATGTCGACACCTGTGCAACCAACTAGGCCGCCTATTTGCCCCGCTGAAGCTGTGTATCGAGGTAAGTGGCGCTCATTTGCTTCCCTTGCTTTCAGTTTCATATAGGTTTTTTTTCAATCCTTATCGCCTATTTTTTCCTCTTGCCTTCAGCGCTCTCAGCTATCTACACTGAGGACACAGTTGCACCCATTCCAGTTTCAGCGTGGGACACAGCTAATAAGGATACCACTGTTGTTCTGTGTGGACTACCCAAATAATTTTCACAAACTTCATATCTTGTGCACCTCTTCTTTTTGTGTGTTTGCACATGCCCAGGGATCCTTGAGCTTGGGCTACGATACTTTAGTGCATTGTTAAAAGTTTTTGACTTAGGAGATTTTGGGAACCTAGTTTTTAAAAAAAATTTTCCTTCATCTAGGACATGCTCCTGCCACATATGGTCAAACAACCAGGGTTGTAACTGGGCCCAGAGAAGCTGTCCATCAAGGTATGTAGCGGTCCTTGGCCTCCCTTCATTTATTTGTTTTTAAGCCTCCCTCACACATGTTCCTGTTTTTTTACTGTCCCCTTCAGCACTATCAAATTAGATAAAGGGAAGATAATCTATTGAATATATAAAATTATCAAATCATCAGAACTAACTCCATTCAAATTCGAAAATGAACACCACTATAGTATCTAAATTAAAAAATGTAAATCAAAATATTATTATGAATATTTAAAAGGACTTTGTTCACAGTATAAGAACACACAGGGAGGATTTTCATTCTGAAATTATTTGGGCGTTAAGCCAGTTCAGCCCGGCAGCGTTAGTCTGAAAATCTTCCCCCGAAGAAGACCCATGTTTGGGTTGAAATGCCTATTCAAGCTAAAGGCGTCGGGAGTTCTTTATCCGTATCAACGTTGATGATGGCAGGTTCCAAGCTAAGTGTTGCCTTCTCAACATATAACAGTTATCTTGCATATAATTTATTTAATGGATTGCAGTAAATGCATGCTTTAGGAACACATTTCCAGTTTCATTTATTTATAGTGATATAGTTATAACCATAATCATAAATTAATTAAAATAGATCAATTAACAAGTTTTTTATGCACATGCACGTTAAGCACTTTATAATCTTAAGTTATGTACTTTATAATTTTGAGTCCACATATTTATTGTATTACAATTCAAAATGAAATTATAATTTAGTTTTGCTTACACACACGTAGGTATTATTAATTTTTTATAAAAATATTTCAGATTAGTAATTTTTCAAACTAAGTATTTATTAAATTGATTAAAATAAATAAAGTACAAGTTTTTTAGTGGTAGGGGGCAGTAGACATAAATGATTACAACAGTATACAAGACAGGAACCTCATAAGAGGTTCCAAAGACCTGTATAATTTATGATATGTCCACCACAATTTTTCTCAAACATTTTAACACTCAATTAGGATTATGATTTAATTACAATCTTTTTAAATATTTATAATAATATTTTGATTTACATTTTTTAATTTAGATATTATAATGGTGTTCATTTTCAAATTTGAATGGAATTAGTTCCGATGATTTGATAATTTTATATATTCAATAGATTATCTTCCCTTTATCTAATTTGGTATACAATTGTAGGGTTGATATATGGTTAAGGCCTTTCTATATAATACCCTTCAGCACTATCGGCAATGTTCCAAGAGTAACGAGCCTTGTTTAGCAACTCTTTCAATGTAAAACACCTGGATAAACATTTATGCCTGGGGAACACTTATCACTTGAAACATTGAGGCCCTCGAAGTGCTCAAGGATCGGGCCAGTGGTGGAAGGAGGTCTCTTGGAGGAACCAGGGGGTGTTTATTCTCAGTGGACGAAAGTATGGCATGGGGAAGGAAGGTACAGGGCTGGGGCGGGGCTGCTTCCTTAGCGGGATCCTTGAGGGGGATGGGTGTGGCTAGGTGGCAGAAGGATGTTCACGTGGTGGGGCGAGGTTAGATGGACCAGCCTGAGAGGGGGGGGGGGTTGGGGAACGGAGGGACGGAGGGCCCAGCGGGGAAGGTGGAAGGGTGCGCCTGCACGGCATCAGAAAGGGGTGGTATGGAGCAGGAGCAGTAGCCGCTGCACCCTCCTCCTCTTCCTCTTCATCCTCCTCCTCCTCCTCTTCCTTCTGATCTTCCTCCTCCAAGCTTGCATCTGAACAGAAAGAATATGGGAGAAAAAAATAACATGCCAGAACATTTCTTTAAAAACAGTGCTGTGGATACTGAGACACCGCCTGAACACCCCAGAATACCCAAATATGTTAAATGAAGAAAGGATCTGCTAAAAATTGGCCAACAATCAATCAACTTTTTAAAATAGTGATGCAGGAACAGTTAACAAGGCAAAAAATTCTATTTATGCTATTCACATCACCCCAAGTCTGTAGGGCATACCTGGGGTGTTGGCCAGATTTTTCCTTATGGGGCGAACCCAGCGCGGATGATGGAGGCGCAGGTCTCTGGCTTTCTTTTTCAAATCCTCGACCTAGCATATAGCGGACACTAGGCATGACATACAAATAAAAAACACGTAAAGATAATACACCACAAACCAAACTGCGGCAAAATTTCATATTTTTGCACATGAAAACCCCGCATGCAACAACCGCAGCTAGCTGGCATATAACAAACCATGTTACATACTGATTGCGGGATCAAGGCACGCTCATTGAACTACTCCAGGCCCAGTCCATTGCCTCGACACCTCTCTTTCGCTGTTTTCAGGGAAAGAGCATCCTTGAAATAAATTTGAAACTCTCATTGAGAGAGAAGAGCTCCCTTGGTAAAATTAGGCTTCCTGCCTCTTGCTATTTGTGACTGTGTTTGCTTGTCCCTATGAATTAAACCTTAGACTCTGCAATTCCTGCTATTTGGGGTGGATTGGATCACTGCCTGATGTAATGAGTAAGTGGAGTTTTTTCGACCTATGACTGGTATATGACCACTGCGTTTGCTTGTACGTTTGTGCTAGCAGTATGGTCGTAGCCTGTATGGGCTTTAATGAGATATTTTTCTCCACTTAAATGTTTGAGTGGGCTTCTGATCTGGAATTACCCCCCTGAATATCAGAAGAGATTAATATTTTGGTGATTTATTGGATTATTTTATGCTTTTCCTTCCTATATAATTTTGGGCAGTGGTGTACCAAGGTGCCAGACATGGCCTTGGAGTCATGGCCCAACCCTAAGGCTCTGGGTAGCCCCCAGGGCCCAGCATGTTCCCAGCCTTCTCGTCTGGTCCGATGTCCCTTGTCAAGCTGATAAATCTTCCGGCTTCGGCAGTGATTCAGCTACGTCGCCTGTGGCTCCCCTTCTTGCTTTCCACGTCTGCCAATGATGCAGCTTCCTGTTTCTTCCTGGGTGGATTGCAGCAGACAGAAAGCAGGAGGGGGAATTGCGGGCAACAGAGCAGAATCGCTGCTGAGGCCGGCAGTTTTTCCAGCTTGACCAGCAAGGGTTATTACTAAAAATATTTTTTTACATGGCGATGTGTGCGTCAAAAAATGATGGGTTCCGGGTGTCCTACCCTAAGTACGCCACTGATTTTGGGTCTCCTTTATTCCCATGTCTAGAGCAATTCAGTCCTTCATAGTTCCTTCATGCTGCAGTAGAACATTCCGGCTGACTCATGGTCCTAGATGTTTGTATGAATTCACCTCCAGCCCTAATGTTCTCTGATTCTAACCATGAAGAAATCAAATAACATGATCATGAACAAATGAGATTGTATCTGAAGATGAGATACCATGTGACTTTAAAGCAAGTGGTGTTTCTCAGCCTTCAGTGCAGCTTCTTTTCATGTGGAATGAGCCAGAGAGGAAATAGGTTTTTAATTTTTTATTTCTGTTTGGGCCATATGTTTTGGAGCATCTGGTTAAAGATAATTGAAATAGACAGCTGAGAAAGAGTTCATTCAGCTTATTGCAAGATGTGTTGACACAGAAACGATGAAGAAATGCAGACATCGACTGTCCCCAGGTACAAACCGCTTGATCAATAAACAGTGATTTGTTTGATTTCACAGGCAGAAGGCAGAGACACATGAAATGTTTCCTTTTCAGCTTCAGAAATAGTGCTAGTGTCCTTATCTTACCTCTTCCCAACTGCATTTTTTTTTACAAAAGGGGCTGATCTTGGGTTCCCCTGGTGGGAGAATACAACACTCAGGTTCTCATCTAACCGTGTGCTCTGCAATATGGCCACTGCTCGCTCCCAGACTGCTCTGTGGAAGCAGCCTAGCTCTCAGGGAATTGAAGTCGATAGAGCACACATAACTTATACATCTATTACAAACACTTGTTCTTATACAAGAAACTGAGCAGATGCTCACATACTATCAGGGCAGAACACATTCACAGCTTTGGGGGTGGGTGGGAGAAGGTCATTGACCAGTTTGGGTACCTTTTTGGCACTTATTCGTTGTTCAAACAGATCTAGCTCCAGAGGTCCAAATTGTGCCCTGGACGTATTCTAAAATGTTCAATTATTGCAGAAAGATCTCTATAAGAACATAAGCAATGCCTCTGCTGGGTCAGACCTGAGGTCCATCATGCCCAGCAGTCCGGTCATGCGGCAGCCCAACAGGTCTAGGACCTGTGCAGTAATCCTCTTATCTATACCCCTCTATAACCCTTTTCCAGCAGAAAATTGTCCAATCCTTTCTTAAACCCCAGTACTGTACTCTACCCTATTACGTCCTCTGGAAGCACATGTCCAGATCATAAGCCCGTCCTAGGCCCAGCCAAACCACACCTTGAGATTTATATACACTGCAGCTGAACAGCATAGAATCTGTCTAGAAAATGAGTTTCAAAAATAAACACTTGGAAGGGGTTTGTGAGAAAAACACCTGTATCTGCCTCTTTTTTGGATGGTTTCTTTTTTGACAATGAGCTGCTTAGTCTACTTCATGTATTTTTTTAATGGTAATTGAATTATGGATGGATGTGAAAGATGTGCAAAATAGAGATTAACTATGGTCTAAATATTTCCAATTGACTCTGTTGCTGAGAAGTTTTTAATTGATGTCAATTCAGGCCCTTTTTGTACAGTGCTGCTTTGCGAATTTGCGGTCGGAGGTCCTGGTCATTCACAGTATTTTCCGACCGCGAACCGCCAACCAGGAGAGGACAGCTGGAAAGACAGAAGAGGGTAGCCGGAGTGCTGGCAAGTGAAGGAAATCACTTGCTATATGCTCCGACCGCCTCTTCCTGTACTAAAGTCGGCTTCACCAATCAGGAGCTGCTGTGAAACGCAGCTCCTGATTGGTAAGGCCCGACTTTAGTTTCTGTATGTGTCAATCAGCCTTGTGATTTGATTTTAGATTTGGGAAACTTTGCTTCCTTCATTTACTTCAGGTCCATTAAAATCAATGAGGGAAGCAATTGCTCACCCTAACGGTAGGACTTTCCATCCATTTTTATTGAATTGTTTTTAACTTGTTAGCAGGCAGGCATCTGCCACAGAGGCAATAGAATTCCAAGACTCAAGGGTGCCATGATGACCTCGCAGCAGCAAAAGAGGGTCAAAGGGTCTCAATGCCGACATGAAGACTCCAAGCCACTACGAGAGATACAAAGAGGTGCCGGTCATGGAAAAACACCAGGAGAGGGATAAAGCAGCCCCAACACTCGTGGTTGCACCCCAAAACATTGCAGACAAAAGGCGTGGGAATAGTGCTAGCACGCCAGGGAACCCTGACTGGGACGTAAGGAGCTACAGATGAACACAAACCAAAGTGCAGTTTAAAGGTAAGGTTTAATAGCACTTAACATGTCACAAACAGTAAGGTTTGAACCACTCCTGGGCCCATGTTTTAGAAGTCCTATTCATAATTTGCAGGTGTATATTAAAT
This sequence comes from Geotrypetes seraphini, assembly GCF_902459505.1. Lineage (NCBI taxonomy): Eukaryota > Metazoa > Chordata > Amphibia > Gymnophiona > Dermophiidae > Geotrypetes > Geotrypetes seraphini. The sequence continues at coordinate 23,524,775 of NC_047097.1, read as the reverse complement.
ATCCAAGTAAAACCTGATTTTAGCAAAGTGGGGTAACAAATAACAGAGACAACGACTATAAAAGTTTGGAGGGGTAAATTTGGGTGGCTTTCATTTTGAAAGTTTTGTGTATTGTAGGATCAGTAGAAAGGGACTATACAATTTTTTTCCACAACTGTGATGTTTTTCATGTTCTCCAGCCTAAAAACCCCACAAGTGCCTAAAAGGTACTTAATTACTTTTTTTATCGATAAATGTGTTAAAAGACATAATTTGTCCGTATCTGAGGCCGAAATTTTGCAGAATTATGCAGTTGATATCCCTCTATCTTGTGGTATAAATAAGCAACATATCCCACCTTTTCTCTCAATAGGTCACATATGGTCATTCCAAGTCAAGTGGTCCAGAGCTCCCCACTTGACCATCTCAGAAATTGATGAAATTTTTTCAGGGACCTCTAATGAAGATATACAGAGTCTGGGGACCCCTTTAAGCAGAGGCTTCCCCTGTGTCTTAATATCAGACTATGGACTTTTCCTCCAGGAATTTGTCCAAACCTTTCTTAAAACCAGCTACGTTATCTGTCTTTATTACAACCTCTGGCAATGCGTTCCAGAATGTAACTATTCTCTGAGTGAAAAAGTATTTCCTCCTATTGATTTTAGAAGTATTTCCCTACAATTTCATCGAGTGTCCCCCTAGTCTTGGTAATTTTTGATGGAGTGAAAAATCGATCCACTCCATTCAGGATTTTGTAGACTTCAATCCTGTCTCCCCTCAGCCTTCTCTTTTCCAAGCTGAAGAGCCCTCACCTTTTGAGTCTTTCCTTGAAACTGGACCAGATGAAATAGGATTTCCCACATGTGTAAATATTTACTACATGTACAGTGCAAAAGGATGTGGTTTGGGTGGTGATTGGAAGAAACCTCTTAACGCAGTTTAGTAAAAGTTAGCAATAGCTTAGAACAAGTTTGTGTCTGAAGTGCTTGAAGTATTTAATGTTTGCCTAATATTGAAATAATTCTAAAAACTGGTCCCAAGGATTTTGGATAAAGGATCTTGTAACTGTATAGAAAGAACAGAAGAGATTCCAAAACAGAGCCCTAATGCACGCTGACTGATAGGTGGATAGCAGTGGAGAAGGATCTATCAGAGCATGAATTAAACATGTGATGGGAAAGATAAGAAGAAAGCCAAGACAGAACCCAAATGTGACAAGGAGTAGATGATGATCAAAAGAGTCAGATGCAACAGATAAAGGATAAGGGCATAAAAATGATGTGTGGAAAGGGGAGATTGAAGTGACTTAATAGGGAACTCAAGATCAATTTGTTAATTTTATGGAAGTACTCAAGTCATAGTCTGGGCAGAAAGTAAAGAGATAGGGCCTTGTATGTGGAGGCAGAAATGGTGAGAGTTGGGGGCAAGCAGTTTGTTAAATGGGTGTTTGGCAAGTGCAATAGCAAGACTGGAAGGAGGTCAGCAAGAATTTTGAATGTATGAAGACAGCAGGGGCATGGGATTTTAATCACAGGAATATATGTAGCAGATTCAGGTCAGCAAAGGATGGCGTTTTATACACCTGATAGGATAGAGAATATCTCAAGCAGAGGAGAGTTTGGGGTTATGAAAGTGCAAGAGGCAATAGCCTGAAGATTCCTAATGTGTTGATGGTGATTTGGAAAGACTTTGTGGTTAAGTGTGAAAGCCATTAGATGATGGTCAGATAGAGTCAAACTGAGATGGAAAAGTCTGAGAGTGAAAGGTAGCCATGTGAATGAGTAGGGGTAGTAGAAGAAAGTATTTGAACGAGAAGGTTAAAGCAAAAACTCTAAGAGATAAGTCAGAGAAGTAAAAGGTTTCATTTTTATTCATCCAGGCTGCACTTTTCAGAGTGAATGGAATGGCATATGGTGGAAAGACCATCCATCAAAGGTAGGCCTATGACAGTTTCGCTTTCCCCCTATTCCCTCATAACCTCAGAGCTGAAGGAGAAGCCCTTCTGTCCTTTATCTGTTTCGTGCCATGGCTGTTTTTATCCTTCTGAACCTATCTCCCATCTACTAGCCCCCAAATATATCGAAGCTTTTTTAAAGAATGTATCACACTCCCAAACTTCAGTATATCCTTAAAGTTCTATCACACTTCCAAGCAACAAAACCTTTTCACTTCCAAATAGCAAAACCATATACTTTTCAAAGATCAATCAGAACAACAAACCATACTTTAAAGATACACGTTTTCACCACTCCCTCGCTGGTCCCTACTCCAACTGGAAACGCTTGTAGAAGAAGAAGAGGAAGTAAAATCATCTTGGCTGATGGAAGAGTTTAATACACTCCTAAACTTTCGTACACTTCCAAAGAGCAAAATATGTGGTAAATCATTGTGGTCTACTTCACTTGTCTCCGTGAACACCAAAAAGAAATATTTAAGTAATGTCAATTTATCTTCATCATCCTCTGTGTATTCTCCTTCATCTCTGAGTCTTGGAAAGACTTTTTTAGCCTTCCATCAGGCTCCATCATCACTAAAAGAGTTTCACCTGCTTGGTTGATCATATTAAGTACGAGGGCGAATCAAAAACTAAAGGCAAAATACATTTAATTGCTTTAATAGAAGTAACTGTGAGCAATTGAACATATCACTTTTCCACATAGTCCCCATGCATTTGTTGTATAATTCAACAAGTTTCTGCATTCCTGCAGAAAAGAAGCTTTTCGGCTACTCCCAAAGCACCACTTTCTTTACTTCATCATGCTTTGTCTTTTGCTCTCTGGGTCATAGTGATGCGTCCATGTCTCGTCACCAGTGACAATTCTCTCCAGAATACTCGGATCTTCTTCCTACCATCTCAGGAACTGGGTCACGACCTCCACACGTTGTTGCTTATGCTGATCGGTATGCCTGGGGAACACTTATCACTTGAAACATTGAGGCCCTCGAAGTGCTCAAGGATCGGTATGCAGCGAGAAGCTCAGGATCAGTGAAGTCTTTAGTCTAGTTCTGGAAGGTGATCCGCATCCATGCCAGGTAAAAGATGCCGAAGCGGTGCGCCCATTTTCTTGAGTTGCGGGCGGAAGGCGAGAAGTTGTTGTCGAGCTTTGACGGTGTTTTTGGACGTATGCCCCTTGTGAGTTAAAGGTGCAAGGGATCTTGCTTTCTGCATAATTTCTAGAACTTGAGGGTAACATAGGACTTTGAATATGATGGGTCTTGGGCGCCGCTCATGCGGTTGGCGCGAAGATGGCGATCGATGTGCATGCTCGATTTCAAAGTCTCTTTTGAATTGAAGGTTCAACAAGGTGGGGATGAAAGTTTCTAGGAAGGCGATCATGTTATTTCCTTCTTGACCTTCCGGGAGCCCCAAAAGACGTATGTCGTTCCTACGAGAGCGATTACTTGCATCTTCAAGCTCTCGTTCAATAGCCAGCGTGCGTTTCACGTGGCTTTGAAGCGCCTTGATGTTGATCTCCGCAGTGGCTGCTTTAACTTCCAAGTCAGCGACTTTAGTTTTGTACGTGGTTAAATCCTCATAAATCGTGGTCAGTTCGTCTTTGATTTCTGACATGGCATCTTTGGTATCGGTAAGTATATCCTGAACCATTTTATGGCTTTCCATAAATCCATCATGGAGGGAGCTTCAGGCTTATCCGATTTCTCCGATGCCGCTGATTTTGCCGGTGATTGAGGCTCGGGCTTGTGCCTTTTGTCTGTTTTGACTGTAGCCATTGTTTATGGGATGAATGAAGCTGAGTGAAAGATTCAAAGTCGGGTGAAATATAGCAGAGGATAAAGAAGAAGAGTAAGGGTTGCCGGAGCTGAGTGTTCAGGCGACCATCTTAGTCGGGCTCCACAGCGCCCCCCCCCCCCCCTCCCCCTCCCCACCTGGCATAATTTTAGTCACCTATATCCCTCTATGCCTCTCGTAAGGAGATGTGTATCTAGTTTGCTTTTAAATCCTAGAACAGTGGATTCCGCAATAAACTCCTCTAGGAGAGCATTCCTGGTGTCCTCCACTCATTACGTGAAGCAGAACTTCCTGATATTTGTCCTGGACTTGACCCCCCCCTTAGCTTCAGTCCATGTCTCTTGTCCGTGTCACATTGAACTTTGTAAATGATTTTTTTTTCCTGCTCTATTTTGTCGATTCCTTTCAGTATTTTGAAAGTCTCGATCATATCCCCTCGCAGTCTCCTTTTCTCAAGGGAGAACAATCCCAGTCTCTTAAGTCATTCCTCGTATTTCAAGTTCTCCATACCTTTTATTAGCTTTGTTGCTCGTCTCTGCACCCTCTCCAGCAGTTTTATATCCTTCTTTAGGTTGGGAGACCAATGTTGGACACAGTATTCCAAGTGTGGTCTGACCATTGCTCTATAAAGCGGCATTATAACCTTCTCCGATCTACTCGTGATTCCTTTCTTTATCATGCCTAACATTCTATTTGCTTTCTTTGCCACTGCCGCGCATTGTGCCGACGGTTTCAGGATCCTATCTATCAGTACACCCAGGTCCTTCTCTTGTTTGCTCTTACCCAGAGTTGCACCTGACATTCTATACTCGTGTTCCTTATTCTTTCTGCCTAAATGCATTACTTTGCACTTTTCCACATTAAACTTCATCTGCCATTTCTCCGCCCATTTCTCTAACTGACACAAGTCACTCTGGAGTTCCTCGCTATCCTTCTGCAATCTGATTGCCCGGCATAGCTTTGTGTCGTCTGCAAACTTGATGATCTCACTGGATGTTCCTTCTTCTAGGTCATTGATTAAAATATTAAATAAGATGGGCCCAAGTACCGAGCCCTGGGGCACACCGCTAGTCACTTTCTCCCAGTCTAAGAACTTCCCATTTATGCCCACCCTCTGCTTTCTATTCTCCAGCTATTTGCCTATCCATCTTAGTATATCTCCCTCTATTCCATAGCTTTGTAGTTTCTTGAGAAGTTTCTCATGTGGAACCTTATCGAACGCTTTCTGGAAGTCCAAGTATATTATGTCCACTGGTTCTCCACTATCAATTTGTTTGTTCACGGTCTCAAAAAATTGAAGTAAATTCGTCAAACATGATTTCCCTTTCCTGAAGCCATGTTGACTGGCTCTCATCAGGTCGTGTGTATCCAAGTGCCGGACTATGCTATCTTTAATCAGTGCTTCAACCATCTTTCCAGGGACAGACGTAAGACTCACAGGTCTGTAGTTGCCCGGTTCTCCTCTTGATCCTTTTTTGAAAATTGGCGTGACGTTCACTATCTTCCAATCGTCCGGTATCTGTCCAGTTCTAATTGACAGGTTGGCAAGTTTTTGCAATAGCTCTCCGATTTCAACCTTCAGTTCTTTTAAGACTCTCGGGTGAATTCCATCAGGTACAGGGAATTTATCACTTTTATGATTGTCAATCTGATAGTATATCTGGTCCAATTCCACTTCTACTGTGGTGAGACTGTCCTCTATTACTCCTTCGAACACTTTCACTGCTTCTGGTATTGTTGCGGTGTCCTCCTTCGTAAAGACAGATGCAAAGAAGGAATTTAGTCTGTCTGCAATTTGTTTGTCTTCCTTGATGTACCCTTTTCTTCCCTGGTCATCCAGCGGTCCCACCGCCTCTTTTGCGGGTTTTTTTCCTTTTACGTATCTAAAGAAGGGCTTGAAATTTTTGGCCTCTTGCGCTATTTTCTCCTCATAGTCTTTTTTGGCATCCCTCACCGCCTTGTGACATTTCTTCTGATCATCTTTGTGTTTGTTCCAAGCTTTGGTTGTTTTCGCGCGTTTCCATTTTTTTAAAGGAGTCCTTCTTTTCTTTTATGGCTTTCTTCACCTCTCTAGTAAGCCATGCCGATTCTCCTTTGCCTTTAGTTTTCCTTTCTATGGAAATCCGCGGAATGTAGGATGAAACTGGCTATTTGGTCCAAAATAGCGTCTGATGTCACCGCCCTCGGTGTTTGTAAATGCACTGTCCCGCAATGCAAGCACCGTTGGCAGGACATCCGTGGCGTGGTAAAGGCCAAGCCCAGCAAGATATACAGGCATGGAAAGGGTGGTGGCCCTCCATGTGCTGTACAGCTGACTGATCTGGAGCGTCGTGTTTTTCAGACGCTGCGGCCTGAACAGGTAGTGGGTGTCCCTGGTGGGGTGGACACATCAGCGCCACCCAGCGATGATGAAAATGGTGAGTTTTGTGTCCTTTTTTGTGGTTATTTCACATTTCTACGTCACATGTTTTATGCTGTTTTGTTGTTCTAACCGATTTGTGTTTTATCTTTTGAACCGCGATAAACAAAGAAGAAAAGTTAAAGAATTTCAACAGATATCACTTTGAGCTAAGTATACATTGACTGCTGCTTCATGAATTAAACATCTAATAGATGATCTTAGCTAACCGCGTACATAGAATATTTGTAGCTTAACCCAGCTGTTCACCTGATTGCACCCATTGCACCCTGCACTTTATAAATAATTGTTATCAATACACAAATGTGTTGATTTTATGAAATGATATAGAAAATAAAATTGGTTTTTAGTATGTATTACTTAAATAAACTAAATTTATATGAAGACGCATACCATAGCATTTAAATATTTCCACTCCAACAGCTAGCAAAATAAATATGAACCGCTTTCAAGAAGCGATCCCTCTTCCTGATGCTATATCCTCCCCCCTCTTCCCTTTAATTAATTTGTTTTTAATGATGTAATTAATAACTTTCCCCTCCCTCTTCACCCTCAAGCTCGTGTTCGTATCTGTAATTTGTCCATTTAATGTTCACATTTCCCCTCCCCCTATGATAATTTATTTTAACCTTTCATTTTTAGCATTGTAAACCGGCCAGGTGCACGTCGATGGTCAGTATATTAAAATTAATTAAACCCAAAAATGGTCTTAGAGATATTTGGAGCATTGAGAATAAGCATCAAATTTCAGCATCTCAATGGCCACAAATTTGGTCTTGGAAGATGAGATGTACAGTGTCTGCATCTATGAGATAAACTTGTTTTTTTTCTTCTGCATAGAGCGTTTTGGACCCCAGTTAGAATTCAAAAGTTAAATAGTTCAGTCTAATAGATGCTGGCACTGTAATCTTGAAGTAGGGACTTTGGATCATCTTTTGTTTTATTGTTAAATGCGCTTTAACGTGGAAAAATGCAAGGTCATGCATATAGGGAAAAAGAACCCGTTGTTCAACTACAAATTGGGGGAGGGGCATTGTTGGGAGACAGCAGACTTGAGAGAGGCTTGGGTGTGCTGGTGGATGCATCACTGAAGCCATCTGCACAGTGTGCAGCAGCCTCGAAAAAAGCCAACAGGATGCTGGGCATCATAAAGAGGGGCATAACAACCAGGACGCGGGAAGTCATCATGCCATTGTATCGAGCGATGGTGCGTCCACATCTGGAATACTGCGTTCAGTATTGGTCGCCGCACCTCAAGAAGGACATGGCGGTACTTGAGAGAGTCCAAAGGAGAGCAACGAAACTGGTAAAAGGGCTGGAACACTGCCCATACGCCGAGAGGTTGGATAGGCTGGGGCTCTTCTCTCTGGAAAAAAGGAGGCTCAGGGGAGATATGATAGAGACCTTCAAGATCATGAGGGGCATAGAGAGGGTGGATAGGGACAGATTCTTCAGACTGAAGGGGACAACAAGTACGAGGGGGCATTCGGAGAAACTGAAGGGAGATAGGTTCAAAACAAATGCAAGGAAGTTTTTTTTCACCCAAAGGGTCGTGGACACTTGGAATTGCGCTACCGGAGGAAGTAATGTAATGTAATGTAATTTATTTCTTATATACCGCTACATCCGTTAGGTTCTAAGCGGTTTACAGAAAATATACATTAAGATTAGAAATAAGAAAGGTACTTGGAAAATTCCCTTACTGTCCCGAAGGCTCACAATCTAACTAAAGTACCTGGAGGGTAATAGTGAAGTGAAAAGTAGAGTTAGAGGAAAAATAAAAATAAAATAAACATTTTAAAAAGACAGCATTGATCTAAATACTTTGGAAGGTTGAAGAGAGGAGAGAAAGGAATAGAAGCAGAATGGGTCAGCGTCAGTGATGAAGTGGAGCAAGTAAGTTTAGGAGGAGCGATTGACGTATCCAGAAAGGGCTTCTTCTGGCCGACAGTCCCAGGATGCCTATGTCTCCTCCCCTGCGATGTTCTCCCATCCATGCATTCCCTCCCAGACACACGTGCCCCAAGGAGGCTGCCCCAGATGAGGTCCACGGTGAATGCAGGATTCTCTCCTCTGCGGGAAAGCCGCCCGGAACCGACAGTCGATCTTCTTAGCGGATTGCAGGGGGGGAAGAGTTCACACTCTTGGTAGGATCGGGTCTGAGTGCTCTCGGTGGTTGTGGCTGGTCTCATTGCTGCTTAGATGTAAAAGCAGTTGATCTCCACTGCTGCTGATATTTAAAAGCAGGCAGATTGATCTCTCCAATGGACTGTAGGGGGAGGAGTTCACGCTCCTGGCAGGATCGGGTCTGTGGGCTCTTGGTGGTTGCGGATGTACCCGCTGCTGCTTAGGTGTAAAAGCAGTTGTTTTCCCAATGCTGCTGATATTTAAAAGCAGGCAGATTGATCTCTCCAACAAATTGTATGGTGAAGAGCACACACGTCTGGCTGGATTGGGACAAAGGCTGACAAAGTGATCAGGCAGAGTACGGTACAGGGATTCAAACAGGGATTGGACGGATTCCTGAGGGATAAAGGGATCGTGGGATACTGAGGGAGGAGCTGGGATGTAACACAAGTATAGAAAGCTAACCAGGTAATAAGTATAGAAACCCAACAGGTCGTGCATGTGCAAGACCGGAGGGTTAGGACTTCGATGGGAAGATAGGACTTCAATGAGAAACCAAGGTGGCAAGGGAGCCCCTTCTGGTGATTCAGACAGGTCGTGACCTGTTTGGGCCGCCGCGGAAGCGGACTGCCGGGCAGGATGGACCTATGGTCTGACCCGGCGGAGGCACTGCTTATGTTCTTATGTCCCTTTATCTTAGCCTTTGGAACTCAATTTGGGATCAAGTAAGTTGTTTATTGGAAAAGCATATGGCATTATCTTATGATACAATACTATTTGGTATGTCAATGAGGAAAAAGAGCAAAATATCAATAATAATAATAATAATAACTTTATTCTTGTATACCGCAATACCATAGAAGTTCAATGCGGTTAACAATAGAAGAGACTGTACATTTACAGCGATGATACATATTACAGTGTTGTTACATTTACAGAGATGTTACATAAATAACAGTAATAAAAAGGCATATACTAAAGAAGAGACTGTACGTATACAGCGATGTTACATGTTATAGCGGTGGTACATTTACAGTGATGTTAAATGTGAGGCAATGAAAAGGCAGGGCAATTAGATAAAACAGAGATTGAGAAAGAGAGGCCATAGTGGCTTGGGAGGGGGGCGTAGTCAGAGGGAATGGAGGCATGTCGAGGTCAGGAGGGTGCAGGGAAGGAGGGAAGGCAGCGTTAGCGGAATTTGTCGAAGAGGTAGGTTTTTAGTGACTTCCTGAACAGGTGGTAGGGCGGGGAGCTGGAGATGAGGGCGGTAAGGCAATTGTTCCATTTGCCCGCTTGGAATGCTAGGGTTCTATCAATGAATCTCTTGTAGAGGCAGCCTTTTAGGGAGGGAAAGGTGAATAGGTGGGCGTTTCGTGTGCGAGAGGGGCCTGCTATTTCAAGGTGCTCAGACAAGTAGATTGGGGAAGATCCTGTAAGAGTTTTGAAACAGAGGCAGGCGAACTTAAAGATGATCCTTGCCTCTACTGGAAGCCAATGGAGTTTGGTGTAGTAGGGGCTAACATGGTCGTATTTTTTGAGATCATAGATGAGGCGGACGGCCGCATTTTGGACTGTTCTAAGACGTTTGATGGTATTTTTATAGGATCCCAGGTAAATAATGTTGCAGTAGTCTAATATGCTTAATACCAGAGATTGAACGAGTAGACGGAAGGTTTGGTGGTCGAAGTAGCGTTTGATGGTGCGCAGTTTCCAGAGGGTACAGAAACATTTTTTCACCTGGGCACTGGTATGGTCATCGAAGGTTAGGGTGCGGTCCAGGATGACTCCAAGGATTTTTATGGTGGGTAAGATAGGGTAATCTAGCCCATTCAATCTGAGGGAAGTGTTTGTTAATTTGTGGTTAGGACTCGCTAGGAAGATTTTGGTTTTTTCAGAGTTCAATTTTAATTTGAGTTTTGAGGTCCACAGTTCTAACTTGGTGAGGATAGATGCGATGAGTTTTTCCGTTTCTAGAGTGAGTGAGGTAATGGGGACAATGATGGTGATGTCATCTGCATATATGAACGATTTTAGGTTAGAGTTTGCTAGGCTTCGTGCCAGAGGGGTCAAGTAAATATTGAATAGGGAGGGGGATAGGGGAGAGCCTTGTGGGACTCCACAAGGGTTACGCCAGTGGTGGGAGAAGGCTCCATTACTGTGGACCTGGTAGGTACGGTTTGTTAGGAAGCCTGTGAACCAATCTATTACCTGTCCGGAGATGCCGATGGAGTCAAGGCAGTTGAGCATAATGTCGTGGTCGACCAGGTCGAAGGCACTACTCAGGTCGAATTGAAGTATCAGGGCGCTTTTACCCAGTGAGAACAGGTGGAGGAGGTAATTTGTCAGGGCAGCTAGGACGGTTTCGGTGCTATGATTTGGGCAGAAACCGGACTGGGAGTCATGGAGAATATTGAACTTGTCGAGGTAATTCGTAAGGTTGTTGTTGACAAGACCTTCCATGAGTTTTTGGAAGAGTGGTATGTTGGCGATGGGTCTGTAGTTGGTGATGGAAGAGATTGGCTCCTTGGGTTGTTTAGGGATTGGGGAAATGAGGATGTGGCCAAGTTCGGACGGGAAGTGTCCAGTGGACAGGCATAGAGATACCCAATTGAAGAGTTCTGCTTTGAATGATGGGGGGGGGGGGCGCATTTCATGATGGTGGGAGGACAAGTGTCTAATAGGCAGTTGGAATTGGCGTATTTAGAATAAAGTTCGAGGAATAGATTCCAGTCAGGATTTACAAAGGAGGTCCAGGACATGTCGGCTATTGAACCTTCTGTATCTGCTGCGCGTAGGTTGAGTGGGGGATCGGGGCTGTGAGCTGAAAGAGACAGTTTTAGAGTGTGGATTTTGTTTGCGAAGTGGTCGGCTAGAGTGATTGCGGAGGGAGGGAGGTCGGAGGTGGAGCGTTTGTGAGAGTCTATGTCGAATAGGGAGTTAACTAGTCTAAAAAGTGCTTTGCTGTTTAGAGAAGGGGAGTTTATTAGTTGGGAGTAGTGTTTACTGCGCTTATCGATGATCTGTTTTTTGTATTCTTTGACTTTCAGTCGCCAGGTAAGTCTGTCTAAATCAGTCCCTGATTTACGCCAGATTCTTTCATGTTTCCGGACTTCTCGTTTTATGGTCAGGAGGTTCGCGTCAAACCAGCTGTTTGAGGGGCGAAGAGTTTTCGAGTGAAGTTTAAGAGGGGCAGTGGTGTTAAGAACCTGGTCGCTAAATTTTTCCCAATTTAGGTGGAAGTTGGGGTCTACGTCGGAGTCGGAGATGAGAGTGTAGTGTGACCAGAAGTCTGCTGGATTAAGATGTTCTCTTGTCCAGATGAATTGCTTTGTATGGATGGGGTTAGGCTTTTTCTCAGGTTGTTTTTTGTGCCAGGCAAGTTCAAAATTGCACAGGAGGTGGTCAGACCAGGGGGTATTTGAACAGGTTTGGTCTAAGAGATTTATATTGGGGGTGGTGTTGGTATTGGAGAGAAAGGTGATGAGGTCGAGGTGGTGGCCTTTGTTATGGGTTGTGGTTTGGGGGGGATTGGAGAAGCCTAGTGTCGTGAGGAAGGAGAGAAGGTCTGCGACATTTGAGTTCTCTTTCTGTTCTAGGTGTAGGTTGATGTCTCCTGCTAAGAGATTGTAGGTACCTGCTGAGGAGTTCGCAAGAAGGTGCTCGTAGAAATCATCTTTTGCTTGATTCCATTTATTAGGGGGTATATAGAATAGCGTGACGATTAGGTTATCTATACAGTCTGTTTTGGAAATTTTGCAGGTGAGGATTTCTAGGTCCTATCAATAAACTTTTATTGATAATGACAGGAGTCGCCATTCAGCACATCACAAGTAATTGGAAAAATTACAGTAGACTCAATTATAATTTCTGGTGGAACTCATTATATCACATATATAAAATGGAAAGAACAATAGCTATACAACAAGGGAACTATAAGAAATTTAATAAAATTTGGGAGCCATTAACTTCTTATTGTAATGAGTAAACACCATTTTCTATTGAAATTTACACCGTCTAATGTTTGGGAGGGGGGGGGGGGGAGAGATATTTTTTTAATATTCATATTGGGAAAATAATAGAGGAATGATGGGAGGGGAGGGTGGTAATTTTATGTATTGTAAGATAAATTAGAAAGATGTTTTAATTGTATTGTTTCACTGTTTGTACACTTGATGTAAGATTGAAAATGAATAAAGAATTAAAAAAAAAAAAAAATTAATTAAACTTGAAATTTGATGAATTAACATTCTGAGTATATTTTATCTTATAGCGCAAACACATTCTCTTGTGTCTATTGGCCAGACAGGGGCTGAATGCGCTCTAGATCCTTCAGCGTTTCCCGGGGGAAGAGGACAGAAATGAAAATTGTGTACTGTTGAGCCTGTTGCCCCTTCGATGTCTAGGAATGCAGAGGAAGGTGAGCTGGGATCTTCCTGAGGATTCTATCAGCTGGTTTCAACACAGCAGCAAAGAGGGGCCACTCTAACGCTGTCCTCTAGTGCCAAGACACTTGTGAAAAAGCACACCAGGCTCTGAGGGAACTGTGTTTTCTTTCATCTCTCCTAACTGCTGCTCTTCCTGAGGATTCTATCAGCTGGTTTCAACACAGCAGCAAAGAGGGGCCACTCTAATGCTGTCCTCTAATGCCAAGACACTTGAGAAGGAGCACGCCAGGCTCTGAGGGAATTGTGTTTTCTTTCCTCCGGGTGAGACTGCAGTTCGGCAGTGCTCAGAGTCCTGACATCCAGCTCTCCCACGGAGCTTTTTTTTCCCCCAAAATCTCTGCACAGACCTTTTTTTTCTGTTACAATCTGCATCTGATATATTTCTGCACCTATTGCCTGCTAAAACAATCACTGATTACTTCATGTACAACCTGCTACTACTTGTTACCTGTATAGCTGCATTTACAACCTGCTACTACTTGTTACCTGTATAGCTGCATTTACAACCTGCTACTACTTGTTACCTATATAGCTGCATTTACAACCTGCTACTACTTGTTACCTGTATAGCTGCATTTACAACCTGCTACTACTTGTTACCTGTATAGCTGCATTTACAACCTGCTACTACTTATTTTTAACCTACCACCGCATGTTACTTGTTACCACAACCTGTCACCACTTGTTATAAGTATAACCGCATGTAAAACCAGCTACTGCATATCTTAGCCTGACATTGCATATATAGCCTGTACTACTCCTCTACTGTTATCGCATGTTCATTGCATGTCTAGCTCTACCACCACTTACTTAGCCTGCTCTGCCCATCACTACTACCTCTTATACAGCCTAGCCCCTCCTCAGCCTGCATCTTACTAGCAGCACTAATCTCTCCCACCTCCTGCCTGACAAGCTCTGCCCAAACCCTCTCTCACTATCTCTCCTCGCTCCCACCATGAAGCCACCCTCCTGGCTCCTCCTTCTACTTTTCTGCTCTTTCACCAATACTTCTCACTGCCAAATATCTCTCTCCCCCAACCTCCCCGACTCCACAGTCTCAAACACCTGCCCAGGCCTCAGAAACCCCACACTAGTACACACTAGAACTCATCACAACAAAAAACACAGAGGAAGAAACCACTCCTCCTTAAAGCCTGTCCCTCCAGTCAACCTACCCAACCTCACCTCTGTCTCTCTCACCCCGGTCCCCACACTCTACTGTAACGCCAGATCAGTCCGCAACAAGACCCAAATAATAAAAGACCTACTCGATGACTCCGATCCGGGTTTCGTGTGCATCACAGAATCATGGATCGGAAAAGACGATACTTTCACACAAAACAAACTCTGCCCTCCTGGCTACCACGGCCTCTTCTCACCCAGAATCAACCGGAAAGGAGGAGGCCTGGCTCTGCTTTACAAATCATTCTTCAATGTTCAGCTCCTTGAAAAGGGCAGCCATACCTCTCTAGAATTCATACTAGCTTCAGTTAAAGACGAACTCCAACCCCACCCACTAGGCATCTTGCTTCTCTACCGCCCTCCTATCCCCTGGAATAAATCCTCTGAACTTGTCCTAGAGACTATAACAAGAGTCTTCCTAAAATTCCAGAGACTACTGATCATAGGAGATATTAACCTCCACCTTGACGATAACACCAGCATGGACACAACTGAATTCAAAGACTTCCTCACCTCCCTTGGCTTCACCACTCCTCCACCCACACCTACCCATGATAAAGGACATAAACTAGACATCATCAGCTTCCTCGACCTGACTGAGCACAAAACTTCTGCCGAAGAGGCCCGCTGGGACCTTGTCCCGTGGTCTGACCACCTTCTAGGCTCTTTCTGCCTCCCCATCTTCATGTCTCATCTAGGTACTCCACCCCGGCCCACAAAATCTATCACCTACCGCAAAAAAATCATGAGCGAATTGTTCTGGACCCAATTTCTTAACCAACTTCCCCCTTCTCCTAAACACACAGACCCAGAGTCCAACTGGCATAATTGGGTTACCCTTTCCGGGACTACCTACCACGCTCTGGCCCCTTTATCTACAAAATCTATCTCCCACTCCCACAAAGCCCCCTGGTACCTTCCATATCACAGGGAACTAAAACAGAATTGTCGAGCCCTGTAACGGAAATGGAAAAAATCGAAATCCCCCTCAGACAAACAATCCTGGCGAGACAACATCAAGTGCTATAACACAATACTAAAAAAAAGCAAGAAAGAATTTCTATGGAGATAAAATCACCAGATCAAAAAATCAAAATAGTACTCTGTTCTACATCTGGCGAAACTTAACCTCAAAAAACGACTCCACCTCTCCCCTCTCCCTCCTTCCGCAAACGACTTAGCCAAATTTTTCAATGAAAAGATTTCACCATAAGGAGCTCTTTCTCCCTCAGCAGTCTCTTACAATTCTCTTCCTCCCAATGACTCAAACCCTATCCCAGCAGATAGATCCTGGACGACATTTGAACCCATATCTGAACCCCAGATCTCTAAACTCTGCCTCAGACTGAAATCCTGCAAATGCATCTTAGATCCTTTCCCATCCCACCTTTATTAAAACATTCCTGCACAGGCCATCTCCTCCCTTACGAGACTCATTAACTCTGCTCTACTATCAGGCTTGTTCTCCACAAAAATGGGCCACATTGCCTTGTCACCTATTCTGAAAAAAGCCGATCTCGACCCCTCCCTACCATCAAACTACCATCCCATAGCAAATATCCCTCTACTTACCAAACTTCTAGAAACCATAGTTGCTACCCAGCTCTCCTCCTATCTCGAGAGATTCTCCATTCTTCACCCCTACCAACATTTCTTCAGACCCTGCTTTAGCACTGAATCCCTCCTAGTTTCCCTAATTTCAAAGGTACAACAACTACACTCACGTAACAAATTCGCTGTCCTACTACAATTCGATCTTTCCGCTGCTTTTGATGTCGTCCATCACGACATACTACTTTACCAACTTTCCGAGATTGGAATCGACTCCACTGTCCTAATGTGGTTCTCAAACTTCTTACGCTCCCGTTCCTACACCGTCAACACAAATGGCACCATGTCCACTCCTTGGACTCCATCTTGCGGTGTCCCTCAAGGATCACCCCTTTCCCCTATTCTCTTTAACATCTACATGTCCTCCCAGAAACTCTTTCAACTATCCCCCCTGGAAACAATCTACACTTATGCAGATGATATCCTTGTCCTCCTTGAGACTGACCAGAACCTCACCAACCTCCACGAAAACATTACAGCTTGCATAATGAGACTCCGTGCCTGGTCCCTCTCGGTACAGATGAAACTAAACGAATCTAAAACAAAACTACTCTGGCTCGGCCCAAAATTCGAACACCTGCCCACACTTTTCACACTACCCACAGGCGATACACTACAGCTCGAGTTCTCATGCAAGGTCCTTGGTATCACTATCGATTCCTCTCTCTCCCTCAATGACCACCTCAACTCCTTGGCAAAATCATGCTTTTTCAGCCTTCACATGCTGAGGAAAGCTAGATCCTACTTCAGCCAACAACACTTTGCCATCCTTGTCCAATCCATCATCCTCTCCAAACTAGATTACTGCAACGCCATCTACTTAAATCTATCAAAAAAAAGTATTCTAAGACTCCAGCTAATCCAGAATACTGCAACCAAACTGATCTTCTCAAAACGCAAGTCTGACCATGCCTCCCCACTCCTTGCCAAACTTCATTGGCTCCCAATAATCTCCAGAATCCATTTCAAATGTTCCTGCCTGGCTTTCAAGATCATTCACGGAATCCTGCCTCCTCTTATCCCATTGTCTTTCAACTCCTCCAGTCCCGACTCCTCCAGAACTGCCCAAAGGCTTAAACTAGCCTTCCCCTCTCCACGCGGCATCCACTATTCAGGCAAACTGGGAAAATCCCTTCTCTTCAAAATCACAGGTCTTTGGAACGACCTCACCACCCCGCTGCGGAACCTGAGCTCCCTTCAGTTATTCCGCAAACAACTGAAAACCTGGCTTTTCAGCAAATTGTAGCTCTATCCTTCCCCCCCTTTCTCTCCCCCTTTCTACACATAAGTTCATGTAATCCTTTTTCTTCTTCTCTACCCACTATTTTAAGTTCTTGTAAACCGTGTCGAGCTCCATTCTCATGGAGATGATGCGGTATATAAACTTAAGGTTTAGATTAGATTAGATTAGGATGGTATGTTTTAATGTACATTTCATATATATGTCTGTCATCTCAAATACCTTTCTCTATCTCAGGAGGGGACAGAAAAGGAGATGTACAGCGGTTGACCAAGTTTCTGCCATGCCAAATCTGATTCTTGAAGATGGTGAGTTGTGATTTCAGGAGGGTGGGATGTATTCTTGTACAATACATGTTTAAGTCTATTATCTAAAATAACTGCTTTATTTCTTCCTTCAGAGCATACACAGGAGGGGATGTCGTGTGTGGCTTTACAGGGTCAGGTCGGGGGACCATCATCTTGTGTGTCATCGGACCTTTATGCAGATGAAGGCGAGTAATTTGCATGCTGTTTGCAAGGTGTGAGTGTCGGGTGAATATTTCTTTTTGTTTTAACCTATTTTTTTACTTTTAGAACTTTCTCAATTGACATTCCCTGTGGATCAAATTCTGCCCACCATGCAATATATTGAAGATGAGACGGTGGAACAGACAGTGTTAACACAGCAATCATGCCCTTTGTCTCCTTGACCTGCCCTGTCGGGTGTCCCCTCGAGGGTGAGGCAGTTCCTAGGGAGAAGGCGTGTGAGGGCCCATGGGGACAAGCAAGCTCGGGACGCAGTTATTCATATCCTGCAGTCTGCTGTGGCTGATCAACCGAGGTGGAACGACGATGCGCATAATGTATTGAGAAACATTGGTGAGGGTGCACATGCAATGTCTCAGAATATTGCTAGCCTTACCACTGCGATGCAGACTCACACTAATGCTATGCTTGATCTCCATAGGCAGAACCATAAGCTCCATAAAACTGTTAAGGATCTCTAGAGGCAGAACCATGAAACCACCATTGAGAATAATGATCTGCGGAGACAGAACCTTGCGCTGATGAAGGAGATCGTTAGACACAGTGAGGCTTTGCAGACCTTAATGGAGTCCCGCATTGTGACCCCCACTTGTACTCCACAAGCTTCAGTAGGTATGTTATTCAATTGATATACTTTTTTAGAATTTTACTATTTAGGTCAATGGGCCAGGCTACGATAACAAAATATGCAATGCTTTATCTCCACAGGTTCGAACCATCATGTGTATACTGTGGCTCCACCTGCAGAACACCCCATGGCTCCCCCTGCTGCACCCTGTATGGCACCTACAGTCTCTTCTAGCCCTATCATACATGGTGAGTATCCTCCTTGTTTGATGTTAAGCACCCCCTTACTCCTCCTTCAGCATATGTGTACACCATTCCGCATTGTAATTTTTCCTTTCAAGGTGTGAAAGATACTAATCTGTTCACTGATTTTTATCCACAGGTTCGAACCTATGGCTCCTCATGCATCCACCACAATGGCACAATGGTTCAAGCCCTATCTCATGTGGTAAATAACCTCCATGTGCAAGATGTTCAAACCTCTACACTCCTTCATTGTTATTTCTCCATTCCTGGTGTGCGAGATACTAATCTGCACGTCGCTTTATCTCCACAGGTTCAAATCATGTATATAGTTTGGCCCCACCTGTGGAACCCCCTATGGCTCCACATGCGTCCCCCACTATGGCATATCTGGTATGTTCTAGCCCAATCATACGCGGTAAGTAACCTCCATGTGCAAGATCTTCAACCCCCCTACCTTATGTGTATCCCATTCCTAATTGTGATTTCTCCTTTGAAGGTGTCCAAGATACCAATGCTTCTTGGCGGGCAGCACACACGTGTCATGAATGGTCATCTCCATCACACGCGGGTAAGTTTTAAGTCTAATGGGTTTCTTTTATATTTGTCCTATCTTGCATATTGAAGGTGCCACCCAATGTGTCTGTCACTAATTCATTGTGGTCTATTGTATATACTAGGAACCACAATGTCGACACCTGTGCAACCAACTAGGCCGCCTAGTTGCCCCGCTGAAGCTGTGTATCGAGGTAAGTGGCGCTCATTTGCTTCTCTTGCTTTCAGTTTCATATAGGTTTTTTTTTCAATCCTTATCGCCTATTTTTTCCTCTTGCCTTCAGCGCTCTCAGCTATCTACACTGAGGACACAGAGTTGCACCCATTCCAGTTTCAGCGTGGGACACAGCTAATAAGGATACCACTGTTGTTCTGTGTGGACTACCCAAATAATTTTCACAAACTTCATATCTTGTGCACCTCTTCTTTTTGTGTGTTTGCACATGCCCAGGGATCCTTGAGCTTGGGCTACGATACTTTAGTGCATTGTTAAAAGTTTTTGACTTAGGAGATTTTGGGAACCTAGTTTTTTAAAAAAATTTTCCTTCATCTAGGACATGCTCCTGACACATATGGTCAAACAACCAGGGTTGTAACTGGGCCCAGAGAAGCTGTCCATCAAGGTATGTAACGGTCCTTGGCCTCTCTTCATTTATTTGTTTCTTTGTTGTTTTTAAGTCTCCCTCACACATGTTCCTGTTTTTTTACTGTCCCCTTCAGCACTATCAAATTAGATAAAGGGAAGATAATCTATTGAATATATAAAATTATCAAATCATCAGAACTAACTCCATTCAAATTCGAAAATGAACACCACTATAGTATCTAAATTAAAAAATGTAAATCAAAATATTATTATGAATATTTAAAAGGACTTTGTTCACAGTATAAGAACACACAGGGAGGATTTTCATTCTGAAATTATTTGGGCGTTAAGCCAGTTCAGCCCGGCAGCGTTAGTCTGAAAATCTTCCCCCGAAGAAGACCCATGTTTGGGTTGAAATGCCTATTCAAGCTAAAGGCGTCGGGAGTTCTTTATCCGTATCAACGTTGATGATGGCAGGTTCCAAGCTAAGTGTTGCCTTCTCAACATATAACAGTTATCTTGCATATAATTTATTTAATGGATTGCAGTAAATGCATGCTTTAGGAACACATTTCCAGTTTCATTTATTTATAGTGATATAGTTATAACCATAATCATAAATTAATTAAAATAGATCAATTAACAAGTTTTTTATGCACATGCACGTTAAGCACTTTATAATCTTAAGTTATGTACTTTATAATTTTGAGTCCACATATTTATTGTATTACAATTCAAAATGAAATTATAATTTAGTTTTGCTTACACACACGTAGGTATTATTAATTTTTTATAAAAATATTTCAGATTAGTAATTTTTCAAACTAAGTATTTATTAAATTGATTAAAATAAATAAAGTACAAGTTTTTTTAGTGGTAGGGGGCAGTGGACATAAATGATTACAACAGTATACAAGACAGGAACCTCATAAGAGGTTCCAAAGACCTGTATAATTTATGATATGTCCACCACAATTTTTCTCAAACATTTTAACACTCAATTAGGATTATGATTTAATTACAATCTTTTTAAATATTTATAATAATATTTTGATTTACATTTTTTAATTTAGATATTATAATGGTGTTCATTTTCAAATTTGAATGGAATTAGTTCCGATGATTTGATAATTTTATATATTCAATAGATTATCTTCCCTTTATCTAATTTGGTATACAATTGTAGGGTTGATATATGGTTAAGGCCTTTCTATATAATACCCTTCAGCACTATCGGCAATGTTCCAAGAGTAACGAGCCTTGTTTAGCAACTCTTTCAATGTAAAACACCTGGATAAACATTTATGCCTGGGGAACACTTATCACTTGAAACATTGAGGCCCTCAAAGTGCTCAAGCATCGGGCCAGTGGTGGAAGGAGGTCTCTTGGAGGAACCAGGGGGTGTTTATTCTCAGTGGACGAAAGTATGGCATGGGGAAGGAAGGTACAGGGCTGGAGCGGGGCTGCTTCCTTAGCGGGATCCTTGAGGGGGATGGGTGTGGCTAGGTGGCAGAAGGATGTTCACGTGGTGGGGCGAGGTTAGATGGACCAGCCTGAGAGGGGGGGGGGTTGGGGAACGGAGGGACAGAGGGCCCAGCGGGGAAGGTGGAAGGGTGCGCCTGCACGGCATCAGAAAGGGGTGGTATGGAGCAAGAGCAGTAACCGCTGCACCCTCCTCCTCTTCCTCTTCATCCTCCTCCTCCTCCTCTTCCTCCTCCAAGCTTGCATCTGAACAGAAAGAATATGGGAGAAAAAAATAACATGCCAGAACATTTCTTTAAAAACAGTGCTGTGGATACTGAGACACCGCCTGAACACCCCAGAATACCCAAATATGTTAAATGAAGAAAGTATCTGCTAAAAATTGGCCAACAATCAATCAACTTTTTAAAATAGTGATGCAGGAACAGTTAACAAGGCAAAAAATTCTATTTATGCTATTCACATCACCCCAAGTCTGTAGGGCATACCTGGGGTGTTGGCCAGATTTTTCCTTATGGGGCGAACCCAGCGCGGATGATGGAGGCGCAGGTCTCTGGCTTTCTTTTTCAAATCCTCGACCTAGCATATAGCGGACACTAGGCATGACATACAAATAAAAAACACGTAAAGATAATACACCACAAACCAAACTGCGGCAAAATTTCATATTTTTGCACATAAAAACCCCGCATGCAACAACCGCAGCTAGCTGGCATATAACAAACCATGTTACATACTGATTGCGGGGTCAAGGCACGCTCATTGAACTACTCCAGGCCCAGTCCATTGCCTCGACACCTCTCTTTCGCTGTTTTCAGGGAAAGAGCATCCTTGAAATAAATTTGAAACTCTCATTGAGAGAGAAGAGCTCCCTTGGTAAAGTTAGGCTTCCTGCCTCTTGCTATTTGTGACTGTGTTTGCTTGTCCCTATGAATTAAACCTTAGACTCTGCAATTCCTGCTATTTGGGGTGGATTGGATCACTGCCTGATGTAATGAGTACCGGTAAGTGGAGTTTTTTCGACCTATGACTGGTATATGACCACTGCGTTTGCTTGTACGTTTGTGCTAGCAGTATGGTCGTAGCCTGTATGGGCTTTAATGAGATATTTTTCTCCACTTAAATGTTTGAGTGGGCTTCTGATCTGGAATTACCCCCCTGAATATCAGAAGAGATTAATATTTTGGTGATTTATTGGATTATTTTATGCTTTTCCTTCCTATATAATTTTGGGCAGTGGTGTACCAAGGTGCCAGACATGGCCTTGGAGTCATGGCCCAACCCCAAGGCTCTGGGTAGCCCCCATGGCCCAGCATGTTCCCAGCCTTCTCGTCTGGTCCGATGTCCCTTGTCAAGCTGATAAATCTTCCGGCTTCGGCAGTGATTCAGCTACGTCGCCTGTGGCTCCCCTTCTTGCTTTCCACGTCTGCCAATGATGCAGCTTCCTGTTTCTTCCTGGGTGGATTGCAGCAGACAGAAAGCAGGAGGGGGAATTGCGGGCAACAGAGCAGAATCGCTGCTGAGGCCGGCAGTTTTTCCAGCTTGATGGAAGGTAACACATCGGACCAGCAAGGGTTATTACTAAAAATATTTTTTTACATGGCGATGTGTGCGTCAAAAAATGATGGGTTCCGGGTGTCCTACCCTAAGTACGCCACTGATTTTGGGCCTCCTTTATTCCCATGTCTAGAGCAATACAGTCCTTCATAGTTCCTTCATGCTGCAGTAGAACATTCCGGCTGACTCATGGTCCTAGATGTTTGTATGAATTCACCTCCAGCCCTAATGTTCTCTTGATTCTAACCATGAAGAAATCAAATAACATGATCATGAACAAATGAGATTGTATCTGAAGATGAGATACCATGTGACTTTAAAGCAAGTGGTGCTTCTCAGCCTTCAGTGCAGCTTCTTTTCATGTGGAATGAGCCAGAGAGGAAATAGGTTTTAAATTTTTTATTTCTGTTTGGGCCATATGTTTTGGAGCATCTGGTTAAAGATAATTGAAATAGACAGCTGAGAAAGAGTTCATTCAGCTTATTGCAAGATGTGTTGACACAGAAACGATGAAGAAATGCAGACATCGACTGTCCCCAGGTACAAACCGCTTGATCAATAAACAGTGATTTGTTTCATTTCACAGGCAGAAGGCAGAGACACATGAAATGTTTCCTTTTCAGCTTCAGAAATAGTGCTAGTGTCCTTATCTTACCTCTTCCCAACTGCATTTTTTTTACAAAAGGGGCTGATCTTGGGATCCCCTGGTGGGAGAATACAACACTCAGGTTCTCATCTAACCGTGTGCTCTGCAATATGGCCACTGCTCGCTCCCAGACTGCTCTGTGGAAGCAGCCTAGCTCTCAGGGAATTGAAGTCGATAGAGCACACATAACTTATACATCTATTACAAACACTTGTTCTTATACAAGAAACTGAGCAGATGCTCACATAATATCAGGGCAGAACACATTCACAGCTTTGGGGGTGGGTGGGAGAAGGTCATTGACCAGATTGGGTACCTTTTTGGCACTTATTCGTTGTTCAAACAGATCTAGCTCCAGAGGTCCAAATTGTGCCCTGGACGTATTCTAAAATGTTCAATTATTGCAGAAAGATCTCCATAAGAACATAAGCAATGCCTCTGCTGGGTCAGACCTGAGGTCCATCATGCCCAGCAGTCCGGTCATGCGGCAGCCCAACAGGTCTAGGACCTGTGCAGTAATCCTCTTATCTATACCCCTCTATAACCCTTTTCCAGCAGAAAATTGTCCAATCCTTTCTTAAACCCCAGTACTGTACTCTACCCTATTACGTCCCTCTGGAAGCACATGTCCAGATCATAAGCCCGTCCTAGGCCCAGCCAAACCACACCTTGAGATTTATATACACTGCAGCTGAACAGCATAGAATCTGTCTAGAAAATGAGTTTCAAAAATAAACACTTGGAAGGGGTTGGTGAGAAAAACACCTGTATCTGCCTCTTTTTTGGATGGTTTCTTTTTTGACAATGAGCTGCTTAGTCTACTTCATGTATTTTTTTAATGGTAATTGAATTATGGATGGATGAGAAAGATGTGCAAAATAGAGATTAACTATGGTCTAAATATTTCCAATTGACTCTATTGCTGAGAAGTTTTTAATTGATGTCAATTCAGGCCCTTTTTGTACAGTGCTGCTTTGCGAATTTGCGGTCGGAGGTCCTGGTCATTCACAGTATTTTCCGACCGCGAACCGCCAACCAGGAGAGGACAGCTGGAAAGACAGAAGAGGGTAGCCGGAGTGCTGGCGAGTGAAGGAAATCACTTGCTGTATGCTCCGACCGCTTCTTCCTGTACTAAAGTCGGCTTCACCAATCAGGAGCTGCTGTGAAACGCAGCGCCTGATTGGTAAGGCCCGACTTTAGTTTCTGTATGTGTCAATCAGCCTTGTGATTTGATTTTAGATTTGGGAAACTTTGCTTCCTTCATTTACTTCAGGTCCATTAAAATCAATGAGGGAAGCAATTGCTCACCCTAACGGTAGGACTTTCCGTCCATTTTTATTGAATTGTTTTTAACTTGTTAGCAGGCAGGCATCTGCCACAGAGGCAATAGAATTCCAAGACTCAAGGGTGCCATGATGACCTCACAGCAGCAAAAGAGGGTCAAAGGGTCTCAATGCCGACATGAAGACTCCAAGCCACTACGAGAGATACAAAGAGGTGCCGGTCATGGAAAAACACCAGGAGAGGGATAAAGCAGCCCCAACACTCGTGGTTGCACCCCAAAACATTGCAGACAAAAGGCGTGGGAATAGTGCTAGCACGCCAGGGAACCCTGACTGGGACGTAAGGAGCTACAGATGAACACAAACCAAAGTGCAGTTTAAAGGTAAGGTTTAATAGCACTTAACATGTCACAAACAGTAAGGTTTGAACCACTCCTGGGCCCATGTTTTAGAAGTCCTATTCATAATTTGCAGGTGTATATTAAATATCCAAGTAAAACCTGATTTTAGCAAAGTGGGGTAACAAATAACAGAGACAACGACTATAAAAGTTTGGAGGGGTAAATTTGGGTGGCTTTCATTTTGAAAGTTTTGTGTATTGTAGGATCAGTAGAAAGGGACTATACAATTTTTTTCCACAACTGTGATGTTTTTCATGTTCTCCAGCCTAAAAACCCCACAAGTGCCTAAAAGGTACTTAATTACTTTTTTTTATCGATAAATGTGTTAAAAGACATAATTTGTCCGTATCTGAGGCCGAAATTTTGCAGAATTATGCAGTTGATATCCCTCTATCTTGTGGTATAAATAAGCAACATATCCCACCTTTTCTCTCAATAGGTCACATATGGTCATTCCAAGTCAAGTGGTCCAGAGCTCCCCACTTGACCATCTCAGAAATTGATGAAATTTTTTCAGGGACCTCTAATGAAGATATACAGAGTCTGGGGACCCCTTTAAGCAGAGGCTTCCCCTGTGTCTTAATATCAGACTATGGACTTTTCCTCCAGGAATTTGTCCAAACCTTTCTTAAAACCAGCTACGTTTTCTGTCTTTATTACAACCTCTGGCAATGCGTTCCAGAATGTAACTATTCTCTGAGTGAAAAAGTATTTCCTCCTATTGATTTTAGAAGTATTTCCCTACAATTTCATCGAGTGTCCCCCTAGTCTTGGTAATTTTTGATGGAGTGAAAAATCGATCCACTCCACTCAGGATTTTGTAGACTTCAATCCTGTCTCCCCTCAGCCTTCTCTTTTCCAAGCTGAAGAGCCCTCACCTTTTGAGTCTTTCCTTGAAACTGGACCAGATGAAATAGGATTTCCCACATGTGTAAATATTTACTACATGTACAGTGCAAAAGGATGTGGTTTGGGTGGTGATTGGAAGAAACCTCTTAACGCAGTTTAGTAAAAGTTAGCAATAGCTTAGAACAAGTTTGTGTCTGAAGTGCTTAAAGTATTTAATGTTTGCCTAATATTGAAATAATTCTAAAAACTGGTCCCAAGGATTTTGGATAAAGGATCTTGTAACTGTATAGAAAGAACAGAAGAGATTCCAAAACAGAGCCCTAATGCACGCTGACTGATAGGTGGATAGCAGTGGAGAAGGATCTATCAGAGCATGAATTAAACATGTGATGGGAAAGATAAGAAGAAAGCCAAGACAGAACCCAAATGTGACAAGGAGTAGATGATGATCAAAAGAGTCAGATGCAACAGATAAAGGATAAGGGCATAAAAATGATGTGTGGAAAGGGGAGATTGAAGTGACTTAATAGGGAACTCAAGATCAATTTGTTAATTTTATGGAAGTACTCAAGTCATAGTCTGGGCAGAAAGTAAAGAGATAGGGCCTTGTATGTGGAGGCAGAAATGGCGAGAGTTGGGGGCAAGCAGTTTGTTAAATGGGTGTTTGGCAAGTGCAATAGCAAGACTGGAAGGAGGTCAGCAAGAATTTTGAATGTATGAAGACAGCAGGGGCATGGGATTTTAATCACAGGAATATATGTAGCAGATTCAGGTCAGCAAAGGATGGCGTTTTATACACCTGATAGGATAGAGAATATCTCAAGCAGAGGAGAGTTTGGGGTTATGAAAGTGCAAGAGGCAATAGCCTGAAGATTCCTAATGTGTTGATGGTGATTTGGAAAGACTTTGTGGTTAAGTGTGAAAGCCATTAGATGATGGTCAGATAGAGTCAAACTGAGATGGAAAAGTCTAAGAGTGAAAGGTAGCCATGTGAATGAGTAGGGGTAGTAGAAGAAAGTATTTGAACGAGAAGGTTAAAGCAAAAACTCTAAGAGATAAGTCAGAGAAGTAAAAGGTTTCATTTTTATTCATCCAGGCTGCACTTTTCAGAGTGAATGGAATGGCATATGGTGGAAAGACCATCCATCAAAGGTAGGCCTATGACAGTTTCGCTTTCCCCCTATTCCCTCATAACCTCAGAGCTGAAGGAGAAGCCCTTCTGTCCTTTATCTGTTTCGTGCCATGGCTGTTTTTATCCTTCTGAACCTATCTCCCATCTACTAGCCCCCAAATATATCGAAGCTTTTTTAAAGAATGTATCACACTCCCAAACTTCAGTATATCCTTAAAGTTCTATCACACTTCCAAGCAACAAAACCTTTTCACTTCCAAATAGCAAAACCATATACTTTTCAAAGATCAATCAGAACAACAAACCATACTTTAAAGATACACGTTTTCACCACTCCCTCGCTGGTCCCTACTCCAACTGGAAACGCTTGTAGAAGAAGAAGAGGAAGTAAAATCATCTTGGCTGATGGAAGAGTTTAATACACTCCTAAACTTTCATACACTTCCAAAGAGCAAAATATGTGGTAAATCATTGTGGTCTACTTCACTTGTCTCCGTGAACACCAAGAAGAAATATTTAAGTAATGTCAATTTATCTTCATCATCCTCTGTGTATTCTCCTTCATCTCTGAGTCTTGGAAAGACTTTTTTAGCCTTCCATCAGGCTCCATCATCACTAAAAGAGTTTCACCTGCTTGGTTGATCATATTAAGTACGAGGGCGAATCAAAAACTAAAGGCAAAATACATTTAATTGCTTTAATAGAAGTAACTGTGAGCAATTGAACATATCACTTTTCCACATAGTCCCCATGCATTTGTTGTATAATTCAACAAGTTTCTGCATTCCTGCAGAAAAGAAGCTTTTCGGCTACTCCCAAAGCACTACTTTCTTTACTTCATCATGCTTTGTCTTTTGCTCTCTGGGTCATAGTGATGCGTCCATGTCTCGTCACCAGTGACAATTCTCTCCAGAATACTCGGATCTTCTTCCTACCATCTCAGGAACTGGGTCACGACCTCCACACGTTGTTGCTTATGCTGATCGGTAAGCTGTTTGGGAACCCATCGTTCACAGATTTTCCTCTATTCCAAGTCATCAAGCATTATGGCAAATGTAGATCCGTAGCTAATATCCAAATTTATAGCCACTTGAGACACCGTTATCTGTCAGTCTTCTCTAATCAAGGCATCGCCCCTATCAGTGTGCTCTCGTGTGTGCAATGTTGATGAGCGACCATGACGCTTTTTGTCGGTTACACCTGTTCTTCCCACTTTAAACTTTTCTACCCACACTCAAACCTTTCATTGATTCAGAGTGCTATATCCATACTGAGTCAATATCTGACAGTGAATTTCCACAGGTTTCACTCCCTCTACCCAAAGAAAGCGCACTACTGCATGTTGTTCTTCGTTGGTACAATCTTACAATGGAGCATCCATGTTTCTGACCTCATGCCTGCCACATGCTGCTTGCACCAGCCTCGGCCCCTTTCTGACATCATTTCCTGGGCACCGAACTAGGAGGTGAGATCAGAAGGGAGCTGAGGCTGGCTCCAGCAGCAGTGGGATTGATGATGCTTACGCAGGCCGAATCTTTCAAGAGGTACGTGGGGACAGGCGTTCAAGTAGCATCTTCAATGTGCTGCTTGCGCCAGCCTCGGCCCCTTTCTGACATCATTTCCTGGGCACGGAACTAGGAGGTGAGATCAGAAGGGAGCTGAGGCTGGCTCCAGCAGCAGGGGGTTGATGTTGCTTTCGCAGGCGAAACTCTCAAGAGGTACATGGGGACAGGCGTTCAAGTAGCATCTTTCATGTGCTGCTTGCGCCAGCCTCGGCCCCTTTCTGACATCATTTCCTGGGCACGGAACTAGGAGGTGAGATCAGAAAGGAGTTCAGGCTGGCTCCAGCAGCAGGGGGTTGATGATGCTTAAGCAGGTGAATCTTTCAAGAGGTACGTGGGGACAGGCGTTCAAGTAGCATCTTCCATGTGCTGCTTATGCCAGCCTCAGCCCCTTTCTGACATCATTTCCTGGGCACGGAACTAGGAGGTGAGATCAGAAGGGAGCTGAGGCCGGCTCCAGCAGCAGGGGGATGATGATGCTTACGCAGCCGAATCTTTCAAGAGGTACGTGGTGACAGGTGTTCAAGTAGCATCTTTCATGTGCTGCTTGCGCCAGCCTCGGCCCCTTTCTGACATCATTTCCTGGGCACGGAACTAGGAGGTGAGATCAGAAAGGAGTTGAGGCTGGCTCCAGCAGCAGGGGGTTGATGATGCTTACGCAGGTGAATCTTTCAAGAGGTACATGAGGACAGGCGTTCAAGTAGCATCTTCCATGTGCTGCTTGTGCCAGCCTCGGCCCCTATCTGACATCATTTCCTGGGCACGGAACTAGGAGGTGAGATCAGAAGAGAGCTGAGGCCTGGCTCCAGCAGCAGGGGGATGATGCTGCTTACATAGGCGAATCCCTCAAGAGGTACTTGGGGACAGGCGTTCAGGTAGCATCTTCAACGTGCTGCTTGCGCCAGCCTCGGCCCCTTTCTGACATCATTTCCTGGGCACAGGAACTAGGAGGTGAGATCAGAAGAGAGCTGAGGCCTGGCTCCAGCAGCAGGGGGATGATGCTGCTTTACATAGGCGAACTCCTCAAGAGGTACATGGGGGACAGGCGTTCAAGTAGCATCTTTCATGTGCTGCTTGCGGCAGCCTCGGCCCCTTTCTGACATCATTTCCTGGGCACGGAACTAGGAGGTGAGATCAGAAGAGAGCTGAGGCCGGCTCCAGAAGCAGGAGGATGATGATGCTTACGCAGCCGAATCTTTCAAGAGGTACGTGGGGACAGGTGTTCAAGTAGCATCTTCAACGTGCTGCTTGTGCTTGCGCCAGCCTCGGCCCCTTTCTGACATCATTTCCTTGGCACGGAACTAGGAGGTGAGATCAGAAGGGAGCTGTGGCCGTCTCCAGCAGCAGGGGGATGATGCTGCAAACGAGGCAAATCTTTCAAGAGGTACTTGGGGACAGGTGTTCAGGTAGCATCTTCCATGTTCTGCTTGTGCCAGCCTCGGCCCCTTTCTGACATCAATTTCCTGGGCACGGAACTAGGAGGTGAGATCAGAAGGGAGCTGAGGCTGGCTCCAGCAGCAGGGGGTTGATGATGCTTACGCAGGTGAATCTTTCAAGAGGTACGTGGGGACAGGCGTTCAAGTAGCATCTTCCATGTGCTGCTTGTGCCAGCCTCGGCCCCTTTCTGACATCATTTCCTGGGCACGGAACTAGGAGGTGAGATCAGAAGGGAGCTGAGGCTGGCTCCAGCATCAGGGGGATGATGCTGCTTACATAGGCGAATCCCTCAAGAGGTACTTGGGGACAGGCGTTCAAGTAGCATCTTCAACGTGCTGCTTGCGCCAGCCTCGGCCCCTTTCTGACATCATTTCCTGGGCACGGAACTAGGAGGTGAGATCAGAAGGGAGCTGAGGCTGGCTCCTGCAGCAGGGGGATGATGATGCTTACGAGACAAATCTTTCAAGAGGTACTTGGGGGCAGGCGTTCAGGTAGCATCTTCCATGTGCTGTTTGCGCCAGCCTCGGCCCCTTTCTGACATCATTTCCTGGGCACGGAATTAGGAGGTGAGATCAGAAAGGAGCTGAGGCTGGCTCCAGCAGCAGGGGGATGATGTTGCTTACGCAGGCGAAACTCTCAAGAGGTACATGGGGGACAGGCGTTCAAGTAGCATCTTTCATGTGCTGCTTGCGCCAGCCTCGGCCCCTTTCTGACATCATTTCCTGGGCACGGAACTAGGAGGTGAGATCAGAAGGGAGATGTAGGCCTGTCTCCAGCAGCAGGGGAGATGATGCTGCTAACGCAGGCGAATCTTTCAAGAGGTACTTGGGGACAGGTGTTCAAGGTAGCATCTTCCATGTTCTGCTTGTGCCAGCCTCGGCCCCTTTCTGACATCATTTCCTGGGCACGGAACTAGGAGGTGAGATCAGAAGGGAGCTGAGGCCTGCTCCAGCAGCAGGGGGATGATGCTGCTTACGCAGGCGAATCATTCAAGAGGTACTTGGGGACAGGTGTTCAGGTAGCATCTTCCATGTTCTGCTTGTGCCAGCCTCGGCCCCTTTCTGACATCATTTCCTGGGCACGGAACTAGGAGGTGAGATCAGAAGGGAGCTGAGGCTGGCTCCAGCAGCAGGGGGATGATGATGCTTACGCAGCCGAATCTTTCAAGAGGTACGTGGTGACAGGTGTTCAAGTAGCATCTTTCATGTGCTGCTTGCGCCAGCCTCGGCCCCTTTCTGACATCATTTCCTGGGCACGGAACTAGGAGGTGAGATCAGAAAGGAGTTGAGGCCGTCTCCGGCAGCAGGGGGATGATGATGCTTACGAGACAAATCTTTCAAGAGGTATGTGGGGACAGGCGTTCAAGTAGCATCTTCGATGTGCTGCTTGTGTCAGCCTCGGCCACTTTCTGACATCATTTCCTGGGCACGGAACTAGGAGGTGAGGTCAGAAGGGAGCTGAGGCTGGCTCCAGCAGCAGGGGGATGATGTTGCTTACGCAGGCGAATCTTTCAAGAGGTACGTGGGGACAGGCTGTTCAAGTAGCATCTTTCATGTGCTGCTTGCGCCAGCCTCGGCCCCTTTCTGACATCATTTCCTGGGCACGGAACTAGGAGGTGAGATCAGAAAGGGGCTTGAGGCCGGCTCCAGCAGCAGGGGGATTGATGATGCTTACGCAGGTGAATCTTTCAAGAGGTACGTGGGGACAGGTGTTCAAGTAGCATCTTCCATGTGCTGCTTGTGCCAGCCTCGGCCCCTTTCTGACATCATTTCCTGGGCACGGAACTAGGAGGTGAGATCAGAAGGGAGCTGAGGCTGGCTCCAGCAGCAGGGGGATGATGTTGCTTACGAGACAAATCTTTCAAGAGGTACTTGGGGACAGGCGTTCAGGTAGCATCTTCCATGTGCTGCTTGTGCCAGCCTCGGCCCCTTTCTGACATCATTTCCTGGGCACGGAACTAGGAGGTGAGATCAGAAGGGAGCTGAGGCTGGCTCCAGCAGCAGGGGGATGATGCTGCTTACGCAGCCGAAATCTTTCAAGAGGTACTTGGGGACAGGCGTTCAAGTAGCATCTTCAATGTGCTGCTTGCGCCAGCCTCGGCCCCTTTCTGACATCATTTCCTGGGCACGGAATTCGGAGGTGAGATCAGAAGGGAGCTGAGGCCGTCTCCTGCAGCAGGGGTAGATGATGCTTACGAGACAAATCTTTCAAGAGGTACTTGGGGGCAGGCGTTCAGGTAGCATCTTCCATGTGCTGTTTGCGCCAGCCTCGGCCCCTTTCTGACATCATTTCCTGGGCACGGAATTAGGAGGTGAAATCAGAAAGGAGCTGAGGCTGGCTCCAGCAGCAGGGGGATGATGTTGCTTACGCAGGTGAAACTCTCAAGAGGTACATGGGGGACAGGCGTTCAAGTAGCATCTTTCATGTGCTGCTTGCGCCAGCCTCGGCCCCTTTCTGACATCATTTCCTGGGCACGGAACTAGGAGGTGAAATCAGAAGGGAGATGTGGCCGTCTCCAGCAGCAGGGAGATGATGCTGCAAACGAGGCAAATCTTTCAAGAGGTACTTGGGGACAGGTGTTCAGGTAGCATCTTCCATGTTCTGCTTGTGCCAGCCTCGGCCCCTTTCTGACATCATTTCCTGGGCACGGAACTAGGAGGTGAGATCAGAAGGGAGCTGAGGCTGGCTCCAGCAGCAGGGGGATGATGATGCTTACGCAGCCGAATCTTTCAAGAGGTACGTGGTGACAGGCGTTCAAGTAGCATCTTTCATGTGCTGCTTGCGCCAGCCTCGGCCCCTTTCTGACATCATTTCTTGGGCACGGAACTAGGAGGTGAGATCAGAAAGAAGTTGAGGCCGTCTCCGGCAGCAGGGGGATGATGATGCTTACGAGACAAATCTTTCAAGAGGTATGTGGGGACAGGCGTTCAAGTAGCATCTTCAACGTGCTGCTTGCGCCAGCCTTGGCCCCTTTCTGACATCAATTCCTGGGCACGGAACTAGGAGGTGAGATCAGAAGGGAGCTGAGGCTGGCTCCAGCAGCAGGGGGATGATGTTGCTTTCGCAGGCGAAACTCTCAAGAGGTACATGGGGACAGGCGTTCAAGTAGCATCTTTCATGTGCTGCTTGTGCCAACCTCGGCCCCTTTCTGACATCATTTCCTGGGCACGGAACTAGGGAGGTGAGATCAGAAGGGAGCTTAGGCTGACTCCAGCAGCAGGGGGATGATGCTGCTTACGCAGCCGAATCATTCAAGAGGTA
The DNA here is from genome assembly GCF_902459505.1 of Geotrypetes seraphini. Lineage (NCBI taxonomy): Eukaryota > Metazoa > Chordata > Amphibia > Gymnophiona > Dermophiidae > Geotrypetes > Geotrypetes seraphini. Next base: position 23,491,933 of record NC_047097.1, on the reverse strand, counting down.
CTTGGGGACAGGCGTTCAAGTGGCATCTTCAACGTGCTGCTTGCGACAGCCTCGGCCCCTTTCTGACATCATTTCCTGGGCACGGAATTCGGAGGTGAGATCAGAAGGGAGCTGTGGCCGTCTCCTGCAGCAGGGGGATGATGCTGCAAACGAGGCAAAACTTTCAAGAGGTACTTGGGGACAGGTGTTCAGGTAGCATCTTCCATGTTCTGCTTGTGCCAGCCTCGGCCCCTTTCTGACATCATTTCCTGGGCACGGAACTAGGAGGTGAGATCAGAAGGGAGCTGAGGCCTGCTCCAGCAGCAGGGGGATGATGCTGCTTACGCAGGCGAATCATTCAAGAGGTACTTGGTGACAGGCGTTCAAGTAGCATCTTCCATGTGCTGCTTGCGCCAGCCTCGGCCCCTTTCTGACATTATTTCCTGGGCACGGAACTAGGAGTTGAGATCAGAAGGGAGCTGAGGCCGGCTCCAGCAGCAGGGGGATGATGATGCTTACGCAGCCGAATCTTTCAAGAGGTACGTGGTGACAGGCGTTCAAGTAGCATCTTCCATGTGCTGCTTGTGCCAGCCTCAGCCCCTTTCTGACATCATTTCCTGGGTACGGAACTAGGAGGTGAGATCAGAAGGGAGCTGAGGCCGGCTCCAGCAGCAGGGGGATGATGATGCTTACGCAGCCGAATCTTTCAAGAGGTACGTGGTGACAGGTGTTCAAGTAGCATCTTTCATGTGCTGCTTGCGCCAGCCTCGGCCCCTTTCTGACATCATTTCCTGGGCACGGAACTAGGAGGTGAGATCAGAAGGGAGATGTGGCCGTCTCCAGCAGCAGGGAGATGATGCTGCAAACGAGGCAAATCTTTCAAGAGGTACTTGGGGACAGGTGTTCAGGTAGCATCTTCCATGTTCTGCTTGTGCCAGCCTCGGCCCCTTTCTGACATCATTTCCTGGGCACGGAACTAGGAGGTGAGATCAGAAGGGAGCTGAGGCCTGCTCCAGCAGCAGGGGGATGATGCTGCTTACGCAGGCGAATCATTCAAGAGGTACTTGGGGACAGGTGTTCAGGTAGCATCTTCCATGTTCTGCTTGTGCCAGCCTCGGCCCCTTTCTGACATCATTTCCTGGGCACGGAACTAGGAGGTGAGATCAGAAGGGAGCTGAGGCCGGCTCCAGCAGCAGGGGGATGATGATGCTTACGCAGCCGAATCTTTCAAGAGGTACGTGGTGACAGGCTGTTCAAGTAGCATCTTTCATGTGCTGCTTGCGCCAGCCTCGGCCCCTTTCTGACATCATTTCCTGGGCACGGAACTAGGAGGTGAGATCAGAAAGGAGCTGAGGCCGTCTCCAGCAGCAGGGGGATGATGATGCTTACGAGACAAATCTTTCAAGAGGTACTGTGGGGACAGGCGTTCAAGTAGCATCTTCGATGTGCTGCTTGTGTCCAGCCTCGGCCCCTTTCTGACATCATTTCCTGGGCACGGAACTAGGAGGTGAGATCAGAAGGGAGCTGAGGCTGGCTCCAGCAGCAGGGGGATGATGTTGCTTTCGCAGGCGAATCTTTCAAGAGGTACGTGGGGACAGGCGTTCAAGTAGCATCTTCCATGTGCTGCTTGCGCCAGCCTCGGCCCCTTTCTGACATCATTTCCTGGGCACGGAACTAGGAGGTGAGATCAGAAGGGAGCTGAGGCTGGCTCCTGCAGCAGGGGGATGATGATGCTTACGCAGACAAATCTTTCAAGAGGTACTTGGGGACAGGCGTTCAGGTAGCATCTTCCATGTGCTGCTTGTGCCAGCCTCGGCCCCTTTCTGACATCATTTCCTGGGCACGGAACTAGGAGGTGAGATCAGAAGGGAGCTGAGGCTGGCTCCAGCAGCAGGGGGATGATGATGCTTACGCAGGCCGAAATCTTTCAAGAGGTACGTGGGGACAGGCGTTCAGGTAGCATCTTCCATGTGCTGCTTGTGCCAGCCTCGGCCCCTTTCTGACATCAATTCCTGGGCACGGAACTAGGAGGTGAGATCAGAAGGGAGCTGTGGCTGGCTCCAGCAGCAGGGGGATGATGTTGCTTTCGCAGGCGAAACTCTCAAGAGGTACATGGGGACAGGCATTCAAGTAAGCATCTTTCATGTGCTGCTTGCGCCAGCCTCGGCCCCTTTCTGACATCATTTCCTGGGCACGGAACTAGGAGGTGAGATCAGAAAGGAGTTGAGGCTGGCTCCAGCAGCATGGGGTTGATGATGCTTACGCAGGTGAATCTTCAAGAGGTACGTGGGGACAGGCGTTCAAGTAGCATCTTCCATGTGCTGCTTGTGCCAGCCTCGGCCCCTTTCTGACATCATTTCCTGGGCACGGAACTAGGAGGTGAGATCAGAAGGGAGCTGAGGCTGGCTCCAGCAGCAGGGGGATGATGCTGCTTACGCAGCCGAATCATTCAAGAGGTACTTGGGGACAGGCGTTCAAGTGGCATCTTCAACGTGCTGCTTGCGCCCAGCCTCGGCCCCTTTCTGACATCATTTCCTGGGCACGGAATTAGGAGGTGAGATCAGAAGGAGCTGAGGCCGTCTCCTGCAGCAGGGGGATGATGCTGCTTACGAGGCAAAATCTTTCAAGAGGTACTTGGGGACAGGCTGTTCAGGTAGCATCTTCCATGTTCTGCTTGTGCCAGCCTCGGCCCCTTTCTGACATCATTTCCTGGGCACGGAACTAGGAGGTGAGATCAGAAGGGAGCTGAGGCCGGCTCCAGCAGCAGGGGGATGATGATGCTTACGCAGGCGAATCATTCAAGAGGTACATGGGGACAGGCGTTCAAGTAGCATCTTCCATGTGCTGCTTGCGCCAGCCTCGGCCCCTTTCTGACATCATTTCCTGGGCACGGAACTAGGAGGTGAGATCAGAAGGGAGCTGAGGCCGGCTCCAGCAGCAGGGGGATGATGATGCTTACGCAGCCGAATCTTTCAAGAGGTACGTGGTGACAGGCGTTCAAGTAGCATCTTCCATGTGCTGCTTGTGCCAGCCTCGGCCCCTTTCTGACATCATTTCCTGGGCACGGAACTAGGAGGTGAGATCAGAAGGGAGCTGAGGCCGGCTCCAGCAGCAGGGGGATGATGATGCTTACGCAGGCGAATCTTTCAAGAGGTACTTGGGGACAGGCGTTCAAGTAGCATCTTCCATGTGCTGCTTGCGCCAGCCTCGGCCCCTTTCTGACATCATTTCCTGGGCACGGAACTAGGAGGTGAGATCAGAAAGGAGCTGAGGCTGGCTCCAGCAGCAGGGGGATTGATGATGCTTATCGCAGGCTGAATCTTTCAAGAGGTACATGGGGACAGGCGTTCAAGTAGCATCTTCCATGTGCTGCTTGCGCCAGCCTCGGCCCCTTTCTGACATCATTTCCTGGGCACGGAACTAGGAGGTGAGATCAGAAGGGAGCTGAGGCCGGCTCCAGCAGCAGGGGGATTGATGATGCTTACGCAGGCTGAATCTTTCAAGAGGTACGTGGGGACAGGCGTTCAAGTAGCATCTTCCATGTGCTGCTTGTGCCAGCCTCGGCCCCTTTCTGACATCATTTCCTGGGCACGGAACTAGGAGGTGAGATCAGAAGGGAGCTGAGGCCGGCTCCAGCAGCAGGGGGATGATGATGCTTACGCAGCCGAATCTTTCAAGAGGTACGTGGGGACAGGTGTTAAAGTAGCATCTTCAACGTGCTGCTTGCGCCAGCCTCGGCCCCTTTCTGACATCATTTCCTGGGCACGGAACTAGGAGGTGAGATCAGAAGGGAGCTGAGGCTGGCTCCAGCAGCAGGGGGATGATGCTGCTTACATCAGGCGAATCTCTCAAGAGGTACTTGGGGACAGGCGTTCAAGTAGCATCTTCAACGTGCTGCTTGCGCCAGCCTCGGCCCCTTTCTGACATCATTTCCTGGGCACGGAATTAGGAGGTGAGATCAGAAAGGAGCTGAGGCTGGCTCCAGCAGCAGGGGGATGATGTTGCTTACGAGACAAATCTTTCAAGAGGTACTTGGGGACAGGTGTTCAGGTAGCATCTTCCATGTGCTGCTTGTGCCAGCCTCGGCCCCTTTCTGACATCATTTCCTGGGCACGGAACTAGGAGGTGAGATCAGAAGGGAGCTGAGGCTGGCTCCAGCAGCAGGGGGATGATGATGCTTACGAGACAAATCTTTCAAGAGGTACTTGGGGACAGGCGTTCAGGTAGCATCTTCCATGTGCTGCTTGTGCCAGCCTCGGCCCCTTTCTGACATCATTTCCTGGGCACGGAACTAGGAGGTGAGATCAGAAGGGAGCTGAGGCTGGCTCCAGCAGCAGGGGGATGATGATGCTTACGCAGCCGAATCTTTCAAGAGGTACGTGGGGACAGGTGTTCAAGTAGCATCTTCAACGTGCTGCTTGCGCCAGCCTTGGCCCCTTTCTGACATCAATTCCTGGGCACGGAACTAGGAGGTGAGATCAGAAGGGAGCTGTGGCTGGCTCCAGCAGCAGGGGGATGATGTTGCTTACGCAGGCGAAACTCTCAAGAGGTACATGGGGACAGGCATTCAAGTAACATCTTTCATGTGCTGCTTGCGCCAGCCTCGGCCCCTTTCTGACATCATTTCCTGGGCACGGAACTAGGAGGTGAGATCAGAAAGGAGTTGAGGCTGGCTCCAGCAGCAGGGGGTTGATGATGCTTACGCAGGTGAATCTTCCAAGAGGTACGTGGGGACAGGCGTTCAAGTAGCATCTTCCATGTGCTGCTTGTGCCAACCTCGGCCCCTTTCTGACATCATTTCCTGGGCACGGAACTGGGAGGTGAGATCAGAAGGGAGCTGAGGCTGACTCCAGCAGCAGGGGGATGATGCTGCTTACGCAGCCGAATCATTCAAGAGGTACTTGGGGACAGGCGTTCAAGTGGCATCTTCAACGTGCTGCTTGCGACAGCCTCGGCCCCTTTCTGACATCATTTCCTGGGCACGGAATTCGGAGGTGAGATCAGAAGGGAGCTGTGGCCGTCTCCTGCAGCAGGGGGATGATGCTGCAAACGAGGCAAAACTTTCAAGAGGTACTTGGGGACAGGTGTTCAGGTAGCATCTTCCATGTTCTGCTTGTGCCAGCCTCGGCCCCTTTCTGACATCATTTCCTGGGCACGGAACTGGGAGGTGAGATCAGAAGGGAGCTGAGGCTGACTCCAGCAGCAGGGGGATGATGCTGCTTACGCAGCCGAATCATTTCAAGAGGTACTTGGGGACAGGCGTTCAAGTGGCATCTTCAACGTGCTGCTTGCGACAGCCTCGGCCCCTTTCTGACATCATTTCCTGGGCACGGAACTAGGAGGTGAGATCAGAAGGGAGCTGAGGCCGGCTCCAGCAGCAGGGGGATGATGATGCTTACGCAGCCGAATCTTTCAAGAGGTACGTGGTGACAGGCGTTCAAGTAGCATCTTCCATGTGCTGCTTGCGTCAGCCTCGGCCCCTTTCTGACATCATTTCCTGGGCACGGAACTAGGAGGTGAGATCAGAAGGGAGCTGAGGCCGGCTCCAGCAGCAGGGGGATGATGATGCTTACGCAGCCGAATCTTTCAAGAGGTACGTGGGGACAGGCGTTCAAGTAGCATCTTCCATGTGCTGCTTGTGCCAGCCTCGGCCCCTTTCTGACATCATTTCCTGGGCACGGAACTAGGAGGTGAGATCAGAAGGGAGCTGAGGCCTGGCTCCAGCAGCAGGGGGATGATGATGCTTACGCAGCCGAATCTTTCAAGAGGTACGTGGGGACAGGCTGTTCAAGTAGCATCTTTCATGTGCTGCTTGCGCCAGCCTCGGCCCCTTTCTGACATCATTTCCTGGGCACGGAACTAGGAGGTGAGATCAGAAGGGAGCTGAGGCTGGCTCCAGCAGCAGGGGGATGATGCTGCTTACATAGGCGGATCCCTCAAGAGGTACATGGGGACAGGCGTTCAAGTAGCATCTTCCATGTGCTGCTTGCGCCAGCCTCGGCCCCTTTCTGACATCATTTCCTGGGCACGGAACTAGGAGGTGAGATCAGAAAGGAGCTGAGGCCGGCTCCAGCAGCAGGGGGTTGATGATGCTTACGCAGGTGAATCTTTCAAGAGGTACGTGGGGACAGGCGTTCTAGTAGCATCTTCCATGTGCTGCTTGTGCCAGCCTCGGCCCCTTTCTGACATCATTTCCTGGGCACGGAACTAGGAGGTGAGATCAGAAGGGAGCTGAGGCCGGCTCCAGCAGCAGGAGGATGATGATGCTTACGCAGCCGAATCTTTCAAGAGATACGTGGGGACAGGTGTTCAAGTAGCATCTTCAACGTGCTGCTTGCGCCAGCCTCGGCCCCTTTCTGACATCATTTCCTGGGCACGGAACTAGGAGGTGAGATCAGAAGGGAGCTGAGGCTGGCTCCAGCAGCAGGGGGATGATGCTGCTTACATAGGCGAATCCCTCAAGAGGTACTTGGGGACAGGCGTTCAGGTAGCATCTTCAACGTGCTGCTTGCGCCAGCCTCGGCCCCTTTCTGACATCATTTCCTGGGCACGGAATTAGGAGGTGAGATCAGAAAGGAGCTGAAGCTGGCTCCAGCAGCAGGGGGATGATGTTGCTTACGAGACAAATCTTTCAAGAGGTACTTGGGGGCAGGTGTTCAGGTAGCATCTTCCATGTGCTGCTTGTGCCAGCCTCGGCCCCTTTCTGACATCATTTCCTGGGCACGGAACTAGGAGGTGAGATCAGAAGGGAGCTGAGGCCTGGCTCCAGCAGCAGGGGGATGATGATGCTTACGCAGCCGAATCTTTCAAGAGGTACGTGGGGACAGGCGTTCAAGTAGCATCTTCCATGTGCTGCTTGCGCCAGCCTCGGCCCCTTTCTGACATCATTTCCTGGGCACGGAACTAGGAGGTGAGATCAGAAGGGAGCTGAGGCCGGCTCCAGCAGCAGGGGGATGATGATGCTTACGCAGCCGAATCTTTCAAGAGGTACGTGGGGACAGGCGTTCAGGTAGCATCTTCCATGTGCTGCTTGTGCCAGCCTCGGCCCCTTTCTGACATCATTTCCTGGGTACGGAACTAAGAGGTGAGATCAGAAAGGAGTTGAGGCCTGGCTCCAGCAGCAGGGGGTTGATGATGCTTACGCAGCCGAAATCTTTCAAGAGGTACGTGGTGACAGGCTGTTCAAGTAGCATCTTTCATGTGCTGCTTGCGCCAGCCTCGGCCCCTTTCTGACATCATTTCCTGGGCACGGAACTAGGAGGTGAGATCAGAAAGGAGTTGAGACTGGCTCCAGCAGCAGGGGGTTGATGATGCTTATGCAGGTGAATCTTTCAAGAGGTACATGGGGACAGGCGTTCAAGTAGCATCTTCCATGTGCTGCTTGCGCCAGCCTCGGCCCCTTTCTGACATCATTTCCTGGGCACGGAACTAGGAGGTGAGATCAGAAGGAGTCTGAGGCCTGCTCCAGCAGCAGGGGGATGATGATGCTTACGCAGGTGAATCTTTCAAGAGGTACTTGGGGACAGGCGTTCTAGTAGCATCTTCCATGTGCTGCTTGTGCCAGCCTCGGCCCCTTTCTGACATCATTTCCTGGGCACGGAACTAGGAGGTGAGATCAGAAGGGAGCTGAGGCCGGCTCCAGCAGCAGGAGGATGATGATGCTTACGCAGCCGAATCTTTCAAGAGGTACGTGGGGACAGGTGTTCAAGTAGCATCTTCAACGTGCTGCTTGCGCCAGCCTCGGCCCCTTTCTGACATCATTTCCTGGGCACGGAACTAGGAGGTGAGATCAGAAGGGAGCTGAGGCTGGCTCCAGCAGCAGGGGGATGATGCTGCTTACATAGGCGAATCCCTCAAGAGGTACTTGGGGACAGGCGTTCAGGTAGCATCTTCAACGTGCTGCTTGCGCCAGCCTCGGCCCCTTTCTGACATCATTTCCTGGGCACGGAATTAGGAGGTGAGATCAGAAAGGAGCTGAAGCTGGCTCCAGCAGCAGGGGGATGATGTTGCTTACGAGACAAATCTTTCAAGAGGTACTTGGGGGCAGGTGTTCAGGTAGCATCTTCCATGTGCTGCTTGTGCCAGCCTCGGCCCCTTTCTGACATCATTTCCTGGGCATGGAACTAGGAGGTGAGATCAGAAGGGAGCTGAGGCTGGCTCCAGCAGCAGGGGGGTGATGCTGCTTACGCAGCCGAATCTTTCAAGAGGTACTTGGGGACAGGCGTTCAAGTGGCATCTTCAACGTGTTGCTTGCGCCAGCCTCGGCCCCTTTCTGACATCATTTTTTGGGCACGGAATTCGGAGGTGAGATCAGAAGGGAGCTGAGGCCGTCTCCTGCAGCAGGGGGATGATGATGCTTACGAGACAAATCTTTCAAGAGGTACTTGGGGGCAGGCGTTCAGGTAGCATCTTCCATGTGCTGTTTGCGCCAGCCTCGGCCCCTTTCTGACATCATTTCCTGGGCACGGAATTAGGAGGTGAAATCAGAAAGGAGCTGAGGCTGGCTCCAGCAGCAGGGGGATGATGTTGCTTACGCAGGCGAAACTCTCAAGAGGTACGTGGGGACAGGCGTTCAAGTAGCATCTTCCATGTGCTGCTTGTGCCAGCCTCGGCCCCTTTCTGACATCATTTCCTGGGCACGGAACTAGGAGGTGAGATCAGAAGGGATCTGAGGCCTGCTCCAGCAGCAGGGGGATGATGCTGCAAACGCAGGCGAAATCTCTCAAGAGGTACTTGGGGACAGGTGTTCAGGTAGCATCTTCCATGTTCTGCTTGTGCCAGCCTCGGCCCCTTTCTGACATCATTTCCTGGGCACGGAACTAGGAGGTGAGATCAGAAGGGATCTGAGGCCTGCTCCAGCAGCAGGGGGATGATGCTGCTTACGCAGGCGAATCTTTCAAGAGGTACATGGGGACAGGCGTTCAAGTAGCATCTTCCATGTGCTGCTTGTGCCAGCCTCGGCCCCTTTCTGACATCATTTCCTGGTCACGGAACTAGGAGGTGAGATCAGAAGGGAGCTCAGGCTGGCTCCAGCAGCAGGGGGATGATGTTGGTTTCGCAGGCGAAACTCTCAAGAGGTACATGGGGGACAGGCGTTCAAGTAGCATCTTTCATGTGCTGCTTGCGCCAGCCTCGGCCCCTTTCTGACATCATTTCCTTGGCACGGAACTAGGAGGTGAGATCAGAAGGGAGCTGAGGCCGGTTACAGCAGCAGGGGCATCAAGCTGCTTACACAGGTGAATCTTTGAAGAGGTACGTGGGGACAGGTGTTCAAGTAGTATCTTCTACTTGCTGCTTGCGTCAGCCTCGGCCCCTTTCTGACATCATTTCCTGGGCACGGAACTAAGAGGTGAGATCAGAAGGGAGCTGAGGCCGTCTCCAGTAGCAGGGGGATGATGCTGTTTACATAAATGTATTCTTGTACTTGAGCATTTTTCCCTGTCTATCTAATGTACCTGGGGCAACGGAGGAATTAAGTGACTTCCCAAGGTCACAAGGAGCAGCGTGGGTTTGAACCCACAACCTCAGGGTGCTGAGTCTGTAGCTTGAACCACTGTGCCACACTCTCCCTCAGGGGTCTTGCTGTGTTGAAATGTTCCCCTACACAGTTCTATGGGAGGACTCTGTATCTATTAATTCTACAGCTAAAAACTTAACAGGAAAAAGAAAGTTTTGGAGCAGCTTGTGTTATTTGAAATCAGCTTGACCTTCAGCATCCATGTTCTTGATGCAGAAACTATGGGAACAAATATTTTTATTATTGCATTCCCGGTGGCAGCATATTGAAGAAGGATGAGAAAGCTCAGGTTGTAGTTTTCCTTCTTGTGACATCATCAGGCAATTTTTGGACCATTGTCTGATGCTCTCCTAACCAGGAGCTAAGGGAGAAAATATTTTTATCTTTACCCTTTTAAGTGGTTGCATATTGAAGATGGATGAAAATGTTCAGGTTATAGTTGTCTTGCTTGTGACATCATCTGGCAACTTCTGGCCCATTGCTTCATGATCTCCTGAGCAAAAAAAATGCAGCCTCACCATTGGAATCAATCCTCACTGTGCTGACCTATTTGGGAAGAAATTTTTATTTTTGCCCTTCCATAGTTGCTTATTGAAAGATGGATTGGAAAGTTCAGGTTGTATCTTCCCTGCTTGTGACATCATCAGGCAATTTCTGGCCCATTTTTTCATGATCTCTTGAGCAGGGAGAATACAGCTCGAGCTTTAGCATCCATGTTCTTTCCAAAGGAGCCAAGGGTAGAAATATTTTGTTTTGTTTTTGCTCTTCCGGTGGTTTCTTATAGAAGATGGATGGGGAAATTCAGGTTGTGTCTTCCATCTTCAGGCAATTTCTGGTCTATTGCTTCATGATCTCTTGAACAGGGAAAATACAGTTTGAGCTTTAGCATCCATGTTCTTTCCAAAGGAGCCAAGGGTGAAAATATTTTGTTTTGGTTTTGCCCTTCCAGTGGTTTCTTATAGAAGATGGATGAGTAAATTCAGGTTGTGTCTTCCCTGCTTGTGACATCATCAGGCAATTTCCGGCCCATTGCTTCAAGATCTTTTGAGTAGGGAGACTACAGCTTGAGTTTTAGCATCGATGTTCATAGTGCTTTACTTTGAAAAATCACATTATTGTTCTTTCTATTGCAAATGCAAGCAGTGTCTCACTTCTGGCTCACCACACAATTGTTTCCCACGTATTCACCTTTATAGGACCCCCAGGGATCCCTGAAGAAGACTTTTTGTTGAAACGCGGACCGTGTTGGGTCCTGTATCCCTAGCGTACTAGGTCCTTTAAAGTTTTTATGTGGATGATTTATTTTTATGTGGATGGAATTATTTTATGTGGATGATTTCAGTGTACCTTTGGAACTTTGACACTTTCAAATAAAGTCCATTTAGGAACATTGTCACTCCAGAGTGTTTTTGGGTTTCTCTTATATTTTATAAACCTGGAGCTGTATTATAGCCCTGCTGGCCTCAATACACCTCTAGAGTATGCATGTGTGTACATGTGAGTGTGCAAGTGTATGTGAAAGTGTGAAGGCACCTGCTTCTCCCACAGTGGTGTCTCAGTAAAGATGGCACTTTCGGTGCCACTGTTTTCTTCTAGCCAAGTAAGGCAAGGGAAGGAGAATAGGTGCCTCCAGGTATGAATGTGTGTGAATGCCATAAGACATGGGAATGGACCTTGACATGGTTCTGTTGCTCATATTTAAGGAAAATGTGCTAACGCATTCCCGATTTGTGTTGTGTTCTGCTTATTTTGTAGAAGTAGGTCTGTAGTTTCAGAACTGAGTGCTTTTAGAAATCTTGAGTAAATATCATCTGGTCTTGATGATTTGTTACTTATGAAACACAAATGCAGAAGACTCGTCTGAGTAAAGTCTGGGAAACAAACCTCTCATGTCTTATCCTGTTCTAGGCAGCCTTAAGAGTGGCAGAAGATGGACAGAAAAGAGGAGGAGGAGGACAGGAAAGGAAAGGAAGGAAGCAAAGACTCAGGTGGAGACAGCCACTACAAAAAATGCGTAACTATCTCCGCAGATGCTCCATCAGTGTTGTGAAAGCCTACAGGATGTACTGAATAGAGCAGATTGTTTTATTCAAGTAGTGGTTAAGCGCAACTGACCAGGGAATCTTCACTGTGGGTTTTTTGTGTTGTTTTTTTTTTCAGGGCCTCTGACTTACTAGCCATTTCAGCAAAGGGTTTGTCAGAGCTGGTACCGACAGTATTGGAACGGAGCTGTACCCTTGGGTTTTCCTCTTCCTGGTACATCCTCCTCTTTGCCTGGCTCTTGAAGCTCATCATAGATACCATTCAACTCTGGAGTGGACAACCTGTGATGGCCATGATTGCGCTGCCCTTCCAATGCCAATCTGACTGGTTCCTCAGGTCTCGACCTCATTTTGAAAACTGCAAGGGATGCAGAATACCATAGGTATGCATATGTGTTATATAGTGATTGTAAGGCCAGGACTTTAGCCCAGTGACAGCTTGTAATAAATACACTTGCTCACTTCATAAAACCTTAACACCTGGGTTTCCATCTGTCCTACTCTTCCATCAAAACAGAGATGGCAGCTCCTGTCTACTCTAGAACCCTTCCAGTCAAGTATCAGAGATTAAGAAGGGTAGCATTGTCTTTTAAAGCATAATTGGAGGTTGACCCCAGGGATGGTGGAATCGCCCACAATCAACAGGATTTGGTGCTTAATTTATGGCAAATTCATATAACTGAAAGGTTCCCCTTTCATTTTTCCTGAGGTGATTCCATTTCTTCAGAAAGTCTTCATAATCTAGGTTATTATGAAATACAATGAATGCTCTTCCAGACTCAGGGCAACTTTATAAAGTATATGCTCACAGTTACATGCTGACTATGCATATGTCATTAGACCCCCCCACAAACCCCAAACCCCCACCCCCCCCAAAGCTCACATAGACCCCCTCCCACAGTAGCTTTTTTTGCAAGGCTAGGTTGGAGCAGGGCGCTCTACACAAGTGCCTGACCGTGCCACTGGTGTCTAAGGGTAAGGAAGGATCTATATTTCTACTATGACTAAGTATCTTAATAAAAAAATTTGTCCTGCGACTTAGCCTGTGTTTTAGATTTTGGCCCCTTATGTGATTGAGTTTGACACCCCTGTTCTAGAGAGAGGATAAGGATTTTAACCTCTTATCTTTATAACCTCTTATATTTATAAATTTGAGACTTGGTTTAGAAAATAACAACAATAGAAGTTATGTACCCATATCTTTCTGTAAATTGGTTAAAATACTGGTGAATATTATATGGGGTGTGAATTGTCTTCATAAAATGGAGTTACTATTATGATACGATGGATGTAATCTTCCATAGGCTTTTGCTGACGCTGGTTAAGCCAACAGAACATGCTGACAATTATCAATTGTACGGCAGAGCTGACACTGAGCAGAGTGTTAGGTTAAACTTTTGACAGATAAGCTCTTTAGGATAGGGACCTTCTATAGCGACAGTAGTTCATTCAAATGGAAAGTTTAATTTTCTCATTTAGATATTAATGAATTTGCAATTTAATAGTTGTGGTATTTCACATCTTTTATTTATGAATTTACAATTATTACAGAAACACGTGGGTAAGTGATTACAATGCCACTGAATGAACTGTCTCCAGATATGGAATGCCTTCAGAGATAACTACAGATAAGGTAAGCTATTTCTGAATTATGTTACTACAGGAATTAATAGATTCCTCATTGATTGGGCACAAATTAAAACCCGTATATTAATTTTATTTTGGTAATTTGATGGAAGAGCGAACTACTAATTAATAAAGAAAAATGCTGGCTTAGTATAAACCTTATACCATTGGAGTCTGAACATCATAGAAACATAGAAAGATGACGGCAGAAAAGGGCCAAGGCCCATCAAGTCTGCCCACTATAGACCCTCCCCTTAAGATTAGCTAGTGTTTTGCCCTGACCCTCTTAGGGATCCCACATGGGCGTCCCATTTATTCTTAAAATCTGGCACGCTGCTGGCCTCGATCACCTGCACTGGAAGCCCGTTCCACCGATCAATCACTCGCTCCGTGAAGAAATACTTCCTGGTGTCGCCGTGAAATTTTCCGCCCCTGAGTTTGAGCGGGTGCCCTCTTGTGGTTGAGGGGCTTCTAAGAAGGAAGATGTTATCTTCCACTTCTATACGTCCGGTGACGTATTTAAACGTCTCAATCATGTCTCCCCTCTCCCTGCGCTCCTCTAGAGTGTAGAGCTGCAAATTGTCTAGTCTTGCTTCGTACGGGAGACCTTTAAGCCCTGAGACCATTCTGGTGGCCATTGTTTGGACCGACTCGACCCTCTGCACGTCTTTGCGGTAGTGTGGCTTCCAGAATTGCACGCAGTATTCCAGATGAGGTCTCACCATGGCCCTGTACAATGGCATAATGACAGCAGGCTTTCTGCTGACAAAACTTCTACGGATGCAACTCAGCATCTGCCTTGCCCTTAAGGAAGCCTTCTCCACCTGATTGGCAGATTTCATGTCTGCACTAATGATTACTCCCAAATCTCGTTCCGCTGAAGTCCTGGTCAAGGTCTCCCCGTTCAAGGTATAAGTTCTGCACGGGTTTCTGTTATTCTCATTGCTTTTCTATTTTACACCTAATCTCTCTTTCTTTGGATATGGCAGGGAGGACGAGGAGTACCAAGACTACCATCCAGTTCATCACGCCAACGTCCGGCGAGATCCAGGGGATGGTGCAGAAGGAGAAGGATGGCACTGGACGGAGGGCAGAGGTTGCTGTGCAGACCGAGACCGCCCCCCTAAACCACGTCACAGTTTCTACGCAGACAGAGGAGATGGAGCAGCTGAACAAGGACATCCTACTGGAACTATGGAGTCTCAGGGAGGAGGTGCAGCGCTTGAGGAGCATCAGGGAGGATGAGGTTTTCATCGACGAAGCCATCAAGGAGGTTTCCCATTTGGCAGAGCTGACCCATGACAGATCCATCCTCGAGACACCCAGGTCTCCAGTTATAAATTCCACGATCGGGGTGCAAGAAATGATAGGAGATACCGGTCCCTGGCAGCTGGTAACCTCCTCCACGGGAAAACGTAGAAAACCCCCCCCCCCCTTTTCTCACTTCCTTTTTCTTCTTTTTGTCCCAAACAGGGCAGCTCTACTTCTTCACCACAACTCAATCTGAACAACAGATACCACGTCTTGCAGGATATACTACCGAGGAGGTAGCGGAAGAAGCTCGGGAAGACACCCAGCGCACAACTTTGACTCCAAACCACGCTGATCATCCCCCCCGGAAGGAGCGCAGAGTGGTAGTCATCGGGGACTCCATGCTGCGAGGAACCGAGGGTCCAATTTGTAGACCAGATTTGCAGTCGAGGGAGGTCTGCTGTCTCCCTGGAGCCAGGATTCGTGACGTCACCACCTCTCTCGATAAAATACTAAAACCTACTGACCACTTCCCTATGCTTCTTATCCATATAGGTACAAACATCAGACACCAATATGTGCCAGCTGTATTACCTAGAATTACTATGACGCTTGAGGAGCATCAGGGAGGATGAGGTCTTCATCGACGAAGCCATCAAGGAGGTTTCCCATTTGGCAGAGCTGACCCATGACAGATCCATCCTCGAGACACCCAGGTCTCCAGTTATAAATTCCACGATCGGGGTGCAAGAAATGATAGGAGATACCGGTCCCTGGCAGCTGGTAACCTCCTCCACGGGAAAACGTAGAACCCCCCCCCCCCCCCTTTTCTCACTTCCTTTTTCTTCTTTTTGTCCCAAACAGGGCAGCTCTACTTCTTCACCACAACTCAATCTGAACAACAGATACCACGTCTTGCAGGATATTACTACCGAGGAGGTAGCGGAAGAAGCTCGGGAAGACACCCAGCGCACAACTTTGACTCCAAACCACGCTGATCATCCCCCCCGGAAGGAGCGCAGAGTGGTAGTCATCGGGGACTCCATGCTGCGAGGAACCGAGGGTCCAATTTGTAGACCAGATTTGCAGTCGAGGGAGGTCTGCTGTCTCCCTGGAGCCAGGATTCGTGACGTCACCACCTCTCTCGATAAAATACTAAAACCTACTGACCACTTCCCTATGCTTCTTATCCATATAGGTACAAACATCAGACACCAATATGTGCCAGCTGTATTACCTAGAATTACTATGACTCCATTTTAAATTACCCCTGGAAGATGGAAGCCCCTTGCCTTTTGGTCACTTGGAAATTGTATTAATGTGGTTTTGCTTCTGATTATGTTGTAGATGGTAGAAGCTGAGGACTGCAGATTGCATCAGGCAGACAGGGGACCGATCCAGACTGCATACATGAAATCTATGGACAGTCATATTTCTCTGACCTTTTATGACTCCAATCAAAAGGACACATGCATACCTTTAAAGCTTCACAAGACATCAAGATAATAACTTTGGTTTACTCCTGATCACGCTCACTCCTACGGTTGAGAATTTGAGAAGCAGAGAGACTGTTGCGAATCTACCGTCAGAAGAGTTACCAGCTAGTCCACACCTTCCTTTACATTTTTATTGTTATTATATTGTCAATTGTTTTCATATGTTTTATGATACATTATTGTTAAGAGATTTTACTCTATTTAGGTGTTAATGTTGGGTTTATGTAATTTATCTGTTTTTTCACATTTTTCTCTTAATTATGTAACTCTTGTGTTTATATAATTTAACAAACCTGTATTATGGTTTAGAAACACTTGATTTATGATTGCTTTTCTCCCAAAAAATACACCTATACCATGCAAGCTATTTATAGTAGCACTGCAGATCTTCAAAGGATCCTCTACAGGTATTGCCAGGAACTATTTGTTTATCCTGTATTTATATGTACTGTGACACCTGTAGTAGGTTATAGGCCTGGCACACATGTGGCAGTGCTTTACATTTTTATTATTATCTTGAGTTGTTTTAACGATTTAATTTTATTTTGAGAATTTGGTTCTTGCACCGCACTCAGAGAAGAAGAAATATGTCCTGTGTACATTCATTGCTCGCATCACCTTTATGCATGTATTTGGGTTTCATAGGGTTTACACTTTGCATTTATTCTACACCTTAGTGCATTCAATTCTAGGTTACTATGCCCAATACTTCTGGGTATAGAGAAATATTCTAAGTTTAGTAATATTGAGGTTCTCTTATTTTAGGGATATCTAAGGATTTTGATGTGCCTTACATATCTAAGTTTTAATCTTTTCTAGTTGCGATACTGTCTTTCTTTGCATTTTCCTGACCTTTATACCCCAAGAGTGCCGGTGTGTCCAGAGTATCTCTATAACCTGTGCTTCCTTGGAAGCTCTTCTGTTTGTACTTATGTTTACTTGGCCAGCAAATTCACATAAATTACTTGGAGAAGGCTTTATCTAGGACAGTGGATAGGATTTGCTTGGTTTCTCAGCTGCGAAATCAAGCATACCATGGGTACTCTTTAAGCAATTTGTTGGTTAAACTGGACTTAGGGAAACTAAATAGATCATATATTTACCTTATGTATACATTTTCCATTCTTCTTTGTTTAAAACACAGTGCGGTTTTCCCGAGCTGTTCGCTGCGTTGCCCTAGCAAGCTAATTAATGCTAGACCTCGCAGTTTGGCTTGGGGAGATATAGGGTTTCACATTTTTGAATATATGTACCTTAATAGTACTTATTGAATATGTGATAGATATGAGTGTGGTGTGTTTGGGGCCCCAGACTGTGTGTTTGATTATGTGTGTGAATTTTGGGTGTGTCTTTACATATGAAATGTGCATATAAAATTATTATAAAAACTTTAGCTTTAGAAATTCTGGAGGCAACATCTTGAAATGGTTAAGTTAAAGTCAGGGACTTGTTACATTGTGTTTCTATTACCCCCTATGGGAATCCTTTCTGAATTACCTTCTACCCGATCAAAGAGAAATGCTCCGGTATGATCCTTATACTTGCTTATGGAGTAGGTAGGTTAATCCAAATTACAAGACAGTTATCCACCCTTATTGAAACTATGGGTAATGAAACAACGGCAGTTACTCAATCACATTCACTAGAGATTGAGCAACACCTATTGTAGCCATCCAACATCGGATGGCACTTGACTATCTCCTTGCCATCATTGGTCAGGAGTGTTGTACTTATATTCCTAATGCCTTCTCTGACCAACAAGCACATATAACATCTTTGGCCAAAGCATTGCAGAACTGGGAACAATTTAAGGTAGAGGATAAAGGCTGGTTTAATTGGCTAACTGCATGGCTGCCTAATCTATCATAGGTAAAAGGCCTAGTGGGTATTTTACTAGGTCTGGCATTTGTCTTTCTGGTTGTGTGTTGTAGTTTGTCCTGTCTAATTGGCATTGGAAGGATATGTTTGCAGAAAGTGACTCCCAACCTTACGCTGATCCATAGGATAGGTCATACCCAACACAACCCCAGCGTGAAGCAAGGTAAGATCACTGAAGGCCTAGGTGTGAACCCTGCTTTGAGTAGTCAAACCAGGATCCAAAGGGGGGATTGATGTGGGGGGAGGGGCAGTCTATTAAAAATGGACAGGTATGTGGTGGAATGGGCAAGCATGAAATTTTAGCAACAACAAAAAAACTAGCTACTCCACTTTCTTACCATGGCTCAGGATTTTACTAGTTAGGGATTTATTGATAAGATAAGGACTTAATCCAAGGGCAGAGGAGAAGGTTTATGAGTGGCTATATAAAATCACAATTGGACAAACCAGGTACACAAATCCAGGATAACATTTTGATCTGAAAAAATATGTGCTTTGTGCTATGGTCACTAGACACAGGAGAAGAGCAGGCATTCTCTCAGGGCATGAGAATTAATTGATAAGCTCTGTTGAAAGCCAGAGAAGATAAACCAGGGGCTGTAGTTTAGCTTTATGAAGTCCCATTGTTCCAATGTGGGCCAAGTCTGGTCTTGGGGGGTCCTGTATCTATGATCAATGTGCTCAAAATATGTTTGTGTACTTTGGGTGGGGTTGATACAGAAAAAATATGTACTTAGTGTTTTAGGAGTCCAGCGGGACTAAGTTGAGAAACACTTTTTTTGAGCAATTAACACATCAACCAAGTGAGAAATTTAGACGCCTTTGGGCTTTTCAACAGTTTAGCCGCTAGCCGAGCGCCATCCACTAGTGACAAACTTCTATGACTGCTGCAGATGACAACTGGCTGATGACCAAATTCTTGGAGGACTAGTCACCTGATTCTTTGCAGGCCGCATGGTAGACGCAGCAAAAGAAACTTAAGGGAGGCAATGGAAGCACACGCGTGAGGCATACAGACTGAGCTCCTGACTATTCTCTGTTCCTTTTTCTTCCGCTTTGTTTACTATTCCCTCCCCACCCCCACCCCCACAGGGGTTGCAGAGAGAAAGGTGGTTATACACAACAGTATCTCTAATGTTCAAGGGCACTCCACCTCGCTCCTATCTCAGTCCCAGGGCAAGGACTCTAATGTTACCTTATTTTCCTTGAATTCCAATGTTACTGTGAACCTATATTAAGAGACCTGTTGGTATTTATAATTGTATATTTTAATATATATATATAAAAAAATACATATATATACTGTATATTTATCTATGCTGCGTTTCTGTTGCCAAATCCTTCTAAAATACACCTCTTACAGAGACTTGAATGTAGTGAATAAATGACAATTGCGTTTTCTAATATACATCATAGGATGCGTAAGTGGACCACAGAGGAGGAACCAAGGAATGTGCTATACAGATGGGGTGGTAATACATTTCAATTTGAGAGTACTTCCACATATCTGTCAGGTATTTTTTTTTTCCTTTTTGAAAAACCAGTAGAATGAACTGGTTTCTGTCTTGTACAATGGGTGAGGGGGGAGTGGCACCTAATCCACCCATCCCCTGTTTGTACCGGGCACTGTTGTCCTCTTCTGTTGAGTCCTTTTTTGGCCGTTGTAATTTGTAGAATTCCCTCCCAGCTCATAGGATGACTCTCTGTTCTCACATGAAAGTGACAAGAGGAAAGAGAAATAAATCACATGCAAGAATTCAGTCTGTCTTTTTGGTCCTAGAAATCATTTTCTATTGGTATGGATTGAATATGTGGTACATCTTGAGTATGGCAGTGAAGGTTGTAGGATGACATTTAGATACAAGAAACGTCAGAAGTTTGCAAATAACGTGTGGCTGGTTATGCACCCCAGTAAGGAGGGTAAGGTTGAATTTGAAAAGTTTCTGAAGTAAGCCGCCTAGGATTTAGACAGATAATAAATATTTTAGATAAATAAACTCACTTCACTTATCCAAACCATCTGAAACTTTTGTGGGATTCAGACTGTGAAAGTGTGCCCAGCACCGACCTCATGTTCTAAATTGCTAGGGCTCCTGAAGCCGTCCCAAGCACTGGATTGGGACGATTCATCATGGCTGTTTTATTGCAGGGAGGCTGGGCTTCAGGCAGCAATTCATTGCTCGCATCACCTTTATGCATATATTCGATTAGCAGCTAAAAGCTCTGGTGGCAGCTCCTCCCTCCCCCCAGGCCTGAGCTCCCTGCCAACCACCACCTGCTTCCCAGACTCACCCTGCTGCTCCAGGGGGCAACACAAGGGAGGGTAGGAGAGGCATCACTCCCCAGAAATGCTGAATCAGATTCATCGCACTGACACTGTTGTGCTGCATTGATCTAGGACCCCCCTTCCCCAAGCCCATTCTAAACTGAATTGCAATCTACACCAAGTCTGCTCAGTACTGGCCTTAGTACAGCGGTCTCAAACTCAAACCCTTTCAGGGCCACATTTTGGATTTGTAGGTACTTGAAGGGCCGCAGAAAAAAATAGTTAATGTCTTATTAAAGAAATGACAACTTTGCCATGAGGTAAAAGCAGTGCAATGTGCAGAAAGTGAAGTTTGATCGTTTTTCACTTTCTGCATGTTCTAGAATGTTGCCCACCTCACTGCTGTAACCACGCAAGCGCTTTCCTACGTCTACGCGATTGTCGTCTCCACTCCACTTCACAATCACGTACAGATGCAAGAAAGAGCTTGCGTGAGGTTACAGCAGTGAGGCGGACAACGTTCCAGAACAATGGTAATATACCGAGGGCCTCAAAATAGTACCTGCTAATTTTGTGCCTCCGATACAGATAAGTGCTGGGGCCAAAGTATAGAATTACCCTGAAAGGAACGTTTCATTTCATTTGTTGTGTATATAGAGGTTCTCGACCCAGTCCTTGGGTCACATGCATATGGATATCCTGGTTGGGTGCGTCCCGAGGACTGAATAGAGAGCCTCTGTCCTAGGCAAATTTCAAACAAATACACACAAATTCAGAGGCAAGAGAGGGAACGGGTAGGGGAGAGATGAGTGTGCAAGAAAGTCAGCATTGGTCTAAAAGTCACATCACATAGCCATTTCTTTTTGACCAATTATGCAACTTGATCCAGAAATAAGGCAGATATCCTGAACAGTTTGTTTAGTAAAAAGGCAGCGGCGAGAAGCTCAAGAAGAAGCAGGGAGTTGGCCTAACTCTGCTAGCAGGTAGATTACATTTCAACAACTGCCGCTGCTGGGTCAGACCAGTGCTCTAAATGAGTCCAGCCTCACCTGCGTATGTTCCAGTTGAGCAGGAACTTGTCCAACTTTGTTTTAAATCCCTGGAGAGTGTTTTCCCACACTGAGGACTATCATGGCAGTCAGTTGGACCTTAGCAGAAGCAGGTAGGTTTCATGATTTTCATAGCCTGCCTATGGGTTTGCCATCAAGCAGGCTTATGGTGGTCCATTACAGACACTGTGCAATATTAGGAAAAAGAAGCAGTACAGCTTCTGTAAAAAAAATAAACCAAGAGACCGTTATTGCTACAGAGCTGAGACCCCCAGCCTCTCTGGTACCTCCAAACAGTGGCCCAGCATTTAGCATCCTTGGACTGAAAGGCCTAAACATATCAGTTTTCCCTTTCTAAAAACAGAAAAGAAAAAAAAGCCAAAGGGAGTGATTTGATACACCACCTTGCTGTGGTTACAATCAAAGTGATTTACATTTATATACACATACTTACTATTTTGCGGCCTGTGGTCTGTACTAGTGCTGCCCACTCTTTGCAGCATCCTCCAGCTTCCCCCCTGGCCTTCCGGTCTTAGTTTCAGCTAATTACCGCAGCCTGCAGAGAGGATTGCCGATGCTGTAACGATCCAGAGGGGCGGGACTGTGGCAGAGGGAACGTCCTGCAGAGTCCAATGGCAGCCTGCAAGGAACACTACAGGAACAATCCTCTCTGTAGGCTGTGTTCATTTGCATCCTCCTCCAGCTTCCCCTCTGGCCTTCCAGTCTTAGTTGGGGAACATGCAGGCCTTCGAGGGGGGTGGGGGAAGATTTACCTCATGCAAAATTGTCATCCGCTATAATAATTCCCTTAGCGCGCATGAGTACTTCAAAGTTGGTGGGTCCGTGGTGCCGTGTCCCCGCATGCACAGTAGAGTAGAACTTTGCGCCGGTTTCCCCATCGCCCTACTTCAACAGTTTCCAGGCTCCGTCCCGCGCTGCTAACGTATAGCGGCCTGAAAAACAACAAACAAGTGCCTGCTTCAGTTGATTTCCTGATCTCTGACATCGGCTGACTTCTGACTACGCCGTGCTTGCCGGCTTTCTGACTCTGTTCCTCCGAAACCGGAGACAGGGGGAGGGAGAAGAAGCACAGCGCTAGAGCCCCCGGAGCATGGCCGTAGTCGCTTCCAGGCATTGAAGGAACATAGGGCAAGGAGGGAGGCTTCAACTCGCTGCTCCTGCTTGCTTTGGGCCTTTCTCACTGCCGGGTCCTGCCTTCACAGAAACAGAAAGTAGGTGTTACCCAGCAGCGACAAAGGCCCGAAGCAAGCAGGAGCACTGAGTTGTGAATGCTGTGCTGCCGAAAGCTGTTTGAGACCGTGGGGGTGGGAAGAAATGCTGCTGTTGCATAGTGGGGAGGTAAAAGGAAGGGAGATAGGCTATAGGAAGAGACAAACAGATAGACAGAATCAGAGAGAAAGAAAGACAGACATAAAAAAATAATGAAAGAAACACCTCAGCCCCCCATTGTACTAAACGTCTACAAATCTAGCACCCGTTAATGTAAGGGGCTAAAAAATTTTCTGCAGCCCTCCAAATACCTACAAATCTAAAATACGGCCCTGCAAAAGGTTTGAGTTCGAGACCACTGTTGTAGAGGATCTGCATTAAAGATAGTTTTCACAGCAACCTGTGAACTTCCCTACACAGAATTTAAGTAAGTCTCAATAATGGCCCATTTCCTAGCGACTTTAGTATGCAGAGGCAAGGACTTAGAGATTAGCATTTCACATCAATGTTGTAAAAGCACTGACTGCCACCAAAGTGGATATTTAGTGAGTCAAATGATTTCCAATGAGAGAAGATTAGTCGCAGTGCAATAACTAAGAGTGTATTAAATAGAGCATGATGTGTATCAGAAATCTTAAGAGAAGGAGCCTCCGATATAAGGATGACTATAGTAACGGATAGATTTGATTGTATATCAGAAATAGAACATACAGCAGACCAAATGTCATTCCGATAAGATTGTAAGCACGGACAATCAAATAACATTTATGTAGTCTTTGAGGCGTCCAGTTCGTTTTACGATGCAGAAGAAACACGGATCGTAACGAGTCGGCAGAAGGAATCGTTCTAAGAGTTTTGGACCAAGCCTTCTCAGAAGGAAGGAAATTAAGAACAGCCTTACCGGGTCAGACCAACGGTCCATTGAATCCAGTAGCCCGTTCTCACGGTGGCCAATCCAGGTCACTAGTACCTGGCCAAAACCCAAGGCGTAGCAATATTCCACGCTACCGATACAGGGCAAGCAGCGGCTTCCCCCTAGGTAGGATTCGAACCTGATTACTTGCATAGTAAGTAGGGGCATTTATTCTCTGAGCCAGCAGCAGATAATCTGTATTAAAGAGGGAATTAGCGAACAATTTGTAGATGTTCGATGCTACATGTCCCCTTGTCGACAACGATGAAAACAAGGAGATCGGGGAAGGAGCATCTGCAGTGAGAGTAAGGAGGATATTTCATTTTTTTAAAAATCCCTCTAGAGAGCCGAATCCGGTAGGGCAAACGTAGTTTGAAGTTCGGCAAAGGAAAGGAGCTTTAGGGCTAAATTGAAGATATCACCCAGAAACCAAATTCTAATCGGGGCCCATTTAGCCCAATAGATGGGAGAGTTATCAATCTGAAAATGGGGATTATGCCAAAGAGAAATTCTAGAAGTTTAACTAGATCCAATAAACAGAGTTGGAAATAACGGGATTATTTTTCCTAAGAGGTGCTTCTGAGGTTAGTAGAGGCAAGAGCGATGCGGAAGTATCAAGTAAAGACAATTCTAATTGCAACCACGGCGGACAGTAGTTTGAGTAAGAAGAGAACCGTCGGCCAGCCTGTTGTATAATAAAAGCTTTAGGATAAGTAAAGAAATCAGGCAGGAAGTAAGTTTCTTAAGTGCAAGTTGTGGGGGTTTATTTGTGCAAATAAAGGCAGAATATGGGAATAAATCGGGGATCCCACCGAGAGAGACGAAGGGAACGCCAAGACCGCAATAATGATTTTGCAGTAGATATAAGATCGTCCCTATTATATTTCATTGTAGCCGAGATATCTTATGTGGGAAGACCAAAGTAAGTTGTAAGCTAACATAGAACTCCAGAAAGGGAAACCCTAAATAAATATACTCTGAGAGCTTAAGGACATCTGCATAGCCAAGAAGAAGGAAATAGACCAAATGTCCATCAAAAAAACAATCTTAAAAACAGACAGTTAGGTATTGATAGTATACAACAGAAGAAAATCATAGTTTACGGGAAACTAGCCCACAAAATAATTCTTTTATTTGCGCCGGTCCATAGGTGTCAAAAGGTTGAAGAACAGTGCTCTAGGAGCACAGTAAAAGGAGATCACATCAGCAAGTCCAGAGATTGTCTAAAAGAGGACAGGGAAAAACAGATCGACGCAGAGAGCGTGATAACAAGCGACTAGTATATACGGTAAGAATATAGATACGAGAAAGTCCACTCCTATATTCCAGAGATAATTAAACCGACGAAAAGAAAGAAAAAATTAGTTTAGCGATACGATTGACAAAGAGAAGTCTATAGGTAATTACTGAGACGGCTCGGGGAAATCCTAGGAAAAGCAGCCTAAAATCCATGTCACTCCTCGGGATCTACCTAGGTACTCGGGACCCGGGATGGCCGGCGGCGGAAACAGGAGTCTGTCCCACTAAGGCAGTTCTTACGTTCCTATATTAAACAACACTACAATCGAACCTAAATACCTAAACCGTGCCATAACCCGCAACTCTGCAAACTAAAAATAATCATAAACGTAATCAAAAGCATAATTACACAAAACAAATCTGTTCTACAACACACTCGGAGTAAAAGTTTACAACCGAGCACACGACGGTTGGGTCGCCGGTATCCTCGTATCCCTCAACCACCTTTCCGGCATCAGTATCACACCACTCCCATCCATCGAAGGTGATAGTTTCTTCCTTCGCCAGGAATTTACACCTAGACACAATGAAATAGAAGTTCCAAAAACTTCCTGATGTGAAAGCCTGGCTGGCTTGAGGGATGAGTGCTGGGTTAGTAACTGGGGGTCGAGGGTCTGAGCCTCAGCTAAGGAGTAGGATCTAAGTTGTGCGTTTTTTTCAACGACTAGGATTTGAGCAAATATGGCTAAATAGAAGTTCCGAAAAGCTCTCGATGTGAAAGCTCGGATGGCTCGAGGGTTGAGTACCGGGTTAGTAACTGGAGGCTGAGGGTTCGAGTCTCATCTAAGGAGTAGGATCTAAATGATGAATTTTTCGTCGACTAGGTTTTGAGCTGATATGGATAAATAGAAGTTCCGAAAAGCTTTCAATGTGAAAGCTCGCATGGCTCGAGGGTTGAGTGCCGGGTTAGTAACTGGAGGCTAAGGGTTCGAACCTCAGCTAAGGAGTAGGAACTAAATGATGAATTTTTCGTCGACTAGGTTTTGAGCTGATATGGATAAATAGAAGTTCCGAAAAACTCTTGATGTGAAAGCTCGGATGGCTCGAGGGTTGAGTGCCGGGTTAGTAACTGGAGGCTGAGGGTTCGAGTCTCATCTAAGGATAAGGATCTAAATGATGAATTTTTCGTCGACTAGGTTTTGAGCTGATATGGATAAATAGAAGTTCCGAAAAGCTCTCGATGTGAAAGCTCGGATGGCTCGAGGGTTGAGTGCCGGGTTAGTAACTGGAGGCTAAGGGTTCGAGTCTCATCTAAGGATAAGGATCTAAATGATGAATTTTTCGTCGACTAGGTTTTGAGCTGATATGGATAAATAGAAGTTCCGAAAAGCTCTCGATGTGAAAGCTCGGATGGCTCGAGGGTTGAGTGCCGGGTTAGTAACTGGAGGCTAAGGGTTCGAACCTCAACTAAGGAGTAGGATCTAAATGATGAATTTTTCGTCGACTAGGTTTTGAGCTGATATGGATAAATAGAAGTTCCAAAAAGCTCTCAATGTGAAAGCTCGGATGGCTCGAGGGTTGAGTGTCGGGTTAGTAACTGGAGGCTGAGGGTTCGAGTCTCATCTAAGGAGTAGGAACTAAATGATGAATTTTTCGTCGACTAGGTTTTGAGCTGATATGGATAAATAGAAGTTCCGAAAAGCTCTCAATGTGAAAGCTCGGATGGCTCGAGGGTTGAGTGCCGGGTTAGTAACTGGAGGCTAAGGGTTCGAACCTCAGCTAAGGAGTAAGAACTAAATGATGAATTTTTCGTCAACTAGGTTTTGAGCTGATATGGATAAATAGAAGTTCCGAAAAGCTCTCAATGTGAAAGCTCGGATGGCTCGAGGGTTGAGTGCCGGGTTAGTAACTGGAGGCTAAGGGTTCGAATCTCAGCTAAGGAGTAGGAACTAAATGATGAATTTTTCGTCGACTAGGTTTTGAGCTGATATGGATAAATAGAAGTTCCGAAAAGCTCTCAATGTGAAAGCTCGGATGGCTCGAGGGTTGAGTGCCGGGTTAGTAACTGGAGGCTGAGGGTTCGAGTCTCATCTAAGGAGTAGGATCTAAATGATGAATTTTTCATTGACTATGTTTTGAGCTTATAAGGATAAATAGAAGTTCCGAAAAGCTATAGATGTGAAACCTCAGCTGGCTCAACGGTAGAGTGCTGGGTTAGTAGCAAGGCCCCATAAGGGTTCAAGCCTCAGCTCGGGGCAAGTACTGGGTTAGTAAAAAGACCCCCTAAGGGTGGTTACTGATCCCAAGTAAATAAGGAGGGGGGGTGTATACTGGGTGGGGCCAGGGGAGGAGGCCAGAGCAGGAAGAGGAGGAGTAACAAGACCCCCTAAGGGTAGTTACTGCTCCCAAGTAAGGAGGACTGGGTGTGGCCAGGGGAGGAGACCAGAGCAGGAGAAGGAGGAGGAGTAACAAGACCCCCTAAGGGTAGTTACTGCTCCCAAGTAAGGAGGACTGGGTGGGGCCAGGGGAGGTAGCCAGAGCAGGAGGAGGAGTAAGTAGGAGGGGGGGTGTATACTGGGTGGGGCCAGGGGAGGAGACCAGCGCAGGAGGAGGAGGAGGAGTAACAAGACCCCCTAAGGGTAGTTACTGCTCCCAAGTAAGGAGGACTGGGTGGGGCCAGGGGAGGTAGCCAGAGCAGGAGGAGGAGTAAGTAGGAGGGGGGGGGTGTATACTGGGTGGGGCCAGGGGAGGAGGCCAGAGCAAGAGGAGGAGTAACAAGACCCCCTAAGGGTTCAAGCCTCAGGGGGAGGGGGAGGAGTAGCAGCAGAGTAGAGGCCAAGGGAGGAGCCACCAGAAGAGGAGCCAGAGAGGTGGGCCCACCAGAAGAGGAGCCGGATGGAGAGGTGGGCCCACCAGAAGAGGAGCGACGGAGGCGGAGAGGTGGGCCCACCAGAAGAGGAGCGACGGAGCCGGACGAAGAGACGGAGAGGTGGGCCCACCAGAAGAGGAGCGACGGAGCCGGACGAAGAGGCGGAGAGGTGGGCCCACCAGAAGAGGAGCGACGGAGCCGGACGAAGAGGCGGAGAGGTGGGCCCACCAGAAGAGGAGCGACGGAGCTGGACGGAGAGGTGGGCCCACCAGAAGAGGAGGAAGAGTGGTGGTGGAGGTGAGAGGAAGAGGAGGAGGAGGAGTGGTGGTGAGAGAGAGAAGGAGGAGGGGTTATGCTGCTTTTAATAATATTATTGCTGCCTCTCCCCCCTCTGGCACCTGTTAGAGACAGCTCTTAGAGCTGATTCAGCTGTAATAGAGGAGAGCTGTCTCTAACGGTGCCAGAGGGGGGAGAGGCAGCAATAATATTATTAAAAGCAGCATAACCCCTCCTCCTTCTCTCTCTCACCACCACTCCTCCTCCTCCTCTTCCTCTCACCTCCACCACCACTCTTCCTCCTCTTCTGGTGGGCCCACCTCTCCGCCTCTTCG
This sequence comes from Geotrypetes seraphini, assembly GCF_902459505.1. Lineage (NCBI taxonomy): Eukaryota > Metazoa > Chordata > Amphibia > Gymnophiona > Dermophiidae > Geotrypetes > Geotrypetes seraphini. Next base: position 23,463,967 of record NC_047097.1, on the reverse strand, counting down.
TCCGGCTCCGTCGCTCCTCTTCTGGTGGGCCCACTTCTCCGCCTCTTCGTCCGGCTCGCTCCTCTTCTGGTGGGCCCACCTCTCCGCCTCTTTGTCCGGCTCCGTCGCTCCTCTTCTGGTGGGCCCACCTCTCCGCCTCTTCGTCCGGCTCTCCTCTTCTGGTGGCTCCTCCCTTGGCCTCTACTCTGCTGCTACTCCTCCCTCAGCCTCTACTCTGCTGCTACTCCTCCCTCCCCCTGAGGCTTGAACCCTTAGGGGGTCTTGTTAAGCCTCCTTTACCCTCTCCCTACACTGCTCTCCACTCTGGCCCCTAGGGGGTCTTGTTACTCCTCCTCCTGCTCTGGCTACCTCCCCTGGCCCCACCCAGTCCTCCTTACTTGGGAGAAGTAACTACCCTTAGGGGGTCTTGTTACTCCTCCTCCTGCTCTGGTCTCCTCCCCTGGCCCCACCCAGTATACACCCCCCCCTCCTACTTACTCCTCCTCCTGCTCTGGCTAACTCCCCTGGCCCCACCGAGTCCTCCTTACTTGGGAGCAGTAACTACCCTTAGGGGGTCTTGTTACTCCTCCTCCTCCTCCTCTGGTCTCCTCCCCTGGCCACACCCAGTCCTCCTTACTTGGGAGCAGTAACTACCCTTAGGGGGTCTTGTTACTCCTCCTCCTCCTCCTGCTCTGGCCTCCTCCCCTGGCCCCACCCAGTATACACCCCCCCCTCCTTATTTACTTGGGATCAGTAACCACCCTTAGGGGGTCTTGTTACTAACCCAGTACTTGCCCCGAGCTGAGGCTTGAACCCTTATGGGGCCTTGCTACTAACCCAGCACTCTACCGTTGAGCCAGCTGAGGTTTCACATCTATAGCTTTTCGGAACTTCTATTTATCCTTATAAGCTCAAAACATAGTCGATGAAAAATTCATCATTTAGATCCTACTCCTTAGATGAGACTCGAACCCTCAGCCTCCAGTTACTAACCCGGCACTCAACCCTCGAGCCATCCGAGCTTTCACATTGAGAGCTTTTCGGAACTTCTATTTATCCATATCAGCTCAAAACCTAGTTGACGAAAAATTCATCATTTAGTTCCTACTCCTTAGCTGAGGTTCGAACCCTTAGCCTCCAGTTACTAACCCGGCACTCAACCCTCGAGCCATCCGAGCTTTCACATTGAGAGCTTTTCGGAACTTCTATTTATCCATATCAGCTCAAAACCTAGTCGACGAAAAATTCATCATTTAGTTCCTACTCCTTAGCTGAGGTTCGAACCCTTAGCCTCCAGTTACTAACCCGGCACTCAACCCTCGAGCCATCCGAGCTTTCACATTGAGAGCTTTTCGGAACTTCTATTTATCCATATCAGCTCAAAACCTAGTCGACGAAAAATTCATCATTTAGTTCCTACTCCTTAGCTGAGGCTCGAACCCTTAGCCTCCAGTTACTAACCCGGCACTCAACCCTCGAGCCATCCGAGCTTTCACATTGAGAGCTTTTCGGAACTTCTATTTATCCATATCAGCTCAAAACCTAGTCGACGAAAAATTCATCATTTAGTTCCTACTCCTTAGATGAGACTCGAACCCTCAGCCTCCAGTTACTAACCCGACACTCAACCCTCGAGCCATCCGAGCTTTCACATTGAGAGCTTTTCGGAACTTCTATTTATCCATATAAGCTCAAAACCTAGTCGACGAAAAATTCATCATTTAGATCCTACTCCTTAGATGAGACTCGAACCCTCAGCCTCCAGTTACTAACCCGGCACTCAACCCTAGAGCCATGCGAGCTTTCACATTGAGAGCTTTTCGGAACTTCTATTTATCCATATCAGCTCAAAACCTAGTCGACGAAAAATTCATCATTTAGATCCTACTCCTTAGATGAGACTCGAACCCTCAGCCTCCAGTTACTAACCCAGTACTCAACCCTCGAGCCATCCGAGCTTTCACATTGAGAGCTTTTCGGAACTTCTATTTATCCATATCAGCTCAAAACCTAGTCGACGAAAAATTCATCATTTAGATCTTACTCCTTAGATGAGACTCAAACCCTCAGTCTCCAGTTACTAACCCGGCACTCAATCCTAGAGCCATGCGAGCTTTTACAGTGAGAGTTTTTCGGAACTTCTATTTAGCCATATCAGCTCAAAACCTAGTCCCCAAAACTTAATGAAGCACCCGATACATTTCCAGTGATAGGAGATGAAGGAGTAGGCTTAGATGCCAAAACTAAGTGTCTCTCAATAGGGCCTGGGAGAGTTGTTGTATTAGTTGGTAATAATTTAGGATTTACCTTACGTTTCCCCATACTCACAACATGAACAAAAAAATAGGCAAATTTCTCAAACCGTTTTCTCTACTGCAACGGAACTCCATCAGGACTCCAAAGGGGCGTGTGCCATAAGGCATGCCCCTTTGTCCATGCCCTGCGGCCACGCCACAGGAAGTGGCAAGTTCTTAACTCCGATGTAGCCCTGCCCCTTGAAATCAGCACGGGGAAGTCAGGAACAGCTGACAGGATGAAAAAAGCTACAAAGCCACCGGGTCTCTCCTCTCTCCCAGGCAGAAGTGCCTCCTCACTCTCCAACAGCCACAGGAAGTGGCAAGTTCTTAACTCCGATGTAGCCCCGCCCCTTTAAATCAGCACGGGGAAGTCAGGAACAGCTGACAGAATGAAAAAAGCTGCAAAGCCACCGGGTCTCTCCTCTCTCCCAGGCAGAAGTGCCTCCTCACTCTCCAACAGCCACAGGAAGTGGCAAGTTCTTAACTCCGATGTAGCCCCGCCCCTTGAAATCATGGGGAAGTCAGGAACAGCTGACAGGATGAGAAAAGCTGCAAAGCCACCGGGTCTCTCCTCTCTCCCAGGCAGAAGTGCCTCCTCACTCTCCAACAGCCACAGGAAGTGGCAAGTTCTTAACTCCGATGTAGCCCCGCCCCTTTTGATTTGGCTTTAAAATAACTGGAAAGCCCTGAGCTATGAGAGAATTTGTTGGTCTCAGGCTCTGGTTGTCTTCTGATGACTTGCTTGCCAGGGTCTCCTTCTTTCTTCTTTCTCCCTGCTAACCATCCATCTTCCATCTCTGTCCTCCCCTTCCGTTTCTCTTCCCTTCCCAGGAGATCTGGCATCTTTCCTTTTTTCATCTGCCTCCACAGATCCACCTTTTCTTAACTACCCTTTCATCCAGCATCTCTCCTTCCTTCCCCACCACCCCAGGGTCCACCATCTCTCCCTTTCTGTTCCTTCCCTCCCTAAATCCCATTGTCCATCATCTCTCTCCCTCGCTCCCTCTCCTCTATTTTCAGATCCATTTCTTCCTCCCCAAACTCCAGCATATGCACATCTCTTTGAACCCCCCCTTCCCTCCCTCTGTGTACTTCTATACCAGGGCCCCCCTCCCATGAAGGTCTGTCCCCCATTGAAGGTCTGTCCCCCTTTGAAGGCCTGTTCCCCCCCTGAAGGCCTGCTTGTCCCCCCCCTTGAAGACCTGTTCCCCTTTGAAGGCCTGCCTCCCCCCTTGAAGGCTTGTCCCCCCCCCCCTTGAAGGCCTATCCCCCCTTGAAAGCCTATCCTACCCCTGAAGGCCTGCCTGTCCCTCGTAAAGGCCTGTCCCCCCCCCCTTGTATACCTGTCCCCCCCCCTTGAAGGCTTGTCCCCCCCTCAAAAGTCTATCCCACCCTTTTGAAGGCCTGCCTGCCTGTCCCCCCCCCCCTCCCCGGTGTCCGGCTTCCACCCCCCTGGCCTCCCCGCATTGTTTACCTTCCAGCCAGAAGAGCCTGCAAGCAAGATTGCAGTGTTAGCGATCTTAGTACCGCTTCGGAGCTGGTTCCTCCGTCGCGGTCCTGCCTCTTCTCTGACGTCAGAGAAAGGGGTGGGACATTCCTCGCTCCTGCTTTAGGGGGCGAAGGGGGAGGGTCAGATGAATCGGGAAGCCGTTTTTTTTTTTGTTTTTTTTTGAACCGATTCGAATCGATTCACCCGAAGTGAATTGGTGAACCGATTCGAATCGTGAATCGGGTAGCACTACTGCATACTGAGTATATATTGTAAAAACTCAATAACTGCGGATGGGCCGATGCTATGTTTTCCCAACCTCTGGGCCAGCGAGGCTTTCTCACTAGGAACTTTTCGGAACTTCTCCATGTCCTCTTCTGGGCTTAAGAGCGCTGCAGAATAGAGAAGAATATGTAGAGAAAGACCAGTTCTCAAGAGCTGCTGGTGGCTCAGAGAATAAATGTCCCCGCTTAACGTGCAAGTAAGCAGGGGTTTATATCCTACTTATTTACTTTATTTAAAGACTATATTAAAATACAAGAGCCCGTAAGTTGCTCTCTTATAAATGAATGACATTTTCTAACATATAATAAAAAGTTTAATGGATTTAGAAGTTTGAGTAGATCTCTAGTTTAATCCTGTCAGGTGACATATCTCATCTTTCCCCCCAATACACAGCCAGTGTCTCATGTCTGATTGCTGTTGAATGCATTCAGTGGAAAGGCTCTGTACGGTGCCTGATTTTCATGGGACAGGGAAGGAATCCTCCAGGTCTGATCCGTCAAAGAGATCGCTGCGGCACTGACGGTCCTGAGGCTTCAGATACAATCCTGAGCAGATAGGAGATTTCAGGTGCTGGAGATTGGATTTTATCTCTCCTTCCTGTGATTCACAGGAGAGAAGATTGAGGAAACAGAGACGGTGTTAGGATGAGAACCTTCTTTATTCACAAACATGATGCAGAGACAGGTGTAAATTAGATTTGTGTGCTATTGGAGATATATACAAACATCTCTATAGAGCAGGTGTATCAATAGTCCCTCTTTGATGGGCCGCAATCCAGTCGGGTTTTTAGGATTTCCCCAATGAATATGCATGAATATGCATACAAAGAAAGAAGTGCATGCAAATATATCTCATGCATATTCATTGGGGAAATCCTGAAAACCTGACTGGATTGTGGGCCTCGAGGAGGGACTTTGACACCTGTGCTATAGAGGAAACTAACCCACAATGCATAAACAGTAAAAACCTCGGTTTGCGAGCATAATTCGTTCCGAAACCATGCTTGTAATCCAAAACACTTGTATATCGAAGCGGATTTCCCCATAAGAATAATGGAAACTCAAGACGATTCATTCCACAACCTGAAAACTTTAATACAAAATACCATATGTACTCGTATTGCAAGACCTCGCTCGTTAGAACAGTCGCTACACTCCCGCAATGTCGGAGAGAGAAGAACCATCGGCTCAGTTGTGAGGATGTGATGTGTGCATACTATATGTACTTGTATTGCAAGACATTGTTTGTTTATCAAGTTAAAATTTAATAAAATATTTTGCTTGTCTTACTTCTACTTCCACCCTTCACATACAAAAAAAACTATGATGCACAGCCAAGCCCCACAAGACCGCTGCATCTACTCTGACCCAAGAGACAAACACCTCAAAATCCTGACTTAATCCTTCAAACGAAACAACCCAAAGAGGGAGCGTCCCTTACAGTGACATACAATCCAGAGCTGGAAAGACTGAGAAGAATCAGAAAAGATCTCAAGCCGCTACTCCAGGAGGATGAATGACCGAGGGGCCGATTCTCACTCGGTGCTTTAGCAAATAGCGCTGGATCCATAATATAGTAACATAGTAAATGAAAGCAGATAAAGACCCAAATGGTCCATCCAGCCTGCCCAACCGTACATGCTCCATAAAGTAAAATAGCTCCTCAAAACTGAATACTAATAGCATGCAAATTATATGTGCACTGTGAACTAAAAGTACAGGGGGGGAGGGAGGTGGAGGGAAGATATGGCCAGACAAACTGGAAGTGAAGCACATATCAGTGTCATTCTTCTGCACCGGGAAGGGGTAAATACACGTGGATCTCATCCGCTACGTCCTTAAAATCTTCATTTATTGACCGATGAGGTTTCATATTTCGTGTGTGCAGGTCTGCGTTTTAGCCCTTCATTCCACCGCTGTATCTGTCGCCGTTTCTCGCCCCACGGATCTGTGGCGACAGTCTGACGGACCCTAATGCTTCTTCCTCCCTATGCTGAGACTAATGTGGCAAAAACCAGACAGGATCTGGGTTCCCTATAACATCATAAATCATAAAATTATACTGTTGTCACCCCCCCCCCCCCACACACACACACCTCCACGGATTGTCCTTTCATGTCTTTCCCCCCACCCCCACCCCCCAATTCACTCCTGACTTTCCCCTTTATTTATTTTATTTATTTATTTATTTGTTTAGATTTTTATCCCGTCCTCCCAGTAGCTCAGAACGGTTTACAAGTAAACATTCACAATGGAGTGAATTGGACATACAAGATTATACAGTAGATTTAAATACTTGGACATACAAGACTGTGCAGCAGTGTAAATATAGGGACTATACAGCAAATTAAGAACAGTAGTTTAAATATAAGTAGTTTAGTTTAGATACAAGTTATTTGAGTATAGGCTGAGAGTGGACTATACAGAAATTTTTGGCAGAAGATTAGAATGGAGAAAGAAGTGTAGAGGTGGGGTTTAAGGGGTTGGGTGTAGACTGAGGGTGACCTTTAGTTGAAGAGGAGGGTCTTTACCATTTTCCAGAATGTCATTAGTGAGTTCTGTAGTCTGAGTTGAGGGGGAAGTTGGTTCCAGAGTTGGGGAATGAAGTGGCTGTAGGAGCGTTTGCGGGCGGTTTCTGAGAGGAGGGACCTTCCGGGGGGAATGCATAGGCGTATCTCCGTTTCTGAGCGGAGGGTGCTGGTGGGGATGTAGATGGGTAGCTTGGATTTTATGTAGGAGGGGGTGGTGGCATAAATTATTTTGTGTGCTATTGCCAGGGCCTTGAATGCACAGCGTATGGTTAATTGGAGCCAGTGTTCAGCGCGGAGTGCTGGGGAGATGGGATCATGGTAGTTGAGGCTGTGTAGGAGGCGGATAGCTGCATTTTGGACCCGTTGGAGGCGATTGAGATCTTTTTTGGTTATTCCATTAAACAGGGAGTTGCAGTAATCCATTCTGGAGAGGACATATGCGTTGAGGAGTTGGGCTAGGTCAGGTGTGGAGATGTAGGGTTTGATCCTTCTCAGTTGGCGGAGTGTAGTAGAAGGAGGTAGAGACTACTTGGGATATGTGGAGGGATAGGGATAGGTGTCAGTCTAAGGTTACTCCTAGGCTGCGTACTTGATCTGTTGCCGTTAGTAGAGTGGAGTCCCATGATAGTGTTGGGCGTGTGTATTTGGTGTTTTTGTTCCTGATCCATAAGAGTTCGGTTTTAGAGGCGTTCAGTTGTAGTTTGTTGTTTGTCATCCAGGTTTTCATGTCAGAGAGGCAGTGTTGGAGGTTAGCAATTTGGGATGATCGGTTTTCGCCTAGTGGGAGGAGCAGCTGGATGTCATCGGCATAGGAGTGGATTTTAATGTTGTACTTTTGCGCTATATCAATGACAGGTCTGATGTAGAGGTTGAATAGGAGGGGGGATAGAAGGGCACCTGTCACTAGCGCACATTTGTGTTTCAAATATATAATGAACACAAATCATTTGCTCATGTCTGAATATCCAAGAAAAGATTTTCCCTTTATCCTCCAGCAAGACAATCTCCTTCACATTTCTAACAAGATAGTGTCCTGACCCCTGAGCTTATATTCCCACCCCAGCCCCCACCCCCCCCCCAGGAAGAGGATGGTTTAATGGAAAAGTCTCTTTATTATCCCCCCCCCCCCCCCACCTTGCAAGAAAACCTCCCCAGTATCCTGATCTTTACTCCATTCCCAAACTCACTTCAAGTTTCCAGGGCTGCATTGTCTAGTCAAACTCATTAGCTGGAGTCAGCAGAGGAGTTGGAATTAAAGGAGAAGAAATGCACTTCCTGCCTTTACAAAACAGCTGTCAACTTAACCAGTTCAAGGAAGTCTTGTTGGAAAGTCCTGGTTTTGAACTTATGTCCCAAGACAGAGTGGGATTTGTAGTCCCTGTTTCCTACCATTGAAATCAGCGTTGCGGGTCCCATAATGCACCAGGATAGGGTTAGAAATCCAGGACCGGCCCCAAGTTTCCTTCTTGGAACTGAGCAGTTTGGAAACTGTTATGAGGAGCTTGGTTCTGGGGTGTCAATTGCAATAATGGAGGGCTGCAAAACAGTCCGGTTTTCATGATATCTTTAGTGAATATGCATGAATATATTTGCCTACAAACAGATCACCTGCATAATCATTAGGATATCCTGAAAACCTGGCTAGTTTGTGGCCTTCCAGGACTGCAGTTGGGCTAGGAAGGGGTGAAGGGTATTGAAAAGGATTGTGGGAGAATTGTGCTGTGAAGAGCAGGAAGAGGGAGAAAAGAGATGTAAGGGGGAAGAGAGGCTGGCTGATGGAGGACAGGCTGAGAGTGGAGCTGTAGGAAGAGGAATAGGGAAGGAGTTACTTACTGGCTGGGAGTGAGAATGTAAGAAGAAACAGAAAGAATTAGATGGTCCCTGCTTGAAAGAGCTTACAATCTCTTTGTGTGTTAATGTACAGCGCTAGTGCTATAGAAATAACAAATAGTGGTAGTAACTGTAAGTGAGAGAAGGGTGAGTGAAGCTATGGAGAGAGGAAGGGGGAAAGGGAATGGAACGGGGTTACTGGTTAGGAGAGAAAATGCTGCTATAAAGAGCCAAAAGTGTCTGAAAGCTATATCAGATTTATGAATAAAGGTCTCATCCTTTTACACTGCCTCTGTTTCCTCTCCCGTGATTCACAGGAAGGGGTGATATAATCCGTTTCTCCAGCACCTGAAATCTATCTGCTCAGGGCTGGCTCTGAATGGATCAGACCTGAAGGATTTACTGCCCTATGAAAAGCTGGTATTGTACTGAGATCCCACCAATCCCTTTCCACTGAATGCATTCGACAGAAACCAGACATGAGACATAGAGAGTTGTGCGGGGACAGAAATCCCACCCGTCCCACCCATCCCCGGGAGGAATTCCTCCGTCCCCACCCGTCCCTATAAATTTCAGAAATAGTTATTTCTTTTAATTATGGTATTGAATTAAAGGCTCTGGTAGAGACCCATTTTCAAATAAGCAAAGACACTTTATTAATTGGGAAATATTAATTGGGAAGAATACATACTTTGTAAATGGGTTTCTACCAGAGCCTCTAATGTAAATATAAAATATAAATACTCAGCTGATGAGGACCTCCAAGCTATGTCAGCTGAGGACTTCCTCTGAAGGTGGCCGGGGCTCCCTTTAGCCAAGCTTGGCAGGCAGCAGTAGCGTCCCTGAGTCACAGATGCTGGCACCTCAGTGGCTCATGGATGCTGCCAGTGGCTGCTGCTGCACTTAGTGGAGGGGAGTTCTGGCTATCTTTAGAAGAGGTCCTCTGCTCACAGTGCTTGGGGATCACCACCAGCCACAGCCAGGGGTCAGCAAGTACTTCAACTACATTGTAGAAATAAAACCAGAAAAGCATTTCCTTTTCTTTTGAACACAATACAAAGACACTATATACATTTCCCAAAGCTAACATTTTTATTTTTGTTTGACTGGAGAATTATTTTTCCAGCAAGTTGGTCCCAGTTTCTTTTTTTCCGCTTTCCCATCCTCTGCAAATTCTTCAGTTGCTGTCCATTGGTTCCTCCTAGCATGGTCCTGCATTTATCCCTCTCTCATCGCCCAGACCATGTGCAGCATTTTTTCGCCCCTACCCACCAGCCCCATGCCCAACATTATCCCTCCATTCCCTTCACCACTATGTCCAAAATTCCTCCCTCTTGCATCCCTTTCAATCTGTCCCACTGTTCCCTTTCCACCACATTTCTCCCTCTCATCTTTCACTTCCCTATCTGTACCTCCCTCCCTCTGACCAAAAGTTCTCCACTTTCTTCCATTCCCCGTGTACACCATCTTTCTTTCCCTCTCCTTTTTTTACGCTCCCAACCCCAACTACCAACTTACCCAGTTTGAACAGGTTTGACCTTGAGTGCTATCAGCCTATCTTGAGATATTATATATATTCATATCTCCAAACACAAAGGAAACATTGAACTAATGTGCCCTCCACCTTTCTGAAAACATGTGAATTTCTTCTAAAGTTTGACAATATTTCCACAATGCTACAAAATAAATCATGTTTATTCATGCCTTTAATAAATCTTAATCTTCCGGTTTCTCACAGTGACTATGTCAGCTGAACAACTCACGGGCCAGCCCTATTGGTAGTGGCTGAACCGAGGGAAATCTTTAGGCCTGTTTACTAAACTGCAGGAAGCAGTAAAGGGGCAATTCTATAAAGAGCGGTAAAACATAGGTGCCCAAAATCTATGCACTAAAATAGTATTTTATAATGGCATTGAGACACTCAGATTCTGTACCTGAACAGAGCCTAAATTGAGATTAGGGTACCTAACTTTAGGTGCTAAAATTTACACCAGTGACTCCCGCATATCCACAATGAATATGTATGAGTAGGTAGGTAGGTAGGTAGGGTGGACCCCCCCCCCTAGGCTCGCCCCATCGTGCTCCAGTTCCGCCCCCAATCCTGCTTTCCTAGACCCAACTCCAGCCGCCAGGTGAGAAAGCAAGCAAGCAAATCCCATCCACTGTCCTAGATAAAACCCTTCTCCAAGTAATTTATGTGAATTTTGCTGGCCAAGTAAAACCATACAGGAAACTTATCAGATGCTTGCCTAATGATGGCAGGTGCCCAAACAGTGTCTGTTCTACCTTCAAGGCACAATAACCAAAGGTCAAGTACCAGATGAGCCGAACAGAGACTAAACTTGCAGTACTTTTTTTTTTTTTAAATCTAGAGAGGTATTGGGAACACTGGCACTCATGAAGTATAACGGTCAGGAAAATGCAAAGAAAGACACTATAGCTAATAGAAAAGATTAAACTTAGATATGTAAGGCATATCAAAATCCCTAGATGTCCCTAAAATAAGAGATCCTCAATATTACTAAACTTAGAATATTTCCCTGTATCCAGAAGTATCTGGCATAGTAACCTAGAATAGAATGAGGGCTAAAGTTTTGACATCTATTTTACCTGGCCCCATGGATAGACACCTTGTAGCAACTGGTGTGACTGGTCAAAATGTGAACACTGACTCTTTTTCAGGGGCATCATTCAGCCCTTTAGAGCATGCGCCACCTCCTTCTCCAAATACAGCTCGAGGTAACAGTGACTCAATGACTGGGTCTACTTCTCTTCTGACAGGTTCACCTGCGCAATTAGCATCCTCCCTATGGACCTTTGGGGAGATGCCTAAGGCTCTATCTCTTCACAATAAGGCCTTACTAGCACAGAAGTCCCGGGAAGAGCCTCAGGATGCTTCCTTATAAGATTTGTGGGCAATTAATACTACCGTGGAAGGGTTATTGCAGTCAGTGGTAAATTGAAATATTACATTTTCAGAAGAAGTAGTGCATAAATTAGAAAATGTGGATGATAATTTGAAAGGTCTGGAGAAATATATTGTAATAACTGAATCCCAAATTACAACTTTGCAAGCAGTTTCATCTTCATCTGTTACAGATTTACATTTTATTCATACTCGATTTGAACTCATGGAAAACATGTTGAGGGCAAAGAAACTACACCTACTCAATTTTCCAAAAACTTAATTTGTTAACATCAGATATTTGTTACATAACTATTTTAAAGAAGTTTTGAAATTGACTGACACAGAAACTTTGTCCATAACAAATTCTTACTATATCCCACAGCAGAAAAAGATTTCTGCTGATCTGGGAACAGATCAATTAGAACCAATAGAATTTGATCTGATGGGTTTCCTGGAAGATTCACAGGACACAATACATAAAAGATCAACCCTACTCGTGACATGTGTAAGGGAAAGAGATAAATCTTTAATAATGAAAGCATATTATCAAAACTAACATGTAAAAGGCTGTGGAGATAGAGTTTCCATTTTTCCAGATGGCACCAGGGCAACTCAGTTGAAAAGGAAGGCTTTTTTGGATCTGAAACCTACAGTATTAGCCTTGGAAGCTACATTCTAGCTTAAGTTTCCATGTAAATGGATCTTGAAATGTAAAGATTGTAAACATACATTTTGGGATTCAATACAGCTTGAACAATTTTTGCAATTGCATGAAACTAAAAAGTAATATCCATCGGACTTCAATAGGAAAGCACCATTGATAGTTGATTTGTTCAATCATGATTATGTTTTAATTTTCTTGCTGATCAGGTTACTTTCCCATTATGTGGACTAGAGGATTTGTAATAAGGAACTTTATTTTATTTTAATTTTTTTTTTATTTCCATGTAATATCCTTTCCTTGTTATTATATGTAGTAATAATAATGTTTAAAAACTCAATGAATAAAAAACAACAACAACCTAGAATTGAATGCACTAAGATTGTAGAATAAATGCAAAGTGATACTCCTAAGAAACCCAAATATGTGTAATAGATAAACATGACCCAATGAATATGCATTGAAAGCAATGCATGCACATAGATCTCATCCCTATTCATTGGGGAAATCCTGAAAACCTGACTGGATTGCGGCCCTCAAGGAGGGACTTTGAGACCCCTGGTGTAGGTGTATTTTTTGGGATTAAAGTAATCATAAATCAAGTGTTTATCATAATACAGGCTTGTTAAATTATATATATATATATATATATATATATATATAAAAAGGAAAAGCACAACAGTTGCACAATTAAGAGAAAAATGTGAAAATCCAGATAAATTACATAACTAACGTTAACACCTAAACAAAGCAAAATTTCTTAACAAGAATGCATCATAAAACATATGACAACAATTGACAATATAAAACCAAGGAAAATGTAAAGGAAAGTGTGGATTGGCTGGTAACTTGTGCAAACTCTTCTGACAGTAGATTTGCAACAGTCTCTCAAAATCAGGAGTTAGCCACAGTCATTAGCTTGATGTCTTGTGAAGCTTTAAAGGTATGTATGTTTCCTTTTGATTGGAAGTCAAACCTGTTCACATCATCACTGGTTTATAAAAAAAAACTTCGTATACATATCAATAAATAAATAATTTCCATTCATACAGAATCAAATATTTTCAAAAGTTTCTTCAATATAAGTAGGTAAGCAAAGTTCAATGCATTAGATCGTGTCAAAAAAGTGACCAGAATCCCAAACTAACTAAAATATTAGCGAGGGCTACAGCTCAACTTCACTTGTATAAACGGTTGTGGAGGCGTAGGGCATAGAATCACAGTAGAAGAGAAAAAAAATGCACTCATCTGAAGGTGTAGTCCCGGTCTTTCACAACTGAGGTTTATTTTTCTCCGTTGTATTATGATTTTTCATACAGTTGGTGTTTTGTCAACAGTTCGTGTATATGTGGCATGAATGACTCCCTGCTATTAAATATCACCTACAATACATTTTTGATACATATTTACTGATTATATACGATTGTATTCCTTAATATATTTAGTTGTACAATCCTTTTGATTGGAGTCATAACAGGGCAGAGAAATATGACTGTCCATAGATTTCACGTATGCAGTCTGGAAAGGTCCCCTGTCTGCCTGATGCAATCTGCAGACCTCATCTTCTACCATCTACAACATAATCAGAGGCAAAACCACATTAATACAATTTCCAAATGACCAACTATTAAATTGCAAATTCATTAATATCTAAAGGAGAAAATTAAACTTTCTATTTGAATGAACTACTGTCACTGTAGAAGGTTCCTGTTCCAAAGAGCTTACCTGTCAAAAGATAAGTTTAATCTAACACTATGCTCAGTGTCAACCCTGCCATACAGTTGATAATTGTCAGCATGTTCTGTTGGCTTAACCAGTGTCAGCAAAAGCCTATGGAAGATTACATCCATCATATCTAATCTTGGGCATACCTAGATTACATCTAGGTTATCAGTATTTAAGAGTAACAAACAAAAGACCTCGGCAGAAGCCTAAGGGTCAACAGACATGATAAGATGTACTAAGGTAGTTAGGGAAGAAAAAGACCCCAGCTACAGAATCTAGATATTTTACAGTAACTCCAATTTATGAGGGACATTTCACATCTTATTTACCAGTATTTCAACCAATTTACAGAAAGACATGGTTACATAACATCTATTATTGTTATTTTCTAAATATTATAAAAAATAAGAGGTTAAAATCCTTATCCTCTTCTCTAGAGCTTTTGACCATCTCCTCTTCGCTAAATTCTCTTCAGACCCATCCATCGGTCACACCCAAGAAAAAGACGCATTCATGCAGGCAGACAGTCAGTCCTTTCTCTCTCACACACAGAAGCAGTCTCTAAATCCACTCTGTATTCATAAAACTCAGCATATTTCTGATGTATTTTTTCTTATAAGCATGGTATCTCTATTGGAATAAATCTTTTTCTGCACAAAATATTCTTTCACTGTTAGCTATCATTGACACTGTTTTCACTTCCAATCATTCACGTGAGACGCCACACTTTTTTTGAGACGGTTTGACACGCGACTTTCTTATTTCAAAACGAGTTGCGTCCACGTTTCAAGCAGCTACTCATTTGTTTTATGATTCTTAAGACTCCTGAGGCAGGCCTGTTGGCCGAAACATGTACATGTCGAGTCATTGAATCATTGATTGTACCATCATGACATTGGAAGAATTCAAGATTTGTACATCTACAGATAAGTTTGTGGACACTTTTTTAGTGCACATCTGTCTTTTTGGATAATTCCACTTTTCTTACCTTTGGCCTTTTCGAGTAGTACCATGTCCTTCTTCATGTATGGCGACCAGTGCTAGATGCAGTATTCCAGGTGAGGGCGTACCATAGCCCGGTACAGCAGCATGATAACCTTCTCCGTTCTGTCCGTAATCTCCTTCTTGATCATTCTGTATGTTTAAGTGAGAAGCAAGATAAGACTCCTAAGGATTTATGACATAGACAAGTAACTAGAACTTGCACATACAATCACACACATACACACAAAAAAAACCCATTTAAATCTTGTTTCTGATTACTTTGAGCTCTGTTTCACTCATTAAAGCATTGAATTGCAAAGATCTCTCTACACCTTTAGTTTAAACAGGCTATTTCTAAGGTAACACATCTAGAATTTGACTCGTGCAAACTCTCAGAACCTTGAAATGCGTTGAATGCTTGAAAGGATGGGGTAAATCTATTAGTACATCCCTTTAACAGGCAGCTTAATGAAAAATATACCTGAAATAAAACAATTTTTATTCCTCGCTCCTCTTGCTCTCCACACTTTTTCTTTTTTTTTTTTTTTCCAAAAGTGTACAAACTACTTTTAACGTTTTAGTACAGGAAGCCTATTTGTCTGGTCATGGAAAAGATATCCTAAATTATTTATTCAACTATTGTATTATCCTAATTCTGGAGAGCCAGTCCCGTATCTACTACAACAATATTTCTATCCAGCTAAATTAGCACACTATATGGTCACATAGGGCAAAAACCTACACTCTCTCCCAGATCTGCTGGAATGTTCAAAGAATGCCAGCCCTTATGGTTTAATAATTAGGGGCTATGCTGTGTACTCCACATCCCTCTAGAGCCTATAATGATCTGTAAATTAATTCCCTGTACTCTTCAGTACTTTAATTTAATTGTAATTTCTCTATCTGCCTTTATAGATTATACTTTAAAATTCCTCAACTGGCTAATGTAGTTAGAAAAATCTCACATCAGCCCCTCCCTGTTCACCACAACTGGGAATGAACCTCCTGCAGTGTCCTTGCTTTAATTCTAAGATCTATACCCAGAAAAAAGTAATCTGTCCCTTTGCCCTAATCTAATTTTTTCTTTTATATTAACATACATATACACAATGGCACATGCACTAATGCTGTAACTTTATAACTCTTATATACAGGCCTCATACAAAAACACATTATACTATCATTAGATAATATTATTCTGTGTATAATTTTACAGGTAGCAAATGAATATCATTTAATAAAATAAAGCATGCTTGTTTAAAGAATTTATACTTACAGTTGGCTGGCCATGCCTTCCATAACATGCTTTCATAGTTCATACTTTTATTAAAATTTGATAAAACGTGTCTCCTGGAATACAAAGTGTTGTACATTAAAAATGTAAATATGAGTAGGAAACAAACAATGAATAATAAACATAGAACTTCCAAGAATGACATACTTGGTTGGGGTTAAGACATGAGAACAATAGAAAAAAAACGGAGGAACTACAATTTATTAAGAAAAAGCACATAAAAGGGAGGAACAGTAGGGAAGATGTGACAGGTCAAGATACAATTTTAGCCTCTGTGTCCCTGGGATATTTACAATAGCTTTTCATACATACAAATTCAACAATTCAGCCTTCATGGGATACTCGTCGCCTAGTTTGACAAATTCAGCAGTGCAGCCTTCCATGGGATACCTCTGCACTACCAGTTTTATTTTTGTTTTTATTGCATCACCAGAGCCAACTGTAAGGACACAACATGATCACACCAAGTGCTTTTCCTCCTGCCTATATGGTTCACTCTTGAGTGGCGAATGAAATGTACATTTTTTTTGGAAGTGCACGTGAAGCCACTAAATTGGTATAGGAAACATTTTTGGCTATTAAAAGATGGTAGCTTCAGAGGTTCCAAAGAGCTTGTCAGCAATGATTTTACCATCATATTTTGGCATGTTGCCTCCAAAATCTGCTGGCATGATATCAGGATCAATCTCCTAAAAAAGGCTTCCAAGTCTTCTCCGTGGACAAAAACCTGTGGTAACATAAAATAAGCATGCGTCTCAGAGATGTGGGTGTAACATTCAAGTTTCTTCAAGTTTCTTTATTTTTGATATACCGTTTATCATACAAGTATCTAAATGGTTAACAATAAAATAAAATATAAAAATTATAAAACTTAAAATAAAAACATGGCTAAGCTAAAAGGAGGGAAGCACTTACGCATTTACGTACATGATACGAAAGGGAAACAAGGAGAGAGGAGAGTTTATAAATACATTGAGATGGAAAATAAAAATAAAGAGAGGCAAAATGGGAAAGGAAGTACAATTGGATACGGGGGGGGGGGGGGGGGTTGCATCAAAAGAAGCATATTGATTGTCATTGAGGTTTTACGAAAGAGGAACAATGGTTGTTAAAATCAGGGTTTATAAGGTATAGGCGTCTTTTAATAGGAAAGTTTTGAGTTTGATTTTAAATGTATCTAATGAGTTTTCTAAGCGAAGATCAGCAGCAAGGGCATTCCACAAAGTGGGAGCTGTAACAGAGAAAATAGATGTGCGAGTAGTGTCGTAGAAGAGTTCTCTTATTGAGGGGATGATGAGGAGATTTTGATTACTAGATCGAAGAGTCCTACAGGATGCATACGGAATTATATTAGGCACATTAAACCATATTTTTTTGTTGTGACACCACATTGCCATTTACCTGATCACATCTATACATTAACTCAGAAACGACATAAATAGAGGGGACTGGTGAAGCTGAAACAAAGCTATTTACATTGACACCTTAATGACATACGAAGTGGCGAGAACTAACAAGTGACCCACCTCATCAAACGTGATCTCTTCATAGTCCCAGTTCTCAATGTCGAAGAGGAGGATCACCCGGCCATACTCGTCTCGATTGGATTCAACGCCGGGGTATCCAGCTTCAATCTTGCTACGCACAGCCTCTGTGTGAATGTTCTCAAAGAGCTCTGGATACTGTTGGCGGAAGTGGACATAACCTTAAGGGTCAATTAGAGGCAAAGGGTTAGAAAACAGCAAGGAAGATAAATAACATTTCAGAATGCTAGGAAAACAAGAGGAAGAATTCAAAGTTTGTCTAAAGAAATACAAACAAAGGTGAAGGATTTCAGGAGGCTGGATGACATCTGTATGATCTCCGACGGGTACGATGGAAGGATCACATGCATTGGTCTATCCTGGAGAGTAGTACTGCCCTTTTATGATTCTTGGTTTTACTTTCAGTGAAAGCAATGCAAAGGAAAACCCGATGTCTCGATCTGTCGTCTGGAGCTATATAGTAACTCTAAACTTATATCTTCATACTGAGTAAAACCTTTGGTCAGTTCACAATAGAATAAATACATTGAAGAGTTCCCTTCTGATTTTATAACTTCTAGGGTCAGTTTTGCAAATTCTGTCTAGTAGAGAACTCAAGAGAGCAAGACTGCGTTTTTGTTGATTAACAAGTTTTCAGATGTCATGGTAAGCTGAAACTGGAAATCTTTGTTCAGATGAATTTCGATTGCCATTGGGATGAAACCCAGTCATTAGAGGGTACTGACCCATCTAGAAGACAAGATGTGTCTCACAAAGCTGCTAAAATTAGCTTGGCCTTCTTTTGTTTTAGGGAGAATCACTGAATGTTAATTTCATAATGAAATTATGCATAGTTTGAGATTCAACTCTTGCCACCTTGTTGGGTAGACCGGATAGCTCATACAGGTCTCCCCAAGGGCCATTATTCAGACCGTGGGAGGCAGCCTAGCTACTTGCCATGGTTGGCGGCAAACCTGGCATTGAATTTGTGGTCTTCTAAGTTCAGCCACAGTTGACATAGCCGGCCAAGCCAATATTCATCTGCTGACTAGCTAAAGCATAGTGGTCAAAAATAGATCAGCTATTTATGTGGGTATATCTGGCTGCTAGACTTAGCCATCAGCCAATGAATATTGGCACTAGCCAGCTGTGTTGCGCAACATAGCCGGTGATCGGGACATTCAGCTGGAGATAGCCCTATTGCCCATTGAATATTGGTGGTTAGCCAGCTTAGAGCCAGATGCTCTAAATCGCCATTAAAATCCCGTGGGTCGCTGTGGTGCTGGTATCTCATCAGATCTTAATACAGTGATCGATGTTCAAACAACTTTGCATGCAAATGAGTTAAACAGAGGTCCTCCCCCCCCCCATCCAATCAGTCGTAGGAGAAAGTGAATTACACATATGTAGAATAGCTACATTGCAGGGATGAATGAGCATCAACCATGACTTTTGGTAGTGCATCTTTTGCGCACATCCTAAGAGGCAAGGGACGAAGAGCTAACAACAAAGCATGCAAATGTGAAAACGCAAGATATATATGCTTTTTCTTTAATATGCATGCACGAGACACGCTCATTACACATGCGTACATTATGTGGACCCCAATCCCATAAAAGTATTTTTATGAACTTCCACATGCAATCAGCAGCTCAGACCTGCCTGTATAAGCTTCTAACAAACATGTTTCAACGCTACCGGCACTTCCTGACCTGTCACAAATTTTGGATCCTTAAAGGCTGGCTCTTCATGTTGTGCATCATCTGGGCAGTCGTCAGAGTGCCCATTTTAATACTGATGAGCTCGCTGTAATCCATTTACAAACAATTATCGGAGGCTGCTATAAACCACAGAGAAGAAGCAATTTTGGGCATCAAATGTTAGGAGTTATCAAGAACGGAATGGAAAACAAAGTTGAAAATGTTATAATGCTCTTATATCGCTCTATGGTATGGCCGCACCTCGAATACTGTGTGCAGCTCTGGTCTCCGTACCTCAAAAAAAGATATAGTGCATTTAGAAAAGGGATATAAAAATGATTAAAGGGATGGGATGAATTCCCTATGAGAAAAGGCTAAAGTGGCTAGGGTTCTTCAGCTTGGAGAAGAAATGACTCAGGGGTGATATGATAGAGGTCTATAAAATTACCGAGTGATTACTTGTTCATGTTTTCCAAAAATACGTGTAATTAAACTCTGGAATTAACTGCCAGAGAATGTGGTGAAATCAGTTAGCTGAGCGGGGTTTAAAAAAGGTTTGGATAATTTCCTAACAGAGAAGTCCATAGGCCATTATTGAGATGGACTTGGGGAAATTCAATAACCAGCATAGAATCTGTTTTGCTACTTGGGATCTAATTAGGTACTTGGGACCTGGGTTGGCCACTGATTGGAAACAGGGTACTGTGCTTGATGGACCTTCGGTCTGACCCAGTAAGGCAATCTTTATGTTCTTATAATGCTAAATTGTTTAAACCTAGTTTAGCGCTGATCGTTAAAGGCACGGTGAGTTTTGAGCACATGGGCCCTAGTTCTATTTAGCCAGCCAGGGGCCATTCCTGACCAGCTAAATAGTGATGAAAATCATGCAGACTTTTATTTTGCTTGCTCATATTAATTGGTGATTTTCTAATAAAAAGATGCAAATTAAAAAGTAGCAGCATTTGTTGAGTTCTAGGGCCTTCCCTTCGCATGGTTTCCCTTTTACCCTATCTGTGCACATCCTGTTTTGCAATGCTGTAATAATACAATCAATAATAATAAAATGTTAAGCGGCAACTTACAACCTAATCCTAGGAGACCTAACCCTCCATCTCAAAGACCAATCCTCCAAACAAATAGAAAACCTACTGTCATTCCTCGAAGCCCTAACATACAAGATTTTAGACCCACAAACCACACGTGAGAAAGGTCACCAGGGGCAGGAAGTAAGATGGCGGCGGCGTGATAACAGCTTTTTAGTTGAGCTCCGTCGGTTTCTTACAATTATTACCTTACTATCCCCAGACTTTTAGTCTGCCAAACATGCCTCACACCAAACGTTAGGGTTTTGTCCAGATGGACCCTCCCACACCAGGAAATAAGTCGATGGAGCACTTCTTTACAAGTTCTCTGGCCAATATTGAAGGGAGCAGGAACCCAGCGATGACTCCGATGGAAGGAGCCACCGGAGCAGTGGGACTTGAGATCTCGCTCTCCCTTCCGGCAACCCGACTGCCATCTATTCCGGTGTCAGCAGACATTGAGAGCGTGAGCTCTGAGGACCTGACGAGTCCGACAGCTTCACACATAGGAGGGCCTCACGCTGGTTTGAGCGCCAGAGAATCAACAGCGGTAGGAGCGGATGATATCCACTCCTCAAAGGTGACTTTAGACGGCATTTGGCGAGTGCTCCAGAAGTTAGAAGCTGCTTCCACTAAAACTGCCAGTGAGATCTCAACGATAGTGAGTAAATTGGATGATCTTACAGTCTCTGTGCGTAATATTCAATCTGATACCAAAGTTTGACCAAGTCAATAAAGAAATTGCTTCACTTCAAAATCTTACTGCAACATTTACTAAAGAAATACTTTTCTTTCAAAGGAAAATTGAACAACTTGAAAACCATAACCGAAGACTTAATCTTAGAATTTTGAATTTTCCGAAATCTTCAGTTACCTCTCCATTGGACGTGTTTAAAAAAATACCTTATTGAAAATTTAAAAATTTCATCAGGACTCAATTCCACCTATAAATAGGATATACTATCTTCCTAAGAAAGTTGGTTCTTCACCACAAGACGCAAAGGCTGCCGGATCACAACCTTTGGATTTAAATAACTTAACTGATATCTTAGAAAACTCCCAGGAAGAAATAGAATATCGGGGTACTTGTTTTTTTAACAAGACCTTAATGCTATACTGAAAATATTCTTCCGACATGTTCAGAGAATTTGGATATTCCCCGACGTTACAAAATCTACTCAAGATCGGAGGAAACTGTTCTTACTAATGAGAGAAGAAATTAAAGCCCTGGGAGCTACTTTTGTATTAAGTTACCCCTGTAAATGCTTAGTAAGATACACTGGAATTAAATATGTCTTTTTCCTTCCTGAGCACCTTCGAACCTTTTTGGACACTAAGAAAATTAGGCCCGTGAAAGCACGTTAAGCCATTTCTTTTGACAATTGTGATTTTTCTTAAGACCTCCTTGTCTTTTATAAATTGCTTCTCCATATCTTCTTGAGGGCTAATTAAGTGTTTAAGGTTATGATTAATTTTTTATATATAATTCTTAAGGATTCCTAAATTGTGATTAGCTTTACCTTAGCATTAGCTTTGAGTTCTTTATAAGCTTGGGAACTTTTCTTTTATGGTATACTCTGTATTACTGTAACAAGTAGATACTTGTGATTTCATTTAAAAAAGATAAATAAATATTAAAAAAAAAAAAAAAGAGAAAGGTCACCAACTAGACATCGCAGTCTTCATGACCCAACAGCCCTTACTGCCAGTGATTCAAACATCAAATGGAAAGTGGTCTCGATCCCTCTGGTCAGACCACTACACATAGTCCTTCAACATCAACTGGACCAAAGACAAAACCAAACCAAAACCCAAAATATCAACCTACAACTCACGTAAATACATCGACCCCTCCAAATTCTGGACTAAAACAGATGCAAAAATCCAAGAATGCAACCCCATGGACTTCATCTCACAATTGTGCAGGATAAGCACAGCTACCCTAGATGAGCTAGCTCCAATGCAAATAAAAAACAGAATTAGCAGACGATCAGACAAATGGTTCAATAACGAACTACTCCTACTCAAAAGACAATGCAGACTAGAAAGAAAATGGAGAAAGAACAACCAAGAACCCACGAAAACAGCATGGAGAAAACTAAACCAACAATACAAGCTAATACTAAAAGAAAAAAAGAAAGGCACACTACACCAACCTAAAAGAAACCCAAGACACAAAAAAACTATTCCAAATACTAAAAGAACTCACAGACACCAAACCCTATCTGGCCAATGACATCCCTCCCCCCTCAGCCACCCTTTTAGCTGAATACTTTAAAAACAAAATTACAACTGCCAGGACTACCCTCACCGGAACCCCAACCCACCTAGAAGAGATCACAATGCCCCCCCCCCCCCCCACAGAAAAAGAATCAGCTGCGGCAAACAGAACTTGGTCCCACTTCCCCACTATACAATGATCCGACCTTAACAAATTCTACAAAAATTATAGCAATTCAGCCTGCGATCTCAACCACTGCCCTCCATACCTATTAAAATCCTCCAGTATCAAATTCCGCGCTCTCCTCTTACAATGGATACAAACCATGCTTGCAGATGGCCTTTTCCCGCAAGACCTCAGCGAAATCGTCGTCACCCCGATCCTAAAAGACCCTAAAGGAGCAACAGATCAACCATCCAACTATAGAACCATAGCCTCAATACCACTTTATGTCAAACTAATGGAAGGCCTAGTAGCCAAACTCCTCACCAACTACCTAGAAGACCACAACATACTCCACCCTACACAGTCTGGTTTCTGAACCAATTACAGCACAGACACACTACTAGGTTCCCTCCTGGACACAGCTAGACAACACCTCAGCACAGGTAGAAAAATGCTGATTATACAACTGGATCTCACCGCAGCATTCGACTTGGTAGACCATAATATCCTACTACAAATACTAGATACAATAGTACTAGATACACATAGATAGGAATCACATAGATAGGAATCACAGATAAGGTACACACATGGTTACAAGGATCCCTACAATCAAGAACTTACAGAGTAAAGTTGAACAAAGAAAAATCAGAACCATGGTCGGGGCAGGATTAATTCGTCGAGGGCCCCTAGGCACATGAGTACACTGGGCCCCCTGCCCTGCCCCACCTCACCATGCGCCCAGGTGGAAACAGGAAGCTGTGTCAGAGGGATGCTTTGGGCAAGCAGCACCGCTTGCACAATTACAGTTCCCGTTGCTTTTCATACCCACGTCGCTTGCTTATCTTACTTTCCGTCAATGGGGGGCTCCATTGCCGATTGGGGTGGAGTCCGCGTTGCCGGTCAAAGCTGGAGGGGCCCATCGCCATTTGGAAAAAAACAATGTTGATGCCCTCCTTCATCAGGCCCCCCTGACAGTTTCGGGCCCTAGGCACGTGCCTACTTGGCCTATTGGTTAATCCTGCCCTGACCATGGTCCAACCCCTGCAGTGTGCCTCAAGGATTTCCACTATCCCCAACTCTCTTCAATCTCTACAATGCATCCCCCGGCACCTGCCTGGACAAATTAGGCTTGACCTCCTATAGCTATACAGATGACATCACCATGCTCCTTCCTTTTGATCAACCAATGTCCTCCATGACAAACTCACTACACAGGATACTTGAAACAGTAAACAACATGGATGAAAAATCACAAACTGAAACTGAACCCTGACAAGACAAAATTCATTCTTCTGAAAATAATAAAACCCCAGCCATAACAAATCTAGTAATAAACTCAATCACATACCCAATACAACCACTCTAAAACTTCTAAGAATGACGATAGACAGATGCTGTAGCTGTACCATGCAACCACAAATCAACAAAAACAATACAAAAATCATTCACGAACATGAGAAACTTGAGGGAAGTTCAAAAATTCGACAGAACACAATTCCAGCTCTTGGTCCAGTCCCTAGTCATTAGGTTTTCTAGACTACTGCAACATCCTCTATCTCCCCTGCCCTACAACCATGATAAAACAACTACAAACAGTTCAAAACACAGCACTAAGACTTATCTATTCACTGAGGAAACACAACCACATCACAGTGGCATACCTCGATTCACACTGGCTCCCAATACAAGCAAGAATACTATTCAAATTCTACTGCCTACTATTTAAAACCATAATCAGAGACAGCCCAGACTACCTAAACAACCGCCTAATCCAAACTATCTCTATCAGACATAGGAGAACCCACAAACCGTTCACGCATCCCCCAATCAGAGACGTCAAACGAAAAAAACTGTACGATGGCCTTCTAGCCACACAAGCAGCAAAACTAGACTACCAACTCTCCAATTTACAGATAACGACCCCAGGACTACAAATCGTCCAGAAAAGAAATAAAATCCATGCTATTCAAGAAATCCTTGAAAGACAAACTAACACCTCAAGACTCGTCCCAATTCTCTGAAGCAACCGGCTTTACTCTTCAATTCCTCTGGAAATGGCTAGATAACTCCTTTTATAATCCGCCTTGAACCGCAAGGTAATGGTGAAAATATAAATCACTAATGTAATGTAAATTACAGTTAATCCTTGATTCACATGAAAGGAAATGTCCACAAGAAAGGGAAATACGTAACATCTGGGATGGTGTTAATTGAAAATGTGGTGTAAGATAGAAAAATGGTAAACACTGCCCCCTAATTACAAAAGAATCTTAATTTTTCTCTTGATTAACACAGGCATTCTGAAATCACCTTTTCTTAACAATAAAAAAAGCTTTTTTCCTGTGATAGTGGAGTATTAGATCATCCTTATCTTTGTCACTCCCTCCATTAAGAACCAAGGGCTAGATTAACTGAGGCCATGGATCGGATCCGATCCGGGACCGGGGGGCGATTCACGAATCGTCCTCATGCAAATGAGCGAAATCAGACTCGCACCCCCAACCGATTGCACGGATCGCTCTCCAGCAGTCCGACACATGCACAGACCATCTCTAGATGGTCTGCAAATGCGCTGGCCCTCTATGCCTGGCAGAGCTGGAAATGAAAACTTTTTTGTTTTTTACTTATGTTTCACGTCAGTCTTTTTGAGTCGAAAAATACATGTTTTACCCTGTTAGTCTCCTATTCTTGATTTTATAAACTGTACAACGCTTAGTAAATTTTAATAAGTGATTTATTAAACAAAATAAAAAACTTGAAACTTGAAACTACTATTTCACGAGCCCGTGGTTTTAACCCGCTTTAAACCTGCGGGGAAGGGCAGGAGAGTCGGGGCGGCGAGAGCAGAGTCGGGTCGAGTTCAGGGCGGCTAGTCGAGGAGGCAATAGTGAAGCTAGAACCCAAAGGCAATGGAACAGAAAGGAGAAACTGGGGAGAAGCAGATTGCCACTGTGTGAAGACATTTAAGAGATTTGGGGCAGAAGCAGGGTGGCGAGTTGGGGCGGTAAGAGAGATTCAGGGCAGAGAGGAGAATCGGGGCAGGAGAGCAGGAGATGCAGTCGGAAAGCACGTGAGCGACTGGTCCCCAGCAGTCGCTTCTTTTGTTGATCGGCCAGCCCAGTCGGTGCTCCAGATTTTTTTAGTGAATCGCTGCCTGTCTACATTTGCATGACGTTCCCCCTCATTTGCATGCGTGGATCGGATCGGAGGTTGCTCAGCTCCAAGGTTAGTGAATCGGGTCAGGGAACAATCGGATCGCAAAGTGGTCGGGACATTATCGGTGTCCTTAGTGAATCTAGCCCCAAGTCTTTTCTTTAAACAGGGAAGATAAGCGGGTGACATCTATCTGGCATCCCGCTGAGCACATGGCTATATATTCCCTTTCTAGCCTTTCTCTTTCAGTCAAATGCCCCAATAACCATCTCCGGTATCATGCTTCTCAGTTTTCTTCATTTTGTTTTTTGGGGGTTTTTTTGCACTTACTTGAGGAGAATTCAACTTCAAAAGCTAATCATAAAGTGTTAGGTTAGTCTATTGAGATGGTGCCAGCTTGTTGGTTTTCACTTCCACGAGTCCCTCATTATAAAGTGCACAAAAAGTTGAAGAATTGGGCTGAATGTGAAAATGTGAAGCTTCTCTCAAGCTGAACAAAAAGTTGCTGATCAAAAGTAAGTGTTTAGAATGTTCTATTTGACCTACAAAGAAGGAATATTTGACTTTCAAAATCCACTTAATGCAAGAAAGAATGTCTTTCTTCAGATTTATGTCAGAGATTTACATAAATGATGTAAAATGCAGTCTAGTGCAAAAATGTCTTATGAATTCTGAAGTTTTCAGGTAATTTTAAGAACTTGACTCTGGACCAGTGGTGTACCTAGCATGTGTGACACCCAGGGCCCATCATTCTTTGACCCCCCCCCCCCCATCTATATGAAAAATATGATTTTTAGTAACAATCCACATATCGTGCAACAAGAGTGTACCGAGGAAAAGGCAGCATCTTAAACACTGCAGTGAGCACTAGAACACAAACACATACATTGTAAAACTAAACAAGCCAGATCCCGCACAGTCAATTAATCCTGTAGTCAATGCCAACTGAAAACTAAGTCCTTTTCATACACACAGAATAGAAATACACCCTTGCCCAATATGGGATAAACACAAACTAAAAATAGAAATATGTAGACAAAAAAACCGAACCGCCAAGAAACCAGACTCTGCATACAATGCAACACCACACCACCACAGAAACAGTGACACATGTCCCCTAATACTGTGCAAAATATAAAGACAGTAGATGTAAATTTGAAAAAACTGATACATAACAATCACCACTTTACAAATTAACAAACAGAAATAAAACAAAACAAATAATGAGAAATAAGAAAATACCATTTTATTGGACTAATCCATTTTTCAATTAGCTTTCAGAGGCCAAATCTTTCTTCAGAACAGGTATATTGCTGTTATGGTATCCTGTCCTGACCTGAGGAAAGGGGTTTAATCCTCCCAAAAATGGCAACTATTTATAAAGTTTCTTCAATACAGTTACAATAAATAAGCTTCTAAAATTTTTCATTTTCAAAAGTTCAGGTATTCAAATAAGCAACACTGAAGGGGGACTTCGTCTTGATAAAGCCTTTGGCGAAACATGTCGGAGCAGATAACATAGAAACAGAGTATGACGGCAGAAAAGGGCCGTCGGCCCAACAAGTCTGCCCACTCAAAGAACCTTCCCCATAAAAGAACCCGCCCCCTAAGCATTTTTCCGGAGTGTACCTACATGTTTATCCCATCGTCTCTTGAAGTTGAGCACATTGCTGGCCTTGACAACCTGACATGGAAGACTATTCCAACGATCAACAACCTTTTTGGTGAAGAAGTATTTCCTGATGTTACCATGAAGTCTCCCATCCTTGAGTTTGAGCGGATGCCCTCTTGTTGCCATGGGACATGTAAGGAAAAAGATATCTTCCTCCACCTTAATATGGCCTGTAAGATATTTGAACGTCTCTATCATGTCTCCCCTCTCTCGGCGTTCTTCGAGAGAATATAACTGCAGCCTGCTTAGACGTTCTTCATATGGGAGATCCTTGAGCCCTGAGACCATCTTAGTTGCCATTCGCTGAACTGACTCCATCCTCTTCACATCCTTTTGATAATGCGGCCTCCAAAACTGAACACAGTACTCCAGATGAGGTCTCACCATGGACCTGTACAATGGCATTATAACTATGGCATTATAACTTCAGCTGACGAAACTTCTTCAGATGCAACCCAGCATTTGTCTAGCTTTGGTTGAAGCTTTCTCCACTTGATTGGTAGTCTTCATATCTTCACTAATGATTACACCCAGGTCCCATTCTGCGACAGTTCTTGTTAAGGTTTCATCATTCAGGGTGCATGTTCTGCAGGGGTTACTGCTACCAAGGTGCATAACCTTACACTTTTTGGCATTAAAACTCAGTTGCCAAGTATTAGACCATTTTTCGAATAAAAGTAGGTCCTGCCTCATATTGTCGGGCACGGTTGTGATGTCCACTACGTTAGATAGCTTAGCGTCATCGGCATATAATGTAATTTTACTTTGAAGTCCCTGGGGCAGGTCTCATACAAAGATATTAAATAGTATCAGACCCAAGACCGAGCCCTGCTGCACTCCACTGGTCACTTCCGACGTTTCTGAGGGAGTACCATTTACTACCACCCTCTGAAGTCTACCACTGAGCCAGTCTTTAACCCATGCAGTCAATGTTTCTCCTAGTCCCATTGTATTAATTTTGTTCAATAACCTACGGTGTGGGACACTATCAAAGGCTTTACTGAAGTCCAAATACACTATATCCAGGGACTCTCCCCTATCCAGTTGTTTCATTACCTAGTCGAAGAAGCTTATCAGATTGGATTGACAAGACCTTCCCTTCGTAAAACCATGCTGGTGGGGATCCCTCAGCCTTTCGTCATCCAGAATCATATCCAATCTGTTTTTAATCAACGTCTCCATAAGTTTACACACTATTGATGTGAGACTCACCGGTCTGTAATTTTCAGCTTCTGACCTGCATCCCTTTTTGTGGAGCGGAATGACGTTAGCAGTTTTCCAGTCCAAGGGAACTTTTCCCTTCTTTAGGGAAAGATTGAAAAGTCCCTATGCGATGGTTTAAGATCAACTAGTAGCAAATCATGCAATCAACAAGCATGAAAGTAAAAAGTTAAAAAAAAAATAAAAATATTTGAAAACCTGAACTTTTGAATAAGAAAAATTGTAGAAGCTTATTTATTGCACAAAGAAAAGCACTTTATGAAATTGGCTGGTGGTTAGCACATTCTGAAGGTTTAACACAAAAAATTCACATTTAAGTTATCAATAGTGAATGGGTTAAAAACTTATAAGCTGCTTTATATGGAAAGTGGGTAACATAGTGGCAGCCAATAGAATTAAATGGTTAAATATCTATACTATTATAGGGTATCTAAGTTACCGACAGGTCTGCAGGTTTTTTGACAGGCCTGCCTGTCTTTTTTATTCTTTTTTTTTTTTCCATGGCACAGATATTTTGCATGTGTTACACATGCAAAATATTTGTCCCATTAAAAAAAAAAAAAAAAAATGGAGACAGGCAGACCTGTCAAAAACGGCTGGGATGGCCCCCAACAAGCGCAATCCCCCCACCAACAAACACG